>NC_064618.1:621996600-623246600 GCF_023898315.1 Schistocerca nitens
GGGACACCACTTACAAGTTCTGAATTGCATGTAGTGTGTTTTTTTTTTCAAAGATTAGTGACAAAGAATTGGCTAGGAACCAGTGATTAATGTCCACAAATATTTTACTAGCCGATCATCCTGAGACTCCACTTCATTTGCTCTTTATTGCAATGTTTGTATCATTGGTAAACAAAATTAACTTTTCATCTAGCAATGTTACTGATGAAAGGTCATTGATTTAAACAATAAAAAGCAAGGGCCCTAAGATGGAACCTTGTGGGACCTCACATGTAATTAGTTACCAGTTGGATGGTGCCTGATAGCTCAATACATGTCTGTTTCCTAAAAACACCCTTTGTTTCCTGCCATTGATATAAGATTTGAACCATTTTGCAGAATTTCCTGTTACACCGTAATATTCTAATTTACTTAAAAGGATATTGTCATTTACAGAGTCAAATGCCTTTGACATATCACAAAATACACCAGTTGCCTGCAATTTTTTGTCTAATAAATAAATGTCGTGTGACTAGTACCTCCCGTTGGGTAGATCGTTTGCTGGGTGCAAGTCTTTCGATTTGACTCCACTTCAGCGACTTGCGTGTCGATGGGGATGAAATGATAAGGACAATATAACAGCCAGTCCCTCAGCGGAGAAAATCTCCAAGCCAGCCGGGAATCGAACCCAGGCCCTTAGTAGTGACATTCCGTCGCGCTGACCACTCAGCTACTGGGGGCGGACTTCTGTCTAATGAATAAAGTACATGTAAGTGTAGATGGCTTTCTCAATATCAGAACTCTTTAGAAATCTGAACTGCAACTTTGACAGTATGTTATTTGTGATAAGACGGTTATATAGCCTATTGTACATCACCTTTTCTAAAATTTTTGAGAATGCTGGCAAAAGTGACATTGGAAGGAAATTTGACGCCATTTCTTTACCTCCCTAATTAAACTGCGTCTCAACTTCAGCATATTTCAGCCATTCAGGAAATATTCCACTGATAAACGACTGGTTACACCAGATAGCTTAATATGTTACTTAACTCAGAAACACATACTTTAATTAACTTTGTTGATATTTGATCATACCAGATAGATATTTTTAATTTTAAAGATTTTATGATGGACATTAATTCTGCTGGGGTAGTGAGGATTAAATTCGTTATGGAAGTTAGTTGAAATGTCTGGTCTGAGGTATCCCATGGCACAGTGTACAGGACCTAACAACCCCGTATTTTCAGTAACAGTTATAACATATTTGTTAAACAGATCTGCAACACTATACACGCGTCACTTGTGTATCTTTTACTCTTAATACTATTTGTCCTTCTTCATGTCTGGTTCTACCAGTCTCCTCCTTTACTATATCGCATATTGTCTTTATTTTGTTATTTAATATGACTATCTTTCCTTTGTCATGTATTTGCTTTGATGTCTGTATTACAGTCTTTAATATTTTGCAGTAATGTGCTCTATCATCGTCATAATTGTTTCGGATTGACAAATACATTTTTATTTTCGTTGTACAAGATATTTCTATTCCTTGAGTAATCCATGGCTTCCTTCTAGGCTTTGCTCTAACCTTGGTTGGTTTTGGGGGAAAACTGTGTTGAAATAAAGTAAGCACTTTATTAGCAAAGGTTTTACAGTTTTCATCATGCCATGAACACTACGAACATCAATCAGTGAATGTCTCTGAGGAGTGTCGTAAAATAATAAATTTTTGGCTTAGTGATTACGCTCTTGAGTGCAGATTTAATAGCTTTTATATCCTGTTCAGTATTAACATTTAAGAGAAGGAACTGCTAGTCATTGTCTGAGAGGCCATTGACTATTGGTTTTGTAATATAATTGTATTCATTGGACTTCTGTATAAAAAACTATCAGTGGCTGTTTGTGAGCAATTCGCTACCCTAGTTGGGAACTTTCCAGTAGGAATTAAGTTGAATGATAGTGTTACTAATGCAAAGAAGTTCTCATGGGGATAGTCTTTAAAGAAGTCTACATTGAAGTCACCAGCAACCACTATTTCTGTTTTTGGTTGTTAAATGGGTCAGCACTGCTTCAAGGCGGTTTATGAACAGATCAAAGTACTCGATATACAACTAATATTATGAAGGTTTTTTCATAAAATTCTACTTCTGTTGCACTTGATTTCATATTATTCTAGGCAAAATTTATTAAAGTCTATGTTCTTAAATTTATGACAGTTCCTGATGAATGTGGCAACTCCTCCTTTCTGCATTTCTGCTCTAGAAAAGTGGGATCCTAACCTAAATCCTGTAACACTTAAAAGTTCTGTAACAGTGGTCACATGATGTTCAGAGAGGCAGATTAAGTCAGCTGGGTTTGAGGATTCAAATTCATCTATGCTGATAAATAGTTCATTAATTTTATTTCTCAGTCCTCGAATATTTTGATGCAATAAAGATAGCTGACATTTCACATTAACTGAGTTAAGATTGGGTACAGTTGAAATTTCTGCTGATTGTTGAGAATTCTTAAGCATCATCTGTTTATACTGATGTAATAAGCTAGAATTACGTTTTTTTGTTCCTTTCTTAAACTTAAGGTTTGTCTTAATCCTAATCTCTCTTAAAACTTGGTTTCTTTCAGTCCTCCCTACCCTAAGAAGGGGTCTCTCCTCAATCCTGTAACCACTGGTATTTTATCACTCATGACAGTGCCTCCCCTCTTTAACTTTCCTGCTATTTTCCCAGCCAGTTTACCCATCCCTTTCCTGTTAGGTGAAGGGGATGTCTAGTATAATGCTGCCAACTGAGAGAATGAAGAGGACCAATGTGTGACCCTGCACCCAAAATAAGCAGCCATTCCAACTCGAAATTAATTATCCTGTCAGAGTTCAAATGAGGTCGGTCATGGCGCCCAAGAACAGGTACAAACTCAACGCTAGTATGCTTCGATGCTGATACAATCTTTTCCAGGTCAGACTCTATACTGTACCCAGCATCTTTTTCAGTACTATTATCTGGCCCACCACTATAACCACGGTGTCTTCGGTAGTGAAGTCTTTGCAAAGTGATCCAAAACCCTCTGTCACTGGCGCCAGACCAGCACTAGGTTTAAAGAAATTGATATCCTGGTATTCTGATCCTAGTTGATCCTGCAAAAGTTGGCCAAAACCCCTTCCTTGGGAACTACCTAACAACACTTTTCTCTTTACTGATTTTCCTACATTCTTACTTTTCAAATTTCTGCTGAATGTTTGTTATTCCCTGTCTACACCTGTAACTGCTTGAGGTTCACCAGCTTCTAACTGAAGCAACAGGTCAAATCTATTTTCCACATTCACCACGAATCTGTCAGACAGTCTTATGCCTGTTCCTCCTGTTGCCTGTTGCTACCTCCCACCTCTCTTTACCCTTCTCTCTCCTTAACCTGTCAAGATCTCCCCTGGCCTTGTCTAACTCAGCCTGAAGGGCGGCAATTTTCCCCTCGTGTTCTAGTATCGTCCTATCTCTACTACATATCCTACAAAACCACTGATGAGTCTCATTTACTACCCCTACTCCCACGCCACTACAGTCACCCACATGGCAAAAACTACAGCACCCGTCACACCAAAGCCCCCACCTTACAATTCTACCGCAAGTCAAGAACTTTTCATTCAAGATTAACTTAATAGTTGATTAAGACTAACTCAGTTAAATTATAGATAAACACGAAAATATGAGTCCACAAATTTGGCCTGTACGCAACCGTATGTAGACAAAAACAACAGTGCAAAGTTTCTTAAACAACTTAAAATTTAAGCTACTTTCCGAAAATGTGAGTTAAATAACGAAGAGGTAGGCTGCAGTTAAATTGCTAGAGGGAGCAAAGAACAATTAAACGAAATTCTATAGGTTTGCTGTGGCAAAACGTAAACTGAAAATACAACTATAACCCGACTGTACGATGTTTTCGCGTTTTCTGCTATGTTAGGTAAATATGAGACTTTTAATGGTACGTTTAAAAAGCACACTAATACAGCTATTTACCACCTAATCAGTACTAAACTAAATGTTATTAGAATCTAAAATACTTATCTTTACACCGAGCGAGGTGGCGCCGTGGTCAGCACACTGGACTCGCATTCGGGAGGACGACGGTTCAATTCCGCGTCCGGCCATTCTGATTTAGGTTTTCCGTGACTTATGGCGGGATGGTTCCTTTGAAAGGGCACGGCCGACTTCCTTCCCCATCCTTCCTTAATCCGATGAGAGCAATGACCTCGCTGTTTGGTCTCTTGCCCCCAAACAACCAACCAACTTATCTTTACGAGAGCACAAAAACTAGCGCTAGTCGCCTGGCTGCAGGGCTGTCTGTGTGTGTTACTTGTATTTCAGTCAGTGTACAGTTGTACTCCAGGTGTTTTACATTGCCATCCTAAAATCATTATACCCTTTCGTAGATCTACATCTACATTAATACTCTGCAAGCCAACCAATGGTGTTTGGCGGAGGGCACTTTACGTGCCACTGTCATTACCTCCCTTTCCTGTTCCAGTCGTGTATGGTTCGCGGGAAGAACGACTGTCTGAAAGCCTCCGTGCGCGCTCTAATCTCTCTAATTTTACATTCGTGATCTCCTCGGGAGGTATAAGTAGATCTACATAGTAGATTCTGGGTTTCCAAAAACATGTTACTCGAGAAAAAAACATGTTCTAAAATTCTACAACAGATCGACGTCAGAGATATAGGTCTATAGTTTTGCGCATCTGCTCAACGACCCTTCTTGAAGACTGGGACTACCTGTGCTCTTTTCCAATCGTTTGGTTGACTTACCTTTTGTTTAATTTGTACGTAAAATTGTCTACCACATACTCACTGGAATGAATACCGAATCACATCTCCGCTTGATCCGCCTCTGTGCTCATTCTGGTCGCAAGCAGCATTGAATGTGTATTACAAAGCATATTGCTTTTTACCAATAAGGCGACTTAAGGTAAAACGCTCTAGATTGCTAGACCACATCATGTTCAAATTTCTTCTTCCCAGCCGACACCTCGAAATCTCTCCCGAGATCTTCTCCCTCATCTTCTGATGTCCCTGCTTAGCTGAATGGGTCAAAATGTCAATGAGGATGAAGAAATTTGTGTGTGTGTGTGTGTGTGTGTGTGTGTGTTTCTATGAAACGTCTCGCCCAAATATTGTATGTACGCTACATACATAAGTGAAGCACCGAGAAGACATGGTCGGATGTCAATGTAACTGAGGGCATGTATGCAACATCATCGGGTAAGTAAACCATTAGAGTTCCAATTCTATTTCACAGTTAGAACGACCACCAGAGTTCATTAGCGTTATTCATGTTTACTGTTGTGACAACTCCTGGTAAGGTACATAAGAGTCGTCAACAGGGTCAGACGAGTAACCTCTGTGAAGGAACCGGAGGTGTCTTACGGTCGTGTGAGACTTCGTTATCGGTACCTGACAGACGTTGAAAGGGACCTCATTGTGGGACTCCAATTTGGCCTACTGATCGAATCCATATTTTTTTAGCACTCGCATATGACAGCGGCCAGATATTGGACTGCACGGAAATGTGAGGGCAGACATACTCGTGGTCAAAGTTACGGTCGACGACGTCTGACCACCGCAAGGGAAGTTCTCCTTATGGTGCACCAGGCAAGTCATAATCCCTCCACACCTCCGCCTTCTATCCAAGAATAAGTAATGTGCTCCTCGCAACATTCTGTGTCATCCTGAACCATTAATTGGATACTTTTTTTTGAGTCATTAATCTTGTGGTTGATTTGAAGCTGCTCGCCAAGAATTCCTCTCCTATGCCAAACCTCTTCATCTCAAGTAGCGCGTGCAACTTACGTCCTGAATTATTTCCTGGGTTTATCCCAGTCTCTGTTTTTCTGAACAATTTTCTCCCTCTACAGCCCCCTCTAGTATCAAGGAAGTTTTAACAGATGTCCTACCATCCTGTTCCTTCTTGTTAGTGTTATCCATATATCTCTTTCCTCGTCGATCCTGTGCAGAAACTCCACATTGCACAATTATCAGTCTACCTAACTTCCAATAATCTTCTGTAGCATCATATCTCAGAGGATTCGATTCTCTTCTGTTCTACTACCATAAAATACTCTGCTCCAGATGTACATCTTCTAAGTTTTCTTCCCCAAATTAAGGTGTGTGTTTGTTACCACTAGACTTGCCTTGGCCAGGAATGCCCTTTTTGCCAGTGCTAGATTGCTTTCTACGACCTCCTTGCTGCGTCTGTCAAGGATCATTTTGCCGGCTAGGTAGCAGAGCGCCTTAACTTCCTGTGCTTCGTGATTCCTCACATTTATCTTAAGTTTCTCGCTGTTCTCATTTATGCTCCTTCTCATTACTTTTGTTTTCCTTCGACTTACACTCTGTTCATATTCTGCACTCAATAAACTGTTAATTCCACTCAGAAAATCATGTAATTCTACTTCATTATGGATACCAGTGTAGTTAAAAATCATACTTTTATTTCCGTTATTGCTTCTTCGATGTATAGACTGAACAGAAGGGGAGACATACGACATCTATGACTTGCATCTTTTTTAATCGGAGCACTTCGATCTTGGTCTTCCACTCTTATTGTTCTCACTTAGCTCTTGTACATATTGTACAATATCCGTCTTTCCCTTCAACTATTTTTCTCTGGATTTCGAACATCTTGGATCATTTGACACTGTCGAAAGCTTTTTCCAAGTTAACAAAACAAATGGACGTGTTTTGATATTTCTTTAGTCTTGCTTCCATTATCACCCGCAACGTCAGAATTGCCAGTCTGGTTCTCTTACTTTTCCTAAACCCAGGCTGACAGTCATGTAACGGAGCCTCTATTTTCTTTTCCATCTGTATGTTACTCTTGTCGGCAACTTGGATGCCTGAGCTGTTAAGCTGATTGTGCGATAATTCTCGCACTTGTCAGCTCATGCTGTCTTCGGAACTGTGTAAATGTTTTCCCGAAAGGCAGATGGAATATCACTAGACTCAAACATTCTGCACACCAGCATTACACCTTAGCTTCTCTGCATTTCCTATTTATTTCATTCCTACGTTACTTGTATGTGTGTATTGCTAGAATTCCACTGAATATTTATCGACTTACTGCCTTTATCGGTAAACTAAAGTACACTATCTGATAAAAATATCCGGACACCTGGCTGAAAATGACTTAAAAGTTCGTGACGCCCTCCATCGGTAATGCTGGAATTCAATGTGGTATTGGTCCACCCTTAGCCTTGATGACAGCTTTTGCTCTCGCAGGCACACGTTCAATCAAGTACTGGAAGGTTTCTTGCGGAATGGCAGCCCACTCTTCATGGAGTGCTGCATTGAGGAGAGGTATCGATGTTAGCCGGTGAGGCCTGGCACGGATTCGGGGTTCCAAAATATCCCAAAGGCATTTATTGGATTCAGGTGAGGACTCTGTGCAGTCCAGTCGATTACAGGGATGTATTGCCGTGTAATCTCTCCGCCATATGCCGTGCATTATGAACAGGTGCTCGATCGTGTTGAAAGATGCAGTCGCCATCCCCAGATTGATCTTCAACAGTGGGAAGCAAGAAGGTGCTTAAAACATCAATATGGGCCTGTACTGTAATAGTGCCACGCAAAACAAGGGGTGCAAGCCCCCTCCATGAAAAACATGACCACACCGTAACACCACCGCCTCCGAATCTTACTGTTGCCACTACGCACGCTGGCAGATGACGTTCACCGGGCGTTCGCCATACCAGCACCCTACCATCGGATCACCACATTGTGTACCGTGATTCGTCACTCCACGCAACGATTTTCCACTGTTCAATTGTCCAGTGTTCACGCTCCTTACACCAAGCAACGCGTCGTTTGGCATTTATCGGCGTGTTGTGTGGCTTATGGGCAGCCGTCGACCATGAAATCTTAGTTTTCTCACCTCCCGCCAAACTGTCATGGTAACTGAAGTTAATCCTGATGCAGTTGGTAATTCCTGTGTGATGGTCTGGATAGACGTCTACATATTACACATTACGACCCTCTTAAACTGTCAGCGGTCTCTGTCAGACACCACACCCGGTCGGGCTATACGCCTTTTTGCTGTACGTGTCTCTTCACGTTCCACATCACTATCACGTCGGAAACAGTGGACCTAGTGATGTTCAGGAGTGTTGAAATCTCGTGTACTAACGCATGACCCAAGAGAACCCAATCACCTGACCACTTGCGAAGTTCGTCAGTTCCGCGGAGCGCCGGCCGTAGTGGCCGAGCGGTTGTAGGCGCTTCAGTCTGAGGAACCGCGCGACCGCTACGGTCGCAGGTTCGAAACCTGCCTCGGGCATAGATGTGTGTGACTTCCTTAGGTTGGTTAGGTTTAAGTAGTTCTAGGTTCTAGGGGACTGATAACCCGAGATGTTAAGTCCCATAGTGCTCTGAGGCATTTGAACCATTGTTAGTTCCACGGAGCGCCCCACTCTGCTCTCTCACGATGTCTAATGACTACTGAGGTCGCTGATATGGAGTACCTGGCAGCAGGTGGCAACATAATGCACTTAATATGAAAAACTTTTTTTTTTTTTTTGGGATCGTCCGTATACTTTTGATCACATAGTGCACTTCTTCTGTTACCCATCGTTCGATGACTGTTATCTTATTTTTTACCTATGTTTCTCTTTGCAGCTTCCGTGAGTCGGTAACATTCCTTGACAGGTCAATGTTTGTCCACACTCGCTCGCCACGTGTCTATATGAACTGTCTGCGTGATGAAGAGGTACTGTTACCGTTATCAAAATCCTCTGGCCTGCCTCCGGTAGAAAATGCATGGGGCCATACACTACGTTAACGCCATCAGAGTGTCAGTGTCCAGGATGTCGAGGAGCAGGTACAATAGTTGTGCGCCAGCTTGCCTCGGGAAACAACGACTGCCTTCCCAACCGAACAGTGCACGCAATTGGTTAATGCGGACAATTTCCTTCAAAATTTGACTCTGTAATCACCGAAAAATTATCACATTACGTCTCAACTCGTGAAGTTTAATTTCATTTCCCCTTATAAGTGCTTCACTTCGTTTGACGGGCGGTGTATGTAAATAAAAGACCTGTTTCGATCACCTATGGTATAGAATTAACAATTTACTTTTCCCGTATGGTGGCATTTGATAATTACTTTCATTGCTACCCGTTTCACTTATGTTTACCAGTTTCATTACTTAAGTTTAAGGGCGTAGACATCCAAAAATTTCTGTTCGAGCATATCGATGGCGGAATGTAGTATATGTTTTCTGGGAACTCACGCTTTTTTTCATGCTTTTTCTGGGAAGTCTCAATTTTTTAAATGATCACGTTTGATTTATAATATTTTATGAACACTGCGTTGGCGGGGAGGCTTGCGTGCCTCAACGATACACATAGCCGTACCGCAGGTGCAACCACAAAGGAGGGGTATCTGTTGAGAGGCGAAACGTGTGGTTCCTGAAGAGGGACAGCAGCCTTATCAATACTTGCAGTGGTAACAGTCTGGATGATTGACTGATCTGGCTTTGTAACACCAACCAAAACGTCCTTCCTGTGCTGGTACTACGAACGGCCGAAAGCAGGGGGAAACTACAGTCGTAATATTTCCCGAGGGCATGCAGTTTTATTGTATGATTACATGGTGATGGCGTCCTCTTGGGTAAAATATAACGGAGGTAAAATAGTCCCCCATTCGGATCTTCAAGAAGGGACTACTCAGGAAGACGTTGTTACCAGGAGAAAGAAAACTGGCGTTCTACGGATCGGAACGTGGAATGTCAGATCCCTTAATCGGGCAGGTAGGTTAGAAAATTTAAATAGGGAAATGGATAGGTTAAAGTTACATATAGTGGGAATTAGTAAAGTTCGGTGGCAGGAGGAACAAGACTTCTGGTCAGGTAAATACAGGGTTATAAATAAAAAATACATAGGGGTAATCCAGGAGTAGTTTTAATAATGAATAAAAAAATAGGAATGCGGGTAAGCTACTACAAACAGCATAGTGAACGCATTATTTTGGCAACGATAGATACGAATCCCACGACTACCACAGTAGTGAAAGTTTATTTGCCAACTACCTCCACAGATGACGAAGAGATTGGTGAAATGTATGATGAGATAAAAGAAATTATTCAGATAGTGAAGGGAGATAGAAATTTAATAGTCATGAAGGACTGGCATTCGCTAGTAGGAATACGAAGAGACGGATACGTAAGAGGTGAAAATGAAATGGGAGTAAGGAATGAAAGAGGAAGCCGCCTGGTAGAATTTTGCACAGAGCATTACTTAATCATAGTTAACACTTGGTTCAAGAAACAGGAAAGGAGGTTGTATACGTGGAACAAGCCTGGAGATACCGGAAGGTCTAAGATAGATTATATAATGGTAAGACAGAGATTTAGGAACCAAGTTTTTAATTGTAAGACATTTCCAGGGACAGATATGGACTCTGACCACAATCTATTTTTTATGAACTGTAGATTAAAACTGAAGAAACTGCAAACAGGTGGGAATTTCAGAAGATGAGACCTGGATAAACTGAAAGAACCAGAGGTTGTAGACAGCTTCAGGGAAAGCACTAGGGAACGATTGACAAGTATGGGGGAAAGGTATGCAGTAGAAGAAGATTGGGTAGCTTTGAGAGATGAAATAGTGAAGGCAGCAGAAGATCAATTAGGTAAAAAGACGAGGGCTAATAGAAATCATTGGGTAACAGAAGAGATATTGAATTTAATTGATGTAAGGAGAAAATACAAAAATGCAGTAAATAATGCAGGCAAAAAGGGATACAAACGTCTCAAAAATGAGACCGACAGTTAGTGCAAAATGGCTAAGCAGGGATGGCTAGAGGACAAATGTAGCGATGCAGAGTCCTATATAACTTTTAACGCATATACTACCTACTGGAAAATTAGAGACGTTAGGAGAAAAGAGAACCACTTGCAAGAATATCAAGATCTCCGATGATAACCCAATTCTAAGCAAAGAAGGTAAAGCAGAAAGGTGGAAGAAGTAAATAGAGGGTCTTTAGGACAGCACTATAAAAATGAAAGAGAATGGGTATGAAGATGAAATGGGAGAGATGATACTGCGTGAAGAGTTTAACAGAGCACTAAAAGACCTAAGTCGAAACAAGGCCCCCGGGATTAGACAACATCCCATTAGATCTACTGGCAGCCTTGGGAGGGGCAGCCCTGACAAAACCCTACCATCTATTGAGCAAGATGTATGAAATAGGCGAAATGCCCTCAAACTTCAAGAAGAATATAATAATTTCAATTCTAAAGAAAGCTGTTAGTGACAGATGTGAAAATTACCGAACTATCAGATTAATAAGCCACGGCTGCAAAATACTAACACGAACTCTTTACAGACGAATGTAAGAACTAGTAGAAGCCGACCTCGGTGAAAATCAGTCTGGATTCCATAGAAATGTTGGAACGCCTGAGGCAATACTGACCCTACGACTTATCTTCGAGGAAAGATTAAGGAAAACCGAACCTACGTTTCTAGCATTTGTAGACTTAGAGAAAGCTTTTGACAATGTTAACTGGATTTCAAATTCTAAATGTGACAGGCGTAAAACACAGGAAGCGAAGGCTATTTACAAAAGAAGCCAGTTGGCAATTATAAGAGTCGAGAGGCATGAAAGGGAAGCAGTGGTTAGGAAGGGAGTGAGACAGGGTTGTAGCCTATCCCCGACGTTATTCAATCTGTAAATTAAGCAAGCGGTAAAGGACGCAAAAGAAAAATTCGGAGTAGTAATTAAAATCCATGGAGAAGAAATAAAAACTTTGAGGTTCGCCGATGACATCGTAATTCTGTCAGAGGCAGCAAAGGACTTGGAAGAGCAGTTGAACAGAATGGACAGTGTCTTGAAAGTAAGATATAAGATGAACATCAACAAAAGCAAAACGAAGATAATGGAATGAAGTCGAATTAAATCAGTTGATGTTGAGGGTATTAGATTAGTAAATGAGACGCTTAAAGTAGTAAATGAGTTTTGCTATTTGGGGAACAAAATAACTGATGATGGTCGAAGTAGGAAGGATATAAAATGTAGACTGGCAATGGCAAGGAAAGCGTTTCTGAAGAAGAGAAATTTTTTAACATCGAGTATAGCTTTGTGTCGGGATGTCGTTTCTGAAAGTATTTGTATGGAGTGTAGCTATGCATGGAAGTTAAACGTGGACGATAAATAGTTTAGACGAGAAGAGAATAGAAGCTTTAGAAATGTGGTGCTACAGAAGAATGCTGAAGATTAGAGGGGTAGGTCACATAATAGGTATAATAGGTATTGAATGGAATTGGAGAGAAGAGAAATTTTTGGCACAACTTGATTATAAGTAGGGATCAGTTCTTAGGATATATTCTGAGGCATTAAGGTATGACCAATTTACTATTAGTGGGCAGCGTGGAGGGTAAATATCGCAGAGGGAGACCAAGAGATGAGTAAACTATACAGATTCAGAAGGATGTATGTTTCAGTAGGTACTGGGAGATGAAGAAGCTTGCACAGGATAGAGTAGCATGGAGAGCTGAATCAAACCAGTCTCTAGACTGCCGACCACAACAACAACAACGACAACAACATGACCAATGCCTGTGTGGTAAAGATCTGTGCTGTGGTAAAGTAAAATATGACGGTACTACAAGCACATTTTGTGACTGCCCTAGTTCAGAGACACACTCTCTGGTTCGCTGTTTTTTGGTGAATATGCTTTTGTCAATTGTCGATGCAAGTAACATCGACCTCTTCATGATGAAGACAAACGTGTGACGAATTTATCCATAGTGACGAGGACATTTTTCGAACTCGAAAGAATCTGTAGAAGCAATAGTCAATAATGTTTTTCAGCTTTCCACACGCGTCCAGTAATCTGGCGACGTACGAAAACGGCGAAAATTTCGTCCGGCGAAGAGCTTTTGTTCCAAGCATCCTGTCAGTAGATCCTCTTCTTTGTAGTAGCTATTAATCCGCTGGCATCCCTTCAGTCTACAACATAAGCCCCCACATCCTTCAAAGCCATTGTCGTAACAAACAACCCGATATCAATCCAGATTACTTAAAAATAATTTCAATGAAATCTTAAACCACAAGGTTGTTATGTAAAACACTATCACAATCGGCATCATCATCATTATTGATCAACATTGACAATCAGATATTTTAAAACAATTGTTGACAAGTGGAGTGGGCGTATTGTAAGGAACCATGAAACCAAGCCGAAAAGGCGAGATTTCACTCACAGCATAGTGCGACTGTTATTCTGGAGAGTGCCTTTGACTTGGTCAGAGAAAGTCAAAGAAAGGGGAATTGTGTTGCTTGGGCACCTTTGCACATAGACCTCTGTAACAAACAGATATGTTTTAGAGATCGGAAATTTTAACTTCCATCTCAGTGTTTTAATAGTTCATTACTTTTTGATAAACGCAAGTGAAAATTATTTATTTTAATTTGTTTATTCTTTGGGCGCAGCGCACCGGCAAGATTATGCATGTAGGTGCTCGAGCCCCGGCGCACGCTTTCGTGTCATCGACGTTTTACTGTGATAGACTGAACAATTACCTAAGCAGGAACGAGGAGGTGTGCTTATGTATCAAAACAGCTGCGAAGAAACGTAAAGGTCAAAGTCTCGTCATGTTACTCTTCTGCATATTACTGAGTTTTGTTATACAAAACATTCTTGTGAAACGGTAACAAATGACAGTTTACACCTCTGGCCTGTGACAGAAAAAACGTTTTATTTTTGTTCTGAGACATAAATATTATAGAAATAAATATTAATGAACTTTACTAAGAGTGAATGTTGTCACGTGTTTTATTTATTATGTTTTATCTGTATATCTCATTTTAATGTAGCTGTGTGAATGCAGATAGTTTACAATAGCCCTAGAATGTGAGCCTAGAAATTCTGCAGTGATGGGTTCGCCAAGAAGGCTACGGACCGTTAATTACCCTACCCTGTTCAGTGCTTTGATTCCATCTCAGAGGCTACCCTTTTCGTTTATTTAAATGCTTTCACTTTCTTCTTCCCTGGACTGTTCACTCTTTATATTCACATTCTACGAAACAGAAACTGGTATTCTTTCTCAATTCAATATCCAGGTTTTCTTTTGTCTTCTTATTTTGTAAGTATTTATTACCTATTCTTTTCTGAGCTGTTCCACATCCCAGGGGATCTCCTCACTATGGATAAATTGGGACGGAAAGTAGATCTAATCTAGTGTAATCTACTTACTTCCGTTTGCTGGTGAAAGATTTCTCCTGCGTCCTCAGTATTTCCCAGTCTCATTTCTTTCTTCCATGTTTTGTAATTATCCTTTTGTTCCTTCCATTGACGACTTCTTAGCGAGATATTTCATTGTCTTGTGAATGGTCTATCTGTTCTGTTTCGCCTAGAGAAAATCTGGATGACTTCACTTCGTCAGGTGTTGGAACGGAGAGTCGTTGTGTTCACCGTCAGGACTATAAATAGGCTATCTAATACTAAGGATTCGCTTCCTCAGCAGCTGTAAATTAATATTAAGCTGATGGTACATCGTACTCTTGGATTCATCGGCAAGTTATTATTGTTAGCTGGTACTCTAGAGTGAACTGGTCGGCGAATATGGAACTTGTATCCTCTGCCAAACACTTAAGACGGATTGAAAAGCAATATGTAGCAGTAGATGACACATGGGCACAGATTGGTTTTAAAGTTAGCCGAAAGTTTGCCATTCCATACAGATTTAAACCTGTGTTTTCATGTAAGTTTATGATATAGATTTCGGCCCCGAAATATATTCCCAGGCGCTGAACATGACGCAGCGCATCACTAGAAAGTGGTAGGGAGCTACTCCGAAGTAATACAGCCAAAATTTAATTAGGACATTGACTTCAAACTTCGTATTATACTGCTTCAAAGTATAACAAGTTGTTCATTGCAGACTCATCTTGTGGAGGAGAAATACGTGTGTCATTTGTGACCTATGCTGTTTTTTTTTTTTTTTTGGTCATCAGTCTACTGACTGGTTTGATGCGGCCCGCCACGAATTCCTTTCCTGTGCTAACCTCTTCATCTCAGAGTAGCACTTGCAACCTACGTCCTCAATTATTTGCTTGACGTATTCCAATCTCTGTCTTCCTCTACAGTTTTTGCCCTCTACAGCTCCCTCTAGTACCATGGAAGTCATTCCCTCATGTCTTAGCAGATGTCCTATCATCCTGTCCCTTCTCCTTATCAGTGTTTACCACATATTCCTTTCTTCTCCGATTCTGCGTAGAACCTCCTCATTCCTTACCTTATCAGTCCACCTAATTTTCAACATTCGTCTATAGCACCACATCTCAAATGCTTAGATTCTCTTCTGTTCCGGTTTTCCCACAGTCCATATTTCACTACCATACAATGCTGTACTCCAGAGGTACATCCTCAGAAACTTCTTCCTCACATTAAGGCCGGTATTTGATATTAGTACACTTCTCTTGGCCAGAAATGCCTTTTTTGCCATAGCGAGTCTGCTTTTGCTGTCCTCCTTGCTCCGTCCGTCATTGGTTATTTTACTGCCTAGGTAGCAGAATTCCTTAACTTCATTGACTTCGTGACCATCAAACCTGATGTTAAGTTTCTCGCTGTTCTCATTTCTACTACTTCTCATTACTTTCGTCTTTCTCCGATTTACTCTCAAACCATACCTTGTACTCATTAGACTGTTCATTCCGTTCAGCAGATCATTTAATTCTTCTTCACTTTCACTCAGGATAGCAATGTCATCAGCGAATCGTATCATTGATATCCTTTCACCTTGTATTTTAATTCCACTCCTGAACCTTTCTTTTATTTCCATTATTGCTTCCTCGATGTACAGATTGAAGAGTAGGGGCGAAAGGCTACAGCCTTGTCTTACATCCTTCTTAATACGAGCACTTCGTTCTTGATCGTCCACTCTTACTATTCCCTCTTGGTTGTTGTACATATTGTATATGACCCGTCTCTCCCTATAGCTTACCCCTACTTTTTTCAGAATCTCTAACAACTTACACCATTTTATATTGTCGAACACTTTTTCCAGGTCAACAAATCCTATGAAAGTGTCTAGATTTTTCTTTAGCCTTGCTTCCATTATTAGCTGTAACGTCAGAATTGCCTCTCTCGTCCCTTTACTTTTCCTAAAGCCAAACTGATAGTCACCTAACGCATTCTCAATTTTCTTTTCCATTCTTCTGTATATTATTCTTGTAAGCAGCTTCGATGCATGAGCTGTTAAGCTGATGGTGCGACAATTCTCGCAATTGTCAGCTCTTGCCGTCTTCGGAATTGTGTGGATGATGCTTTTCCGGAAGTCAGATGGTATGTCGCCAGACTCATATATTCTACACACCAACGTGAATAGTCGTTTTGTTGCCACTTCCCCCAATGATTTTAGAAATTCTGATGGAATGTTATCTATCCCTTCTGCCTTATTTGACCGTAAGTCCTCCAAAGCTCTTTTAAATTCCGATTCTAATACTGGATCCCCTATCTCTTCTAAATCGACTCCTGTTTCTTCTTCTATCACATCAGACAAATCTTCACCCTCATAGAGGCTTTCAATGTATTCTTTCCCCTTATCTGCTCTCTCCTCTGCATTTAACAGTGGAATTCCCGTTGCACTCTTAATGTTACCACCGTTGCTTTTAATGTCACCAAAGATTGTTTTGACTTTCCTGTATGCTGAGTCTGTCCTTCCGACAATCATATCTTTTTCGATGTCTTCACATTTTTCCTGCAGTTATTTCGTCTTAGCCTTCCGGCACTTCCTATTTATTTCATTCCTCAGCGACTCGTATTTCTGTATTCCTGATTTTCCCGGAACATGTTTGTACTTCCTCCTTTCATCAATCAACTGAAGTATTTCTTCTGTTACCCATGGTTTCTCCGCAGCTACCTTCTTTGTACGTATGTTTTCCTTCCCAACTTCTGTGATGGCCCTTTTTAGAGATGTCCATTCCTCTTCAACTGTACTGCCTACTGCGCTATTCCTTATTGCTGTATCTGTAGCGTAAGAGAACTTCAAACGTATCTCGTCATTCCTTAGTACTTCCGTATCCCACTTCTTTCGTATTGATTCTTCCTGACTAATGTCTTGAACTTCAGCCTACTCTTCATCACTACTACATTGTGATCTGAGTCTATATCTGCTCCTGGGTACTCCTTACAATCTAGTACCTGATTCCGGAATCTCTGTCTGACCATGATGTAATCTAATTGAAATCTTCCCGTATCTCCCGGCCTTTTCCAAGTATACCTCCTCCTCTTGTGATTCTTGAACAGGGTATTCGCTATTATAAGTTGAAACTTGTTACAGAACCCAATTAGTCTTTCTCCTCTTTCATTCCTCGTCCCAAGCCCATATTCTCCAGTAACCTTTTCTTCTACTCCTTCCCCTACAACTGCATTCCAGTCGCCCATGACTATTAGATTTTCGTCCACCTTTACATACTGCATTACCCTTTCAATATCCTCATACACTTTCTCTATCTGTTCATCTTCAGCTTGCGACGTCAGCATGTATACCTGAACTATCGTGGTCCGTGTTGGTCTGCTGTCGATTCTGATTAGAACAACCCGGTCACTGAACTGTTCACAGTAACACACCCTCTGTCCTACCTTCCTATTCATAACGAATCCTACACCTGTTATACCATTTTCTGCTGCTGTTGATATTACCCGATACTCATCTGACCAGAAATCCTTGTCTTCCTTCCACTTCACTTCATTGACCCCTAATATATCTAGATTGAGCCTTTGCATTTCCCTTTTCAGATTTTCTAGTTTCCCTACCACGTTCAAGCTTCTGACATTCCACGCCCCGACTCGTAGAACGTTATCCTTTCGTTGATTATTCAATCTTTTTCTCATGGTAACCTCTTCCTTGGCATTCCCCTCCCGGAGGTCAGAATGGGGGACTATTCCGGAATCTTTTGCCAGTGGAGAGATCATCATGACACTTCTTCAATTACAGGCCACATGTCCTGTGGATACACGTTACGTGTCTTTAATGCAATGGTTTCCATTGCCTTCTGCATCCTCATGTCGTTGATCGTTGCTGATTCTTCCGCCTTTAGGGGCAATTTCCCACCCCTAGGACAAGAGAGTGCCCTGAACCTCTATCCGCTCACCCGCCCTCTTTGACAAGGCCGTTGGCAGAATGAGGCTGACTTCTTATGCCGGAAGTCTTCGGCCGCCAATGCTGATTATTTATCAAAATTTAGGCAGTGGCGGGGATCGAACCCGGGACCGAAGACTGTTTGGTTATGAACCAAAGACGCTACCCCTTTTATTTTATTTATTTACTTATTTAATCTCATTTTGTTCGCTTTTGTTCGTTGCATCTGCTCGGGGCGGACATCGTAAGACATCCGATTAAGTTCGTTGTTCATCGGTTAACTCAGTTTTTTTATTACAGAGGGCAGCTAAACCTCTGACCGAACACACTGAGCTACCGTGCCGGCATACCCTAGACCAAGGGTCCTATGCTGCTTAGCAACCTGAAAATCTATGTGCTGGTGCGGTGGAAGACGTAAGTTCCGATGGCGCCGTCTCTGCAGCTGTGTGTCTTGTGACGCTACATTACATGGCCTTACTTGTCGTGCTGAAAATCTTACAGAATTTAATTGCAAGCGCTACGTATCTATCCACGGTTACGCCTGAACTAAATGCAAAGACAATGAATCAGGTAAGTTTATGCAGAGCAAATCTTAGTATCAATGGAGAGATGTGGGAGACGTGGAGAAACTCGTGAACAAAGCAAGATGTTCAAAACAAAAAATACGCAACAGCCAAAGGTCTGAAATACGCAGTATAATGTTGAAAAGAGATAACACACAAAGTTATCCTTCATGGATGCATATAAGGTATCAGAGTAGACTGTTTGACGTCCCCACGGACATCACAATACAAAGAAATTAAGAATAGTATTACAAGCTTCTGAAACATGAGCTTACTAGTGAGAAAATTTGTTTTGAGTCACTTGAATACACGGCTGGTTCAAATAGAACGGGTATTGATCATCACGTGCTCCGATGAGCTCGAACGAATCCATCAAGTTTCATGTAGAAATTCGAATGAAAAATAGAGCACTAGAAATATTAATTTTGGCGTGGCCTAGAGGAATATGCAAGCTACAGCAACGTAAACGAAATATGAATGCACTAAGCCAGCTGCAATCTCCCAAAATTGGATTAACTACCAGGAACAAGTGTATTGCTTTGTCCTTAAACCATGACGCGCAGCAAACGATTTTTCATCACTCTAATACTCAACAACATAATTGCGCGAAATGTTTGCAGGTGAATCTATAGCGGGAGACATTCTTCCAGTTGTCTGTATTCCATACTTCATGCTGCATAAACTAGATAGTTTACAGCATGTATAACAGCGTCCAGTGATATTCACAGCCTATTCTGTCTCTCTCACTAGCTTTCTCGCCCCTCCTCCTCTCTTTTTTTCTCTCTGTCTGGAGGAGCCATCACCACAAGACCTTTGGCTCATTGCTGAGCTTCGAGGCCCTACGAATCAAACATCTAAATCCCTAACGATTATCAGATTTTCTTAGATTCTGATGTTTGATTTCATATATCAACTTGCTCGCTACTCTTTCTTGTCCTCGATCGTCCCTTCCATTATTATTTTCTGCAGATATTCTCCACCTCTTCTCAGAATATGTACAAAGGATTGGAGAATTTTTTGATTGGCACGGGAAGAAAGGCGCCTGGAGACATTTGTTGCTCAATAACGAACATGTTCTTCTTCTTTCCGTCCATTCCATGCGCAACATCTTGCACCAGCACCAAAGTTCAAATGCATCAATTCACTGGTTGATTCTGGGCTCAAGGGTCCATGTTTCGCAACCATATAAGAAGACGTAAAGCACGAATTTTCCCAGCAGCTGGACCTTTGTGGTGTTCATTATGGCTCTGTTCTGACAGATCTTTGTGGGATTCTTCACTCACCCTAGCCCGATCTGTCGTCTCATCTCCTCTTCACCGTTTCCCATGTCGCAGTTGGTTGATGCAAGATAGATGACAGAATGCACGACTTCGAGGTCTAATAGACCTGTGAGTTGGACCTTTGCTCTTCGATCAATTGTCATTAGTTCTGACTTGCTGAGATTAATGTCTAATCCATGTGACAGACTAACATCCTTCATGTGCCTTTAAGAGCTAAAACGACGCCAAGTTCAACGCAGCTGTGAAGTGCAGTGGAAGAAGAACCCAAAAAATACAAGGACAGCAGCATTCATAGCTATAAATTCTTTATTTAAGTTCAGAAATCGATTAACAATCACTGAATTTAACTAGTTGTAATGATCACAATAAATAACAAATTTCTTATAGCGACCAGTGAGAATTTCAACAACTGATATCACCCTTCAGAGAAAATAAACACATGTTCTTAGCCAATCCCTTAATGTAAAAGTTACTACAACATAGCATCTTACAGACAATATTAAATTCAAATTGCAAAGAAATTTTACAGGAAAGCGATAGTCATGCTGAGATGGCATTTCACCACAGGGGCTCAAATAATTGTTATCAATATACCAATAATTAAACTTCATAGAAGTCCTTTAAAAATTTAAAAAGAAATGTATGACAAAAACTAAAATACTCAAATACAGCTAACCAGTGAGGCCAAATACTTGCTAATTTCTCCACGGCTTTCACCAAATTACGGAGAGTGAATTTTAGAATAGTTTTGCTCCTGCAAGGCAATTAAATGCAACTTCTCCAGAACTTACCAAATTGTAAATACACAAAAAATACAACCAATAACAAACGTTAACACTAGAAGCGGCCAATCTCAAAGGCAAACTTCTATCGTGTTTAAATGAATCTAAACACTAGTTTACCTAAAACAGAGGACTTCAGTTCTTAAGATTTTTCAAGCCAGGTCAATGAACAATCAAATTATTCAAACATTCAATGTGAGGGTGAATTAGTCACGCACAGTGGGATTCAGACATATAAAATAGCACTTTCAGGCTTCAGTTACTACTACTGAAATTAATAGAAAAGCTACAACAAAATATCACGAGCTGTAAAAAAACTAAATTCGCGACCCTACCAGTAAGGTCGTGTCCAGGCGAGATACCATGAGGGCGTAACACATATCAGACTACTGGTCGTAGATATCCAAGAAGCCACATCTATAACAGAGTCTGACCATAAGCAATGGGCAACAGAATGGATAAAATTCACTTAGAGACTTACAGAAAAAAAAAAACAGCTTTATCAGGCTTTGGTGGATACCTAAGAAAATCCAGGGCAAGAGCGGACACAACCGTTAGGAGCGTATTCACGTGGCAACCAGTCACGCGAACGACCAGCAGGCAGTAACTACACGAGTACTCAAATGCAGCGCAGTAGCTTAAGAGCGCGAATAAATTAACTAGGCAGGCCGGTACGGCAAACACAGGAAAGAAGTCAGAGCCACCTGAAAGCCAACGCATATATCCAACCCATATTCGAATTCGAAAATTTTTTCCAAAAACAGTAGATTTTTGTTGTTGTGGTCTTTAGTCTAGAGACTGGTTGGATGCAGCTCTCCATGCTACTCAATCCTGCGCGAGCTGCTCCATCTCCCAGTACCTACTGCAACCTACATCCTTCTGAATCTGTTTAGTGTATGCATCTTTTAGTCTCCCTCTACGATTTTTACCCTCCACGCTGCCCTCCAATCCTAAATTGGTGATCCCTTGACGCCTCAGAATATGCCCTACCAACCGATGCCTCCTTCTAGTCAAGTTGTGCCACAAATTTCTCCTCTCTCCAATTCTATTCTATACCTCCTCATAAGTTATGTGATATACCCATCTTATCTTCAGCATTCTTCTGTAGCACCACATCTCGAAAGCCTCTATTCCTCTCTTACCCAAACTATTTATCGTTCACTTTTCACTTCCATACATGGCTACACGTCATACAAATACTTTCACAAACCACTTCCTGACACTTAAATCTATACGCGATGTTAACAAATTTCTCTTCTTCAGAAACGCTTTCCTTGCCATTGCCAGTCTACATTTTATATCCTCCCTACTTCGACCATCATCAGTTATTTTGCTCCCCAAATAGCAAAACTCATTTACTACATTAAGAGTCCATTTCCTAATCTAATTCCCGCAGCATCACCCGATTTAATTCGACTACATTCCATTATCCTCGTTTTGCTTTTGTTGATGCTCATCTTATATCCTCCTTTCAGGACACTGTTCATTCCGTTCAGCTGCTCTTCCGGGTCCTTTGCTGTCTCTGAGAGAATTACAGTGTCATCGGCGAACCTCAAAGTTTTTATTTCTTCTCCATGGATTTTATTCCTACTCCGAATTTTTCTTTGGTTTTCTGGATTGTTTGCTCAATTTAAGAGATTGAAGAACATCGGGGATAAGCTACAACCCTGTCTCACTCCCTTCGCAGCCACTGCTTCCCTTTCAGGCCCCTCGACTCTTAAAACTTCCATCTGATTTCTGTACAAGTTGTAAATAGCCTTCGCTCCCTGTATTTTAGCCCTGCCACATTCAGAACTTGAAAGAAAGTCAACCAGTAAACATTGTCAAAAGCTTTCTGTAAGTTTAGAAATTCTAGAAGCGTAGGTTTCCCTTTTCTTAATCTGTTTTCTAAGATAAGTCGTAGGGTCGGTGTTGCCTCAGGTGTTCCAACATTTCTACGGAATCCAAACTGATCTTCCCCGAGATCGGCTTCTACCAGTTTTTCCGTTCGTCTGTAAAGAATTGATGTTAGTATTTTGCAGCCGTGGCTTATTAAACTGATAGTTCGGTAATTTACACATCTGTCAACAACTGTATTCTTTGGAGTTGAAAGTATTATAGTCTTCTTGAAGTCTGAGGATATTTCGCCTGTCTCATACATCTTGCTCATTAGATGGTAGAGTTGAGTTAGGCCTGGCTCTCTCAAGGCTGTCAGTAGTTCTAATGGAATGTTGTCTACTCTCGGGGCCTTGTTTCGACTTAGGTCTTTCAGTGCTCTGTCAATCTCTTCACGCAGTATTGTATTTCCTATTTCATCTTCATCTACAATCTCTTCCATTTCTATAACATAGTCCTCAAGAACATCGCCCTTCTATAGACCCCCCATGTACTCCTTCCACCTTTCTGTTTTCCCTTTGCTTAGAACTGGGTTTCCATCTGAGCTCTCGATATTCATGGAAGTGGTTCTCTTTTCTCCTAAGGTCTCTTTAATTTTGCTGTTGTCAGTGTCTATCTTACCCTAGTGATTCGCGCCTCTACCTCCTTACATTTGTCCTCTAGCCATCCCTGCTTAGCCATTTTGCACTTCCTGTCGATCTCATTTTAGCCTGCTTCATTAACTGCATTTTTGTGTTTCCTCCTTACATCAATTAAATTCAATATCTCTTTTGTTACCAAGGATTTCTATTAACCCTCACCTTTTTACGTACTTGATCCTCTGCTACCTTCACTATTTCATCTCTCAAAGCTACCCATTCTTCTTCTACTGTATTTCTTTCCCCCATTCTTTTCAATCGATCCCTAATGCTCTCCCGGAAAATCTCTACAACCTCTGGTTCTGCCGGCCGCGGTGGTCTAGCGGTTCTAGGCGCGCAGTCCGGAACCGCGCGACCGCTTCGGTCGCAGGTTCGAATCCTGCCTCGGGCATGGATGTGTATGATGTCCTTAGGTTAGTTAGGTTTAAGTAGTTCTAAGTTATAGGGGACTGATGACCATAGCTGTTAAGTCCCATAGTGCTCAGACCCATTTTTTGAACCTCTAGCTCTTTCAGTTCATCCAGGCCCCATCTCCTCAAATTCGCACCTTTTTGCAGTTTCTTCAGTTTTAATCTACAGTTCATAACCAATAGATTGTGGTCAGAGTCCACATCTGCCCCTGGAAATGTCTTACAGTTTAATACATGGTTCCTAAATCTGTCTTACAATTATATAATCGGAGATCTTGCAGTATCCTCAGGCTTCTTCCATGTATACAACCTACTTTCATGATTCTTGAACCAAATGTTAGCTATTATTTAGTTATGCTCTGTGCAAAATTCTACCAGTCGGCTTCCTCTTACATTCCTTACTCCCATGCAATATTCACCTAATACGTGTCCTTCTCTTCTATTTCCTACTGTCGAATTCGTCACCCACGACTATTAAATTTTCGTCTCTCTTCACTATCTGAATAATTTTTTATCTCATCATACATATCATCAATTTCTTCATCTGCAGAGCTAGTTGGCATATAAACTTGTACTATTGTAGTAGACGTGGGCTTCGTGTCTATCTTGGCCACAATAATGCGTTCACTATGCTGTTTGTAGTAGCTTACCCGCACTCCCATTTTCCTATTAATTATTAATCCTACTCTTGCATTATTCCTATTTGATTTTGTATTTATAGCCCTGTATTTACCTGACCAGAAGTCTTGTTCCTCCTGCAGCCGAACTTCACTAATTCCTACTATATCTAACTTTAACCTATCCATTTCCCTTTTAAATTTTCTAACATATCTGTCCGATTAAGAGCTCTGACATTCCACGCTCCGATCCGTAGAACGCCCGTTTTCTTTCTCCTGATAACAACGTCCTCCTGAGTATTCCCCGCCCGGAGATCCTAATGGGAGACTATTTGACGTCCGTTATATTTTACCCAAGTGGACGCCATCATCATGTAACCATACAGTAAAGCTGCATGCCCTAGGGAAAAATTACGGCTGTAGTTTCCCCTTGCTTTCAGCCGTTCGCAGTACCAGCACTGCAAGGCCGTTTTGGTTAGTGTTACAAGGCCAGATCAGTCAATCATCCAGACTGTTGCCCCTACAACTACTGAAAAGGCTGCTGCCCCTCTTCAGGAACCACACGTTTGTCTGTCCTCTCAACAGATACCCCTCCGTTGTGGTTGCACCTATGGTACGGCTATGTGTATTGCTGAGGCACACAAGCCTTCCCACCAACGCCAAATTCCATGGTTGATGGGGAGGAACATTAGATTAACACATTCAAACTCTCTCTTTCCGTCTAAGAACAATAGTGTGAAGTAAAACAACCAGTGCTCTGGTAAGACTTAATCATACATGACACAGATTTAAATCTGCATGAAAAGTAACTACAAACAGTCATTAATTGCTAAACAAAGCTTCACTTGTGTTGCCTACACTAACCCTTATACACTGAAGCTCCAAAGAAACTGGTGTAGGCATTTGTATTCAAATCCAGAAATATGGAAACTGGCAGAATACGGTGCTGTTGTCGTCAACGCCTATATAACACAAGTGTCTGGCACAGTTGTTAGATCGGTTACTCTGCTACAGTCGCAGGTTATCAAGATTTAAGTGAATTTGAATGTGTTGTTATAGTCGGCGCACTAGTGATAGGACACAGCATCTCCGAGGTAGCGCTGAAGCGGGGATTTTCCCGAGCGACCCCTCATGAGTCTACCGTGAATAGCAGGAGTCCGGAAAAACACCAGGAAATCTCGGAGATCGTTGGGGCCGGAAAACAATCCTGCAAGAAAGGGACTAACTACGACTGAAGAGTATCGTTCAACATGACAGAAGTGCAACCCTTCCTCAAACTAGTGCAGATTTCTATGCTGGTACATCAATAAGTGTCAGCATGTGAACCATTCAACGAAACGACATCGATATGGGCTTTCTGAGCTGAAGGCCCACTCGTGTTCCCTTGATGACTGCACGACACAAAGCTTTATACCTCGTCGGGGCCCGTCAACACCGACACTCGACTGTTGATGAATGGAAATATGTTGCTTGGTCGGATGAGTCTCGTTTCAAATTGTAATGAGCGAATGGACGTGTACGGGTATGAAGACAGCTTCACGAATCCATGGACCCTGCATTTCAGCAGAGGACTGCCCAAAGTGATGGAAGCCCTGTAAAGGTGTGGGGTAATGGTGTGGGGCGTGTGCAGTTAGTGATATGGGCCCCCCTTATATCTCTAGATACGAATCTGACAGGTGAAATGTGCGTAAGCACCCTGTCTGATAACCTGCATCCATCCATGTCCATTGTGCATTCCGGTTGACTTGGGCAATTCCAGCAGGACACGTCCTGAGTAGCTACAGAGTGGCTACAGGAACACTTTACTGGGTTTAAACATCTTACGCTGGCCACCAAACTCCCCAGATACGAACAGTATTCAGCACATCTGGGACACCTTCCAACGTGCAACGTTCAGAAGAGATCTCCACATCCTGGTACTTTTACGGATTTATGGACAGCCCTGCACGATTCATGATGGCGGTTCCTACCAGAACTAGTTGAGACATTAGTCGAGTACATGCCACGTCTTGTTGGACACTTCTGCGTGCTCGCGGGAGCCCTACACGATATCAGGCAGGTGTATCAGTTACTTTGGCTCTCCAGTGAACAACTGCTACAAACTTTAGTTCATTCATAGAATAGCCATGCTATCAGGAGTGGCCATAAATTCAACAAATTAAGACAATGAGGATATGCAGCTCGCCAGCATACTTTAATACTAGAGACTAGGGCCACAGACACGGGTTCGCAGGTAGATGTCGTGTTTCTTGACTTACGCAAGGCGTTCGATACAGTTCCCCACAGTCGTTTAATGAACAAAGTAGGAGCATATGGACTATCAGACCAATTGTGTGACTCGATTGAATAGTTATCTAGGAGATAATGGAACGCAGCATGTCATTCTCAATGGAGAGAAGTCTTCCGAAGTAAGAGTGATTTGAGGTGTGCCGCAGGGGAGTGTCATAGGACCGTTGCTATTCACAATATACATAAATGACCTTGTGGGTAACATCGGAACTTCACTGAGGCTTTATGCGGATGATGCTGTAGTATATCGAGAGATTGTAACAATGAAAAATTGTACTGAAATGCAGGAGGATCTGCAACGTATTGACGAATGGTGGAATGATTGGCAATTGAATCTCAATGTAGACAAATGTAATGTGCTGCGGATACATAGAAAGAAAGATCCTTTATCATTTAGCTACAATATTGCAAGTCAGCAACTGGGAGCAGTTAATTACATAAATTATCTGGGAGTAGACATTAGGAGTGATTTAAAATGGAATGATAATATAAAGTTGATCGTCGGTAAAGCAGATTGTAAGGTGTCAGGCAAATCCAACACCTTCCATGAAAACCCTGACATAAGCAAATCCGGCAGTATGTCACATAGCCCCGAATAAATCCTGACATTAAATTAACCAAAGTAATACGATCAACAAGTGAGCAAATGGAATACCACAGACTAACTAAAGAACGCCTAAATGCATGTCATACCTTCCCACCGTGAAACAGACGCAGTTCTGAGGGAAGAAACGAGAACAGAAGCCGAGAGCAGAACCGTGTTAAGCTAGAAGGCCCTACGATAATGGACGGACACCCACGTCGCCAGCCAGCCACCAGGACCACCCCCCCCCAGCCCATGTTAAAAGATAGAGGCCTCCAGAAGAACAGTATAGATCTTACGATAACACTAAAAGGGCCACACCAGCTGCAAGTTTTAGTGTGAGACTTTTTCGCGTCTCTGTTACGTTGCAAATGTTAAAAACATTGCCCCACCACGAAAAGTATAACGTTTCTCATTGGATAGACAGAATTTTTGTAGGCGGAGCTTAAGGTTAACATTCTGACCCTGATTGGTCAGATGAAATCACAGCCAGATAGTTTTTATTTTAAACCAACTTCGGTAAATTGTAGTAAGGAGAAGTTAGGAGAGAGTTGCTTCCTAGACGGCGAGGTGCGTGGAGCTGTGCCGCCCGCCGCCCCCTGACAAACACCGACAAGGTAATGAACGCACGCGATGCCGCATTTTTGAGCGCATAAGGCTTCACTCAGAACTGCAAAAGTCTCATCTGTTACATTGTTGTTGTTTTTTTGGGGAAGGAGACCAGACAGTGAGGTCATCGGTCTCAGCGGATTAGAGAAAGACGGGGAAGGAAGTCGACTGTGCCCTTTGAAAGGAACCATCCCGGCATTTGCCTGGAGCGATTTAGGGAAATCACGGAAAACCTAAATCAGGATGGCCGGACGCGGGATTGAACCGACGTCTTACCGAGTGCGAGTCCGCCTCGCTCGGTTCTCATCTGTTACATCCCCTTTTTACGTAATACTAGTGTCGATCGTCAATTGAAGCTCATGGTATTCACATTTGCTACGTAAGTTAAAATCTGAAATGCGATGATTTTTCTGTTCTATAATTACTGAGAAGCCATATCAGCCACTGTAATTTTCGACAAGTTAGATAAGTAATTAAAGATGATTGAGGGTCACTGTAGACCATTTTGATAGTTTTCTCTTTTATGAAACTTAACTTAAATCTAGATTATAGATGTAATATGGCATAGGTCATCCTTCGATCCATTGTAGAACCTGGAAACCCATTCAGGGAATATTCGTTCACATTTTTGTTGAACGCAGTTGGTTTTTATCATCCTGTATTAAAACATTTCCTTTTATCAATAGTGCAATTTATAAACTATGTTTTGTGAGTAGAATAAAATTGCCAATGGTAAGCTTAACTGCTTTTTCGACGTTATCTTACCAGCTAACCAAAAATAGGAAAGCCTTGAATCCCTTCCACTAAATTTAGTTAGTATTAAGATTATTTTACAGGGAGTGCAGTGGAGCTGACGTTGAAATCATTAAGTATATGGTTATATCATCGCTAGTCTCACTGACCTCTTCTGAATTCTACATGTCTTGTGTGGTCTGGCGCCTCCTTACCAGCAACAGGTCCCAGGTTCAAACTAGTCGATTCCCTAAAAAACACGCTCAGAGCGTCGTTGCGCGAAAGTGGTAGAGAGACACGACTTAGAACAGACAGAAACCACGCAGAATGTTAGAAGATGCCAGACTGAGATTCATTGGAAGAATCCTAAGGAAATGGAATCCGAAAACAAAGGAAGTAGGTTACAGTACACTTGTTCTCCCACTGCTTGAATATTGCTCACCAGTGTGGGATCCGTACCAGGTAGGGTTGGTAGAAGAGATAAAGAAGATCCAACGGAGAGCAGCGCGCTTCGTTACAGGATCATTTAGTAATCGCGAAAGCGTTACGGAGATGATAGATAAACTCCAGTGGAAGACTCTGCAGGAGAGACGCTCAGTAGCTCGGTACGGGCTTTTGTTGAAGTTTCGAGAACATACCTTCACCGAGGAGTCAAGCAGTATATTGCTCCTTCCTACGTATATCTCTCGAAGAGACCATGAGGATAAAATCAGAGAGATTAGAACCCACACAGAGGCATACCGACAATCTTTCTTTCCACGAGCAAAACGAGAGTGGAATAGAAGGGAGAACCGATACAGGTACTCAAAGTACCCTCCGCCACACACCGTCGCGTGGTTTGTGGAGTATGGATGTAGATGTAGATGTTGAATACATTTAGTTCAGCTTAAATTAGGAACAAGAAAGCTAGCAGCTGTAGGTGGTCACATTAGATAATCCAATCTAAGATACAGTCTATCACAAATACCTCGCAAATGCGACGTTATGCTCTCACCATGACCAATTGAGAAGAGAACTAGCCATTAGCAACTGTCGAGGTGAGGAAATACCGTCCGGTGGAACGCACTAGCCGCTTCCCAGGGAAAATGCGGGGAGGTCACTGCAGCACGTCCTCAGCTTATTCGCGGCGATACGACACCGCAGGAACACCACTCCGGCTCGCCACCTCAGACGTCATAGCTGTAACTGGCAGGAGACATCCGCTGTTATTCGGTGTCCGTTCCTCACTCCCGCGGCTCCTAACCACACCTCTGAGCTGCGCAAAGACGACCTGCCGCCCAGACTTAACAAGCAGCGAAAGATGGCGCAAGCAGCCGAGTCTCACGGCTCAATCCTATACTTCCGTTAGTAGTAGCTTCGCTGATGGCTAAAATCTGGGCGTTATTTCAAGTCGGAGGTTATTAATAGTACTACCACCAATTGAGATGCCGTAAGACTATCAAGATAGATCAATCCTTTTAATACGTTCTGCATAGACGTTGTACAACTGGGGTGATACAAAACAGCCCTGTCAGACACTTTTCGAAACACTGAAGAGATCAGACGTGCCATAAATTGTTTTCACAGCTGCTAGGTGATTATAGCGTAGACTTCTGATCGGTGCTATGAAGTTTGGAGCGACATTGAACTCTGTAAGCATGTCATAACTTTACCCAGACAACCGGGTTACAGGCTTTTCTATAGTCAAGGAAGCCGATAAAAACAAGAATTCAGAACTCTTGTGATTTCTCGATTATTTTTCGTATATTGAGAACCTGCCATAAGCGACAATATTGTTTTAAGTTCCATTGCGCTACCAACGATGGAGAATCTGCATCCATCGTACGGTGTATGACGGAGGGGACCTTTTAGGCATTTCCTTTCCCGTTCCCCTCGCAAGTAGAGCGAGAGGTAAACGACTGTCAAGCGCGTGTCCGTACGAGACATAATGTCTCTAACCTTGTTTTCATGGCCCACAAATGAAATGCACATTGGTGGTAGTAGAATCGTACTGTTGTTCATCAAATCTACTGCTAACAGTTCTAGTAGCACACGTCTGAATTGAGTCGATGTCTCCCTTTAATCCGACGTTCCGGAAGTCCTAAACACCCGAACAGTACTCCAGAATGCACCGCCTATATTTTCCCAGTATTCTCTCAAAAGGCCGAAGTAAGTGGTCGCATTGACAAGCGATGAATGGGAAGACAGCAAATTTATCTACGGCGTCGAACTGCCGTTGACAAACTAATGTTCTGTACACAGGGTAACAAAACTGTGGCTAAAAATATTCAGACCGTTGAAGAGGATGACTTGTTAAGCCTTTAGCTATGTCAACAACAGCAGCGTATCAAGGTTTGCACATTTCCAAAACTTGAATGACATATGTACAGAACACAAATAGTCAGATAAACGACGTCATATTCGTAAATATCCCGTAAAACAAAATGTTACCCTTGTTTGATTATGAATGTTGGCGTTTTTATTTAGATTTTGATGCAGCATTTCCCAGCCTGAGAAAAGCTTTTTCGCAGAGGTTATCTTGGAATTTTCGCAAGATTTTGTTGACTTATTTGTTATGTAAATAAAACCGCCTTTTCTTGCTGCAACTTTTTTACGAAACAAATATTTCTGTGCTTGCTGCAGAGTATGGCCACGCAAACAAACTTGTTTTGTTGATTTGCTGATTAAAATGCCCTTCAGCGTCAAGTCGACAAGTTATGTCCTTGCCTTAGCTACAATCCAGCTTTTAGGATATGTTCTGTATTTCTCATTATAATTCCTCCCAAAAAAAGTTGACACTCCCTAGATGCCACACTAATAAGTCTAAAATTTAGACAAGCTAACGTGTTTGTAAAGTTCTCAGTGATGTAGTGATGTACAATGAGTGTCTTGTAACTTCTGCTAATGGAGCTGGACGTATATCTCGTTGACGGTGTCGCGCTTATCAAATTAACATTATGAAATTCGCCACTCCTCATTCGATCTTGTGTATCACTTTTATTAATCCTTTTAAGAATCACAGACTAGCGAACATTATTCAGTAATCGTTGTTCCTTGATTCACTTTTTGATGGGTGGACTGTCTTTGCTCAAGAGGCCGGCCGAAGTGGCCGTGCGGTTAAAGGCGCTGCAGTCTGGAACCGCAAGACCGCTACGGTCGCAGGTTCGAATCCTGCCTCGGGCATGGGTGTTTGTGATGTCCTTAGGTTAGTTAGGTTTAACTAGTTCTAAGTTCTAGGGGACTAATGACCTCAGCAGTTGAGTCCCATAGTGCTCAGAGCCATTTGAACCATTTTTTTTGCTCAAGATTATTCCAATGAGTCATAGCGTGGCATCTACTTTTCCTGCAAATACGTTAATGTGGTCGTTCCAGTTTCGAATGTTTACCATTACATACTGCAAACCTATTTGTGCTTACAGTGATTTATAGGCAGTAATATCATTAGTGGATCTACCTATGCACATTGTCTGCTTACACTGTGGGACAAATGCAGACTCTATCACCAATTTGTCTATCCTTTGCAGGTCTTTCTGCATTTTGTTACAGTCTTCTGTAAGCATACATACTAAACACTAAGGCCCTGTAACACTCTCTCTGTGAACGTTTACATTCGGTATCTGTAATAACGTCAGTAGATGTTAATGCGTTGTTTACGGCAGTAACGGCAAAACATTTGGCGTTGACGGTATTTTTACTATACGATTAATCAGTCAGCTGAACTTCATTCTGTTAAGGTGAGTACTGACTTTTGAAATTTTGTTTCTATGCACAGTTCACCGACTCCAAGGAAACAGTCTTCACTAGGCACATGACGTCTCTGTCTGATTAATAAATCCGACAATATCTGGGAGCTTTAGCAATGTTAAGGAGTGCAGATTAGTTTTTGGGAACTAAATTCTCGTTACACATGTTTATATATTCAACTAGTGTTTACTTAAAAGCCTTAACATTGATTACGGACTGACTTTACGTTGTGAAATGCCTAGAGACTTTTGTTCTTGTTTTTAACGATTGGCACAAGATACAAGAAACCAGTGCTCACGAGGAGGGCTCAAAATTCCGTCCGATCATCCAGATTCCGCTGTTTCCGTACGTCGGTTGGATGGTTCCTATGAAAGCGTGAGGTGCCGCGTGGGATTAGCCGAGCGGTTTTAGGCGCTGCAGTCATGGACTGTGCGGCTGCCCCGGCGGGGGTTCGAGTCCTCCCTCGGGCACGGGTGTGTGTGTGTGTGTGTGTGTGTGTGTGTGTTTGTTCTTAGGATAATTTAGGTTAAGTAGTGTGTAAGCTTAGGGACTGATGACTTTAGAAGCGAAGTCCCATAAGATTTCACACAGACACAAAGCCTGAGGCCGATTTTCCTCCCCCATGCTAAGCCAACCAGAGGTTGCACTCCGTCTTAGTTTTCCTTTGTCGATACACTAATCTCTAATCACCCTTTCTATTCTGGCGTAACCACAAACGCCGGGACGAAGAGGCGAAACGAAAGACCAGAGAAGGCAGTGAAGAATCAGCGACCAATGGTGCGCGGAATCGGACCGCGCCGTGCCAGGTGCGCCCCCTGCAACAGCTGCATATAAACACAGCTCCTGCTAGCCTCATCCGCACACGATCGGCCCGAGTCAGCAACGTGATGAGTGTTCCGCTGTACAGATCTACATCAAGTGATTCCTTGGACTTGGTGTATAGCAAGAACAGTGTTGTTTTCATGTTTCCTCTCGCTAGCGACATTTAATATAGCAAAAGCTAAGTATTGTCAATTTGCTTTTCTGGAAATAAAACTACTTATGTTGTTTGTTTGAAATTGTTGTGTAGGCACTCTACTAGTGACGAGAGGGCAAGACACCACACCTTCTTCTTTTTTCTTTTTTTTCTAGCTACTGAAACTGACGCACAAACATCGAGCGTTCACCAGCTTTCCTCTTCTGAAGTTAAACAGTTAGCTATAAAACAAGTAACAGTGTCTTAGATAACGACTTTGCTATCCCGGTTTCGTGAAAGGAGAATGACAAGATTTATTTATGCCATTATTTCACCTGGCTACATTAGAGCCTTCAGGCTTTCTTTACAGCTCATCAGACATTCTCGGTGAGTTAAAATCACCGTGTGTTTAGTGAATGAGCGACATAAGCAATATCATTAATAATAATAATAATAAAATAATAATAATAATAATAATAATAAACCTCGTGGAGGCCCGGGAAAAGAATAGGCCTCCGGTATGTTCTGCCAGTCGTAAAAGGCGACGAAAAGAACAAACCACTAACAGGGTTAGTTGGTTCAGGACAGAACTAATGAAGCCTCGAACAAGCGCTGTCATGGTCGGGGACGACGCTTGAGCCCTATGCCCGTCCACAATGGTAACGACACTGCTAGCCACACGGAAAATGATTTAAATCCAAATAGAGGTGTTTTGCAGGATAATCTTCCTGCTACCACTCTAGAAGGAAAACAAAGACAGAGGATGAGATGGTCACATGAAGTTAACCGACACCTCATGTTCTGTTATAACCAAGCAACAAACTTAGGAACCCACACAACTGGATACAGATCACAAGTATACACAACATTTATTACCAGATACCCAGAATTAAAATTTTTAACAGAACAATGACTAGCTGATCAGATCCGTGTAATAATCAAAAATAACAGGATACCCCAGTCAGAATTAGAAAACATCAAAAAACAAGTACAACAAATACTGGAACAAAATAATGTGCAATCATAAGAAGAAGAAAATACAGTAATGGACTCAAACATCCCAGAGCAAACAAACAAAGAACACCGCGCATCAATTAAACAATCAGAGGAAAACAAAATCTTAAGACAGCCACCAGAACAAGCACAAATAGGACAGGAACTGACATACATCTTAGATATAGAAGAAAAACTTCAGCTGACATATATAGAATACAAAGACACACATACAGACATTAGACCATTCTTGCATAGACCACCAAATAACCCACAAGTCGAAACAACAATAACAACTATCAACACAATCATACACAACAAAATAAATGAAAATACAACTATGGAAGAGTTAAAACTAATGGTCTATATAGGAGCACTCACTACACTAAATATACACACTAGGCAGAGATCAGAAACAACCAACACACAGAAGAAACCCACAAAACCAGCATGGCAACACAGGCTACAGATTAAAATAGAAAACCTGAGAAAAGACATCGGACAGCTAACACAATTTATAAGAAATGAAATATCAGACAAAAAACGAAAAAGGTTAGGTAAAATCTCACAAGAAGCGATAGAGCAATTAGATGAAAAGAAGCAGAAATTACAAGCATTGGCCAAACGACTTAGAAGATCCAAAAAATGTGAAAACAGAAGGAAACAAAACCAAACATTCAACACAAACGAAAAGAAATTTTGCCAGACAATAGATAACACACACATTAAAATAGGCAATCCACCAAACATAACATACATGGAACACTTCTGGAGCAACATATGGTCATACCTGGTACAACATAACAGACATCACGGTGGAACAAGCAGAAACAGACACATACAAGATGATACCACAAATGCCTGAAGTGATAATTTTGCAATACGAAGTCACCCGAGCAATTAATTCTAAGCACAATTGTAAAGCCCCTGGAATAGATAAAATAGCCAATTTCAGGCTAAAGAAGTTCACCTCGACACATTCACATCTAACTAAATCATTTAACAGTTGCATTGCAGACCCGTACACAATCCCTGATACATTTACACATGGAATAACTTATCTGAAACCTAAAGATCAAACTGACACAGCAAACCCAGCAAAATATCGCCCCATAACATGCTTACCAACAATATACAAAATATTAACTTCAGTCATCACACAGAAATTGAGACATACAACACTGAACAAAATTATAAATCAAGAAAAAAAAACGCTGCTGCAAAGGAGCACGAGGATGTAAAGAGCAACTGATAATAGATGCAGAGGTGACATATCAAGCTAAAACCAAACAAAGGTCACTTCATTATGTATACATTGATTACCAAAAAGCTTTTGATAGTGTTCCTCAGTCATGGTTACTACAAATATTGGAAATCTACAAAGTAGATCCTAAATTGATACAGTTCCTAAACATAGTAATGAAAAATTGGAAAACCACACTTAATATCCAAACAAATTCAAATTATATCACATCACAGCCAATACAGATTAAGCGTGGAATATACCAAGGAGACTCATTGAGTCCTTTCTGGTTCTGCCTTGCTCTGAACCCACTATCCAACATGCTAATTAATACAAATGATGGATATGATATTAATGGAAGATACCAACACAAAATCACACATTTGCTATACATGGATGCTCTAAAACTACTGGCAGCAACAAATCAACAACCCAACCAATTACTAAAGATAACAGATGTATTCAGCAATGATATAAATATGGCTTTCAGAACAGACAAATGTAAGAAAAATAGCATAGTCAAGGGAAAACACACTCAACAAGATTACTTATTGGATAACCACAGCGACTGCATAGAAGCGATGGAAAAAACAGTTGCCTATTAATATCTAGGATACAGACACAGAATAGGAATAGATAATTCAAATATTAAAGAACTAAAACAAAAATATAGACAAAGACTAACAAAAATACTGAAAACAGAAATGACACCAAGGAACAAGACAAAAGCTATAAACACTTATGCTATACCAATATTGACGTACTCATTTGGAATAGTGAAATGGAATAACACAGACCTAGAAGCACTCCATACACTTACACGATCACAATGCCACAAATATAGAATACATCATATACATTCAGCAACAGAAAGATTCACATTAAGCAGAAAGGAAGGAGGAAGGGGATTTATCGACATAAAAAACGTACATTATGGACAGGAAGACAATTTAACAGAATTCTTTATAGAACGAGCAGAAACTAGAAAAATACACAAAGCAATCACTCATATAAATACATAGGCTACACCACTGCAATTTAATAACCACTTCTACAACCCTTCAGATCACACATCAACAGGTCACCAGTGGTCAAGGGGCAGCGTCTTTGATTCATAATCAAAACGTCTTCGGTCGCGGGTTCGATCCCCGCCACCGCTTAAATTTTGATAAATAATCAGCATTGGCGGCCGAAGACTTGTGGCATAATAAGTCAGCCTCATTCTTCCAACGGCCTTGTCAAACAGGTCGCAGGAGCAGATAGAGGTTCAGGGCACTCTCTTGTCCTAGGGGTGGGAAATTGCCCCTAAAGGCGGAAGAATCAGCAATGATCAACGACATGAGGATGCAGAAGGCAATGGAAACCACTGCATTAAAGACACGTAACGTGTAACCACAGGACATGTGGCCTGTAATTGAAGAAGTGTCATGATGATCTCTCCATTGACGAAAGATTCCGGAATAGTCCCCCATTCTGATCTCCGGGAGGGGACTGCCAAGGGGGAGGTTACCATGAGAAAAAGATTGAATAATCAACGAAAGGATAAAGTTCTACGAGTCGGGGCGTGGAATGTAAGAAGCTTGAACGTGGTAGGGGAAACTAGAAAATCTGAAAAGGGAAATGCAAAGGCTCAATCTAGATATAGTAGGGGTCAGTGAAGTGAAGTGGAAGGAAGACAAGGATTTGTGGTCAGATGAGTATCGGGTAATATCAACAGCAGCAGAAAATGGTACAACAGGTGTAGGATTCGTTATGAATAGGAAGGTAGGACAGAGGGTGTGTTACTGTGAACAGTTCAGTGACCAGGTTGTTCTAATCAGAATCGACAGCAGACCAACACCGACAACGATAGTTCAGTTATACATACCGGCGTCGCAAGCTGAAGATGAACAGATAGAGAAAGTGTGTGAGGATATTGAAAGGGTATTGCAGTATGTAAAGGGGGACGAAAATCTAATAGTCATGGGCGACTGGAATGCAGTTGTAGGGGAAGGAGTAGAAGAAAAGGTTACAGGAGAACATGGGCTTCGGACAAGGAATGAAAGAGGAGAAAGACTGATTGAGTTCTGTAACAAGTTTCAATACCCTGTTCAATACCCTGTTCAAGAATCACAAGACGAGGAGGTGTACTTGGAAAAGGCCGGGAGATACGGGAAGATTTCAATTAGATTACATCATGGTCAGACAGAGATTCCGAAATCAGGTACTAGATTGTAAGGAGTACCCAGGAGCAGATATAGACTCAGATCACAATGTAGTAGTGATGAAGAGTAGGCTGAAGTTCAAGACATTAGTCAGGAAGAATCAATACCCAAAGAAGAGGGATACGGAAGTACTAAGGAATGACGAGATACGTTTGAAGTTCTCTAACGCTATAGATACAGCAGTAAGGAATAGCGCAGTAGGCAGTACAGTTGAAGAGGTATGGACATCTCTAAGAAGGGCCATCACAGAAGTTGGGAAGGAAAACATAGGTACAAAGAAGGTAGCTGCGAAGAAACCATGGGTAACAGAAGAAATACTTCAGTTGATTGATGAAAGGAGGAAGTACAAACATGTTCCGGGAAAATCAGGAATACAGAAATACGAGTCGCTGAGGAATGAAATAAATAGGAAGTGCCGGAAGGCTAAGACGAAATAACTGCAGGAAAAATGTGAAGACATCGAAAAAGATATGATTGTCGGAAGGACAGACTCAGCATACAGGAGAGTCAAAACAACCTTTGGTGACATTAAAAGCAACGGTGGTAACATTAAGAGTGCAACGGGAATTCCACTGTTAAATGAAGAGGAGAGAGCAGATAGGTGGAAAGAATACATTGAAAGCCTCTATGAGGGTGAAGATTTGTCTGATGTGATAGAATAAGAAGCAGGAGTTTATTTTAGAAGAGATAGGGATCAGTATTAGAATCAGAATTTAAAAGAGCTTTGGAGGACTTACGGTCAAATAAGGCAGAAGGGATAGATAACATTCCATCAGAATTTCTAAAATCCTTGGGGGAAGTGGCAACAAAACGACTATTCACGTTGGTGTGTAGAATATATGAGTCTGGCGACATACCAGCTGAGTTTCGTAAAAGCATCATCCACACAATTCCGAAGACGGCAAGAGCTGACAAGTGCGAGAATTATCGCACAATCAGCTTAGCACCTCACGCATCGAAGCTGCTTGCAAGAATAATATACAGAAGAATGGAAAAGAAAATTGAGAAGGCGCTAGGTGACGATCAGTTTGGCTTTAGGAAAAGCAAAGGGACGAGAGAGGCAATTCTGACATAACGGCTAATAGAAGCAAGGCTAAAGAAAAATGAAGACACTTTCATAGGATTTGTCGACCTGGAAAAAACGTTCGACAATATAAAATGGTGCAAGCTATTCGAGATTCTGAAAAAAGTAGGGGTAAGCTATAGGGAGAGACGTGTCATATACAATATGTACAACAACCAAGAGGGAATAATAAGAGTGGACGATCAAGAACGATGTGCTCGTATTGAGAAGGGTGTAAGACAAGGCTGTAGCCTTTCGCCCCCACTCTTCAATCTGTATATCGAGGAAGCAATGATGGAAATAAAAGAAAGGTTCAGGAGTGGAATTAAAATACAAGGTGAAAGGATATCAATGATACGATTCGCTGATGACATTGCTATCCTGAGTGAAAGTGAAGAAGAATTAAATGATCTGCTGAACGGAATGAACAGTCTAATGAGTACACAGTATGGTTTGAGAGTAAATCGGAGAAAGATGTAGGTAATGAGAAGTGGTAGAAATGAGAACAGAGAGAAACTTAACCTCAGGATTGATGGTCATGAAGTCAATGAAGTTAAGGAATTCTGCCAGCTAGGCAGTAAAATAACCAACGACGGACGGAGCAAGGAGGACATCAAAAGCAGACTCGCTATGGCAAAAAAGGCATTTCTGGCCAAGAGAAGTCTACTAATATCAAATACCGGCCTTAATTTGAGGAAGAAATTTCTGAGGATGTACGTCTGGAGTACAGTAGTGAAACATGGACTGTGGGAAAACCGGAACAGAAGAGAATCGAAGCATTTGAGATGTGGTGCTATAGACGAATGTTGAAAATTAGGTGGACTGATAAAATAAGGAATGAGGAGGTTCTACATAGAATCATAGAAGAAAGGAATATGTGGAAAACACTGATAAGGAGAAGGGACAGGATGATAGGACATCTGCTAAGACACGAGGGAATGACTTCCATGGTACTAGAGGGAGCTGTAGAGGGCAAAAACTGTAGAGGACGATAGAGACTGGAATATGTCAAGCAAATAATTGAGGACGTAGGTTGCAAGTGCTACTCTGAGATGAAGAGGTTAGCACAGGAAAGGAATTCGTGGCCGGCCGCATCAAACCAAGGCTGTTGTCCAGTTGGCTTTGGTGTAAGGTCAAATGTATCTACATTCTTGTACACTGGAAGTCTCATTCTCCTTCTGTATCTTCTGCTGCTGCTGCGGTAAGGCATGGCTGTCTATACTGTGCCGCTGTCTCGAGTCGAATGAGCATGCTGTTGCCTCACGAGCGAGACTGGGCCCCAGCGGTTGTGGCTGCTGATAAGAGCGCCCAGCCAGCCATTCAGCGCACGCCGGAAGGGCGTTGCCGCACTGGAAATTTTATTTAGCTGCTGATAAGAGCGTCTGTCTAATGGCTGTCTTTACACGTCGCATAATGTTGCGCAAGGCGGGTGACGTTGAAACGAGTTCCACTCGCTGCCGCTAGGGCCCCGCTGGATCGCGCTCTAGTTCTAACAGTGGACTTGAGAGCTATAATGAGAGATATTATAGTATTTCGTACGTTTTCAATTGGTGTAATACCAAATAAGAGTTATGGTACCTGTGTTGTTACAACAGATAAACCTTTTTCTTTGTATACTAAGAACAAAAACAAACATCAACAGATACGAAGAAAGTAAATTGGGAAAAGAAAACACTATGTGGCAAGCACCCGTATCACCTAACACAGCCACACATCAATCAAGACGCATCCAACACATGGCTAAGAAAAGGCAATATATACAGTGAGACGGAAGGATTCATGATTGCAATACAGGATCAAACAATAAACACCAGATATTACAGCAAGCATATTATTGAAGAGCCCAATACCACAACAAATGCAGACTTTGCAAACAACAAATAGAAACAGATCACATCACAAGCGGATATACAATACTAGCAAATACAAAATACACCAGAAGACATGACAATGTAGCAAAAATAATACATCAACAACTTGTCATACAACATAAACTAATAAAACAACACGTACCCACATACAAGTACGCACCACAAAATGAATGTACTGGAGAATGATGAATACAAATTACACTAGAACAGAACCATTATAACAAATAAAGCAACACCACATAACAAACCGGACATCATACTCACCAATAAAAAGAAGAAATTAACACAACTAATCGAAATATACATACCCAATACAACAAATATACAGAAGAAAACAGGAGAAAAAATTGAAAAATACATCCAACTGGCTGAGGAAGTCAAGAACATGTGGCATCAGGATAAAGTTGACATTATACCAATTGTACTAGCAACTACGGGAGTCATACCACGCAATATCCACCAGTACATCAACGCAATACAGCTACATCCAAACGTGTATATACAACTACAGAAATCTGTAATTATTGATACATGTTCAATTACCCGAAAGTTCCTAAATGCAATATAACATATACCGTACAGTTAAAAGGAAGTCACGCTTGATCAAGGTCCGCGTGACTTTCCGTTTTCAAACAGACATAACGTCTGAGAAAGGAAAGGTAATAATAATAATAATAAACACCCACACCACACGAAAGGAGACAAAACAGATACGAACACTCACAGACGAATGTCACTTCTACCAGTTAATTATAAAATCATCTCTAAAGCTTTGCTGAACCGACTCGAGCCGCAAGCGGACCCACATACAGACAAACGCTGTTTAATAGCCTAGAGGAAATATGAGTCGATAGAAAGACTAGAACCATCATCCAGGACGATTTATCAGAAACAACCACAAAAATGAGATTCATGCGAGAAATTCAAACTCATTCGAAATTCAAACAAGAGTCGGACAAGGAGATCTTATTCAGCATCACACTGGTAAAGATAATCTGAGAATGAAAAAGCATATGAAACGTAACCAACCTGGAAAAAGAAAGGAAAAGGAGTCACTGTGAAACCATCATCCTTTTCTGATGACCTAGCTATAGTAACAAACAACGAAGATGGAGCGAAGGTACAGCTAAGATAAACTACAGGAAATGTCTATAAAACCAGACTCCAAATTTCCGATGAAAAATACTCAGTACATGGACATCAAATTAGCTTCCACTGAAAACACAGTTTGGAAAAATCTCACCGCTCATTCACTTCAGGTACATAGGAGACACCGTCCAACCCACATGACTGAACATAATCTGCAACACAGAAGGAATATTCAGATTTAGAAAGGCGTACGAACTGACATGTAATCACTACAACAAAAGCGCACTATATATTAATGTAAAACTATGGCATTACAACACGGTCGTTTTACCAGAAGCCTTGCACAAGGCAGAAACGAAACCTATTAAAGGCACGACAAAAAGTCATGATGTTGAGAAACCAGGAACGAAAAATTCTTAGAAAAATCTACAGCGCGGTTCAGGACGGGAAGGTCAGACGACCTATAAAGGAACTCTACGAACACACAGAAAACGTCACAGACAACTTATGGAAATGACGCCTACAGTTCTATAGAAACCTAAGTAGGGTGGATGAAAACACTCAGAAAGAAAATTTTTAACGTCTTTAATGCAAGAAAACGACGACCAATTTGACCAAGAAGACCTGCAACAATTGAAAATTTCAGAAGAAAAACGCTCTAAATTAGAATCAAAAACAAGGAACTTTAACAAGTCTCATAGAAAGAAATAACAGGGAGAATGGACAGATGAAAGGAATGAAAAACACAGTGAATTAATGAAGAGGTTTTGGGAAGAAATGAAAAGAAGAAAAGGAAGTGAAACTGTGACTGGCCGACGTTCACACGCTCTCCTCAAGCGGAATAATCGATAATAACAATAATTAACGATAGTAATTGCGATAATAATGCAGTGGTGGGTTGCCCAATCTGAGTTGTCACCTGTGGTTATAGTTTCTTTGAGCGACTTTTACATTTTAATAATGAATTTTTGTTATGTACTATATAAATTAATCTCCAAGAATTACTGGGCCGAAATGATGTTTTGTGGTTTATTCCATTACGTTCTTCCACTATCTCTACAGTTGGAACCGATATTCTCCATCCGCCTTTGCTGTGGTCAATCGGAATAGCTTAGTATCCACTTTTTTTCATTTTTTGAAAGTACTGGACGTAAAATAATTTATACGTCGCAATAGACATCGTAAGATTTTACATCTGTAGATACTGAGTGCTTGGGAAAGTGAAAATGTACTCAAACTAGGCCCTATTAACGTAAACTTTCTGTTTTCATACTGGTACAAAGTTACATGTCATTTGGGGCAACTTCAAGCCATTCTTTAAAAAACATAGTATTTTTGCTATATCTAGTGCTCTGGGCAAATTCAGATCATGCCAGAAGGAAACAAGGTGTTAATAAGAATAAAGAACAAACACTATTAATTCTATATTGCAGGTTTACTTTTAAATATCAAGACATTTGTATAGCCCTGGCATTGTTCAATTTAAATCACTGTCAACAAAAGCTCTCTTCACAACCAGTGCAATTAAAAACACAATCACAGTCCTGAGAGCTTGTAAGAAGAGGGAAAGACAACTGGGATAGTAACTTGTGATCATAGAGGCAATAAAACTGTCACTTTTAGAACAAAATACTTCAAGTAGGTGGAGCAGTAGCCTTTCGAAACAAAAATAATAACAGCTGCAAAAAATACCCTGACAGGCAAAAAGTTACCCTGACTGACTATACCGTTGACCGTGTTTGACTAGTAATCTGTAGTCGAGACGGTGTAAGATGATCCCTGACAGCAAGCAGCACTGTTGCCAGCAATCAACTGCGATGTTCTAACAGCAGATATGAAAACATTGAGGTGTTGCCATAAAGATGTTTACCGAATCAAAAGTCTTGTGAATCTACCCCATCCAGCCCACTGCAGCTGTCAGAGATCAACATACGCCGACTGTAGTACTTTTGCAGCTATGAGTGTACCTGTGTTTGACGGTTTCCATAGGATACCTGTTTATTTATGGCTGATGCGAAAGCGTTGATAAATACTTGAGATTGTGGAACGAGCTTACTTGCAATATGTTATTGTATTGTACATGTACTGCAACTACTCGTTTAGAGGTCTGTAAAACATTAATGAAGTCAGCATGTATTTCTTTTCTTTTCTGTGCTTTTTTTCTCTGTTAACTTTGCTGGTCTCGTATTGTAATGAATTTGTGTGTACAGATGCTATGCAATGTATTACCACAGTCTAGTACATACGGCCAGGGCACTCTCTGGTGCGAAAGTTGTTACTGTTAGAAAGGTGGAGCGACGTTAGCGCTCCAAGAGATGAGAAAGCAGACAGTCATGTGTGTGGTAAGTCCAATATTCGTTTTTAATTATTTTCTGACTTTATTTTGTTATATTTCTGCGTTCCTTGTGGACGCATATTACCAACACCCATGAATTATCGTGAAATACACGTAAAAACAGGCTAATCACACTGATTAAATGACATTATCTAAAACTTACTCATGAAGAAATAATTTCGAATAAATGTACATTTGTAGCTTATTCATCTGAAAGCAAGAGAATATAAACACACATTTCATGCATGAAAAGCATATACACTCCAGGCCACTAAAATTGTTACACCACGAAGATGACGTGCTACAGACGCGAGATTTAACCGACAGAAAGATGATGCTGTGGTATGCAAATGATTAGCTTTTCAGAGCATTCACACAAGGCTAGCGCCGGTGGCGACACCTACAACGTGCTGACATGAGGAAAGTTTCCAACCGATTTCTCATACACAAACAGCAGTTGACTGTCGTTGCCTGGTGAAACGTTGTTGTGATGCCTCGTGTAAGGAGGATAAATGCGTACCATCACGTTTCCGACTTTGATAAAGGTCGGATTGTAGCCTATCGAGATTGCGGTTTATCGTATCGCGACATTGCTGCTCGCGTTGGTCGAGATCCAATGACTGTTAGCAGAATATGGAATCGGTGGGTTCAGGAAGGTAATATGGAACGCCGTGCTGGATCCCAACGGCCTCGTATCAATAGCAGTCGAGATGACCGGCATCTTGTCTGCATGGCTGTAACGGATCGTGCAGCCACGTCTCGATCCCTGAGGCAACAGATGGGGACGTTTGCAAGACAACAACCATATGCACGAACAGTTCGACGACGTTTGCAGCAGCATGGACTATCAGCTCGGATACCATCGCTGAGGTTACCTTTGACGCTGCATCACAGACAGGAGCGCCTGCGATGGTGTACTCAACGACGAACCTGGGTGTACGAATGCCAAAACGTCATTTATTCGGATGAATCCAGGTTCTGTTTACAGCATCATGATGGTCGCATCCGTGTTTGGCGACATCGCGGTGAACGCACATTGGAAGCGTGTGTTCGACATCGCCATACTGGCGGATCACCCGGCGTGATGGTATGGGGTGCCACTGGTTACACGTCTCGGTCACCCCTTGTTGGCATTGACGGTACTATGAACAGTAGAGATGTGTTACGACTCGTGGCTGTACCCTTCATTCGATCCCTGGGAACCCCTACACTTCATCCAAGCTCTGTCTGACTTAATGCCCAGGCCTATCAAAGCCGTTATTACGGCCAGAGGTGGTTGTTCTGGGTACTGATTTCTCAGGATCTATGCACCCAAACTGCGTGAAAATGTAATCACATGATAGTTCTAGTATAATATATTTGTCCAATGAATACCCTTTGATCATCTGCATTTCTTCTTGGTGAAGCAATTTTAATTACCAGTAGTGTATTTCTGTTGTTGGCTATTGTTATTAACATAGGTACTTTCTTTCTAGAGCCTAATGATTCGCCCATTCTTAAACTTCACTTAACTTCGTAGAACAGGAATATTTTTGTAAATGTGTTTACTTTTGCTTCAAAAGCAAACATGTTGATGATTCTTGCCGTTCGTGAGTTCATTTTGGCAACAATTGTGGAATTGGTGTCTTCTGTGTTGGGAAACAGTATCACTGCTTTTGACGGCTTCTTGTCATTTCTGTGTGGTTTTCCTTAAGCTGCAGTTCTGGCGACTTATTTGCTAAGTTAAATAATGTAGGTATTACATTCCATAAATGTTTCTTAAGCGCCACATTCACCGGTTTCGCTAACAGCGTAGCGAACGTGAGTCCACTTCGTTGGGTAGATATAGGACCTCTTTCTGCAAAAGGACAGGTCTTCTAGTGTTTACTAGCAATTGTTTGTCACTGAAGTGAAACAAACTTATTCAGTAAACAACTATATGTTACTAGAGAATCTTAACGAAACTGTTCTTCAATGTAACGTTTTGCACTTCCCAGCGTCTTTGGAAACTAAATAATGACAAATGTTGTGTCATTTTTTAGTTATTGTCGATTTTCACGGCGCTACATACACTCTCTATTGTCAAACCTGTTTTACATTCAATGTAAACTTTAGTAATCCGGCTCATCCAATATTGTATTTAGACGTGTCGTTTGGTGGCCGCTGAGTCGCTGTTGTCTCTGTATGTAACAAACACGAGGTGGAGTGTCTCGAGTATTATGACAGACTGTGGTATAACGTAGAATCTGTATTGTTTAACATGTGGTGTTAACTGCACAAATTTATGTAACTTTGAGGTAATTTTAGGATCTTCGGCCCTTTAGGATAATTAATATCTGTGGATAATGTTACGAATAGACTGTTGAGGAGCGATGGTGAGCTATGTTGCATTGTTACGAGTGTAACTGACTATCTTCGTTTGCAGCAGTGATCTCTCTGTGGACGGTTTGGTGTGCTCAAAACTGTTTTGAAATCTAAGGGACGGTTGAGCTCCTGAACGTTTTAATTTTGGTTAATTGAAAACTAAACAGGTGGACTACCCATAGGGTCGATGTTCGGTCGGCCGTCCACCGTTGTTTCTGAAAATTTGCGCTCCTGCCCCGTTCTGCTTTTGGACCAGTAATATTTTATTTATGGTCTATTCTGACGGACTAGCGATCGGCGAGACAACGGAGCGTCGGCACCCGAGATCTTGCAGTTGTCATCTGAGGTAGGAAGCTGCAGAACACACACCTTTGCAATCACAGTGTCCTCTGTCAGCTAACATTCTACTGCTGCTGAGCATCGTCACAAATAAACTCTTATAGACAACATGTGTCACATGGATTAAATCCATTTTCATTTTAACAGTTCTCTTACAGATACACTTCAAATTAAAATTACATTTGTATAATGTCAGAATTTCATGTAGTTGTCACTTAACAAACTGTATTGATCTAACAGTTATAATTTAACTAACGATATTTTAAAGCGACAAAGGGTAAAGACTCACCAATTTGTTGCTGTGAAATCACATTAAATATAGTGGTCATGAAACAGCAGAGACACTAATCAGCAATTAACAGCGACTTGAAGTCGAAACTGTGTACAGCTAAGTGATTTCAACCCAGGTTACCATTCATTCTTCCGTGCCGACGCTAACTTTATTCCAATCAAGAGCCATTTACTTGTTTGTTGATTCCACAGTTAATTAATATTTCCCACCAAAGACATTTTCAAGCCTAGCATACTTAAACTGATATCAAGAATAAGTCAATAATATTGGGGTAAAGAGAGTACTATGCCACGTCGGTTGTGCGGGTTGCATACACTCAGATGCAAGCATATTTTCAGAGGAAGATTGTTCTGCTCCTCCCTCCCTTAACTTGTTGTTATGCTAATTGATTTACGACCCCCTGGGGATAACCCATCCTTTTGAAAAAGCCCCAAACCCTTCTCTTCCTCTCCTCCTTCAAACCTCTGGGAAAAGGGAAGCCGATTCTGAGACACTTTCTCGTCATTCCCTCCCCAGTTCAGTTATAACCAACTTTCCCTTTCCTGGAAAATCTCCAGCCCTCCTGACTCCTCCCTCTCTCCTCCTGCAAACACTGCGCCACTTTTCATATGAAAATGTTGATGGGCTATTGCCTAACTGCGATACGTCCACTCTTACCTGTTGGTGCATACAGGAGCAGTTAGGTCAGAACCCTTTACTGCCTCAATCCCACAACGCTTGAGTTTTCCAGTCCCTTCTGGAAATATTAACACACTTTTGACTGATAGATTTCACTAGATTGATTTCTATGGTTCATTTCTATATTTGATGGAAAATATCTCATCAAATTGACTGAAGATTTTGTAGACAAGAAAGCTCTCTTGAAACATTCACCACTGCTAAACGTATGTGACGAAAAAAAAAGAAAAACGCACTAGCGTCATTGCATGCATCATCTGCCAATGCAGGAGTGCTGGTAATTGAGGACATGGTATATCTGAGGACTTGTATACACAGATGTTTGAGAACACAAGCAAATTCGTCCACATGCTGCTACCCATATGATGATGTAGGCAGCCCAATGCAGGCTGAGTAGTAGTTCACAGTATAGCCACCTAGAGGATGCTGTGACAAAAGGCCAAATGTAACTTTTTTGCGAATGCCCACCCAGCCAGCCTGCGACTTAATTCTCCAAGGAATCCATGATACCTGATGTCAGCTTCGTTTGATCTCATAGTCTCAAGCAATGCATCAGATTGTGGCATCTCTTTGAAATTTGGTACCTAGAAAATTCATGTCTTGGAACACCTGCACTATGTCAGGTCGCCACTTCCTATCTGGCAAATCAGAGGAAGGCGGCACCCCTTTTATATTCGATATCTAGGAAATTCCTGTCGAAAAATGTGCTCTCTCTCTGTCTGTCTCTCTCTCTCTCTCTCTCTCTCTCTCTCTCTCTGTCTCTCTTTCAAATGGTTACTTCTTGTTGCAACATCTGCAACACACCTGCATCTCAAACCCATAGGCTAAGGTGTTTTCCCCCTACTGAACACTGCATTCCTACTGGCAATACTGAATTAGTTTACAAAGCCTACCTCCTCCACTCTCATCCTCATTCTATTGTCATCGACGCTCATATTAGTGTGCCTGTGTCCTCATTAGTAGATCGAGTTTTTACAGTGCATCTATCCATCTGTACCATGAAGCATTCAGCAGCAGCAACAGTGACAAACACCCTAAGCAATCACAAGAATGGAAACTACCACATATTCAAATCAGTAGGCCTAACTGTAACTTTCTTCGTTTTCCTACAATTGTTTTACAAAGATTGTCATAGTAGTGAAAACATGTCTCAATATATATCCACCAAATCATCAGTCAGCTGGAAGCTGAGAAGCAGCAGTGATAGCAGAGGCAGTATCTGAAGTATATGTATTTTTCTCAGTTATACTGCAGAGTGCACGTAATATGTTGCTATCACTTAATGGTCAACGAGTGTCAGACATTGTTTAATAAAACTGCTTTCTAAAATTTCATTCTGGTGCTGTGTATATGTCCTATGTTGTTGATATTTCGTGGCCAGCCAGCCTGAGGATTGCTGTAGAGGATGTATAGGATTCGGAGCGGGGAGGGACAGATGTTGTGACGCCATCAACATCACAAGACTCATTCATGTAAGTGTATATTCTAAAATTTATTGTTCATAGTTTTTTTGTGTATCAACTTTTTTCCTTTTTTATTAGATCAGTATGTTGTAGACGGTGTAGAGGTGAGCTGGATCAGCCGGCCGCGGTGGTCTAGCGGTTCTAGGCGTTCAGTCCGGAACCGCGTGACTGCTACGGTCGCAGGTTCGAATCCTAACTCGGGCATGGATGTGTATGATGTCCTTACGTTAGTTAGGTTTAAGTAGTTCTAAGTTCTAGGGGACTGATGACGACAGATGTTTAGTCCCATAGTGCTCAGAGCCATTTGAACAATTTTTTTGAGCTGGATCGATGGATCTACAGTGCTTCAAGCAAGAATGGTGAGGCGTCACAATGGGTGAAGGAGATGGTGAACGAGCTGCGTCGACGTAAGGAGATGCCGGAGGAGATTCCCAAAGACAGACTTTGCCACTTTGTAGGAAGCATCAGCCACCCCACTGGCGCCATCCCAGTACCAGTTTCGCTCCGTCGTCCATGGAGCACCCTCGTCCTGGCAAGTGGCGTAACACTATAACCGCACATGCAGCCAGGCTGCTTTACACTGGGACCAAGCACCGTATCCTCCTCCACGTTCTCGCCTGATCTGCAAGGTATGTGAACCTCCCTGCTCCTCATCAGAGCCAGTTTCATCATCATCGTCTTTGTTTTTGAGTCATTAGTCTTCTCACTGGTTTGATGCGGCCCGCCACGAATCCCCCCCCCCCTGTGCTAACCTCCTCATCTCAGAGTAGAACGTGCAACCTACATCCTCAATTACACTCCTGGAAATGGAAAAAAGAACACATTGAGACCGGTGTGTCAGACCCACCATACTTTCTCCGGACACTGCGAGAGGGCTGTACAAGCAATGATCACACGCACGGCACAGCGGACACACCAGGAACTGCGGTGTTGGCCGTCGAATGGCGCTAGCTGCGCAGCATTTGTGCACCGCCGCCGTCAATGTCAGCCAGTTTGCCATGACATACGGAGCTCCATCGCAGTCTTTAACACTGGTAGCATGCCGCGACAGCGTGGACGTGAACCGTATGTGCAGTTGACGGACTTTGAGCGAGGGCGTATAGTGGGCATGCGGGAGGCCGGGTGGACGTACCGCCGAATTGCTCAATACGTGGGACGTGAGGTCTCCACAGTACATCGATGTTGTCGCCAGTGGTCGGCGGAAGGTGCACGTGCCCGTCGACCTGGGACCGGACCGCAGCGACGCACGGATGCACGCCAAGACCGTAGGATCCTACGCAGTGCCGTAGGGGACCGCACCGCCACTTCCCAGCAAATTAGGGACACTGTTGCTCCTGGGGTATCGGCGAGGACCATTCGCAACCGTCTCCATGAAGCTGGGCTACGGTCCCGCACACCGTTAGGCCGTCTTCCGCTCACGCCCCAACATCGTGCAGCCCGCCTCCAGTGGTGTCGCGACAGGCGTGAATGGAGGGACGAATGGAGACGTGTCGTCTTCAGCGATGAGAGTCGCTTCTGCCTTGGTGCCAATGATGGTCGTATGCGTGTTTGGCGCCGTGCAGGTGAGCGCCACAATCAGGACTGCATACGACCGAGGCACACAGGGCCAACACCCGGCATCATGGTGTGGGGAGCGATCTCCTACACTGGCCGTACACCACTGGTGATCGTCGAGGGGACACTGAATAGTGCACGGTACATCCAAACCGTCATCGAACCCATCGTTCTACCATTCCTAGACCGGCAAGGGAACTTGCTGTTCCAACAGGACAATGCACGTCCGCATGTATCCCGTGCCACCCAACGTGCTCTAGAAGGTGTAAGTCAACTACCCTGGCCAGCAAGATCTCCGGATCTGTCCCCCATTGAGCATGTTTGGGACTGGATGAAGCGTCGTCTCACGCGGTCTGCACGTCCAGCACGAACGCTGGTCCAACTGAGGCGCCAGGTGGAAATGGCATGGCAAGCCGTTCCACAGGACTACATCCAGCATCTCTACGATCGTCTCCATGGGAGAATAGCAGCCTGCATTGCTGCGAAAGGTGGATATACACTGTACTAGTGCCGACATTGTGCATGCTCTGTTGCCTGTGTCTATGTGCCTGTGGTTCTGTCAGTGTGATCATGTGATGTATCTGACCCCAGGAATGTGTCAATAAAGTTTCCCCTTCCTGGGACAATGAATTCACGGTGTTCTTATTTCAATTTCCAGGAGTGTATTTGGTCAATGTATTCCAATCTCCGTCTTCCTCTACGGTTTTTGTTCTCTACGGGTTCGTCTAGTACCATGGAAGTCATTCCCTCATGTCCTATCATCCTGTCCCTCTCCTATTCTGTGCAGAACCTCCTCATTCATTACCTTAGCAGCCCACCTAATTTTCAACGTTCGTCTGTAGCACCTCATTTCAAACGCTTCTGTTCTCTTCTGTTCCGGTTTTCCCACAGAGTCCATGTATCACTACCATGCAATTCTGTACTCCAGACGTACGTTCTCAGAAATTTCTTCCTCAAATTGAGGCCTACGTTTGATACTAGTAGAGTTCTCTTGACCAGGAATGTCCTTTTTGCCATTGCTAGTCTGCTTTTGATGTCCTCCTTGCTTCGTTAATCATTGATAATTTTGCTGGCTAGGTAGGTGAATTCCTTAAGTTCATCTACCTCCTGGCCATCAATATTGATGTTAAGTTTCTCACTTTCTCATTTCTGCTCCTTGTCATTACTTTCGTCTTTCTTCGATTTAATCTCAATCAGTATTCTGTACTCATTTGAGTGCTCATTCCCTTCACAATATCCTGCAATTCTTCTTCACTTTTAGTCAGGATAGCAATGTCATCAGCGAATCGTATCATTGATATCCTTCCACCTCGAATTCTGATTCCACTCCTGTATCTTTCTTTTATTTCCATCATTGCTCCTTCGATGTACATATTGAAAAGTAGGTGGTAAAGACTACAATTCCGTCTTATACGCTTTTTAATCCGAGCACTTCGTTCTAGGTCGCTCATTCTTAGTATTCCCTCTTGGATATTGTACATATTGTATATTACCCGTCTCCCTCTATAACTTACCCCTATATTTTTTCAGAATTTCGAACATCTTGCATCATTTTACATTGTCGAACTTTTTTTCAGGTCGATAACTCCTTTCAACATGTCTTGATTATCCTTTAGTCTTGCTTCCATTATCAACCACGCCAGAATTGCCTGTCTTGTGCTTTTACCTTTTCTAAGGCCCAACTGTTCGTTACCTAACACATCCTCAATTTTCTTTTCCATTCTTCTGTATACTGTCCTTGTAAGCATCTTGGATGTATGAGCTATAAAGCTGATTTGTGCGACAGTTCTTGCACTTGTCAGCTCTTGCAGTCTTCGGAATATTGTGGATGATATATTTTTGAAAGTCAGTTGGTATGTTGCCTGACTCATTCGTTCTATACACCATCGTGAATAGTCGTTTTGTTGCCACTTCCCCTCATGCTTTTAGAAATTCTGATGGAATGTTATCTATCCCTTCTGCCTTATTTGATTTTAAGTCATCCGAAGCTCTTTTAAATTCTGATTCTAATACTGGATCCATTATCACTTCTAAATCGACTCCTGTTTTCCCTTCTATCACTTCATACAAATGATCTCCCTCATACAGGCTTTCAGTGTATTCTTTCCATCTATCCACTCTGCCCATTGCATTTTGGAGTGGAATTTTCGTTGCACTCTTAATGTTAACCACCGTTGCTTTTAATGTCACCGGAGGTTGTTTTCACTTTCCTGTATGCTGAGTCTGTCCTTCCAGCAATTATTTCTTTTTCAATTTCTTCACATTTTTCCTTCAGCCATTTCGTATTGGTTTCCCTGAACTTCCCATTTATTTCATTCCTCAGAGACTTGTATTCCTGTGTTCCCTAGTTTCGTGGAACATTTTTGTACTTCCTCCTTTCGGCGATCAAATGAAGTATATCTTCTGCTACCATTGGTTTCTTTGGAGTTATCTTCTTTGTACCAATGTTTTCTCTTCGAATTTCTGTGATGGCCCGTTTTAGAGATGTCCATTCCTCTGTACTACCTACAGAGCTATTCCTTACTGATGTATCTATTGCCTTAGATAACTTCAAGCGTATCTCGTCATTTCATAGTGCTTCAGAATCCTACGTCTTGGCATATTGATTCTTCCTGAGTAATATCTTAAACTTCAGCTTACTTTTCGACGCTACTATGTTGTGATCTGAGTCTATATCTGCTCCTGATTACGGCTTACAATCCAGTATCTAATTTCGGAATCTTTGCCGGACCATGATTTAATCCCGTATCACCCGGTCTTTTATAAGTATACCTCCTCGTCTTGTGATTCCTGAACAGAGTATTCGCTATTACTAGCTGAAACTTGTTACAGAACTCAATTAGTGTTTCTCCTCTCTCATTCCTTGTCTCAAGTCCATACACTCCTGCAACCTTTTCTTTTACTCCTTCGCCTTCACCTGCATTCCAATCTCCCATGGCTATTAGATTTTCGTCTCCCTTTACGTAGGGTGTTACCCTCTCAATTTCCTCATATACATTGTCTATCTCATCAGCTTACGACGTTGTCATATATACCTGAACTACCGTCGTTGGTGTTGCTTTGCTGTCGGTTCTGATAAGAACAACCCTATCACTGAACTGTTCACAGTAAGATATTCTCTGCCCTACCTTTCTTTTCATAACGAATCCTACTCCCGTTATGCCATATTCTGCTGCTGTTTATATTACCATATACTCATCTGACCAGGAATCCTTGCATTCCCTCCATTTAACTTCACTGACCCGTAATATATCTAGGTTGTGTCTCTGCATTTCCCTTTTCAGATTTTCTGGTTTCCCTACTACTTTCAAGCTCCTGACATTCCACGCCCCGATTCGTAGAACGTTATCCTTTCGTTGATAATTAAGTCTTCTTCTCATGGTCACCTCTCCCTTGGCAGTCCCGTCCCTCAGTTCCTGATTAGGGACTATTCCGGGATCTTTGGCCAATGGAGAGATCATCATGACCCTTTTCAGTTACAGGCCACAACTCCTGTGGATACACATTACGCGTCTTTAATGGAGGGGTTTTCATTGACTTCTATATTCCCGCGCCGTTGATCACTGCTGATTCTTCCGCATTTAGGGGCAGTTTCCCACACAAACGACAAGAGAGGGCCCTGAACTTCTGCTCGCTGCTCATCCGTTTGGAGAACAAGGTTGACTTCTTATGCCGGAGGTCTTCGGCCGCCAAAGCTGATTATTAATCAAAATTTAAGCAGTGGCAGGATTCGAATCTGGGACCGAGGACTTTTGATTACTAATGAAAGACGCAACCCCTTTTTTCTTTTTTTTTAACGATAAATAACTGAAAACTAGTAAGTACACTCGTTGCGTCGAGTTGGGGACGCACATAACTAAAAACATGCTTATAGTTGTAGCAAAAGGCATAAAGAAAGAGAGCAAAGCGCGGGGTTAAGGAAGCCATGAAACAAAACCTAAGGGTGGAATCCATACCACTATTAACCGGTGCTACATTTGGCACCGGATGGGAAACAAAAACTGCAAAGACCTTCTCGCTCCGTGGACAAAAATAGTGATGTTCCAGCTACGTGAAGGGTCGTGGAACGCACTCCACAAATAACTGGAAAAATATTGTCGATACTTTGGGTTACGGAGGATCTTGCAATGATGTTCCTGCAGGCAGTTCCAAAAGTATAAAGTGTCCTTGTGCCGTCTTGAAACAAATAATGACCGCATGTCCACGAAGCCACGCCATGGCGTTAGTTTTCGTGCGTGGGTAATACGTCTCATCCGGGAGTAAGATAGTCTTGGGGTCGATATGATTCGGCGTTACTCGAAGGAAGTGTGCTCACATTTTCCTCACTAAGTGCCACACTGCCGTAGACTCGCCACAGCTAAGACGGTGTTCATCGTTGTCTTGGACGCCACAGCTCGAGCACGTGGGTGAGTCCACTATATGGATCGCATGTAGCCTTGATCTGCTCACCTGCTTACCGTTGACAGTGATATACCACATCGCTGTGACCCCAGTGTCCAGTGTTACGTGGTGAATTGCCCCCCCACACTACCCGCCAGTTGAAGTTCGGGTGCTTCCTCTCCACGACGTTTCGGGTCGTCCATGTTACAGGACCAGATAAACCGTCTTTGGCGTCTCCAGTTGAGTCGCTGGTAGGGCAAGTCGAACTTAACACCGATGTGGAAGACAGAGGAGGGGACGTGGTGTATCGGCACAGGTGGCAACAGGGAGGGCGGTGCTAGTTCTTCTATTAACAAGCTCGTTAGACTGTCTGGACGGCGGTGCCAGAGTTTGATTAATGTGCTCACAAACATGGCGACCGCTCTGTCATGAACTTGATAAAGGCAAAGCCCTCCCCGATCCGGGGGAAGGGTGAGAGTCTCACATTTGACTTTGAAAAGCATTCCTGAACTCACGAAGGACCCAAAAGCCGCATGTATACGGCGAGTTAACACCACCGGTATAGGTAATACCTGGGCGATGTGCGGAACACGTGACGCTAAATGTGTGTTGACATACTGGGTCCGTTGGACGATGTCCAGAGCTCGTAGGCGGTTGTTGGCAATCCTAGTCCGAACATTTCGTAAAAGCTGTCTAAACCTGTGAGCAGCGGTTCGTCGTATATCGTCTGTAAAATCAATGCCGAGACATTTCAAAGTATCTCTGAGCTGTAAGGGGGCGACACTGTCCTCAGACAATCTGACCCCGATGTTCATCGCCACCCATTTTGCGACGTTGATACGACTACCAGTGGCCATCCTGTATGTTGCTATCCAATTCAGTGCGCTAGCGGTGTCGTCGCCGTTGCGGATGACAATCACCAGGTCGCCAGCGTACGCTTTACATCGGAAAGTGTGGCCTCTTAACGTCATCCCCGTTAGTCGTTGGCGCAGGCCGCATAGGAGTCGTTCCATGGCCACAGCGTAAAGTAAAGTGGACAGAGGGCAGCCTTGGCGTATCGATCGAGAAATGGTGAGGGGCTGAGTAGGTCGGCCGTTGACGATCACCTTGGATGTTGCGCCACGGAGTAGTCGCATGGTGACAGTGACGAATGGCTGTGGGTACCGCATATGTCGGAGGACCGCTTCCAAATAGTCATGGTCCACTCGGAAAACCTTGACTGAAATCGACTGCCGCTAGTGCACCCTTCAAACGACATGCCCTCGCCAGTGAGATCAATTCACGATATTCACTGAGTGCTGTTTGAATATTATTGTCGCCTTCTAATGACGTTTGATCGGGTGAGATGACGTTTCGTAAGGTTTGGTGTATCGGCGCCGCCAAAACTCGAGAAAAGGTCTTAAAGTCGCAGTTCAATAGCGTCAAAGGGCGGTAGTCCTGCAGCCGTGAACCACCGGATGGTTTGTGAATAGGAATAATCATCCCTTCCACAGGGGCCGCAGGGAGCAGCACTTCCGGGGATAGTAGTTCACGACAGATGTCCGTCCATCGGGTGGCTAATAAATATTGAAAACTCTAGTAAAATTCCAAGAGGAGGCCATCAGAACCCGGACACTTATGGACAGCTCCTTTTTTAATGGCGTCGATCACTTCTTCTTCCGTAATTTCTTCCATCAAGGCCGCTTCCATTGCCGGGGTGACGGTGCCGTAAATTTTCTGAGAGACGTCCTCCAGTGCTGTCGGATCAGGGGTCTGAGCAGAATAGAGCTAGTAATAATGATCGTAGAACGCTATGTTTATGTCTTGTTGCGTGGAGAGGTATCGAGCGTCCTCCGTGTCGATGACGCGTATCAGCGCTCGTTGGCGTCGTTTACGTTCACGAAGTAAATGGAACATCGACGGACGTTCGCTCGGTATCCGATCCTGCGTCCTCGAGCGGATGACCCCCCCGCATATTAGCGATGATCTGAGCCTTAGCATGGTGGACCGCCGTTTGTCGTTCTGGAGAAGGCGCCATAGCATCGCAGTAGCGCAGTACCCTGAAGTAAAAGTCGAGTGTATGTCTACGCTGAGCAGTGTGGTCGTGACCGTAGGTTATCAACGTTCGCCTCCGCGCCGGTTTGGCGCAGTCCATCCACCAGCGGAGCGTTGTGGGATATGCACGGAGGCGATTTGCACACGAATGCCACGTATCCTCAACGGCTTGGCAGCAATCCGGGTACAACAGGTGAGCGATGTTTAATTTCCACGGGCTGCGGCTTCTCCACACTTGTTGTCGCCGTAGGGCGATGGCACGAATGTAAGCTGAGTGGTCCGAGAAAGCTGCAGGCCAAGAGTTCCGCATCCTGTGTTCCAGCGGCAAGCGAGCGTGAGACATAAAACCGGTCGATGCGACTTTAAGAGTGACTCATGAAGTGTGTGAATCCCGGTCGGTTGCCGTGAAGATGTTCCCAATTGTCCACCATCTGCGGGTCTCAAATTAGCGTCTCGAGTTCCGGGCACGGATTATGTCGTGGGAGTTGGTCTCTGGGCGCCATTACGCAATTGTAGTCACCTCCAAACACCAGATATGGTCGTGGTGGCCTTGGAAGAGCGGGGCGACGTCTTCCGCAAAGAATCGTGAACGTTGACAACGTTTGTCCGTCCCAGAAGGTGCATAGATATTGATAAGGCGGACACCTAGTACTGTGAGTGCCATTCCTCTTGCCCCAGGCACAAAGAGGATATCGTCCGCCACTATCCGTTCCCGAAGAAGTACAGCGACACCACTGCCTGTGGGGGAAGCTGGATAGACGCAAGCATCGTAACCGTACATGCCTGGGAAGTCATCCACTTACACTTCCTGGAGAAGGGCTATATCGATGGAAGCAGAATTCAACGTATCCTGAGGCAAGGATAACTTAGCGCGCGCGTCCTTATGGTGTTTATGTTTATAGTCGCAACGCGATAAGTTTGAGGTCTATCCATAGCGCCCGTGTTGGCCATCAATATCCTTGTAAGGCTGCCCTAGACCACGGGTGCTGTGAACCAGCAGCGTCTAGTTGCAGTAATAGTATTAGTAGTCGTAGTAGTCCTGTGTGTAGCGCCACACCACAATTAGGGCACTATTACAGGCTAGTTATAGTAAACACTTTTGTGATTCAGTTAATTGAAATTTCTCACATTACTGTAAAAACTGATATTTCTTTTGAAATGAATGCTTAGTCAGGTCATGTTTCTAAATTTCGATTCTTGATTATAGCTTTATAATTATTTTCAGTTGGACGTACATGTACTGCTGGACTCAAGGAGGAACAAATTGGTTCTAAATTTACTCCTACTCCTCCTCCTCCTCCTCCTCCTCCTCCTTCTACTACTACAGTTCAGTCGGATATATACGGCCCACTTAAAATAATTTATTAGAAAAGTAAATACCATTACTATGGCAAAGAAATTTATTTTATCCACAGCTTAACACTTTCATGAAATGTTTCAAAACATGGCTGAAAATATTGTGGTACTTTGTAATAGCTACATATGAAACTTGTCCTAATCTCTTGCTTCTGTGCCCTGCATTGTCTGCATCGTCCCCTTGGGCACTTCGCTGGAAAAAGTTTCCCAACTGCAAGTCATCACCTGTACAACATGGTGTGTATCTGCAGTAAAGTGGAAAAATTTTAGCAGCTGTTACAATTTTGTCAACTGCTCGCCACACGAAAGACGTAAGTTCGTCACAAAGAAAAACAGAGTTGCTACAACCTCAGCTATATGCTACCTGCATCCATAGGAGGGTACACAGCCGCAATGGGAGCTGTAGACTGGTTCGGACAGGGTTCAAAAGATATATGGGCAGTAGGTCAGTCAAAGGAGTCTACTTTTCTAAAATTTCATTACGACTTTGCTGTAGTAAACAGTTTTATCAAGTGGAACTGTGTAGTGAATAAAAAGGTGACCAACTTTGTTTTCACTTTGCTCTTGTAATGTAGCTTTCAAAATATAAACAGATGGGAAAGGCAAGTATTCGTCACAAACAGAAAGACTTTTGGAGTTTAAAATGAAGAGAAAAAAAAGATTACAGGACCGAGTGAAACTTATAAATGGAAATCTGTAAACATAAATATGAACAAAAGATACAAATAGAAATTCTCTACACACACTGGCCAAAGGCAAAACCATTAACCGGATTTTTAAATTTTATATCATTATGTGCACAAATCCGTATGTTTCTAGCAAACAACCAAAAAAAGGCAATAAAAACTTACACTAAGCTTCTCTATTTCATATACCAAAAACATTGCATAAAACCGCCAAAACACAAGGTACATGATGCAGAACTGAAAGAATTAAGCGATATCTGGTGCATTAGGTACCAAACAATGTACACATTCGCTCGAAACAGTTGGTACGTTCAACACAAGGTCGCAGCAACTCAAAGATATTGGACTTTCTTACACCTCTCAACTCAGGGAAATAAATTTGTATTGGGACTAATATGTCCCATTGGTCAGGAAAGTGTTAAACTTTGGCGACATGAGAGGGCTCCCATGAGAAATGAGTGATCGGTGGACAATGAGCCTCGTGAAAAAAATGTTGAACATGCGGAAGCGAAATAACGTCAAACAGTTGAAAGAAACATATTTTAATTTCCGCATGAAGGCGTAACATTTGTTAATTACGTACCACGTTTACTTTCCACGTGACAAACACTGCTCAGTCTGATGACCATCTGTATCCACTACAGCATGGCACACGAGACATGGTTCGTAGCATTTTTCGAATGGTGGACTATGGAATATTCAGCTGCCGTGACGACGCACGTGCTCTGCTTGAAGACCGCACAAGTCCGACATTCGCGGCCACGTCAACAGTAACTACTTCAACATTTTGTGGTGCAATCGGGCGTCAGTGTCTCGCAGGAGAAATTTCCAAGTGACCAACAAATTCCAACTTCGGAGTCATGTTCTTCAACCCCAGTGTGGAAAGAAGACTTCTCCATATTCCTTATATGCACGGGAGCCCAACCCGCGGCTTCATAGGGCCCAAAACAAGTATCAAAGACAAAAAATCCATGAAGCTAACATAAATCGAATATTTTTAATTTGAAACTCCCTCCAGGCTATGGTATTTTCTCATTAGTTCATCCCATTTTGTTTATTATTATTTATTATCTGAAGCCCAAATGTGGCCCAGCTAAGCTGTACGTTAGAAGGTTGGCCATCCCTGCTTTAGTGCATGGATAATAGTTAAGAGCAGCATCACTGTTGCTGCTGTTCTCTTGAAACAGCTTTACGAGTAAAGCCCTGCTCAGCTTATCCACAACCAAGTTGACTAACTGCGACTGTGATCTACACTGATGCTTGTGTTTCAGTCTAGGGTCACCGTAGCAGTGCGGCGCCTAGCGGCAAGAGATGACAATAACACTGCTAACAATGCGAATCCTGCAGCGCAACTTCCGCATATTTTTCCTAAAATATTGTGTAAAAACACGATAAACAGTCTGAGGTCCACATTGGCTCAAGTAGCGAAAGATTAATTATATCCAACCTGTACACGAAAGTGACGAAAATCAGGAGATACCTCCAAATATCGTGTCGAATCTCCTTTTGTCCTCCGTAGTGTAGCAAGTCGACGTGGCTTGGAATCAACGAGTCTTGGAGGATCCCTGCAGAAATAAGGCCATACTGCCTCTATAACCGTTCATAATACAGAAAGTGTTGCCGGCGCAGGATTTTGTTCACGATCTGACCTCTTCTTTGTGTCCCATGAATGTTCGATGGGATTTATGTCGGGTGATATGGGCTGTCAAATCATTCGCCCGAACTGTCCACAAAATTCGTCAAACCAGTCGCAAACAATTGTACCATGGTGCGATGGCGCTTTATAGTTCATAAAAGATCCACCGATGTTTGGGAACATGAAGTCCATGAGTGGCTGCAAATGGTCCCCAGGTAGCCGAACAGAGCCACTTCCAGTCAATTATCGGTTCAGTTTGACCACAGAAAGCAGTATAGCCCATGTAAACAGAGCCCTTACCACTGTGGAGCCACCACCAGCTTCCACAGTGCCTTAATGACAACTTGCTTCCATGGTTTTGTGGGATCTGCACGACGCAACCCTACCATCAGCACTTACCCACTGAGATCGGGACGCATCTGACCAGGCAACGGTTTTCCAGTCGCCTGGGATCGAATCGATATAGTCATGAACCCAGGAGAGGAGTTGCAGACGATGTCGTGCTGTTTGCAAAAGAACTCGAGTCGGTCGTCTGCTGCCATAGCTCATTAACACCAAATTTCACAGCATTGTCCTAACAGACACTCTGGTCATACGCCCCATGTCTGTGGTTATTTTAGAGAAAGTTTTTATTGTCTTTTAGCACTGACAACTCTACGCAAACGCCGCTGCTCCCGGTCGTTAAGTGAAGGCCGTCGGCCACTGCGCTGTCCGTCGTGAGAGGTAATTTCTCAGTTTTTGTATTATAGGCACGCTCTTGACACTTTGAATCTCGGAATTTTGAATTCTCTAACGATTTCCAAATTGGATCTCCCACGTGTGTAGCCCCACTAGCATTCCGCCTTCAAGATCCGTTAATTCCCCTTGTGCGTCCATGATCATGTCGGAAATCTTTCCACATGAATCACCTAAATAGAAATCACGTATCCGCCAATGCACTAAGCTCTTATGCCTTGTGAACACGATACTGTCATCATCAGGACGTGTACATATCGCTATCCCCAGACTTCGTCACCTCAGTGTATTCTGTATCCGGGCCGGCCGCGGTGGTCTCGCGGTTCTAGGCGCGCAGTCCGGAACCGTGCGACCGCTCCGGTCGCAGGTTTGAATCCTGCCTCGGGCATGGATGTGTGTGATGTCCTTAGGTTAGTTAGGTTTAAGTAGTTCTAAGTTCTAGGCTACTTATGACCACAGCAGTTGAGTCCCATAGTGCTCAGAGCCATTCTGTATCCGAACAATTTGTAAAGCTTCTTTATTAGCTGTCCTTCCATCTGTTACAATTTTAATCGCCATTAGTGTAGAAGGGGAAACGTGATGGTTGTTTGAGTGGTATAACATGGGCAGTATCAGTACCACTCTGCGTTGATATTTTATTTAGCCTATTTTTGGAAACGATTAGTATTATGAAGCGTTTACGTAAGAGTATAGCAATACTTTGATACGAGTAGTGTGGAACAACGGATAAAACTGATAAATTACTAGTCTAGTTCAACATGGACATTAGTAGTATGACAACACAAGAAAATACATGAAAATCCGTAATCTGCCGCCTTATCAGTATCCACAACAATTGGTGTTAAGCGTTGTTCATAAACCTTGTCTCACATTCATAATAGATTCTGTATTAAATATGTCCTATATGTAATCTATTCTTATTGGAATAAGGATTTAAACATAAAAATATAAAAGCATCACTGTAGGTATACGCGAAACGAAAAAAAAAAGTTTTCCAGGGTGATAGCACCCTGCATTAATGAGCATTTAAATTACATTTCTGATTCATGAATATTTATTCGACGACGTGCCTGTGTATTTAAATGAGGATTCTATTCGAACGTAATCCATAGACGACTACGAACTTCAAACATTGCGTCCATACATTTCATAATATTTGCCCGGAGGCCTCGTTAATGCTTTTCCAGCACTGAAGGGATTGAAACATTATTCATCGCCTGGCGGCACAGTTTCACACTGGGAGGCGACAACAGCTTCTTCTTTTCCACAAAATAATTAGCATTTGTTCTCGAAGATCATCACTCGTCGTTCCCAGCACGCCAAACGATCAAGCTTCGCCTCATATCCCCTTACCAATCTAGCTGTTCTGAATATTATCTGTATATAATACAGAGGTGTCCTGTAGCAGAAAACTAAATACATGGTAAATTACTGAATCGGTCTTTTCAGAAAGGTCATGAGTCACAAAAGTAAAATTTTGGTGGAGAAGGCAGGAACGTCCTGTAGCATCTATGCACCTATTACTATTTCGATGTTAATGGTTACTGAGTCTTCAAGAACTGTGTAGAATTGTGTATTTTTATTTTGTTATTTGTAGTTTAGCGCAAAAGTAACCTTAAAAATTGTTGACTCACGATCTTATCTAACGAACAACTACTCGTTACAGTAAATGAAAGCTCTGCTTGGAAAGCGTGTTGAATTTATTACTTAATCAGTAAATGTGGTGATCTGTAAATTTAAATGAGTGTATTTTATTCACATTTCGAGCTGTTAAACATAATAAAAAAGTTAATCTTCTTGAATATCATTGTCATTGTATAGTCCCCCCCCCCCCTTTATTGGCCTTTATTCCAATTGCTCATAAAATTCCATATACTTAGGTGGAATAGATCTTACACTTTCAGTACATTTTGTATTTTTTTGACACTGATAGGCACCATTTTTCAGGAATTCTAATTCATTTGGAGGATCCTAAGTGGAGCTGTAAAAGAGCTGAAATATCTATGTGACAGAACCATGAATGAACTGCCCTGTTTTCAGCTGAAAGAGATAATCTGATTCAAACCCAAAACTCATCCACTTAGAAAGTGGAAAACAAATTTTATGCTCTTTAGGAAATTTTCTCATGCTTAATTCCGACAGGCAAGACTTATTTAAAATATACAGGCCAGAAATTTTTAAATGTTAAAATAGCGACGTCTGCAACAGTTTCCACTGAGAATTTACTTGATGTCTTTTCGATCATTATGGAATAACTTAAAATGTATGGGTCCAATCACGATGGCTTCCCTACTTCTTTATAGTCCCATCTCTGTCATTTGGGAGACAACTATGTCCGTTTAGAGATGTAATGTATAATCATCTCTTGGCACAAATTTTAAACGAGAGTGAATCATTGTGTTATTCTTATTCTGACCGGCACACCCGCTGGAGAACAGGCGAAGCATATTCACATCCTCTGGGAACGTTTCTGGATATAATGAAACAGAAATAATCGAACTTCATTTCCACCTTCCTTGGGTTCGCCTTCGTGGTACTTATAAAGTGTAAGTGTTTATTTTTGAAGTTTTGTGTGTTAAAAATATTGACACGTAGCATTTTCTTCCGAAAGATAGCCTGAACAGGCACATTTGGTAATGGTAAATTTTGCATGTAATCAAACTTCGGCCCGTCGTTATTTTCCATCGCGTTAAGAAACTTCATTAATTTTAGTGTAAAGTGTTTTAGAGCATCTGCAGGTAACCAATAACTGGATTGTTCAGTTTGGAAATGTTAACAAGAAAAATTGACGTGAAAGCAGCGACAAGCCACCAAAATCTTTTGAATTCAACTAAAAACACGCTTCCATAAGTCACTGCAAAAAGGACAAGAATCGATGAAATGAACTTTCTAGATGGAGCGAAAATTTCGAACTCCGATTGTGATGCCATTTGATGGTTGACTACTGCCCTTCTTGTATACATTAATCTGGCTACATTTCATCAGCAGCTCCAATATACAACTAATTTTTGCAAAAAAGTTGACTCGTCACCTTCCTACAATGACCGATTCTCAGTGGTCTGTACTGAAGCTTTACAGTCACATAATGGGGTGTCCGAGAGTGCCCATATGTACATGAAGGTCTTACTTTTTCCATGTCCACATCGTATTCTGTTCAGTTGACAGCAGGCCTTCTAGGCAGTTTGCAACCATGCTACACGTGTGAGGTCTTCGAGGCCATGACTACGTTTGCTGGACTTGTTTTCACATGCCTCATTCCATAGGTAGGTCTTCAATCTTGAGTGGTTGAATCTCAGGAGGTGTCCAGAATATATTCCTTGAATTGAGACGCAAGTTGTATGGACTGGGCACAATTTCCTGCACATATAGCCTCTGAGAAAACTCTAAGTTATTACTCTCTCTTGTAATACAAGTCGGTAATCGTTCTGTCCCGATAAGCCAAATGTTACATCCTACGTCACTATTGATAAACGAGTGGGAGATAGCCAAAGGATCTGTCGCCGTAGGAATCTGGACAGGTAAGCCAAAGATTAGTTGACAAAAGTGCCAATTAAATAAATATAACTTATTTATCATGTGCCAAAGACCTATTACACAGTTGACGACTTATGGCTCGCTGTCGGGTGGAGAGACCCGACACAGGTGAGCGTCTTGTACACTGAATGTTTGTCGGTAGAGTTGCCAATAATTCGTTGTAACGTTCGACACCAACTAGAAACCAGAGGTAATCTTGAACTAGCAGACCAGTGTCCAGGTGCCCGCCGCCTGTAACACCAACCTGGAGGTCTTCCTTGGTCGGCCGCTTAGAGGTTCTTGATTGGCGATGTCCAAAGCGCTGATCGCGGCGCACGCAGCAATTTTCGAGGCACCGGCTCTAGCCGCATCGATAGAATACGTCACTACAATCTGATTCCATTCATTGGTCCCTGCTTCTTGTTGTCTGACATTTAACGGAGCAGTGTTACTGAGAGCGTGAACATTTATTGTAGGACTTCTAAGCTCGTGTTTCCAAGTGTCTGGTTGGTTCCTGATAAATGTAAAAAATTAATTTTGACATCGAAACATGTAAATCTCAGTGCAGAGCAACAGTGCTGAAATTAAATTTTTGATGGAAGTATATGAAGCTCAAGCTACACGATGCGAAATTTAGACTAGTCGGCACGTTAAACAATCCGTTTGACAGAAAGTAATCCGTTTTCAGTGAGGTTTGGTAATCCATCTGACTACTCAGGTAAAAACGTTGGCCCTGAATATTGTTAATCTTTATCTTTATTCTTGCAAACAATGCCTGTACCACAACTGTTACTTCAATTACAAAGCAAATGAAGATAAAATTTAACGCATCTGATTTTCTGATAAAACTACTTGAAAGTTCACAAGATAGCACTTTTCTGAAATCTTTAACTGACTTTAAACCTGTGAAATGATGTGATATTTTTACAAATACATTACGACAATCACTGCCTTACAGTGGACGTAAATTATGATGATAATTTTATTTGTTGGCCTACCTGTGTGCACGGGACGCTCATCTGGTCTGCAACCTGCTAATATTAGGAATATTGGTCTGATTCTCCAAAATGAAATTTCATTTGCCGTACTGGCGATGTGCAGTGCAAGACACTACCTTACCAATTTTCACTAAATGCCTCTGCAGCACACAACTCGTGATGTGGAACATCAGTAAACATTTTGATGAAGTTCACACACAAGTTAGCAAAATATTTCTTAATAATTTTCCTGAGAACAATTATTCTCCTTTACTCTTGTTTCAATTGTAAAACAAATCCATGTGATTCACTAGAAAATTTCTACAGTAAACTTTAACCAAACACAATGTTATAACAATAAGAGACGACACAACTACGAATATAATAAAAACTGCATTACCTCAAAAAACTTCTCTTTTTACGTTCTGGCACTCATATCATCTCGGTTCCACAAAATTTTTCCTCGGAATATATTATTACAAGATCCTTTTTTAACTGATGCTGCCTCCGCTACACGGCAGGTCAGCTTCCATCCTTCTCAAAACAGGAAACAAGTACATAGCCAGGCTGCCAAACACACATTCACTCTCTGACCAACAACTATGCTCTCAAGAACAGACTTACGAAGAATAGAGTTATTTCGATACTACAGATGTTAAGTACATTTATCAGCTTCGCATCTTCATTCACAACTATGGCAAAAAATTCTTGAAAATCGATAGGGCAAATAGGATAGCTCTCTTTCAAGCAGACAGGCAAAGCAGATGGGTTGATCTCGAGATATCTGTATGTATTATGATTCTCATGTATCGTTCAGATGAACATCTACCTTAGTGACATGCACGCTCTTGTTCCAGACTATTGCACAATATTGAGCCACAGTATATACGAGAGACAAGGTCGCTGTAGGAAGAGTCCCCACTCCCTAAGAATTTCCAGATAATTTCTGGATAATTTTATTCCTGGTCTTTCACTTTTCTGCATGTGGCGTGAGATGAGTTCCGAACAAAAATGAATGATCAGGATATGATCGTTCCTAGATAGTTAACTGATGAAAGCGTTATGAATTATAAGAGGTGCATGGCTATTGCTTAAACTTAGGTCTTCTAGAAGATTTTATTAATTGTATTCAACTGAGAGTTTACCAGAATTGTTAATTATAATGATAAATATTCAAACTGAGATAACTGTCTAAATAAGTTTGTGTTTCGACAATTGGTTCTTCAGTGGCAGTCGATTTTAACTGTCACTGATGTTTGCCATTTAAATTATTCCGTTGTGACATTATTAAAATATGGAATGAAAAGAGCAACGATTACGTAAATCAGCACAGAAAACCACGCCATTTCCTCTACTTAGAAGCGGGAATTTCAATTACCACTGGCTCAGCCTAGAACCAAACGTCAGTGACTTTCCATTGTCTTGTAGCTAGCAAGAGGGACGAAGAGGCTACAGAATCTGGGCACACAAGCACAGTAAGCCCATCTACTTACAAACCGATCGTACCTCTGCAATAAATTATGGCTGAGGTTTTGCAAACTTCGCTACTAGATACAAAATTTATTTGCTGCTTCAATGATTGAAATAGCACCATCATGAAGCTACAGTGACAGTAGAAACAAACATTTAACACAACTGCTTATAAATATTGAAGATCCTTTGTATTGTCGTGGTATATTGCGTGATCATCTTGTGGAGAAAGGAAATTATAACCTATGAAGAGAGAGTATCGCTTTGTATCTTGGCCTGGTGTTCACAAGAAAATTTTTTGCATAATAACTCACTTTGTTCTTGTGCCGTGACTGTGTTCTTGTGCTATGTCGATGTACCTCTATTTCTATGGCTCTTTCAAACTAGTAAGCCACTGTTCATAAACTTCTAAATGTAACTTGAAACATGATATCACAAACAAATCAACAGTTCAAAAACAAGGCATCGGCCAGAAAAAAGATAATTTCGATGTTAGTGTCGATATGTCATTCCTGGTGTTATCTGTCACTGCCAGTCTCTTCTGATTATCTTCCTGTGACAGCATGGATGTTGTTTGGCAAAACGTATTAATAACTGAAGGATTATAATGGAAATGACGGTATACAATTTTTATTTTAAGAATTACAGAGGGACCCAGAGAGTGTTGGATTGAAATTGATGAAGAAATGTGAGTTATTAAACTATGTCGTTTTATTTAGGATCTCTTCTGTCCTCTTTGTCATGGATGAATATTGTAATTTCCGTCAAGATGGCCGTTCTCCAGCTCTCGTCTAAGATATGCAGTACCTCAGTATCATTGTCTACTGCAACACTGAGTCTTATTTCATTTATATGTTTCGCTGTAGTTGATTTCTTAGCTTTAAAAAGTCTGAAACGATCAGTGTGTTCCTAAAAATGGTTTTTGAAACTGTCAGCCTAGTATTTGTTGCAAGGAATGAAGTGACTGTATGAATTCCTGTTTTTCGTAGCTTCCCTTCTGGTTGTGGGATGTCATGGAACAGTTTCCTTCCTGATGTAATCCGGATATGAGTTCTTAACAGCACAGCTATTTTGTCTGAAATAACTCCTGGGTATATTATAGTTATATACTTTCTTTGTATGTTTTGGAAGATGGCTCTGTACATTTTTTCGTTTTTGTTTTATTGCATGTATTGTGAAAGTGTCTCTATTTCATTTTCAAGATAGCCTGTCATGTGCAATGTATAGGATACTGTTTATTTCAACCTCATTATCTTCAGAATTAAATGGGAGTTTGTGTGCTCGTTTAAGAGGGATCTGAGTGCATCTTGTTTATGTGAGTTGGGGGGTATGTGGAGATTTTATTAATGACACTGTCTGTTCTTTTGGTTTTCTGTTCACAGTGATGTTCAGGGTCTGCTTTGTGTTAGTTATTGTTAAGTTTGAAAACGATATTTTGTTTTTCTATCTTCTGTTCTATGCCAAAGTTGAAATTTTTGCGTAAGTTATTGAGTCAGTACAAGAACGTTTCTATTTATCCTTCAGTTCCATTTCACACCATGAATGTGTCATCCGAAAAATGTCTGTAGTAGTGCACAATTTTCTGGATAATACCATTATTGTTTAGAATTTTATTTTTAAGGTGGTTAATGCAAATTTCTGCAAACATCGCGCTGAGTGGACTACCTATTGCTAAGCCTACATAATTTTTGTTCATTTCATCGTTGAATGTTTGACAGTTGTGGGAGAAAACAAGACCTAGTAATTCTATTAGTGCAACTACTTTAACTGTGAACATAGATATGTCGATAAATTATACTTAATGAAATTTATAGACTCTCTGATGTGTAATGTGCTGTACAAGTTTACTATGTCTAGGTAAATAATCTTTTCATTAGTGGGATTTGAAGTCCTTTGATACTGTGAATTCATTGGTAACTATTGTCCACTGAAAAAGAAGTTAGACATCTGTATTGGTTTTGTGAAATTTGTTGTAGCTTTCTCAAGAAATTGTAGCATGGATGGTTCATAGCACTAATTGTTGGGCTGAGAAGGACATTAGTTTTATGGGTTTTTAGTTGAGGATATAACTTAGTAGCTTTAGGATTGATTATTGTCGATCTTTGACTTTCCTCCCTTTTTAATAACAAACATGGTTTATTCACCTGCCTCTTTAGTTTAATGTTGCATTTGTGAGTGGGGTCATTGAGGTACTGTGTACGTGATTATTCTGAAAAAGCTTCTTTACATACTCACGTTTGCCCATAATCATTATTGTGGAACCCTTATCAGATTTCACTGCTTTTGCGTAGCCCCCAGTCAGCTTCCTGTTGATGCTTGTAACTGATTGATTCATTCCTACAGCTGCTTTCCCACTATCATTTATGTTTCCCGTTATCAATTTATTGGTTTTGTGACCTGTTACTGTTTGTTCATTCTTATTTAGTTTGTCCATACAAGCTGCTATTTTTAAAGATAAAATGATGACCTTGATGGTATTCTGATTAAGGTCTCATTCTAAATTATGCTTGAGACTCTTCTTTAGCAGAGAAAGTTTGCAGTTAGTGAAATGCATGTTTGCAGCACTTACTGCTTAGTGTGAGAGCTCTGACTCTTGATGACAGAGGTAAGATTAGCATTTGATTGTCAGAATTGATATAGTTTCTTCGTATGTGTTGCTTTAATTTTGTTGCAAATGTTTTTAGATGTACATTTAAGACATTTTTAAGCTACTTGAGATAAAAGGGAGAAGAGTAGTGAATCCAACTGCAGTTTACAAGCTGCCATATGCAGTATAAGTGATCTCTTTTACTGTTATTTCTCTTCAGTTTTCAATGTCCTCGCCTTTCCTTTGTGAAAAATTGACGGTGTCTGAACAATTATTTGTTTTTTTTAATATTTGGGAGTTACACATTCTTTCAAACAGATTTTGTTAACTTATATTCTTAGGTTGGGTTGCCTGCCAGGTTAGCCGCACAGTCTAACGTGCTGCTTCCCTAGCGGGAAAGCGTGCCAGTCCCCAGCACGAATCCGCTCGGCGGATTAATGTCGAGGTCCGGTGTGCTACCCAGCCTGTGGATGGTTTTTAAGGCAGTTTTCGATCTGCCTCGGCGAATGCGGGCTTGTTTCCCTTATTCCACCTCCGCACAATAACCCTAGGTTCGGTGTGGGGCGGTGGTTGCATGGGTGAACTTCTGTGGACTGTTGTGTGGTTATGAACCTCTGACGGCTATGGCGGGACGAAGCCTCTCAATGGTTTCTAGGTCCCCAGTTCATTACGTAATACACAATAGGTTGGCTTGCTGTATTATCACTTTACTCTTATCTTCAGTGCTTAGTACAGGCCTTATGCAAAACACTATTTCTTTATATTCACCTAGACCTGTGTGTTATCTTCCGCGGTTCAAATTTGTTTGTGTTAAATTTAAAACAGAGTTTATGTTCTTTTATCTATTGTAGGCCTAAAATTTGGAAAATATGTACTATGTTCAGTTTGTTTTTATTGTTCACTTGAAAATTGTTAGCGAAAATTCCTTGTACAGATAAGCTTCTTGGGTCCTTTTCTGTCGTTTTGTTTTTTTTACAGTAGGTAATGAGCAAAGTAATCATGAACCAGATTTGTGATTTGTTGAAGCATCAGTTTGGTGGGGGTTGTTTATACGAGGGTTGAACTTTAATAGTGTCAATTATTTATTTACAGCTCGTACAAAATAGATAAGTGTATCAATGTTTTACCGACCTTCAAAGTAGTCACCAGCATTGTGAAACTCGTTGCCAGCGATGTGGAAGTCGTAGGATACTCTTAGCAGTGCCAGTTGTGTTGACAGATCGAGTGGAGCGGTCTATTGCGCGACGAATTTGTAGCAGTTTTGTCTCTAAGCCGGTCGTAGGTTGTGTTACAAAAATGAACAGCATTGAGACGGAAGTGATGACACTTTCTGCAGGACCTGACCATCATTTTGCAGGACAAAGCTGAAGCACGTACAGTGCAAGCTGTTACTCATTTGTTTGACTGATGGGGCTGCTAAGTGCTGTACCACTTACTGCACTTCCCTGACTTAAGCTCTCGTAAGTTCAACACGATTTCTAAACTGAAGGAAACACTTCACGCCATTCACTTCAAAACTGCTACGAATTCGTCGGGCAATAGAACGCGCCGCTCGAACTTTCTACGCAACTGGCACTGCTAAGAGTATCCTATGACTTCCACATAGCTGGCAACTGGTTATACACAATGCTGGTGGCTACTTTGAACGTCAGTAAAAGTTTTAAACGCGTATCTATTTTTACGAGCTGTAAATAAATAGTTGCCACTGTTAAAGTTCCAATCCTCATATATGTTACTTTACTTGCATTTTCCGTCATGTTGTGTATATCTGGTGGACATCTTTTTCTACAGCTAATATGTACACCGCTTTTACGCTGCATTCTTTTATATAATTTCACTCTCACATTTCCTTTCATATTTACATGGATACTTTGCACATCTCACTTAAGTGCCTGGCCAAGGGTTCGCCGGAGCACCTCCACAATAATACTCTATTATTTCACTCTCGAACAACATGCGGGAAAAACGAACACCTATACCTTTCCGTGCGAGCTGTGATATCTCTTTTTTATTATGATGATTGTTTCACCCTATGGAGGTCGGCGTCAACAAAATATTTTCGAATTCTTAGGAGAAAGTTGGTGACTGAAATTTCGTAAGAATATTCCGCCACAATGCAAAACGCATTTGTTTTAATATTGTCCATCCCAGATCCTATATCATGTCCGTGACAGTCTCCCCTATATCGCGATAATACAAAAAGTGCTGCTCTTCTTTGAATTTTCTCACGTATACCGTTAATCCTATCTAGTAAGGATCCCAGACCGCGCAGCAATACTGCAAAAGAGGACGAACAAGCGTAGCGTAGGCAATCTCTTTAGCACATCTGTTATATTTTCTAAGTCTCCTGCCAATAAAATGCAGTCTTTGATTTGCCTCTCCCACAGCATTTTTCTATGTGTTCTTTACAGTTAAAGTTGTTCGTAATTGTAACTCCTAGGTGCCCGAATCCCGTGGTCGTGCGGTAGCGTTCTCGCTTCCCACGCCCGGGTTCCCGGGTTCGATTCCCGGCGGGGTCAGGGATTTTCTCTGCCTCGTGATGGCTGGGTGTTGTGTGATGTCCTTAGGTTAGTTAGGTTTAAGTAGTTCTAAGTTCTAGGGGACTGATGACCATGGATGTTAAGTCCCATAGTGCTCAGAGCCATTTGAACCATTTGAACTCCTAGGTATTTACCTGAATTTACGGCCTTTGGATTAGACTGATTTATTGCGTGACTGAAGTCTACGGGATTTCTTTCATCACTAATATGGATGACATCACACTTTCCACTATTTAGGGTGAACTGCCAATTTTCACACCATTCAGATATCTTTTCTAGATCTTTTTGCAATTTGTTTTCCTCTTGTGATGAGTTTACTAGACGATAAAAGACAGCATCACCTGCAGGCAGCCTAAGACCGCTGCTCAGATTATCTCCTAAATCGTTTTTTATACACATATATATGTATATATATGTATATATATGTATGTATATGTATGTATATGTATGTATATGTATGTATATATACATGTATATATACAAGGTGCTACAGAGAGCCTATGACACAACCTTGGGAATCGCCCGAAATGACTTCTGTTTTACTCGATGACTCCGTTAGTTACTACTAACTGACAGGAAATCACGAATCCAGTCAAACAATTGAGACGATATCCCATAAGCACTCAGTTTCACTACAAGGCACTCGTATGGTACAGTATCAAAAGCCTTTTGGAACTCTAGAAATACGGAAGTAATTTTAAATCCCTTCCAGTATCTTTCAACACTTCATGTGTGTAAGGAGTTACTTGTGTTTCACAAGAACTATGTTTTCTAAACCAATGTTGATTGCGTGTCAGTATACCGTTCTCTTCGAGGTAATTCATAATGTTCCAACACTATCTATGTTCCATAATCCTGCTCCACATCGACGTTAGTGACTTGGGCCTGTAATATAGTGGATTACTCCTACTACCTTTATAGATTACTGGTGCAAACTGCGCAACTTTCCAGTCTTTGGGTACGGATCTTTCGTCGAACGAACAGTTGTTTGTGGTTGCTAAGTATGGAGCTATTCCATCAGCATACTCTGTAAGGAAGCTAACTGGTATAGACTGGACCTGAAGACTTGCTTTTATTGATTTAATTCATGGGTATGGTGCAGGGAAGGTAGTGACTGTGTCTTGCCACTAGCATACCTTACATACGACCGGAATCTCTTTTGATTTTCTGCCAAGTTTTGAAAAAAAGTTTCGTACTGGCAACAGTTATAAGCATCTCGCATTGCTGTCCGCTCTAAATTTCGAGCTTCTGTAAAACATTGTCAATCTTAGAGATTTGGCGTTCGTTTGAATTTGGCATTCTTTTTCGTTGTTTCTGCAACAGTGTTCTGACCCGTTTTGTGTACCAAGGGGGATCAGCTCAGTCGTTTGTTAATTTACTTAGTGTAAATCTCTTAATTGCTGCCGATACTATTTCTTTGAATTCAAGCCACATCTGGTCTACAGTTATGTTGTTAATCTGGAGGGAGCGGAGATTTCGAAAAAGAAAGCGTCAAGTGAATTTTTGTCTGCTTTTTTGAATAGGTTTTTCGTTTATTTTTGGAGGATTTGCAGTTACAGTGTTCAATCTCGCTACTACAACATTTTTTCTCTAGTCCCTGTACCGGTTTTGATGCTCGTTATTAGCTCAGGATTATTTTCATAAGAGGTAAAGTATGTTTTCACAACCGTTTACTATTCGCGTGGGCTCATGAACTAAGTGCTCTAAACAGTTCTCAGAGAATGCGTTCAGCACTATTTCGAATGGTGTTTTATGCCTATCTCTAGGTTTAAACATGAATTTTTGGCCAATACATCGAGGGTTAATTAAAGTCACCACCAAATTAAACTCAAGTTCTCTTTGAACCTTTCAATAATTGTTTCACCTTGGTTGGGAGGATTGTAAAAGGATCCAATTATTACCTTATTCCTTTTGCCAAGAATTACCTCTGCCTATACTAACTGAGGGACTATCTGCTTCAATTTCGCTACAGGATAAACTACTTCTAACAGCAACAAACACCCCACCGCGAACTGTGTTTAGTGTATCCTTTCGGAACAACGTTCGCAAAAAATTCGGCTGAACTTGTCTCCGGCTTTAGCCAGCTTACAGTGCGCATAGCGATTTCAGCATCAGTGCTTTCTATTAGCGCTTGGAGCTCTGGAACTTCCCCAACACAGCTGCTGCAATTTATAACTTTTATAACGATGGTTCCTATATCTACGTTCTTCCTATGTTCGACCTCCACCCGTTGAGACTGAAGCCCTTTTTGTATTTCCCTGAAATGCTCTACCCGATAAGCAACCCAGTCCACGCCACACAGCCCCTGCTAGCCGTGTAGCCGCCTCCTGCGTATAGTTGACTCCCGACCTATTCAGTGGAACCCGAAACCCTGTGGCACAAGTCGAGAAATCTCTGACTACACGGCCGCAGAACTGTCGGAGCCTCTGACTCAGACCTCCAATCGGCTCTGTATCAAAGGTCCACAATCGATCCTACTGACTATGCTGCAATTGGGTAGCTCTGCTTTCATTTCTCAAGGAAGACTGGCCGCCTTTACCACTTCTATTAGACACTAGAAACCATAAACAATCTCTTATGATTCCAAGTGACACACGTCATGGCTACCAACGTGAGCCACCACTTGCAGTTGGCTGCACCTCCTGCTCTTCATGGAATCCAGGAGAACCCTTTCCACAACTGGAATGACTCCACCCAGTATGCACATGGAGTGCACATTGGCCTTCTTCCCCTCCTTCGCAGCCACGTCCCTTAGGGGCCCCATAATGCGCCTAACATTGGAGATCCCAACTACCAGTAATCCTACCGTCTGTGACTGCCTGGATCTTGCAGGCTGAGAGGTTCCCTCCGAAACAAGACAAGCGACTTGTAAAACAATAAACTGGTAGCCAAGATCGCAGGAATTATTTTTATTCCACGATTACCTGTTTCGGCAAAACTAAAGTCGTCATCATTGGATCACCATTGTTTGCCTTGATGCTGTAACCTAAGATCCGATGATGGCGGCTTTAGTTTCCCCGAAACCGGTAATCATGGAATAAAAAGAATTCCTGCAATCTAGGCTACCAGTTTATTGTTTTACAAGCCTCTAGATCGCTCTCACATGAATACAATGTGCTCCCTACAAGAAAAGCGACTGCATCTGGCTGAGGGACAGTGTCAGCCAGACAGCACCTAGAACCTGTTCCTCAGAGTGACCGGGAAGGCCTCACGTGCAGCCACCTGGAAAGTCTTTCGCCGCCTGCCACGCCCCGAGGCGACCTCCCACTCAGCCGTCGGTGAGAGGTCAGCCTCAGTGCGAGCAGTAACTGGGCTGGTCACTGGTGCGGGCCGATCAGCGGACTCAGACATGCTGGACGTCCGAGGGATCCGCACGGCCATCCCACAATAGTGATGCCCATCCACTGCAACTTCAAGCTGTGTAACCGGAGCTGAGAGCGAAGTGTCACCAACTCTGTTCGCATCCGCACACAGCCACCACAGCTCCTGTCCGCACTAAAGACTGTGGAAAACTACACTACACAGACAAAGAAAGACAATCGAAACGCCATACGGAACTCTACTACGGACACGGAGGAAAACGCAAGAACAGTGTTCAATAAATTAGATTAACATGCAGAGGTTCAAAAACTGAACTACTGTAGCACACAGGTTAGACTACATAATTCGCTCCTGATTAAAACCGGTTTACTTTCCGACACAAATGGAAACGCGAGAACTGCCTCTATTCAATATTACATTATCTCGCAGAAACTCAAGAAAGTAAACCATCAAAGTTACAGATGAAACCATATAAATAGCTCCTGGTTAGGAAGTATTAAAATGCCACAAAACAGATTACTTCCCTACGGCTGCTTGTGTCTAAGCACTCCACACTCATTGTGAGGAGCTATGTTATTGTCGCTGCTACCTTCTTCATCGTTTGCCTTAGGTTTAGTGTGGCAGTAATTTTTCATGTTTCGTGAGGACTATTGTGAGGCGTTTGCTGGAAGAGAACTCATGTATTGTGATGTGGGGCGATCGTATGTGTACATGTGTATATGCTCGCGCTCGTGCGCACGTGTGTGTGTGTGTGTGTGTGCGCGCGCGCGCGCGCGCGCGCGTTTTGTGTGTGAAATTTAAAGAGAGAGACACACTGAGAGACATCATCAGCATTATTGGAGAACTGCAAAAACAAGGCAACACAATAAATGCACACATACAAGAAACTGAAGCCACGCTAAAGAACATAACAGAACCTCACCCACCGGTTTACCAGCAGACATATTTATGAATTACGCTGAAAACAAAATTTCCAACGAAAGTACACATTCGAAACAATGAAGGTTATATGTAGGTATCGCTATGTTGACGGCATCATCTGTTTGGTAGACGAAACACACAACCGGATAAAATTACTACGCAGCCACATATAAACGGTTCACCCTGCGATCAAATTCATCACTGAGATAGGAGCACGTTTGTTTCTTGTAAATCACTGTACACAGGATCAACAACAAACTTAATCTTGGAACGTTCAGGAAACCTAAAGCCAGAAGTACAACCATTCACAACCTTTCTAGCCACCCCCCAACCACCACCCCCCCCCCTTCCCCGGCACACAAACTATCAAGTTTCAGATACATGATACATGCTGCAAAGGTGCTACAGAACACTACCGGACATACAAGAACTATACCCAATACCCAAGGTAGAGGAAATGGCTACAACACACAAACAAACCAAACAATGACTTAAGAAAAAGCAGGTTAAAAAAGAACTCACCATGAAAAAATTACCAGGCAAAACAGAGAACGAAGAACACAAACACTTGTAAAACACAGGGAATCAGGAATATCCTAGAAAGGACAAAGGATGGCTCATATTACGTACAGCAACAAAACGTTCAAAGGGTGGAGAATATCCTGAATATACAAGGACTACAAATATCATTCCCCAAAAACAACACAGTGAAGAGAAATCTAAACGCTAAGAACACTACTACAGAAAAATTCTCCTAAACTAGAATATACTAGTTAATCTATAGTTCATTCAAATATGTCCATACAGACCAGAAATGCAGAAAATTCAGAATAAGATATTCTGAACACGTCAGGGCTGTAAAAATTTACAGTGCACACTCCGCTTTTGCAGATCACGTCATATAAGAAACCCACTACCCAAACAACATTGAGAGTCATCTTCAGATCCTCAGACGAAGTAATAGTTTTTGTCAAAGACTCCAAATAGAGGAGAACTACCACACACAAAACACAGTGAAACAAGGCCATGAAGCCTGGAATGAAAATACAACATTGTGCAACAGACCACTATTTGGAACATTCAGTAAACTCACACTCTCTCTCTCTCTCTCTCTCTCTCCCCTCCCTCCCTCCCTCCCTCCCACCCTCCCTCCCCAACATTGTGCAACAGACCACTATTTGGAACATTCAGTAAACTCACACACTCTCTCTCTCTCTCTCCCCCCTCCCTCCCTCCCTCCCTCCCTCCCTCCCTCCCTCCCTCCCTCCATCCCTCCCACCCCCCCGTGTGTGCGTGTGCGTGTGTCCCTCTCATTTGACAAACAGAAGCATTCACGCAAGCGCAAAAACACACACACACACACACACACACACACACACACACACACACACACATTGAAAAAGTTCTCCAGCAGTAGAGACACCACATTAGTTCAGATGAGACATTCAACATTGGCGCCATACTAAACGTAAGGCGAGCGATGAGCAATTCAACAGCGACAATGACATGGCACCTGGCAACGACTAAGGAGACATGTCTGCTCGAATCGCAATTTGTTCAAGATACGTGTGAGACTGAGATTATATTTTTAAATCAAGGAGTGAAATCGGTGTACACATTAGCTTTAGAAAGACATAACCACTAGAGCCACTCAAAAGGGAGGAAAACGAGACATAGTAACACACTAAATCACTACTCACTAAAACAGTACTCTAAAAATGCACAAATTTTCCTCATCACTATTATTATAATGACTTGCTGTTAATACAACAAAAACGGTCAAAAACAATTCCGTAAATAGGCATTTTCTCTGCCAATGTAATTTTCAAGCAAGCACTCGAAACAAGCGAAACAAAAAGCACGTCTTATAATTTTTAGGCATGTTGTAGCCGATCGATCATAATCTATCATACGTTACAGAAATAAATCTGACCTACAGAATATGACACACAGGTGTGAGATCATGCCTCTGTGAATAAAAACAAATAAATGGTGTTGTTAATAATATGGAGCTTAAAGAAAACCTAAAATTTAGATCACAAACACGGAAAAGTGTCAAGAGGATCTTCTAGTTCCAGTATAAGACGATTAAATGATGTATTAGCGTGAAATATTTGTTAGTCATTTTTAAAAAGGACCATAACATCTGTAAGCAGACATGCTACGGGCGGAAGTCCACATTCAGGAAAGAAAGAGTAACAGCATGTTTAATATCGGAAAGACCAGCCAGGAATTTACCTTGTTTGATTAGGTCGAAACCACGAAAAATCCAAATATAGGTGGCCAAACCGGGCCATCACCCTCCAGGATGCGAGTATGTGAATAGACATTCCCAACTAGAGGAAAGTACTCTGCATCTGGTAGGCTGATGGACGAGTGCTTGGTGTATTGGTTACTATCAGTTGCAAGTGTGTCATATCTCCTTCTTAAAACCTGTTATTCTATCATCTTTACCTTAATTTTTGCGGCACGAAACATATTTGAAATGCTTGTTGATGAATTGAGTTGCTGGTTTAAGACTGGTTTAGCGCTGATAACTGGAAGAATTATGCTCGGTGGTGTTCTTTACATTACACAGCATGTGAAACTGTGTTCGCTGAAATACGTCAAAAGACACTATGCATCAAAATTTACAGTCATTAAAAGCAGTCGTTAAGAAAGTGACAACTTATATCTATCTACTGCATTTTTATACAATACATTGTAATTAACACTGCGTTATATCCGTTTTATCTGTATAATGCATATATTACTTCAGTATGTACAATGTATATTACGGTCAGCAGACATGGGATACAACCGTGTTGACGAATTTTAGGTTAAAGAACTGAGTAATGCAGAGTATAGTCACCATTAGTCTGCTGAAATGAAGTTCCCATAAAATATTAGAAGCGAATATAAGGCGGCAAAGTTCATGGGATATCGATATTGACGTATACAGATGGCGGCAGTACGGCGTACATTAGATAATAGAAGGCAGTACCTCGGTAGAGCTGTCAACTACACTCAGGTGATTCATTGACACTGTTTCCGATGTGATTATGAACGCACAACGGGAGTCAATCGACTTTTAACGCTGAATGCGTGTTGCAGCTAGAAGCATGGGACATTACATTCTGGAAATCGTTAGGGAATTCGATGTTCCGAGATCCACAGTGTCAAGAACTTGTCAAATTTCAGGCATTACCTCTCACCAGTGGCAACGCAGTGGTCGGCGTTTATTACTTAACGACCGAGAGCAGTGGCGCTTGTGCACAGTTGTCACTGCTTAACAGACAAGCAAAACTGCGTGAAATAACCGCAGAAATCAGTATGTGACGTACGAGGAACGTATCCGTTAGGACAGTGCGACGAATTTTGGCGTCAGTTTGCTTTGTCAGCAGGCAGCCGGCACGAGTCCCTGTAGTAACAGCGCGACACCGCCTGTAGCGCCTGTCCTGAGCTCGCAACCATATCGTTTGGACCCTAGACAGAAGGAAAACCCTGGCCTGGTTAGATGAATCCTTAGTTCAGCTGGTAGGAGCTGATGGTGGGGTTGTCGTCTGGCGCAGACCCAAGGGAGTCATGGAACCTGCTTGTCAACAAGGCACTCTGGAAGTTGGTGGTGACTCCAGGGTGATGCCGATTGTCTGCATGGAATGGACTCGGTCCTCTGGTCCAAGTAAAGCGATCGCTGATTGGAAATGGTTATCTTCGGTTGCCTGGAGACCATTTGCAGCCATTCGTGGACTTGTGCCCAAACTACAATGGAAGTTTCGTGGATGACTATTGTAACTTCCCCGCAATAATAATGTTTAATAATAATACAAAATGCAGCCAAGCTTAAACTCGGCACACAAAAATTAATGAATGAAAATTTACCATAAACCGACAACAATATTAATTACATAGCGAACCATGACCCAAATGGAACCTCTCAGCAGAAATAATAATACCTGATAAATTTTATAAGGACAGCAGAGCTGACCTTCGGCCCTGTATTCTGAATAAAAAAACAAAATTCTTACCTGAATAAAAACTGCATCTATATCTGCTCTTATCTATCGACACAGTTTCGTGAAATGCTGGCCTATATACATATATATATATATATATATATATTTTTTATTCTTGCAAGGAATGCATAGGAAAAATACTTTAAATTGAAATGAACACTTTTTCTTCAGAAGAGTGGAAAAATTCTTTAAATTAAAATGAATACTTTTTTTAAAAGTTACTTTATAAAAATTATTATTGGGGCACTTTTTGAACAAATTAATTACAATTAACATACATTATTAGATGTGCGCAATGCTGCGTCTTTACCTTCTACAACAATACATATCGTCCCGAATCGGGACCAGAGTCGCAAGAAGAACACGCCGTCGACGCATGCCGGCTCCCTACTCAGTACAACCGTCCACTCGCTACTACCGTATCCGACTGACTACTACTGCAGACTAGCGCAGAATACTACTGTTCCTGCCGACTCGCTACACGCAACTGACGACTCGCGCGGTCAAGCGCAGACTAGCAACGATAAATAACTCTCTGGTCAGAGATTCTGTCATGCCTCGCCATCGCTGGTAATGAATACATACGTCTTTCACTATGCACCATGTCAACGGCCCACAATTATTCACGATTGTTTTGAAGAATATAAAGGACAATTCGAGCGAATCGTTTGGCCGCCCAGATGGTCCGACATGAATCACATCGAAAATTTATAGGATATAATCGAGAGGTTAGTTCGTGCACAAAATCCTGCATCAGCTAAGTTTCACAGTTGTGGACGACTGTAGAGGCAGCATGGCTCAGAATTCCTGTATGGGCTTCCAGCGACTTGTTGAATTCATGCCACGTCACGTTGGTGCACTAGGCCGGGAAAAAGGAGGTCCGACACGATATTAGGAGGTATCATACGACTTTTGTCACCTCGGTATGCAGCTGCCATCGAGTAACTTTAGGCGCATAGGAGAGTACGTATTTTTTGAATGATCTGCAACTAGAATCTGAACTACATCTGCAGCGTGCACCCACTGGTGCAGGTGATTTTGCCAAAGCGTCGTAAGTTAGTCGTGAAGTGGTCCTACGAAGGAAATGTAATGTAATTTCGTATGCCGTGCCACTCAGCTACGGTGAAACGATGTTGATTGTGTACGAACGTTATTTGACATTTTCGAATGGATAATAGGTAAATTTGCTGGGTTCCCTGATGAATGCATAAGTGAAATTGGTTGTTGAAGGTTCGATCTCCATACAATAACCGAGAATTTTGCCTCTTTATGTGTAATACATAACATTGGATTATGTTGAGGGCCAAGTGCCAAACCTGCTTCAACAGTCGACGATCTGTAGGTCTTCCTGCATGATCCTACAGTTATCTAGCATTGCCCCCGGCGTTTACGTACAACAGCATCAGCTGGGAGTAGCCTCACTTACTTTCTGAAGATACCTGCTTAGAATACAAGGTGAACATTAATAAAATCGACAAACTGCAGGAATTGACTCTTGTCTGGAAATGGAAGAGAAAATGTCCTCTGAGCATGTGTCTGGAAACCTACAGCAGCGACGGTAAATGGCGTTGACGAATGATAGTTTGTATGTCCAAATGTAGTGTCCATCTTGCCTCTTGCAGGCTGTACTATTGGCGGAGCGTACTGTGAGCAGATAATCATCCGATATTCATAACGGGAAGATGCCGAGAGGGTGCTTGTGTACGACCAAGCAGATGGAAACGGTCGAGAATGGCACGGCTAAAAGGTACCCTCACAGACACTAACCACGTCACACAACATTTCAAGTCCTTGGGCGTTTGTCTGATTATGGGTCCTTTCAGACAGACTTAGGTGCAGGGAGGCGGCGGAGTGTGCGTACACCAGATTTGGAGGACCGGGTACTAAAGAATATTGAGACGAATCCTCGGACAAGCTCCAGCCAAGTGGCCCACCAATATCGTGTAAACCAAAGTACGATTATGTGTATCCTGCATGGAAACCGCTACTATCTCTGTCATCTGCAGCTCCACCGAGGCTATTCTTAACATCTACATCTATACTCCGCAAGCCACCTGACGGTATGTGGCGGAGGGTACCTTGAGTACCTCTAGCGGTTCTCCCTACCATTCCAGTCTCGTATTGTTCGTGGAAAGAAGGATTGTCGGTATGCCTCTGTGTGGGCTCTAATCTCTCTGATTTTATCCTCATGGTCTCTTCGCAAGATATACGTAGGAGGGAGCAATATACTGCTTGACTCCTCGGTGAAGGTGTGTTCTCGAAACTTCAACAAAAGCCCGCACTGAGCCACTGAGCGTCTCTCCTGCAGAGTCTTCCACTGGAGTTTATCTATCATCTCTGTAACGCTTTCGCGATTACTAATAGATCCTGTATCGAAGCACGCTGCTCTCCGTTGGATCTTCTATAGCTCTTCTATCAAACCTATCTGGTACGGATCCCACACTGCTGAGCAGTATTCAAGCGTACTGTAACCTACTTCCTTTGTTTTCGGATTGCATTTCCTTAGGATTCTTCCAATGAATCTCAGTCTGGCATCTGCTTTACCGACGATCAACTTTATATGGTCATTCCATTTTAAATCACTCCTAATCCCAGATAATTTATGGAATTAACTGCTTCCAGTTGCTGACCTACTATATTGTAGCTAAATGATATGGGATCTTCGTTTCCATGTATTCGCAGCACATTACACTTGTATACACTGAGATTCAATTGCCATTCCCTGCACCATGCGTCAATTCGCTGCAGATCCTCCTGCATTTCAGTACAATTTTCCATTGTTACAACCTCTCGATATACCACAGCATCATCTGCAAAAAGCCTCAGTGAACTTCAGATGTCATCCACAAGGTCATTTAAGTATATTGTGAATAGCAACGGTCCTACGACACTCCCCTGCGGCACACCTGAAATCACTCTTACTTCGGAAGACTTCCCTCCATTGAGAAGGACATGCTGCGTTCTGTTATCTAGGAACTCTTCAATCCAATCACACAATTGGTCTGATAGTCTATATGCTCTTACTTTGTTCATTAAACGACTGTGGGGAACTGTGTCGAACGCCTTACGGAAGTCAAGAAACACGGCATCTACCTGGGAACACGTGTCTATGGCCCTCTGAGTCTCGTGGACGAATAGCGCGAGCTGTGTTTCACACGATCGTCTTTTTCGAAACCCATGCTGATTCCTACAGAGTAGATTTCTAGTCTCCAGAAAAGTCATTATAGTCGAACATAATACGTGTTCCAAAATTCTACAACTGATCGACGTTAGAGACATAGGTCTATAGTTCTGCACATCTGTTCGACGTCCCTTCTTGAAAACGGGGATGCCCTGTGCCCTTTTCCAATCCTTTGGAACGCTGCGCTCTTCTTGAGACCTGCGGTACATCGCTGCAAGAAGGGGGGCAAGTTCCTTTGCGTACTCTGTGTAAAAACGAACTGGATCCCATCAGGTCCAGCGGCCTTTCCTTTTTTGAGCGATTTTAATTGTTTCTCTATCCCTCTGTCGTCTATTTCGATATCTACCATTTTGTCATCTGTGCGACAATCTAGAGAAGGAAATACAGTGCAGTCTTCCTCTGTGAAACCGCTTTGGAAAAAGACATTTAGTATTTCGGCCTTTAGTCTGTAATCTTTTGGTTCAGTACCATTTTGGTCACAGAGTGTCTGGACATTTTGTTTTGATCCACCTACCGCTTTGGCCTAAGATCTAAATTTCTTAGGATTTTCAGCCAAATCAGTACATAGAAGTCTACTTTAGAATTCATTGAACGCCTCTCGCATAGCCCTTCTCATACTACATTTCGCTTAGCGTAATTTTTGTTTGTCCGCAAGGCTTTGGCTATGTTTATGTTTGCTGTGAAGTTTCCTTTGCTTCCGCAGCAGTTTTCTAACTCGGTTGTTGTACCACGGTGGCTCTTCTCCATCTCTTACGATCTTGCTTGGCACATACTCATCTAACGCATCTGTCGTGACGTGCATGAGATGCGGCTTTGCACTTCTTCCCGGGACGATTTGTTGTCGTTTCACTCACACCGTTCATTTCTACACATATGTTCATAGGACCTTTTTCCCTCCATTTCCAGCCATAAATCCGTCCCTGCAGTTTCTCGGTTTTTATTAATGCTCTTACTGTATAATCATGATGAGTTTGACACTATAGTCACAGATTAACTTCTTATGTATTGATTTCGTTTCATTGCGACCCCTCACGTTCGACAGAATCTTGGTTGACCAAAAGTTTTCGTCTCGCTCTGCAGCTACAGGCTAGCCTTGGTAAGACAGTTACTGTTGTGCGGATCAGCCGTACCTTCCCTCATGGTCCCTGAGGACGGAGAAATTTTTGATGCTTCAGTTGACGCGTCTTGTGTCTCTTGGTCCCGGCCCGTTGCCTGCCAACTAACAGCGTAGCCCGAAACAAATTTGAAAGCTTTTGTCTTCGCGCTATTGCCCTCTTTTACATTTTTTGCCCGGGACTGGAAAGGAATTTCATTGTTTTAACTAGAATGGATATTTTGCACAACATCAAAGGGCCGTGTGTCCAGTGCGGCGTATATTTCCGTTCAGCGCCAGCCATTGGTGCCCACAAAGGATCGCCTGGCGATGGCTCTCATTTTCCGTTCTTTTTGTTTTTTTCTCCCCCTTATTTTTAGTCGCTGTGTTTCTGCACGTAGCGTAGAACTGGGGGTTCACAGCCACGCGCATCCCGCCCAAGCAACGGCAAGAGCGGGTGTCTCCAGAGCAGCCGCCTGTCGACAGACAATGACGCCGGCGCAGAATCCTCTTAGGGCGCCGCTGATGAAGAGGAAACAGAGGAGCTGCGGCGCCCGCGGCGCCCGGTCGCGACCCCGCTTATCGCTAAGCAGATTACAGCCACCGCCGCGCCGAGATTTGAGGTCTGCGGCCGCCGCAAAGAATTACAACCTTTGCTTTGTCCTTGGCCATTTTGCTGAAACGCTTTTATAATGCGAGAAAGCGGCGAGAGATGGTCAAACCCGGTAACTGAGCTAAGAGGCGAGTCAGATAGAACGAGAAACCCTTCCTTGTTGCTCACGACACCAGCCTCTGAAATTACACTGCTGACCATTAAACAGCAGTATGTGGAATAAGTAACTCTCATAAAACTCAGTCATATGAATGTATCACTAGCGTCTCCACCTCGGAATAAGAAAATCATAAATTGTCTCAAAAATAAAAGCTCGTCTGTTGTGATGGTGCCTCTAAAAGATTTGTTCCCATATAATAACGCCGGTCTTACCTGAAATACTTAATGCAACACTAATTCAAAGAACTTTCTCGGAGAGACTGAAACATGCCGTTGTTAAACAGCTGTTTAATAAAGGTGATAAGATAGACTTCAATAACAACCGGCCTGTTTCAGTGCTGACATTTTCCAAAATCTTTGAGAAGGTGATGTATCCTGGGGTAATATCTTACCTCACAATAATAATATCCTCTGGAAATCACAGTTAGGGTTTCAGAGGATTTTCTCTATTGAGAATGCCATTTGCATCATCGCTCACCAACATAATAAAATAGCGCCGGTTGGTATTTTCTGCGACCTGTCTAAGGCATTTGACAGTGCAAATCAAAGTATTCTCCTAGATAAATTGAAGTTTTATGGGTCTGAGGTACAGTCCACAAATGGGTAATGACGTATCTTACCAAAAGAATGCAGAAAGACGTATTTAGTAACCCAACCAGCATGGTCCAGGGACTGACTGGGAAGAAATCCAGTATAGGGTTCCCCAAGTCTTAATCTTAGGTCATTATCGTTCCTCTTAAAGCGTCCTCTGTTTCATATACAACAAGCAGAATTGGAGATGATACTAATAAGCAATCGAAGCATACGAACAGAAGATAAGTATGGTAAACAATGTTCCTAAGAGTATCACTGACTGGATTTCTGTAAATGGTCTCACCCTCAATTTTAGAAATACACAACACATTCAGTTCTGCACATCTAGAGGTACTACATCAATGATAAGTGTAACACATGGTGAGGAAATAATAAATAGGGTGGAAACTTCAAAATTCTTAGATGTTCATACTGATGAGAATTTAAACCGGAAAAAGCACATTTTGAAACTTCTAAAACATCGTAGTTCAACCACTTTTGTAATTAGAATCACTGCAAATCTTGGGTAAAGACAAAGCAGTAAGTTGACCTATCTTGCGTATTTTCATTCACTAACGTCGCATGGAATATTGTTCAGGAGTAAGTACTTCGAGAGCGAAAGTCTTCATAACTTAAAAACGTGCTGTAAGAGTAATATATGGGCTCACTCACGATTATCTTGTAGACATATCTTTAAGGAGTTGGGCATTCTGGTAACTGCTTCACGGTCTACTGACTCCCTCATGAAATTTGTTGTAACTAATCCACTACAGTTCAAAAGGAAGTATGATGAACGTAATTGCGAACCCAGGACGTAAATGGGAGCAAAATGCTGCAACAAAAGATTTTGATCACTTACTTTATAATATAAAATGCTGACAGACACCAGAGCAAAATTGGGGAACAAACTAAAAATGTTTTCCTTTGTCAACTCTCCTATCCCGTGTAAGAATTTCTATTATTGCAATGTGTAAAAGATGGTGGGTAGGAATTACTAACTCAAACCTGTATATCTAAAAAATAAAGTAAAATAAACATATAAATGATCAGCATGTAGTCCTATTTACAAACTGATCTGCGATGCGAAGGTAAGATCACACGTTCCACATCATTACGATTTATCGTGGAAAACGATCCACGGAAAATGAAACTGATTAGCTTACCAACTCAAACTGCTTCACTGTGAGGTAAGGAATGTCAGTATGGCGTTAAGTGTGCTGGATATGCAAATTATTAGTATTTCAGCGCAACCGCATATCGTACCAGCAACACCATCTACACGGGTTGAACAAAAATATGGAAACAACTCGAGGAATGCAGGCTGGAACAAAAGTGTAGACGCAAGCCTCAAGCCCGCGTTGTTGTATTTGACCACGAACGGCACACGTGCATCGTCCTCCATACGTTACAGCTCTCAGTCGTGGTTTGAATAGTGCTGTGTGTAGTTTTGAGTGCGTTATGTCGGAGTTATAACCCTGGATTCGGTGTGGGGCGGCGGAGGGGTGAAGTGGACTGCGGTGGTCGTCGTGGGTTTGTGGACCACTGCGGCTGCGACGGGGACGGAGCCTCTCCGTCGTTTCTAGGTCCCCGGTTAACATACAATACAATACAATACAATACAATGTCGGAGTTAAGTGAATTCGAACATGGAAAATAATGTTGGTGGTCGAGTAATGGGTGCTTCCGTAACCAAGATAGACGATGTGTCTGGAATTTAGAGATTTATACCTTATACGGAGAAAGCGGATAAACGTCATCCGCCACCACTGAACGCGGACGAAAGTGTGTGTAGAGTGATCCTAATGGAAGGTCATTGAAGAGAATTGTGATGAAAAATAAGGGGACAACAGCTGCATACGCCACAGCATAACTGACTGTGACACTAGTGATCCGTGGCAGAACAAGAAAACACGAAGGGAGCTCCATAGGCGGGGCATTGCAGGACGTCGTGGAATTGCAAACCCTGTCATGAAAAAGCCCGTAACTAAAGACGTTCCGATAAAGCGAAAGGACCTGGGCTTTGGAGCAATGTAAGAAAATCATTTGGTAGGATGAGTCCTGTTTTACACTTTTTTCAAATTCATAGTCGAGTTTACGTCCCAAGAGTTAATCGTGACAACGGTTCTGTGAGGAGTTGGGTAGCTACATCATGATATGTCAGGGAAACATTAGTTACTCGACAAGTCACATTACTACTAAGGGCCAGGTAACCATTTTGGCTGATCAGGTTCATCCCATGGTACAGTGTTTGTCCCCCAATGATGACGCTGTATTCCAAGACGATTGGGCCCCTGTCCACATAGCTCGCATCGTCCAGGACTCCTTTTGTGAACACGAGGAAAAATTATCACGTTCCCCATGGTCGCCAAAGTCACCAGATCTAATCATTACTGTCCTTGTGGCATACTAGGAGAGAACAATGCTTGATCGCTCTCCACCCCCATAATCGTTATCTTAAGTTCCCACAGATTCGCAGTTACAATGGTATAAGATGCCCTTCAGAACCATACAGGACCCGAATTTATGCATTCTGACACGACTGGAAGCTGTTTTGACTGACAGTTTGTTGCCCTGCACCTTACTTGACATGGTGATGTGGTGTGATTTTGGTATTTCTACATATTTGTCAACCCCCTGTGTATTCTGCGTACGTAGAAACATTTGTAGCGGTTTTCTCGTTCAAAAATATCAACCAAATTTAGGATGGTTGTGAGAAGATCATATTATGTTTCGTATAAGAAGCACAAACGTTTACTAACAAGTCGGAATTCGACACCGGTGTGATCGTGGCTTACTGATACTACAGTTTATCGTTAAATCGTAAAACGTCAACTTCCGAGGCCGGAAATGTCGAAATTAATGAAATTGTTTGGGATATTATGCCATGATCGAATGCATTTCGCAACTTGCAACAGTATTACTTATCACTTTGATCGGGATCCCACGAATGCCAAGCGAATATGAATCGATGAGTTCAAAGGGTCGTACACAACCACATTCACATGAATACTTGGCTATTCACATATAAGTCTGTGTCCGAGGGTCCACCGAAAGACTTTCAAGCTTTTTTCTATCGTTCCGCTCTCGAATAGCTTGTGGGATGAACGAATACCCCATGATGATTCTCTTATTTTATGACAATGGTCACGTCTCCCCATGTAGATGGGAGTCACCAAAATATTTTCACTGCCGGAGGAGAAAGTTGTAGCTTATAGCTTTATTGAAAGGTCTAGCAGCAACGAAAAACGCTCTTTCTTTTATTAACTGCCAACCCGACTCGTGTATCACACCCGTCACATTCTCTTCCCTACGATAATTCAAAACCAGCTGCTCTTCTTGGACCTTACTCTATGTCCCACAGCAATACTGCCTGGTAAGGATTCCATGCAGCGCAGCAGTTCTCTATAAGAGGATGAATAAACGTAGTGCAAGTTGCCTATTCAGTTGATTCGTTATATATTCTAAGCGTTCTGCCAATAAAATCCAATATTTTGTTCGTTATTACATTTTATAGCCAACAGTTCTAATTTAAGTTGCTCGTAATTGTAACTCCTAGTAATTAATTGAGACCACAACATTTAATTGGTGATTTATCGTGCAACGCAAATTTAACGTATTTTTGTAAATTACTCCTGTAGAGAACCTCGCACTTTTATTGTTTATTGTAAACTGACAGTTTTTGCATACCGTACAGATATCAAGTGTTTTGCAGTTGCCTTAGATTTTCTGGTGACTTTACTAGGTGGTACACTACGGCATTATACGTAAAAAATCTTGACGTACTTCTCAGATTGTATCCTAAGTTGTCTGTATAGACTGAGAGCAACAGAGTCCTGTAGTACTTCCTTGGGGAACCCCAAATATCACATTTGTTTGACTCGATAATTTCCCTACAGTTATTACGAGCTATTACCTTTCCTATATGAAAATGTGAATCTAGTCAGGAAACTGACTTGATACTTCATAGAAACGCATTTTAACCAGAAGCTGTTTGTGAGGGGCGGTGTCACAAATAGCGTGGAAATTTTGAAAATATGGAATTAACTGTAGATCCCTTTTTGATAGGGCTCATTATTTCATGCGGATGAAAAATTATTTGTGTTTCACATAAACGATATTTACTGAATACATGAGAGGTATATCTGTAAGAGATCTTGATGACCTGGCCTTGAGAGATAAGACCGCTTCCTCTCAGTCCCCCCCCCTCCTTCCCCCCTAAGACCAGGGGATCAGTTAAGGCAGTTTTATTTGCATGGAAGGCGGCCTGCTGGCTTTTTCCTCACACAAAATCTTATTGCCCCTACATGCGCAGATTGTTAAGGGGGCAGCGATTTGGGCAAAATTAGGCACGAACTTACGAAAGTAGTTTGAGATGCCAATAAACCTCGCAATGACCTTCTTATTCACAGGGGGGGGGGGGGGGCGGGAGTTCCTTAGGCCAACCATAAGTTCGTGGTCAACTCTAACTCCGTTACTGGACACCAAGTGCTCCAAAAAGGAAACTTGGAGCTTGGCCAAGGTGACCTTCAATGGTTTAGCGCACAGTCCAGCCTTCCGCAATCCAACCAAAACCTGTCGAAGATGTTCAACAAGTTCGCTGAACGGCCGACTATAGATGACCACGTCGTCTTCGTAGTTACAGACGCAATGAAACTTTAAATCCACCAACACAAGTCGCAACATTCGGGACAACAAAGCAGCACCAGTGGACAAGCCAAAAGGAACCCTGTTGAACTCGTACAGGTTGCAATCAGTACAGAAAGTAGTGGCCGGCTTGGAAAATTCAGATGAGGAATTTGATAATATGCCTGATATAAACAGGCACCGTGAAATAAAAGGCATCCGAAAAGAACGTGAAGGCGTTATGGAGATCAGGAAGTAGCACTCTCTCTAAAATTACTTTCTTATTAAGGAAACGATAATGAATAATTGGCCTGAAAACACTGCCTCGACTATTACTAACTCCGTCTACAGGCCGCAAGCGACCCATCGGGACCATCCGACCGCCGTATCATCCTCAGGTGAGGATGCGGATAGGAGGGGCATGGGGTCAGCACACCGCTCTCCCGGTCGTTATGACGGTTGTCTTTGACCGGAGCCGCTACTATTCGGTCGAGTAGCTCCTCAATTGGCATCACGAGGCTGAGTGCACCCCGAAAAATGGCAACAGCACGTGGCGGCGGGATGGTGACCCATCCAAGCGCCGGCCACGCCCGACAGCGCTGAACTTCGGTGATCTCACGGGAACCGGTGTATCCACTGTGGCAAGGCCGTTGCCCGCCTCGACTATTAGGAACCAAAAAATATCGGGGATGCGTAAGGCAAAGTGGATGGTGTAATGACGCTGTGGCAAAGCATATGATTTATCTTGTGCCCAAGGACAGCTATTTTGGGTGGGGAGAGGCCGTAAGCCACTTTTTCTACCGGGACATCGTCATTAAGAAGGACGTTGTACTGGATGAGAGTAGTAGCACCGAGTCTGCCTGTGAAGTCATCGGAAAATTGACGCCTAACGCTTAACAGTTCTCTCCCCTGTCGACTCCCAAATGATTGATGTCAAATTCCGTGTCCTGAAGCTGGACAGAATTGATATCACCGGCAGAAAAGCAAGAACACAGCGCTATCTTTTCTAGAGGAGAAAAATCTAAAATAGAAGGTTACCAGGGCAGTCCACCGTATAAAGTCACACTCAAGAATTAGCGCGACAGACGAACTCTTCGCGAGGAAAAAGGTATTCAGTCAAGGAAACCAACAAATTGTCAATTTCACCTTTATTTCTCCACACAGAGGTAATTCTTGGCCACTGATAGAGATTTCGTACCGAGAAGAAGACCGTATGAGAGGAAATTTGCAAATGTTCCTGAACTCAAAGTACCAACTGTAACTGAGAAAGGAAACGGCGCTACCGGGATCTCACAAGATTCAGACTAGCACAAATAACGGGGAGCGGAGAATCCTTAGCAGCAATGATGTGGGCACAGCTGTCCGGATACCTGCACGAACGTTGTCCTGTCCCCCCTGCCCTCCTCCACTCGCCGCCCTTTTACTGATGGCGTTTGCTATTGGTCTTCATGCTTGATGTACCATGCTGTTCATCAGCTACCTTACGGCTTCAGTCGATCGGACTAAGTAGTTTAATTCCGAAATGGTAGTGGGTTTACTGCCAAAAATTACGCGTGTCCGGTCCTCGGAGCTCATCACTTCTAGAATGATAGAAACGGTAACAGTCATCTGGAGGGCGGCAACTGTGTTACAATGACCGCATAATTAAAACACAGATGATTAAGCGGTTAATCGTTCAACAGTAATGTCTAAACACAGGAATTAATTTGATTAAACAGCCAACTGTTAACAACACCCCCCAAAAACAAATTCATTCAAAATCTGTGCTTTAATGGCCCTCGCCTGCACTGGCAAGAGCTACACTTTCTGGGTGGAAACGAAGGGTCATTTGGCCGTGATTATGTCACGTACTGGAGTGGCGAATTTAAAACTCCACCAGTGAGGAGGCGAAATTGCCGGATTTCATCGTGATCGAATGTAGTGAGCACCAAACGGTTTACTTCGCGCCACATCAATGTTGTTTGTTCTGACCCAGGTCTTACCTGTAATATAATTAATGGGATATTAAGAACAGTTGCACGTTCTGGACTAACAAAAATGATTTAACTACCAAAAATACTTAACTAAACAATGCACTCGCTATGATGGCGTGAAAAACATTTTTCAGTTTACATAAGTCAGTGTGTTAAAGTAATAATGTATACAAACTGCTTCTCAATGTAACCACACTAAATCAAATGTAATTAGTATTATTACGCAAATTGTGTGATTTATATCTTACTTCAGTATACATGCTAGTTGCAGGTTGCATGTTACGATTTTAATGGAATCAATGGGCAGTTATTTAGTGGGCTAATTGAGATGCCGTGGAGTGTCTGAGTCTTCATCGAACCAGAAAACTATGCTTATAACCTCATCAACACGGTAGTTATCATCTTAGAAATGGAAATGTCCACACCATACTCATCACGAAGATGTAGAACAAAAGGCAACACTTGGTCAATACGAATGTTTAAAGAAACATATCGTTTCATATTAATGAAAACGAGTGAGCCCAGGTCATGGTGTAAACCACACCCTCTGAAACATCACACATCTATCTAGTTGTGTACTACGACGTCACACACAACGGTAAGGAGAGGTGGGCTACAGAGTGTTGCTGCAGCTGTCATTGTGGGGAAGCTGGACAGGAGCAGAAATGATTAGCAAACAAGGTAACAAACAGAAGTTTTACTTAACATGTATTTCTCCAAGCATACAAAAGCTAGTTACAAATAATGCAGCACGAAAAGAGTCCAGCCATTAAAAAGGAACAACGATGGTGACGGAGCCGCGTCTAGGCCACATCTGGGTAGCTTCTCATTGCATAGCAGCTCCGAGCACGAGTCGGCTGAGTCGCTGCTGCTGGCTGTTCTATATCGCGGCGGTAGACGACCTTCGTGGTACCGGGCTGCTGAAGGTGTGGCTTAACTGGCCAATTCCATTGGGTGTTTCGGATCCTGCACGACTGCAACCGGCGTTTCACGGAAACTTGCCATTTCTTGGTATGACGTCCGCTGCTTAGTATCGACTCTTGATATAGCACATTTCTAGCCTTATCTACATCCTCTGCATACGGCGCCTCATTGGAATGAAAGCTTTGAACTGTGTGTACTGATAAAACCAAATGCCTTTTGTGAGATACCCGATTCTAGATGTCTAATGCAAGCAGCTTCTACGCGATGTTCGCTCAGGGAATGTCAGTGATGGGACTGCAGTCTCGGTCGGGTTGGATACAGATTATAACTGACAAGCAGAAAGGACATTTCTACTAGCAGTATTCTTACGAGGTGTAAGAACGCTGCGAGTGGTAAACCATTCCCAAACACGACAGTCGTTGGTCCCATTCGTGCAGGATCTTTTTCCGGCTGCATCAATTTCGCAGATGTGGTGTTTTACGCGGTTCCTGATTTCACGTTACACTCGTGAAATGATCTTACAGGAAAATCCCTACTTCATCGGTACCTCGGAGATGCTGCGTCCCATCGCTCGTGCGCCGACTATAACACCAATTTCAAACTCACTTAAATCTTGATAACCTGCCATTGTATCAGCAGTAACCGACCTAACAACTGTGCCAGACACTTGTTGTCTTGTATACGGGTTGTCGACCGCAGCGCCGTATTTTGCCTGTATACATAGCTCTGCATTTGAATACGCATGCATATACCAGTTTCTTTGGAGCTTCAGTGTACTTACTAAGTGTCAAGGTGCAATATTAATACGCCACAACAGTGATATAGCTACTGTTACTGTTAGAGAAAATGTAGTTCTGACGATTAAGTTCCTAATATCCCTCCTCATTGTCTGACCTCAACACTAGGAGAATGTTCGTATAGGCCCATTACCCAGAACCAAAGTTTCATGTTAATATTTGCTCATTAGATTGAGGGCAAATGTAGAGTAAAATTGCGAGAAAATTTCAAATTTATTGTATAGGGTAATTTATTAGAGTGATTCTTTAAGAATAACACCGCAAAGCTTATAATCGAATTCTGGCTAAACGTATGTTTTATAGAAGTTTGTTTGATCGTCTGTGCTTGCCACGCTTCCTCTTTCTATGCTTTGATCAACACCTACTCCATGCCAGAAATTTTTCGTGCATTAAGGTTTCGTTTACACAGTCGAAACGAACTGCAGATTAGTCTAGAAGACTGTGAGAGAGATTGTCTTTTCTTGTTACTTTGTTTACAACGTGGTTTCTAGAAGATATAAAGCCACTCGGATATGTTAACAGACTTTCAGATTGCTTACATAGTGTATAAACGATGCAGCTAGCCGTGTGGGCAGTATTTTTTCTCAAAGTTCCACAGATGGTAATACTCAGCGTTCCCTTTGTGACACATCGTACTGCAAATACCTTCAGGTAGAAGCGACAGGAAGGCCATACACCCATGTGCATCACTTCTACCGATTTTCTTCCCATTCGGATAATTCGTTCGTGGTGTGTTGGTTTTTATTCTGGTGTCTATCCATGTATGGTGTGGTACCCGTCCTTTCATATTTAATTGAGCTACCCGAAATAGTTTTCGTACAATGAGACGTTTCCGTTGCACAACGTTGTTTTGTTTCTTAATTTTGCACGATTTTATGGGCAGGTGCCTTTTCCTGTAGGTCAACGAGGGTTGGACTTGCGCAATATGAAAGGCGTACAAAACAGCTCAATTGACTCCTCACTTAGGAACTTGGCCACTGGTCTTCAGGATTCATTTTCGAAATCCCATTTTGTTTTCATTTACGTAGTCAAAATCTTTAAATTGACAAATCTTAGTGCTTGAATTATTTGCTTGTTTATGGCATTTTAAGGAGAATGGTCTGGACGAACAGCTTAATCATAAAAGAACTTCAAGTATCTCAGCTACTGATAAGTTTGCTTTTGCTTGTCTTACGATAAAAGGTTGGTGAGTAAAGTCTATCGTTGTCTTCAGTTTGGACGTTGGAATTTTGATGGAAATATTTTAATGTTTGTGTTTTTGGTAGCATTTTATCGGACTACGTAGCGTGTCTAGGTTAGGAATTACGTTATTGGGGGTAATTGTTGGAAATGCGTCAGTATTTGGTTATGCTAATGATAATTCGTGCTCATGCACGTACTTCTGGAAAGACGGGTACCTTTGATAGGAAAGAAGCATGTCGATCTGTGACTGTAAACCGCTAACTTAATACGAAAGTGGCTGAAGGCGATTCGCACAGTACAGAGACCAGAAAATGGGAAAGTAATTTTGATAAATCATTAGCTACGGAACTAAAGTATTTGTAGGGTAGCACGAACAATCCAAAGCTCATTTGTTCTGTGAAGATAATGCGACAATGTCACAGGCAACGGAAGACCGCCTCACCAACTGACGTGAGGAAGTAATAGAGAGTGTTATCTATCATGCACTAAGTTCTTCTTCACCACCACGTTTTGGTGTCCATTCTTTCTAAATCCCATTGGGATATAAACGTCAGTACGAGAAGACCGAGAAATGGAACAAAAAGACAGAGGAGCGTCATAAACAGCATGTAAAAAAGCATGAAAGGGCGGAGAAGTTTTTCAAAAGGTTGGTTGAACAACATACGAAGCCGGATAAGACGGAATAAGTTTTCAAAGCGGCAGACGAAAATTTCAAAAAGCAAGAAGAGAAGAATGTGGGCATTTCAAAAACGATAAAGTACTGTTCAAGGAACATACTGATCATTTTAAGAGATAAGAGCAGCAGTTAACTGGCCACATGCAAGGTGTGACAAAAGGATTGTCAATTTAAACAAAAAGATCAGGGGAATTAATTAATGAAAACGAGCTCAAGATGAAACTGTTAACTGAGAAACAAATCAGCACCTATGAAAGTAAATTATGCATGGTAACTCAAGAAATAAAGGACACAACTGATGAATTACCCAGTGATGTTGATGTTCTTGAAGACTGCAAAAACAAAGTCACAAAGTCACGGGAGACATATCACTGTCAAGAAACCGGCAGAAGCGTCGTTTTTAAGTAAGGCCCCTTCTTTAATATTAAAATATCAAAAGAAAATAAAAGCTTAGTTTTAATTTAAGAAATACAGCCAGACATCAGTCGAGAAGAGCTGGTAGAATTGTTTGAGGAGAGGCAACGTCATAGTATTTCAGCAAATAGTATGAAGATGGGAGAGATTTTAATGAGTGAAGAAGATAAGCGGAAGGAAGAATAGCTTTACATGAATTAACATACAGACTCTGTCCTACAACAGCGATCTCCTTTGCCACCAGTGAATGTGCAGTTGGAAATGGATTATCAGGACGTTGAAGAGGACGAAATTAGAAAGCAATTTGTTTCTGTTCAGAAGTACGTGCTTTTTCCGCACAGTTAGCACCCAAAATTTGGGGCACACTGTTCCAAGACGGATTTTCCCGGTTATGGTCTGCTTGTTAGAAAATCTCTTTCATTTGAGTCTATCTTCAAGAAGAAGCTGTCGGCACGATGAGAGTGATCACGGCAAAGTGCTTGGCTTATCAGGAGTTCAACTCTTTCTACAAGTATTTTGGGCGCAAGAGATGCAGGGGCGTGTAAGACTAGGCAGTTAGATAATGGAGCCTTACGCAGGATCACATTTTTGTAGTCCAACGAGGTATTTTAAAGAAATGGTGAAACCAGAATATTTCTTATACGCGCTCATTGACAGAAGTGCGCCGGCCGGAGTGGTCGAGCGGTTCTAGGCGCTACAGTCTGGAACCGCGCGACCGCTGCGGTCGCAGGTTCGAATCCTGCCTCCGGCATGGATGTGTGTGATGTCCTTAGGTTAGTTAGATTTAAGTAGTTCTGAGTTCTAGGGGACTGATAACCTCAGATGTTAAGTCCCATAGTGCTCAGAACCATTTGAGCCATTTGACAGAAATGCTAATACGGATCTTCCAAACAAAATTACGAGGCAGAACTGAAAAAGGTATTACGCTTGCCAGTCATGGCTTAAGCGATGTAGGAACATTCGTACATGTACTTGATGACCTTGAGTATGATCGTGATGTCAGAGAAGCAGTGCGCGTTTAACAGATGCACTACGGTCCACCAAAAAATGGACTTCCTAGTGCGATCTGGCGAGTGAGGCGTCCACCCCGTGAAAATGGCAACGCTGAAAATAGAATACTCCTAGTGGTTCGTTGATGACACCCTACTGAGGTGACGAAATGCGATGATCTGGGAAGAGAGGGTCTGCAAATCATTGAAATACGAAACCCAGACCCACGTCATAGATGAAAGAATTAACGAGAGGCGTCACTGACTGGAATCTCTGGCTCCAGAAATCATTGCCTATACAAGGGAACCAAGAAGCTATATGTTGATATCCAGGAACTTCGGCAGACACTATTAGGGGTAGATGAAGAAGAAATTAATACTGGTTACCTTGTAGTTAATATAGTGCTACACGTAGTTAATATCTGGGAAATGCGGTGTGGATGGAGTTATTAGTGAAGAAGTACGAAATTACAACGTGATGCATGAAATGGCAGTTTTTCACGCATCTCAGTTTTTATGTAATCATATCTCTGAACTGTGTGTCGTAATGTAATACATATTTCTAGCTACATTCTATTGCATATGTGGATACTGTCTAAGAAATTTGTTGCGACCATAATAACAAGTAATAAATTTAGACGTCATACATGATGCAGTCGTTTTTCACACATCTCAATTGCTTATGACATCATATCTCCTGAATTTTGTGTCGTACAGTCATATGATTTTGCTGGTATTTTCAGTGGGGTAGGCGAATACTGTCTACAAAATGCGTCGCGGATACTGTTACAGTAAAGAAGTAATAAATTACAACGTCATGCTTCAAGCGCTACTACATAAACAACGAAAATGAAGTAAATGATATAATTTTATCCCTTCATCATTCTTTTGGTATTGTCAGCGACAAATAGGTTCGTTAATTTTTAAAAGTATGTGTAAAAATTTGTTACACGTCATTAAGTGCGCTCATTCTTACACAGTGGATGAGTAAAGTAAGGTATTTGCACGTGGTGAAGTAACACTCTTAAATGATGATCTTTCAAGCTTGCGACATTTGATTTTTATTTATGTAGATTACTGGTTGTAAATCTAAAGATCTGCTGCAATTGGCTGGTGAGATTCCTAAGCTGGCGGACATGATTAAGCTCTGGAGAGTTGTGTGATCAATAATTATGTACTTGCTGCTGCATGTTGAACAGTAGACTCTTACTGCTGACTAGTCACACTGAAGGATGTCAACGCACTTGAACTGAGTACGCAATTCGACCTCGATTGAAAATCTCTAGCTGTTACTGACTCTGTCTTCCGCATTCACACTGTATAAGAGGGGTAAAAATGAGCCAGCTTTAAGGTCACCGAAGTGAGGGGAACGCAACGAAAACCAAATCTGGACTTAATTACGCAGTTTTAACGTTTACAGCCAGCTTATTTTTCCGGTGCAACCATTGTTGCAGACATTGGCTGTTATTGCCAGATAGTTTCATCTTTTGCTGTCGTGTGTCAACCGATTTGTGTCATTGGTATATTTCAAAATTACAAATCCTTCCTATTCACTTACTGAATATTTACATGCTTAATTCAGTGGATAATTAATTTGTTTCACGTTTTATGACATTAAACTAAATCCTTATGATGAGCGCTAGTTTCTTTGTAATTAGATAATTCCCTTCACTCATATATCCGTGTGTGGTATGGTAGCCACACTTTCATGCTTAATGAGACGCCTCTAATAGTTTTATTGTCCGACACTGATTTTTCCTTAAATTTGCATGATCGTGTGGGGAGCTTCCCTTACGTTTACGTGATCGAGGACTGGCCTTGTCGCATCTTGAGTGTATGCTAAACACTTCAACTGACACCTCAGATAATACGGAACTTCTAGGCTACACTCCTCACACCTAGTCCTTTTTCCAGTTTCTCGATGATCCTTCCCCATACGAAGTCATCCGAAAGTTTACGGCAGCCTTTGTTGTAACGAAGAACACTACCGCAGTGCAAAGTAACTGCTTGCTGATGGACCAACTCAGCTTTCTTCCGTTCATTCAACTGCTTCGTGTTGTGTGGCCAGACCCATTTGGAACTGTAGTCAAGCAGACCTCACGCCACGTAGCGTCCAACTATCTGTGCATGACTGGCAAACCTCTGGCAACATGTTCCCGCACTTTCATTGCTTTCTGCCGAGTAGTTACGTTACTTTATCTGTCTTGTCCTTATGTTTTTCAGAAGAGTGTAGGTACTTTTTGTATTAATATTAACTGCAAATTGAATAATGTTCCCGCAGTAGTGGTGAATCACGTCTAGTTGAAAGCAATAAAATGACTGTAGTCCACTCAAATAAATACTCACAAAAGTCTCTGCATCTTAACTCGGTAAATCGTTGTCAAGCTGGCGGCAATTCTCCATGGTAATAGACTTACCATCGAAAGTTCGAAATGCAACTTAATGTCGCCATTAGTACAAGTGTAGATCCTGATATGACTTTGAGGTAAACGAATTAAATAAATGCCTCTACCAAAATACCACCATGCACACACCCCCTCCATCATTTGTGCTGCTAGTTTAACTTAAATAACTTTAAGACAAGTCTGTGCACTTACTAATTAATTAATGTGCAAAAGTAAAGAACGACAGTAATTATCTCGTGAAATGTCATTGCCAATTAACATAGCTCGTTCAAACTCGGATCATACATAGATAGGACTATTACAGTACAGTACAGAAGGTAACATAAAAAAACGTAACTAGACGAAAAGAAATGACACTTTCATTCAAAGACAATAATTGCAGTGGTGTCGCTGCGGTTTTTGATGGAACCCTGCACCACGTGCGAGACATGGTTCCTCATTTGGTGTGTTATCGCCACGGACAGCAACGCATGCTCGCCACAAGGTTGGTGAAGAACTCTAGCGGCAGGGCGTTTAATCCTTCTACCAGAGCAGTAGCTAACTTCTGGATGATCGCTAGTGCATTTGAACATGCTGCAGTTCGTCTCCACAAAGTGTTCCTCACAAGCTCGATGGAATTTAAATAATGGGAACGGGCAGGCCCGTCTATTCACCAATATTCTTTCATTCTAGATCCTCCGCCTGTGCTGTCTGATGCAGTCGTGCTATGTCTTCCATAAAACTGAAGTCTGGACCACATGCAACCCTGTAAACACGCACATGGGGAAAGAGCAGAGCGTCGAAAGAACTTTGACCGGTTAGTACACTTGCGTACTGTGTTCAAGGATTTGCGCCGTTATCCTTCCTCATACTGTAACAACGGGACCAACAAAACGATAATGTTTGACATAGTACCTGCGTGCGTTACGTATTCTCGCCTCACGCCATATGAGGATATGTCCAGAATCTCTCCTCACACTGTATGTGCCATTAACCAAGAAGACGACGCAACTTATCTCGTAGTTGTTCCAGTCCCTATGGTGTTGTCATTATCGCAGTCGGTGCCGCCGATATATGCGATGTGGGGGTGTCAACTAAACGCAACAGAACACAACATACTGTTAGTCAGTCAGTGAGAGGTTCATGCATTTGCTGTGCTGCTGTGGAGTGTGAGAATGCGGGCCTTTCAGTCCTATTAAATGTGGCTCCAATTACACTCCCTTTTAGATGTGGGTCCCTTCTAGCTTGTTACACAATGTAGCGGTGATCTGATACCGTAGTGCCCATCCTCTCCTTCAGGCAGTTGGTTCGGAATGTTGCCCACGCACGAGAAACAATGCTTTGAGCAATACCAAAGTCTTCGGCTATGCTCGTCAAACTTCATCCTACTCCCAGTTTCCCGATCAGTCTACTCCTTGTGAAGCCAACCAGATTTTGTCGCCGGGCTACGATGTAACGATAAACCATAACCGCTGACTGCTTTGTGAGGGACACACAGTATCTTATCCTGTTCCTTCAACTGCCTCTCCTTGTGCAGCCAGCCCCTTCTGGTGCTACAGTCAAGCTGAGTTCACGCCATCTGGCATCCAATTTTCTGTGGAAGACTGGGAAAGCTCTTGCAACGTGCTACCATATTTTTATTCATTTCCACCGAGTAGTTATTATGTTATTTTACCTACTTCGTCCTCAGTTTCTGCTGAGTAGTGTAGCTGTAAGTTACATAAATATTATCTGATGATTTTAATAACACTCTCACTGATGTGGCCACAGTATTGGTGTAACATTTATGGTTGAAAACAGACGATCTCGTAGTATTTTTCCCTCGGGTAGATAGTCGGTAAAGACACTCTACTTTTTAACTTGTTGAAACTTAGTATATTTGGTATATTTGGAGGAAATTTTCTATAATAGCACTGTTATCATGGAATGTTTTAAATGCAAAGTAATGCTGTCATCGGTAGAAATGGCGATCATGATATGACTTTGAGGCAGAAGATTGAAATACAGAGTGTTGCAACGAGAATATACGTATTACAGAGAACTATATTGTCAAAACTATCGGTCGCAGTGCCACGGCTCCGTTATTGGAGAAACGAATACCTTCCCTAGTTTATATTCAATGCCGCTAGATGTTTGTTGTGTCCTGTTTGCTTGTTTAGCCTGACATGTTGCAAAACGGCTACTCCACAGCGGAAATCATTTAGTGTTCAAGAGTTTCCGAAGTATAATTCCGTGACTGCAGAGGAAAGACGTTCCGGATTGAAGTAGCAAACTGATCCTCCGGATGGAACATTCACAGATGTCATCGGCAGTTTGTAGACAAAGGACTCCTGGCCCCACTCGTGCTTCACACGAAAAGTTAGCACGAATTCATACAACCTTCCCAAGTTGTCCTACAAAATCATCTCGTCATATCACGTCTCCGAACAATGGAATTCTTAATAGATGAAAATACGCCATGTCACCGGACTACAGATGTTCGTGGATGGTTTGAAGAATATCCCGGACAATTCGAGCGAATGAATCTCATCGATCCCGACTAGGATTTGCATCTTCCTACGTCCTGACTACAAACGCAAATGTATAGCATCTACCGACGAGCTTCAGTAAGCTTTTATACTTTCACACAACGCATCCTGTTCTGTGATGAAGCGATTTTCCAACTTAGTGAGAAAGTAGACAAACAGAGTGAGATTTGAGACCTACAGAACCCACATGCATACGATGAATATGTACGAGATTCATCCAGGGTCAACGTGTTTGGTGTGATATCCTAATCATACGCTTACGCCTCATTCTTCTTTGATGGAAACACGGTTAACGGTCAGCAGTTAGCTATCTCCGTTGAAACGTCCCCTTTAAAAAATTTTACATGACTGTGCTTAAACTGACACACAATATTTTTTTAGCGCAACGCAGTCTGACTTTCAGTAATCCCTACAAGAGAATGGCCCTGACTAAATTAACCCATACGTTTCACAAATCACTTACCTCACAAAAATCTTTGTTACTCGAACTACTGCAATACAGCGAGCGCCACTACTGCCAGCTAAATAAAAGATTCAAACTACGGAAGGCACTAACTACTGATAGGCATAGTTAGTAAATGAAAGATTTTAATAGAAAACAAACAATGTATTTACCTTAATAGTCATAATATAGCAGTTCATGACATCCAGTCTTACAAATTTCAAAACTCCGCCATCTCTCTCCCCACATCCACCACTGCTGGCGGCTCACCTCCAACTGCGCAACGCTACGCGCTGTTCACATCCAGCTGCCGCTGCCCAACACTACAATCGCAGACAACAATGCAAACTAGCCACCGACTGCACACAGCACAGCCAGTGATTTTCACACAGTGCGCTACGTAACGTTGCCAATAAGAAAACATAAACAGCCTACTTACACCGTGGTTGAACGAGGACAACTTAGTTTTTCAAGAAAATTGGGTACCCTCTTCTGCAGTCTCGACTTGCGTGACTATCTGAATGACACTCTACCAAGCCGTTGGACTGGTCGTCAGACAGCCGGAGACTTAACACTTCCCAGCTGGTTTACACAGCCACCAGATTTGACGCCCCGTGACTTCTTCCAGTGGTGTTACGTTACGGAAAACGTTGATTTACCAACACTGCTACAGAACCTGAGAGAGGGTCTGTACTGTCCTGACACTAGTGACGGTGGCTATGCTTGTTCTGAGTATGGGAGGACTTCGTCGAAAATCGATGTGGTATTCTACGTGTCCCTTCGCCCACGGGCAGAGGACGTATTGAGGTGCTCCAATCTAAACGTGAGAGATAGTTTAAAGTGAGGTTACAAAAGTCATGGGATGCCTCCTAATAATCTATTGGAACTCTTTTTGCATGAGGTAGATCGGCAGCTCGATGTGGTATCGGCTCAGCAAGTCGTCTGAGGTCCTTTATAAAATACTGAGCCATACTGCCTCTATAGCCGTCCATAACTGCGAAACTACTAGCGGCGCAGGGTTTTGTGTACGAACTGACCTCGATTATGCCTCATAAAGGATCGATGGGATTTTTTCGATCGAATTTTCCGGGATATTCTTCAAACCAACGACCAACAACTATGGTCCGGTGACATGGTGCATTGTCATCTATTAAGAAAACTATTGTTTGGGAACATGAAGACCATGAACGGCTGCAAATTGTCTCCAAGTAGATGAACAAATCAGAGGGCCCCGTCCGTGTAAACACAGACTACACTGTAATGGAGCCACCATCAGCTTGCACAGTGCCTTGTTGACAACCAGTCTGTAGCTTCGCGAGCTCTGCACCACACTCGAATCTTACCATTTTTACCAACTGAAATCGGGAGTTTTCTGATTAGGCCACGGCTTTTCAATAGTCTAGGGTCCAATGGATAGGGTCACGACCCTCCAGACAGGCGCTGAAGGCGATGTCGTGCTGTTAGCAAAGGCACTCGTGTTGGTCATCTGTTGCCATAGCTCTTTAGACCCAGATTCCACCGCACTGTCCTAACCAATATGTTCGTCGTATGCCCCACATTGATTTATGGTTATTTAGCGCAGTACCGCTTGTCTGTTAGCACCGACGATACGGAAACGCCGCTGCTCTCGGTCGTTAAGTGTAGGCCCTGGGCCACAGAGTTGTCGGTGGTGAGGGATAAAGCCCGATATGTAGTTTTCTTGGCACACTATTGACACTATGGCTCAGGGAATATTGAATTCCCTAACTGTTTCCGGGATGAAATGTCCCATTCGTCTAGCTGGAACTACCATTCCACTTTCAAAGTCTGTTAATTTTCGCCCTGCGGCCTTAATCATGTCGGAAACTTTAATATGAATCACCTGTCTACAAATGACAGCGCCGAAATACATTGGCCTTTGATATTTCGTGTAAGCGATACTATCGCCACTTGTATACGTGCATATCGCTATCCCATGACTTTTCATCTCAGTGTGGGTCTCCCATTTTGACAATATATATAAATGACCTAGTAGAAAGTGTCGGACGTTCCATGCGGCTTTTCGCGGCTGATGCTGTAGTATACAGAGAAGTTGCAGCATTAGAAAATTGCAGCGAAATGCAGGAAGATCTGCAGCGGATAGACACTTGGTGCAGGGAGTGGCAACTGACCATTAACATACACAAATGTAATGTACTGCCAATACATAGAAAGAAAGATCCTTTATTGTATGATTATATGATAGCGGAACAAACACTGGTAGCAGTTACTTCTGTAAAATATCAGGGAGTATGCGTACGGAACGATTTGAAGTGGAACGATCATATAAAATTAATTGTTGATAAGGCGGGTGCCAGGTTGAGATTCATTGGGAGAGTTCATCAACAAAGGAGGTGGATTACAAAGCACTCGTCCGACCTATACTTGAGTATTGCTCATCAGTGTGGGATCCGTGCCAGGTCGGGTTGACAGAGGAGATAGAGAAGATCCAAAGAAGAGCGGCTCGTTTCGTCACAGGGTTATTAGCGTTACGGAGATGTTTAGCAAACTCAAGTGGCAGACTCTGCATCGCGGTGTACCTTGCTGTCCAGGTTTCGAGAGGGTGCGTTTCTGGATGAGGTATCGAATATATTGCTTCCCCCTACTTATACCTCCCGAGGACATCACGAACGTAAGGGAGGTAATGACAGTGGGATGTAAAGTGCCCTCCGCCACACACCGTTGGGTGGCTTGCGGAGTATAAAAGTAGATGTAGATGTAATACACAAATGCGTTCGATGTAAATGGTTCAAATGGCTCTGAGGATATGGGACTTAACATCTGAGGTCATCAGTTCCCTAGAACTAGATGTTGTTGTGGTCTTCAGTCCTGAGACTGGTTTGATGCAGCTCTCCATGCTACTCTATCCTGTGCAAGCTTCTTCATCTCCCAGTAACTACTGCAGCCTACATGCTTCTGAATATGATTATTGTATTCATCTCTTGGTCTCCCTCTACGATTTTTATCCTCCACACTGCCCTCCAATATTAAATTGGTGATTCCTTGATGCCTCAGGACATGTCCTACCAACCGATCTCTTCTTCTAGTCAAGTTGTGCCACAAGCTCCTCTTCTCCCCAATTCTTTTCAATACCTCCTCATTAGTTATGTGATCTACCCATCTAATCTTCAGCATTCTTCTGTAGCACCACATTTATCGTCCATGTTTCATTTCCATACGTGGCTACACTCCATACAAATACTTTCAGAAACGACTTCCTGAAATTTAAATCTACACTCGATGTTAACAAATTTCTCTTCTTCAGAAACGCTTTCCTTGCCATTGCCAGTCTACACTTGATATCCTCTCTACTTCTACCATCATCAGTTATTTTACTCCCTAAATAGCAAAACTCCTTTACTACTTTAAGTGTCTCATTTCCTAATCTAATTCCCTCAGCATCACCCGATTTAATTTGACTACATTCCATTAATCTTGTTTTGCTTTTGTTGATGTTCATCTTATATCCTCCTATCAAGACACTGTCCATTCCGTTCAACTGCTCTTCCAAGTCCTTTGCTGTCTCTGACCGAATTACAATGTCATCGGCGAACCTCAAAATTTTTACTTCTTCTCCATGAATTTTAATACCTACTCCGAATTTTTCTTTTGTTTCCTTTACTGCTTGCTCAATATACAGATTGAATAACATCGGGGAGAGGCTACAACCCTGTCTCACTACCTTCCCAACCAATGCTTCCCTTTCATGCCCCTCGACTCTTATAACTGCCATCTGGTTTCTGTACAAATTGTAAATAGCCTTTCGCTCCCTGTATTTTACCCCTGCCACCTTCAGAATTTGAAAGAGAGTATTCCAAACAACATTGTCAAAAGCTTTCTCTAAGTCTACAAATGCTCGAAACATAGGTTTGCCTTTGTTTAATCTTTCTTTTAAGATAAGTCGTAGGGTCAGTATTGCCTCACGTGTTGCAACATTTCCCTAGAAACAACATTTCCCTAGAGCTTATAACTACTTAAACCTAATTACCGTAAGGACATGACACACATCCATGCCTGAGGCAGGATTCGAACCTGCGGCCGCAGCAGTCGCGTGGTTGCGGACTGAAGCGCCTAGAACCGCTCGGCCACTGAGGCCGGTCGATATAAATATATTATTTTTGGAACACCCTGTAAATAGCTATACAAAGAGATCACCACCCAGCCATGGCCCTGCGTTTAATTTCAACAGGTTTAAGGCATATGTCCAGTTCATACAATGAGCAAATACGTAATTCGTTGTAGGGTAGCACCAAAGTGCTATCATAATGGACTAGTGAAGTCCAGTGAGAAGGCGAGCGGCTGCTGTGGCGCCTAATGGGACCGGACGCTGGTGGCAGGGCTTTGGCACAGCACAGTGTGATGACGCCGGCGCGTCCAATCTGCAGCTGGCGTCGCGAAATGAGACGCCGCGCGCCGGCCATCGATCGCTGCTGCCGGAAGCGGCCGCCCGATGCACGCCCGCGCCCACGCAGCCGTCCGTCCCCAGCACCCCTGCCCCTACCCCTAGCCGTAGCCTCAAACACGCCGCCTCACCACCGGGCTTATCATCACAATCTACGCTATGACAAGCAATTATTCTTCTGTCGACCTCGGGCCTCTTTGGCGTCCAACTTTGGACGCCTGCGGCGTCGGAAGTGGTAACACAGAGACCCTTTACCGCTTGTGCCGCATGGTGGCTGGGCTGTTCAATTCATAACGTTGGTCAGTTGCGTGTACTGAACTTTTCGTTAAGGTAAGCGGTTACAAAACAAGAAAATGCCGTTTATTAATGTGAAATTCTCTTATATGTAATGAAGCTCCATCTTCGATGAATTCAGGTTCAGGCGCCAGATGCCACTCTAAAACCTTTTCCATTGATAATGAACAGAAAGTTCCGAGTGACTGGAAAAAGCGCAGGTGACGCCTGGATATAACAAGGGTAGAAGGACGGATCCTCAAAATTACAGACCAATATCCTTGTTGCAGGAGTCTCTAACATATTCTCAGTTAGAATATAATGAATTTCCTTGCGACAGTGAAGTTGCTGTCCATGCGTCAGCTCGGCTTTAGAAAACATCGCTCCTGCAATACGCAACTCGCCCTGTTTCCACATGATATCTTGCCAACCGTGGATGAAGGGTATCAGACGGATGCCATATTCCTTGACTTCCGGAAAGCGTTTGACTCGGTGCCCCACTGCAGAGTCCTAACTAAGGTACGAGCATATGTGATTGGTTCCCAAATATGTGAGTGGCTCGAAGACTTCTTAAGTAATAGAACCCAGTACGTTGTCCTCGATGGTGAGTGTTCATCGGAAGTGAGGGTATCATCTGGAGTGCCCCAGGGAAATGTGGTAGGTCCGCTGTTGTTTTCTATCTACGTAAATGATCTTTTGGATAGGGTGGATAGCAATGTACGGCTGTTTGCTGATGATACTGTGGTGTACGGGAAGGTGTCGTCGTTGAGTGGCTGTAGGAGGACACAAGATGACTTGGACAGAATTTGTGATTGGTGTAAAGAATGTAAGCTAACTCTAAATAGAGGTAAATGTAAATTAATGCAGATCAACAGGAAAAAGAATCCCGTAATGTTTGAATACTCCATTAATAGTGTAGCGCTTGACACAGTCACGTCGATTAAAAATTTGGGCGTAACATTGCAGAGCGATATGAAGTGGGACAAGTTAGTGGTTATCACATTTAGCATTCAACCGCGATTTTTATATATATTTTAACAACGCGTTTCGAGAGACAGTGCTCTCATCATCAGGTTGTAAAATCTATGTCGCGAAATTAAACGTACTAAAAAGACAAAATACCATCACCAATAGTTGGTGGGTCCATAGAGTAAAAAAGAATTAAAAGTATATTGGACTGTGGGTCCTCGTCTTACATTAAAGTTGTTGACGCAGGTCGATGGCCGTCCCATAGCTACCAAATATGCTGTCGACTGCGCCGGCTCGGGTGCTGTTGTGGACTAACGTGCCTAGGTGTTGTGGCGTGGTTACCGCCGTGTGCTTGACGGTAACGCTATGCTATTGGGCGCCTCATTTCCTTACTGCATTGGTCTGCCATCGTTAGCCTCTCGCAACTCCGTCATTGACATGCTACAAGTTTTAAGTCGCATGCCTGCCCTAAAATAATTCTAAAAACCCGCTAAAAAATCTCATTTCTTTAAAGTTATCTTGTACATTTAGGATATTGCTTTGTTTCTTTTCATGGATAGCTATCTCGAATTCCTCTAGTAAGTCAAGTTTCCTCCCTTTCTTTTCTACATGCAATATTTCTACGTTGTCTTCTATGCTATTAAGGGGATGGCCTGTTTCATATATATGGTTCGCAACAGCTGATTTGTCATAATTTCCTAACCTGAACGCATCTTTATGTTCTTTATACCGGATCGCGAATGATCTTCCTGTCTGCCCTATATATTTTGCATCACACGTTCTGCACTGAATCTTATAAACTCCCGATCTTTCAAACTTATTTCTCTTCTCGCCAATATCGTGCTTAAGGCTATACCTCACCAGGTTATTAGTCTGAAAGGCTATTTTGACATCGTATGGCTTAAAAATATTTGCTATCTTTTGTGAGACTTTTCCGTAGTATGGCATCGTGATAATTTTCGCTTTCTCTCCATCAGGTTTATTCTTTTTGCGCTTATTACATTTTCGTAACAGTTTTTTAACTATATCTATTCTGTAACCGTTATTCTTCGCTATTCTCTTAACGGTGTTAATTTCAGTCTCCCTATCTTTTTCACTCATAGGTATATTGACTGCCCTATGCACGAGACTACGGAAAGCAGCTTCTTTATACGCCTGCGGATGGCATGAATCATTCGGGATCACGGCATCAGTTGTAGTTTGTTTTCTATAAACGGAAAACGCATGTTTGTTGCCCTGCTTTTTTATATTCAGGTCCAGGAACTGTAGACAATTGTCAGTTTCGTACTCCACGGTAAATTTTATTTTATTATGTGCGTCGTTGAACTTTTTTACTATTTCCTCAATGTCCTCACTGGAACCATCAACAAGTAACAGAGTGTCGTCAACATAACGTTTGTAATAAACAATTTTATCCGTAATGTTTTCGTCAGAATTTAGAACTTTATCTTCAAGGTCATTCATAAAAATGTCCGCCATAGTTCCTGAAATGCTGGACCCCATGGCTAACCCATCGTCCTGAATATAAAATTTGTTATTAAACGTAAAATAATTAAAACTTGTAATGAGCTGTAGGAGTTCAATAAATTCAATTGTCTCTTGCGTTGAAATTTTACCGTATTTCAGGAAATTTCTCTTAATGATTTCTATAGTTTCGTTAACCGGAACACTGGAGTATAAGTTCTTAACATCCAACGAAACCAAACGGGAAGTGTCGGTGACTGGCGTATCTTTAATTTCACCTATCATGGTCATACTACCACGCACTGAATAATTATTATTATACACGTAAGTCTTTTTCAGAATTTGGTCCAACATTTTCGTTATTTTATATGCTGGACTATTTCGACCGTTAACAATCGGACGAACCGGATGCAGATCTTTATGTATCTTCACCTGTGATCTTAATTTGGGGGCCGTTGGATTCATGATAACACATCTTCTTTTTTCGGCTTCTGTCAGCAGGAAGTGCGTGCGTTTAAGAACATTTTTTAGTTTAGTTTGGAAATTGGCTGTTATGTCTTTCGGAATTTCTGTAATGCTATTTTCGACAAAAAACGCTAAGGTTTTCGAAACGTACTCCTCCTCTTTTAATATTACGACCGTATTCCCCTTATCCGCTTTCGTGGCAATAGCTTTCGCTTCATTAAGCTTTTTATTTATAGAATCGACAGTTAGTCGGTCTGCTCTAGTCTTATGATTAACACTATTTCTCTTATTTAATTCATTTTTTACTATTTTATGTAGCTTATGACCGACATGGCCTGTTTCATTATTATTTAATTTAGCAATTTCTGTTGTCATTTTAGTGAGGGCAATTACTTCTTTCGCGACCTTCTTGTTAAATGACGGCTCAATATTGAACTTTAATGCCTTATTTAACATTTCTACTTCTGTATTATCAAATGTAATATCCGTTTTGTTAACCACCCGTGGGTAAAAGTCAAAAGACGAAAGCCTTTGTTGTTGATCTTTTTCGTCTTCGCGCGTGTTATTATTTAATTTACGAAGTTTTTTATCTTGTTTTTCTTTTTTCTTTATAAACTCCTTCTGTAGTATTTTGTGAAGTCTACATGTAACCTCTTCCCATACGTTCATTGGTAATATTTCCTTGACCTTAGTCTCTGCTTGAATTATTTGTTTTTTAATTAAGTCTTTCTTTTTATACCACCAACTATTGGTGATGGTATTTTGTCTTTTTAGTACGTTTAATTTCGCGACATAGATTTTACAACCTGATGATGAGAGCATTGTCTCTCGAAACGCGTTGTTAAAATATATATAAAAATCGCGGTTGAATGCTAAATGTGATAACCAGTATAACGACAACTGCTACCTCGACTCCATAATGGATTATATCAAATCGTTAGTGTCAGGCGAGACATTGAGGTTAGTGTATAAATACAAAAATTTAAGACGTAAGTTATTAAAAACTGCCGCAAACATAAACTTTAATAAAGAATGTGTTAAGAATCATGTTATCCCGAATTATGTGAAGTTGAAACTTTGTGATTGCAAGTCATGGGCGGGACGACTAGCTGTTGAAAAAGCAAAAAAGTTTTGGATACGCGCAGAAATTAAACATCTGTATAAAAAGAAAGACTTAATTAAAAAACAAATAATTCAAGCAGAGACTAAGGTCAAGGAAATATTACCAATGAACGTATGGGAAGAGGTTACATGTAGACTTCACAAAATACTACAGAAGGAGTTTATAAAGAAAAAAGAAAAACAAGATAAAAAACTTCGTAAATTAAATAATAACACGCGCGAAGACGAAAAAGATCAACAACAAAGGCTTTCGTCTTTTGACTTTTACCCACGGGTGGTTAACAAAACGGATATTACATTTGATAATACAGAAGTAGAAATGTTAAATAAGGCATTAAAGTTCAATATTGAGCCGTCATTTAACAAGAAGGTCGCGAAAGAAGTAATTGCCCTCACTAAAATGACAACAGAAATTGCTAAATTAAATAATAATGAAACAGGCCATGTCGGTCATAAGCTACATAAAATAGTAAAAAATGAATTAAATAAGAGAAATAGTGTTAATCATAAGACTAGAGCAGACCGACTAACTGTCGATTCTATAAATAAAAAGCTTAATGAAGCGAAAGCTATTGCCACGAAAGCGGATAAGGGGAATACGGTCGTAATATTAAAAGAGGAGGAGTACGTTTCGAAAACCTTAGCGTTTTTTGTCGAAAATAGCATTACAGAAATTCCGAAAGACATAACAGCCAATTTCCAAACTAAACTAAAAAATGTTCTTAAACGCACGCACTTCCTGCTGACAGAAGCCGAAAAAAGAAGATGTGTTATCATGAATCCAACGGCCCCCAAATTAAGATCACAGGTGAAGATACATAAAGATCTGCATCCGGTTCGTCCGATTGTTAACGGTCGAAATAGTCCAGCATATAAAATAACGAAAATGTTGGACCAAATTCTGAAAAAGACTTACGTGTATAATAATAATTATTCAGTGCGTGGTAGTATGACCATGATAGGTGAAATTAAAGATACGCCAGTCACCGACACTTCCCGTTTGGTTTCGTTGGATGTTAAGAACTTATACTCCAGTGTTCCGGTTAACGAAACTATAGAAATCATTAAGAGAAATTTCCTGAAATACGGTAAAATTTCAACGCAAGAGACAATTGAATTTATTGAACTCCTACAGCTCATTACAAGTTTTAATTATTTTACGTTTAATAACAAATTTTATATTCAGGACGATGGGTTAGCCATGGGGTCCAGCATTTCAGGAACTATGGCGGACATTTTTATGAATGACCTTGAAGATAAAGTTCTAAATTCTGACGAAAACATTACGGATAAAATTGTTTATTACAAACGTTATGTTGACGACACTCTGTTACTTGTTGATGGTTCCAGTGAGGACATTGAGGAAATAGTAAAAAAGTTCAACGACGCACATAATAAAATAAAATTTACCGTGGAGTACGAAACTGACAATTGTCTACAGTTCCTGGACCTGAATATAAAAAAGCAGGGCAACAAACATGCGTTTTCCGTTTATAGAAAACAAACTACAACTGATGCCGTGATCCCGAATGATTCATGCCATCCGCAGGCGTATAAAGAAGCTGCTTTCCGTAGTCTCGTGCATAGGGCAGTCAATATACCTATGAGTGAAAAAGATAGGGAGACTGAAATTAACACCGTTAAGAGAATAGCGAAGAATAACGGTTACAGAATAGATATAGTTAAAAAACTGTTACGAAAATGTAATAAGCGCAAAAAGAATAAACCTGATGGAGAGAAAGCGAAAATTATCACGATGCCATACTACGGAAAAGTCTCACAAAAGATAGCAAATATTTTTAAGCCATACGATGTCAAAATAGCCTTTCAGACTAATAACCTGGTGAGGTATAGCCTTAAGCACGATATTGGCGAGAAGAGAAATAAGTTTGAAAGATCGGGAGTTTATAAGATTCAGTGCAGAACGTGTGATGCAAAATATATAGGGCAGACAGGAAGATCATTCGCGATCCGGTATAAAGAACATAAAGATGCGTTCAGGTTAGGAAATTATGACAAATCAGCTGTTGCGAACCATATATATGAAACAGGCCATCCCCTTAATAGCATAGAAGACAACGTAGAAATATTGCATGTAGAAAAGAAAGGGAGGAAACTTGACTTACTAGAGGAATTCGAGATAGCTATCCATGAAAAGAAACAAAGCAATATCCTAAATGTACAAGATAACTTTAAAGAAATGAGATTTTTTAGCGGGTTTTTAGAATTATTTTAGGGCAGGCATGCGACTTAAAACTTGTAGCATGTCAATGACGGAGTTGCGAGAGGCTAACGATGGCAGACCAATGCAGTAAGGAAATGAGGCGCCCAATAGCATAGCGTTACCGTCAAGCACACGGCGGTAACCACGCCACAACACCTAGGCACGTTAGTCCACAACAGCACCCGAGCCGGCGCAGTCGACAGCATATTTGGTAGCTATGGGACGGCCATCGACCTGCGTCAACAACTTTAATGTAAGACGAGGACCCACAGTCCAATATACTTTTAATTCTTTTTTACTCTATGGACCCACCAACTATTGGTGATGGTATTTTGTCTTTTTAGTACGTTTAATTTCGCGACATAGATTTTACAACCTGATGATGAGAGCATTGTCTCTCGAAACGCGTTGTTAAAATATATATAAAAATCGCGGTTGAATGCTAAATGTGATAACCAGTATAACGACAACTGCTACCTCGACTCCATAATGGATTATATCAAAAAAGTGGGACAAGCATGTAATGGCAGTGTGGAAAGCGGATAGTCGTCTTCGGTTCATTGGTAGAATTTTGGGAAGATGTGGTTCATCTGTAAAGGAGACCGCTTATAAAACACTAATACGACCTATTCCTGAGTAATGCTCGAGCGTTTGGGATCCGTATCAGGTCGGATTGAGGGAGGACATAGAAGCAATTCAGAGGCGGGCTGCTAGATTTGTTACTGTAGGTTTGCTCATCACGCGAGTGTTACAGAAATGCTTCAGGAACTCGGGTGGGAGTCTCTAGAGGAAAGGAGGCGTTCTTTTCGTGAATGGCTACTGAGAAAATTTAGTGAACCAGCATTTGAGGCTGACTGCAGTACAATTCTACTGCCGCCAACTTACATTTCACGTAAAGACCACAAAGATAAGACAGATTAGGGCTCGTGCAGAAGCATATAGAAAGTCATTTCTCCCTCGTTCTGTTTGGGAGTGGAACAGGGAGAGATGCTAGTTGTGGTACGAGGTACCCTCCACCACGCACCGTATGGTGGATTGCGGAGTATGTATGTAGATGTAGATATAGAAGCTGAGTTCGCTAGCCGCTCTTGAGTTTTTCAACTACGAGGACGTTCTCGAGAGTTGTGCCTCCGAATTTGTTTATGTGAAAACTCTTTGAACTTTTTGAATTAAACGAACGTAATTAACATTCTACACCATCGTTTCTTCATGCTAACATATTAATTTCTCAACATAGTAACCCCGGCGACGACACATTTCTCACAATGAGACACTAGTTTCTTTATACCGTCGCTGTAGAACGTTTGACTTCATTGACGCAGCCCCAACTGCATTTTTACTTCCACCGCTTCTTCACTATCAAAGTAAAGTCGTCGAAGGTGTTCTTTAAGTTTTGGAAACTAATGAAAGTCGGGTGGGGTAAGTCGGGACTTTAAGGAGAATGATCGACGACCGTGAATCCTAGGCGTCGGAGAGTTGCAGATGCATCATCGCCTGTGTGTGACACGTATGTGGTCTGCCACTTTCGTGCTGAAGGTTTCGGTACTCCACGTGTGGACGACATCTTCGAAAGTCGATTACAGCAAGCTTTTTCTCGCACACCTACATAGTTACGATCCACACCGCCATGTTACACGCTACGATTCGGGGACATCTAGCGGCAGAGAGCTACAAATATCTAGACGAGATTAAAGACGTAGAATGTTAATAACGTTAGTTTTGTTTACGATGCTTCAAGAAATAAATAATTGGGAGGCGTTAGTTTTCTTCACGCTCTTGTATGTGTTTTTCTCTCAACTGAGGCCCTGGTTGCAGGCAAAAGTATAACAACAGTTTCACTGTCTGGCCTCAGCGCACTAATCTCGACCGCGCGACCGTCGTGTCATCCTCTGCCAATGGCGTCATTTGAAGCGGTATGGAATGTTCTGGAGCCCGCGCACCGCTCTCCTGGCGTTGTAGGCTTTCTGGACCTTGGAGCAACTACATTTCATTCAAGCACTCGTCAACTGTGATCTTAAGCAGGGAAAATAAAAAAATAAATAAACCATTGGTGTCCGTTAGTGATTGTAATGCAAATGCAGCGGCGCCCGAAGACATCCGGGATAAGAATTCAGCCTCTTTCTCTCAACGGTCTTGTCAAAGAGATTCAGGAATTTGCTCCTGGAACGGGAAATTGCTCCTGAAAGGCGATAGACCGATGGCATGAGGGTACAGAAAGCATCGGAGAACACTTTAATAAAGAAACATAATTTGTATCCACTATACGTGGCCTGTAGTTGAAAGCGGGTCATAATGTCTCACCATTGACAAAATATTCTGGACCACTACAACATTGAGATCCTCCGGTGGGTACTGTAAAGAGGGAGGTGACCATGAGAAAAGGATTCAATAACACTGGGCAACAACCAAAAGAACGTCATGGGTTTCTCAGATGATTTAGACTAATTTTGGTGTTCTGAGTCCGAATATCACATTGATTTTGCTCTATCAGGTCAACTTTTTGAGATACAGCCATAGGCCTACATGACCATTTTTCCCTGAAATGTAAGCCTTTTTATAGGCTTCAATATGCTAATATTAGGGGTTTTAAGGGGATTATTCAGGCCATATGAAAACAAAAGAAGCCTTTAAGATTGTAACAGTTAATCATTCCAATAGATGCCTTTTTTTCTTACTATAGTATAAAATTTACTCTAATTTTTATTGTCTGACAGTCAACTGCATATTTCTATTACTATTTCAGATTGATATGGCTTCTGCGCGACGTTCATGCATGAATAATCCAGACGTTTTCTGCTACATCTGCGGAGAATACACGCTTTCAGTGGACAGGAAGAACATCACGGGATTTGTGAAGAACGCCTACCAGGCTTACTTTCAAGTCAAGCTGGGTGACCAAGATAAGCCCTGGGCACCGCACACGGTCTGCAAGAAGTGCGTGGAATACCTCCGGCGGTGGACGAAGGGCACGAAAACTTCACTGAAGTTTGGGATTCCGATGGTTTGGAGGGAGCCCTTGGACCATGCATCGGATTGTTACTTCTGCGCCATCAATACTACTGGCATCAACCGGAAGAATCGGCACAGCCTCCAGTACCCCGACCTTCCATCTGCCCGCCGTCCAGTTGCTCACTGCGAATAAATTCCTGTACCAGCGTTCACAGAGCTTCCTAACATCGACGACGAGGCCACCACTGCAGACGAGGGAGGATATATAGCAGACGAGGAGTATGAAGCACAAGATGGTCGGCAGCTCTTTTCACAATGTGAGCTTAATGATCTTGTTCGGGATCTCAGCTTGTCGAAGACTTCATCCGAGCTGTTGGCCTCCAGACTCAAAGAGAAAAATCTACTTGGCGAGGACGCGCGTATCACTTTCTTTCGTAGAAGGCATGAGGACTACATGGGCTACTTCTGCCAGGAGGAAGACCTAGTGTACTGCCGAGATGTCGCCGGTCTTCTTGTTAAACTCGGGGCTCCTACATACGATCCGAGAGATTGGCGACTCTTTATTGACAGCTGCAAGCGCTCTTTGAAGTGTGTGCTCCTCCACAACGGGAACGAGTTCGCCTCAATCCCTCTTGCTCACTCCACAACTCTCGTAGAGAAATATGAAGCAGTGAAGTACGTGCTCGACAAAATCCAATATGAGCAGCACCAATGGATCATCTGCGTCGACTTCAAGATGGTGAACTTTCTACTTGGTCAGCAGTCCGGGTTCACGAAATACCCATGCTTTATATGTATGTGGGACAGTCGAGACAGAGCCCAGCACTATGTAAAGAAAGTGTGGCCGCCACGAGAGCAGTTAGTACCTGGTGCGAGAAACATCATAAACGAACCTCTTGTTGACCGGGAGAAGATATTGATCCCACCGCTACACATGAAGCTTGGGTTAATGAAACATTTCACGCGTGCTCTGGACAAGGATGGGAGGTGCATCCACTACCTGTGCCGAGCCTTTCCGCGACTGACCATTGAGAAGCTGAAGGCCGGCATTTTCGATGGGCCACAGATACGGCAGCTCATAAAGGACACAGAGTTCGAAAACTCCATGAACACGTTAGAGTGCGCCGCGTGGAAATCGTTTGTGCAGGTGGTGAACAACTTCCTGGGGAACACGAAGGCAGCAAACCACGCCAGACTCATCAGCAGCATGATAGAGGCCTTTCAAAAGCTCGGGTGTTTGATGAGTATAAAGATGCACTTCCTGTACTCACACATGGAGAAGTTTCCTGAAAACCTTGGGGCGATGAGCGACGAGCAGGGAGAAAGGTTCCATCAGGACATGCGCCAAATGGAGGATAGGTACCAGGGGAGGTGGGACGCAGTCATGATGGCGGACTACTGCTGGATGCTGAAGAGAGACAACCCAGCAGCTGCTCACAAACGGGAATCGAAGAAACGCCGATTCATGCCGTGAACTCTGAACTTTTGTGTCACGTAACGCTCATTGTTATACTAATATTATGATAAATATGCTTATTTAATTTGATGGAGTAAATACAAACTTAATGAATTTGCATACGTTGACTTTTATTTCTTGAGGAAAACGGAAAAAATCTTCCGGGGTTTCTCAGCAGATGATACAAAGAAATTTGTTTTTTTACGAAAAATCGATTTTTAAAAATTTCTGTAGCAAAAAATCCTGACCTGATAGAACAAAACCAAGGTCATTTTCGGACTCAGGGCATCAAAATTAGTCTAATTCAGCGGGAAAACCCTAGCCTTTTTTAAAAAAATCTTTTTTTGTTGCCCAGTGTAATCGACGGAAGAGCAACGTTCTACGAGTCAGAAGTGGAATGTCACAAGTTCGAACGTTGTAGGGAAGCTGGAAAATCTGAAAAAGAGAACTACTAAGGATGAATAAACTAGATGTAGTTCGGGTCACTGAAACAAAAAAAGACAAGGGTTTCTGGTCAGACGAGTGTAGGGAAGGATCAACATCAGCAGAAAATAATATAACTTGAGTAGAATTCCTCAGGAATAGGAAGGTAGGGCAGATAGTTATTGTGAACCGTTCATTGGTACTATTATTCTCACTAGAGTCGACGACAAACCAACAAAGACAACTATGGTTCAGGAATACGTGCTGAAGTTGCAAGCAGAAGATGAAGAAATGGAGAAAGTATATGAGGACGCCAAACGGGTTATTCAATATGTACAGTAAGATGAAAATGTAATAGTCATTGGGGATTGGAATGCGGTTGTAGGAAAAGGGGTAGACGAAGGATTAACGGAGGAATACGGGTTTGGTTTTAGGAAGAAGGGATGAGCAAGACTAATTAAGTTCTTCTATAAACTTCAGCTAGTTATAGCAAATACTGAGTTAAAAAATTTCAAGAGGTGGTAGTAGATTGGGAAAAGGCCGGGAGATATAGAGAGATTTCAATTACATTACGTCATAGACAAGCAGAGTTTCCCAAATCAAATAATGGATTGTCTGGTGAACCCAGGACCACATATAGAGTCATATCACAGTTTAGTAACAATGAACACTAAATTGAAGTTCAAGACACTAGTCAGGAAGGATCAATGTGCAAAGAAATGGGATACGGGACTATTAAGGGAAGAAGGAATTTGCTTGAACTTCTCTAAGGCTATAGATCCTGCGATAATGAACAGCTCAGTAGGTACTTCAGTTGAAGAAGAATGGTCGTGTCTGAAAATGTGCTCGGATTTATGACAGAGTAAGACAGAGATGTAGTCTTTCGCCCTACTACTCCATATGTACATGGAACTAGCAATAACGGAAATAAAAGAAAGTTTCAGTAGTGGAATTACGAGTAAAGTTCCAGGTGAAAGAATATCAATGAGACGATTCGCTGACGACACTGATATCATCAGTGAAAGTGAAGAGGAATTAATTAATCTGATGAATGGAATCAACAGTCTAATGAGTGTGGACTGAGACTAAATCGGAGAAAGACGAAAGTAATGACTACTAGCATAAAAGAGAACAACGAGAAACTTAATATCAGGATTGAGGTTCATGAACTAGGTGAGGTTAAGGATTTCTACTACCTAGGCAGCAAAATAAGCTGTGACGGACGGAGCAAGGAGGACATCAAAAGCAGACTAGCACTGGCAAAAAGGGCTTTCCTGGCCAAGAGAAGTCTACTACTATAGCAAAAACCGGAACAGAGGAGAATCGAAGCATTTTAGATATGATGCTAGGGACTAATTTTGAAAATTAGGTGGACTGTTAAAATAAGGAATGAAGAGCGTCTCCGCAGAATCGGCAACGAAAGAAATATATGAAAAACACTGACACGAAGAGGGGACATGATGATAGAACATCTATTAAAGCTTCAGGGATTAACTTCCAGGGAGCTGTAGAAGGTAAAAAATGTAGAGGAAGACAGAAACTTGAATACATACAGTAGATAATTAAGGATATAGGTTGCAATTGCTGAAAGGATGGCACAGGAAAACAATTCGTGGAGGGCCGCATTAAACCAGTTAAAAGACTGATAAGTGAAAAAATGCAAATGCTGGGAAACTATTTACGTAAAACGTTCCAAAAGTATCGCAGAATCCAAGTTACTGAATCTATCTTCTAACTGTCGGACCACTCTATCGAAAATTTTATATTGATGAAAATTATGTTCTTTAAAAATTTCCAAATATAACAGAGATTCGCAGTTGTTAAATCTGTCTTGAAACTATTCCACCACTGCGTTGAAAATTTCGGAGTTGGTTATTCTGCAGCTGGTTTTCAAATTGACTGCAGCATCCTACGTACGACGTTTAGATATTGGTTTATCCATATGTTCGCCATAAATGACGTTTTCCCAGGTTTTTTTAAACTATCACGTTTGGTTTTCAACATATTTTTAATCGATTAATTTTTTTTTTTTTTTACAAAGCAGCCGATATCATATGTTTTGGCTTTCGATACATTAAACGATGTGCCAGTGACAGGGAAAATATCTGCAAATGTATGTGGAATGAAACTTCATTTCAGATCCGTCAACGTGATTTCAAACGCACGAGCGATGATGTAGGAGAAATGAAATAGGTTTGTTGCGACTTTCACATAGAGTTTAAATCAAACGAGACGCAGAACTTCGCCGCTGTCAGATGCTTTAGGCAAGTGCTGCTTTACGTCTTCATCTAGAGCCCTGACTCTTTTGGTTGACTTGGAAGGGATAGTTGATACAGTTCGAGGTAGCACTACATTCATTTCATGATGAAACACTGAAGGAATATTGCAGTAGGAAAATTGCTTTTCCTCTTGACTATAATCCACTCAAATTTCCAAACAAAATTCCAGTGCCATAGTTACTTCCTTGCACTAACAGTCGAGCACCAGTTGTACCAAAAATGAAATAGTACCACAGCAGTTCTATCATGACAACTCTTCACCAACTTTAAAGAGTTTTCTGGACTTGACCATCAGCTGTGGCGTAGCGAAATACTGAAAAGACCTACAAGAAGTTGTTCACACCCCTTCTTTCGTACACAATAAATAAGATAAAATTAGAATTTCCTTACCCTTTCTTCTTTTATACAAGAGAGTTTTTGGAACTGAAGGAATTAAGTCACTCTCTATAAGATTTGACACCAGATCTAAACCCGTAGAATACTGTAAATCATGTTTCAATTTTCGGTCGAAGTTACTGATGATATGTACTGGCTGTGATGCTTCATTCAGATGAATGTCTGCCATATTACATGATTACATGAATGCGTGGGGTCTGTCCTTTTGGGCATGGTCGAAAGAGCAGACGCCACCCGGTATCCGCAGCTGTGGCATATCATGTAATTTGATAGTGGAAGGGGAAGAAAGGAAAGGAGAGGGAAGGAACTATTGACGTCAGCTGCTTTGGGACTTTAAGCGGAATCAGCGAAGACTAGTGAAAATGTGTACCAGACAGAGATTCTAATCCGGCATCTTCTACTAAAGAGCCGGCCGGAGTGGCCTAGCGGTTCTAGGCGCTTCAGTCTGGAACCGCGCGACCGCTACGGTCGCAGGTTCGAATCCTACCTCGGGTATGGATGTGTGTGATGTCCTTAGGTTAGTTAGGTTTAAGTAGTTCTAAGTTCTAGGGGACTGATGACCTCAGATGTTAAGTCCCATAGTGCTCAGAGCCATTTGAACCATTTCTACTAACGAAGCAGTTGCGTTAACCACTGCACGACTCAGACATAACGATAATCGCAATTTCGAGGACCATCTCGGTACGCCTACCGGCCGATCCATATTCTTAGCAGCACCTATCCACAGTCACTGTCGGTGTCCCCCATTCTCGCTACTTTGATATCCGCGCAGGAGGCCTAACGTAAATGTGCAGCCACACTGAAGGTGGTGGATCCATGGCCAATCGAGGCGAATCCGTCGCATGAACGTGTAGTTTCTTTTCTTTCTGACATGTCAGAAGGAACAGACATCACCTGGAATCTACAGCTGTGATACATATTATGTAAATAGGAAGGGGGTGGGGGGGACAGGGGGAGAAACGAAAGGAACTATTGATGTCAGTTGCTTTAGGGCTTTATAAAACGAACAAAAATGCATGCCGGCCCGAGATTCTAAACCAGGATCGCCTGCTTACTAGACAGTTGCGTGCAACACTGCAGCACCCCACCAATGCGTTTATCTCAACTGCGCGGACTATGTCGGTAGGCCAACTGACCGATCCACATTTGCACCTAGTGCCACCTGTCAGCTTCCCCTGTGAATGTCCTTTGTGAAACTTCCTGACATATTAAAACTGTGTCCCGGACCGAGGCTCGAACTCTGGACCTTTGACTTTCGCGGGCAAGTGTTCGACAATTTGAGCTACCCAAACATGACTCACACCCCGTCCTCACAGCTTTACTTCTGCCAGTATCTCGTCTCCTAATATCTACGTAGCAGCTCTTCCCAGTAACCAGTCCAACATATTCTGTATATCCTAGTCTTTGACAGCCTCTAACAGTTTTGCCCTATTGCACCCTACATTAATCCCGTACAATGACATGATCAGACGTAAACTTAAAGTAATCTCTGCTATTCCATATCGGTATCTGATAGTTGAATAACTTTTGTAGTGGAGAAAGCATTCTTTGACTGGGGATCTCTACTTCTGGTATCTCCTTTCTTCGTTCTTTCTTTGTAATCTTACATTCTAGATAGGAGAATCATTTCTGTTGCAGTAGTGTGTCGTCCCCAATTTTGATATTAAGTAATTAATTATTCTGCTTTCTACCAGTCTTCATCATTTTCATCTTTCCTTTGATAATCTTTAAGCCTCATTCTATGCTACATATACTCTCTAGTCCTTACAAAAAGTACTTCGGCCACTGGGGCTACGTCGGCTGCAGAAATTAGCGTTATAATCTCCTCCACTTGCATCTTCATTCCTCCTCCAAAATTTTCTTCCACTTCATTTATGCTACTGATCATTTCCTTGCTCTTTCTCCGGTTTCCTCTAAGTCCATATTCTGTACTACGAAGACTGTTCATTCAGTAAAATAGATCCTGAAATTCTTTTCACTTTCACTTCGATTATGAATCTCACCAATGAAACTTATCATTAATATCCTCTGTATTTTAATACAGCTGGTGTACGTTTCTTTTAGTTCCGTCAAGTCTTCTTTGGCGTACAGATTAAACGTTATGGGCGAAAGTCTCTCTCCTTGTCTTATACACTATTTAATCTGAATAATTCGTTCTTGGTCTTCCATTATTATTGTCCCCTCTTGGTTTTTGTACATAATGTATATTACGGATCTTTTCCCATAACTTCCTGATGCTCTTCGCTGAATTTCAAAAATTTGCACCCTTTTAGATTGTCAGACACTTTGTATCGGCGACAAAATCCAGTGACGTGTCATGATATTTCTAAAGCATTGCTTCAAGCACAACCTCACAAATGCCACTATGATGTCCTTACCTTTCCGAAAGCCTTCTCTTTCATTTCATCTGTCCAATATTCTTGTCAGTCTTTCCATGCATGAGACATCACTGTGTGATATTCTTGCTATTATCTGTTCTTGCTATCTTCGAGGTTGTGTGGAAAATATTTTTCTGAAGCATCGATGATAGCAATCAGATTGACAGATTCCACTCATTAACTTGAATACACGTTTGATTACCACTTACCCCAATGACTTTCCCAATGATTTTAGAAATTCCGAAGAAACGTTACCTATCCCTTCTGCCTTATTTTGTTACAAGTCTTCCAAAGCTCTCTTAAGCTCCGATTCTGATGCTGGATCCTCTACATCTTTCATACTGAATCCCATTTCTCTTGGTATCACATATTGAGGAAACTGCTCTCCGTCATAGAGGCAGGCATTCACTGTACTCTTTCCCCCTGTCCTCTATGTCCTCGGCATTTGACAGTGGAATTTTCACTGCCTTAATCGTGGTGTACAAGTTGATACTGCTTTTAGGGGCAATTTGATACCATTTGGGGTCAAGTTAATGCACTTAAGGAGGCATGTTGACACATGTTAGGGGCAGAGTGATGTAGTCTGGGGGGGAATCTTATACATTTTGTGGGGCAAGTTGATACAGTTTGAAAGACAGTTTGATAAAGTTTGAGGACAGTTTGGTAAAGTTACGGGGAAGTTGATACAGTGGTGATAGCTATCTGTTACAGATTGAGGATAAGTTGATAAAGTTGAGGGAAAGTTGATACAATTTGCTGGGCAAGTTAATACGGTGTTGGCGGGTGGGGGGGGAGGAGGACGTTTGTAGCATTGTTGCAGGATTGTGGATAAGTGCAAACTGAAAATAATAAACATTGAACATGAAATCGTAAGCGATGACCATTGAATGGTAAATGGCGAAAGGTGAACAGTGAAATGTGAGTAATAAATGGTCAACAGTAAATGGTAAACAGAAAATGGTACAGCATACCCTTAATTACTTACTCATTACCCATCAGCTGTTAACCCTTACATATTGCCCATTAACCATTCCTGATTACAATTACCTGTTGTCCCTTATCCTGAAAACTGTATGACTGTAATTATAACAACAGTAAGAAATTGACCCCAAAACTGTAACAACTAAAACAATTAACTTAAGTTACAGCAAAACCTGTAAACTGTAACTATAGTAACAACTGGAAGAAATCGTGATTAGGACATGGTAAACGATAAACAATAAATGATGAGGTACATCCGTTACCCACTACACACACTGCCCATAAGCGAAACACTTGTACCAGCTGTAAATGGCAACCGGAAAACATCGAATAGTAGACAATGAACGACAATGGTGATTGGCAAACGAAGACTGATAAATCCTGACCAGTAAATAGAGAATTGTAAATAGCAAATGGTAAGCAGCTAACAGTACACGGTACAGTACACACATTACCCATTACCTGTTACCAGTTATGTGTTGCTGAAAATAATGTAACAACTCTATCAATATGCCCATTAAGTGTTTCAACTTTCTCCTCAAACTGAATCAAATTTCCCCCCAAACTGTATCAGTTTACCCGAAAACTGTATCAGCTTGCTCTACTAACTGTATCGACTTGCCCCAAAATGTAGGGACTTGCTACCCAAACGGTTACTCATTACCCTAAAACAATAGAAGCTTGAAAAGTGTAATATATTACCTCACAACTGTAACCAAATTACTGAAAAATGTATCAAATACCCTCCAAAATTGTAAGAAATCACCTCTCTAAAGCGATTACATATCATCTCAATACTTAATCAAGTTACCCCCCCCCTGCCCCCACCCCACACATACACAAAAATTGGTTACATCTGCATGGCTTTGAACATTGGAGAAACTGTGCAATTAAGTCACAAGCTTTCCTACACAGTGCAGTCAAGTTTCGGACCTCCCTCCCTCATAAAAGCATGAGGTGATGCCAGGAATCGAATCCAGGTCCTTCAAATCAAAGGCTGTGATGCTAAGCATTCAGCTACAGAGGTGGCAATCTTTATTTTGTGATCAAAAACAAGATGATGAATAAAATCAACCCTACCTCTTTCTCCCGGTCTCTCTCATCCTCCCACTCTACCTCTCTCTATCTCTCTGTAATGTTTTCTTTAATTAGGTAACAACATAATTATTAGATAGCGAATGAAAGTCTATAATGTTTAATTCAATGAGGTAAGAACATTATGATGTATAAGGTATACAGCTAATCACTGTGTAACTTCAGAGGATGACAACACTTAAGACTGCAAGAGATGTTAATTATACAGGATACTTATCAATGGTATAAATATGGAAATTTTTTATGACTTTATTAAATTCTACTGTTTTTTTATTACATTGATATATACATTATAGGGTTTCAAAAGAAAAACGAACCATATATACAAAATTTTAAGGTTACAGTTTTGTATGCCGCCACGCCCCCTCTATTTCTGTTACAGAAACCATTATTATTTCGAAAAGAACTGTGGGCTTCCTGTTTCCAACAATTATACCTATGACACATTGTATATGTTGGTAACAGTGCAGGTTTCTAGTGTCTGTAAATGATTGTCTTTGCTAGTAGTTTTGTGCCACTGAAGCAGTTCGTTCACGTGTTACTCAAGGTTTGTTGCCCAAGTGCTGCATATATTTGTGGTAGTACATATGCTTTAGTGTGCAATAAATATGAACTATGCCATGCGTCAAGAAATTCAATAAAAGGAAATTCCGTGGTAACCAATTCACAAACAAAACAAGTCACACTGTTGAAAGTAACCTCCTTCAGGGATAAAACTCCCACATGTCACGCCTCCGGATGATTCAAATTTTTGTGTTAACAATGACGCTGTTTGTAGCGGTTTTGTTGTTGTTGATGTGGCCATCTCATCTTCTTAGATAAAGGAAGTGGCGAAATTTAAACAATGTGATGGTGTACGCTATCTGGAAATAATTGAACGACAATGTAGCAGGAAGGTTGTAGCGTCCAAATTAATTATTCTATGTAGATCCTGCAACAAATCTTCCTCGAAAGTGACTTCAAACATTGTACATAATTCATATGATTTGAATCTGAAGTTAGCGTATGTAATGCGTGTAACAGGAAAAGGAAAAACTTCTGCTCAAACGTTTTGTGGCTTGATGGACCTTCCTCCTCCTCCTAGTAGGTTCAGCAAGTACATAAAGATACTTTTAGGTGCCTTGACGGTTGTGTCTGAAGCATCTATGAAACGTCCAGTAGAAGAAACTGTAAACATTAGTGGAACCAGGGACATTGCTGTTGCACGTGATGGGACATGGCAACGTCAAGGACAAGGTTCCTTGAATGGTGTTGTAAGAGCTACTTCTCTGGAGAACGGAAAAGTTCTTGATATTTAGTGCTTCTCCACGTACTGCCACACCTGCCAAGGTAGCACAGAAGGACATATAATCATTAGAATTATGATGGTTATAATGGAGGTATGGCGTGTGATGGAGTTCTAAAACTATTTCAGAGGTCGGTGCCCGTTTATAACGTTAGATATACGAAGTACCTAGACGATGTGGACACTAAAGCTTTCAATAAAATTAATGAGTTTAATGTTTATGGTGATACCTTGGTATGAAAACTGGAGTTTGTGGACATACGCAAAAGAGGACGGGTGCTAGATTGAGGATGCTATGAAGAGAAATGAAAGGAAAGTTGCAGTTTGATGGAAAATCTCGGTCTGGCAGGGGAAGATTGACAGAAACTGAAATACACCTTCTTCAGAGTTATTATGGACTGGCCATTAGACGAACTGCACATCTGAATGATGTTACAGCAATGAGGAAAGCTGTATGGGCCACCTACTTTCATAAGTAGTCCACAAATGACCACCCTGTTCGCAGACTTTGCCCTAAAGGAGCAGATTCTTGATGTGGTTACCAAAAAGCAAAAGAAAGTGGACAAATATAATATCGTAAGCATTCTCTTCCTTAGCCTGTTATGAATGAGATAAAACCAATTTTTAGAGACCTAAGTGACCCTGTTTTGCTTAGTAAATATCATCATGGGGTCGCTCAGAATACAAATGAAAGTTTCAACCATTACATATGGGAAAGATTACCCAAGCATGTTTTTGTAGGATTAAATACATTAAACGTTGGTGTAATAGATACAGTGACATGATTCAATGATGCAGTGATAGGAAGGATGGAAGTCCTGAGGAATTTAGGCATAAAATGTGGCTCTAATATGGAAGAGCAATTGCTTGCGTGTGACAGACAATGGGTGCATGAAGCTGCAAGTTACCAAAGAAGTAATAAGTGCTAAAAGGATACCAAGAGTAAGTTTGAAGATGAAGTGCTGCAGGATGAAGACTATGCCTCAGGAATTTTCTGAGGGACAGTTTAATCGGACTCATATCTTCATTCGCAATTTCCTGCAAGTTGTACTTTTCAGAATTCAGGTGCAGTTATTTCCTACAGTTGGTAAAACATTGCTCTAATATTTTTCTGTAACTTGCAATAGTCCATACTTTGTAGTAGACCTAAGTTTCATTGCAGAACCACCTAAACTGTAGAAAAAATAACATATTTATTAGGAAAAAAGTATAAAAATTAAAATGTAAGATGAGAAATGTTTTTATCCTTGTAATATACATAATAGGTGGAATATAAATAGGTCTAGTACCTCAGCCATCACGTCATGCATATCTGGCAAAAATTAGGTCTCCTACAAATGTATAACACTGAATTAAATGGTACCTCAATTTCAGGAAGCATTTTGGAAAAAAATTGCATCAATTTCTTTGTAATTTTTTAAATAACCATATGCAGGTTCAGAAATATTCTAAATACTTCTAATTTGTTTAGAAAGTGTGCTGCATTACCTGATATCAACAAATATATTATAATCAGTGGATGAAAGAAATATATATTGATTATTACATAGCATTGTATCCCTAACAGCCTAGTATGAATTTCAGCAGAAATATTGAAGTTTCGTTGAGATATAAACTTGAGACTAGTATTGGTGATTCTTAGTGCATTTTAAGCTGCAGCTTACATCAGCATTAATGTTCATTACGTGTCTTAGCAAACAATTTTTATGTATTTAGATGAATATATAATTAATGAGTTGATCATCAAATGATTGTCAGCTATTAACCTGCTATTTATTTAATTAGTGCCTATAATTAAGGTGCATGTACCTTCATAAATTATACAGAGAATTTAGATTCAGAAAAATTCCATATGCGGATTAATAAAGCTCGAAAATTGTGAGATATTCTACATATTTCGAGAAAAAATACAGTTTCATTTCACCCAGTTAAAATAATCAGCCTGATATTTTATGTGTGTGTGTGTGTGTGTGTGTGTGTGTGTGTGTACTTGATAAACGATAAATAACCTTACTTAATGCTTTACTTTAAAGACATCGACTCAGTCATTGTCTTCAATTGTACTGTGTGTAATCTCCATTTTAAGCAATATACACCTTCTTCCTTCCAATCTAAAAACGTCTGGCGATACGAGCGATAAATACACATTTCTCATTCTTTATTAAACCGTGTTTTGCTATGTTGTGTGTGAGTATGGTGGTTTTCTTATTATATGTTGATCTTGACTACAGGAAATAGAGCCTTTCAAGATCTTAGTGAACCTGTTCCGTCTGCCAAACGTTTTTGGAATCTATGTTTACGACTGCAGTAGTTTGTTTCGACTATCTCCAACCATTTGAAGAAACTGCCTCAATTACATTTTTCTAGTGATATGTTGTGTTCGCCTTTGTCCCAAATTGGCGGTGAAAGGTGGAGTGTTACACCAGATTGTACCTAAATGATTAACTGAGACTGCCTATTTGTTTTTATGTTTGCCTGGTACTCTATCCTGGTATATCAACTCACTACTATTTTTTCCTTAAACAACATGTATTTAGGCCTAGAAGTAGCATACTTTATTGTTCACAATCATATTTTAGACACTAATTTGACAGATGTGTAAATATAATTACATCACGATACTGCACACAAACATTGTGATACTCGAGGTAAACATTGTACCTTTTTCTATCGGTGACGAATTTTTTAGCACATTTTAAAATATTGTGACACTTGACAAGCATTATAGATGTGGTAAACAATTACTTTAAGCCTATGTTGGGTCTGACATTATTGTACAGCATTTGGACATTGAAAGTTTTACCAGTGCAGCCATCCGTTAGTGAAGAGAGATAATGGAGGGGTGCATAAAACAGTATTTGATTATATTTCAAGTTTTTGAAGTACTGCAGAATGTTGTTGTTGTGATATTCAGTCCAGAGACTGGTTTGATGCAGCTTCCCATGCTAATCAATCCTGTGCAAGCTTCTTCATCTCCCAGTACCTACTGCAACCTATATCCTTCTGAATCGGCTTAGGGTATTCATATCTTGGTCTCCCTCTACGATTTTTACCCTCCAAGCTGCTCTCCAATTCGAAATTGGTGATTCATTGATGCCTTAGGACATGTCCTACCAACCGATCCCTTCTTCTAGTCAAGTTGTGCCACATATACAGGGTGTTACAAAAAGGTACGGCCAAACTTTCAGGAAACATTCCTCACACACAAAGAAAGAAAATATGTTATGTGGACATGTGTCCGGAAACGCTTACTTTCCATGTTAGAGATCATTTTATTACTTCTCTTCAAATCACATTGATCATGGAATGGAAACATACAGCAACAGAACGTACCAGCGTGACTTCAAACACTTTGTTACAGGAAATGTTCAGGAGAGCATGGAGGCCATGGAATTGGTCCGCCTCTACCAATCCATCGGTCACCGAATCTGTTGTTAGAAGCGTACGACCACTTCGACTGAAATGCGCAGGAGCTCCATCGTGCATGAACCACATGTTGTGTCGTACTTGTAAAGGCACATGTTCTAGCAGCACAGGTATAATCCCGTATGAAATCATGATAACGTGCTCCATTGAGCGTAGGTGGACGAAACTAAAATGAGCTCTAACATGGAAACTAAGCGTTTCCGGACACATGTCCACATAACATCTTTTCTTTATTTGTGTGTGAGGAATGTTTCCTGAAAGTTTGGCCCTACCTTTTTGTAACACCCTGTATATCTTCTCCCCAGTTCTACTCAGTAATTCCTCATTAATTATGTGATCTACCCATCTAATCTTCAGCATTCTTCTGTAGCACCACATTTTTAAAGCTTCTATTCTCTTCTTGTCTAAACTATTTATCGTCCATCTTTTACTTCCATACATGACTACACTACATACAAATATTTCCAGAAACGACTTCCTGTCACTTAAATCTACTCTCGATGTTAACAATTTTCTCTTCTTCAGAAATTCTTCCCTTGCCATTCCCAGAGACATTTGATATCCTTTCTACTTCGACCATCATCAGTTATTTTGCTATCCATTTAGAAAATCTCATCTGCCACTTTAAGTGACCTATTTCCTAATCTAATTCCTTCAGCATCACCAGATTTAATTCAACTGCATTCTATTCTCCTCAGTTTGCTTTTGTTGATATTTATCTTAGTTTTTATTTCTTCTACAAAGGTTTTAATTCCTATTTCCAATTTTGCTTTTCTTTCCTTTACTCCTTGCTCAATACACAGATTGAATAACATAGGGAATAAGCTACAACTCCCTCTCACTCCCATCCAAACCACTGCTTCCCTTTCGTGCCCCTCGACTCTTACAACTGCCATCTGGTTTCTGTACAATTTGTAAACAGCTATTTACCTGTTGTATTTCACCCCTGCCATTTTCAGAATTTGAAACAGAATATTGCAGTCAACATTGTCTAATGCTTTTTCTAAATCTTCAAATGCCAGAAACGTAGGTCTATCTCCTAAGATAAGTCATAGGGTCAGTAATGTCTCACGTGTTCCAACATTTCTACGGAATCTATACTGATCTTCCCCCGAAGTTGGCTTCTATCAGTTTATCCATTCGCCTGTAAAGTATTCGTGTTAGTATTTGGCAGTCGTGCCTTATTAAACTGATCGTTCGGTAATTTTCACAATGCTTTTTCACCTGATTTCTGTGGGATTGGAATTATTAAATTCTTCTTGAAGTCTCAGGGTATTTAGCGTGTCTCATACATCTTGCTTACCAGATGGTAGAGTTTTGTCAGGGCTGGCTCTCCCAAGGGAATCAGTAGTTCTAATGGAATGTTGTCTACTCCCAGGCCCTTGTTACGACTTAGGTCTTTCAGTGCTCTGCCAAACTCTTCACGCAGTATCATATCTCCCATTTCATCTTCAGCTACGTCCTCTTCCATCTCCATAACATTGCCCTCAAGTACATCGCCCTTGTATAGACCCTCTATATACTCCTTCAACCTTTCTGCTTTCCCTTCTTTGCTTAGAATTGGGTTTCCATCTGAGTTCTTGATATTCATACAAGTGGTTCTCTTTTCCCCAAATGTCTTTATTTACCTGTAGGCAGTATCAATCTTACCCCTAGTGATATATGCCTCTATATCCTTACATTTGTCCTGTAGCCATCCCTGCTTAGCCAATTTGCACTTCCTGTCGATCTCATTTCTCAGACGTAGGTATTCCTTTTTGCCTACTTCATTTACTGCATCTTATACTTTCTCCTTTCATCAATTAAATTCAGTATCTCTTCTGTTACCCAAGGATTTCTACTAGCCCTCATCTTTTTAACTAGTTGATCCTCTACTGCATTCACTAATTAATCTCTCAAAGCTACACTTTTTTCTTCTGGTGCATTCTTTCCCCTGTTCTCGTCAATCGTTCCTTAATGTTTTCCCTGAACCTCTCTACAACCTCTGGGTCTTTCAGTTTATCCACGTCCCATCTCCTTAAATTCCCACCTTTTTGTAGTTTCTTCAGCTTTAATCTACAGTTCATAACCAATCGATCGTGGCGAGACTCCACATCTACCGCTGGAAATGTCTTACAATTTATATCGTCGTTCCTAAATCTCTGTCTTAGGGTTATATAATTTATCTGAAACCTTCCAGTATCTCCAGGCCTCTTCCATGTACACAACCATCTTTCATAATTCTTGAACCAAGTGTTAGCTGTGATTAAGTTACGCTCTGTGCAAAATTCTACCAGGCGGCTTCCTCTTTCATTCCTTACTCCCATTCCATATTCAGCAACTGCTTTTCCTTACCTTACTTTTCCTACTATCGAATTTCAGTCACACATGACTATTAAATTTTCGTCTCCCTTCACTATCTGAATTGTTTCCTTTATGTCATTATACATATTATCGATGTCTGCGGAGCTAGATGGCATATAAACTTGTACTACTGTGGTAGGCGTGGGCTTCGTATCTATCTTGGCTACAATATTGCGTTCATTATGCTGTTCGTAGTAGCTTACGCGCACTCCTGTTTTTTTATTCATTATTAAACCTACTCCTGCAATAACCCTATATAATTTTGTATTTATAACCCTGTATTTTCCTGACCAGAAGTCTTGTTCCTCCTGCCAGCGAATTTCATTAACTCCCGCTGTATCTAACTTTGACCTATTCACTTCCATTTTTAAATTTTCTAACCTACCTGCCCCATTAAGGGATCTGACATTCCACACTCCCATACGAGGAACGCCAGTTTTCTTTCTCCTAATAACGACGTCCACCTGAGTAGTACTCGCCCAAAGATCCGAATGAGGGACTATGTTCCCTCCGGAATATTTTTACCAAGAGGACGCCATCATAATTTAACCATACATTCAAACTGCATGCCCTCGGGAAAAATTACTGCTGTAGTGTCCCCTTGCTTTCTGCTGTTCATAGTATCAGCACAGTAAGGCCGTTTTGGTTAATGTTACAAAGCTAGATTAGTCAGTCTTCAAGACTGTTGCCCCTGCAAGTACTGGAAAGGCTGCTGCCCCTATTCATGAACCACACGTTTGTTTGGCCTCTCAACAGACACCCCTCCGTTGTGGTTGCACCTACGTTACGGCTACCTGTTTCGCTGAGGCACGCAAGCCTCCACACCAACAGCAAGGTCCATGGTTAATTGGGGGAATATTTAAAGTAAAACTTATCATTAAGAACTATGTAACACTAATTCATTAACTGCACTAATAAACATTCGATGTTACCTATTTCTTGATATTATGTTTCATAGTTCTTCTGTTTTTCCATAATGAATAATACATAGCTTCTAACGAAAGTCACAGAGAAAATTGTAGTGTCAGTCCATGAACGAGTTCATTAGCCAGCAATGAAGACACAGTTGACAATATATAAACAATGGTGACATAATTTTTTTGATAATTAATGCGAAAACTTTTGAGAACATCCAAGATGTTGCTCTTTCATTTTAATAGCTGAGTGGTCTGATTCTCGTAGAGGGGAGGGGTCCGATATCTTATGCATTGTATACGTTTACGCAGTTTTAAGTAAATAAAGAACAAAGGCAATTTTTTGCCACTTTTACGCATCATTCTTACATTACGCCAAAGATATGTAAGTGTACATAAACATCACTGATTTTCAGTTAATTAGGTTTATGTTTCGTTTCATTATGTTTACTTATCGTTTTAATATTATGCCAGAAATATATAAGTGTACATAAATATCACACAAGTAATACAATTTGGTGCGATTTTTACACCACATTTTAATCCTACTCTGTGAGTGGCCGGAGACGAGAACGAAGGTAGCATGGATTATGAAGCACAATTCGATTTTTTATTCATTATTCCGTTTTTCATATTTAAATGTTATTGTTTGGAGATAGGGTGAGTTTTGAAATATCCCATTAACACATCTGGGCTGTGATTGGCTGTTTCACTTTATTACTACATTGTGGCTGGGCGGAGATCGTGGAGTGTGTGTGGAGGGAAGGGGGAGCGAGCGACTTGATGTCACTGGTAAGGATGATGCCACTGATAAATACGATGACATATCTGACAAAGAGGGCTGAGTCTGTGACTTCTTGGAAAACAGGTTTGATCCAATTTGTTTCAAGTTAATTTTACATCCGCAAATTGTCATCCTGCTTCCAATCAAGTGCACAATAGTTTTCGTAACAATATATGCAAAAGTAACTGACGGCGTTGTGCTACCACTGTGTAATAAAATAGCCTCCAAACGTCTTTTAGAAGAATCTGTAAATAGCCCCCCATTCCTGCTTTTTATACTCAGTTCCTTATTCTTTCATTTAACCAAAACGTCTGAGCAATACATTAAATTTAAGAGTTCTTTGAAACACTGAAATAGTTGCCTTCCTTATCCTACACTGCCACAAAGTTATTTTCCTCGATGTGGAACGAAATTGAAAATTGTTTTCCTTAGTTAGGGCCGAATCCCCAAACTAATTATTTAATTCGGTTTGTGTTAAGAGCTTTGTTTAAAAAATAATTTGTTTTACAATGAAACTTGTGAAGCGCTTGTTTATATGTGTTAGACCGGATATAACTATCAATATCACGGATGTGATCATCGGAACCTTCTAGTGGTTTAAGAAGACACGAACCAAGGACCATATTTCTAACAGCAGATGGGTGTTATGACACTTTATCACATCTGTAATCTCGGAGTTGTAACCAAAATCGTCAACGCTCCAAAAGTAACCATCTCACCTGTGAAGAATATAGCCAATACAAGAGAAATTGAAACTGGAACGGAGGCACATTGATAATACGGTTCATCCATTTGAGGGTGGAATAATGAAAAGATATAGTCAGTGGGTCCTTCCACCAGACATCGTATTTTTTAGAGCATAGCGGGAGATATATACTTTTCTTGGACAAGAAGCAAACGACCGTCCCATCCCCTACGGCAAATTAACCCTCTGAACTTGTCCTTCCTTTTCATACTGAAATTGTATCCTAGATAAAGTGAAATATATTTTCATTTATCCTCAAATGCTAGTTCTATAAACTTGTCTCACAGTGCTTCTCGCAGGGAACGTTGTCTTTTTTGCAATTTTTTTCATTTAAAACACAAAACCATCTATGGAACTATTACTAAGCGATTTTGTCTGTTAGCAGCCAAAGCAAGATGCCTCTTATTTATATAGGCTTGTCCTTCAATATTTTTTTATGTTGATCTGAGAGGGAGACTGAATAAATTGATATATTATGGATACCTAATTGTTGTACTATCCTTATTTTGTCTCCTATAATAAATAATTACTGTGTTGTAAAATTCATCGTATGTCTGAAGCGGCAACAGCGGTACTTTATTGACGTACCAACTGCATTCTAATATCATTTTATTTGCTCTCATATGTCGTTTTCAGCAGTAAAAATTTCTTCCTACAGCTTGGTGGTAAACGTCCTTCTCCGAGACGTGCAGCCAGTACATTAAATTCCAGCAGCTGCGGGAGAGCGTGTTTTTTTTCCTCCTGCGAGCGGCAGCTGGTCCCAGCAACACATGTGGAGGCACTACGGACCACCGTCTCGCGAATCTCCTTTCCTTCTGCTCAGACGTGGTTCGCAACGCACGGAAAACCAATTTACTACTGACCTCATGACACCCCGTAAAGCGTCGCCACCATCTGGCATCAACGGCACCAGGCGAGGTTGCAGACACGCACTGTGTCGGCAAGAAATTTCGAGAACTCTCTGAGGGCGGTGTATTGTGGGAATGTAGGAATAATTTTGCATTGTTTCAGTCAGTACTACTGTGCAGCACAGGATACAACTGTGGTCAATTCATCCCAGGAATTCTGAAGATTAATATGCATGTCTAAAAACCACTTCGTTGATTTCCGCATAAAAATCTGAGTAACATTAAGCACAGAGATCAAATAACTGATCATCCTTAGGAGAGGGTAGCACCGTGAAAGGCCGACTCTGGTACTGGTAATGCCCTCAGTTCGGTGAGCAATAGTGTCCACAAGTTTCTTCAGGTATACTATACCCACTGAAACCACTCATTGACGATGACCAGTGATCGCCTTACTACCTGGATGTTGAATTGCCGCTGTCTGATTGCGCCAGCCATAGATGCTCATATTTCGTTTCTTGCCAATCTTCACTGAAACCGTCGGTAACCAGTTACAAAATGGGGTGTTTCTTATATATTGCAGTAAAAGTCAACGAAATGAAGCAGACTCTCACATACTGACAACATCAATAGAAATGGCTTAATGCACACAAAAAAAGTACTTGAAAATGGGAATCATTTCCTGAAACGCGTCGAGTAGCAGGAGATTTATTTATAAACAAATGTGTTGTTTTCACTGTCGCAGGCTTTCAAAACAGATTTAGAATGGATCAAATCAGAATATGCAATTGACTTGTTCGTTTGTATGTAAACGAATTCTAGTAGTAGTAGTAGTAGTAGTAGTAGCTTTATTCAACTGCAGATCTCTCTTTACAAGGATGTAGGACATGACGAAGTATTTACAAGTTTAGACCAATTTAAAATAAGGCAATTCGTATACACACACGTTTACAGATTTCTAGTTGGACACAATCATTAGATTTACTCTTGGTATAAAACACTTTTTGTACAAATAACTTATTAAGTAATATAATGCCAAACTTTTCACTCATGTCTCGCTATCAGTCACTTCACACACTATACACACATCGTTTCATAACACTTCACTCACAACACACACAAATGCAAACACACATTGGTGATCTCTGGGTCATTTTTGTACCGCAGCTTCCCATTAGCTATCCTGAACAAAGGAGTCAACATGTTGAACTCAGAAAGAGCTTGGGTAAAGTACTTCTAGAAAAGGAAATGGAATGTTGGATGTTTTGTAATCATTATTATTATTTATTTTTTTAACATTTTTTACCAAACCTCTACTCTGTTTTATCTAAGTAATCCTTCAAGGCATAAAATGTGTTGAATAACTGGTACTTTTTAGCTGCCTTTTTAAATAAGTGTATTTTTGTAATTTCTTTGATACAATTTGGTAATTTATTGTAGTTTGATTCCTTGATAGAAAATGCTATTTTGAGTTTTATGTTTATTTCTTCTTGGTAGGAGTAAGTTGAGTCTAGCTCTTGTTCCATGGTCATGGACAGAGCTGTTTGTCCGGTAATTACCAATGTTATTTTTGATGTGTACAACTGACAGATAAATGTATTCACATGGAGCAGTTAAAATCTCCAGTGTTTTGGACAGATCTTTACAATGAGCTGGACTACTATTTCTGGTTATTATTCTTATGGTTCTTTTCTGGAATTTGAAAATTGTGTTCACATTTTGTGCATTTGTTCCCCAAAAAAGAATGCCATAGCTAAGAATTGAGTGTACATATGAATAGTATATAACTAAAAGACACTGCATGTTACCCACTGATGATAGGATTTTAAGGGCATAACTTGCTGATGACTGTCTGTTTGGAAGTAAATTTGTGTGTTCACACCACTTCAACTCAGAATCAATACTCATTACTTGAAATTTACCATTTGTTACATAGTCAATAGAGGTGTCATCTACATTTAATTTAACATTGTCATTTTCCCTCTTCAAATTGAAATTCATGGCATTGGAATTCTTTGTGTTCAATGTCACTTTATTGCTTTCCGACCAATCGAAAATTTCCTTGAAAGTTTCATTTGCTTTCTCTGCAGGGAGATCTCTTGTTTCCTCAGTGACTATAATATTCCTGTCATCAGCGATGAGAAATTTTTCACCATGAGTAACACTACTGGGAAAGTCATTCATGTATATCAGGAATAGTATGGGTCCTAAAATGCTCTCCTGTGAAAACCCTATGAATGTATTTTGGTTGTGACAAGTGTTTTAGTAAAAGTTTAGATCTATTTGAAGTATGTGTTATCTCTTCTCTTTGCACCCTATCTGCTAGGTATGATCGAAACCAGTCATTAGCTACCCCTCTTGTTCCTGATGCTTCTAATTTATTCAATAGAATCTTGTTGTCGACTGTATCAAAGGCCTCAGAAAGATCGAAAAATATGCCTGTGAAACACTTATATTTATCAAGAGCATCAAGTACAAAATTTGTGAATTCTACTATGGCTGATTACTATTTAGCAAGAAGCTTGCCTGAGGTCTGAACATCCTGTGAGTAAAAAGCCACCAGTTCTGCCCTGAACGGTAGAAGAAAACCAGCTTAACGGAGTACGCTTTACGAGGCACATATTTAACGAGCACTTCTGATGAATTATTGCAAAATATCCACAAACATACCAAAACTATATAGCAGACAAAGCAGACCAAAAATTGAACGGGATATTTCTTATTACAACAATGTCTAGAACATGTAATACATGCAAGTACTAAAAGATTTTAACACAGGCACATTTTACTGTAAAAGCACTACTCATTGAATTTAGTTTCAGTAAGCTCTTTGAAATTACTGGAAGAATTATTTAAACTACTTTAGAACAAAGCTGCGTTAAGTGGACGGCAACAATTAAAAACAATGGATATGATTTCAGAAAAAGAGATTTTATTTAATAAACTATCCGGAAAAGATAATTGCGACAAGAGAGCTTCCTCACATAATGTATGGCAAAAGAAATTTTGCTGTGAGAAACGTCGCGTCGTTGTCTTACGATGGCGGACCGAAAACACATGACGGTAGTGCGACCTTCGCTGAAGAATGTCGCTGTAGCTTTTCTACTGAAAGCGACAGTTATTATGACAATGTGGTAAAATTGCGCTCCGTCTTGTAGTGGGTTCACGCGTTGATGACTGACGAAATAGGACAAAAGTAATTTCTACTGAGCGATGTAATCATTATCTACGTCGTGTCGTGTAATAACAATTAGTATCCACCGTTGGAATATCGTAGCTTTTGTATATGGTACACAGTCAGTATTAAAGTCCATTCACTCCGTAAACCTGTCTCTATACACTCGTGTCTTTCCGTTGCTCCACGATATGTCATCAGTGGAAGCTAAGAGAAACATAAACACATTGGAATTTTAACCTGGCAGTCTGCGTAGTGCCTTCGAAACAGCCCTGATATTAGACATGTCTGCACTCCATTCCAGTGTCGCAGTTTTTCTAACACTGCCTGAAAAGAAAATCCATGACGTGCAACGTTTAAATACAGTCTGCTGATTATTTTCACAGACGACAATATACCAAAAAAAACAGTCTATGTGTCCGCAGGTACAAATTCGCCATCCACACACGGTTAACAAACACCAAACAATGCCATGCTTCCATTGTTATCCGAAAAATTTGTGATTTAGCGACATATGTCTACACTCACTGTCACGGAATATTACCATGGTTAAATGTTGTTGGCCGTTCTTAATTTAGGCATACACAGTTGTTTTTTTTAATTAGGAAAAAGATTCGTAAAACGGTAAATACTGCAGTAAAGGCTGAAAAGTAAAATACGTCCAGCGTCTGAAAAACTGCAGGGTTTACACAATTTGTGATGCATAACATTACAGACAAATATTAGTACACGAGTTTCATGTACAGTCTTACCTTCAAATGCGTCGTATCAATACTCCATAGGGATCATCATGCCATTGTAACCGTGTGACTGAAATTTTTCCAGTTACATTATTGTGAATATGTCCTAGACATGACGGTTGCAGAGAATGGTATTTCTTGAACGGTGAAAGTCTATGATGTGTTCCTTACCTGTAGTGGGAAGGTGTCCATTTCTAATTACATTATTGTAAATAATCATAGTGGAAACTTGGTCCGTTATGTTTACATATCAACATCCGTACATTACAAGCCCCTGTACATTGCGGTGGGAACTTAGTAGATTGTTAGTGATTCCCCTTCCGGTCAACTCGCAAAAGGAGCGAGAGGAAAATGATTGCCTTTGCAGATCCGTAATCTTCGTTATTTTGTCTAAGGGTCAATATTTCTGGTAAAACCCTTCTGCTTTGTTTTATCACTGAGTATCAGTGATAAAATAGTATAATTTAAATACGATAGTATGCCATCTTAGGCACTGTATTACATTAAAACACTTGATAATGGCAACTTAAAGCCGAAATCATGATCGTGTAAATGTAGCACTGCAAATAAAAAAAAAAAAAAGACAGCCGAATGGCTGTACTGACTTTAAAGAAATATATTACAAGCCTTTAAGTTTCAAAATCAACAAATTGCTTCCTTACTAACGACGGTACAACAATTTCTGGCTGCACAAGCTGCGTCGGCCGTACAACATACCAACCTACCAGCCCAACAAGTGCCGCCGATCAGCATAGCACCGTTTCGGCACTTCAACGACACCGAAGAGGTGTGGCTTGAATGCCGCACTCAGTTCTAAGCACATTGTCAACACATTGCTACAGGTATTGTAAAGTTACAATACTTCCTTTCGATTGCGGGATCCTCAGTGTTTTATTACAAAAACTATTCCAAAACGCGTCTCCCGACGATCTCAGCTATGACCAAGCAGTCGCTGTATAAACTCAGTACTATGACCAGCAAGTCCAAGTAGCTACAGTTCGAGATCACTTCTTCCATTTGCAGAAAAAACGGAACAAACGTACCATCAGTGGTACACAGAATTAATGAGCATGAATAGGTAGTTTACATTTAAGTGTAGTTGTGGCAGCTTTTACAGTGATCTCATGATATGTGGTGATATAACATTGTGTCGCAGATTTTAGAATACGGTAACAGATCCTAAAGTACTCTGATCCATCACTTCCTAAAGTATTGCAAATCTTAGAGCAATATGATTCGGGTCCCATAACAGCCGATATGTTCAATCAGGCCCCGATTTGTCGGGTCGAGTCGCCCCTTTCTCGCGACCGCGTCAACCAGCCACAACACAGGCGCGCGGAGAGTCACGTAGACATAAAAACAGGCCTGTGAGTTTATTGAAGTCTTCACACAGATGTTTTGCTCGCATGAAAGACAGGATTGCCCGTCACGTAATGCAAGGTGTTATACGTGTGGGAAAAAAGGACATGTCCAAGCAGTTTGTTTGCAACGGCACAAAAACGCCAAATTAGCCCTCCCCCACCCACAGGAACAGGGGCTGCAACTCTTTCTCGTCTCCACTCGCTCCCACCCACGAGACGGACATCACTGGTGAAACTTCTGCATGGCTTCCGCCATCGGACACTGCTACACTTGCTACACTCACCACAGAATCTGTCACCGCCAATGATGCGCAAGTATCGCTTGGCGCCACGCGATCTTGTTGTTCTCAGCTCTTATGGTAACCGTGGGTGCTGGGAAAGAGGCGTTATCCAGGAACGCACTGGTTCTTTCTTACATTCTTGATTGCAGGTCCCAATAGTTTGCAGCTCAGCCACCAGAACCAAATTCTTGTGTGTACTTGCCAAATGAATTTTCTGCTTCTCTTCCCCCGGATACACGGCCTCAATGGACTGCGCGGCCTTCGCAGCCACCAGGGCACGACAGGAGGAGCAGTTTGACGATGAGCCCTCGCCCTCGCCGTCGCCACTTGATGACCCAATGCACACGGATCCGCTATCGCTGGCGCCATCGCCCTGATCGCCCCATGACACGCTCTCAGGCCTGGACGTGTGACCTGGTAGCAGTTTTCCGGAGGATGCTTCTGTTGCCTCAGAAGCCAGATGCCGGGGCACCGTTGGGAATAAGCCACAGTCACGGCTCCCGGCACATCTCTACGTCCAGCTCGTGCCTACCTCACTGTTGTCATTCGCATCCTTCCTACAGAACATTTCGGGGGACAGAAACGTGCTGGCGTAAGCTAGCGCCAGCACATTGGACTGCAAAGATGTAGCAGGATCATCGATAGTAGCTGTTGGATTAAGTGTGCCTATCAGGAGAAAGACCAAAGACAGACTCACCAGCAACAGGTCACCAACGCCCTCTTGAACGCACATATTTAGATCGCCGCTGTTGACCAGAGGGCTCAGTCACACAGTCACTAGCTCAGCTACTAGCTAAGCCACACTAATCCACATTTCAAGTTGGCGTATGTCAGTACATTGTGACTAGATTAGTGTACATAGCGGGACTTGTGTTTTACCCCATAGCGATATTAAAGTTTGTAGTAGCTAGAATACCAATACTGTCTACAAGAGGATTATTATGGAAGAGCTTGTACCACAACACATGGACTCGCTTAAAGATAAGTAGCTTCCTGTTCTTGTAAATAAAGAACCCTCTTAATACATTTCTGCAGATGTGTTGTAGAAAGAGGATACCGGATACCAAACAGCATCCTCTCCCTTGATTCCTGTGGAACAAGACTAGAGTCACAACGGGGACACAACACAATGTTATGCTATCCTGGAGTTAAGCACCTTTATCCAATGATCACAGCATGAATTGGTGACAGCCAGTGATGTTACCCATAATACTAAAGCAAAGTGACTGATCGATGGCTCGTAAAATCCTGCCCTTCCATGCTGCTGCTGCAGTTAGTTCTTACCATATAGTCAGCAGGCAACCTCTGTCTCGTCAGGGCCCCAAGTGTAGCAGACTCTCCAGGATGTGCACACCAAGACTTGTGCTCCCTTCATTGTACCAAGGCTAAGTGGTACCTCTGTTCCCAGTAAGCAGGCAAATTGCTCCTAAGTGTTCCTGACTCTCCAGAATATGCAGCCCAAGTGGCCAAAAACACAACAACCCCCGCCCATCATTCTAGTGGCTGTTTTCCACATGCTTGATGTTTTTCGACTAATAGCTAACTCTACCACTAAAACTGGCTAATGATACATTTGTAATTTTTGAGAACATATGTCTCTGGTGTACAGTGGTTAATTTGTTATTTATAATTGAATATAAACAGTCAAAACGGCAATAAACTATTGTTTTCTATTCTTTTCTGTATATGGTTACCGGTTTCGATCTCTTTTAGACCATCTTCAGACCCACACCAATATGTAGGTGGTGGTTGTGAAATGAGCAGGCACTGCACCTCCAGTAACGCTAACTGCTAACTCTGAGCCGTTAGCGTTCATCGAGGTGCAGCACTTGTTCTGTTCACAGCCACCATCTACACCATAGTGTGGGTCTGAAGTTGGTCTAAAGCATATATAAACCGGTAACCTTATACAAAATACAATGTAAAAGAAGTTAATTGCGGTTGTGACTGTTTACGTTCAAGTTTAAATAATATATTTCTGTAATGGTTACAATCTTCCCTTCAGATTCTCCATGAAACTATTCCTCCAATCTATTGAATTACTGCCTCCCTCAACCTAAATAGTAGGACTGAGACCATACATCATGGGGCAACTACCGATTAGTGCTAGTGTCTTTCCAGCTGGCATGTTACTGCTACCAAATTGAGAAAGGAAACCCACCCTACTTCTTCTCTCGGCATCGATCTAGCAGGCGATCAACCATGCGATGATAGTTCAGTGTAGGTGGTGTTTTGGTAAGCCTTCTAAGGATGATATCAGCGACCAACGCCTATGCTTGTGCAAACTCAGAGATATCAACAGCATTTCTACGAAGTCTCCCAGCTCTACAGGAAAGCTGTTCCACATTGCTCTGTGGGTGTGTGCTATGGACTGCAAGTTAAATTGGGGAACCGTGGGATGGGTGGTCGAGAGGGGGGAGCGTTTTGAGCCAAAGGCTGAGTCTTGGTATATTGTTGTATGGTTCAGCCTATCCTGTCACTTGCTGATGCCAGTGCAGCTGTCTGTGACTCAGTGCACAATGGCTCCACCCTTCTGCACTCTACCTGACCACAAGTTCACAGTCTGGCTTGAAAGGGGCTGCCTCCAGCACACCCAGGGTCAACCCACAGTACAGTCAGTATTCTCCCTCGAGTATCTGCTTCTCACCAAAAGCATCCTGTCCACTATAGGATGCAGGAAATCAGAGAGGTAGTAATGTCATTGAAAGAACTGTCACATCTTTCGTTTGCATTCCAAGTGTGACTAAACATTGACATTAGCATTAACATGCTAATTTGTTCTGTAATCTCATACATGAATGGGATGTGGCTAGATGAAATGTCTAGCCACCTCCCATAGACCACATCCTGACCTTGTAAGTACCACACTTAAATTAACAAGAAACATGGATGGAGTATCAAGTTAAGTCGTGATCTTTAGGAAAGATAACTATTTGTCCTCGTATGCCCACTATTCCCTCACCTGTATCTCCATAGAAAGGACAACTCCGGACAAATACATCTCTAGTTCATAGCTAAATAAATATTTATGGTCTTTTATTCGTAACAAGTCTTTTGAATGTTACAAAGTTCAGAAGTACTAGAACATAACTAGCTTTTGGGACAAAGGCTCTAAACGTAAATATAATGTAATGATGTCAGAAAGGTACGATATCTTTTAACTTCACGACTGCTGATTAGTCCCTGGAACCAGTCACAACCTTCAAGTATCTAACAATATCCATGCAAAGTGGTTAAAGGTGGAACGACCACATAAAACTAGTCAACATAAATCTAGTCAACAAACGTATTTCTTCCTCCACACACACACACACACACACACACACACACACACACACACACACACACACACACACACACACACACATCAAGTATCAAGACCACATTCATATCGAATCTTTTGGGCATGCGCCGCCTGCGAACGGAAAGTGAAGGGAAAAATGATAATGCAAATACCGTACAGTTGCTTGAGAGTGCATGTGTCGTTTTATGTACATACATTTTCTACAAACAGTTACAGTACCATTAGTGTTCACTTATACGAAGTAACTACCTTGCATAGTAAACATTTTGCTATAAATCGTCACAAGTGGCCCACAGAAATCATATTCACTGGTGTTCTTACATTTTGTGGAACCTAATTCGGGCTATTTGCAGACACGATGAAATATTAATGAGCCAAATGAATTTCAGACTGACTTCCTTCTCTAAAATAATTGTAGGTAGACAGCGTGTAGAGTTATTGTCACTGCCATAAGAGACCAGTCTTCTCATTAATGAATTAACTCGAGTTCAATATCAGTGATTAGTAACGAACCATTTACCATATTTTACGGACTATAAGAGCCACATTGTTATTTGTAAAACTGCCTCCATAATTCAAGTTCGTTTTATAATCGAAATTATATACGAATGTCCAGTGTTTGCTTGAAACTCCCGCCAGTCTTAAAATGGCCATATATTCGATGCCACTGGAATGCTATCTCTATCTGGAAACATTGGGTTCAACTGGCAGCAGCAGTGCACCGGTGCGACGAACATGAGTTGCGGGGATTGGCAAGCTTGCTAACACTGTCTCCATTCAACCCCGCCATTACAAATCCAGAACACTGTCAGCCTACGATGCGCCATTGCAATCAGTGATTCCAGTTATCTTGACCTGAAAGTGATTTGTGTCATCAATAAAAGTACAATTTTTTTGTCAGTAGCTACTTTCACAATGGGGAAAAAAGGACTATAAATTGAAAGTAATAGGATATGCAGAACAATATGGAAACAGAGCAGCTGAGTGGCATTTCGGCCTCCCACCAACAGAAAAAAAATACATTCGGTATTGGCGGGTTAGTAAAGAAGAAATGAAAAAAAAAGAGGAAGACTAAATGCGCAAACAGAGAACTGAGTGCAAAATGCCCAATACTAGAAGATCTATTGAAGTGGATTGAAGGACACCGTCGAAATGGCATTGAAATAAATACAACATGATTCAAATATGAGCTTGTAAGCTAGCGCTACAGTGGAACTTAACAGACTTTAAGAATGGGGTTGGTTTGCGCAGGTTTATGAAACGTGATGGCCATAGCCATCGAAATAAGACCATAATATATCAGAAAATGCCAAAATGCATGAAGAGATCTTCCCATCGCTTTGTTATTCAACATCGAAAGAAAACCGGCTTGGAATTAAATCAAATAATGAATACAGACGAAGCTTCACTGACATTTGATGTGCTCAGAAACGGATCTGTTTCCTTGAAAGGCGCTAAAACTGTAACTATAAAAACAAATTTACATGAAAAAAGGCATTACACTGTTGTCCTTTCATGTTTTGCTGACGGTACTAAACTCAATCCAATGATCATTTTCAAGTGCAAAACAAGCCAAAACCTTCTGAAACATCGCCCGGAGCTGTTATTCACACACATGGCATGGGTTGGATGGACGAGGCTGGTATGAAATTATGGATTAGCAGAATGTGGGAGAGAAGGAAAAGTGCTCTACCGGAAAAGACTTCTCTACTTGTGCTAGATCAGTTTAGCAGTTATTTCAAAAATTCTGTGAGAACGAAGATGAGACAGAGAAACACAGAGTTTGCTGTTATTCCGGGAGGACTTACCCGACAATTGTAACCCCTTGATGACGCGATAAATGAACAATTAAAGTGTATATGAGAGAGGAGGAATGGCACAAGTTGATGATGGATGAAACCAAACACGAATTCGCGCCGAAGGGAGTTTTAAAACGACCTACAATCAAACAAATGTGTCAGTGGATAAAGGATTCCTGGTCTACAGTGAGAGACGACGTTATTGTTAAATCTTTCAAGAACTGGGGCATAAGTAACATTCTCGATGGCAGTGAAAACCGTCTTATATATGAAGAGGATGACGATGACGAAGGTAAACAAGAATAAGAAGAGGAAGAAAGTTCAGATGACGATTTTAAAGGTAAGTTCGGTGTTCGGAACAAGGATACTTTTTTGGTCTGGCTTTTCAGCCTCGTAAAAAAATGACAAAAGCGTTATTTTTTTTTATTGCTTAAAACTTAAGGTGCGTCTTATAGTCCGTGGCGTCTTACAGTCCGTAAACTAAGGTAATCGGATGTCTTTTAAATTCCAAGATCGCGTTTCATTCCACATTTATGATTAGGCAGTACAATGAAATAAGCGAAACATTTGTTGAGCTTAGTAGATTTTTAAGGCTAGGAATTTCACTTATTCATGGACGCAAAACATGATCACCTTGTGTCGTCCGTTGTCCGTTCCTAGTAGATATTCCACTTTTTTTTTTTTTTCTTCGGAAGACTGTACGGATATTGCTATCGGCATTGAGTTTACGCCTCAGAATTTGCCAGTGAATAATATAGTAGTATTACTGGTACCAGTTAATACCATGCTTAACGCCAAACCGTTAGCAGATAAGCCGCGTCTACGTGCGGGCACAAGCCCATACTAGCGCTTAATCCTCTTGGAGTCGAGCTATGAAGAGCACCTCAGCGGATTATCTGGCTTCAGTTGGTGCTGTAATCGTGCTACCTAATTAATTAACAGCTGCCGTAATTTTGTCAGTACTAGAATTGCTTGTGAGTATCACTATCAAAATCCGTTAGTAGTACCATGAGTTTTGATATTGTTCTGATTTAGTCTTGAAGTAAATAAAATATATGTGTCATACATTTCAGCGGTGTCTGTCTATACTGAACTACATCGAAACTATTACCTCATACATAAAAATGCGTATACTATTAATAACTATTCATAATTAAGTAATTTCCATGTAGCTGTAGTCACTAACGTTAATGTAGGAAACTGGCTACAAAAACATAAGAAATTTTATGCAGTTCATTTTTATGGATTATTTTGTATCCAGAAGTAAAAGTGTTTTGGTTACTTCCCATCAAAAGATACAAAACGGATGCCTAAGGCCATCGAAATCAAACAATCTACCTCGCCAAATTGCTTCTTTTACACGTACCCTACGTGCTGTATTCTGTGAGTCACATTTCCTAATTCGTCTGTTGTATGATATCTGATCTCTACCGCTCGGATTGTCCTACTTCTACACAGCAACTGGTTTATTACACCTTCGGATCCATTTTCCGATAAAAATAAATGTCGTGTGACTAGGACCTCCCGTCGGGTAGACCGTCCGCTGGGTGCAAGTCTTTCCACTTGACGCCACTGCGGTGACTTGCGCGTCGATGGGGATAAAATGATGATGATTAGGACACCTGAGCGGAGAAAATCTCCGACCCAGCCGAGAATCGAACCCGGGCCCTTAGGATTTACATTATTTTTTTAAACATTTTTTTAAAACAAAAAACAATAGTACACATTCCAAATACATACAAAGCACATATACTAACCATATACACATGTTATACATAAAATGATTCAAACAAAAACAGTTTGATCACTGCAGTTATGCTGATGCTAAAGAAATACAACAGAAGATTGTGTTCTGACTAAATTACCAGAGAGAATTAATTTAAACATCAAGAAAAGTTTTTTTAAAGACATTCAAACATCAAACATGAATAAATAAAAACTGCACTTTGAATTACGTGGGCTCCAATCTTTACAGAAGCATAAATAGCTCTTTATGAAGCATATCAGCAAGTTGGTGAGATAATTTTTAATATATTAATGTACACAAAGAAATCGTCTCCGTGTGATACAGGTTAAGGGTTGAAACTGATCTTTAAGCTTCTCAGCTCAGTCGGACTCGCTATGGGCATTTCACACAAATGTATGGAAGTCATGAAATATAGAATATGGAAGATTTATGCCCATCGCAGATAAAAACAATTTCATAATCTTTCTAGACAATTTAGGAACTACCTTGAGAATGGTGGAAAACAGGTGTGTGAAAGTTGACTTGCCTTTCAACTACACTCTCTGAACATTAATGGAATGTTATCTGGAGTGATCAGACCTCTATAACAAGTCTTCCACTAAAAAACTGACTTACACATGACAGAGCAAAAATGAACAGGGCAATGTGCCAGCCATTGAATATTACATTATATTAGATAGAATCTGATGGTTTTAGCCAATCGATAAGGACATTTCGATAAAAACTGTCAATTTCCATATTCATAATATGAACCAATAATGTAGCTTTAATGTTTTGTGTTTTGACACTATTAGACACACAATCAAACTGTCACATACGTTCTGTACAATAGCTTATAAAATTTCTAAAACTACTCATTGAAGTAGAAAAAGCACACTCAAAAATTTAAAATAATATCCTTAAGGTAACTACAATACATCACTATCAACAAAGTACTCTTTTTTCATATTAACCAATACACATTCTTTCAAATATAATGTTGAACATCTTGCCGAACTTTTTCTTGTGATTCGAATACCTTCTAATTTTGTGGAATTCACATAGCATTTCTACCTTGAACTCTATGGTGCTGTCAGATCCTAATTTGTTAAGGGTGTAATTAACAGAATTTCTCAGTAACCAGTACACAGCGTTATTTTTTGCCTCTGGGAAATGCTTCAGGCCTGTGTATCAATGAGAGCGATATATACTCAGTGAATGCCATTGTCATCAGAGCTGTTGGCTGTCGGACCAACTATGCATATGAGCGCTGCAAGTATATCTATGAATTATTGTGTCAACTAGATGGCATTATTGACATGAATTTGTGTCACAGAGTCCGATTGTGTACAGTCTTTCATTGGTGCTAACTATGTTGTTAACTGTCTTGTACCATGACGTAATTATATTAGACGTTAGCACATTAGAACTAATGTTATTTCCAAATCTCAGTCCACTCAATGTTTGGAAACTGTCGTTCTATTCTGTTCCTTCCTCCGCTTTCCTTTCGCCACTCAGATACCGAGGGCGGACGATTTTTCGATATCTTGTAAAGCTTTTGATTGGTATCACTTCTCGTACTTCAATATGAACGTAGGTACTATTGTAAGCCGCCTCCTAGATTGTGGACTACAGCTTATGTGTTCAAACAAGTTTATACCGATTATTTATGGCCGTAAACAGGAAACTGTACTGAGATCTGATTCGGATAGTGAGATGGAGACAAACTTACGCAACTAACAGGGGACCATCATCTAATAGTGATGCCTTGATGAACATTAAACATGAATCATAGGTTGTAAGGTCTTATTTTAAGTATTTTAAAGCATAACAGATAATATGTAAGCCAATTCTGTCAACTGCGAAAATGTCCCTAAACATCAGCTGTTCATTACTGTTTAATGAACTACAAGTCTCTTCCTTTTGATCGGTATTGAAAGGTTCTAGTGGTTCGTTTACCCGCCAGAAAGTCTCAGAGCCAACTGCATCAGTGTCACACATACGTTACGATCAGAAGGTAACTTATGGAAGATAACATCTAATGGAGCATGTTTGTGCAGAATGGCTCGGAAATATTGTATTCTACGGATGAAATGAACACTCTGAGCAGTTTCATTTAAAATTCTAGCATGTATACCGTAAGACATTGCAAATATGTGATTCAGGAATAATGTGAATTAAAACGCAAATGTAAAAAGAGAGCTAGCCATTTGGCTAAGACAATCAACACCCCCGCCTATGTTCTTAATAACATTCAGAATAAATGAAGCACTACTGTCAATTCAGAAGTCTGTCTACGGGTAGCGCTGTTTACATAGGGTCAGAGGAGTCTGAAAAAACACAAGTTGTTTTGAGAACAATGTCGTGATTGTTTAGCAATTTTTGAGAATGCATTTATTTTCTTACATTCACCTTTTATAATAAAATACACTGACCTAGTGAACCAGTAAAATTGGAAGAATTTTTAGATATGGAGTAGAACTTTCTTTCTTTCTTTTGCGTGTGCCTTTGTCCCGCATTTTTCGCAGGGACGGCATGGTTACAATCGGATTTGGCATGGTTAATTTGAAGGGGTGGCCAGATGCCCTTCCCAACGCCAACCCGTACCCATCGGGACAGAATCAGTGTACCCCAGCTGTCTGCATCTAGTGTAAATCGTGAAAGAGTCCGAATGTGTTTCAAATGTCTGTGTGTCGTGTAACTGAGGCGGGACGTGGGGACCAGCCCGATATTCACCTAGTGGGATGTTGAAAACCGCCTAAAAACCACATCCAGGCTGACTGGCACACTGGCCCTCGTCATTAATCTGCCATGCGGATTGGATCTGGGGCCAGCGCGCCTACCCAAGTCCAGGAAGCAGCGCATTAGCGATCTTGGCTAACCTGGCAGGTAGGTATGGCATAGAACATATAAAAAAGATTAAAACTTTTTTTTAACTTTCTTATGTTCACCTTTTTTCAGAAAATATCTAATTTAATTTCTTACGTGCACCTTTATTAGAAAATATTAAATTTATTTTCATACATGCACTTTATATGCGAAAAAAAAAATTGTTATGTGTAATAAGAAAAACAGTCATTTCTCTTAAATTTTTTAAGTAACTTATAATAAAATAGAAGTTTCTTAACTAAAAATGAGCTAGACCTGAGATTTAGACTATAGTAGATAGAAAGTGAAGGATCTAGGTAACTTTTTTGAAAGGTATTAAGCTTTCTGACTCACAAAACTTGGGAAAAAGTGACCTAGAACATAAACTTCCTGTCTACTCGAGTTGTATCGACCACCGCACGACGAAGTCAGGTGACACATGATTTACCGCAATACCACACACAAGCTGGAGCAGACGGTCAGACTTCATCGAGGAACTACCACAGTCTTTGTTGCAAGTTTGTGCAGATAGCTGGGTAGATAGGTATTATCGGCATGGTCATGTTATCCGTAGCGCATTGTGAGCGACACGGGCTTAGACTCTGCAGATGTAGGGTAAATTTTATGTGAAATGGCAACTAATGTGTCACTCGAAGAGAAATACTATGTGCCAAAGCATATACAGATACTAACACTTACTTCTATGCCATTGATTATCTTCATCATCGAAGTATCCAGTAGGGTTTGGAAAGCTCATTTCGAAATTTACCACATGAAAGGATAAATCGCACAGAGTAATCCGAATGGATAATATTTGCACTTTGATATAGATTTAAATATTTTGGACCTCAGGATATCAGTCCTTTGATCAATTGAACGCATGTACTGGTTGATAAACTATACAGCAGATTAATTTTTATGATTGGTTCATTTACTAATAGGATACAGAGTTCTAAAAAATTACACAGCTGTTTATGAGAACACTGTCTGAGATTATTTTCTGTAACATTTACTTTTGACAGGGACGTCTTTGAACTTTACTGATTGCTCGTGGCTATGGAGAGTACGAATTCTGATGCAAATGTTTGGTTTCTGTTCTGTCTAAGTTCAGATTTCTTTCAATTTACTTTTATTCGTAGCGTTTGAAATCTTGAGAAGTTCATGTATGAGATCTTGGTGTTTTCATTGTTCATGTAGGCATACTTACATAGTCAAAATATGTAGCACTAAGCCTTAACAGGCTCTCTTCTAACATTTTGACCATTATAAATGTAAATGCAGTATCTGCCAACTTATTCCAAAAGACATTGTTTAAGAAGCATAAATTTATAATCTACCTATTTATTTGTTTAGCTCTTTATGATAATCTACGAAATGTGGTGAAGTCAGACATACAGCAACGAAAACCGAAACACATTTTCGAGATTTTTTGCCTGCCTCACTCTGGGTCTAAATATAATTTTCCTTCAAACGTCTAGTACCATTCTTAGCTCGTTATTGATTTCACACACAACAGCAGACCTACTGATATGCAGTTATTTCAATTAATCTGAGGGCCACAATTTGTAGCAGTTATTACTTAAAAGAGCGAGATAAATTTTCGGGAAATTGATATGGTTTCGTTTTACTTTAATGCTGAGAGTGTAGTTGCATGTTCCTCTGCTTACAGAAATTGTTTGTGATTCTCACGTCATTCATTTTATTGGTAATTGTGTCTCCTATCTTTCTGGTTGATCCACACTCCAGCTGTATCTTCGATACTTCCTATCACTTCCTCTTCCTCAATGTAATAGTTACTACTACTATTGCTTCGAGTATCCATTTCAAGAAACGGAATTTTTGGATCGCCATATATCTGTACTAACAAAACCAGTAATATCTGAACCTTGTTCGTTGCCTGTCATCCGAACAGTAATCCTGAAACTGACTTGCAATTTTCATTTCAATTGTTAACTTCAAATCTTTCCAATTTTACTGACCCATAGCGGACGTTGTTACTACTAACTGGAGAAATGGCACTCCAAAATTTCGGAATCCACAGAGTGGATATATAAGAGAGTAAGCCGTAAAAGAGAATTTTATTGTTTATAAAAATGTACCCATTTTCTGACGTAACCAGCTATTATGTTAGTACTATTTGTATTTTTTGTAACGCGTAGATCCCAGTAATGAATTGTGATTTAGGAAGATATGACAAATACCCTTCTGTGGCTACGTTATCATCTTTTCCAGGCAGAGATTTGTATAGTGAGTGGAGCAAGTGGAACTTCGTGACAAATTTTGTAAGAATCGTGATATTCCGTCTTTCTGCATCTCAAAACACTTCGTTTCCGGTTGACGAAGTATCTTTGTGTTCAGACGCGTTGCCCTGATGTTTAATGAGATTTTTCCTTGGCAATTTCGAATTCATCTCAAGATTTTACTTCACACCATCAGTTATAAATACTTTTGTAGTAGTCACCGTTTACTGTTTTGCTTTCTGCAACGTAATCTACAGAAGGAATGTCTTTTGAATCTTTTATAGAAATAATTTTCAAGGTCAATGTAATCAGCGTAGCTTTTTTCGATACACGGCCCCATCTTCCCCCCAGCGACTGTGTCTATTATTTCATATATGGTGTGAAGCAATGGACTCATGTTTAGTCCACATTGAGATAAACTGTATACAAAACTAGCTGAATGCTTCATTTACGTGCCGGCCACAGTGGCCATGCGGTTCTAGGCGCTATAGTCTGGTGCCGAGCGACCGCTACGGTCGCAGGTTCGAACCTGCCTCGGGCATCGATGTGTGTGATGTCCTTAGGTTAGTTAGGTTTAATTAGTTCTAAGTTCTAGGCGACTGATGACCTCAGAAGTTAAGTGGCATAGTGCTCAGAGCCATTTGAAACATTTTTTGCTTCATTTACTCTAAATGATTAAAAGTTTGTCTGCCGCTCATATTAATGAGAGAGGAAGGATATTATGGTAACGTAATAATTAAAAACTTAACAACAATTCATTCATAGCGTACAAAAAAACAGAATCTAGGTGCTCATCTGCTTGTGTCTTCACAATTTGCCTTTACCTGCTTTTATTCTTTACAAATGGCACATTAACACAAAAAGCAGAGTTTTCGACCTCAGTCTTCACCCTTTAGCGGTGACTATTCGTAATGTATGAACAGTGGTATGATCTTTGATAGAAATATATTTTTTCAGCAGAGTTTCAAAAAATTATAATCAGCAAAATGTAGATATTTTGCAGTATTCAGCGACTTAAAAGTGTTCAAAAAAAGCAGCGAACGGTGAGCAGATTAAGCTTTCATTTATTTATGTGTTGAATATACTATTTTGACTCTGTGTATCTTGAAATGGTGAGATTTAAAATTTTTCATTCTTTGTCTGTGTGTACGACTGGAAGCAATCGGAGTAAAAAAGCGAAAATCGTTTATTTCAGGTACCGGTTATTGTGAGCGGTTTTAACAGCCGCGTTAAATTGGTGTGGGATAATGCCTGTATAACCGAAAAGTGGTTGTTTCAGCGATAACAGCATTGCCTACGACGCCGTGGTCTTCACTTGTTAGAAATTTCCGCTCTAGGTAGACAGCCCTTTCACGGACCGGGGCTGCGAGCGCGGCGAGATGAAAGTGGGCGTTGTCACGGCTAATCACGAGCGCGCTGGCCGCGGCGGGCGCCGCCCTTTGTGCAGACTGGCCAGCGGCCGGCGCTCTTTGATTGCGGCGCCACCTGAGACCAATTATCCCGGCACGTGCTCGCCGCCCCTGCCTCCACCCCCAGAGCGCTCAAGGCCGCGACAAGGTGAACTCTTTGTCCACCAGCAGTGGCCCTCGTGCCGTGTCCACCCTCCTCAGGTCGCCTTTTCGCTAAACGCTTCTCTTTCTGCCAGCAGCGCTTGCCCGCAACATGCATAATTGCTGGTCCTTTCAGCTACGGCACTGTGTAAGGTTTTTAGTCATTCACAGAAACAACTCTGATTTATATGACCTTGAAATATAGCAGTCATCACGAAAACAGGCAGCATTGCCAGTTAGTAAGAGCTTCTAATGTTAGTAAAAATTCCGAAAAAAGTTTCTTACATCTCTATTTTTATTCTAAAATACAATGAAGTAGTTTCCAGAAGAAAATTATTGCTAGTACTTAAGAAACAGAATAAATAAATAACATCACAAGAAGTTTCCAAGTTGCCTGGCAGTCCCGCTACAACTCCTGCAAAATAATAGTTTGATACATGTGTTCTTGTATGCGTGACGATAGGCCATAGTATTCCTATCGCCACGTATGGTGTTGCTGCTTGCCATAGATGGTAGAGTTGCCAGATTTCTCTAACCCAAAGTCGAGATTTCTTTTTTTAACGAATATTACACTATTTAACTGAACAAAATTGAGATTTTTTTACCGTGTGCCCGTAATGACAGTTTCGCCTCAATCAGACACACTAAACCATCAGAGCCTCACAATATAGTGTACATTACAGGTAATGAGTTATAATAGTCGAGGGGCATGAAAGGGAAGCAGTGGTTGGGAAGGGAGTGAGACAGGGTTGTAGCCTCTCCCCGATGTTATTCAATCTGTATATTGATGAAGCAGTAAACGAAACAAAAGAAAAATTCGGAGTAGGAATTAAAATCCATGGAGAAGAAATAAAAATTTTGAGGTTCGCCAGTGACATTGTAATTCTGTAGGAGACAGCAAAGGATCTGGAAGAGCAGCTGAACGGAATGGACAGTGTCTTGAAAGGAGGATATAAGATGAACATCAACAAAAGCAAAACGAGGATAATGGAATGTAGCCGAATTAAATCGGGTGATGCTGCGGGAATTAGATTAGAAAATGAGACGCTTAAATTAGTAAATGAATTTTGTTACTTTGGGGAGCAAAAAAACTGATGATGGTCGAAGTAAAGAAGATATAAAATGTAGACTGGCAATGGCAATGAAAGCGTTTCTGAAGACGAGAAACTTGTTAACATCGAGTACAGATTTAAGTGTCACGAAGTAGTTTCTGAAAGTATTTGTATGGAGTGTAGCCATGTATGGAAGTGAAACATGGACGATAAATAGTTTGGACAAGAAGAGACTAGAAGCTTTCGGAATGTGATGCTTCAGAAGAATGCTGAAGATTAGATGGGTAGGTCACATAACTAATGAGGAGGTATCGAACAGAATTGGGGAGAAGAGGAGTTTGTGGCACAACTTGACTGGAAGAAGGGATCGGTTGGTAGGGCACATTCTGAGATAACAAGGGATCACCAATTTAGCATTGGAGGGAAGCGTGGAGGGTAAAAATCGTAGGCGGAGACCAAGAGATGAGTACACTAAACAAATTCAGAAGGATGTAGGTTGCAGTAGGTACTGGGAGATGGAGAAGCTTGCACAGGATAGAGTAGGATGGAGAGCTGCATCAAACCAGTCTCTGGACTGAAGACCACAACAACAACAACAGCAAATAATCTTTAACTTCGTGAAGCCATGAGTAAACCTTCCAACATTCTACACTAACAATGGTTTTCAATATCACGTTTTGCGTGCCTTTCGGCATTGGTACTTCAAAACCTCCATTTTACAGCGAATCCAGTTGTGAAAATGCTTTACCGTCAGTAACAATAATCAACAGTTCCGATCGATTTCTGACTCGCTAGTAAGTTCACTGTAAGTTAGCCGCCTGCAAGCTCATGCATCCACATTCATCGCCACCGTGCACCGTGTACAAGCAACAGCCTCTTCTGCAAGGAAGTCTGAGCTTAACATCAGTTAAATGATGTTCCCAATCGAAAGTGAGATCGTCATATATACCTATATTTTTAATGAACTTCGTAACTACAGCAATTACGGTCGTGTTTCACAAGGAAGGGAAACAATGAAAACAGAGTGAAGTACGACACACACTAACAAAACAGGCAACAATGGCTATAAAAAACTGAAGAGCGAGCGAGCGAGTCCCCACTCTGCCTACCCTGCTACGTCACAGGGCACTTCTACAGGCTGTTTCACAACGCAGTACCGGCCCTGCCGCGGCGCGCGCTTTAAATCTGTGGCGACGCCGTGTACAGATACGTCCCGGCTGTGTTTATTTTTAGACAAACGCGTTAAGAGTATAAGCAAAACAAAAAGGCGATAGCTTCTTCGAATCAAAACATTATCGAGTAAATAATATTAACATAAGAACGGAAGTCATAATTCTACTACAAACATAGAACCGAATGCCTATTCATATGAATGTATGTTCCTCTATTCGTAAGACGAACCAGATATAGTGCTATCAATCTGAAGAATTTAACGCTTGTTCTTACTTTGTGTTTCTAATAAAAGGTAGAAGTTTTCTTTAAAGCGTTGCATTGAAACTTAACAATTCTTGCAACACAATGGGTGTTTACAAAGTAAGCAGAAATTTATAATTCCGTTTTTTGTATTAGTTCGATTCGCACTGATTTTTTTGTCGCTGTCTTCGTAAACATGTCTGAAAAGTATCTGTGCAATGTTTTGCATGTTGGGTATTTACCCTGTTGTCAGTTGTCAAAAAACTGTATGTGATTTGGTAGCCTCAACTATTATTTGTTTTTTATAAAAATAGATTAGAGAATCTGTACTAAATATAGTTATAAGAAAGGGATTAAGTGTATCAAATTTTTAGGAATGTTGAATATTGCTTTTGGTGACACTCTTATGAGCTGCTCGCTCTTCAGTTTACAGACGGACTATACCTCTCACATTACTTTCATCTATATAGGTAAAATAAAATGAGTGTCGATCGAAGCCTATCGAGTTCTACCGATTGATGACTTTTTTGTCCTTAATTGACATTTCGTCATTATCATACAGCGATTCTTGTCCAGGCGAATTTAATACTAAGACTCTAGCCTGCTGCTGAACGCAAGAGCTGCATTTCCAAGTTCAGTAACACTTACTAGAGCGCCTATTACATTGTATAATAAACAGACTATATTGTGTGAAATATTATACGTTCCGATGTAATCGGGACTTTTATCTATCCCGATAAGGTTTAATCGGACGTTGAGTTATCAACAGAAAAATCGGGACAATGGCGTCCAAATCGGCGTATCCGGCAACTGTAATAGGTGGCGCATTGCAGCACCACTTGTTCCAGCTTGCGAGTTTCCTGGGGGACATTGGTAAAACAATATGGAAGCAGACAAACGTGGGCAGCGGTGAACGGAATGGTTTATGTGGAGGGAAGGAGTGACCCCTTCTGACGTCCGCGAGTGGCTAATGGCCACAGTTGAATAAACAGCACCAAGTCGCATACCGGTGTCTTGTTGGGTACATTTCAGAGAAGCCAGAGACTGAGCTGAAAAACGCGTGTAGGAACTGCACGTAAATAAACAACGCGCAGCTTCTCAATGAATAATTGTTGTGTACTGGCGAGTCACGGTTGATAAACTGGTGGAGAGCACAGGAACGATCAAGGGGAATCCTCTACATTATCAAAAAAAAATCTTCAAATTTGTGTGAAATCTTATGGGACTTAACCGCTAAGGTCATCAGTCCCTAAGCTTACACACTACTTAACCTAAATTATCCTAATGACAAAACACACACACCCATGCCCGAGGGAGGACTCGAACCTCCGCCGGGACCAGCCGCACAGAATATGACTGCAGCGCCTTAAACCGCTCGGCTAATCCCGCGCGGCCCACATTATCACCCGTGAGCATTTGAAGATGATGAAGGCGTGTTCACAATGGGTGCCCCATTCTCTCACCACTGCACAGAGCAAAAGCATGTGGATATAAGCCAACTCTGGGAAGGTTCCAACGAGAATGAGGTTACACGACAAGAGTCTGACACCAAATTCTCTCTAAAGAAAGAATCAGTTACAGGATGAAAATGCAATTTGGTTGTAAACAAGGCTGGAATTAGCTGTTATTACTAGAACGAGCCGTACCACTATCGATATCAATATCATTTTCCAACCTGACAGGTGCATAACCCCAGGGACGAAACACCAGTTGTATGCTTGGTGTGTGGCGTATTAGTAGATGCTGGCGAGGTTACAAAATATTGTTGTTCCTCCTGTAAATTTTTTTGAAACATAGCGATTATTAATTAAAAAGTGTAACTGATTCATACATGGGTTTGGAAAATCAGAAGGAGCTGTGAGAGATAAAATGTTAGTGAAATTAGGGAGAAGATCTAAGAAGATTAAATTCGTAAGCAATAATTTATTCATATATTTTGTGGACATTGTGACATAGCACTGAGACTGTTGAATTGGATTGATGGAGGAAGACACGCAAATTGTACCTGAAGAACATCTGTGAAGAATGATACATGAAAATCTTGTGGAACTGTGGATGTTGCGAAGCCACATGTCGAAGGGAAAACAGCACATTTCTCACATCAAGATACTAAAGTAGTAAAAGAATTGTTAAGGGGAAGCATAGATAGTACAACTGAATTTGCCTCTTTGTGAGCAAGGTGAACTCTTTATCCATGTATGGGGAGTCGTTAGATCTCATTCAGTATTTTTGTGCATGGGATGGTTCGAATTGTCATCAGGAGAAGCCATGAAGTTTGTGTAGGAGACAGTGAAGGAACAAGTACTAGGCAATTCATTGGATGAAGTTACCTATGGTAATGATGAGCATGATATGTGTATTTTAATGATGGTGAAGTCATGAAGTTTGTGTAGGAGATACCGAAGGAAGAAGTGTCGGGCAAGCCATTGAATGAAGCTACCCATGATACTGATGAGCATGATATGTGCCTTTTAATGATGATGGTTTTTATTGAGACAGTCACACTGTAGCACTGAGCCGACAGTATTAGGGTTTGAGAATAGAGTTATTAGATTGATGACTAGACACACACAAAAATTTTACCTGAGTGTGTGTAAGTTCATTGAGAGTGGGAAGTGTAGATTTTTGTTTGTTTCGCTGCACTGCACTGTACTGTTAACAGTGTGGATGTCTGAGCTAGTTGAGAAAAGTCATACCGAAATAAGTAAACGAAAAGAGAGAGCTGCTAAAAGAAAAAAAGAGAAAGAGAGAGAGAGATAGAGATAGAGAGAGAAAGAGAAAGAGAGGGAGTTAAGTATGACAGAACGAGGTGGACAACATACGGGGATTGCCTAGAAAGTAAAGCATCGCATTTCTCTTTTTTTGTGAGCCGAAACCAATGCTAAGAATGCGATATGTTTCGGAGGACATTCTGAGGATGATGAGGAGGTGATTCACACAATGAAGCTCTGACTGAGCCACCAGGACAAAGATTGGTACCAACAGGACATACACCTCTTGTTTAACACTGGAGAAAGCCCATAGAACGGAATGGAGATTACATGGGAAATAGGTTGTGTAGATGCAACACCATTCTTTCGTGTGTGTGATTCTCATTATGTTCAATAAAGAATTGTTGAAGGGAAAAAAAATGCTGTGCATTACCTTCGAGGAACTGCTATCACTCCACTATCGTTCGATATTTGAATGCAATGGAGAATGTTCAAAAATTGGGTGCATGGGAACCGCCTGCTCTAAGCCAAAATGACAAATCAAATCGCGTGTGAAAAACAGGGATTATTCCTCTCCCTGTAGCGTTACTGGTGACAAGAAATGGTGTCTTCATGCTAAGGTAAGAAAAAGAAAGGAATGGTTGGGCCGAAACAAAGCAGTAACTCCCTTTAAAAAGATTTGTGCATCTGGTTGGACAGCGACACTATGGTGTACTGCGAATTGCTTCCTTCCGGTTTAACCATCACTGCTGACATTTATTGATTTATTGTCAACAACTGAGACGTCTTTGGTGACACTATCTAAGAACACAAACAGGGTGTCTGCATGAAGTGAAGCAACGCAACGAAAACGACCGCCTTCGTTCTACTAGACTGACAAAAGATACAACGGGAACCAATGTGGGAAGTCTTTACGCATCCACCTTGTTCACCTGATACTGCGCCCACGGACTTCCCCTTTTCCGTTTCGTATCGAGTAACCTTGATGAAACGTACTTCCACGGTCAATGCACTCCAAACATGGCTTCAAGAATTCTACGCCTAAATGTCACATGACTTCCACAATCGTAGAACCAAAAAGTTACTCCAGCGTAGGCAAATTGCCGAAGGAGAATATATTATTGACGACTAAATACTCTGTTCTGTCTTCTGTTACGTTTGTTAGACTTCTGGAAGAATGTTACGAACTTATCTACGATCCAATTGCAAGAACGGATACGTGTTTAATGAATAAGGAATCTGTATTAATCAAGAGACTTGTACCACCTTGTTCATGGTTGATTTGTTCGTAAATTAAGTTTAACAGAAATCAAGTCTGAGACAAATAAATATTCAGAACAATATTATACACTATACGGAGGAACTTAATATTAATATTATACATTAGTAATTGGTTTTAATATCCATACATTAAGTGTGGTAAAAAGAAATACCCTAAGATTGACAATAGCTTTGTACTTTATTATAAACGTAGCACTGTCTACCTGGGCCATGTGCCACCTAGAAACTTATAGGTTCCATAGAGCAACTCTGCGGGAAGCCATCCTGGATTCCTGCTATCACAATGAAAGAAGGACAAATTCAACTCATTGCCCATTACTTACAATATGTGAGCCAGACATGTTTCAGCAGATGTAATGTATGAGATGTTGATATTTACATGGGGTCAACATGGAAAAAGTGTAGAGGTATCTATGATGTGTTGCCCATGTACCCCAATTAATTCATCTTCACTTGTATCACCCTCTGAATCATGGAGACTGTGATCAGTGAAATGAAAGCGCTGTCCATGAGAGAGAGTTCACACATGACACAGGAAAATTGCAGATGACGATAAACAATATTTGATTTTGAGTTAATGTTGTTTGCTACGTGAGCACGGACAACGAGATGCGTGTCACGATCGTGCAATAATAATATTCCAGTTCTTGGCAAGTGGAAATATTGGGTGATCTACTTAAATTTTCTGATCCTTGTGGTGCTATTGAAGGACTGAACATTCATTAAACAGTACAAACTTGCACATAGTTGAAACAAGGAAGAGTAGTAATGACCAAATAATGTACTTCAACAGTTTACAAGATAAATATGTTGAGTCCATAAGCGATTTGAATAAAGGGCTGAGTTAAAGTACACATATGTGTGGTGAAAATAAATAAGGGAAACTTTCTGCTGAGACGACTCCAAAAGGTTCATCCAATAATTATGCAAAGTCAATTCTCAGTTGCCAGTTAACATAGCCTTGTACAATGAATCCAAAACTTTGTAGCTTTACTTCGTTTTTCTCGTGACACAATAGCGGAAGATACTGTCTCATGTGATGACCCAATCAAAAAACGTTTGTGTGTCAGATATCTCATACAGAAACTGATCAGCAAGTCTTAAGCGGTTGAATGTTTCGTAATTTTATTTCACAGGGACTGTCCTGCGGGCCTTAAAGATGAACATAGAATTTATGTTGGAATACCAATGCAACATAATTGCCAACCGGATAAAGAATTAATATCAAGATCAGAAGTGTGAATACTTATTCAGTGAATATGACTTGTAAAGGTTTATATCGATTGCTAATCTTATGGAATCTTTCTTGAATTCCCTGTGAAAGATATAAATCCTCTTTCATGTTTTAGTTGATCCTTACACCACGTTTATGTGACACCACTCACTGAAATGTACATGATTTTTGTTACGCATGGGAACATACACACACACACACACACACACACACACACACACACACACACACACCAACACACACACACACACTTGAGTTTTGATATTTAAATTACTTTTGTTTTGACACACACGCACACACACACTCACGCACACACATCAAAACTTGTACAGGCAATTGGAATAGAAATCAAAATAAATACCATTTTCGTCCTTTTTATTGATCATGAAAACAACACGTTGCATGGTGTACCACCATGCAGCGAGACCTTCAGAGGTGGTGGCGCAGATTGCTGTACACACCTAAACCTCTAATATCCAGCAGCACGTCCTCTTGCATTGATTCTTGCCAGTATTCGTCGTGGCATACTATTCACAAGTTCATGAAGGCACTGTGTCAGAAGAACATGCTGGCCACTCTAGTCGAACGATGTCATTATGCTGAAGGAAGTCATTTACAAGATGTGCACGATGGGGGCGCGAATGGTCGTCCATGAAGACGAATGCCTCGCAGATATGCTGACGATATGGTTGCACTATCAGTCGGAGGATGGCATACACGTACCTCACAGCTGTTACGGCGCCTTTCATGACCATCAGCGGCGTGCGTCGGCCCCACATAATGCCAGCCCGAAACAACAGGGAACCTCCACCTTGCTGCATTCGCTGGATTTTGTGTTTAAGGCATTCAGCCTTACCAGGGGTGTCTTCAAATACGTCTCCGACGAATATCTGGTTGAAAGCACATCCGACACTCTTCGGTGAAGAGAACGTGATGCCAATCCTGATCGGTCCATTAAGCATGTTGTTGGGCCCATCTGTACCGCACTGCATGGTGTCGTGGTTTCAAAAATGGACCTCGCCATGGACATCGGGAGTGAAGTTGCGCATCATGCAGCCTATTGCGAACAGTTTGAGTCATAACACGATGTGCTGTGGCTGCACGGAAAGTATCATTCAACATGGTGGCGTTGCTGCCAGGTTTCCTCCTAACCATAATCCCTAGGTAGCTGTCATCCATTGCAGTAATAGCTCTTGGGCGGCCTGAGCGAGGCATGTCATCGACAGTTCCTATCTCTCTGTATCTCCCCCATGTCCGAACAACATCGCTTTGGTTCACTCCGAGACGTCTGGACACTTCCTTTGTTGAGAGCCCTTGCAGGCACAAAGTAACAATGCGGACACGAGCGAACCATGGTATGGACCGTCTAAGCATGGTTGAACTACAGACGACACGAGCCCTGTACGTCCATCCTCGTGAATTGACTGGAACTGATCGGCTGTCGGACCCCGTCCGTCTAATAGGCGCTGCTCATGCATGGTTGTGTACATCTATGGATGGTTTAGTGACATTTCTGAACAGTCGAGAGTTTCATGTAACTTTGGATCAGCCCTTTTCAATTAATTTACTCATTAAGTTATCTATTGTGTGACATCTGTAATTAAATTCAGTTGATCCAAAGGGAGCGATCTGTTTATTGGTAAGGTCACCCATACAGGTCTTTCTCAAATCTACAGCCGTACGTCGACTGCTCAGATGTGCCACAGGCAGTGTCACTCAAAAATTCATATAAAGCAAAAAGAGTTCACAGAAAAATGTGTAGCCAGACACATGGGAGAAGCGAATTGTGACAACAGACCAGTGATGGGCACCTGACATGTCAATAGTGCAGGGGCATGAGCCGAGAGGGGTGAGACACTAAACGACGACCCAGAACAGTCCACTTTCGTGATGCCGACCATAGTTAAATACTTTTATGCATTTTCTGCATTATACTACTGCAACTGGTACTTTGAGATATATGTGAGTATAGTTGCGGTTAAGAACTGCTGTAATCTTCGGTACTGGTTACATCTCTGTGTAGGACCTTGGCAAGGGCTTAAATACACATGAAAAACAGTTTCAGTAGCTTGTGGTATAAAACTTGACACAAAACGACACGACCAAAACCGTTTTACTTCACGGATTTTCATCTTTATAATACTATAGGTGTTTACTTTGCTTGCATCAACATCAAAATAAATAGTTTACTGTGGTCAAAAACGGCTGTTTTGAATCGTAATTAAATCACACGTTTCACTTTCTACGAATTGACATAGTAAACGATTGTGTAGCAAGAACAACAAATGCAAGGAATACAAAATATAACGATTTTGACAATAGAGTAATAAATTATGCATTTTTTTGTGGGTACACTAAGCACCTGCTTGCGTGTGCACGTGAATTTGCACGTCTGCATTTGTGTGTGTTTATGATGTCATTTTGTCGAAATTTCAAATGCTTAGATAGCTGTTTTATATCTTCAGATTATTGTCATGTCGTATAACATCTCATTTGGCTTGGAGTTTTTCAGTCTGAAGAATTTCAAAGATGTCCTGTGTTTAGGTTAGACATAACGGAATAAGATATAATTTTCTTCATAAATGTTTTTGTTTGATGTATACATGATCGACATAAAATGAGATACCTGCGTGACCAATATAAACCCCGTTACGTCTTAAGACAAACCTTCGGAAACAATCACTGTAAAGGTAAATGAAAGTCACTGATTGCAAGTACTCGTACCTTTTATTTGATACCACATCACTTAGAAAGTAGGCTGTTAGACGTATGAGGGATTACTCCTCACATTTTGTATTGTGACGTGGTTTACAGTGAATGTATTTTATTATAGCCTAAAATTCCGCGAGAATATCGAGCCCCAACTTCTATAAACCTCTCCTGCCTGTCGTAAATTTAAATTAAGTCATGTAATTCCGGTATCGTTCCTCTCTTAAGGTTTCTAATTGTGGACAGCTGATGTATCTAACTTACCCCATTCCCTTTAAAACATCGAGTCTCCTAGCTTTTATGCCACGACTAATTCAATTTCTAGCTCTCTGTTATCAGCATTCTGACGTGAGTCCCAGGCGATGCAGTCTCCAGTTTTCCGACGGATGACCACTTCTTCGATTAGGAAGCTGTTTCGTAATGTCCTTGTTTTCGTCTAAGTTTCATTGGTTATACATGATATACAGCTTAGTTGTTGTTACCTTCTTCCTTATTGGTTTGGATATATACTTAACACATTACCGATTCTCTAAATCCGTAGAATGTGCTAGGTGCGTCAGTGCTTATTGTAATTATTGATATTGAGTATCTTTGTTAGCAGCTTTGTTTGCAATTCCTTCGGTTCTATATGACGAGCGTAGTTGATTTTTTTTCTATTCCCATGATTTTCTCAGAGCATCAGGAAGTAAAAATGATTTCCCAGTCTCTTAATGACCATCTCTCTCAGAACCAAAAGAAATCCCGCTTTTCATTTTCCATTTTCAGTGAGAAACCTTCGTCTCCAATAAATTGCGTGATTGGACATCTGTAGCACACAACTTGCAGCTTACATAAGTTTCACACTGACGTTATTACTACCTTATTAGGCAATACTGAAGATATGTCTTCCGAATCACTTACACATCATTTTTGTCCATACGGGAAATACGTGTATGTCAGTCTGGTTGGCTCCAGTGCTCTGCAATGTACATTAGCAGATCTAGTTAGACAAATCCATTTTTAACGTTTCTGAGTACCTTTTGTAAATAAAGTGGAGATTAAATGACGTTACATTAACGGAATGAAATATTGAATTGAATTTAACTCGGATAAATATGTATGGGCAAAGAAGTGCTGGTAGACGGGGAGGGCAGAAGGATCGCTTTGAAGAATGTAGGTTGCTTGGCGGAGATACGAAGGTGGACGACTTTATACTCAGAAATAGTCTTTGAGTAAAGGAAGAACATTAAATAACCTCCAGTGGGCACTACGTCAACCTGGAGAACACAGGTCTTGTTTTTAGCTGCAGAGAGAAGAGATTTACAGTCCAGTTCTGAGTATCCTGTAAGCAACCCTTTCCTCCGGAAATGTTGTGTTACTTTAGTAGTTCTCTTACTCTTTTCTTCGATTACTGCGTGCGGTGCTGGAAAAGAGGAGGTTTGAAATCAGTTTATATTTATATTCTGGTCTGGACCGATCCTCCTGAAATCCTTGTGTTTCGACAAATATTTACAGTTTTCGTTTGTTGTAAACGAAGTAACTGTTGTGTCTAGACAAGACAGCCTAGACACAATGAGAGGAAGCCGAAGGGCACGCGCTTAAACTCACGCAGGCTGGCGTGAGTTCAAAAATGGTTCAAATGGCTCTGAGCACTATGGGACTTAACTTATAAGGTCATCAGTCCCCTAGAACTTAGAACTACTTAAACCTAACTAACCTAAGGACATCACACACATCCATGCCCGAGGCAGGATTCGAACCTGCGACCGTAGCGGTCACGCGGTTCCAGACTGTAGCGCCTTTAACCGCTTGGCCACACCGGCCGGCTGGCGTGAGTTCTGAAACAGGATACGTAATGAGTGCTATAAAGAAAAGTACGTAGCTTCTGGAATACTTAACTTTAATCCACATTTGTAGAACATCGCTATTGATGATAGATTAATTGAATCTCAATATCAATTGAATACGGCGCCTTGCTAGGTTGTAGCAAATGTAGCTGAAGGCTATGCTAATTATCGTCTCGGCAAATGAGAGCGTATTTGTAAGTGAACCATTGCTATGAACGTCGGCTGTACAACTGGGCAAGTGCCAGGACGTCTCTCTAGACCTGCCGTAAGGTGGCGCTCGGTCTGCTATCACTGACAGTGGCGACACGCGGGTCCGGCGTATACTAATGGACCGTGGCCGATTTAAAGCTACCACCTAGCAAGTGTGGTGTCTGGCGGTGACACCACAGTAACTGTAAGAGAATACACAGTATACTGCCATAAATGAAACTGTTTTAGTAAAGTACAGCACTTTTAGTTGTAGGGTAGTGGTCATACATTTTTCAAGTCTTAGAGCTTGATAGGTATGTAAGTCCCTTTATTATATCGTGGCCAGATATTGTAATCGAAGAGCCGAATTTCTAGAAATATCTAGAAGTTTCACTATCAGATTTTCTGACAAATGAAAATATGTCATAATTTTTCCTTCCGATATTTGCATCTTTTTCTTGACTGGTGTCGAGTTGTCAGTATGCAAGTGGCAATCTCCTGTTATTAGTCCGAATTAAACAATATTGTAATCTTAAAGAAGAGTGTATTTACTTCAAAACATTTTAACTCTCCCAGTTTCCTGTGTAATGAAAGCTATTTTCACAGTGGCCGTAACAAAAGGTGTCCATATGCTAGTTTGTACGTGGTGGGTTGGGGACAGAGGCTATACCCGTGGATGCGGAGTATTATTAATATTTTGGACGACGAATGACGAATATTAAATGGCCATAAAAAGTGCCATTGGCGAACCTGTTAAAAACCTGCATAATATCGACTTTAACGGTTTTCTTGTAAGAAAAACACCTGACTGCAAAACATTTTTTCCTCCATACTTTGTACCCGGGTACGGGCGCCCTTGGCATATCAGAAAGACTGAGCGTATTGTTCGGTGCCATAACAACCGAACACTTTATTGTTCTTAGTTATTCGTGTACTTTTTTATGTAAGAATTTTGTCAAAGTGATCGGTTATAACCGAATAATGATGACGTCAGTCGCTTCAGTGGTCTGATTTCCACAACCCTATTGATGAACTGTGTGATAAATGCGTGCTTACTTGCAATCACTCAAGTTTTTACAGCTTTCTCTTTACAGTACCCAGTTACGTAAAATTTTTGGTGTTCCTAATATCTTCATACCGTGACTTAATAAGAAAAATTTTTATTGGAATATCTCAGTCCTCAGAGAAACGAAAAGGAATGCTTCAATACCTAGGGCCGTTGTTCTCCCGATATTGAAAAGTGTCATGTACTTTATATACGTCTCGTGTCGGGCGGGCGGAAATTTCCCCCAACAAACGTGAGTCAGAAGTTTTGAGTGGATTGATATTGCTCATCATTTTCTGCTGTCTGTTTGTACAGTGCACTTTTACTACCTGGTAAGAATCATAAATACTATCAAGCTACTTCTGTAATTATAGCAAATCCCGTTCTTACATTCCCATTTACGTTATTTTCTATTGATCCAGTCATAAGCCCTATTCGCTCAATTAATTGTTTTCTTGTCATTAAAAATATTTTCTGGATAACATTTATCACATTTTAAGTTTGCGAGGTGCCGGGGCAAGCAGTGTATTCAACACTGCTCTAAGCCCACCCCTATTCTAACTCCGACTTTTGCTGTTGCACAAGGATTAAGAAGAAACACGAACTGACTGTAATCGACCCTGCAAGTGGAGTAGAAAAGAGTTTGGCACCTGCAATAATTTAATTTGATAGAAATTAATTAAATAAAGGAAAGTTTCATAAACTTAGTGAGAAATGAAAGGGTGCCCTACCGATTAACAGAATGAAATTTCTGTCCAAAATAACAATTTCATTTATTATGACTTAACTCAACCGTGCGACTGCTACGGTCGCAGGTTCGAATCCTGCCTCGGGCATGGATGTGTGTGATGTCCTTAGGTTAGTTAGGTTTAAGTAGTTCTAAGTTCTAGGGGACTTATGACCACAGTAGTTGAGTCCCATAGTGCTCAGAGCCATTTGAACCATTTGAACTTAACTCAAAATAATAAACAAAACACACAAAACATTTACAATACATCAAATTGGAACAAATTTGATACTCAAATAAATGCTGTGAAGGTGAAGTTGTCCATAAACTAGATTGTGGCATTTATGACCAAGTGGTATGTGGAGGCAACACCTTGCAACTCAAATCTTAAGAGAAACACCCAGCCAACCCAACACTAATTGCTACTACAGTAGTGAGTACTCAGACAATGAACACCCAAGACAGGACAAAGTTAGAAAAGACGAACAGGCGCGCTCTGCTGAGCTCTGATTATCACCTAGAAAAATTCCCTAATCCGCCGGTGCTGCGGACATACATTACCAAGCTGTCTTCTTAACTGCAAGAACACGATCTGGCGTACCGGAGGCGTTGGCTGGTTGCTTCGACGTCCCGTCGTGGTGATGATAATGTCGCGACTATAGCCCGAAACAAACTATCCTCGTCTGGTTGTTCCAGACAAAAGACTTCCTAGCAATACAAATGCGCCACTGGGGGAGACGAAGAAGGCCCGCCACACAATCACTGATGGTACAGTGATTGATTTTAACAAGCGAAGTCACACAGTAACTCCGATGCAGTCAACATTAGCCAAAACTGCTCAAGACAGACTACATAGGCCGCTTGTACACAGAACGCTCAATTGCCAACTGTACTCAGAAAGTTACGTTGAAGTCGAAACTTCAGCAACTTCGTCAAACAGTTCCAAATAAATAAAAGTATATTAGACAGCCAACGGAAGACAGGCTGTCCAGAGCAGCGAGAGCTCAGTGTTGTAACCTACTCTGACCGAAAGGCGAGAGCCGACCCTCTCAAGAGCACTCGTACAAACCGAACACAGAACATTCCCGTCCCAACGACAGTGGCCGTGGTTAAATGTTCCAATCAGCAACTCGAAAACTGGCGGAAAATTCCCCTCTATTGCCGAAGCACTACCATTCTACCAGTGGAGATTCTTGGCGCCAATTTCTGCGCCGATTTTGCTACGTCACGGAGCTATGCCCTGAGCAAGCCAATCACAGTTACGATTTTGCGGAAAACGCGGGAATTTCCCCGCCAAGGCTGCCTGGGAACACAAGTCATTCCCACGCCTCGCTGGTTGCACGCCAGAAAGTGTTTTCACTAAGTTTCTGCGAAGTAACGGAATCACTAGCCCAGCACCCCTTCTGGCTCCTCTGGGCATGTCACTCCTGCTCTTATGACAATGTTGGCGTCGGGAAAGCATCCACTCGACTCCCTCACACCCGTCAGATTAACGCTTTCAAGCTCAGCAGAACTCACCTGTCACCGGACCACCCGGGTGACGAGAGACACTGCACAGGAAGTCCGTGTGTGAAGGAATAGCAACTTTCCACCACATGCAATTAGAGAGGAAAATCGAATTAGTCAGAGTAAGATAGAAATATGAGAGGGGTCTCATGCCACCTCTCAAGTTTTTGAACCACTACCACAAGCTTCAACATCATTTTCACTTGAACCAGTCATTCACAGTTACTAGGCAACGTAATTGTAGTACTCTGTTCTAAAGTGCAGAAAATACATTGCAACTAAAGTGATTTGACCAACTTTGCAGAGTTGAATGTAAGGCGCCAGTGAACCTACACTGCTTCTATTATTATAGCTGCTATGGACGCACAACAGAAGCCACAAGTGCTGCAGAACGTAGCCTTTTGGAGAGCATCAGGCACCCCTTGCTTCGCTAGGCTTCCTCAGTTACACCTTATATGCATGTAGTACCTACACCACTTAGTCGGTTGGCACCTTCATTTTATTTTCTTATAGCTTATTAGTCATTTCTGTAGTTTGTTGACATGTAACCTATTTTTACTTATGAGCTGCGCATTGTTCATAATTACTAAAATCTCCAATATTCTGACTAGACACATCAATTTAATTTGGCAGATTTAATCATTTTTGCTTGTTTATGTTTAACATTCAATTACGGCACAGTAGATCATGTTTTGGCAAGAATGAGCAGTGCCCTAATATTGCAATAGCTCTAAAATGCTTATACAGCAACTTTCGTACATCTTAAAAGAATGAGGTATAGAAATTAATTGCCTATCCTTTTTGAAACTTCAGTTCCAACCTCCTGTGAAGTTTTACCTATGCTTTATAACATTTTATGTCATTTTATTGATACTTTCTGGTCATTTTAGCATTAATTTTCCAAGTGTGTTTAGGTCATTAAAATTCGGGACCAGCGTAACCTAAATCAATTCTCACTTGTGGTAGCTGGCCCCACAGTCTCTTCCTTGAAGCTACCCCTGGTCCCGTGCATCTTAGTCAAAAAAAGTTGTGTTTTTGTTTCTGTATGGCTGGGTGGCAATTGTAAAGCAGACTCATGAATATGTTAGTGCATATTGTAGTTATGTTGAATAATGAAATATTACGGCTGCAAGGCAAACATTTTAAACTTAGAAGTTAAAATTACAGGTGGACTACAAATAAGTATATTTTGTTGATGATGTAAGTGTTATCTAAAATTGTGTATGCCACACACATCCAAAAAAGCACTTCCCAAGCTTGCAGTTGATACAACGTCTTAGGATTTTTGATGTTACATCCATGAAATGGTGCAAGGTCAGATGTTCAGCAAATGTTTTTCCCTGCAGCTCGAAATTCTGGTGCTAAGGAATATGATTATGGAAATTCCAACCCGATATCAAGTCATAGGCCAATGCTTTGCTTTGTGTTGACTAATTTGAGGAATAGATCTGAGGTAGTCTTCAAACATTGTGTCAAAAGGCAGCATATACTTATGGCTTAGTCTTCAGTCGAATAATTCCAGAAAACATTCTTTTGTAGCTGACATACAAATTTTCTGGGTATGGAGGTCTTCCTTTCAGCAAAATAACTGTCAGTAATTTCTTTGTGTCTCGTTCCTTCTTTCCTCAGCTATGGATGCGCGCTTCCAACAATATCTTCACTGGTACAACAAGATATGTGAGACGTCTGGCTCAACATCTTACTGATGTGTGCAATACAGTTGCGGCAACTGATCACTATTGAGGAGTCAGCCATGATTAACAAAACTCCACAACAATTTGAGGAAACTTTTTCTGTTATGGGGCTTTCCGCACTTTATCTTGAGTCAGACTCACCTAACCAATTTTTCTGCCTGTGGACATGTGAAACGAAAATCTCTGAATAAAATACTATATTTATAATGTATTCCACAACGGATTACACATACATTGCTAGTAGTTTCGTGTAGTACATACAGGGTTACATTAATGGCATTTGCTAGTTAGAGGGAAGGTTCTGAGATGGAAAGTAATGATAATTTGGTTGTGATGAATGTTAATAAATCACTAAGTTATATGACACATATGCAGTAATTGCAGGGCATGAGGATGACAACTGAAGGTAAGTTTCTTACTGGAGAAAAGCCACTGATGGAGGGTGAGCTGCTTCCATACAAATTACCAAGTTACCGCACCAGTGAGTCCCTATCATACTGGTACTGCAAGGCATTCTATGGGTAAGCAGCGGTGGTCGGCGTCAAACCATTGTAGTGCAACTGGAGGGTGTCCTCCATTTCTGCCGGTTGGGAGTGCACTCTTCTGAGTCCGTCCATCTCCGAATGTGCGGTTGCGAAAATCGGACCCAAGATGTATCTTGTGCACGACTGTTCTACCGAATGCATGTGAATATCCAAACTCAGCTGCTCAAAGCCGAATGTCAGCGATTTTCCTGTTCTGAACTCTATGCAAGAAATTTTACGAATGTCTAAAACACAAACTCTTCCATGTCTGGCTACAATTTTTTGCACACGCAAATCATTCAACCAATCACGCCATTTTCTGTCAACTCTGGCCAATTGTAATATTTTGTAATGTCTTGTATCATCGCTTCAGCAGGTCTGTAAAAACTCCTCTGTCAGTCATCTTACTTACCACCTTTCCTCATCTAAAATGTGGAAGTCAGGACCTACGTCACATTCTAACAATGACGATCTGTGCTTTTCCGACTGGCACGTTTTTTCAACCGTGGATAAAAACACGCCCTACTACTCAGCGTCGGCTTGGCGGGCAGCCAGCCATGTAATAAGATCACAGCCGTTGGTGATTTTTGGCACGCTTTCTAAAGACATTATACGAAGACGGAGGCTGTGCCTTTGCACACGACGGTTAGCGTTTCTCTGAAATCCCTAAAACCACCGATCAAGTTTTCCTCGTTAACCTGATGATGCATTGTTTGGTCGGTAGGTTAGATTGGGAGGAACTGTGGAGGTAACGTTTCCTAGCACCGCGACTGTGTCGTGCTGTATTGTACTCGGGCTGGTGCACTGAGGGCTGCAGCATAGCGCCGACCTGGCTACACCCCAGCCACCTACTTTTTCGTGGCGTTGGGTTCAGTTCAGCTTTTAAACAGACACTGACTCCTTCTTCCCAAGGGAACGACCTCTGTGGTAGCCCTTCACCCTTCCTCGCCCTAACCCATCCCTGATGATGCGGTGTCCACCTGTATACAACTTTATAAGGCACGTACGAAACCCCACCAGAACAGAAAAGCATACAAATTTAGTACTGCCACTGCAATCACTGTCACATCACTCCTTAAGATTCTTAGCGCATTTTTCACGTCTGTCATTACTATACTAATCCATTCTATCTCCCCTTTCATGGATAAGATGGTAGCTTAAATGGTTAGACATCTCTGACACCTTCTTGGATTACCTGATACGAGTTGCTTAACCTCTCCAATTAGTAAACAAGAAATACCCGATATGTTCCCCCTCCAAGTTAAAGATATATACACTATTACAATTAAGTCTGTGAATGAGTACTCGTTTTGTTATGAAGTTTCATTTGTGTTATTGAACAAGAGAAAATTTAACCTGGGTGATATGCATTAGTCACATAACCTCTTCACTCAGCTATAGCGGTGGACTAAAATGTTACTATCACAATAAAAATCTTTCGAGACCGAAACTAGCATATACTTGCAATCTCTTAACATCATAGTTACAACAATTAATCGTCCTGATTTACGATCGCCAATAATTGTATTACCTCTGTGCTCTTCTTGTTGGTTTCTCTTCCTGTTGCCTTTGGCCTTTTACTTTAATACCAAACTTTTATTACTTTTGGGAGGCTTTATCGTTACGAGTAACTAGTTAACAAAATTTGGTGCGTCCGTGTATGCAGAATACTTGGTAACGTGCGGCTGGTAAGCTCCCGTGATGTGACTGGACCAGGAAAGTCAGATATGGCTGCAGGCAAAGTACCTGAGTAGACGCCGTAGCGAGCTGTGAGCAGACGTGGGGGACTCTCGCCAGGTTACAGCGGCACAGCGACTTGGAAATCCCGAAGTGACAAGGGAGAGAATATTCCACTACATGCTTGAGGAAGCAAGTCAAGTGGCCCATGAACTATGTTGAAACTGAAGCCTAATAATATATTGACTGAAAAGACTAAAATAGTTTACAGGCACACTAAAAAAAATTATACAGACAGTACCATCTACATGATTGTGAGACAAGCTCAGTAAAGTTATTACGAAGTGCATAATATTATTAACAATCTTATTAATACTTACACCCAAAATTGTCTATAAAATCAATAACAAATGGCACAGACACCCACCATATGCGTGTAACACATTGTTATGTATATCTTGATGACAGTGCCCAAAGAAACATGCATTCATAAGTTATTTATGGAATAGCTTAAAGAAGCATGCCAAAACAAAAATTTTCCGCACGTACAAAAACGATCTTCACCACCATGAGGAAGTCCTTCAATTACCCTATCAGTCCATATGTTTGTTTAATGAGAGTTTGGAAGTTTAAAATACGTATGATTTCCATTTTACTAAAGTAGAACTGCAGCACTACGGTGAATAAGGTTGTCATAATGACTAGCTTTCCTGCAGTTTCGTTTGTGACCTATAAAATTGAATAAATCCAGTTAATAACGTTATGTTTAAAAGTGAACAATGTGATATGAGGTTATTAATCAACGAATAAAGTTTGATGTATATATTAGGAGTGTATGGATGTTATAACAGTCCAATCTCTTGGGTGACGGTCATGACGTAAGGTGCTATATTGGGAATGCCAATGGACGCATTACGTGTTTGTATAGGCAGCCAGAGCAAAGCTTCGTCTTTTGTCCGATGAGGTCCGTTTTCGTAAGGTTCTGTGCAGCTAGAGAACTGCTTGGTCTTAAATGTTATTTGGATGTATTTCAATGTGCACAAATTCAAGACTTAGAAATATTTGTAAGTCTGAGTGCTAGTGGCCTTAGACTCACAAGTGGGCTAAAAGTAAGCGAATATATCTGCCGTTGTGAATTTGTCACTGTATGCAGTTGTTGAACTTTGAGATTACACTGCAGTTTTATTGGTATTACCAATCAGTTCCTAGCATTTAGTCTGCAAGCCATACCGCCCGTAATGCTCTGCTAGTACTGCGTAACTAACTGTATAACACTATCTAGAATCAATATTGTGTTCTGCAAGAAACTATGTGAAGCTGCCATTCAAATAAATTTGTGTGTATTTGAATGAACAAATGATCAGAAAATGCTACATCAGTTGCACCCCACATTATTATCCTAATGGTTCTTTTAGTAACGTGTTCTTTTAATAATCAGAACCCAGATATTGAATCGTTTTATTATATCAATGTTTGTGGTTACTAATTAAGGTGCTTCATGAATAATCTGTGCTTCAATAAGAACTTAAACAACTGTACATGAGTGAATCTCCTTGATCTGATGAGCCATATGAAATCTAGATCGTGTACTGGTTTTCTTGTGGTTAGGTAGCAATGAATATTGTTACCTACTTCCCAGTTAAGTTGCAAAGCAGACGTGACAATTCTGATGATGTTACACTAGTTACTGAATTTACAGGCATACGTTGAAACAAGTTAAATAGCCTAAGAGATACTGCAGGCTAGTGCAAATTTTCCTGTCGTTATCAACCGTCGTTTTCTCTGTCCTGAATGACCATGTAGTTGATACGGTAGCAGAAATGTAGGCGCTCAGTAGAGCCGCTGGTCGATTACAAGAGGAAACCAACGCAATGGCTGCCGACAATCGCGTAAACAACCGGATTGAGTATGTATGGTATCGCAGCTCCCTGTAATTCTATTACTTGTAATCGATATGAAACGGTGAGACTGTTTGCATTGTATTATAATTGGAAAAATAACGTACTTCGGCTCATAAAATGTTTCTATGCAATGGCAAACGTTTTGTTCCTTTTCCAATATGTGATCAGGAAGAAAGTTTATTAAAAAAATAAGAAAATCAAACTTACACTTGCAACTGGTTACAGGAAATGTGCACATAATGTCTAATTTACTGGAACACCTAGAGTCAAAGGAAAAGAAAAACGTTTTATTAGATTTGTAACAAAGGAAGCACAATTATATATAACATGGTGTCACCATATTCACATATCAGATACGGTGTGTAAACGTACTTATAAACTTTTTACTTTTACTTTTCTTGTTTGTTTCGGATTGTGTCTTGATGCTGAGCGATAAGACTGCAGTATCTTCACCTTGCTAGCAAATGGGCAGAGACTTCCCGAAATCATATCATACGTTTACATTGACCTCAGCAAATGATCTGAGTTTGATTCACTTGCAACCCCATCTTAGAGTCGATCCTTTTGCAGTCACGAATATGGAAAAAATATACACAGGTGTATGAATATTAAAAAAAAAAAATAAACGTTGTGAATGATGTTGCTGTCGCTGGGCTAACTTCTCCACTCCACAGGCGTGTGCAGTGACACTTGTGACCTGTACTTCTTAGATTATTTCAAAGATTTTTGATGATAAAATATGTTCTTAATAATATTGAAATTCCTGTTTCTTTTGTCAATCATTCCATTGTATTTGACGATGTAACATGAATATTGAGGATACATATTTTCGCGAGAACAAAAGAAGAGAAAAGCAACAACATAGAATTTATTTGAACACGATATGCTACGAAGCGACCTCCTGACGTTATCCACTGCGCTACCGCCTCACTTTATTTTTCGATGCTCGAGCGAAGTCGCTCGCCTCAATACGTACACCGTCATTTTGTTGGAAATTATTTTGTGTTGGTACCAAAGCCTAAACTTCTTCATCTGACGTGACAAAAGCGTATCGTATGAGACATCCTTAGACATTGATACACACTGGGACTCGGTCCACAACAGTGTTACTGCAGCTCACCTGTCAGCTACCCACCACTTCGCCGTTGATTGTTATGCACAATACGTGTCGCTACCTAGCTGACAACATTACTATTACATATGTGTAAATTTGTCGCCTCACTGAAAGAACATCCTCAGTTAGCAAATTATCTTGTTGCAGTCTCATTCCATTAATGCCGCTCCAGTGCTATTCAGTTAGGTAAATACTTTGAATTCCACTGTTATCAAAAATGTTCTGTGCTTGCTTACAGCTAAGCTGCAACTAACAGTTCTGCAGTAATAATCGATCAACACCTCCTGACAAAACACGTGTACCACCTCCTCAGTGATCGCACGTACACTACAAAGCCCGCCACTAAATTCTCTCGTGAAATTAAGTTTCATGTCCACAAACAGATGCTACACATACAGTACACATTCTTTAACTACCAGTAATAGCTTTATGACTTCAGTGCGTCTCCTATAGCATATTATTATCTCAATCCAGTTTAGATTGGTCTTATTACTGAGGTTACATAACTAATAACTCTTAAATATACCAGTGAAGTTCTTATATTGTTCTGGCACTTCAAGCCTATCTGAAAAAGTAATAAAATCCCAACCTATTAGTCAACCCTAAGATAGGGTCCACCCGTGGTCTAAGGATGCCGACACTGTAGCTCAGCGAGTTCGGTCAGAGGGCTGAGTGCTCTCTTGTAACACTCCACCCGTCACTTATGTGGTTTTAGCGTGTGTTCTCCCCAACTAATTGACTAACAGATCAACAGAGAGTGCAAAACTGCCGTAATATCGGATAACGAAAAAAGGAATATGGCCCTGTGACTCCTAATTGAACTGCGGTGGTAGTGTTGACATTAATTTATTCAGAATTGATCACTTTTAATTAAAAAGGGGTGCACATCGATGTTATATTCAGCTGTTGAATCCCAGATGCAAATGTTGAACCTAAAATTAATTAAGAAAGTGACTTGGGATTTCAACTACTTGATTGAAAACGCAGTCGATTAGCACAAATTTATTTTAACTCTCGACCTTCAATCATCACATTACCAGACTCCCCTATCACGCAGTGGCAATAAATTGCGTTTGCGTGGAGTAAAGCGCGATAACTCAAAAGTAATTCCTATCGACTGACCCAGGCGTAATGCGAAGTGCGAGAAGAATTCTACAATACATGGCCCATGAAACCCTCGTGGAAACTTTGCCGACGTGATCCAACAAATTAATCAGTGGACGGAGCTGGCGGAATATCACCAAATACAGCGTGACGGAGCGGCGTCGTATGGACGTCGGCCGACCTCGTGGTGCTGCAAGGCTGCGCTCGTCTATTCACTCCTAGCTATCTTGCTCAATACATAGCTGAAGCAAAACTTCCTATCTCCAAGCAATCGTTCCCTTTGCTAAGGCCTAAACTGCAGAGATGCTCACTCTTTCTCAAGCAAGCTGAGTCAAGAACGCCACGTCCGCACTCTAGGCAAGCTGGGAACGGAAGACTTCTACGTAGACTTCTCCCAGTCCACTCTTCGCCTCGGTTTCCCCTCCAGCAAAATCACTTACGCCAATTGCAGTGCAAGTCGCGTTAATTATGCGTCGCTTCCCAGTGCCGGTTCTGGGAAGTGAACAAATTCCCACAAAATTTCCAACTTCTTCTATTTAGCTGCTCCCAGGCCACCCATCAAGATTAGCGTCTGCACAAACACCAATTTTTCCGGAATTCTGACTCCCAGGAGAGTACTTCATATTCCTCTGTCCTACGTTCCCATCAGAGGCCGGCATATTTCATTCTGTCGCTCTTCTCCTGATTTACTTCAGACTCTGCGGACCGTGAATTCAGCGTGAAGTTGCTATAGTCACGAACACACATATTTTGACCGCTGTTGACCGCTCCACCGTAGCTTTGCTCGGCTTTCTCGCATGTTTCCCTGAAAACAGGACAACGAACATTTATCAACAGGCGTACAAGTTCTCCGTCTGCTTCCCGGTACACCAGCATGGGGTCGGGGTCAACCACCCACGCTGTCACTCATCTTCAGGTGGCTGGAGGCAGCGCCGCGTTACCGCTTTCTCAGCGCTTGAGCCACCCTAAGCTGCCTATTGTCGCTTCCCTTCACCGTTCCCCATCCGGCCACGGTCAACTCTAAATACTTCCCTGGGATAAACTAGCGTCCAGTAAATTGACTCGTTTCCACATAGTTTTCATGTCGTGTGAATTACTTTAAAACCATCACCCGACATTAATTATTCCATTACGTCCAAACTATACCCTCTACAAGATGCATTGTGCCTTGTCAGTCATTTTGTTCAGCCCTACTGTTCGCTCAACGTGAGTTAGGTGATCTTTTATGACTTCATGTAAGGGGCATAGTTCTTGCCATCTTACATAGCCCCTCTCCTCAAATCAATTTTGTAGTACAGGTGATGACTCCTATGGTGTTACCACCTGTGGTACAAAATTAATATCTCCATAACTGGTATTTTTAATCCGTTCGAGTGAGTAGTTACGGGCAATTGATTACCACTGCCTCCTCTCTGATGCACAATCCCACTCATTCCTAGATTACCTGCCTTCAATGACTGGATTTACTGTTAAAGACGTGGTCATTATTTAGTCTAATTTTACTTTAATCTCTGCCGATTACTGAGACAATTATTGGTTTCCACAAAGTTTTCATGTCGTGTGAATTACTTTAAAACCATTACCTGACATTAATTATTCCAATACGTCCATACTATACCCTCTACAAGATGCATTGTGCCTTGTCATTCATTTTGTTCAGCCCTACTGTTCGCTCAACGTGAGTTAGGTGATCTTTTATGACTTCATGTAAGGGGCATAGTTCTTGCCATCTTACACTCTGTAATAAAAAAAACTGAGTCAAGAAATCAACGATCAACTTAACGGATGTCTTGTGACGTCTGCCTAGACCAAACGCAATGAACTATATCGAATAAAAAAAAAGTAGCGACTTTGATTCATAATCAAAACGTCTTCACTCCCAGGTTCGAATCATGCCGCTGCTTAAATTTTGATTAATAATCAGTATTGGCGGGTGAAGACTTCCGGCATAAGAAGTCACCCTCATTCTGCCATCGGCCTTGGCAAAGAGGGCGGAGGAGGGAATAGAGGTTCAGGGCACTCTCTTGTCCCAGGAGTAAGAAATTGCCCCTGAAGGCGAAAGAATTAGGAATGATCAACGGGATGAGGATGCAGAAGGCAATGGAAACCACTGCATTAATGATGTGTAACGTGTATCCACAGGATGTCTGGCCTGTAATTGAAACAGTGTCATGATAATCTCTCTAGTGGCAAAAGATTCCGGAATAGTCCCTATTTGGATCTCCGGGAGGGGACTGCCAAGAGGGAGGTTACCATGAGAACAAGATTATATAATCAACGAAAGGATAACGTTCTAGGAAGTGAAGCGTGGAATGTCAGGAGCTTGAACGTGGTAGGGAAGCTAAAAAATCTGGAAAGGGAAATGCAAATTCTCAATCTACATATAGAAGGGGTCAGTGAAGTGCAAGTGGAAATAAGTGAATGATTTCAGGTCAGATGATTATAGGGCAATATCAACAGCAGCAGAAAAAGTTATAACGGGAATATGTTCATTATGAATAGGCAGGTAGGGCAGAAGTGTGTTACTGTGAACAGTTCAGTTATAGGGTTGTTCCTATCATCCGGCCGCTGTGGCCGATTGGTTCTAGATTCTTCAGTCCGGAACCACGCTGCTGCTACGGTCGCAGGTTCAAATCCTGCCTCGGACATAGATGTGTGTGATGCCGTTAGTTTTAAGTAGATATAAGTCTAGGGGACTGATGACCTCAGATGTTCAATCCCATAATGCTTAGAGCCATTTGTTCCTATCAGAATCGACAACAAAGCAACACCGACAACGATAGTTCAGGTATACATGCCGACGTCGCAAGGTGAAGACGAAGAGATAGAGAAAGTGTATGAGGGTATTGAAAGGGTAATAAACTATGTAAAGGGATAAGAAAATGTAATAGTCATGGGAGACTGGAATGCAGTTTTAGGGGAAGGTGTAGAAGAAAAGGTTACAGGAGAATATCGGCTCGGGACAAGGAATGAGAGAAGAGAAAGACTAATTAAGTTCTGTAACAAGTTTCAGCTAGTAATAGCGAATACTCTGTTCATGACTCACAAGAGGAGGAGGAGGTATACTTGGAAAAGTCCGCGTGATACGGGAAGATTTCAGTTAGATTACATCATGGTCAGACAGAGGTTCCGAAATCAGATACTAGATTGTAAGGTGTAACCAGGAGCAGACATAGACTCAGGTAACAATATAGTAGTGGTGAAGAGTAGGCTGACGGTTAAGACATTAGTCAGGAAGACTTAATACGCAAAGTGCGGTACGGAAGCACTAAGGAATGACAAGATACTGTTGAAGTTCTCTAAGGCTATAGATACAGAAGTAAGGAATAGCTCAGTAGACAGTACAGTTGAAGAGGAATGGGCATCTCTAAAAAGGGCCATCACGGAAGTTGGGAAGGAAAACATAGGTACAATGAAAGTAACTACAAAGAAACCATGGGTAACAGAAGAAATATTTTAATTGATCGGCGAAAGGAGGAAGTACAAAAATGTTAAGGGAATGGAGTAGAGAAATACAAGTCACTGAGGAATGAAAGAAATAGGAAGTGCAGGGAAGCTAGACGAAATGGTTGTAGGAAGAATGCGAAGAATTCGAAAAAGAAATGACTGTAGGAAGGACAGACTCGGCATACAGGAAAGTCAAAACGACCTTCGGTGACATTAAATACAAGTGTGATAACATTAACAGTGCAACGTGAATTCCACGTTTAAATACAGAGGAGGGAGCGGATAGTTGGAAAGAATACACTAAAAGCCTCTATGAGAGGGAAGATTTGTCTGATGTGATAGAAGAAGAAACAAGAGTTGATTTAGAAGAGATAGGGGATCCATTATTAGAATCAGAATTTAAAAGAGCTTTGGAGGACATAAGATCAAATAAGGCAGAAGGGATAGATAACATACCATCATAATTTCTAAAAGCATTGGGGAAAGTGGCAACAAAACGGCTAATCACGTTGGTGTGTAGAATATATGAGTCTGGCGACATACCATCTGACTTTCGGAAAAGCATCGTCGACACACTTCCGAAGGGGGAAAGATGTGACAAGTGCGAAAGTTACCACACAATCAGCTTAACAGCTCATGTATCCAAGTAGATTATAAGAATAATAAACAGAAGAATGGAAATGAAAATTGAGGATGCGATGGATGAAGATCAGTTTGGCTTTAGGAAAGGAAAGGCACGAGAGAGGCAATTCGCACGTGGCGGTTAATAATGGAAGCAAGACTAAAGAAAAATCAAGATACGTTCATAGGATTTGGCGACCTGGAAAAAGCGTTCGACAATGTAAAATGGTGCAAGATGTTCGAAATTCTGGGAAACACAGCGGTTAACTATAGGGAGAGACGGGTCATATACAATATGTACAACAGCCAAGATGGAATAATAAGAGTGGATGATTAAGAACGAAATGCTCGTATTATAAAAGGTGTAAGGCAATAATGTAGATTTTTCACACCTACTGTTGAATATGTACATCGAGGAAGCAATGATGAAAATAAAAGAAAGGTTAAGGAGTGGAATTAAAATTTAAAGTGAAACGATATCAATGATACGATTCGCTGATGGCATTGCTATCCTGAGTGAAAGGGAAGAAGAATTACATCATCTGCTGAACGGAATGAACAGTCCAATTAGTACGGAGTATGGATTGAGAATATATCGAAGAAAGACCAAGGTAATGAGAAGCAGTGTAAATGAGGACAGCAAGAAACTTAACATCAAAATTGATGGTCACGAGGTAGATGAAGTTAAGAAATTCTGATACCTGGGCAGTAAAATAACTAGTGACGGATGGAGTAAGGAGGACATCAAAAGCAGACTAGCAATGGCAAAAAGGTCATTCCTGGCCAAGAGAAATCTACTAATACCAAATATTGACCTTAATCTGAGGAAGAAGTTTCTGAGAATGTACGTCTGGATTTCAGCATTGTATGGTAGTGAAACATGGACTGTGGGAAAACCGTAACTGATGAGAAAAGGAGCATTTGCGATGTGGTGCTACAGACGAATGTTGAAACTTAGGTGGACTGATAAAGTAAGCAACGAGGAGGTTCTGCACAGAATCGGAGAGGAAATTAATATGTTGAAAACAGTAATAAGGAGAAGGGTCAGGATGATACGACATCTGTTAAGACATGAGGGAATTACTTCCATGGTACTAGAGGGAGCTGTACACGGCTAAAACTGTGGAGGAAGACAGACATTGGAATACATCCAGCAAATATATAAGGACTTAGGTTGCAAGTGCTACTCTGAGATGAAGAGGTTGGCACAGGAGAGGAATTCGTGGCAGGTTTCATCAAACCATTTAGAAGACTGATGACAAAAAAGAAAAAAAGTAGATAGACAGTAGACAGTAATAACACACACAAACAAAGATCTGAAATTTTTTGTACGTTAGTGTGCATAATGTCTATTCTACCTAAAGACATCAATTACAAAACTCAATCAAACTCATCATCTGTACAGTACCAAATTATAGGGGAGCCAGTTGGTGGTTATTTATATAATGTCCACCATTCCCCATCATGACGGCTTGAGCTTTTCTGGGGACCCTTTCAGTGCTGTGTCCGAATATCTGAGGAGGAAAGGCAGCCCATTCTTCCTCAAGAGCCAAAACAAGAGAAGGTAATGACGTCGGATGCTGGGGTCTGGGTCCAAGTCAACACTGTCATGCCACAGGTGTTCTTTAGGTTGAGGTCGGGACGTTGGGCAGGCCTGTCCATTTCAGGAATGTTATTGTCCACAGACCATAGTCTCACAGAATCTGCCTTATGACAGGATGCATGGTCATGCTGATACAGTCGACGATCCCCTAATGTACCTCTACTGTACGCAGTACAAAATTCTGTAAAATGTGTTATGTGTCAACATTTAGCGTCTTGTTAAGTGCAATAAGGGCAACCAGGAAAATTATCCCCATTCTGTGATACCACCTGCTCCATACTTCACTGGCAATACTACAGCAAATACTACAGACAATGACAGGCAGCGTTCTTCAAGCACTCGCCAATATCAGACATTCCCATCGGATTTCCTCTGGGCATAGTGTTATTCATCATGCCAAACGTTTCTAGTCATCCACCGTCCAGGAGCATCTCTCTTTACACCACCTCAAGCTTTGCTTAGTATTGCCTACAGACATGTGTGGCCTCTGAGGAGTTCCTCGACCATTGTAGCCAGCTATACCTAATTCTCTAAGCGCAGTCCTTGTGCTGACTGTACTACTGATTATACATTGAGCTCGCCAGTAATTCCTTATGCTGATTTCTATCGCCTTTAACAACCACATTGCGCAATATTCCACGTCGTTAAACGAGGTCCATTTGATCTTGGGTGAGCTGTGGTTGTTCCTCTTCATATTGCATCAGAAGCAATCGACTTCGATGGCTTCAAAGGGTCTAAATGTCCATGATTAATTTGTTATTAAGCCGATATCCAATGACAAGTCAACGAAGTAACTGAGTCAATCGTCTAATACTGCTTCCTTGCAGGCGACAGAGTACTCCTCGCCTCTTTTTATATAGGCAGATCCTGCCCCTCATGGCATCTGGTGGGAAATTCCGCATTACCTAGGGGTGATCGTATTTTTTCAATCAAATAGTATACAGTAAATCCATCATACAACACTACAAGATGTAACTGCAGCCATATTCATAATTCTCTCATATAATGGAAATACATTTCAAGTGATGAATGTCTGAAATCCGTAGCACGTATATGCATAATATATAATCAGCAAACTTGAAAGACATACGTACCGATACAAGTATACTTTTAACCATCATCTCTCTCTCTCTCTCTCTCTCTCTCTCTCTCTCTCTCTCTCTCTCTCTCTTAAGCTGTAAGAACAAATCGAAATTGATAAACGTACAGTCCTTTAATAAGTACTGTAGCACAATAAATTTGATCCAGAATGCGCTATGCGTGTATTTCTATACGGTACTGTTGTGAACATCCTTACGCATTTCACCATGAGTGATGGCTTTTTGTGATTTCGGAAAAGAATTACCTCACCAAATTAATAGTCACATTTATGTGATGCATTCCTGTTAAATACTTCCTTTTGTATGTTGCCTAATTTCTTAGTGTCAGCAGAGCCACTCATATGCTTCTAGAGATTTACTGCACAATTACGTTCAGGAAAAAGTCTCATATGTTCATTTTACTCTTATCACCCGAACATTAATCCAAACAGGAATGTACTAAACACTTAATTATCACCTTTATGTTGTACTGATGATCAAACTTCCTTGAAATCTTGAACATTGCAGTCTTCGCTTGAAAAAAGCCACCTTCGATGTGTCCGCTTTAAAATAGAAAACACTGTTAACCTGCTGGAAATTGCACCAGTGCCCACTGTTATTCTAATGGTGTCCATTGGATTCACATCTGTTTCCGTCACCATTGTTGCATCATGTAGCTATGACCTTTTACATTATGGTTCGAACTATTATAGTTTCCCCACGATCATTTCGCACCAATGATAAATTTTGTTCACCTGCTGTTCTGCAGTGCTCCTCCATCATATCGACACTATCAAGAACAGCCAAAAATATATCCAGACAGCTGACAGAGACTTTTTTCAGCGTGCGCAGAATAACTACTTGAGATACGTCTTCCCCACATTACTTTGCTTTAGTTAAATACTTCCCTAAGTGTGAATCTTCATGTTTTGGCGGCGAAAAGACTGTTCCATTAAGTTTCGAGGGTGCAGCCACAAGAAATCTCCTTCTTCTTCTAATATTTCGGCTGTATAACGTTCAGCCATCTTCAGAGTGAGCCGCAAGACTGCCGCTCCAGTGCTCGCTTGCGGCCACAGATGCAAATGCGCCAGAGACGTTGGTCGGCGGCACAGACGTGCATAATGCGCTAGTTGTATCTATGACTCCGCAGTTGATCTTTGTTGGCATATCGATATATCATTGTGAGCTGCACTTCATGTCCCAAAGTGCCATCCTCTCTGCGCCGAACCAAAACATCCCTTATCCCCTCTGGTGGCCAATTTATTTATGGAGGACTTCGAGGAGAAGGCGCTTGAATCTGCTGACTTGAGACCCACGGTATTCTGGAGGTATGTTGATGACACCTTTGTACTTTGGCCCCATGGTGAAGACCAATTGCAAGACTTCTTAAGACATCTGAACTCCCCCCACGATCAAATAAAGTTCACAATTGAAATTGAAAAGGAGGGATGCCTTCCATTCTTGGATGTTTTGGTTCGGCACGGAGAGTATGGTACTTTGGGACATGAAGTGTATAGGAATCCAACGCACACCGATCTGTATTTACGTGCAAATAGCTGCCACCATCCTGCCCAGACAGTGATTGTTCTCCGAACTTTGACTCACAGAGCGCATATTATTACTGACGAAAGCAGTCTGCAAGATGAACTTTCCCACTTACAAAGAGTGTTTGAAGACAATGGGTACTCTCCACAACAAATACAGAGGACACTGAAAATGAAACCGAAAGAGGCCACAAAGAAAGCAGAAGAAGATGAAGAAACCTTTAAATCGATGGCCTTCCTGCCATATGTGGGTAGCCTCTCATCAAAAATAGGACGCATTCTCGGCAGACACAAAGTAAAAGTGATTTTTCGTCCTCCACCTAAGACAGCTGCACTCGTGGGCTCCGTCAAAGATGATTTGCTGCTCCGAAAATCTGGAGTTTACAAAATTCCATGTGAATGTGGCCTTTCTTACATCGGACAAACAACTCGTACTGTCCAAGAAAGATGTACAGAACACCAGAGGTACACACTACTTTTACAACCTAACAAGTCGGCCGTGGCAGAGCACTGTATTGATAATGATCACAGTATGTTGTATGACAACGTCGAAATTTTGGCAACTGCATCATCCTTTTGGGACTCTATAGTAAAGGAGGCAACTGAAATTCGCTTGACGACGAACTTAATTAATAGAAACAGTGGTTTCAATCTTGATAAATCTTGGAATCCAGTACTTGCTGTAATAAACTCGCAAAGACGTCATCACAGTGCAGCTCACAATGATATATCGATATGCCAACAAAAATCAACTGCGGAGTCATAGATACAACTCGCGCATTATGCATGTCTCTGCCGCCGACCAACGTCTCTGGCGCATTTGCATCTGTAGCCGCATGCGCAGTCGCGTGGTACAACAGTATAAAGGGACGAAGCGAGCACTGGAGCGGCAGTCTTGCGGCTCACTCTGAAGATGGCTGAACGTTATACAGCCGAAATATTAGAAGAAGAAGGAGATTTCTTGCGTCTGCACACCCGAAACTTAATGGTACTTGCTATGCGAGTCTTGTATTGCATTGCAAGTTTCCGATATAAACACTCCTTTGTGGAGTTTTCATACTCGCCACACAACCAATCTTATCTGCCTTTTCTGATATTTTCAATATGCACTTCTCTTTGAGAGTTTCGAGTCCATGCAATTATTGCAATTTTTATAATTTTTAGTTATTCCATTTTCGAGCAAGAAGGATGTAATATTGTCTGATGAAGCACCAGCGCATTCGATTGTTGTTCTCGACGATATTGCTTCTGATTAGCTAGATCGTATGAAGGCATACTTTTCTACGACAATAGCCCGCATGACGCCAACAACTTGAAAAATTAACTGCTGCACTCATCAGAAATGTTATTTGATAAGTTACTGAGCTCACCAGGGGCCTCGCCTATTGCTAACCGTTGGAAGACCTGGGCATTTCAACTGGATAATTAATTTTAATGATTGATGAACGATAGAGTCTAATCTGGTAAAATAATATTGTTTTAAAATAGTTTGCTAAAATGCCCAGGGCACATAAACATCGAGGTTATAAAACAATTTGAGAATGAATTTAAATAATTAGACTAGAACAATGAAAAGAAATAGAATATTACTGGGGTCGGCACCAGCTTGGTGATAGACAATTAAGGTCTAGATGATACCAAGACACGTAGAGGACACAGGTTTTCAAACGTGATTACAAACCAATGCAATTATAGTTAAAAAGAAATATGTTTCCGAACAAAACACATGACAGAACAATAAATACACAACGAAACAGAAAGCATCTTCACCAGACGGGTGAGGTCCCATGAAGTAACTCAACTCAGAAAAAAACGTGACTGGTTGCGGAAAAGACCCCTCTGAAGCAAGAATTAGACTACAGAAAAACATGCTTGCTAGTGTGTGAAGCACATAGATCAAGTTATGAAGACAAAAACTGAAACCTGGAATGAACTGAACTCCCCTCACAATATGGTAATTCCGAAGTCACGTGAGCTCACTACAAAAGCAGCATTAACGTGCCTGACTTTCGTCGAAGTGGGTGCGGGCAATCTACGGTACGCCGACCTGCTGTTCCTGCTAACTGTTGTAGGTACGAACCGACATGATGTGACTGCGAATGGCGGATCTCTTTCTGATTACTGGTTGCAGGTGCAAGTAGTTTCAAAGTGGTACTTCAAAAGCTTGGAAGAAGGCTGAAGTAAAAAAAAAGGAACACGAAGGAGCGTGGAGTCCAAAGTAGAATGATAAGTAGAACCACGGAGTAGAATGCCTCACTAAATTCAGATAGTCGTATTTCATACCTCAAAAAGGCACTCAGCTCAATCTTGCTAGCCAAGCCAAAAATGTGTGTGAATTTCTAAGAGACGAAACTTCTTAGGTCATCGGTCCCTAGAGTTTTAAACTAACTTAAACTAAATTATGCTAAGAACAACACATACACCCATGCCCGAGGGAGGACTCGAACCTGCTGCGGAAGGGGCCGCCTTAACCCGTGCGGTCACTCCGCGCGGCTAGCCAAACCTAAAAACTGCTTAAGTGCTCCTTCAATGACGGATCTGGAGGCCCGTTCGTTAGCTTCCACCATCAAGATGTACCAGCCAATAGACATTTTTATATGGAAATGAGAAAAGAGTGTCGTCCCATTCATATGTCCAGACTTGTTTGTCGGAAATTCCAACAATTAGGTTGAACTTCGCAGAGTGTTCCCACGGGAAGGGCAAAGTTTGGAAATTTTTAAACGCATGAGTGCTTATATATTTTGCTTGACGAAAGGGTGTCTGGAACCCACACACAGGAGCATAACGGCAAGTGGACAGCTGAGGACTCCATCAAAGTTTACAAACACTCAGAGCTCTTACCTCTTCCACCAGTGGTTTCCCTGTCTCCACTACTCGTTGCCCGAGGGAACTGTACTAGGGTGATAATCGTTGAAAGACTAGCCCGACTGCCGGTGCGGTCCGCTAGCATGACACCTGCATTCTAAGTTACTGTCAGCTCTTCAAGAGGATGAGAAAGTTTTACCTGTTTTCGCCACAGCGAAAAGGAGTTCCCCTGGTCAGGACCAGCTGCATTTAAGGGAAAAACTACTTTACGAATGAAATATAAAATGTACAGTGATTGTGAGTTACATTACAACAAGATACGCCCTAACCACTCATAGAGTCAGCGTGCAATAAAGGTGAAAAGTAGGCAAGGATTAACCGAATAGGGAAGTAAATGAAGGAAGAGAATCTCGTACGCAAATTAAATATAAAAAACAGGACAATACATAAGGACAAAGTGTAAGTAGGCTGTTAGGTTTTTATGTTGGTAACGTCATGTAGCGCTCTGTATGAATATCACTGGCTGTGCAGTGTGCAGTCTGTGGATGGTTGGCATTGTTGGAATTCGCCATTGTAGTGGTGGGCAGTTGGATGTGAACAGCGCATAGCGTTGCGCAGTTGGAGGTGAGCCGCCAGCAGTGGTGGATGTGGGGAGTGAGATGGCGGAGTTTTGAGTGCGGATGATCTGGACGTATGTCCATCAGAGAGAGTAAATTTGTAAGACTGGATGTCATGAACTGATATATATATAATGACTTTTGAACACTATTAAGGTAAATACATTGTTTGTTCTCTATCAAAATCTTTCATTTGCTAACTATGCCTATCAGTAGTTAGTGACTTAAGTAGTTAGAATATTTTATTTAGCTGGCAGTATTGGCGCTCGCTGTATTGCTGTAGTTCGAGTAATGAAGATTTTTGTCAGGTAAGTGATTCATGAAAGGTATAGGTTATTGTTAGTCAGGGCCATTCTTTTGTAGGGATTATTGAAAGTCAGATTGCGTTGCGCTAAAAATATTGTGTGTCAGTTTAGTGACGATCAGAATAAGTAAAGATAGAAATGTCTCAGAACGTTCAGTTCTGCTCAGATGTTTGAAAATCAAATAATGTAAGAGGTTTATCAGCACAGCAATTCATTAATTTTTCTAAGGGGACGTTTCAAAAGGTCTGAAACAGACCGCCACCTCATAAACTGGAGGTGTGTTTTCAGCGATCATGTTATATTTGTATTTGATATTATCTTCTACACGTTTATTCATATTATGTCCAGATGTTGATTGAGCCCTACGTTTGTCAACATGGCCCTCAATTCCTTTGGACGAAAGATAGTCTTAAAAGCTATTTGTTGAAATCTCGGACGAGTATTCACAAGAAATTGCCGTTGCTGCGAAGAAGGACAACTGAAGCTGAGTTTGCAGTGGAAAAGCATCTAAAAGTGTATCTTAGTCGCTAGAGATACTGAGACAGATATTCTGAAAGGAGAAGATAGATCAGGACGAAGAAGTTAGGGACGATGGAAGCTAAGTGTTTCTGAAAGCAGAAGAAGAAGGTGAGAATAGGGGGAAGACCGTGATGCAAATGAAGAATAGTTATGAAAGAAATTTATAGCAGACACGTTGTGGTAAACTAGCAACATCAGTTTTAGTGAACCAGTGGACAAAGTATCTTACACTGTATACGCCATCAGATTTGATCTTGTATCAGAAGTTTGGATTATCGGTAACTGAAGAGTAACTGGCGAAGGAGACGAGTTAATAACCATAATTTAAGATATCGGAAATTGAGGTAATAAAATAGTCTACTGTTTACAATTAGCCCTTCTAAATGGAGGTACTCCGCATGAGACCTCGGAAATTTTGTTAAAATTCACAGAACTACCAATTATGATAAACGAAACTCTCTCATTTGGAGGCTATCAGTATTATTAAGCCTGGATTAGAGAAAAGAGCTGGTGAATCACTGCTGACGGGACGTCTTACGTATCGGAATGGGAGAGAACAAAATGAACTTGAATCTTACGATTGGAAGATAGTACCCACCGAATCATCAGCACATTTTGATTTTGTTTCATTGAATTAATTCAAATGAATTGGAGAAGAAATTAGTTTTCCTGCTGGCTTCAAAAGTAGCAGGCAGTAATGAAATAACATGTGCTAGAGAGAGCATTGTGAGGCCTCGAATGCTGCTGGAAGTTTATTACAAGTATGGAAAATAATAAACTGAAAGGATCAACTGCAGAATGGGAAGTTCTGCAAGATAGCGTTCTCAGATTTGGCAGTAGTCTGCTTGCATGTTGCAGATTGTAAGCATCTGGGCGAAGGTAGGAGTGGAATGTACAGAAAGGCTGTCAGAAGTGAGAAAGGCATAGCTCCATCCAGGTTTGAGTGCTTGGTGACAACACCAAATTTGGAACTGTAGTGTGTCCCCAAGATTCTCGGCAATCAGTGATGATGAACTTGACTTTCTCAGCAGTGGTACCATGTGCATCATATAGCACGGATGATTTGATATCTAATATAGTGATATAAATTAATGTGGGAATACATTTGAGAATGAAATTTAATGACGAGACTGCAGTATTTACAGAGGTGGAACATTACGCAATGTGTGTGTGTGTGTGTGTGTGTGTGTGTGCTTATGTAATCTGACAGCCACATTATGCCTTAATGCCCCATTCTACTACTTGCTAACGCACTACTTTGTTATTGGCTGGAGACGTGAAGGGTAGGGATAGAAGATGATGAGAGGGATAGGGGCTGAATGACGTAATTCAAAGAGGGTCTGATGTTTCACATGGTGATGATTACGACGTTGCTTACTGCCGTCTTGGATTGTGGTGTCATTGCCCCTGCGTTTAGCCAACCATGCTTGCACTAGCTACGTCAGTGCTATCGCAAGGTTCAATACTGTATTTATGTGGGAATTGCACTGGAGTCGGCATAGATACACTAGTGGTAAGATTGTCGGCATTTTGTATTTATGTCTTTACCACATGCAAATAGCCCTCACGGAAGTCAAGCTGTCTTGTTCCCACTGGTGACAGAGTCCACTAGGGGAGTACCTGAACGATAAGCGGGAACAAGGCAGTGGAGAGGGACGCGGAAGGGAAGAAGAGAGGCGGTGCAGGCATTGCGTCAGTATGGCCATTCCCTGGCGAGTCTTGTGTGGACGCACGGACCGTGAAATATTTCATTTATATTCTCAGGCTAACAGCGGCTTGGGGTCTCGCCCTTTAATCAGTCGCATGCACGCTGCCCCTCATCTCGTCTCCACGTGTTTGACTGGCATACCGCCACGTGGAGCCATACCAGGCGTCGGTTTAATTACGCCGCCGACAAACTCCTACAACCCATGTCCAGAGGGCGTAGATGGCTGCAAGTTGGACGCCGACGAGCCACTGGACACGATATTGACATCGGACTCACTTGACAGGCAGTGTGAACGTCAGTGCAGCTGACAGAAGTTGTGAGTGGGTACGTGTTATTTCTGTGACGTGTACAGCACATTAACCACATTTCGACGGATACTTGCTCGGATAACAAGACGAAAAATATTGTATGTTTCTTAACACCCAACTGTAATCATTGACATGTCCGCATCCGTCGCGCAGTGGTAGTGTTACCTCTTACCACGCAAGGAGGCCCGGGTTCGATTCCCGGCAGAGGACTGGGTGTTCTATGTCCATCATCATTTTCATCATCATTGAAACCCAAGTCGCCGAAGTGGCGTCAACTAAAAAGACTTGTAATACGGTGACCGAGCCCCGAAAGGGGTATCCCCGCCAATAAATGTCATACGATCATTTCATTTCAATCATTCACATCATTACTACTAGTTATTTCACTTCTGCTGTGGAAAAGGCCTTTTCTATACTCTCACGTGCATTCCGGTCTTAAAGACTCCGTATCCAATGTAGCATTGGATTGGCTTTGGCCGTATTGCCTGAATGTGGATAGTGTTACTGTTATGACTCATTTCCCTTGCACTGCTGCAAGTCATGTTATTTATTTGTTAATTTAATACAATGGACTGACTACGGCCACATTGCTTATAGAAGTAACTATGGCGATTTCGCCTAAATATTAGTGCTATGACTGTTGCTAATAATTTGTCTTGTGCTCCTAAAGGTCGCATTACTTACTTGTTACCTCAATACATTGATAGCAATTTTGAGTACATTTCGTGTAATACCGGACGTAAATACAATTGTCGGTACAGTGGTGTGACTTTTACTTTGCTCTGGAAGAGACCGAATGGATAATACAACACACACAATGTTAGTTCTATTTACTGTAATGCAAGTAAGAAAGATTATTTTACCTTTCGTAGGGATGTCATATTTACACCTGTCTCTGAACTTTAACGTATCACTTTGTACAGGCCAAATACAAGTCTCTCATTCAGAGAACAATTAATAATAACTTTCACGTAGAGTTGTGCCTAATACATCAGTCTCACAGATGGCCTATTGGAAGAGGATGCTATTGTCTTAATCGACGATCGCAGACTGGGCTGAGAGGTACTTGTCTTGTGCTTGCACTGAGAGGTACCACACTTGCTTTGACACCTAGATCTTCGAAAGACACCACGTTTTGCTCATCATTGGAAGTTTTCATTTCATGTGTGACAAAACAAAAGTTATATTAAAAACAGCGAGAATAACGTAAAACTAATCATTTGACAATTTACGAAATATGTGTAATGTAACCTTGAGTAGTCGCTTCTTGTTGGAAGATGGGTGGGAGCAGAGGCCGAGAAAGTGTCATCACCTGTTCCTGCGTTGTTGAGCTGCATCTTGTTGATCGTAAAATTGCGAGTTTTGCAGTCCACGCTTCATTTGTCACGTATTTCCCGATAAAACCAACATATTACATTGCAAAGTCGCATTACAAACATTATAATACGACGAAATGAACACTGAGAACTTTGCTGCAGTATTTTCTGAAGTTCGCCGTGGAACCCAGTCTGTAACTGAACATAAATATTCACTGCATCACGAATACATGCGACATACATTTTAAATTATCAAATAGTGTATTTCACACTATGTTAGTAACTTTTATAATATGAATGCATTAAAAATGATGTGGGCTGAATAAAACATAGTCAAAACTCATAGAAATAAATTAAATAAATAAACAAGTAAATAATGTGACTATAAGCATTATAATGCTAATAATTTAATCTATACTTGAATGTTTTCTAGTGTCATGTAATCGTCTAACATTAAACTGTTGTCTCACAACTTTCGAAATCCAGCACAGAGCTTCATTTGTGTATTTACGATCAGTTCATATGGTTACTTGTCCTGCTCACTATTTCATTTTCATCACAGTCGGAACATACGATGCGTGACTCTATTATTTTCGGTGACTCAATTCTTCTTTGCTTTCGCCAGTCGTAGCTGCTGTTGTCTCAAATTTAGCCAACGTGCATACACTGACCTATGGCGAGGCACATGGATGACTGGTTTTCCTGGTTCTTTTTACTCAGCTTTCCTGGGCCGCCAAAGCCGTCAAATATTCATCACTTTCTGTCGCACTGCTAGCAAGTTTGCTGTAAGGCACGGCAAGTCTCCAGTTTCTCTCATCTTCCGCTAACCAGTCTGCCATAGCTTTCGATAAACTACTATTTGTTAAGGCTTTTTTATCTTGTATTTCATATTCCATTACAATTTAAATACGTCGTTATTACTGCGAAATGACGATCTGTAGCAGCGACACTACCATTTTTCCAAGTCTATCAGAGGTTTGGCCTACATGTTGCTGTGTCTTATGCTGTCTGGCAAAGTGCACAAACGGTGTAATTTTACATATTTTTTTCGTAGAATGTTGTCAGTCAGGTCATGCATGCATTGATTACTAAAAGCAATAAGCTAGCCTGTCTGTAATTCGCTTGTAGAAAGAAATGAAGGTATTGGAAGAAATATAGGCGGTGCACCATGAAATGGAAAGCTGCAATTTTATAACCTTTGCGGGTGGTGCAGGGATTGTGGTATCAATAGCCATTCTTTCTCTACAAATGTCAAACGAGTGTTTCTTTCAGTTAAGTCTGAATTACGTTCCTAGAAATATTTAGAAAAGCCACGCAGCTCAACCAAGAACTGAATTTAACAGTGCTAGGAGTGTAAATATTATAGGATGTGTTTAACTGACAACTCATACCTAACCATAAACAAAGTTCATCATCCATATATCCGATCTAGTACACTACTGGCCATTAAAATTGCCACATCAAGAAGAAGTGCAGATGATAAACAGGTATTCATTGGACAAATATATTATACTAGAACTGACATGTGATTACATTTTCACGTAATTTGGGTGCATAGATCCTGAGAAATCAGTACCCAGAACAACCACCTCTGGCCGTAATAACGGCCTTGATACGCCTGGGAATTGAGTCAAACAGTGCTTCAATGGCGTGTACAGGTACAGCTGCCCATGCAGCTTCAACACGATACCACAGTTCATCAAGAGTAGTGACAGGCGTATTGTGACGAACCAATTGCTCGGGCACCATCGAACAGACGTTTTCAAATGGTGAGAGATCTGGAGAATGTGCTGGACAGGGCAGCAGTCGAACATTTTCTATATCCAGAAAGGCCCGTACAGGACTGGCAACAAGAGGTCGTGCATTATCCTGCTGAAATGTAGGGTTTCGCTGGGATCGAATGAAGGGTAGAGCCACGGGTCGTAACACATCTGAAATGTAACGTCCACTGTTCAAAGTGCCGTCAATGCCAACAAAAGGTGACCGAGACGTGTAACCAATGACACCCCATACCATCAGGCCAGGTGATACGCCAGTATGGTGATGACGAATACACGCTTCCAATGTGCGTTCACCGCGATGTCGCCAAACACGGATGCGACCATCATGATGTTCTAAATATAACCTGGATTCATCCGAAAATATGACGTTTTACCATTCGCGCACCCAGTTCGTCGTTGAGTACACCATCGCAGGCGCTCCTGTCTGTGATGCAGCGTCAAGGGTAACCGCAGCCATGGTCTCCGAGCTGATAGTCCATGCAGCTGCAAACGTCGTCGAACTGTTCGTGCAGATGGTTGTTGTCTTGCAAACGTCCCCATCTGTTGACTCAGGGATCGAGACGTGGCTACACGATCCGTTACAGCCATGCGGATAAGATGCCTGTGATCTCGACTGCTAGTGATACGAGGCCGTTGGGATCCAGCTCGGCGTTTCGTATTACCCTCCTGAACTCACCGATTCCATATTCTGCTAACAGTCATTGAATCTCGTCCAACGCGAGCAGCAATGTCACGATACGATAAACCGCAATCGCGATAGGCTACAATCCGACCTTTATCAAAGTCGGAAACGTGATGGTATGCATTTCTCCTCCTTACACGAGGCATCACAACAGCGTTTCACCAGGCAACGCCAGTAACTGCTGTTTGTGTATGAGAAATCGGTTGGCAACTTTCCTCATGTCAGCACGTCGTAGGTGTCGCCACCGGCGCCAACGTTGTGTGAATGCCCTGAAAAGCTAATCATTTGCATATCACAGCATTTTCTTCCTGTCGGCTAAATTTCACGTCTGTAGCACGTCATCTTCATGGTGTAGAAATTTTAATGGCCTGACGTGTAGTGAATATGGTAACTCAGCGGATGTTTGTGAAAGAAATGTTATTTCACAGTTGTCCATGACAACTGAATGCGTCCGGAAGCAAACCGCAGTCAGTGCCACAGAACATTTTTTTCCAGGAAACGCCTAAACGTTCCGATTTTCTTCATGTGGCAGACATTAGAAACTCCTACTCATCATAGATTTATGTTTCCCTGAGGAATATATTACTGACAATTCCAGAAATATTCGACTGTTTTTTTACTAGTTAATAACCTAGAATGTTTTGGATTTACCGTGTTCTGCTTTGCTAGGGATGGATGTGCATATGTTATCGTAACGTAACAGTAAAAAGATACCTTGTTAAACAAATGAGGAAAAGAAAACGATTTACTGACTACATTTGACTGTTATTAAAAATTGTTTGCCTATTAGAAAAGTTTGAAAGTAGTTAAAACGTCATAATCTGACGAGTCCAGTCCTACCCGGTCTAAATTATACTGGCAACTCATTTTCCTCTAGATAAATAATGAAGTCTAAGTCCTCCTCTGCATTGTTCACAGTTGTTTCACAAACAATTATACAGTGACAGACAAATAAACTCGTGAAATCTTCTCGGGTGATCAGCCGAGTAAAGGCGTCGTCTTCTCGCAACGTTTCGAAGGGTTTCGTACCCATCATCTTCAAGCGAAGTGTCGAGATGCTGTGTTGCGCGGTCCTATAAAGGCTCCTGGACCAGTGACTGATTCCTGGCGCCGACCAAACAGGTACCTGCGGAATCGGCCGCCGCGCCAGTGGTGGGGGGTTCGCGGCGCGGACCGGGCGTCGAGTCCCTGCCGGGTCCTAATACGTCTGTGGCCGCTGCCGTCTTCGGGCCGGAGCGTTCTCTTCTAATTTTAGTTATTGCGGGATTCCAGGCTGTACTAAGTTGGAAACCAGTGTCTCGATTGATCAGGTTGCTGTTCAACCGAATTTCTACAGCCTCTTTGAAAACTGAGTCCCAAAATCCTTTAGCGTCACACAGCTTCTTCGTACCCTCAAAGAGGAAGGTGTGTCCTTCGTTAAGGCTATGTTCCGCTACCGCCGATTTTTCTGTCTGACCAAGGCGTACATTTATAATGTGTTCCGCGCGCCTCTGCGTGATGCAGCGCTGCGTTTGTCCGATGTATTTCGTACCACATTCACATTCAATACTGTATACGCCCGGAGTCTGCAGTCCTAGGTGGTCTTTGACTGAGCCAAGTATGTCCTTAATTTTACTTGGGGCATGAAAAATTGTCTTGATGTTGTGCTTCTCCAGAATGCGGGCAATCTTGGCTGTTGGCGGTCCCGCGTATGGTAGAAATGCCAGGCATCTGGTCTCATCTTCTTCTTCTGGTGTGACTACCTTCCTGCTCTTGTGTAGGGCGCGCGAGATTTGCGTCTCATTATAACCGTTGCTGCGGAAGGTCTTCCTTAGGTGTTGTAACTCTGCAGATAGGCTGTCATCATCACAGATAGACTTGGCCCTGTGCACAAGTGTGTTAAGCACTGAGTTGCGTTGTGCTGGGTGGTGGCAACTCTGTGCATTAAGGTATAAATCCGTATGTGTCTTCTTCCTATACACAGCGTGACCCAAGGTGCCATCAGGGTGCCTCTTGATTAGAATGTCAAGGAAGGGCAAGCTTCCGTTTTCTTCCACCTCCATGGTGAATTGTATGTTGCTGTGTATGCTGTTGAGATGTCGCAGGAAGTCTTGCAGGTTCTCTCTGCCATGTGGCCACACGACAAAAGTGTCGTCCACATATCTGTAAAAGGCTTTAGGTTTCAATGGGGCGGTGTCCAGGGCTGTGTCTTCAAAGTGCTCCATGTAAAGATTAGCGATGCCTGGAGCTAAGGGGGACCCCATGGCTACACCATCCACTTGTTCATAAAATTTGCCTCCACACTTGAAGTAGGTGTTTGTTAACACATGCCGGAACAGCTTTATTGTGTCCTCACTAAAGCGTGTTTCGAGCAGCGCTAGGGAGTCTTCCAGCGGTACTCGTGTGAAGAGTGAGGTGACGTCAAAGCTGACAAGAAGATCTTCTTTATCCAGGCGAAAGCCTTGTAGTACCTTCACAAACTCCCCCGAGTTCTTGACATGGTGCTCACAGTGACCCACGATCGGTTTGAGCAGTTGTGCTAGGTACTTGGCTAAACCATATGTCGGTGAGTTGATGGTGCTCACTATGGGTCGCAATGGAACTCCGTCTTTGTGGATCTTAGGGAGCCCATATAGCCGTGGTGGTGCCGGTGCTCTGGGGTACAGCTTCCTGATGACGTCCTTTTCCAGTCCAGAGTCATTGAGCAAGGCGATGGTCTTGCGAGTCACGGAAGCTGTCGTGTCCTTGTCCAGTTGCTTGTAGGCAGTATCTTGTAGCAGTGAGTTTATCTTCTGCCAATAATCTTCTTTCCTCAGTATCACCGTGGCATTGCCTTTGTCAGCAGCTAGAACGACAGTGTCCTCATCCTCACGTAGGGCCTTAAGAGCCTTCCATTCAGCAGACGTTATGTTGTTCTTGAGCATTTTCGCCTTCTCCAGGACCCTGCACGTCTCTCTCCTAACTTCCTCAGCTGCCTCCGTAGGGAGGCCGCGCACGGCTTGCTCGATGCTGCTGATAATGTCTCGCTTAGGTAGTGTCCTGGGTACTAGAGCAAAGTTAAGTCCTCTCGACAGCACTGATATTGTGGTCTCGTCCAGTTCTTTGCCTGCCAGATTGATGACAGTCTTGGCATTGGTTGTGTGGTCGGCATGTTGCCGGGCTCCAGACAGTCTGGTGAACTTGCCACATTGTTTTTCCGTGGCTTTTCTCTAGTGGATCTCACTGCTTGCATTTGTGTTTCCGTCGATCCACTCCCATGTGTGTGGTGGGAGATAGGATGCCAATCGAAGGTGTTGAGTAAGCAGCATCCTTGCGTTCTTATCTAACTCCTGCCTGGTGACCCGTATGTGCTTGCGCACCAGGGCCGCACCGGCTCGTTGTACTATGCGTCTGGATCTCGTCGTGCTAACAGGGTGTCGCAAGTTGGCAAATTTCGGCAACACTTCTTTATCTCGACACCGTTGTAAGAAGGCCAGTCTGCTAAGCAGCTTGCCCGTCTTGAGTCGTAGTTTCTGTAGCATCTGGTAGCTGCGATGGATATCCTCCCCGTAGAGGTAAGTTAAATGTGATTTGAGACTTTCTCGGCGTATTCCATTCGTTAAATCTTCTCGGGTGATCAGCCGAGTAAAGGCGTCGTCTTCTCGCAACGTTTCGAAGGGTTTCGTACCCATCATCTTCAAGCGAAGTGTCGAGATGCTGTGTTGCGCGGTCCTATAAAGGCTCCGGACCAGTGACTGATTCCTGGCGCCGACCAATCAGGTACCTGCGGAATCGGGCGCCGCGCCAGTGGTGGGGGGTTCGCGGCGCGGACCGGGCGTCGAGTCCCTGCCGGTTCCTAATACGTCTGTGGCCGCTGCCGTCTTCGGGCGGGAGCGTTCTCTTCTAATTTTAGTTATTGCGGGATTCCAGGCTGTACTAAGTTGGAAACCAGTGTCTCGATTGATCAGGTTGCTGTTCAACCGAATTTCTACAGCCTCTTTGAAAACTGAGTCCCAAAATCCTTTAGCGTCACACAGCTTCTTCGTACCCTCAAAGAGGAAGGTGTGTCCTTCGTTAAGGCTATTTTCCGCTACCGCCGATTTTTCTGTCTGACCAAGGCGTACATGGGAGTGGATCGACGGAAACACATGTGCAAGCAGTGAGATCCACTAGAGAAAAGCCACGGAAAAACAATGTGGCAAGTTCACCAGACTGTCTGGAGCCCGGCAACATGCCGACCACACAACCAATGCCAAGACTGTCATCAATCTGGCAGGCAAAGAACTGGACGAGACCACAATATCAGTGCTGTCGAGAGGACTTAACTTTGCTCCAGTACCCAGGACACTACCTAAGCGAGACATTATCAGCAGCATCGAGCAAGCTGTGCGCGGCCTTCCTACGGAGGCAGCTGAGGAAGTTAGGAGAGAGACGTGCAGGGTCCTGGAGAAGGCGAAAATGCCCAAGAACAACATAACGTCTGCTGAATGGAAGGCTCTTAAGGCCCTACGTGAGGATGAGGACACTGTCGTTCTAGCTGCTGACAAAGGCAATGCCACGGTGATACTGAGGAAAGAAGATTATTGGCAGAAGATAAACTCACTGCTACAAGATACTGCCTACAAGCAACTGGACAAGGACACGACAGCTTCCGTGACTCGCAAGACCATCGCCTTGCTCAATGACTCTGGACTGGAAAAGGACGTCATCAGGAAGCTGTACCCCAGAGCACCGGCACCACCACGGCTATATGGGCTCCCTAAGATCCACAAAAATGGAGTTCCATTGCGACCCATAGTGAGCACCGTCAACTCACCGACATATGGTTTAGCCAAGTACCTAGCACAACTGCTCAAACCGATCGTGGGTCACTGTGAGCACCATGTCAAGAACTCGGGGGAGTTTGTGAAGGTACTACAAGGCTTTCGCCTGGATAAAGAAGATCTTCTTGTCAGCTTTGACGTCACCTCACTCTTCACACGAGTACCGCTGGAAGACTCCCTAGCGCTGCTCGAAACACGCTTTAGTGAGGACACAATAAAGCTGTTCCGGCATGTGTTAACAAACACCTACTTCAAGTGTGGAGGCAAATTTTATGAACAAGTGGATGGTGTAGCCATGGGGTCCCCCTTAGCTCCAGGCATCGCTAATCTTTACATGGAGCACTTTGAAGACATAGCCCTGGACACCGCCCCATTGAAACCTAAAGCCTTTTACAGATATGTGGACGACACTTTTGTCGTGTGGCCACATGGCAGAGAGAACCTGCAAGACTTCCTGCGACATCTCAACAGCATACACAGCAACATACAATTCACCGTGGAGGTGGAAGAAAACGGAAGCTTGCCCTTCCTTGACATTCTAATCAAGAGGCACCCTGATGGCACCTTGGGTCACGCTGTGTATAGGAAGAAGACACATACGGATTTATACCTTCATGCACAGAGTTGCCACCACCCAGCACAACGCAACTCAGTGCTTAACACACTTGTGCACAGGGCCAAGTCTATCTGTGATGATGACAGCCTACCTGCAGAGTTACAACACCTAAGGAAGACCTTCCGCAGCAACGGTTATAATGAGACGCAAATCTCGCGCGCCCTACACAAGAGCAGGAAGGTAGTCACACCAGAAGAAGAAGATGAGACCAGATGCCTGGCATTTCTACCATACGCGGGACCGCCAACAGCCAAGATTGCCCGCATTCTGGAGAAGCACAACATCAAGACAATTTTTCATGCCCCAAGTAAAATTAAGGACGTACTTGGCTCAGTCAAAGACCACCTAGGACTGCAGACTCCGGGCGTATACAGTATTGAATGTGAATGTGGTACGAAATACATCGGACAAACGCAGCGCTGCATCACGCAGAGGCGCGCGGAACACATTATAAATGTACGCCTTGGTCAGACAGAAAAATCGGCGGTAGCGGAACATAGCCTTAACGAAGGACACACCTTCCTCTTTGAGGGTACGAAGAAGCTGTGTGACGCTAAAGGATTTTGGGACTCAGTTTTCAAAGAGGCTGTAGAAATTCGGTTGAACAGCAACCTGATCAATCGAGACACTGGTTTCCAACTTAGTACAGCCTGGAATCCCGCAATAACTAAAATTAGAAGAGAACGCTCCCGCCCGAAGACGGCAGCGGCCACAGACGTATTAGGAACCGGCAGGGACTCGACGCCCGGTCCGCGCCGCGAACCCCCCACCACTGGCGCGGCGGCCGATTCCGCAGGTACCTGATTGGTCGGCGCCAGGAATCAGTCACTGGTCCAGGAGCCTTTATAGGACCGCGCAACACAGCATCTCGAAGAGAGCAAATTCTGCCGGATTTCCAATTCGGATTCCGGCAGAACCACTCTGCCCCACAACAGATCATGAGAGTGGTTGAAGCGGCCACAGAGGGCTTCAATCACAGAGGCTACTGCGGGATAGTGCTACTAGACGTAGCCAAAGCCTTTGATTCAGTATGGCATAGAGGGCTACTCTACAAGTTGTACACACAAGGGTTTCCCGGGAGTATAGTTCAGCTGATCAAGAGCTACCTCACCAATAGGACTTTCTCCGTCAAAGTAGAAACTGCCACCTCCACCAGAAGGCGTATTCGTGCTGGGGTGCCACAGGGATCGGTCCTGGGGCCCGTATTGTACAGTTTGTACACTGCGGACACTCCAACGGCCCCCCTGGTGCACACTGCACAGTACGCTGACGATACAGCCTTCTACACGAGAAACGCGAACAAGGACCTGGTCATCCGTAGGCTACAAAGGGTTTTAGATGACACGGAAACTTGGGCCCGTCGCTGGCGAATCACCATCAATTCTGAAAAGACGCAGGCAATGCTGATTACCCGTAGGCTCGGAAGGCGCGAACCTCCTCAACGCCCCCCCCTCCACCTTCACCTAAACGGAACCCAACTCCCCTGGCGCAGAACCGCCAAGTATCTTGGCGTAACCTTGGACTCTCGTCTTACGTGGAAACCCCACATAGACGAGGTCCATAGGAAGGTCTGCGCCAGAATGTCCATCCTGTACCCAATCCTCAACTCATCCAGCTCCCTATCCTGCTCAGTAGGAGTGAACGTTTACCAGGCCCTGATCCGGCCAGTCATGGAATACGCGTGTCCTGTCTGGGGATACGCGGCGAAGCAGCACCTGGACACTCTCCAGAGGCTGCAGAACCGCGCCCTCAGGAGGGCACTGCGTTTACCCCTTGGATTCCCTATCGACGATTTGCATGCCGCTGCGGAAATCCCACTCCTGAGAGAGCGTTTCCAAGACCTGGCAAGGGCCTTCTATGAAGGTACTTCCAGGTCGGGAAACGCCCTCATTCATTCCCTAGGTCGGTATGACATGTCCCGCGATAAACACAATCGCCCCATGACGATCTTTGACGACTAAGTCGAAGAGAAAAATCCCAATACCCATTCCCAAATCCTGCTCCTACCCCAAATACTACAAATATCTCGCCAAACCTCAGGCAAGTACCAGAATCACACAGAACAAACATCACAATCTCACAGACATCCAAAAAGTACAGAAATAATCACACACACAAGCACACAGGGGAGTAAAAGCCGCAAGGCTACAAACTCCCCCTCACACTTCCCCAAAGAGGGGAAAGTAATAGATGTGAGCAGCAGCAGCAGCATCTCGAAAAGGTTGTGAGGTCCATAAAAGACACTCACAGCAGGCAAAGGGCGCAAAGGCCGCCCCCCACACACGCAAACAAAACACTACAAACCCAACCAGTCACACAAGAAAACAAAATACAACAACACACACAGACAAGGCCTGGGTAAAACCAAGGCCGGACACACCGAGGGCGACATATGCGGAAGTGGTTTCCCCCCCGAGGAACCATGAAAGCGTGGCCCAATCATCACAACACCAGACACTATCACGAGAACAACACCGGGAAACACACAGCATCAACGACCAGGTCCACCATGATGGAGGAAGATCTAGGGAACCCCACACACACTCCCCCCCCATGGATCAGTTGTTAGGCGTAATGGTGCAGACCATGAACCTCGTCATGGAAATGATGAAGGAATTCAGGGAAGCCCAGAAGCAGAACACACAGATCCTCGTCGCCCTTCAGGCAACAGTCCAGCAGTCGCTCCCCTCTGCGACTTCCTCAGCAGTTTCAAAACCCCATCATGGATAGACGACCAAACATCCATGGCCTGACAATGTGCGTCTTTAACGCAGACGGCATTGTTAACCAAGAGGTCGAGTTCAGAGAACTCATGAAGGAGTTCTCCATCGACATATGCATGATGGGGGAAACCCACTTAAAACCGGGAACAAAAGCGACAGTCCCCAACTATGTTAGTTATCGCAAGGACAGGCCAACCCATGGCGGTGGAGTGGCCATATACATAAAAAGAGGGATCCCCCACCACCAGGTATTCTTACCAGCTACCAATAAAATCGAAGCAGTGGCAGTGGAAGTAGCCACTGCCACTGGACCCCTAACAATCGTTGCAATCTACCGACCCCCACAAGACCAGATAGATGAGGAAGACATAGCTACTCTAGGGCAAATTGAAGGCAAACTCATAATAGGGGGCGACTTCAATGCCAAACATCCTGATTGGAATTCTAGAGTAACCTCCAGAGCAGGCGCCAGATTGCAACAACTAGCGCGCAACCACCATTTCGAAACATGGGGTCCAGTCGAGCCCACACATTTTCCAAAAAATGGAGGCAGGCCCGACGTGTTAGACATAGCTCTCACTAGGAGGATTACGGGGTTTGTGACCGCGAGGACGATCAACACAATGTCCTCCGACCACAACCCAGTGATCCTAGAGGTCGACGTGGGAGAATGGGTAGCACTCCCACGGTACCAGACGTCTTACAAACGTACAAACTGGGAGCGATACCGAGAAACTGTCGCCTCTGATATCGCTCGCGCTCCGCCACCTACTGCCGAAACAGTAGAACAAGCGCTACAAGACCTAACAGGTACCATTCTGCAGGCAGCAGAAGAGGCCACCCCCCCACAAAGGGATGGCCCGCCGCCGCAAATACAGCTCCCGGAACACTTGCTAGCTCAAATTCGACATAAGAACAGAGTGGCAAAAGAGTGGAAGATAACCAGAAACCAGGCCACAAGGAGGCTGCTCAATCGTCTACAGAGAGAATTGAAGGTAGCGCTCAATGAGCACAGAAACCAGCAATGGCAAAACCGCCTCACAACCCTCAAAGTAGACGATCACACACTTTGGCAAGCAACCAAACAATTCACAAAAAGACGCGCTAGAATGCCGCCACTGCACGGCGAGCGGGGTATGGCCTACAGCCATGCTGAAAAGGCCAACGCCCTCGCCGACACTTTCGAGAAACAGTTTCAAGCGGCTGATCCCCAGGATGATGAGCATGAAAGAGTGGTCCGTCGTCAACTGGCTGTCTTCCTCAATGCTGAGGAGGACCCAGAAGACGAACCCACAATTTTTGCCCCTGAAGACGTGGCAAAAGTAATTAGGTCCCTCCCCTCCAAAAGGGCGCCAGGACATGACAAAGTCACCAACCAGTTGGTCAAAAACCTCCCACCCACGGCGATCGAACACCTCGCGAACGTCTTCAACGAGATTACTCGTACCCGCGAGTTCCCAGCTTGCTGGAAACATGCGGAATTGGTCGCAATACACAAACCAGGGAAAGACCCTCTATTCCCGCAGCACTACAGGCCGATTAGCCTCTTGCCAACTCTCAGCAAGATCTATGAGCGCCTCATGCTAAGACCCATACAAGAACATATTACCAGAGAGCAAATTCTGCCGGATTTCCAATTCGGATTCCGGCAGAACCACTCTGCCCCACAACAGATCATGAGAGTGGTTGAAGCGGCCACAGAGGGCTTCAACCACAGAGGCTACTGCGGGATAGTGCTACTAGACGTAGCCAAAGCCTTTGATTCAGTATGGCATAGAGGGCTACTCTACAAGTTGTACACACAAGGGTTTCCCGGGAGTATAGTTCAGCTGATCAAGAGCTACCTCACCAATAGGACTTTCTCCGTCAAAGTAGAAACTGCCACCTCCACCAGAAGGCGTATTCGTGCTGGGGTGCCACAGGGATCGGTCCTGGGGCCCGTATTGTACAGTCTGTACACTGCGGACACTCCAACGGCCCCCCTGGTGCACACTGCACAGTACGCTGACGACACAGCCTTCTACACGAGAAACGCGAACAAGGACCTGGTCATTCGTAGGCTACAAAGGGTTTTAGATGACACAGAAACTTGGGCCCGTCGCTGGCGAATCACCATCAATTCTGAAAAGACGCAGGCAATGCTGATTACCCGTAGGCTCGGAAGGCGCGAACCTCCTCAACGCCCCCCCCTCCACCTTCACCTAAACGGAACCCAACTCCCCTGGCGCAGAACCGCCAAGTATCTTGGAGTAACCTTGGACTCTCGTCTTACGTGGAAACCCCACATAGACGAGGTCCATAGGAAGGTCTGCGCCAGAATGTCCATCCTGTACCCAATCCTCAACTCATCCAGCTCCCTTTCCTGCTCAGTAGGAGTGAACATATACCAGGCCCTGATCCGGCCAGTAATGGAATACGCGTGTCCTGTCTGGGGATACGCGGCGAAGCAGCACCTGGACACTCTCCAGAGGCTGCAGAACCGCGCCCTCAGGAGGGCACTGCGTTTACGCCTTGGATTCCCTATTGACGACTTGCATGCCGCTGCGGAAATCCCACTCCTGAGAGAGCGTTTCCAAGGCCTGGCAAGGGCCTTCTATGAAGGTACTTCCAGGTCGGGAAACGCCCTCATCCACTCCCTAGGTCGGTATGACATGTCCCGCGATAAACACAATCGCCCCATGACGATCTTTGACGACTAAGTCGAAGAGAAAAATCCCAATACCCATTCCTAAATCCTGCTCCTACCCCAAATACTACAAATATCTCGCCAAACCTCAGGCAAGTACCAGACTCACACAGAACAAACATCACAATCTCACAGACATCCAAAAAGTACAGAAATAATCACACACACAAGCACACAGGGGAGTAAAAGCCGCAAGGCTACAAACTCCCCCTCACACTTCCCCAAAGAGGGGAAAGTAATAGATGTGAGCAGCAGCATCTCGACACTTCGCTTGAAGATGATGGGTACGAAACCCTTCGAAACGTTGCGAGAAGACGACGCCTTTACTCGGCTGATCACCCGAGAAGATTTCACGAATGGAATACGCCGAGAAAGTCTCAAATCACATTAGACAAATAAATCGCAACACCAAAAAATAAGTAATGTTGAGAAATGAAATTTCGGTAATACATTAGTCTAGGCAAAACATTAAACTGATTAACATAGCCAGATCATAGCTTGGTTTAAGCGCAAGACGTGCTGTAGCAAATATGAAGTGCTGGTACATTAATAACCGGTGCACCCGCCGGACTGTTGATTCCAAGCATGCAAGTCCTCCTCTGCATTGTTCACAGTTGTTTCACAAACAATTATACAGTGACAGACAAATAAATCGCAACACCAAAAAGTAAGTAATGTTGAGAAATGAAATTTCGGTAATACATTAGTCTAGGCAACACATTAAACTGATTAACATAGCTAGATCATAGCTTGGTTTCAGCGCAAGAAATGCTGCAGCAAATATGAAGTGCTGGTACATTAATAACCGGTGCACCCGCCGGACTGTTGATTCCAAGCATGCAAAGAAGCATGCATTGTGTGGTACAAGTACCGGATGTGAGATAGTCGGTTGGAGATCCATGCCTCGTGCACTTGGTCGGTCAATACAGGGGCGGTTAATGCCGGTTGTGGTTGATGCTGGAATTGTCGTTCGATGATTTCGCATATGTGCCTGACTGGACACAGGTCTGGTGATCAAGCAGGCAAAATAACATGTCGACACTCGTTAGAGCAAGATGGCGTAATGTAACGCAAAGAGTGGTTGCTCAAATATATTGACAACTGGATATTTAGATGGCTGAAGATGTTTTGATTCGACGTTTTATATAGAACAGCAAATGTCCCACAACTGTCTGTATTAAGACGGTCTTAAGAGAATCCCTGTGGAGCGTGTTGGGTTGCACATGCGTTATCGTGTTGGAAAGGAATCCATGGAACGCTGTTCGTGAATGACGGCGCGGTGCGTCGAATCACCAGACTGACGTCCAGTTTTGCAGATAGACTGTGTGGGGTAACCAAGAGAGTGCTCATGCTGTCATACCAAATCACACGCTAGACCATGACGCCAGTTGTAGGTCCAGCGTGTCTTGCACGGAAACAGATTGGTTGCGGGTCCTCAACTGGCTTGCGTCCCACCAACACACGGCCGTCACTCGCACCAAGGCAGAACCAGATTTCATCAAAAAACACAACTGGCCCCCACCATGCCCTCCAATGAGCCTTCGCTTGACACCTCTAAAGTCGCAAATGGCCGTGGTTTGGAGTTAGCGGATTGCGCAATACAGGGCGTTGTTTGGAGCTGCCGTTGAGATAACCGATTTCTAGCGGCCCGTTGTGTCACTGTGGTGCAAGCTATTGCTCTAACTTCTGCTGCAGATGCAGTACGATGCGCCAGAGGCATACGCCGAACACGATAGTGCCACGTGGCCGTCCGAATCCATGTCTTCTTGTAATCTTACATTTTCGTGACCACCGCCACCAGAAATCACATACAGTGGCTACAATCCTGCCAAGTCCTTTTACTGTATAGCAGAGGGAACATCCAGTTTCTCGTAGCCCTATTCCTCGTCCTAGCTGAAAGTCAATGAGGTGTTGATAATGGCTACTTTGAAGTCTTTAAGGTACTCTTGACTAACGTCAACTCACCACGTCCAATCTTAAAGGTAACTAACTCTCACGACTGTTACAGCGTGTTATTAAAGCAGACTAGATTTGCTTCCTGGAAATGGTTATGTCGCACAACTGCTTCTTGGCCCTGCGGTTTTTCTCCACCACTGTACTATTATCGAAAGTAAGATTTTCGGTTTCTTCTCGAGTCTGCCTGAAACGCTTTCTGAGAAGGAAACTAAAGTCCCTCAATTTTTCTCCCTTCAAGGCTCTTCCAGTTCGGATAACATTTGGTTCCGTGGGCCAGTAGACCTTGGCTCATCTGCATATCCCACTCCATTCGCCAGCGTCTGTTCTGTAGGCTACTTCACATCTTATTAGTTCGTTTCCATGTTTCCTTCCGACGGTCACAGCCCGTCTTCCAGGTGCAAATGTGAAGAGCTACGGAGTAGGTGACTTAATGAGATCAGCAGCTGCATCCTTCCAACACCGACTGTCATCACCTATTCCTAGTTGGGAAAGTATTAAACTATTAAGTGACCCTTGAACACTCGATTCTACTTACCGGTTGAGTCAAGTGTGGCTCTAGAAGTGAGAAACTTTTTTGTTCGTCCAAAAGTGTTGGTCACAGAAACTGTAACCGTCACTGCAGCAGCCAACAATTATCAACCATCTGCGGCGGAAAAAGGGCGGGCCGTGCAAACATCCGAAAACCAACCCATAGAAGATTTGGCCAATTTCCCTTCGGCGCTCCCTGCTACGCTGTCTCAGCACCGGCTTCCTCCCATACTCATGGACATCAAGAAAGACTACAAAGTTTTCTAGCAGCGCCTCGGAGAACTTCAGCCGTCTTCATTGTGAGACCTGCAGGAGATGACAATGTGTGTGTCCAACTGTCAAATGCAGAAACGTCACAAGAGAGACAGCACAGCTCTCGCTTCCTTTCCACTCTTATGTGGTTGTCCCAGACAATCCAGTCAAGGGTCACCCAAAGTGTGTAGATCCCGCCCTCCTAAAAGAAGTACTGGAGGACTTGGGATTTGGTGCGCGCGCAGTTACGCTCGTCATCCGCCTAGAGGCAGAGAGAGTAGCACTGTCTCTTGCTAATCGCTCTTTTCGATCAAGATAGTGAACGACACCCAGATCACTTTCGGACGTCAAGCAGAATAAAAAAGGCTCATCCGACCGCTTCCGCTGCTAGTGTACAGGATGTGTGGCACTCCACTGTGCCTTCCCAAAGGTATGCGTGAAGTTCGTTGGCAAATACATGAGCGCAAGATGCTCGCTACCCAAAATGCACCGTTCCAAGTCAAAGAACTGTGGTGGCCGGAACGCCGCGAGCTGTCGTGGCTGTAAAGTGTTTAAGGCCGCTGTGGCTCACCAACGCGGAGTGCCACTCAAGAAGAAGGCAGACCGTCCCGTCCGACGTCCGTCCCCTGGAGCACAGACGCTGGTCATGCCCACCAACTCCTCAAGAACCTGACGCACCACAGCGTAAATTACTGTTTACATATATGCCGATAATGAGCTTCTTATAATACGATAGATGACGATTGAATCTTTATTCATGTATTTTCCCTTGTTCCTCTTCAAGCCAGAAAGATTTGCAGAACTTTTATGGTATTTCCCTTTTGGAATTGATTGTACACGTTTTCCAGCAACAATATCCATGATTACTGAAGAAATGACAAAGCACTATTGAAATTTTATCCAACAAAAAAAATATAATTGTTCTTCATGCCCTCAAAAACAGGCCAATCAAAGAAAAACGTGCGAAAGTGGCTAGGTGACAGCCGGAGTGCTACTGTCATTTGTTTCACGGTACCGCGCACTAAGGACAACTTGGCGAAACTGCGACAAACATGCTCAAAATTAACAAAAATGGTTGGTTCAAATGGCTCTGAGCACTATGGGACTTAACATCTGAGGTCATCAGTCCCCTAGAACTTAGAACTACTTAAACCTAACCAACCCAAGGACATCACACACATCCACCCCCGAGGCAGGATTCGAACCCGCGACAGTAGCGGGCCGGCCGCGGTGGTCTAGCGGTTCTAGGCGCTCAGTCCGGAACCGCGCGGCTACTACGGTCGCAGGTTCGAATCCTGCCTCGGGCATGGATGTGTGTGATGTCCTTAGGTTAGTTAGGTTTAAGTAGTTCTAAGTTCTAGGGGACTGATGACCACAGATGTTAAGTCCCATAGTGCTCAGAGCCATTTGAACCATTTTTTGACAGTAGCGGTCGCGCGGTTCCAGACTGAAGCCCCTAGTACCGGCCGACCAAAACTAACATTCATGAAGTAGTGATCTGGGAGACCAGCATTGTTCAGACAAAATACAGAACGTCTACAAGCGTGTTTGGAATCTTTAAAAATTAGGTAATGGCGCTTGCTAAGGATACACCAAGTTCTGCTACTTTCTCACTCAGTGGATTCGCTCATAAGGAAAACTCCCCCCCCCCTTCCCCCAACAGATTTAGTAGCAAGATGGCCCAGTGGATAGCTCAACAAAAACTGTACGCAGATAAAGCATGAAAACAAAAAGTGTTTGTGCTGAACTGTAGAGAAAAAAGCGAAATAGAAACAGTCACCGGTCGACGCTTATAAGTCCAACAATGAGCAATAAAAAGCAGTTGTTGCATTATGGTGAAGGGATGCTGGTGCTGGATTGTCAAGCGGCGGAGTCCTATTCAAAAGTCACTCGTCCCAACCTTTTTTCGTTCCCCACAACATTATGAAATGTCTTTTCTCTTCCTGTAGTCCTGGCAGTTGTCGTACTACGCATTGGTTGCAGAATATGAGCCGTGATAAGAGAGGTGAGATTAGCGTGTACCATTGTTGGCCGGGAGGCCCCAGCAGGGGAAGTTCGGCCGGCGAGTGCAAGTCTTATTTCAGTCGACGCCACACTGGACGCCTTAGTGCCGGTGATGAGGATGAAATGATAATGAGGACAACACAACACCCAGTCCACGAGCGGCGAAAATCTCCAGACCAGTCGGGAATCGAACCCGGGCACGCTGCATGTGAGGCAAGCACGTTACCACTCAGATAAGCAGGCGGACATGTGATAATAATACCTTACCGTCTCAAGTAAATGCGATGGACAGTGAGAGCATGTTAGGTATACCACATAGACGTCTCACAGAATCAAATACAACAAATAAACCGGTGTGAACTATATTACAAAATTGGAATTGAAGAGTCAAAACTTCCACAATAGAAAGTAACTTCAAAACCGTTAAAAACATGTGCTTTGACAGAGGACAAAGAACTTACGTGATTGACAAACTGTTGCGTTCATATGTTGCAGCTTATGTGACAAACTGTTAAGTTTCCACCGTTTTCTTGGGAGTGATCACATTGACATTGGTACGAGCATCTAAATCTGGCAAGGAAGCATATCTCATTCACTTACCAGGTGTACGAATTAGGTGCGTCGATGAGAGATTCCTATCATCTAACACACGTACAGTCCCTAATGTCGTGTATGACACACGAGACGTGTTTTCCGATGGAGGATTCGGTTGACTTGTCGCCTTGTCCTCAAACGTTTGCGATTCCCATTCGGAAGCCACTTCCTTTCGGCTGCTAATACAGCAGTTGTGAAGAATCAATTTTCATTATGGGTCCCTTCCGTGAACCTCGGTGTTGCAAATGGACGTTATACCACGAGACACATATTTGAATACAGCGGGAAGGAAAGTGTCACGAGTGAGATCTGAACCCAGCTCGCTTACTTAGTAGTCCACTTCCGTGACCAAAAGCCGAAACACCGTTGCTCTTTCAGGCTGCTCTATATTGTACTTCTTGGACCATTCACAGTATCTGGTTTTTTTTTTTTTTTTTTTTTTCAGTACACCTTCTTCCTGTTCTCATACTTGATCTATGGTGAGCTTCTGACGGGTTGTCCACAGATCCCTCTTACCACGAAATCTGAGCGGGATAGCGATGGAGAGTTTCCCTTGTCAGTTTTGCTTTGCAACCAGAAGTAGAAAGACCGACGATGGCACCTCTAGGGCCGCGCGGATTAGCGGCGCAGTTGGAGGCGCCGTGTCACTAATAGTGCGGCCCCTCCTACCGTAGGCTCGAGTCTTCCCTCGGGCTTGGGTGTGAGTGTTGTCCTTGGCGTTAAATTTGTTTAAGTACTGTGTAGCCGGCCGGGGTGGCCGAGCGGTTCTAGTCGCTGGAGTCTGGAAGCGTGCGACCGCTACAGTCGCATGTTCGAATCCTGCCTCGGGCATGGATGTGTGTGATGTCCTTAGGTTTGTTAGGTTTAAGTAGTTCTAAGTTCTAGGGGACTCATGACCTCATAAGTTAAGTCCCATAGTGCTCAGAGCCATTTGAACCATTTTGATTTTGAAGTACTGTGTAAATCTAGGGAGCGATGACCTCAGCAGTTTGGTCCCTTAGCAATTCACAGACATTTGAACTTTTTTTTTCCTTTTTGCACCTCTAGGCTATTTTGCAGTTACATTTAGGGCAAACACAAGATTTTTTAGGGGCGCAATCGATATACGCCAACATAGAGAACAAAATGGTGGCAACAACTAATTTTCAGGAAAAAGTGGATTTACCGTAGTTTACTTCTAGATGCTTCACTTATGATAATATAACACTAAGAAGGGAATACGTATCTAGGAAATCAGACTATCAGCAAATAATTTACTCATTCGAAGCAGATTGTCGCGTGCAATATACCTTTAATATAAGCAGAAAGGTTATATTAATACTTGAAATCACTAAAAATATGACAAATATGCCAGTTTAGTTTTAAATCCAGACTCAGTTTCCTTTTTCCCCATTGGGAAATTACGTTTCGGTTTCGCAAGTATTATGTTATAATACTCAATTCAACTTTGTTTTTAATTTTTTTTAATTGTATCGATTTTCGTTTAGCAAATAAGGAACTTCTCTTTGTAAAGACAGTGTCTAATTATGTTACGTGTTTTTTTATACGTTTCTCAATAAAGATTGTGTTAAGTTGCATGCAACTTTAGTGGTGAAGGTGACATTCAGTTTTCATCCAAACAGGTTAAGAAGGTAACTAATTCGTACTCAAATAAATATCCCCCACCCCCACCCCATGAACCATCGGCCTTACCGTTGCTGGGAAGGCTTACGTGCCTCAGCTATACAGATAGCCGTACCGTAGGTGCAACCACAACGGAGGGGTATCTGTTGAGAGGCCAGACAATCGTGTGATTCCTCAAGAGGGGCAGCAGCCTTTTCAGTAGTTGCAGGGGCAACAGTCTGGATGATTGACTGATCTGGCCTTGTAACACTAACCAAAACGGCCTTGCTGTTGTGGTACTGCGGACGGCTGAAAGCAAGGGGAAACTACAGCCGTAATTTTCCCCAAGGACATGCAGCTGTACTGTATGATTAAATGATGATGGCGTCCACTTGGGTAAAATATTCCGGAGGTAAAATAGCCCCCAGTCGGATCTCCGCGCGGGGACTGCTCAAGTGAACGTCGTTATCAGGAGAAAGAAAACTGGCGTTCAACGGATCGGAGCGTGGAATGGCAGATCCCTTAATCGGGCAGGTGGGTTAGAAAATGTAATATGGAAATGGATAGGTTAAAGTTAGATATAGTGGGAATTAGTGAAGTTCGGTGGCAGGAGGAACAAGACTTTTGGTCAGGTGAATACAGAGTTATAAATACAAAATCAAATAGGGGTAATGCAGGAGTAGGTTTAATAGTGAATAAAAACTAGGAGTATGGGTAAGCTACTACAAAAAGCATAGTGAACGCATTATTGTGGCCCAGATAGACACGAAACCCATGCCTACTACAGTAGTACAAGTTTATATGACAACTAGCTCTGCAGATGACGAAGAAATTGATAAAATGTATGATGAGATAAAAGAAATTATTCAGGTAGTGAAGGGAGACGAAAATTTAATAGTCATGGGTGACTGGAATTCGGTAGTAGGAAAACGGAGAGATGGAAACGTAGTAGGTGAATATGGATTGGGGGGAAGAAATGAAAGAGGAAACCACCTGGTAGAATTTTGCACGGAGCAGAACTTAATCATAGCTAACACTTGGTTTAAGAATCATAAAAGAACGTTGTATACATGGAAGAAGCCTGGAGATACTGACAGGTTTCAAATAGATTATATAATGGTAAGACAGAGATTTAGGAACATGGTTTAAAATTGTAAGACCTTTCCAGGGGCAGAAGTAGACTCTGACCACAATCTATTCGTTTGAACTGTAGATTAAAACTGAAGAAACTGAAAAAAGGTGGGAATTTAAGGAGATGGGACGTGGATAAACTGACTAAACCAGAAGTTGTACAGAGTTCCAGGGAGAGCATGAGGGAACAACTGACACAAATGGGGGAAAGAAATACAGTAGAAGAAGAATGGGTAGCTTTGAGGGATAAAATAGTGAAGGCAGCAGAGGATAAAGTAGATAAAAAGACGAGGGCTACTAGAAATCCTTGGGTTACAGAAGAAATAATGAACTTAACTGATGAAAGGAGAAAATATAAATATGCAGTAAATGAAGCAGGCATAATGGAATACAAACGTTTCAAAAATGAGATCGACAGGAAGTGCAAAATGGCTAAGCAGGGATGGCTAGAGGAAAAGTGTAAGGATGTAGAGGCTTACCTCACCAGAGGTAAGATAGATACTGCCTACAGGAAAAATAGAGAGACCTTTGGAGAAAAGAGAACCACTTTTATGAATATCAAGAGCTCAGATGGAAACCCAGTTCTAAGCAAAGAAGGGAAGGCCAGTCCTGACAAAACTCTACCATCTCGTGAACAAGATATATGAGACAGGCGAAATACCCTCAGACTTCAAGAAGAATATAATAATTCTAATCCCAAAGAAACCAGGTATTGACAGATGCGAAAATTACCGAACTATCAGTTTAATAAGTCACGGCTGAAAAATACTAACGCGAATTCCTTACAGACGAATGGAAAACTAGTAGAAGCCGACCTCAGGGAAGACCAGTGTGGATTCCGTAGAAATATTGCAACACGTGAGGCAATACTGACCCTACGACTCATCTTAGAAGGGAGATTATGGAAAGGCAAACCTACGTTTCTAGCATTTGTAGACTTAAAGAAAGCTTTTGACAATGTTGACTGGAATACTCTCTTTCAAATTCTGAAGATGGCAGGGGTAAAATACAGGGAGCGAAAGGCTATTTGTAATTTGTATAGCAACCAGGTGGCAGTTATAAGAGTCGAGGGACATGAAAGGGAAGCAGTGGTTGGGAAGGGAGTGAGACAGAGTTGTAGCCTCTCACCGATGTTATTCAGTCAGTATATTGAGCAAGCAGTGAAGGAAACAAAAGAAAAATTCGGAGTAGGTATTAAAATCCATGGAGAAGAAATTAAACTTTTGAGGTTCGCCTATGACACTGTAATTCTGTCAGAGACAGCAAAGGACTTGGAAGAGCAGTTGAATGGAATGGATAGTGTCTTGAAAGAAGGATATAAGATGGACATCAACAAAGGCAAAACGAGGGTAATGGAATGTAGTCAAATTAAGTCGGGTGATGCTGAGGTAATTAGATTAGGAAATGAGGTACTTAAAGTAGTAAAGGAGTTTTGCTATTTGGTGAGCAAAAAAACTGATGATGGTCGAAGTAGAGAGGATATAAAATGTAGACTGGCAATGGCAAGGAAATAGTTTCTGAAGGAGAAAAATTTGTTAACATCGAGTATAGTTTTAAGTTTCAGGAAGTCGTTTCTGAAAGTATATGTATGGAGTGTAGCCATGTATGGAAGTGAAACATCGACGATAAATAGTTTGGACAAGAAGAGAATAGAAGCTCTTGATATGTGGTACTACAGAAGAATGCTGAAGATTAGATGGGTGGATCACATAACTAATGAGGAGGTATTGAAAGAATTGGGGATAAGAGGAGTTTTTGGCATAAATTGACTAGAAGAAGGGATCGGTTGGTAGGACATGTTCTGAGGTATCAAGGGATCACCAATTTAGTATTGGATGGGAGCGTGGAGGGTAAAAATCGTAGAGGGAGACCATGAGATGAATACACTAAGCAGATTCCGAAAGATGTATGTTGCAGTAGTCACTGGGAGATGAAGAAGCTTGCACAGGATAGAGTACCATGAAGAGCTGCATCAAACCAGTCTCAGGACTGAAGACCACAACAACAACAATATAAATATACCGAGCGGTATGGGGCAGTGGATAGCACACTGGGCAATCGGGAGGACAACGGCTCAAATACCCGTCTGGCCAATGAGATTTAGGTTTTCCGTGATTTCTCTAAATCACTCCAGGCAAATGCGGTGACACTTCCTCATCCTTTCTTAATCCGGGCCTGTGCTCCGGCTCTGAAAAGCACTGTGTCGACGGGACTCTAAACTATGTGTTCCAGCAAGGAAACATAATTTTAGGTATATCAGTACAGCGTTGATGAACTGCTGCCACACCTAGACTCGTCAGATCCATACACTGTAATAAGACTTCATACCTCTGCTGTTATGTGCGAAAACAGTAGATGTTCCTGATGGTATTTTCCTTCCGTCTTTACAGCTACAAGTAAATGTTTGTTTTTCTCATCGGACGTGTTGAGTGGGAGAGGTTGAAGGATGGAATAGGTTCTTTCCTTTCTCATGTGATTTTTTGTGAAAAACTCCCCGCCTCTCCCCCCCCCCCCTGTCCTACTATATACCTATACCCACTCATCGTTGCTTCTCCCTCCCCCATCTAACTCACCACAAAAACGTCACTGCATCACTGTTACCTCTTTACCTCTTTGCCCTTACACAGTATAAAAATACGCAGCAACATAATCATGTAAAATAACACACGTATAATTAACTAAAAAAGAAGGTATAAATTAAAGACAACTCGTGGCAATTTTGGCAATACTTCAAAATAGAATAAAAACTGAGTAGTATGTAAATAACTACGTAGTAAACAGTGGTGTACGAAAAAGTGTGGTGCGTAAAACGTAAAAAAAAACGTATAGTTCTGCAAAGCAGCGACAAGTTAGACTAGTACTATCAGTGTCTAATGAAGGAATAAACCAATGACTTAATAGCAGACGGCATTTCCTCATGTAGGCGAGAAACAAAGCAGAAATTACCGGAAGTAAAAACCAACGAATTGCTAACGAATTTTTAACCTTAAAAACAAATAAAATAGAAAATTACTTTAATTACAGTCACTGATTATTCTTTATTGCAATAAAACGATACGTGTCTGGTGACAAAACAAGTGTTTTCTTGTATATGTAATGACGGAAGGAAAATATCCTTCAGGAACTGTAAAGCAACTACAGACAATATAGCCACACAAATGAAGAGCTACAAACAGATGACGTCTAACCAAAAAGGAATAATGTACTACGGATCTTGAAAGCAGTAGGAAATTAACAAAAATGTTAAACTTCCTGGCAGATTGAAACTGTGTGTCGGATCGAGACTCGAACTCGGGACCTTTGCCTTTCGCGGGCAAGTGCTCTACCGTGTGAGCTACCCAAGCACGGCAAAGGTCGCAATTTCGAGTCTCGGTCTGGCACACAGTCTTAATCTTCCAGGAAGTTTTATATCAGAGCACACCCCACTGCAGATTGAAAATTTCATTCTGGAAACAAAAATATAGTCACTAACCTGCTTTTACACAGTGTTACACGTTATGGATGACATGTTTCACGTACGTAATACAAAAACTGATTTCTTTAAGATTTTGTAGAGTGACAAATAATTATCGATACTATAAACTAGTTTGATTAGGCAATGCTTTTTCTGGGCGGAGTTTTGGCACTTCTCACTGCCGATTCTCGTTTTCATGGCGCTGCGGTTCCGGGTTCCAAGTATTAGGCCAGAGAAAGACAAGAAAAAGAGATACATGCTCACGTTAATGGCGGGGCCGTAATGAAGGAAGAAGAGACAGTCTTTCGGTTTTGGACTGCTGATGCGTCCGTATTGCGCGGCCCGTTAGCTCAGTAGATTAGCGCGTCGTGCTAATAACACAAACGACATGTAATTTTAACTAAAAGCGGAAATGTTGAGCCCTGAATCCCTGGTTACCAATACTAGAGGTTAAAAGTTTAATTTTCTAAGTGACAGAACACAGCTTTTCCTGTAAATGGAATTTGTTTCAGAGTCACTTTTCTTCCTTTCTATTCTACCAGAACACTCACATGAATTAGAAATGATTCATCTCAATGCAGATTCAGGCATTTGTGTAGGTGAATTATAGTCATGACCAGTGCTGTGGTTTTATTTTATTTAGTTGTTCTTTGGGAGTACCAACAGAAATGTAAAAAGAAGTAAATGAATATCTAATAACAATCATGATCGAGTTCAATCACCGGCAATGAGAGTACATATAAATGTCATCAATATATGTTAGTTTCTGTAGACGCTTAGCCAGAAAGCACCCTAGCAGTTAAGAAATCTATATTTACATCAGTATCTTGGAGCTCCTGTTACCAGTGTAAGAAATAGTTTGTAATAAAAATATCTCGGTAGAAGCCAGCAACGTCACGGAGGTATTGAAATGTTAAGTAAGGCTTTAAAGCCATAAATTTCGATGGTCTTCACTTCGATATTTACAAATTGCTGGTTGATGGTGGTGGATTATTTTAAGTTTGGTGCCCCAATGAAGTTTATGCTCGAAAACAAATGCATGGGGAAACATCAGTAACATCAGATCTCACGTACGTCTGTATTGAGGAGAACACATGTGGCACCTTACGTGATCTCTTGGACACCACAACCAATAAACAAGAGTTCAATTCAACCTGAATTTTAGCTCAGGACAGCCCAGCACGATGGTTAAGAAAGCTGTAGTTATAATCTAGTTTCTGGCTACATGGTACATGACGCCACAACCACTCTACAAGAGTTGAGTTCAACTTGAATTTTAGCTCACGACAGCGGAACACGATGGTTAAGAAAGATGTAGTTAAATCTAGACTATGGATACATGGTATATACGGTCGTAGCTGCTACTTCTGTCCTGGTTTTACACACACAGTTGCTTGTATACATATTCTGTGCAGCGCCTCTTCTATGCCAACTGGTTAATGTTTTCTAGGGCTGACACTAGTTGAGTGCCTTTTCCTTGTTATATTCTGCAAGCGATAATATGGTGCCACGGTCCATACACTTTCGTAACGTAGCAAATAATGCTGTACTGTACTTTTCGCGTACAGAAAAACTTTAGGCAGGACATCGGTTCTTTCATTCCTTTGACCGTCCCTATTTGGTTAGAAGATATAACCAAGTTTTTCTGAGTTTCATCGCTTTACTCGAAATTACAACGATTGGCCATTTTTCACAAACGGTATCTTCGTTGTCTCGTCATCATACTGAGTAAAGGACGTATAAACACGGGCAGTGGTGGCTGCTGAAGGAAAGCTATCAGATCAGATCGTGAGCTGTGCCTGGGTAGTTCAGATTGTGAGGGCATGTCCAGCAAAAGGGAGGGTCATGGGTTCAGCGCCATGTCTACCAGCGAGGATGAAATCAGCTCACACACCGCCGCAGGGTGAAAATTCACTTTGATACATCTGATCTACTTTAAAAATTGTCCAATCGATTTCTTATTGTGCTTTAGCTGAAGGGACCCATGTTACTCTTGAAACAAAAAACCGATCAAGCAGTGTGGTACCTACGTGGCCCTGTACCATAAACGGTAAAACCAGTTTCCTCTGCAGAAAAAGATTATGTCCAGAGTTTTGTAGAATGTAAAAGACATTCTTCTGTTTCAATACTTCTCGAAAGAAGCATATATTTGCAGAAGAAAATAATCTACTGTCATGAGAAAAACGTACAAACGTACTAGGGTGCTTTTTCAAAGGAACAAGCGTGTGGAGTCTCAATGGTTAGAGTATCTTCCTATTGCCTTTACAGATATTTTTGCCTATTTGCTTCCTCCTTCCCTGCCACACCAATCCCCTTATTCCACCATCTAAAGACATACTCGGCTGATGAGCGCTTTTAGTGCAATGGATAGATTTCGCCAATTATAAACAATTATATGCATCTTTCGTCTTGCGTCGAATCTATTCTTGAGACGAAGCACATTGATCTATGAGGGACTTGGTCAATCCCACAGGAATGTCACACGCGGAATTCAGTCGGAAACTTGAACATTATATCCTGAATTCGCACTTGCGCCATCTCTGAAAAATGAAATAAGAACAGATCATGCGATTCTGTGGTGACAGTTGAAAACGACTGGCATATTTGCTCGTTCTTTCACAAAACGTTTGTCAGATCTTTTTACATGCAAAAATGGTTCTATATTGTGCAGGAAAGTCCCTAAAGAAAACAGTCTGCTGACGTAACTGTTAATTTTCGTAATTAATGAATTCTGATGTTTGGAAGTTTTGTTTCAAACAATCACGTTATTTGCGTAGATAATTACATGTTCTGTGTATCTTAATCACGGTATCAGTTATAATGCGGAATACGTAATTTGTGGAAGCGTTTGATTGAGAATTGTGTGATGCTACATTCTGTTCATTTACGCATTTGTTACTGAGGATCACCAGTGTTTCATCAGATATTTCACTGTATACGATAGTGGTGTAACTTCATTTCGGTCTGCCCATCGCTCTCTTACGCACCAACATATTCCTAATAGCATTTATTTCTAACGGAAATGCTAGTGATGTATACGCGTATTCCTATGTGTTGATTTGCTATTGTACGGTAGAGATAATTTTTACTTCTGGATACGCGTCTAAGAACGCGACAGTTATTTTAATATATTTCAAATGCCACTGACTAACTTAAGTATGTATTGATAATAGCTTCTTGTTATACACGAAACGATTGCGACAAAATTTATGTCACGTTTCACTGTGTGTGCGTTCGTGATTAGGTGCTGTGAAAAATATCTTGTAAATCGAAACGTAAATCTGCGAAATCTTCTGCTACATAGTGGGATCTATTTTCACTGACACGTAGTGTCAGTGAAAAGAACCTTCTTGTTGTTTCTCAGAACTATACCATTCTTTTTTTGTGCACGTTCCATCTAACAGTTCTTTCACGTAGTATTTTCGTACTTTTATAAATGGTATTGTTTTTGGAACATCGATTAAATCGTAACATAGATGCCTTTGTAGCTGAACTTATGGTTAAAGTGTAACATCACTTAAACATAACGTGAAACAAGTTCCAGCGACACTCTGGGGGAGAGTTATTCATATGCATCTTCATCAGACGGACAGAGCAGCAACCATTCTGGCTGTTGGCTTCACTTTTGAACAGTGTGGGAGTGACTCAGAATTCATCGTAGGATACTGTCATACTATTTAGTGCCGGTAAACGGTACAATTCGCTACATCCACTTTCTGTCGGCCATCCTTGATTAAAACCGACTACGTAGTGGCTTGGGACCAACACGGTACCATGTTCTACACGGTGGTACAAACGTGCCACTTTTTTCCCTGAATCCGAAACCAACGCAGTAATTTAGATACATCTTATTGTGTGTATACTTCATCCTCGCTATCAGCTAAAGAGGATGCATCATATGCAACTCACTGCTGTGTTGTGTAGTTTCCTTGTACTCTAGACTTGTCCCTCGATTTTCTTCTTTGAATTAACAGGGCCATTTTGTAACAAATATGTGTTATAATGTTCTTAACCTCAGGTTACCTTTTCCGAATTAACATTGCCACTCATATCCTGTAATTGTAATAAATACGTGGTGAGCCTGAGTGCTCCCTTGCTAATTTCCACTGGTCTCAAAACTTTTTCAATTGTCCTCGTTGGCGGAGATTCTCCCACGATGATGTCACTCATTCCTGTACTTCATTGCGATTCAGCTATATTACACAGTCTATTATGTGAACATTAAGACAGTGTATCCCACGTGCTTTGGTTACGCATCGTACGAGGGTGTGCTGAACAGTAACGCCTCCGAAACTATTATGTGAAAACCCTTAGAGCTTCTCAAATAAAACAAACGTTATTAACGTTCAACACCTTTATTCTTAATGTCTTGAAAATTATCTAAATAAACAAACAATATGCCTGAAGTACTCTGCTTTAGATTGTAAGCTAGCGCTGTAGTATAAGTAAACTGCCGTTACGAAAATTATACTGTTACAATGTGAAAGACCATCTGCACTGTAAGACTAATTAATTGTAGTAATGAAACGGGAAATCTTTCATACCCTAAGAGTTAGCAATCTGACTGCAAGAATTTTGAACAGTATAAACTGCCTGAATAATTAGCTTGGACATGAAGCCTAGCTTTGCAAAATTTGATCAGAATAACTGTCTTTGAATAACATAAACTGGCCATGATTGAATAAATAAAAAAATTATAATCTTTTCTCCTTACCTCTATTCTTCGCAAATCTGGACAACGCGTTGCATTACTGCACTGTTTTGAGAGCCGCTGTGCTACAACTGCAAATTACTGTATCTACACAGAGACGCGAGAGAGGTGCAATGAGTGCTCTGTTAATTGAAAATCGAACTGTTGATCGAACGTACTTGTAGGACGATCCATTAAAAATAATTTTAAGAGGAAGGTTGGTAAGAAAATGAAATATGCGCAGAAATGACAATACTGTGTTTTTTTTGTATATTGAGAAAAAATGCTCAAGCAGATTTTACTTTTAATGAACTTCTCAACAGCCAAAAAATACACTTTCCTGTCTCTCAAATCTAACAACTTTCAGTACAATAACCAAGTTAGTTCGATGGCGCAGCAATAGGAAAAAACATTTACCTGACATTCCATTAGATTTCTTCCTTCGCAAACCGCCACCAGTTTTGTTTACTCAGCCATAGATTGTCTCAGACTTTAGCAGAAAGGCCTTGTGAATTGTGGGCAGACCTATCCACAAAATTCTAAGTCCAACGTCCTAAACGTGTCAAGAACCGTATTATTCCACCAGGGTCCGTCTCGACTAATTACCTCGACACGAAAATTAGAGAAATTCGGCCTCATAGAGCAGGATACCGACCATCACACTTCGCATCATTCACAAAAGGCACAGGAAGGGCGTAAATGCCACTGGAACGGCGTGTACCTCCACTATTCGTAGGTAAACGTGTAGTAGTAGATCTAGATAAATTATAACGGACCTGAGCACATTCGTGTTTTTGAATTTGAGATGCCTCCATAGTACTGGATTGCACACCCCCTTGCTATTCTAGTATCAGCTCTGAGCTACACGTACACCTGACAGCTAAACTGATTCTGACTTATTAGAAGACGGCCGCTGTGGTCGAGTGATTCCAGGCGCTTCAGTCCGGAACGGCGCTGCTGATACGGTTGCAGGTTCGAATCCTGCCTCGGGCATGGATGTGTGTGATGTCCTTAGGTTAGTTAGGTTTAAGTAGTTGTAAGTTATAGGGGACTGATGACCTCAGATGTTAAGTCCCATAGTGCTCAGAGATATTTGAACAATTTTTTTTACTTATTAGTGATTCCTATTGGCATGAAGCCAACGGCGTTTCCGCAATGGTAACACCGGTTCCCCTCAGATCACAAAAGATAAGCGCTGTCAGGCTTGGTTAGCACTTGGTTGGGTCACCGTCCGGTCTGCCAAGCGGGATTCACTCAGCCCTTGTAAGGCCAATTGTGGAGCTACTTGACTGAGAAGTAGAGGCTCCGGTCACGAAAACTGATAACGGCCGGGAGAGCGGTGTGCTGACCACATGCCCGTCCATCTCTGCATCCAGTGACGCCTATAGGTTGAGGATGACACGGCGATCGGTCAGTACTTTTAGGGCCTTCCAGAACCTGTTCGAACAGAGTTTAGTTTAGTTCGTCATAAAATTTTATTAATTTGTTTACTTAACTTGTACACTAGTGACACAGCCATAACTGACTCAGTAAAGTTTATTTACGCCGACGACCTAGCAGTACCAACTCAAAGCAAAGCGTTCAAAGAAGATGAACCAACAGATAATAACGATATAAAAATCCTGACCATTTTTAGAAAACGTTGAGACATTGGCCGAATCCTAATAAAACAGATCGCAGCTCATCCCACTTTTTTCCAGTGTCCTAACTAGTTTGGGGTGGTCCCTCACAATTTCGTCTCTTTGGCAGCCTTTTCATCTCAGAGCAACAGTTTCAATCTATAGATTCTCTTATTTGCTAGATATACTCCAATCTACAGAAGAATGCTGAAGATTAGATGGGTAGATCACATAACTAATGAGGAGGTACTGAATAGGATTGAGGAGAAGAGGAGTTTTTGGCACAACTTGACTAGAAGAAGGGATCGGTTGGTAGGACATGTTCTGAGGCATCAAGGGAGCACCAATTTAGTATTGGAGGGCAGCGTGGAGGGTAAAAATCGTAGAGGGAGACCAAGAGATGAATACACTAAGCAGATTCAGAGGGATGTAGGCTGCAGTAGGTACTGGGAAATGAAGAACCTTGCACAGGATAGAGTAGCGTCGAGAGCTGCATCAAACCAGTCTCAGGACTGAAGACCACAACAACATTCCAATCTCTGTCTTCCTGCACAGTTTTCATCCTCTACAGCTCCCTCTAGTACCATGGAAGTTATTCCGTGGTGTCTTAACGCATGTACTACCATGCCGTCCCTTCTTACTGTGAGTGTTTTCCATATATTCCTTCTCTCGCCGATTCTGCGGAGAATCTCCTCATTCCCTACCTTATCAGTGCACCTAGTTTTAAATATTCTTTTTAGAACCACATCTTAAATGCTTCGATTCTCTTCTTTCCCGGTTTTCCGACAGTCCACGTTTCACTGCCATACAACTCCGTACACCAAACGCACGTTTTCAGAAATTTCTTCATCAAATTGAGGCCTATGTTCGATATTAGTAGACTTCTCTTGGGCAGCAATGCTCTTCTTGCCAGTGCTAGTCAGCTTTTATGTCCTCTTTACTCCATCCGTCATGGATCATTTGGCTGCCTAGGTAGCAGAATTCCTTAACACCATCTACTTCTTGATCACCAGTCCTGATGTTATGCACATCGTTTTTCCCATTTCTGCTACTTCTCATTACTTTCGCCCTTTTTCTCCCTCCATATACCGTACTCTGTTCATTCCATTCAGAAGCCTTTGTAACTCATCTTCACTTTCTTCTCTTTCACTGACGACAGCAATGTCATCAGCTAATCCTATCATTGATATGCGTACACGTTGAATTTTAATTCCACTGTTGAACCTTCCTTTTTCATTTCCGTCGATACTTATTCGCTGTGTAGATCGAACAGTAGGGGTGAAAGAGTACATCCCTATATTACACCCTTTGTAATCCGAAAACTTCGTTCTTGTTGTTCCACTCTTATCGTTCTCTCTTGGCTCTTGTACGTATTGTATATTACCCGTCTTTCCCTGTAGCTTACCTCTACTTTCCTCAGAATTTCGAGTATCTAACCAACATAATAACAAACAGAGGATTAAACTAGACATTTGGGTGTGACAGGCGGTAAATCCCTGGCATTAGGAAAAACATCTAGAATCACGAAATAATATATATTAAGGAAACGGCTGGTGTAAGCTGGGGAGCAAATGCAAAAATATCCTAGGAACTATGGCACAAGCTCTGACGTATCCGTTGCAGAATAAGTGCAAGTACCCATTTCAACATAATAGACGTCCATCCAAACGACAGAATGATGTTCGCTATAGGAACTCTTAAATCCTCGTCAATACCATGGCTGTCAGTACTCTCCAAAATTAACACTCCAAATTTACCACAGCATCAAGCGATAACATACGAATGGAGAGACCTCAAAAGAATCAGGGAATTATCAACTCATGAAATGCTGAATAGCTCATGATGTACCCGACTAAAATCTAGAGAACCAATCTGGGTAAACAATGGCCAACTATCCCGTCAAAGCTATGTTTTATGAGAGAGAAATCAGTGGACGTCCTGGTATGGTCATGAAAAGATAGGTAAATAGGTCCTGTCATCCAACCCTTGGAGAAAACCAACGAAACCTTTGAAGCTCCTGCCACACTGTGACCATAGCAACACTACATAAATGGATGAAGACCAGTCATGACTTTCTCGATTACGGAACATCGAAACTAATACTGCACCACAATTTGCACAAGTGCCCAAAAAGGAAATTCATTGGTACCTGGAAGAACTTTTCAGACGTAACACCTGCAGCAATCAACTGACTTTCCTCTTTGGATACCCAATTAACGGGAAATGGATATCCCAATTAATTACCTACTGCTGCTTCCGCAGCTTCCAGCTTTCACATTTACTGTTTCACATAAGTTATGTGATATATCTTGAATCAATGTAATATAGGTATTTGTAAAATTCACATGGTAAATAAATAATTAAATAAAATAGTTTATTGTTGACATTTTTCGTCTTGTTCTGAAGTTATAAATACGTCTCCTATCTTCGGGGCCTAGGCGAGGTGCAACTCTATGATTAGGCTGGAATGCCATTACCACGTCTTGTTACTCTAAATCATTTTTGGCGAACATGTATGTTTCGTAGAAATGTCACTATCCACTTCACTTCGTATCATTGACCAGTCAACGTTCTTGTTATATATTTCGAGACGTAGTCTTTCTTAGTTTCTTCTTTATAGTGTCCAGAAATATTCGAAAGGGTTCATAATATTTTCAAAAAGCATCACAGTACGATAATAACAGTACACTTTTCTGTACTGTTTATTCATGTCTGTACTTTTGATTAGTTACATTTGGGTACCATTAGTAATGTTGCAGCTTAACTGCGGAAAACACGTGTCATTATTGCAGATCTGGGAATTACTGATAATCGAAGCATGGATTTTCTAGTATACTCAATTCTGTCAAAACCGTCCACAAAGTTAAAATTTAGTGTCGAGTGCAAATCACAGTACCGAATAATCTGACCTTTAAACCATCACTACTTGCAAACGTAGCGCTCGTTAATTGAGTACTTTTTGCAGCGTGGCTTGTGATTTGGTATTGAACTGCCAGAGCTTTTTTTAATGACAAGCGACCGTCACAGGCAAGAGTGGCACCACAGTGCTCTAAACAAGTGCGTACAGCACCAGCACCGATGTTCTGCTCATCTGCGACGGCAGCTAGGTCTAGGGCCGTACTACACCGTTAAATTAATGTTTTAGGGTACTTTAATAAAGGACCTTTTATAAAATACAGGGTATTACAAAAAGGTACGGCCAAACTTTCAGGAAACATTCCTCACACACAAAGAAAGAAAATGTGTTATGTGGACATGTGTCTGGAAACGCTTACTTTCCATATTAGAGCTCATTTTATTACTTCTCTTCAAATCACATTAATCATGAAATGGAAACACACAGCAACAGAACGTACCAGCGTGACTTCAAACACACTATTACAGGAAATGTTAAAAATGTCCTCCGTTAGCGAGGATACATGCATCCACCCTCCGTCGCATGGAATACCTGATGCACTGATGCAGCCCTGTAGAATGGCGTATTGTATCACAGCCGTCCTCAATACGAGCACGAAGAGTCTCTACATTTGATACCGGGGTTGCGTAGACAAGAGCTTTCAAATGCCCCCATAAATGAAAGTCACGAGGGTTGTGGTCAGGAGAGCGTGGAGGCCATGGAATTGGTGCCTATACCAATCCATCGATCACCGAATCTGTTGTAGAGAAGCGTACGAACACTTCGACTGAAATGTGCAGGAGCTCCATCGTGCATGAACCACATGTTGTGTCGTACTTGTAAAGACACATGTTCTAGCAGCACAGGTAGAGTATCCCGTATGGAATCATGATAACGTGCTCCATTGAGCGTAGGTGGAAGAACATGGGGCCCAATCAAGACATCACCAACAATGCCTGCCCAAACGTTCACAGAAAATCTGTGTTGATGACGTGATTGCACAATTGCGTGCGGATTCTCGTCAGCCCACACATGTTGATTGTGAAAATTTACAATTTGATCACGTTGGAATGAAGCCTCATTCGTAAAGAGAACATTTGCACTGGAATGAGGATTGACACATTGTTGGATGAACCATTCGCAGAAGTGTACCCGTGGAGGCCAATCAGCTGCTGATAGTGCCTGCACACGCTGTGCATGGTACGGAAACAACTGGTTCTCCCGTAGCGCTCTCCATACAGTGACGTGGTCAACGTTACCTTGTACAGCAGCAACTTCTCTGATGTTGACATTAGGGTTATCGTCAATTGCACGAAGAATTGCCTCATCCATTGCAGGTGACTCGTCGTTCTAGGTCTTCCCCAGTAGCGAGTCACAGGCTGGAATGTTCCGTGCTCCCTAAGACGCCGATCAATTGCTTCGAACGTCTTCCTGTCGGGACACCTTCGTTCTGTGAATCTTTCTCGTTACAAACGTACCGCGCCACGGCTATTGCCCCGTGCTAATCCATGCATCAAATGGGCATCTGCCAACTCCGCATTTGTAAACATTGCACTGACTGCAAAACCACGTTCGAGATGAACACTAACCTGTTTATGCTACGTACTGATGTGCTTGATGCTAGTACCGTAGAGCAATGAGTCGCATGTCAACACATGCACCGAAGTCAACATTACCTTCCTTCAATTGGGCCAACTGGCGGTGAATCGAGGAAGTACAGTACATACTGACGAAACTAGAATGAGCTCTAACATGGAAATTAAGCGTTTCCGGACACATGTCCACATAACATCTTTTCTTTATTTGTGTGTGAGGAATGTTTCCTGAAAGTTTGGCTGTACCTTTTTGTAACACCCTGTATATGACAAAGTGCTGGAGTGATTTTGTAATTACAAAAATTGACTCACGGTTTTGGCGATTATCGTTTTGAAACGTAATAGAATCAATTATTGAGAACAGATTAAAGAATATTGGAATAAACAGAAACTTCTAAGTGAATCGCACTTTGTATTCCGATGTGGAAGAAGTGCAGAATCAGCCACAGAAAAATTCACAAAATTGGTAATTAGTGATCTTGACAAGAATGAGTTTGTAACAGGAATATTCTTAGATATTTCTGGGAGCTAGCAGCTATAAGATTGTACTAATGTAACAGGAACATTCTTAGATATTTCTGGAACCAAGCAGCTATAAGATTCTATTAAATCCAACTAGATCTAGAATCATTAGGAATTAGAGGTGTGGCTAAAGACAGTGCAGTCCCTACTCTTAGTACTCAGTCTGCTGATCAGAACCAAGCCTTAACTAATGCTAAGCCCTCAGTGAAACACTTACCATAACCAAAGTAAATGATTATATCACTCCCTTTCAGTAGTATATTAAACCTAATACTCTTCGTGATATAGATCAGTGACCTTCCCAGTTCCGTCGGTCATGAGGAAAGCTCTTTGAACCTCCTCTCCTTACAAGGACGGTAGAAATCTTATAGAAACTTATCATGTTGAAGGCAGGAAGCTGGAAAAAGCATGGTCTCATTAAATTTCCACTGGTGAGCATTAGTTTAGAGAGAAATAAAGCTAGTCCAGACAAAATAGGTATTTTAGACAAGATCAAAAATGAACTAAAGAAGGGAGGTATATACAGTTTTCCAATATGTAAACGAAATAGTGATGTCCGTCCCATTTTATTATTAAGATATTTTCAGAATGCAGTTACCTTGGGGTATTCAGAAAACTAATCGGTTTGTGATGAGTCGTGTTGGGGAAGGCACTGTCCAATGGGGTGTTATATACTTTGGGACATTTACTACAGTCGAACAGTTTTGACAATGATTTAAGTGAAAGGCTGATTGGAAAGCACACACAAATCTTAGACTTTGAATTTCTTTGCTTGAAGTCACATAGAGAGAAAATGAGTGCTTGTGGTTGTAGATACTGGAATTGGAGCAAGTACAGTTTCCAAGGGATTTTGGGACGAAAATCAGGAAATAATGTCGATACGGATGAGGCTCAGTAACCATTGTTCACCTTAGTAGGAATCACGGGTTCCAAAAGAAAGAAGACCGAAGAAATAATTGCATTTAGCTTAGTCTTTTTGTTGTGGACACGAAAAGTGTGAAATGTAATGCATAAATGTAATCACATGTAACGAGGTGGTTGGAAGACTTTGGATCGTAGGAAAGTGCTGTACCCCTGCGAAGGTAACCTCATGAAAGACTCCAGTCTAGAGTGATGCATCAGAACTGTGAGTCCTTACTAAGTAATCATGGCAGCATATGCCAGAATTAATAAGTGTGTACTGCATTTACTTTCGTTCCATAATATTGTACGAGCTCATTTTTTGGGGTACCTCTTCAAGCTGAGCCAAATTTTTTTTCAGTACAAAGTGTGCAATACAAATTTTTTGTGGTGTGAACTCAAAACCGTCCTGCATAGGTGTGTTCAAGGAACCGTGTAAGCTTACTGGCCTGTACTGTGCCTAATGAATCATGTAGAAAATCTTCTTTGCCTAATTTCTTCTCGCGTTGTCGGCCACCATTCGATCTGCCGCACTTTAGAAAACGCACGCTCACAATCACGCCTTTGCATATCCTACAGCCACCATTGTTGTACGTGGGTGGTGCCACGTATGATTACGCTACTGCTAGTGATAGTAAACATCCCCTTTCCGGAGCTCCAGTGGCGGGTGTACTTAGGTTCAAACATCGGTGCGTTTGCCATTTCACAACATCTACAGACTTTCATAGCGATCAGGGCTCACCATCTATAAAATAGTCATTATATTGAAGACCGACCACACTGTAGACTTTTGTAACCGTGTATATTTCAAAGCTCAAATCTACTGTTAGCAACTGATGCCACAACTACACAATAAATTATCTATTACTTTTACTATTTCTTATTAGATGTAGAATAAATTAATATCTGAGTTCTCTGTCCATGAACTGCACCTATTTTCGTTCCTGTATGCACTAAAGAAACACAAAGCATGCTTCAGAAGTTACAACACTTCTTATGGTTATTAAGTGCTTTAAATTGTTGTTAAATGATTGCACATGACCCAGACAAGTTAAATTCTCGCTTCTTTTGTATTTATGGAACCTAAACCCTTTCGATGCTGGGGATCATTTGCAACAAACTATATGGATTTAACAGCACAGGTTAGTAAGCTAGTTAGGCTGTTAGTAGCCTAACAAAATGTCACAAGTTTCCATATGTAATTGCACCCATGACTGACTAACAAGTGAGTGAACTTGATGCAAGTGTAACGTAATTATTCTGATTGACTAATGTAGCGGTCACATACCTCAGTGACTCGACCTTGATTGAACAAACCACCTGACTGACATGTGATTTAGTGATCGTGCTGTTTGAATGCTGGCTGCTGACTGCGTAATTGTGCGCAAGGCCTATTTAAAGTTACGCATGGGAAAGCTGTTGCAAAATGTCAAAATATAGAGCTGTTGCTTTGTAGACATTCACATAAAAGATAGAAGAAATAAAAGAATACACAAGCACGTGAGGTATAGATACATTTCTGATTAATAGGTGGATGAAGGTCCTTACTTCCATACAAATAATGCTTATATTTTTGAGGCACAAGTTTCTATCATGCACTGGGATCTCCACAGACTGCAAAAAACTTTGGGGAAACTCAGATGTTCTAATTGAAATATTTCATAAACTAATCTATTTTCCTATAAAAGTTGTACTTATTTGGAGTAGGAACAATCGAGGGTAAGACTCTGGCGTAATGAATTTCTAGCAATATATATTGGTAGTAAGAGATCTGACTATCAGAGTTTTACTTGTTCTTAACTGGTTGGTCTCAAATGACATAATAATTTTGTTAAGTGTACGGATGAAGGCAAAGGAAACTAACCGGCAGGTTGTTGCTAGTCATGGAAATGAAACAAGGAAATTCTTTCGATGGTTTAACAGGCTATATGTAACAATAACATTTGATGGCAATATGTGCTATCTTTATAACAGTAACAGTTCCTCATACTTCGGTAGTGATATTAGCCAATCTGAATATAGAAAGAGTGGAAGGTACAATACACAGAATTTGAATGAATACATGCATTTAGAGCTGACAGTATATATAAAATATGTTGTTTGAATTACGGGGAGCCGGCCGCGGTGGTCTCGCGGTTCTAGGCGCGCAGTCCGGAACCGTGCGACTGCTACGGTCGCAGGTTCGAATCCTGCCTCGGGCATGGATGTGTGTGCTGTCCTTAGGTTAGTTAGGTTTAAGTAGTTCTAAGTTCTAGGGGACTAATGACCACAGTAGTTGAGTCCCATAGTGCTCAGAGCCATTTGAATTACGGGGAACCAATTAGGTAACTTCACACAGGTAAAGACGGTAAAGGTTTTTCGATAAAGACAGCAAAAATTGTTCTACCGAGAGGTCACACATTGTTACAGTAAAGTTACCCAAATACCAAAATAATAAAAGAATTAACTGTGTTTTACGACCACGTAATAAATTTCGCCGATACGGAAGTTATGGCTGTTCAGAGAAGCTGTAGAAATACAAAAACACGCGAACAGCGTCAACAAGAACGAGGAAAGCCTTAAGGTAAATGGATCCTGGCTTCCCGTATTGCAGCCAACGTCCGTCGCAGGTAGCAAAAGGAGAGCCGCACCGGAAATGACTGCGGAGAAGCCCTCGGACGTTGGCGCGCCAGGTACATATAGTCTGCGGCCGCGAGCTCGGCTCCACTTCACCACCGTCAATGGAGGGTGAAGCTTTGACAACGTCAGCCACTCGTGCTGGAGAAACATCAGTAGAATCATGAGATGAACGTCGTCCGAAGAACCCGAGACAGAAGCCAATAGGCAGTTAGTCAACAAGTGGCCACGAAAGCCTTAACAACTTCCGTAAATTGCTGCAGATTTCATTGCTGGGCCATCAACAATTGTCAGCGTTCGAATCATTCAACAAAACATCATCTATGGAGACAACCTCATGAATCCATGGCCCCAGCACACCAGGAGGGGACTGTTCAAGCTGGCGGAGGCTCCGTAATGGTGTGGGGCGTTTGCAGTTGGAGTGATACGGGAACCCTGATACATCTAGATACAACTCTGACAGGTGACACGTACGTAAGCATCCTGTTTGATAACCTGCATCCATTCATGTCCGTTGTGCATTCCACCGAACTTGGGCAATTCCAGAAGGACAGGGCAACACTCCACACGTCCATAATTGCTACAGAGTGGCTCCAGGAACACTCTTCTGGGTTTAAACACTTCCGCTGACCACCAAACTCCCCAGACATTAACATTATTTAGCATCTCTGGGATGCCCGGCAACGTGCTGTTCAGAAGAGATCTCCACATCGTCGTGATCCTAAAGATTCAGCCAGGGTTCATGTTGTTGATTCCCTCCAGAACTACTTCAGACATTAGTCTGGTCCATGCCACGTGGTGTTTCGGCACTCCTGCGTGCTCGCGGGGGTCCTACACAATGTTACGCAGGTGTACCAGTTTCTTTGGCTCTCAGTGTGTATCCATGGGGCAAGTTGAAAATTTGTGCCGAGTCGGGATTCGAAACTGGGTCTCCTGCTTACTAGGCAGATGCGCTGACCACTATGCCAACCGAACGCAGTGGTCACCACAGTTGCACAGACTACGATAGTACGCCTCCCATCAGACTCAGATTCTCAACTTACACCACACACTACCTGTGTGTACCCCTGTTCATTAGCCTCATAACGCGCTGCAGCTCGCAGATTCCTGTACGGCTTCGAGCTTGGTGTGCATGTGCACTGAAGCATCATTGGCCGTCATCACCATTTTTATATATTTTGGCCAGTAATCCGAATGAACAGATACAACATACATCCCGTAAGTGAACCATGTAGTGACCCTACAGTGTTACGATAATGTTACATGTAAGCATTCTTCTCATTATTTGATTATCTTTCTATTGTTGTTCCCGTTGTTTCCTTCTATTGTACGTAGTGTATGGAGCCGCCACGTGTCCTGAGTTTGTGGCAAAGGTTAATTCTCCGCTAAATGAATTACTTCAGTTGAAAACAGGCAACACATAGATGCTTAAGCAGTTAGCTACTGTAAGAGAGAGATTGGGCCTCGTCCAGTTTAACCTCTCTCTCATCAGCTTCAGTTACTCCCTTTTCGAGCAAGTCGAAGAATCATCTGTTGGCTTTTATAAGTGATTTATTGACAGCCGCGAGAGTGTTTATCTTGACTGATGAGCGGTTGTTCCAGATGACGAAGTTGCGCTTACCAGCCGTAGCAAAGGCACCGTTTATATATCACAATAACTTGAAAAGTTCGCTTACATTCGAGCAACTCAATTAGGTCCTACTGCGAATGGGTTCTGTCGTTAACAGCTTAATGGGGCGGAAATAGAATGCCTTTGTTTTGGTACAATAAGACAGATTAAAGCCAATACCTATGAGATTACTGGGACTGACGAAGCAAACGAAGCCATTTGCCAGGAAGCGGAACCGATCATTGGCTGCTTTCCTGTGGGGGCTGCCACCCGATATGTCAAAAAGGTTGGCCTCAGAGCTCGAAGAGATATATATAGATTTGCTGATCTTTTTATCTCATAGTAGCACTAGCTAACTATGTCCTCAATTATTTCCTAGCTGTATTCCAATCTCTGTCTTTACCGTATTTACCCTCTACAGCTCCCTGTAGAACGACGGAAGCTATTCATTGATATCTTAGCATATGTGCTACCATCCTATGCTTTCTTGTTGTCAGTATTTTCCATGTATTCCTTGCATCACTGATTCCGCAGAGAACCTCCTCGTTACTTGCCTTTCCAGTCCACCATCTTCTTTCCAGTCCAACATCTTCTGTGGCACCACGTCTCAAATCGATTCTCCTCTGTTCCAGTTTGCCCACAGTCCTTGTCTCTCTACTATACAATACTGTGCTCCAAACGTACATTGTCAGAAATTTCTTCCTAAAATTAAGGCCTTTTTCATGCTAACAGACTCCTCTTGGCCATGAATGTCCTTTTAGTCAGTTTTAGTCTGCTTTTTATATCCTCCTTGCTCCGTCCGTCATCGGTTATTTTATTGGCTAGGTAGAGAAATTCTTTAATTTAATCTTCGTTATCTATTTTGTGATCACCAGTTAAGTTCCTAAGTTGCTCTCTATTCTTCTTCCTTCCTTTCTTTTGTCTTTCTTCGATTTACTCTCCAACCATATTCTGTACATGTTAGACCATTCATTCCATTCAGTAGATCCTGAAATTCTTCCCATTCCCTTAGGATAGCAATTCCATCAATGAATCCATTATTTTACATCCTTTCACCGTAACTTTTAATCCCAGAGTTCAAGCTTTCTTTTATTTTAGCCATTGTTCATGGGCGCATAAATTGAACTGTAGGGGTGAAAGACTACAATCCCGCTTACTTTCTTTCTATTCGGTGCTCTTCGTTCTTGGTCTTCCACTCTTATTGTATCCCTCAGGTTCTTGTACGTATTGTATATTATCCTTCTTCCGTACGGATTACCTATATTTTCGTCAGAATTTCAAATACCTTGCTCCAGTTTACGTTGTCGAATGCTCTTGCATGTCGACAAATTCAATGAAATAGTCTTCATTTTTCTTCAATCTTGCTTCCATTGTCAACCGCAACGTCAGAATTGACTGTGTCCTTTAGGTTTACTAAAGCCAAAGTGACTAAGAGATCCTGAATATCCTTTTATAGTCTTATTGTCAGCAACTTGGATGCATGAGCTGTTAGGACTGCCCGATAACGCTTGGACTTCTCGGCTTTTACAGTCTTAGATACCATGTAGATATGGACGATGCTTTTCGGAAAGTCAGATGGTATATCGCCAGTCTCAAACATTCTGCACAACAACGTGAATAATCGTTTTGTTGCTATTGTTCCCAATGGTTTTAGAAATTCTAATGAACACTTACTTATCCCATGTGCCTGATTTGTTCTTACGTCTTCCACAACTCCAAATTCTCATTCTAATATAGGATCTCCAATCCCTTTCCTATCAACTCCTGTTTCTTCTTCTATCATGTCACCAGACTATTCTTTCACCACATATTCCCCTCTGCATTTAACATTGGAATTCCAGTTGTGCTCTTAATATTGCCATCATTGCTTTCAAACTGACTGAAAGTTTCTTCGACTCTTCTATACACTGATTCAGTCCTTGTGACAGCTATTTCTCTATAGTTTTCCTCACATTTCTCATGTACCCAGTTTGCCGTACCTGCATTTTGTATTTATTTCGTACCTAAATGAGTTGCGTATCTGTATTCCTGAATTTCCCCAATCATTTTTTTAAATTCCTTGAGTTGAACCATTTCTTGTGTTAGACATGGTTCTAAGTTACCCTCATTGTACCCACATTATTCTCTCCATCATCTGCTGTTGCGTTTTTCAGTGATGTCCATTCCTCTTCATCTGCACTGCCTACTCACCTACTCATAATCGCAATAGCTATAGCTTCAGAGAACTTCAGGCTTATCTCTTCATTCCCTCGTACTTCCATGTCCCACTCCTTTGCACACTGATTTTTCGAGACAGTCTCATAAACTTCAGCCTGTTCTTCATTATTAAATAGTGATCTGAGTTTATGCCTCCTCCTGCGTACGAATACCAATCCCATATCTGATTTTGGAATCTTTATATGATCACGATGTAATGTAACTGAAAGATTCCTGTATCTCCCGCCGTTTTGCAAGTATATCTCCTCCTCTTGGTCTTTTTGAAGAGAGTATTCGTTATTACTAGCTGAAATTTATTGCACAACACAATTGGTTTCTCTCCTCCCTCATTCCTCTCATCTAGTTCACCTGTGGTATAGTGTTTGCGTTTTTGATTAGCAATCAAAACATCGTTTAAGTCCCAACTTTGAGGCCGTCGAACGCTTAAGTACTGAATAAAAATCGTCAGCTATAGCATCTGAAGACTTACAGTATAATAAGATAACCTCGTTCTGCTAACAGCCCTTCAAAATGGGTAAAGGAGCGAGCAGAGATTCAGTGCCCTTAGGGTGGAAGAATCAGCGCTGATCAGCGGCATGACGATGCAGAAGATAATGGGAACCAGTGCATTAAATACCGTGTATCCACAGGACATGTGGCCTGTAACTGAAAAGGTGTCATGATCTCTCCATTGGCCAAAGTTTCTGAATTGGCCCCCCATTCGGATCTCCAGGAGGGGACGATGAGAAGAAGAATGAATACTCAACGAAAGCATAAGATTCTACAAGTCAGAAAGAGGTATGTCAGAAGTTTTAACGTGTTAGGGAAGCTAGTAAATCTCTAAAGGGAAATGATAATATTAAATCTAGATACACTGGATGCCAGTGAAGTGAAATGGAAACACAGTTTCTCTTGTCTCCATAAAATTTAATTTTATTATTTCAAAACTAATATTTAAATTTCACTGAAATAAAAAGTACTATTATACTTTCTGCATGCCATTAATTCTTAAAATGAGAATAATGGCATTCCTTTATTGAGTTTGTTTTTTATGTAGTTCACAATATGCGTATGATGGAGATAAGCAAATAGCTTGTCATATAATCGTGAGTGGATAATGGTTAAACAAGCTGAAAGTGCTGGAAATTCTGTTGTTTTTAATATGATTTCCTTACGTTAACGCTCTTAACTGAGGAAAACGGCCGGCTGGAGTGGCCGAGCGGTTCTAGGCGCTTCAGTCCGGAACCGCGCTGCCGCTACGGTCGCAAGTTCGAATCCTGCCTCGGGCATGGATTTGTGTGATGTCCTTAGGTTAGCTAGGCTTAAGTAGTTCTAAGGTCTAGGGCACTGACGACCTCAGCAGTTAAGTCTCATAGTGATCAGAGCTATTTGAACCATTTTTGAGAAAAACGTTACAGTTATGCATGGAAAATTCTTCGTTCAGGCGCAAATTCAGTCCATAGCCTACGTGCGCTATTCCTTGTTAATTAGCTGAAAAACTAATTTCAAACATGAATTCTTGTCTGCCGAAGTGCTGGAAAAGAAAATTTTTAAATTAATTCATTGGAAGTAGCTTGTCTATTGCGTGAATTGAATAAAGTCAAATGGACCATATATAATGGAGGCAGCTGCAGCTCGACAAATTTGTTGCTTCTGTAGCTGCAAATGGGGCTTAATTCTAAAAATAGCTGGATTATTTGACATGGAATGGTACTGATATACTTTAAATAGTTTCTTTGTAACCTCCACACGCCTTTTCTTCTATAGCAGTCTTCACCATTTACACATTCAAGCCATCATAGAGGCAGCTACTAACGGAGGGATAGAACGCTCTTTTAATGACACTCGTAATAATATGAACCAGATGAAAGGTTTGGACAATAATAACTGTTTTTCTGCGATTACCATGACAGAAGCAGATGTTTTATTCTTTGTTACATCCTATAGAAACTATTATTATTACTTTGTAGGGTACCAAACAACACACTTTACAATGAATGCTTGAAACAATTCCAGTTTACTGATATGTGACACGACATATTTACGTGTAAAGTTACGAATTTTATTAATATGCAGATATAAAAAGTAAGCCAGCATTTCTTGAATATAAACCACAAACACACACACTAGTAATTTCACGCAAGTAATTTCCTCCATCCGAGGTATGAGACACGATTCTGAGAGAAGGTGAATTTACAATGGCATGCCATGCTGTCCTGCACGGGGCTGAAACCAAAATTTAATTGTGCATTTTAGCGTAATTGATATCTCTGGCTCCAATTGTCTTACATTTTTTTGTATTTTTATCCACCCCCAGACATGGTCATCAACCATCTTACCATTACAGAACCTTGTAATAGTTAGGAATTTCGTTTCACAATTATGAACACCCAGTCTCAATATTTTACCATCCTGTACATAAATTTACTAACAGTGCTATGCCATAAAGTCAGGCTCATAGTAAAAATAAATTTTAATAACGAAAATCTATGATTTTCACGTTCGCTAACATATAGTTACGCCTGAACACATACACTAATTACTGTTAGCGATAACGTTTCGCCGGCCGCGGTGGTCTAGCGGTTCTAGGCGCTCAGTCCGGAACCGCGCGGCCGCTACGGTCGCAGGTTCGAATCCTGCCTCGGGCATGGATGTGTGTGATGTCCTTAGGTTAGTTAGGTTTAAGTAGTTCTAAGTTCTAGGGGACTTATGACCACAGATGTTGAGTCTCATAGTGCTCAGAGCCATTTGAACCATTTGATAACATTTCGTTTACAAGGAGTGTAGTGGAACCGACATTGAGATCGTTGCCTGATTATAGCACTGTCCATAATGCTGCACTCTTCTGAACTCTGCGTGCGTGAGATGGTATCTTACTACCTTGCTGAACATAGGTTCAACACCAAATACCTAAAAAAAAACTCACAGATCGTCCTTGCGCAACTGTGGTAGGAAGTAGATTAGTCTCACACGACTTAGAACTTTTGCCTAAAAGCATCTCTCATATTACAAATGTCGCACATTTTGTACAACACGTAATATGCTGTACATTGCACATCGTACATAGTCTTACTCATTGTTGCACCTCCTAGGTAGGAATGAAGTGGGGATTTTCCCGTACGACCATTTCACGAGTGTAGCGTGAATATCAGGAGCCCGGTAGAACATAAAATCTCCGACATCGCTGCTGCGGGAAAAAGATCCTGCAAGAACGGGACGAACGACTGAAGAGAATCGTTCAACGTGGCATAAGTGCAACCCTTCCGCAAATTATGGCAGATTTCAATGCTTGGTCATCAAGTGTCAGTGTGCGAACCATTCAACCAAACTTCATCGATATGGGCTTTCGGAGCCACTGGCCCACTATTGTAATCTTGATGACTGCACTAAACAAAGCTTTACGCCCCCCTGGCCCCGAAACACTGACATTGGACTGTTGATGACCGGAAACACGTGGCCTGGTCAGACGAGCCTCGTTTCAAACTGTATCGAGCAGATGGGCGTGTACGTGAATGGAGACAACCTCATGAATCCATGGACCCTGCTTGTCAGCAGGGGATTGTTCAAACTGGTGGAGGCTCTGTAATGTTGCAGGGAATGTACAGTTGGAGTGATATGGGAACCCTGATACGTCTAGATTGACTGTAACGGGTGACATACGTAAGCATCCTGTCTGATTTCCTGCATCCAGTCATGTCAATTGTGCATACCAACGGACCTAGGCAATGCCAGAAAGACAATCTGACACCCCACACGTCCAGAATTGCTACAGAGTGACTCCGGGAACACTCTTCTGAGTTTAAACACTTCCGGTGGCCACCAATTTCCCGACCCGAGACACGAACATTATTGAGCATGACAAAAAATTAAAAACACCTACACCCGTCCTTATGATTTTATTTCATTTTGTCACTTCCAGTCTCGACGCTTAATTGCGTCATCTTCGCGCTGTTTTGATGCGGTACAGTTTGATACGATCCCCATGCATAACCCATCAGTTGCCAGCATTACTGGATTCGCAGATAATGTGTCAGCACTCCAACCATCAACTGTCAACTCAGTTGATGGTTGGAGTGCATGGTTGGAGTGCATGGGGATCGTATCAACCTGTACCGCATCAAAACAGCCTGAAGAAGACGCAATGAAGCGTCGAAACTGATAGCGACAAAATAAAATAAAATCATAACGACGGTTGTATGTGTTTTTATTTTTTGTCACGACAGTAAACGGCCGTCGTCCCAGAGACGTCCTGCTAAAAGGATGGACATACAAAAGATTGTTGAGCATATCTGGGATGCCTTGCAATGTGCTGTTCAGAAGAGATCTTCACTCCCCCGTACACATACGGATATATGGACAGCCCAGCAGGATTCATGGAGTCAGTTTCCTCCAGCACCATTTAGTCGAGTCTATGCCACGTCGTGTTGCGGCACTTCTGGGTGCTCGTGGGGTCCCACTCAATATTAGGCAGGTGTACCAGTTTCTTTGCCTCTTCAGTGGAAATTATGTTCCTTCATTGTCTGAGTGATATCGTAACGACTGCTCATCTGTTTTTTCTAGCTTAACTACTCTCTCAACCCTGTTGATGGATTTATTCAGTGATGTCGTTGCAATGACATCATGATTACTAATCCAAGTCTCTACGCTGACACTGTCGGCATTGTTATGTCGTTTGCAGATGCAAGCCCTAAACTATTTACTCTGCGTGTCGGATGTCGAACTACTTGTTCATGGCAGTTTTTGGAAAATGTGTTGAAATGTACTCCACAAGACTCTCTACCTGTACCAGTTGGAATGAATCCACTACCTTACCAGTTTATACTTGGCCGGGTATAATCTGCTCCGAATAATAATTCATGATCTGGATATTTGTGCACCAACGATCGTAGATTGTACTGGTATTATTCTACAACCGTTACGGCGGAATCGAGTGGACGGTAAAAATTTCCTATAATTGGGTGCACGTAGACCTGTACTCGTGTACTCCACTCTCATATACAGTTTCGACCTCTATAAGCACACTATTTTTGTCAACAGAAATCAACACCATCCCGCCTACGGCGTATAATATGCTTTGTAGATGTATGTTTCATGCCTCGCTAAATATTTCGGAGCTTTGTACTACGGGTTTCAGTCATCTCTCGGTCCCAAGAATAATTAGAGCGTTACAACTTTCCTGGAGGGCAGTAAGTTCAGGAACTTTGTGAGGAAACTTTTTCTCGCTGACACGCCCCACAAAATAATGAAAGGAAATACGTTTGTCACATACTATTTTTTCGCTGTGCATACAATAAAAGTGCCGCATCAGGCATAACGTTTTAAATTGTTACTTCTTTACTGCCAATTCTAGTCGTAACAAATTTTGCAGAAGGTATTCACATTTTTCCTTAATGTACCTGCAGAATTACATCATTGTAAGACAAATAGGTCAAATGGTATGTCGTCTTTAACAATAAGATGCGTGAAAAACTGTCGCATCATGCATGACGTTTTAATTTATAACGTGTTACTACTAAATGTATTAGCAACAAATTTCTCAGACACTATCTAGGTATACCACTCAACGTGCGTGCAAAATTATATCATTGTACGATGCAACGTTCAGGAGAGTTGCATGGAAATGAAGTTCTAGGACGAAATTCACTACAGGTAAAACTAAAATATATGTGAAATATGTTGCGTATATATATGCCATACGCACTCTGGCAAAGCCATGGGTAAAAACCTCCTAAGCCCCTGTACCGATTTTAAGCAGACTTGGTCCACATATTACTTACTATCCGTCAAGAAAAACTATGGGGGCAAGAAACACCAACCGGCTATTGGGTTTGGGGTGATAACTTGGTGGTGGAGAGAGGTGGGAAAGGGAAGATCGACAGAGAGAGAGAAGGAGGAGATGCACACAAATAGGGGGAGGGGAAAGTGAACAAGTTACGTTTTACATAGTTCACATAGAGAGCTCCATACAGCAAACTGAAGTGTTCTTTGCAAAGCCTACCTTTATTACACAGTAGTCTTGAATGAACTATCACAGGAGCCCGAACAACAGGAGTAAACATACTAGGGCATGTATAAAAACTCTCAAAAATACGGGTATGTAATTTAATTTACAAGCGATATAGGTTATGTCATGAGTTGTAATTTTTTATACGTAGCATGGCTACTATGGGTACGACACAGAGGGGGTGAGGTGATGAACTTAGAAGAGCGGAAGAGGATATACTCGTAGAGGAATGGTGTAATAGAGGGGGAGGAGTAAATGGACGGAGAGAGAAGGGAGGAGCAGATGGACAGAGATAGGGAGAGAAGCAGATGGTCTGAGAGAAGAACGAGAGGAGATGGACAGAGAATGGAGATGTGGATGAGATGAGCAAATTGAAAGAAGATCTTGGATTAACAGAAAATCAAATTACCTTCCATTAGGAAAGCGGAATGCGCTCAACGACTATGACATGTCTTTCAAAAGGGTAGAGGGTCGTTGTTTCTTTTCCAGCTTTATTAAAGCATATCGAGATTTCGGCTAGTGACTAGCCGCTATAAACGCTAAATATACGGGAAGTATATAGTCAGAGCATGATATAAAAAATTACAACTCATAACAGAACCCATATCGCTTGTACATTAAATTACATACCCGTATTTTTGAGAGTTTTTATACATGCCCTAGTATGTTTACACCTGTTGTTCGGGCTCCTGTGATAGTTCATTCAAGACTACTGTGTAATAAAGTTAGGCTTTGCAAAGAACACTTCAGTTTGCTGTATGGAGCTCTCTATCTGAACTACGTAAAACGTAACCTTTATAGTGAAACAATAATAGTCTCTAGTAAAACTTGAAATCTGTTAGGAATTAAACAAAATAGAAGTAGAATTATTGACGTGGCTGTATTCATTTACTATCACAGTCAACAGTTAACCTGAAAATACATAGGTAAAAATGCATATGTAACATCTATTTTTTAATTTTGTATGAAAGTGACGTTATCTATACCTCTTGAAGATGACAAAAAAATTGGCTCAAAAGGAATGAATCTGAAATTTTTTACGTCTTCTAACGTTAATTTTTAAACGTGGCAGTATGTCAGTTCTGCAAATTCAATAATTTTACTTGTATTTTATTTTATTCCTATGTAAATTTCAAGTTTTATTAGAGACAATAATTGCTTTACTGTAAAGGTTACTTGTTACGTAGTTCATATGGAGGGCGCCATACAGCCAATCGACGTGTTCTCTGCAAAGTCTATCTTCATTACACAGTAGTCTTAAATGAACAAGTGTAAACGTACTAGGGCATAAATAAAAACTCTGAAATACATTGCATGAATACTGTACGGCTACAACACTTTGTTTACTTTCACGTTTATTTCACTTGAGACAACAGGGACGTGGAAGTAGCCGTCTATCGGACAGCTGAAAAGAATTAAAGAAATCGTTGTCATGAGAACGAATTATTCAAACTAAAACAGAAAGACAAAAAAGCCCCTTCCCAAACCGAAAAAGCAAAAAATATGAGGAATAAATAATCCTAATCAAATTCAATACGGAATATAATAATAAATATAAATAAAGAAAGAACAATGTACTCTAATCTAAAAAAAACTATCAATAAGTGTTTACGTTTTGAAGGAAAAACGTAAACGTTAACAAAATTAACCAAAAAAGGATTAAAAATAGGGAATATAAACATTAGTCTTGTAAACCGGAAGTACGCCTAGCCTCTTATCTTTTAAATCAAACTCAGAAGACAAACTGCCGTTGTTTGCTGTCACGAAGCGATACACTGAGGACTCACCTTGTTAGGATTTGACAAGGCAGAAGTCTACTGCAATTGTAATGATGCTGCGTGAAGTCCAAGGTTTTCCGACTGTTGGTACGTCTGTGGTATCGTGAGGTTTTTACGATACTGCAGGGCCTGTTATATTCTGAATTCCGATGCAAAGTATCCTTTGGGCGTGAATGCCTGTCCGAAAGAACGTGCAGTGCAGTGACTACAACAGTTAGGTAATACATTAAATGTAATCGCAATTTCGAATATGGACAATCATCGGATTAAGAATCAAATCACGAAAGCGTAAATTTGTGCAAGATCGGTATCCTACCACGACTTACTGCTAGACCCAAACTTCCATATGTCGTCGAACATGCGCCTACACCGGTACATCCAGTATGTATATTCCTGTACAGGTAAGACATTTTACTTCAAAGTCGATTGTCCGGTGTCGGCGGATATGTACTATATTGCAGTGCCTGTATTACTCTAAATCACCTTCGGACATGCATGCACTGCAATATCGTATTTATCCGCCTATACCCGGCAATCATCTGTCAAGAAAAATGTCTCGCCTGTGCAGGAATATACATAATGGATGTACGAGTACGGGTTGTAGACACATGGCTGACGGCGTATGGAAGTATACGTCTGACCGTGAGTCCTGCACGGATAGCCAAATAGAAAGGAGACCGCCGGCAATAAGTGGGAAATCCTGTTTCGAGTCCCGCTCCGGCACAGATTTTCATTGACGCCATTCCATTCTACAGCTGATAGTTGTCCATATCTGTAATTGCGATTACATTTAATGTGAGATGTTCGGTTGCAACGGTGTCGCCACAGACTGTCAGTGTGTTTTGAACCAAGAACGAGATATTTCGGTAAGCAATTCAAATGTGGGCTGTGAGTTGCCGAGCTGGTACCAGGATAACAGTTTTGTCCTCTGCCTAATAGACAGCGAAGTGACAAAAGTCATGGGGTACTTCCTAATCTCATGTCGGATCTCCTTTTGCCAGGGGTAAAACAGCAACTCAACGTGGCGTGGACTCAACAAGTCGTTGGGAGCCCCTGCAGAAATACTGAGTCATTCTGCCTCTACAGCCGCCCGCAATTACGAAAGTGGTGCGGGTGCAGGGTATGGTGCTCGAGCTCACTTTCGATTATTTCCTATAAACGTTCAATGAGGCTCGTGTCGGGTTATCTGGATGGCCAAATCATTCGCTCTAATTGTTCGGAATGATCTTCAAACCAATCACGAGCAATTGCGGCCCGGCGACATGGCGCATTTCCATTCATAAAAAATTTCACAGTTGTTTAGGAACATGAAGTCCATGAATGGCTGCAAAAGGTCTCCATGTAGCCGAACATAACCATTTCCAGTCAATGATCGGTTCAGTTGAACCATAGGATCCAGTATATTCCATGTAAACACAACCCATACCAATATAGAGCCATCACCAGCTTTCAAATGGTTCAAATAGTTCTAAGCACTATGGGAGTTAACATCTGAGGTCATCAGTCCCCTAGACTTAGAACTACTTAAACCTAACTAACCTAAGGGACTTCACACACATCCATTTCCGAGACAGGATTCGAACCTGCGACCTAGCAGCAGCGCCGCTCCGAACTGAAGCGCCTAGAACCGCTCGGCCACAAAGGCTGGCTCCAGCTTACTCCACAATGCTTCGTTGACTATTTTTGGGTCCGTGGGTTCTTAGGGTCTGCGTCACACTCGAAACCGACCATCAGCTCTTACCAGCTGAAATCGGGACTCACATGACCAGGTCAAGGTTTTACAGTCGCCTATGGTCCAATCGATATGGAAACAAGCCCAGGAGAGGCGCTGTAGAAGACATTGTGCTGTTAGTAGAGGCACTCACGTCGATCGTCTGCTCCCTCCGCCTATTAATGCCAAATTTCGCCCACTTTCGTAACGACTATATTAGTCGTGTGCTCCACATTGATTTGTGCCATGTATCACACGATGTTCCTTGTCTGTTAGCACTGTCAACTATGCAAACGCTGCTGCTCCCGGCCGTAACGTGTGCGTCGTCTGTGGTGAGAATTAATGCCTGGACCCAAACACAGGGTACGGCCATTTTCGAAACAATCAAGAAGTTACAGTCTATAGTAGCCTCCCGCATTATAATGTCGACTCGTACTTGTTTTGAGATTCTCTGTGCTTTCGCGCCAAATGCGCCGGATGTAGTGCATCCAGTAACAGGAAACGTTAATACTCTCCCTCCTCTGCTGATCTGTTTATAACAATTTTGCGTCATTACGCTGTGTGGCTCAAGATCTCATTATCGATACCGTTTACTACTACTTGCACGACAGCTTGTAAGATTCGTCCACCTTTACTGGAAATATTCGGCAGTATTCTTAAGACTGTGATCTCGGAATATTGAATTCCCTAACGATTTCCCAACTGTATGGTCCATGCTTCTAGCTCCAACTACCATTCCGCTTTCAGAGTCCCATCGTGCGGCCATATTGGCATCGGCCACCTTTCCACATGAATCACCCGATTACAAATTATAGCTACGCCGATCGACTGCTCTTCCATACTTGTATAAGAGAAACTACCACCATGTGATTATTTGCATATCGCAGTCCCATGACTCGTGTATGGTCTAGAGATCTGACAGCAGAACTGTGTTGGAGTTCAGTTGGCGTTCTTGGATAGTATTGAGGGGTGTGGAAATGACTACACGATGATAGTGGATTCAGTTACAGCTAAACTACCTGGAGGGGAGTTATATTCGTTTACAGCCTACGTCATATCCAGGCCTTGGTATGATCGACTTCCGTCAGAATATCGAAGTTAAGCGGTATTGGGCTTGATGACACCTGGATGGATTACGATCCGTGTTGCCGAGTACTGTTGTCAAGGGCTGTGCACTTAGCCTTTGTGAGGCGAATTGAGGAGCTACTTGATCGAATAGTAGCAGCTCCGGTCACGAAAGCTGACAACGGACGGGAGAGGAATGTGCTGACCACTTGCCTCTCCATATCCGAAACCAGTGACACCTGTCTACTAAGCATGACATGGTCGTCGGTCGGCGCCGTTGGGCCTGTCGCGGCCTTATAGGACGGAGTTTCATTTTTAGTTGTTCTAAACTTGCAGTATTGGCTAGGCTAGGTTGTAATTCAATGCTGTCACCCACTTAGTAACTGAAACGTTCCAGAAGTGTGACTAATCCCACTGTTTTGTTAAACGATGCTGATACTGTGCTCGCAGACGGCGCCTCCTATGGAAACGAAATCAGCCCCGAACGGTCAAGACTTATATCATTTATTTACGTAAGTGAGCTAATGCAAAGTAAGTTTCAGTGGAATTTCTATTAAAGCGCTTTTGTACACGATTGGCTGTTGGTTTTTCGAACTCTCGAAACTAAACTGACTTGGCAGAATATCCTAAGAAATTTTTGTCTTATGTCAAAGGGGTAGGTGGATCAAAACAAAATGTCCAGACACTCTGTGACCAAAATGGTACTGAAACAGAGGATGACCGACTAAAGGCCGAAATACTAAATGTCTTTTTCCAAAGCTGCACTGTAGATATCGAAATAGATGACAGAGGGATAGAGAAACAATTAAAATTGCTCAAAAGAGGAAAGGCCGCTGGACCTGATGGGACACCAGTTCGATTTTACACAGAGTACGAGAAGGAACTTGTCCCTCTTCTTGCAGAGGAGTACCGTAGGTCTCTAGAAGAGCGTAGCATTCCAAAGGATTGGGAAACGGCACAGGTCATCACCGTTTTCAAGAAGCGGCGTCGAACAGATGTGCAGAACTATAGACCTATATCTCTAACGTCGATCAGTTGTAGAATTTTGGAACGCGTATTATGTTCGACTATAATGACTTTTCTGGAGACTAGAAATCTACTCTCTAGGAATCAGCATGGGTTTCGAAAAAGACGATCGTGTGAAACCCAGCTCGCGCTATTCTTCCACGAGACTCAGAGGGCCATAGACACGGGTTTACAGGTAGATGCCGTGTTTCTTGACTTCCGTAAGGCGTTCGATACAGTTCCCCACAGTCGTTTAATGAACAAAGTAAGAGCATATGGACTATCAGACCAATTGTGTGATTGGATTGAAGAGTTCCTAGATAACAGAACGCAGTATGTCATTCTCAATGGAGAGAAGTCTACCGAAGTAAGAGTGATTCCAGGTGTTCCGCAGGGGAGTGTCGTAGGACCGTTGCTATTCACAATATGTATAAATGACATTGTGGATAACATCGGAAGTTCACTGAGGCTTTTTGCGGATGATGCTGTGGTGTATTGAGAGGGTCTAACAATGGAAAATTGTACTGAAATGCAGGAGGATCTGCAACGTATTGACGCATGGTGCAGGGAATGGCAATTGAGTCTCAATGTAGACAAGCGTAATGTGCTGCGAATACATAGAAAGAAAGATACTTTATCATTTAGTTACAATATAGCAGGTCAGCAACTGGAAACAGTTAATTTCATAAATTATCTGGGAGTAGGCCTTTGGAGGGATTTAAAATGGAATGATCATATAAAGTTGATCGTCGGTAAAACAGATGCCAGACTAAGATTCATTGGGAGAATCCTAAGGCAATGCAATCCGAAAACAAAGGAAGTAGGTTACAGTACAATTGATCGCCCTCTGCTTGAATATTGCTCACCAGTGTGGGATCCGTACCAGATAGGGTTGATAGAGAAGATCCAACGGAGAGCAGCGCGCTTCGTTACAGGATCATTTAGTAATCGCCAAAGCGTTACGGAGATAATAGATAAACTCCAGTGAATGACTCTGCAGGAGAGACGCTCAGTAGCTCGGTACGGGCTTTTGTTGAAATTTCGAGAACATACCTTCACCGAAGAGTCAAGCAGTATACTGTTCCCTCCTACGCATATCTCGCGAAGAGACAATGTGGATAAAATCAGAGAGATTACAGCCCACACAGAGGCATACCGATAATCTTTCTTTCCACACGAGACTGGAATAGAAGGGAGAACCGATAGAGGTACTCAAAGTACCCTCCGCCACACACCGTAGGGTGGCTTGCGGAGTATGGATGTAGATGTTGATGTAGATGTGAGTTGAGTAATATACACTGTGCTTTACGGTAATTCACGAGACGTTAAATGAGCTTTGCTTTGTATACTCTAAGAACGATTGTCTTCGCTCGTTGGTTATTGCTAAGTCTTGTGACCTTTTCGCGGTAAACGTAATAAATCCAATCCAGATTGGCACACTGGAATTATGACTGTTACTGGTGAGCACTAACTCAGATTTCTTGTCAGGATACCTGAGATCATGTATTGTGTACACTGTTATGTAACCGTGCCAGTTGTACCGTGAACCGTGTGGCCCACAATGCTTTCCAGATAGTCACTGTATCACCTGACCAGATTTACGCTCCACCGAAGTAATAAACAAGATGGTTGCTGGAATTTATTTCTGAAATTATTGTATATTGTAATTGTCAAATATAACTGGTACATCCGTGCTTTTCAGCACCGCTGATGTAACTATTAGTTGAACTGGAAGTCATTTATTAAATAGTGGCGTATTGTGTTCATTTTAAGTGAACTATTGAGTTGCAATTTCTCTTAATTTAAATTCGTGCTGCTGTTTCATACTGCAGCTCATTTTGAACTACTTCTGTATTTGGACTGCAGAGAAGCATTAAACTGATATGTGGCCATGTTGAAATACGGTATAAACTAGTAACCGTTGAGGTAAAATATTTATCATATTTTAGTTTTCCTAAAGCTATAACTTCACGAAGTGAATCTTTGTCATTCTTATGGTTCTTCAGAAATCATGTCTTAAAGAATTGTACACTTAATTGGCCAAGCTTGCCTTTGCAATGCGAGCACATGCTTTTCACTTTAAAGGAACTGTTTCTTGTTTTATTATGTATGTTGTTATAAATAAATGTAAAAATAGTCATTCTACACAGTAGGCAGCCAGATCTTGCTCCACACCCTCATATGATACAATGGATAAAAAAATTAAATTTGCTAAGTGTTGTGTTCTAGAAGTAGGTCAGAGCTGAATCTTCGTGAGGCTTGAACTCTCTCTTCAAAGACTAATTGCATCCCTTATTAAGCAGTGTTCCTTCACAAATAACAAGTATGCACATTACAAATTCCCGCCTCATTGCACCAAAGATCGTTGTCGTTCTCTCTCCCTTCCCTCAGCTATGTGTAAATGAAGCAATTCCTTCCTGTCGCCCTGACTAATGGCCTGTGTTAATCTAATGTTGGCGGAAATGGTGTGGAAGGCTCGGCCCAGGAATAGGTTCTCTTAGAGGTAGAGAGCTAGCTCTTGCTCTGCAAAACATGCAGCAAAATATGGAATCGTTCTACACCGTATTTTGATTTGATTATAAGACAGCTGAAACGTCTAAACTCAAAACTGCCACATTAATCTATTATGCTGATGTCGGATGCAGTCCCACTATACATACAATTCATCTAGCATAATATCAAACTAATCCATTCATTGTAGGGCAATCAATACATCATTAAGTGTTATTGCTGTACCTGCTGCTGAACGTACCTTCACTGGTACAAATGTCAATTTCTTTAGTTTTTCCCACAGTCTCAAATTAATGCTAACATTCTTTATAGTCATCTGCTTTTCCAAATCCTTTGTTATCTCAGAAAAAATTATCAGTGATCGTCGCAGTTTTTATTTCTTCTTCATGAACTTTAATTCCTTCTCCAGATTTTTCTTTGGTTTGCTCAGTGTACAAATAGAATAACGTCAGGGATATAATACAAACCTGTCTCACTCCCTTTTCATCCACTACTTCCTTTTCATGCTCCACGACTCTTCCAACTGCTGTCTTTACAAGTTGTATATAGCATTTCACTCTCTGTATTTTACACCTGCTATATTCATAATATTTAAGAGTGTGTTACAGTTAACACTGTTTAAAGCTTTCTCCAAACATACAGGATTTATAAACGGAGGTTTGCCTTTCCTTAATGCGTCTTCTAAGATAAGTCGTAACGCCAATATTGCCTCCTGTGTTCCAACATTTCTCTAGAGTCTGAACGGATCTTCCCCAAGGTGGCCTCCTACCCGTTTTTGATTCTTCTGTAAATAATTCGTGTCAGTATTTTCCAACCATATCTTATTAACCCTCCTTCAGTCACAGAGTGCCAAAAAAGCACATAGTTTCAGATTGTCTTAACTACATGTTTCTTTGTGCTTACCTACTCTAGGATCGAAACTGAAGGATTTAGAAAAAACTGAAGGAGAAAAGAACAATTTTTAGCCCTCCACTGAACGTTTTCAAAATTTGTATTGAATGGTGACCTAAGAGTTAAAAGAAAACACAATAAAATTACTTAGGCACTTCAGTCTTATCCTAGTGAGCGTAGTGCCCCTCAGATTCGCTGGATTTATGCTCCTGTGGAAAAAGTGAAAGGATATGAAAATTTGTATTCATCGCAGGCGTCATTTGCGTGTTTATATCAGATTGGCTTGACACGATGCAGACACCTCGACAAGGTAAATCTCCTCGGAACAGCGTCAGTCCTGCTGGGCATGCACCTATGCCTCTTGAAGGGTGGTTCGTCATTACGATCATCATTACCAAATTTCTCGTGGGGTTGAACTCGATCCGACGGATTTGGTGGCTGGAGGGAATCTTAAGAATCTTCTTGCTCCTTCTCTATAGTTATGGGAGAGAAAGTTCATGGGCTAACTTTTAGAGGAACACACTCCTGAGCAATACTACAAGATCATTGCCAAGATAAACGAGAAGAGACTTAATCCAAGGCGCATTCACCATCGAATACAAGATTATCTTTGGCAGTTCTTGTTGTTTCTGCATACTTCATAAGTTGAACGCATTTGACCTGCAGTATCCGCTCCACCTTTAGTGGAGTTCTATTATGATCTCTGGATCTCTGGCCTCTCCAGGCGAAGGATCAGTAGCATGGTCGTTATGAGGATCACATTATGAGGATCACATTTTTTTCTCTCTCTTGAGATGCACAAGAGGTTTCCCAACATTGAACCCGAACATACCGTGGTACTACTTCCTTCCTTTCACATTCATAAACGCAACAGGCAATTCTCTCTTGTTTTTCATTACTGTACCAACATACTGGATTTCATGTTTTTTGTGCTCATGAACAAGAGTAAAGTCAGCAAACCAGTATCTGACATAATGCTTCGTCCACTTCCCAATAAGGGTTGAACCATTGGTTGCTCACTGTGACAGGACATCCGGGTTATGTGCCACCATAAACTTCTAAACTGTATGTACACTTCATCTCTGCATCCACGAGGCCAACAGTTTGGTCTCATAGAAATATACTGATGGAAAAGCCTTCATCCTCTAAAACCTAGTGCATTACGTCGATGGTGGCGCTCTTTTCAAGAGAATAGTTCTTTTGACAATTCTCCACAAAGAGTGCAACGATTTCAGAATTGGACATAGCCTATCATACTTACTCTTCTGGTCCCTGGAATTGCGATCGTCAAAGTGAAGGCATCTGGCCAAGATTTTGAAGCGTCTAAGGATCAAGAACATTTCAAAGTTTTCAATTCCATCGTTTTCACGACCTCAGAGCTCTTCTGAACTTCGGCGCTTTCCTTTATAGGCCCCTGTAAGGTACAGGAAACCAATATACGCCCCAAATGTCGGTAACACCTGATGATCTGATGTCCTTCAATCGACTAAATTTCCTTTTGATGCTCTTCATATATTGACTGGTATTTTTGAGCACCATTTCAAGCACGGTATCAGCGGAAATGTGATAACAACAAGGAACTTGGGTTTTGGCCTGTACAGCTGCTCCTACGATCCCTGGAAGGAGAGTGCCAATATTATCAGGTCCTTTATTCGGTCGCTTGCTGGTCCATTTGGTCTTCTCATCCTTCCCTAATGAGGATGGTGAAATCTTATTCTTCAGTATCTCAAGCATCCTTACCATAAGAATCGCCAGTATATTCTCGTTCAGAAGCCATTAGCCATATCGTCTTTTATTTCTTCAACCCCACTTTCTAACGCAATATCGCTTTCTTCACTTAAATCTTCTGTTAGCACTGGAAACTCATCATCATCAACTGTTAAAAGTCTCATTACCTTCTTGACGTCCTAGGTTTTACAATATGATGGCTTTCCCCACCAGTATATTCCTATGGCACCAAACTGGTGGATGCAAAGATGACCTACACACACAACTTAGAAGTATCCTCTTTGCCATATTATCCAAAAATCTGGGAGAAAGGACCAACGAAGTAAATTAGTTCTGCCATATCGAGTTAAGATGTAATTGAATATTACGCACACCTCATGAAAATACCATATCAATAAAGTTCAATGACAGAAAAAAGCTCAAAGTACGAATCTTGGCAAAACTTGCCGTCTTCGGTAGCAATGTGTTCTTTTGGCAACTTGCTGTGGAAACACTCTCTGTGGCGGCGTAGCGACAGTTGTGGCGGCAGATCGGGAAGTCCTCCCCGAGCCAGGAGGGTACTGTGGAGAGGGACGCCATCTGTCAGCTTCAAACAGTGGAGCCAACCGAAAAACCGTAACAGTGCTTTTTTGTAAGGATGTTTCAAGGGATGTTATGCTGAGAAATAATTTTTGCGAAAGAAATTCGATACGTTTTGCCGTTTCCGAGTTATTTAGCATTGAAGTTAGCTGGTCAGTTCGTTGTGTCTGCAAATTCAAGCATTTTCACGCCTTAAAATGTGGCAATGCAAAGATATATGTGGGTCCTTGAGTTATCGCCTGTTCACATGTTCATTACCATTTACAACGCCCCTTTAAGCAAGGTAGCAGAGGCTACGTTTGTCCAGTTTGAGAAAATCAAACGAAGAACGAGTTTGGACACACCTTTCTGGTAGACGGTTTGAATTTGCGCACACGACCAGATTGTCCAACTTCATTGCTAAATAGCTCAAAAATGGCGCGTCTCGAATTTTCTTCTTAATAATACTTCGTCAGCACAGACTCCCTTCCCCCCCCCCCCCCTGCAATGTCGTTAGAAGCTTTTCAAACAGTTTATGATCACTCTATATTCACTCTTTTAACTTTTCAACTATGCTTCCATATCCGTACATATGTCCTCTAGCCATTCCTGCTTGTCATTTTGCACTTCCTTCAGTCTAATTTGTTAGACATTTGTTTTCCCTTTCAACTGTTTTATTTACTGTATTTCTTGGATTTTATCCCTTCAGCAATTAAATTCAGTGCCTCCCGTCATATCCTACGATTTCAACTAGAGACGGCATTTTACCTATTTCATCGTCTGCTTCTTTCACTATTTCATCTCTCAAAGGTACCCATTCATTTTATACTGTATTCCTTTCCCCTCCTGTGGTCAATCGCTGCCCAATGGTCCCTCTGAAACCTTCAACTTATCCTAGTCTCATCTCCTTAATTTTATACGGTTTCGCAATTTATTCAGTTTTAATCCACAGGTCGTAATCAATAATTTGTTGCTAGAATCCACATCTACCCCTTGAAATGCCCTACAGTTACACATCTGGTCCGGAAATCTCTGTCTTACGATTATGTAATCAATCTGAAATCTTCCGTTGTCTCCAAGTCTCTTCCATATATAGGATCTTTTTTTATGATTCTTAAACCAAATACTTTGTGCTAAATTCCACCAGGTGGCTTCCTCTTTCATTCCTTTCCTCGTATTCAGCTACTATTTTCTCTTTTTCTTCCTACTCTACTTACTATCAAGTTCCAGTTCGCCGTCACAGTTAAATGATACTCTCCCTTAACTGTCTGAATGATCTGTGCCAGGCAGCATCCTGTTTCACTCCTTTGCCCCAGTCCATATTCAACTGATGATTCTCCTTCTCTTCATCTCTTACTACAGGATTCCAGTTCGACATCGCAATCACATTTTGCTGCCCCATAACTGTTTGAATAATTTCTTCTCTCTACTGTATTAGAGGCCTTGGCTATCATATGGGCCTTTTCTAAATTTGGTTTCTGTTTACATGGAGAGCCTATTAAGGTCTATGCAGATAATCGTGCACTTCTGGTTTTAATGTCGTCTGAGTTAACACTTGATCATTTGTAACGCTGGGCTCTGTACCTACAAGAATTTCACTACACTATTGCCTACATACCTGATTCACACAAAGTTGTTGCCGATAATCTGTCTCATGCTCTAGTTGGTTTGGTCAGATGTAGCATGGAAGACATTCAGGAGAACACTTTCAGTTTGTTTCATATCCAAAAGGAAGCTTTCGCGAATTTCATCTCCCCTTCTCCCCGTGATATTGCTAAAGAAAAAGACAGAGATCCTATTTGCAAAGAACTAAAAGAGAAATGGAGAGACAGAGCAAACACTACACAAAGTCATTTTCATCTGTAGTGTAATAACTATCTTTCCAAACGTTGACCTGTGAATAGTTCTCTTTGGGTTGTACGTCAGTTATTTAATCTTATGAATAAACTCATCTGCTATACTCATCTCAGTTATACTGATTTCAGTCGAAAGAAGTGTTTTCACAAACTTCGTGTGACTTGCTATTTCCCTAATATGGAGAAAGAATGCATAATATTTGGTAAAAATATAATCTCCTTAAAAAAGCAAAATCGGCGACCGTATCACACAATGCTCCGTTGTTTCCCATTATCCCTGCTAAATTAAAACAGTTGTTTGCTGTAGATTTGCTAGTACCATCTATTAGATCAGACAAAGGATTTTCTGAATTTATTTTACTTACTTCTTTGCGGAACGCCACTGCAAGAATGGTACTTGCTGCTTCTGTCAAAAATCTCTTGTGAGAAATTCTGAATGTGGATAAAGTGATTTCTAACAATGGTTCCCAGTTTTCCATTAAATAAAAGTTTTCTTGGTTTGTGACCGCGTTGTCAATATATGAAATTGCCCATGTTTCGGTCGCTGTTGCAAGTGACCTTCAAAGTGCTTTTGTTTACTGCTGAATGAGAATACGTTGTTTGTTTCTTATGTACCTGCGGACGCGGCTGTTATGTAATTCTGATAGGCTGTTAAGGATGGTGGGGAAGTGGTAGAAGTCTTTATTAGTGTTTTTTTTTTTATTGGTGGAAAACCCGACGTTTTGACTGGTGTTTGCATTACTGCTTGTGATTGGTGGAAATCGGCGAATGAACGAATGGGCAAAATTCTCCGCCGAGCAGGCATCAAGCAGATTTTTCGAAGCAGTAACAGAATAAAAGATGTGCTTTCAAGCAGTACCAAGTTACGTTGTAACAGATAAGCCATGTAATTTCGTGAGGTCCATATTAAGAACAGGCACGATATAGTTAAATTTTGTCTTTTCAATATTATTACCCTGTTCAATTTGGGTAAAATTCAGAATTCATTTCTTTGTATGCCTTATTCGTACAGTGCAACGTCGCATTTGCATCTGCATCATTTACTGTTTGGAACCTTACTTAGTCAGTTTCCCTATTTAAATTTATAGAACAATTTAACAGAAGCATTTTGCACAGTTCTTTTTAACAACATCGTTTTGCAGTTTTATGTAGCATTTTTATTCTGTCAGTTTTTTATGTTGGAAATGCAGTCACATACTGTGATTTCGCGCATTGTAGCACTATTCATTGCACTGCGCATTGCAGTCTTTCACAGAATAGCTCATTTAGTATACATTTTCTAATTGTTCTTGGTAAAAGATAGTTGCAAATAATGTCATACATTTCATTTGATTTTTCCGACTCAAGTAACGTTTATGTAATCACGCCACTTGCATTGTTCGGGCTCACATTCAGTGCAGAAGAGCACGAAAGTTTCAGAATGGGAAACCAGTTTACCTTACAACAACAACAACAACAGTAATATTGATAATAATAATAATAATAATAATAACATTAATAAGCAGAAACAGGCACATACAAGATGATACCACAAATGGCTGAAGTGATAATTTTGCAACATGAAGTCACCCGAGCAATTAATTCTACGCACAATTGGAAAGCCCCTGGAAAAGACAAAATAGCAAATTTCTGGCTAAAGAAGTTCATCTCAACACATTCACATCTAACTAAATTATTTACCAGTTACATTGCAGACCCATACACATTCCCTTATACACTTACACAAGGAATAAATTATCTGAAACCTAAAGATCAAGCAGACACAGCAAACCCAGCAAAATATCGCTTCATAACATGCCTACCAATAATATACAAAATATTAACTTCAGTCATTACACAGAAATTAATGACAAATACAACACAGAACAAAATTATAAATGAAGAACAAAGGAGCAAAGGAGCACGAGGATGTAAATAGCAACTAATAATAGATGCAGAGGTGACATATCAAGCTAAACCTAAACATAGGTCGCTATACTACGCATACATTGATTTCCAAAAAGCTTTTGATAGTGTAACCCACCCATGGTTACTACAAATATTGGAAATATACAAAGTAGATCCAAAATTGTTACAGTTCCTAAACATAGTAATGAAAAATTGGAAAACCACACTTAATATCCAAACAAATTCAAATAATATCACATCACAGCCAATACAGATTAAGCAAGGAATATACCAAGGAGACTCATTAAGTCCTTTCTGGTTCTGCCTTGCTCTGAACCCACTATCCAACATGCTAAACAACACAAATTATGGATATAATATTACTGGAACATACCAACACAAAATCACACATTTGCTATACATGGATGATCTAAAACTACTGGCAGCAACAAATCAACAACTTAACCAATTACTAAAGATAACAGAAGTATTCAGCAATGATAGAAATATGGCTTTTGGAACAGACAAATGTAAGAAAAATACCATAGTCATGGGAAAACAAACTAAACAAGGAGATTACGTATTGGATAACCACAGCGACTGCATAGAAGCGATGGAAAGAACAGGTGCCTATAAATATCTAGGATACAGACAAAAATTGGAGTAGATAATACAAATATTAAAGAAGAACTAAAAGAAAAATATAGACAAAGACTAACAAAAATACTGAAAACAGAATTGACAGCAAGAAACAAGACAAAAGCTATAAATACTTATGCTATACCAATATTGACCTACTCATCTGGAGTAGTGAAATGGAGTAACACAGACCTAGAAGCACTCAATACACTTACACGATCACAATGCCACAAATATAGAATACGTCACATACATTCAGCAACAGAAAGATTCACATTAAGCAGAAAGGAAGGAGGAAGGGGATTTATTGACATAAAAAACCTACATTATGGACAGGTAGACAATTTAAGAAAATTCTTTATAGAACGAGTAGAAACTAGCAAAATACACAAAGCAGTCACTCATATAAATACATATACTACACCATTGCAATTTCATAACCACTTCTAGAACCCTTTAGATCACATAACATCAACAGATAGGAAGAAAGTAAATTTGGAAAAGAAAACACTACATGGCAAGCACCCATATCATCTAACACAGCCACACATCGATCAAGACGCATCCAACACATGGCTAAGAAAAGGCAATATATACAGTGAGACGGAAGGATTCATGATTGCAATACAGGATCAATCAATAAACACCAGATATTACAGCAAGCATATTATTGGCTCTGAGTACTATGGGACTTAACATCTATGGTCATCAGTCCCCTAGAACTTAGAACTACTTAAACCTAACTAACCTAAGGACAGCACACAACACCCAGTCAAAGCATATTATTAAAGATGCCAATACCACAACAGATAGATGCAGACTTTGCAAACAACAAATAGAAACAGTAGATCACATCACAAGCGGATGTAAAATACTAGCAAATACAGAATACCCCAGAAGTCATGACAATGTAGCAAAAATAATACATCAACAACTTTCCATACAACATAAACTAATAAAACAACACATTCCCACATACAAGTATGCACCACAAAGTGTACTGGAGAATGATGAATGCAAATTGTACTGGAACAGAACCGTTATAACAGATAAAACAACACCACATAACAAACCAGACGTCATACTCACCAATAAAAAGAAGAAAGTAACACACCTAATCGAAATATCCGTACCCAATACAACAAATATACAGAAGAAAACAGGAGAAAAAATTGAAAAATACATCCGACTGGCTGAGAAAGTCAAGGACATGTGGCATCAGGAAAAAGTTGACATTATACCAATTATACTATCAACTACAGTCGTCATACCACCACAATATACACCAGTACATCAACGCAATACAGCAAAATCCAAACGTATGTATACAACTACAGAAATCTGTAATTATTGATACATGTTCAATTCCCTGGAAGTTCCTAAATGCAATGTAACATATACCGTACAGTTAAAAGGAAGTCACCCTTGATCAAGGTCCGTGTCACTTTCCATTTTTAACCAGACATAACATCTGAGAAAGGAAAGAAACAATAATAATAGTAATAATAATAATAAGACGTTTAAAACCGTTACACTGTCATATTGCACAACTCTAAGTCACTTCTACACCAATAATGAAACTGGCCAATACATTTAACCATGAGGAAACAGTGCAAGACAAAAATAATAAAAGGATTCTAGTAGCAATCAATCAGACTCTCGAAATTATCTTGACCGCGTTTCTGGCAGATTTAGTTTGAGTGGAAAGTTTCAGATAGTTCCTTCGTAGTGGGAAGGGAATAAAAAAATCTGTCAATTCTTTACAGTTGACTATGAAATTGAAAGTGGTAGATCATAATTTCGAGAAAGTCTTCAAGCTCATGGCGGACTAGAATAAATAAGAAACAAAAAACACGAAAAGAAACAGTATGTGTTTCCCAAAGCGATTGTCACCATAGAGTTTCTGGGCATAAAAAATGATCATAGAAAAAAATAAGACTTTTTAAAACAAATAGTAGTTTCTCTCGTTATATTTGCCTCACAAACGAACACAATAGATACGTAGACTGTGTTAGTATAGGTAGCGCAGCAATATTTAGTTGTTTTACAAATGTACAGGCGGAAGGCCAGGAGGTTTCACTCTTTTCCCAATGTCTCTCAATCAAAGACAACTATTTGTCTTATGCAGTACAAGCTGTCTGGTGCTGTAGCAAAAGAAAAGATTCTAACGATAAATATGGTGGGCACCCTAACTCAGTAGCACCAACATTGACACCTATTACCTAACTCTTGCAGTCAAATTCCTCGAGATGATCACTCAAAAAGATATATTGGTAAAAAACCCAAAGATCAAGTTGTTAGTAAAAATTATTTTTGTGGACATATGTGATGATCTTAGTATCTGAAGATGACATACCTGTACCAGAATTACTCCCAACAATTTATTAAATTTATGAGTAGTTAAAATCGACTGTAGCGTTTTATTATTACGACTTAACTATAAGAGGTAGTCATAAAATTTTGGCACGGTAGAGACCTTTGTCGAAGTAGTTACCATCTTCGCTGTTCAGGAAAGATTCCACTTCGAAAATCTTCTCTTCTTCAACCTGGGAATGCGTCCCCCGCACAGCTTTCTTCATCTAAGGAAAGAGAGTTATTGATAGTAATACATACGAAAAGAAATCCACTTCGACGTGACTGCGCTATTGAAGACAAATTTCTGGAATGAGTAACTACCGTAAAATATCTACGATTAACTATCCTGAGGAGCCTTAAGTGAAATGACCTCATAAAACAAATAGTTGGAAAAGGAGATTCTATGCTGAGATTCATAGGAAGAATCTTAAAGAGGTACAACTCATCCATGAAGAAAGTGGCTTGTTCATCAGGTTGAGATCCTTACCCGTAGGAGTGATGGAAGAGATAGAGAAGATCCAATGAAGAGCTGCGCATTTCTTCACGGAATCGTGTAGACGACGGAAAATGTTACCGAGATGCTCAACAAACTCCAGTAGCAGATGTTAAAAGGGAGGCGATGTGCGTCAGACAGAAGCTTACTAATGAAAGTTTGAGAGAGCAACTTCCGATAGCAGTTTCACAATACAGAACTTCCTCCAGCATACATCTCGCGAAATGGCGCGAATGGCGAGAAAATTCGAAAAACTCTTCCCAGGCGCAATTCGCGAGTAACAGAGGGAATAGAGAATCGGCTTACTGATACCAGAAATACCATTCGCCACACACCATTAGGTGGCTTGTGAAGTAAGATGTAGATGTATATGCAGATGTCAGGAGAAAATATTAGAGAGGAGACGGAGAGGGAGGGGGACTGAAAATTAGATAGTCAAAGAAGCCGGATGTGAGTGACTGAGTTTTGCTCAAAAAAAGCTGTGCGTTGTAGTGGAGCGGTTGATATACTTCTCGGGTCTCCAGACGGATCATTCAGTAATGTGGACCGAGTATTTGAGCGGTCTTTCTGGTCGTCATCTTCAAGTGAGAACGCTGTTTTCTGATTTCCAGCGAGGTTACTAAACAGAGTTCTCGCTTGAAGATGGCGGTCGTATGTACCGCTCAAATTGTAAGTAGGCTGTTTGTTTTCTTATTGGCAACGTTATGTAGCGCTCTATATGAAGATCACTGGCTGTGTTGTGTACAGTCTGTGGCTAGTTTGCATTGTTGTCTGCCATTGTAGTGTTGGGCAGCGGCAGCAGGATGTGAACAGCGCGTAGCGTTGCGCAGTTGGAGGTGAGCCGCCAGCAGTGGTGGATGTGGGGAGAGAGATGGCGGAGTTTTGAAATTTGTAATACTGGATATCATGAAGTGCTATATATATGATGACTATTAAGGTAAATACATTGTTTGTTCTCTATCAAAATCTTTCATTTGCTAACTATGCCTATCAGTAGTTAGTGCCTTCAGTAGTTTGAATCTTTTATTTAGCTGGCAGTAGTGGCGCTCGCTGTATTGCAGTAGTTCGAGTAACGAAGATTTTTGGTGAGGTAAGTGATTTGTGAAAGGTATAGGTTAATGTTAGTCAGGGCCATTCTTTTGTAGGGATTTTTGAAAGTCAGATTGCGTTGCGCTAAAAATATTGTGTGTCAGTTTAAGCACAGTCGTATATAATTGTTCAAAGGGGACGTTTTATATGGCGACCCTTAGCCGAGGATACCTCACTGGAATCTTCTGATTTTTTTCTTGTAGTTTGTGTAATTAGTGTAGCTATTGCTTATTGCTAGCGCGTAATTGTAGAGAGAATCTCCTTTGTAGTTGCAGTCTTTCATTGTTGTACAGTAAAACAGTTGTGGCATGCATGTAGATTTGCACCAAGTATTTCGCAGCTGCGCTTGCAATTAACTACATATTATTTTCCGTGCTATGTTATGTGTTCTCTTATTTTTGCTCTTCAAATTGTGCTTTTCTGTGTTATCATGTGAAATATTGTGACAATAATGGCGTTTTAAAAACGTAACACTAGGCTCCAACGTAAACTGAGAAATGACAGTGAAGACGAGCGTAGCTTATCAGCACCACTGTGTAATGAATTAACAGACATTCGAAGTAGTAATTTGGTAACTGTGCATAGGGAAATGGAGCGGGCGGCAAATAATGGTGTAGACAGTGAAACAGGTAGTGAACAGGGAAGCATTTTCGATCGATCGGTCGGCAACAGCTCGCCTCAGGAATCCAAAATGACAGGACACAGTTTCGCAAATACTGTACATTCAGGTTTTGGGTCCTCACCGTTTTCTCAAATAAGTCAAGACACATTTTCTGCTTGTCAAAATGTGAATGTTGTCGGTGCAAATTCACTGCCGAAAAACACTGAGGAACATGTTTCAGACACCAGTGCACTGTTATTACAGTTAATGCAACAAATGGGACAAAGGCTACGAAATTTAGACACAATGGAACAACACCAGAGACAAACACAGCATCAGTTAGACACAATGGAACAAAATCTTCAAAAGTTAGACACAATGGAACAACACCAGAGACAAACACAGCATCAGTTAGACACAATGGAACAAAATCTTCAAAAGTTAGACACAGTGAAACAAAATATTAAAAAGTTAGACACAGTGGAAAAAATCTTAAAAAGTTAGACACAATGGAACAAAATCTTAAAAAGTTAGACACAATGGAACAAAATCTTCAAAAGTTAGACACCACGCTTGAACAAACACGTGAAGATTTAACTACTGAGTTACATAACATCGAATAGAAATGTCAAAAAGTCTGTAATGACGTAAAAAAACAAATTTGTGAGCATTTCCAACCTATTTTTTCGCGTCATGAAAATGCAATACAGAATCACGAAGCAGCCATAAAAGAACTGCAAACTATTCTTCATGAAAATCACGACAGCTTGCAAGCTAAAATTGACTCAGTTGCATCTACTGATTCGGTTATGCAACTTGCAAAAACTCAAGAAAACTTAAAGGACACAGTAGAGACGATTTCAACACAAATGGACACTCTGAAACTTGGTTCAGAAAAACACACTGAGGAAATAAGTACACAATCGGAGAAAGTAGCCGAACTTTCGGATCAGTTCACTAACTTATCTGCAATGATCTGAATGACACAAGACCTGTAGCCATCACTGACACAGAAGAGTATGAACAAATTAAGAAATTCAAAGAAAATCAGAATCAAATTAATACGCAATACAAAAGAGAAATCCGGGAAGTACAAGATCAGTTGGCACAAGTAATACAAAAATTTCATATTTCAGAGGACACTCGCGCTCCAACACGGGAAGAGGAACTTAGAAATACGGAAAAGCAACAAAATAGTAACACAGGGAATTAGGAAATTATGAAAGAAATTGGCAAGGTGCACCGAGTTTTGAGATGGAACCGCCGACACGACGTAACAATGACCGATATGCTACTCTCCGACACGATGATTTTGACTATAAGCTGTTCATTACTACACGTAAATTCAAAACGTTTAAGAATTCCGGCAACGACATCCATCCACAAGCGTGGCTCCATCAATTCTCTCATTGTTTTCCTCCCAACTGGTCATTGGAGCACAGGTTAGAATTTATGTGTGGCTACTTGGAGAATGAACCAGCTGTAAGAATGCGATCGGTCATTCACGATTGTCACAGTGAAGGAGATTTTTATCATGCCCTCCTCTCAGCATATTGGTCTCAAGCTACACAAGACCGAGTAAAACATAGCATCATAATGATGAAACATTTCGAACAATCTGAATTTTCCAGTCTTGTGAAATATTTTGAAGACATGTTGCACAAGAATCAGTACCTGTCAAACCCATACAGCCCCTCAGAACTCATCCGCATTTGCTTAATCAAACTGCCTGAACATTTACGACATATTATTTTAGCAGGACGTTGCAAAGACGACATTGAAGCTTTTCAGGGATTGTTACAAGAACTGGAAATTGACACCGACAATCGCGGAACGCGAAAACAGGAGCACAACAATTACAGATCACATATGTCACAACTCCGCGATGACAGAAATAATACATGACAAGGCTATTCTTTCAACGTAAATCGTGACCTTAACAGACACGACCCATATCACAACCGTTGGCAGAGTAGTAATAACTACAGGGAAAGATCACCTGTCCGCAGTAATGACTATCACAGAGACAATCAGAGAAACAGACAATATGGGAACCAAAATAATTATTATCAAGGGAGACAGAATAACTTCAGATGCAACGGTCCAGCGCGCAGTTACGATTCAGGGAGAAATTCTCCACCACGTGACCGACAAGAAAGAAACTATGGAATCTACCGACATGACGACAGACGATATGATCGTAACGACGGACCTGAATTGCATCAGAACTGGCGGGATTCGAACAGAGCAGGGCCCTCTCGACAAGGTGAATTTGTAGAAGTTAGGTCTCCAAATCCCAATAACGACGATCGCCAACAAAGACACAATAGGCAATGACTCATACCGCTGGCAGCCACAAAACGTATTTATGAAACTGACGACGCAGCTGCCGTAGCTAGTAATTGCGTAAAAATGGAAGACTTTAGGGACATCTTACTCCAGGAACACGACGTAAAACATAACAACATTGCATATCCTGTGATTCACATTACTGTAAAATACGTAAAATTTACGGCAGTACTTGACTCTGGCAGTCCCATTTCAGTAATTAGTGAAACAGCTTTTAGCAAATGCAACAAATCGAACGATTGCCCCACACTTCCGTTACGTAAGATTAAATTACAAGGTGCAATCTTTGGAAAAAGTGTAGATGTACGCCAAGAAACCAATTTAGAATTCTTTTGCCAAAGCCACAGCTTCTCTATGAACTTTCTTATTGTTCCATTATTGTCGACGGAAATTATATTGGGAGCAGACTTTTTGAATGAATACAAAGCAATCTTAAACTTTCACGATGCTGAAATAAGTTTACAGAAGGAAGGTAAGTCAATAGCTTTGAAATTTGAAGATTGGCTCTCAAACCATGACGAGGAAATTAATCGGCTTTACCTTCTGTTAGACAACAGTTCGGAATTTTCTACGGAACTAGACAGTAACAATCACTCTGCAAGTACTGACGGGGATGATATCGACGGCATATTTGAAATTAATGAGTTAATTCAGAATAAAATTCAAACAATTGAGAATTCTAATGACACTGATAGGCAGGACCTTTTTGAGATTTTACAAGCACATTCCAATTTTTACTCACAGAACAGGAACAATCAAGGAATTTCAATACCAATTTCGTGTTCGTCAGCATACTAAATTTTGTGTTAGACCATACGTAATTCCAGCACATTATAGGGACCGTGTTAGAACAGAAATACAATCTATGCTTGACGAGGGCATTATTGTGCCTGCAGTAAGCTCATACAACAATCCATTACATGTTGTTGAGAAGAAAAATGGATCGATCAGGCTTGTCTTAGATTCGAGACAAATCAATATTATCATTATTCCTGAAACAGACAGGCCGCAAACGTTGGAAGAACTTCATCAAAATTTTAATGGTGTAAAAGTGTTGTCTTCCATTGATCTCAGATCCAGCTTTTATCAGATCGAACTTCATCCAGAATGTAGAAAATACACAGCTTTCCTTTGTTTCGGCGTTTGTTATCAGTTTCGGAAACTTCCTTTTGGTTTGAACATTTCTTCAGCAGCATTCATTCGCGGGCTAAATTCCATATTACCTGAGTTCTTAAAACGTCACATCACCTTATATGTATACGATATTCTAATAGCAGAAGCTTCATGGGAACAACATAATCGCATCCTCAACAGTCTGTTACGTATTTTTGCAGAATCCGGAATTACAGTTAACTTGGAAAAGTCTGAATTTGGTACGTCAAAGGTGAGGTTTTTGGGACATATTATTTCTTCTGAAGGCATTCAGCCGGATCCTGAAAAGTTAGAAGCAATCAGAGCCATTCCAGTTCCATCCACAAAAAAACAAGTCAGGAGTTCTCAAGGTCTCGTAAATTTTTACCGTCGTTTTCTGAATATGCAAATTCTTGTTACAACAAAACTTTGTTCTCTCACTGGAAAAAATACTATTTGGAACTGGGACGAACAAGCACAGTTGGAATTCAGTTCTTTGAAAGAATCGCTACTTAACGCGCCAATACTAGCTCATCCAGATCTGTCACAAGATTTCTGCCTTAGCACGGATTCTTCTAAAGTCGGTCTTGGTGCCCATTTATTTCAAGAAGCCATAGAAAATGACACTACCATTCAGAAAACCATTGCCTTTGCTAGCCGAGTGCTAACAAAATCTCAAAAAAAATTATTCCGTTACTGAATTAGAAGCTTTAGCTATCGTTTTGGCATTTAACAAATTCCGTTTCTTTCTTTCTGGTAAGCACGTAAAAGTATACAGTGATCATCGTGCATTACAATTTCTTATGTCATCAAAATTAAATCATGACAGGTTAAAACGTTGGGCATTGTTTTTGCAAGAATTCCACTTCACAATAGTCTACATTCCCGGCAAGGAGAACATTGTTGCGGACGCACTGTCACGCGCACCGGCTGGGCTTGAGAAAAGTAACACAGAAGGCAACCTCGAGAAAAATTTCAGTATTCTTTACATTCAGAAAGTCGCCTTTGAAAACATTGCTCATGAACAAGATAAAGATCCGATTTGGAAAGACATCAAGAGCAAATGGCATGAAAAGACACACACACAGATTCGGCATTATTATCTGGTTAGAAACAACATACTGTTCAAACGCTGCACTGTTGATGACAAGCAATGGGTACTTTGCATTCCTGACGATTTTGTTAATAAGCTCATTTGGTACATTCATTTCAGCTATGCACATTTTGGCCCACGAAAATGTTATCATATTCTTCGAACGACTCGTTATTTTAACAATATGGAAAAGAGAATTCGAAGAGTCTTGTCTATTTGTAAACTTTGCCAAACGCGAAACCATCTACTATCTCCCATCGTGCTCCACTGTTTCCTATCATTCCTTCTAAATTAAAAGAATTTGCTGCTGTTGATCTCTTGGGACCGCTTGTCAGAACATCTAATGGATTTTCGTACGTTCTAGTCGCTGTTGAACTTACTTCAAAATTTGTTTCTTTCACACCGTTACGTAAAGCCACTGGACGGTCTGTATCCAACGCCTTTGTTAAAAATTTCTTACGTGAAGTTGGACACGTTAGTAAAGTCATTTCAGATAACGGACCGCAATTCAGATCTGCTGTTTGGTCACGCATGCTTTGGAATCATAAAATCAAACCTATTTTTATTTCATTGTACTCATCACATTGTAACCCGTCTGAACGGATTATGAAAGAAATCAATAAGCTTTGCAGACTTTATTGTCACAGAAAGCATCAGCATTGGGACAGATATATACACTTATTTCAAAACGTGCTGAATGAAATGCCTCACGACTCCACTGCTTTACCACCTTCTCTTGTACTAAAGAATGAAGAACCACCGAACAGAATCAGAGAGCTTGTACCTTTCCCGAATACACGTAAACTTCGACACAAAGACATAATTGATTTGGCTATTATAAATATAAAATCTGCAGCAGACAAAAGGAGAAAACTACACGGTAAAGCAAATGCAAAGAAATTATATATTGGTCAGAAAGTTCTCAGTAAAGCTCATTCATTGTCACATAAGAAGAAACACTCGAATCACAAATTCTTTCTAGTTTACAATGGACCTTACAGAATCCGACGTATACCACATGATAATCGCGTTGAAGTTGAAACTCTGCATACTAGGAAGAGTAAAGGTTTACACCAAATTTCACATGTAAAACCGTTTATTGAATGGTAATCTGCTTTTTAACTTTGTCTTTGCCATACAACTTTTCACTTTACATTGCTAGTAGGCTTTGTCAGACTTAGAATCTGTTAATATGCAACAATGTTTGAAGTTAAATATCCAGTCAAGAACCAAGACAACTTATTTCAACAGAAATTATGAATGCGTTATTATAGTGAACAGACGACACAATGTTGTTATTTGTACATTCTTGCTTGTTAGTTGCACGATTACGTAACGACTATAAGGCTCACATACTTAGAACATTTACCAGTACTGCTAATGAGATTTTAATGCAACATTTTGGTTTACATGAAAATACATTCTGGATTTAAAGTACTTTCTGTGAAATACCAGATGACACAGTGGTTAGTTTATGTGACAGCTACACGATTTTATCACGACGCTGCTAATGAGTGACAATTTACAATGTTGCTTTTGCGGTTCATCTGTTTTATATCTGCACAGTTTTTCTGAATTCTTCTGTAAAGTAAAACATGTTTTAGTAGTAACCTTTGTGCTATAGCTACAAGGAGACAGCCTTTTCCGTAGCACAACAATACGTTACGGCACAGTACTTTCTTCATCATGGCAACAAGTGTAATAACTAAGATATCTATAAGCAAAGCATTTCACTTATGTTTATCATGAGGTAAGTACATTGACTTCTGCAGAACTTAGCTTTCGGAGGAAGATAACTACGACACTTCCACAGAGATTATGTTGCAACAAGACGCACATTTAGCGCTACAGGACACGTATTTGAGTGATTAATTTTGCACTTAAATCATTTATTTTTAAAGATATTTGAAGTACAATGATACAAAGGTTTTCCGTGATACATTTCATTCCATTGCTGTAATCTGTAACACCTGAGGGTATAATTACATTAATCCTCAGGGGGGTACACGCTTACTTTGTGTACCATGTGTGTGGCAAGCACAAGGAACCCTAGCTAATATGGTATTTGCTTATACAACTTTACACATCGTTACCACGTTTCTCTAACACAGAATTACACAGGTATCTGATTATTTAACAGGGAAACAAAATTTTTTTTACTACATCAGTGACACATGTTTACGCAATTACACAGTTGGGTAACTTCACATTTATGAAATTGTATTTTGTATGTACTTTGCGAACTCTTCATATTTTTTCAAAATCATTGTGATACTATGAGAGCTTTGAATGATGTATTTGGTATGGGTCATGATATTTAAAGTACGTTTGAGGTGGATGACACTATTTAAATGAGCAGAGAATTTTTTTTAGGTTTTGACATTATTGCAGAAAGCTACGACGTTTTTGAGATTTGACTGAGGTGTTATGATGTTATTTTTACGACGACGATGTGTATTATGGTGCTGAGATATGTTTATGGTCAATAAGCTGATGCTATATGAGTAATTTGATTATGCTACATATATGTTATGATGAAATATTGAAGAAGTGTCGACGAATATTTATGTGTGTAATAAGTTAACGAGTAATGAATAGTGGTTAGGGACTCTGACTTGTGAAAAAGGATGTTGGAAACCAAGAATCGTATTTTAAGAGTTATGAAATGTGTGTAAATGCGTGAATGAATCACAATGCCGGCGAAAATTTTTTGGACACTGTTATATTCACAAGATTTTGTATCTATACATTTGCAATGCAAATTCTCGACCCGTGAAATTTTGTATATAAGACTGCCACTGTAGTGCAAACTGGTGTAAATATTTCGGTAAGAAAGTTAAGTGACCACCTGCACGTAATGCGTCGTGGGCACCCAGCTGGGCGACAGTCGACTGGAAACAAGCCATTAGTGTGTGCCTTTCAGAGGCACAGGTGGAAAAAAAAACACGGAGGCCATTATCCTCGCTATTGACATTCCTTTGTAGAAAGCATCGCAAATACGACACGCTCAAACTTGAAAACATATGATTATACTGTGGATCTCTTAATTTATGATATTTACTAAAATGCCTAATGAAACGATGAGAAATATTTCACGGCTATTGTCTTGCTAGTTGAGAGAAATGCCATATGGCTTGCTTTATATATTTATTAACTCATTTTGTTTAATATCTAGTTTCTAGCTGCACTTGAGCATCGGTTAAAATAAAATTTTATAGATGTACTAATACAAATATTTTCTGTCTACAGATCGAGTAGATAATAATTTTTTTCAAAAAAATGAGGGAGCACAAAAAGACATTTTCCTTCACAGGACTTGCATACATAATTTTCTTTTCAACTACTTGGTAATATTTCTCGTAGAATAAGTTGTGGTGGACCACTTTAATTACATAGACATTAAGATGTGAATATACATTTCCATTATCTGAATTGTTGTCTTTAGTGTACTATTTTTTCTGCTTGAGTTATGTCATGTTTAGATATTAGTTATTGCATTTGCTGCTGCTGTTTGCCAGGCATAGTGTTACTGAATTTGACTTTGTATTACTCTGTTAAGCCAGTATTACTACGAATTTATTTTTCTTGTTTGCTGTGCATTGCCTCATATTAGTTGTAATATTGCATTTGCTTTGCTAATTTATGCTGCTTGCTTTGCCTTTTGTATTTTTTATCATTGCTGTTTGTGTTAATTGTTTTGTGCTGCTGCATTACCTCGTCCCTTAGTTTAGCATCTGAGCTCAGTAGATTTAAGTTAGCTTAAAATGGGGTAGGCTATATAACAGAACGAGTTGTGATGAATGGAAAGAAATGCATTGAGAAGCTATAAGAAAATGGTTGGCCAAAAAGTATTTAAAAGAGGATATGAACAAAAAAGTAGGGTTTAGGGACAAAAGGCTTAGGTAGGATTTTCTTGGAAATAAATGATGAGGTAAGATAATGGAAAATAAATAATGAGGTAAGAAATATGTGAACATATAAATACAGAAAGCATGCTTGGATAGGATTTTTTTTTTGGTGGAAACAAATGTTGAAATAAGACGAAAGATCTATGGAATGAAGTTTTGGGTTGGACTGCAGTACCAAATGTTACCCTGAAAACGAATCCTGTCTTTCCTTTCGTATTATTCCGCTATGTGTTTATGTATCCTTGTGTATTTCTCTTTTTCCTGTCTTTATGTGTTTAGCTAATAAGAGTTATGTTGTAGAATTTTTCTAATAATATGATTTTTACTTTGTAAAGATGTTTAGACATTATTTATTCTGTTTTGTTTTAATGCTCATGTGTGAAGTTGATGTTTCAAAAGTTATTCTGATCTTTTATGTATGAACTTATGTCATAATTCCTGTAACACTGATGTATATGTTATTTCGATTCTTTTGTAAAGCCTGTACTACAAATGTTATCTGCATTGTTATCTTCTTTAATGATGTATTTTGTACCTTTGTAATTGTATTCTTATGTTATAAAATTGTAATTGACACCAGTTCATCAAATTAAGTAACTTGTAAGCTCCATTTCACTGCACACACTTCTGTTGGTCATAGTATATGGACAATATGTGAGAAGTAGGGACTGTTAGTGTTTGCACGTTTGTTAAAAATTCAGCAAGGGACTGGATAACAGCATTGCTGGTTCTAAGGACAATTCCAAAAACTTTGTGTGTGCACAAGTGGTGGTTATGGACTTGCTATATTATCCGCAAGACTCTTCAATGGTGATTGTGCACCTGCACAATCGCAACAGATGGCTGCTGGCCGTCTCTACAAGGACTACAGTGGGTCTGCATCTTTGATGGCCCACCAGTACCATTATTTCTACAAGGACTACAATGGATCTGCACGTTTGATGGCCCACCAATCCCATTATCTCTACAAGGACTATAGTGGGTCTGCATCTTTGATGGCCCACCAATACCATAATCTCTACCAGGACTACAGTGGGTCTACTCTGTGATGACCTACCTACCAGTATTCTTCAAAACTTCGACTGACTCTGCGGTGGGTTTGCTCTGTTGTGGCCCATTACCTGTCTGCATGTCAAGAGTCAACTGTCTTTTCGTTGGAAGGACAACACTACTTCTTCAAGACTGCATGGAAGTCCACTACTTCCGTGTGCATTTTCTTCTACTGCTCAGACTTTGAGAAAAACACTGCTATTTTACTGTGATGAACGATCAGGACTGTCTTTATGGACTGTGAGAAAATTTTACCTTTTGACCAACATTGTATCAATAAGTGTGTACATTTGATTTCTTTGTTATTGTAATTATAAAAAAATTTTATCAAATCATTATTAGCCACTGCCCAAAACAATTTGTAAAATTTTTTGTGGGGAGCATGGGGGCTATGTAAGTAGGCTGTTTGTTTTCTTATTGGCAACGTTATGTAGCGCTCCGTATGAAAATCACTGGCTGTGTTGTGTGCAGTCTGTGGCTAGTTTGCATTGTTGTCTGCCATTGTAGTGTTGGGCAGCGGCAGCTGGATGTGAACAGCGCGTAGCGTTGCGCAGTTGGAGGTGAGCCGCCAGCAGTGGTAGATGTGGGGAGAGAGATGGCGGAGTTTTGAAATTTGTAATACTGGATATCATGAAGTGCTATATATATGATGACTATTAAGGTCAATACATTGTTTGTTCTCTATCAAAATCTTTCGTTTTCTAACTATGCCTATCAGTAGTTAGTGCCTTCAGTAGTTCGAATCTTTTATTTAGCTGGCAGTAGTGGCGCTCGCTGTATTGCAGTAGTTCGAGTAACGAAGATTTTTGGTGAGGTAAGTGATTTGTGAAAGATATAGGTTAATGTTAGTCAGGGCCATTCCTTTGTAGGGATTTTTGAAAGTCGGATTGCGTTGAGCTAAAAATATTGTGTGCCTGTTTAAGCACAGTCGTATATAATTGTTCAAAGGGGACGTTTTAAAATGTGTCTAGATGACAACAAGATCATCAGTTAATACCCGGGAATGGTCTAAGTAGTCGGACCACTTCGAAAGCTTCCCACGACACTTTGTCTTGACATACTCCCATCGCAATATCAGGAGATTTCAGTAATGTGTTCCTGTGATGATGTGCTCCTTACGAGCATAATTTGTTTGCACCACACTATGGCAGCCCCAAAAAACCACAACTTGCTCGATGGCGCTCGGATCTTCCCCTTTTACCGGTGGTGGCAAATCCACACTTTTCCGCTGCTTGCTTTTCTTCTTTTTCTCGGGATATTATTGATACATCAAGACATATCAATATCTTCAGTAGAGGTTTTCGAATGGATGTGAGCAGTCGCAGAACCCGGCGGGCAGCGACCATTGTCATGCTGAAAATGAAGTACTAGCTATTGGAAGCTCAATGTAATTGATAGTCACTTTTCCCACTACCGCCTCGATTATAATACGGCGGCCTTCCAGCACGATGCCCTCCACTTCTCTTCGGCACCCTTGTTTTCACAGAGTGATGTTATGCCACTTCGTTCGTCGTTATTCAGACTTGTTTGACAGTAGTGAAAGCGTCTACTGGACCGTCCGATTTTTTCATGTGATGCAGCGCTGTTGCCTTACATTTACACCAACTAAACATTGATTTTTGCATCGTTGTTCCCTTTGAAATGCACAACAGGAATTACGAGACAATGATCCACTTCATGAAGAAGCGGTACCATTTTCTTTTGTTTCCTCTACGGACTTGGTATGGTATAGTGGCCCAGGGAATTTAATGTGAACTGTGACAGCAAACATGTGCCTGCAAAGAAACGAACACTGAATTGTGCAACGGTATTTTTTCTGCGTGATAGTTAAAATGTTGTGATTACCCATCCTAACTATACGACGAAACACAAGAGAGCGTGAGATTATATGGCTTAGGTCGTAAGAGTATGTATTTATTGCACCATATCATGTTTCCTGTAGCTTAAACACAAACTGTATTCATTCTTGCACAAATTACTGCTGTCAGCAACAATTTTCTCTATACATCATCAACTAACTGTGCAGTGTAGAGGGTAGTGACAATTAAACTTTCGCTTCTTTAGAAGTTCCTCAAGAAATACCAGTGATCGTTAATTACATTTGTTAATTGTTTACCATGTTTATGTTCGAGGTTACAAACGTTCCTTAATTTGATGACCATCTGTATCCACAACAGTCTGGAACCACACTAGAAATTGCACTACTACTGCCGGAACAATTCCCAGTGTCCCGTATATACACCCTGTGCTTCAGGTAGCCCCATAGCCTGATCTTGGTGGCCACGCAGTTTGGAACGATTGGCTAATTATTCGGTTTTCTCCAAGTGTGTTATGGAACAACTGAAACACCTCAAGAGGAGTGTGAGGAAGAGCTCTACCGTGCATCAAAACAGTTGGGTTCAAAGCACCTCTCTCCCATAGAGGAAGGATCACGTGTTGACAAGCAGACCATAGTGACGTGTGTCATTCAAACATGTCCTTGGGTCCTTGGTCCTTGTGGTACGAGTTCCTCCTAAGTCACTGTAATGGCAAATCATGACACTAACTCCATTAACAATGAAGTTTCAGCAACTCACAGTCTGAATATCATTCACATAGAGTTAGTTACCCATGCGATAAAAGTAGCTCTCTATCTACAGGGGCTGAAATAGTGGAAGTAATCATAGCTAACCTGTACAGTATTTCATCCAACACGATACTACCTCACATCACCACAATTAACTCCACCTTTACAAAGACAATACGTACAACATAATATAACTTTGTCGGTTCTTCTCAACCACATCCTACGATGCACTGCACCGCTCCCCGGTCCGTGGGCACACGCTAGCGGTACCAGGGTCGCTGCGGAGAGTGCCGTGGTTGCAGCTATGTGTCGGCTCCCTGGTTGCCTGGGTGCATCCCCTGGTCCGATGGAGCACCCTTGTTGCCGATGAGAAGTGTAGCAATACGCTGGCTCTCGTCACCCATCTTCTAGTTCCCTGGTTGGAGAGACACGGCCAATGGATGCGTTTCCACTCTGGTGTAGTTGTTGTGGTCGCCGTGCTTGCAGGCTTGGTTGTTAATATGACTCAGATGTTGACCTCAGCTATCTTCGCTCCGTTCCTTCTTGATCTTCGGTCGCAACATTCTCTACTATAGCAGAGTGGAGTTGACTGACAAATTAATGTGCTTCCGAAGCCTTTATTCAAATTGCTTCGGCAATATTTTCCAGGATCTGCCATTCTGTTTCGCAAAAGCAGTTTTCCTTGATATCAAGTCTTCCTTGCCGATTCAGTTGCTACCGATCAGTATCAGCAACATCGTCGTGCCTTCTTCATGACGCGCATCCTGAGGTTTGTCTTCGACCAATTTTAGCTAAGTTGGTATGTGGCGTAAGGCTCGTAACCCGCTAAGAAAGTTATGGTGCCTCATTCCCAGTCTCCGTTTTATATCTGCGATAAAACCAAAGGTGCGCCTCCCCGTTTGAGCATCATCGCACACTTTCTGCCACAGATAACGAATCTGTCTGTCAGTTTGCTGCTTGTGTGTGGTCTATTCCTATTACATCAGTTCATGATGTTGTCATTTAATCAGCCATTACATCGTCCCTATTTTTCGTGTCTGGAGTTCGAGTGGACACATTTCAAGTAAACCCTAGGACGAAAAGTCGACGTACCATGAAGAAATTACCCGAATTTTACAGAAATTGCTAGATGTGATATACACATGCTAACAAATAAATGGCTGATTTAAGGGGAAGAGTGTTCACAAATTTATCACGTCAATAACGCGTTATACAAGCATTCATTCGGTTTGGCATTAATTGATAGAGTTGCTAGATTCCTCCTGAGGGGTATCGTCCCTAATTCTGTCCAACTGGCCGGTTAGATCGCCAAAATCCCAAGTTGGTTTGAGGGCCTTGCCCATAGTGCTTCGAACGTTCCCAGTTATGGAGACATGTGGCGACGTTGCTGGCCAAGGTAGGCTTTGGCATGCACGAAGATAAACACGTATGTGGATGGGCATTACCTGGCAGCAATGTAAGCTCACGATGACTTGCCATGAAAGACAGTAAAAGAGGGCGTATAATATTGTCGACTTACAGCTGTGCTTTAAGACTGCTGCGGGTGACAACCAAAACGGTTCTTGGGCACCACAGACCATCACTCTTGGTTTTTGAGCCGTATGGCGGACGGAAGTCAAGTTGATACCTCACCGCCACTCGAGGCGTCTCCAGACAAGCCTTCATCGGAGCTCAGCTCGAAGTGGGACTCTCCACTGATGCACTTCTACTCCAGTCAATGAAATTCCAGGCTGAAAACGTTTCCAAAGACGCCCTTATCAGCGTTGGAATACCGAGTATCGCCCGACCCACGGTCCAACAACTGGGTGTAATGATCTTGGGGTGCCATTTCTTTCCATATCTCTCTTCGTTGTCATTCATCCACCGCACCCCTGCGACAGAGTGGCACTTGGACGACATTCTACGCACCGTTTCGTTGCCCTTGATCGCAAATCTTCCTGAGCTTGTGTTTCAATAAGATAATGCTCGCCCTCACATGGCCAGATTTTCTACTGCTGTCCTATCTTAGCCATAACGGTCGCCGCTTCTCTTCACAAATGAGAACGTTTGGAGCATAATGAGTAGACCTAATGCTTCAGTTGGACAGAATTCGGCACTATATTCCTCAGGAGCAATCCAAAAGCTCTGTCAATTAAAGCCAAGCCAATTAAATGTTTGCAAAATGGCCGGAGATGGACCAACGCGTCATTCACTTGGTCAGTCTGTGGTGCTTTTTCTCTTGAATAAATCATTCATTTTTTTCTGTAGTTGTAACCATTTGTTTTTCTGTACATGTACATCACATCCTATGCTGGTGTTACGAGCAAAAGTCTGTGTGCCCAAGCACTTGCGCTGTATTTCGTGAAGGGGGTTCGGGTAGCATTATGAATAATTATTATTGTCTGCATTGCTAGTTTATAATCATAACTGGCAAGGTTAATAATTTAGTCATCATGTCCCTGCCTCTTTCTGTTCGTTTCTCCAGTATGTGCTCTGCAGGTTTGCCTCAGGAGAGCTGGTAGGGCGAGTCTAGACAGTAGGTGTCTCGTGTGGTGTAGCAGTTCCACGACAGAGGAGCGGTGAAGTGAGCCGTAAAACCGCGGCAGGCCGAAGCTCTGCCAGTCAGTGGCTGCGGCCTCCAGGAAGGAGACCAGCAAACACTGCGGAGCCGAGCAAACAGCGGGCGGGCGGAAAGCACGACTTGCCGGCTCCACCTCAGAGTCAACAGCGGAGATCAGAAGACTGCCAATGCCCCACATCGTATCACATCCCGTCCCGGAGGAGGGCGACCGGCTGTCCCTCACCGCTTAGGATTGTCCGCCGCTGCTATGATGGACCGATGTTGAAACACTCCGGAACTGGTTCTGTACCGATATCCAAACTGTAATGATCCTATTTCAAAATCAACACCGTTGTTTAAGTTTATTGATGTTGAAATGATTACAAGTTAAATGAGAAACTCTACTGAATAAAATCTTCTTGATTTTGAAGTTGCGTCAATTCAAGCGAAATACTCAAGCTTTCGACGGTCATCTCCGCCATCGTCGTCAGGAGCAAAAGGCACTGACTGCCGGGTCTCTCGTTTTGTTCACTTGATTGTTATTTCATCTCCGCGCACTCCATATGGGACGCCGTGAGAGGTGCAGTCAACGCCTCCTTTACAGTCAACTGACAATAAAAACTAAATGAGAGGATAAAAGAAGAAACAGGAAAGTAAGATATTTCCAACGAGTTAAAAACTCCTCAAATGTGGTAATAGCATGGAAATTTTTGTATTTATAAGAGAAACCAGGTTGAAAACAGTTGTATCAAAAGGAAAAACAATAGGAACGCAATAACACTACATTAAAAAAACATTTAAAAACATGTTTTAAAACCTTAGTGTACCTCACTGGCTCTAAAGCTGGAAGGACCTGCCCTGGGATAGCTAGGCCGTTATTGATGCGGAAAGGTTGGTCGTTAAAGATAGGATGGAGGACTGTGGAGATGTGTCCTTAGGGTGGGAGTGGCTGTTGCTATACAAGAAGGATTTGGGTAGACGGAGTATTACTGAAGCTAAAATTTGATGTGGAAAGTGGGCTCAAGAAGGAAGGATGTAAGGGGAAAAAGCAGCGTAGCGAGAGGGTTCCCTGACGTAATTGATCTGGTGAGGTGGCTTTAAAGTTGGTATGAGGGGTAAATGTAGGGACAGGGTTCATGATCTGAGAGGGGGAGACGGTTGAAATACCCTTGGGAAAGTATGTGGAGTGAGTGTAAGTGTAGGGTTTGATATACGTTGGTAGAGGCGCGGCTGCGTATTAGGGTTAGAAAGCAGAGGGGAAACTATATTATTGCAATCGAGTTCGCGGATTTTGTACGTTGTTCAGAGGTGTTTATTGTGAGTGAGGAGGTGTGAATTTGAAGAGTGGGTAAAGGATCCACGTGAGGGCAAGGCTGTCGAATTCGGAAGGCGAGGCGGAATGCATGCCATTCGAGGATGTGGAGGGACGTATAGAACTTAGGGGGCATATATCTATGCAACATTTTCGTAGCAAAGGATCAAGTGGATCAAGGGTTTGTAGGTGTGTTGGATAGTGGAGGGGTACAATCCTCAAGTTCGGTCGTATGGGCGTATTGTTGGACGATTAATAGACGTTTCATTGTTGAGTGCCCGACGATAGTTGGTCCAAGATACTGTAGTGTGTTAATTCCGGCGTTGACATGTATTCCGCTTATATAGAGACGATTGCAGTCTCTGGAACCGATCACAGAGGACCGAAGCAACGAGCACACGGAAGGCGAGCTGTGCAGCTCCTAGCAGCCCAGGCTACCGTGGGACTGATTAACGTCAAGTGGTGACAGGAGCAAGGAAACAAAGGCGGACGCTTGACGTTTGTTGGGAGATGGGAGCGACAGTTTCAATTGGGGCGCCAGTTCCTCTGACCCCTTCACATCATTGGGTCATGCGGAGGGCCAGTGAGGCTGTGAGCCGTCCAACTCGCCTTCAACGCATGCATCGTTTCGGCCGTCGCTGATTGGTGCCAGAAGCTGGAAGGTGCCTATTTAAGCGAAAAACAGTACCAGCCCTGACAGTTAGCGGTATTCACTCCTAATGACGATAGCGAAGACAGCCATCGGAAACCCGAGTATTTTATTCCAATTGACGCGGTTTGAAAGCCTATAAGATTTTATTAAGACACACCGCCGCAAAAGACTGTGAGAGCACTGAGACTGTATTGTCCAGGTGTATTTTATGAGCGTGCTACCCTGTACACATTTATGATAAGTTGTCATATTACACCATCAAAAGCTGGTAACATATACTTCACTGTTACACTCGAAAGACGATGAGGACCCAGAGATTCTATTTTCCAGGTGTATTTTGTGATTGTGGTACTTCTTTGTTACAGCCGGTTTCAACTGAGAGGCTTATATCACAACTTGCATGTCAAAAAGCACAGTAGGTCTCAGAACACCTGGAGTCTACGAATTATCTAGTGAGTGTGGCCATAAGTGCATCGGACAAACAGGGCGCAGTTTGGAACAATGCAGGAAAGAACATGAGAGGTATTACTGCCTACGCTATCCAGTGAAATCAGCGTTAGCTCAGCATGCTTTAGAAAACGGTCACCACATAAAATTTGACGATACTTCTGTCGTGGCTCGCACTAACGGCTTCTGGGACAGTTTAATAAAGGAAGCTATTGAAATAAAAATTACCGCAAACAGCCTGAATAGAGACAGTGGCTTGCACCTCAGCGCTGCGTGGGACCCAGCGATCGCGCGGTTGAAGAGGGCACATCGAACGCCGAATCAAAACATGCCCATAGATGGCAATGTCACGGGCACCAGTGACGTCACAGCCGGCAGCTATGGTATATAAGGGCGCACCAACAGCCCACTGGCAGTCATACCACTTGAAAATGGCCAAGGAGTGCTTGGCCGAAATCTCGTGTAGTTTTAAGCAACTGACGCGGTTGGAAACCCGATACCATTTTATTCAATGTTATCGCCGCGAGACTGTGCATTCATACAGTTTTTCTGAAATTGTTATCATTTGTTTGTATATGGAAATCATGTATGCCGATTTCTGTTCCGTTTGGGTAATCGCTTTGTGGCACATCGGCCCTTCGTTTCTGTTTAGGGTATATTAAGGTCATCTTCCGCCGTTTCAGTTTAACAGGGTAAAGTGGAATTACAAAATCTTTGCCGTAATTGTTGGTAATCTACATTTATGAACCACTTTTAATGTGGTGAACATTTTTTCTTACTCCAGAAAACGTGTACTAGATCGAAATGATGCTTTTCATTTCTTTCAGCTGATATCATTTAACTTTTATTTCTGTCAAAGTCCCAAAGATCGCATCGTCAGACAACCACAATTTAAGTGTGGTACAAGAAAGTTTTCGAACATATTCGTATATTAAATACAATATCATGTATATGCTCGTATAGTATCGGAACAAGAACATAACTGCTTAACATCTCAAATAAGATGAGCTCTTTGGAGACGAAGCAATATCTCCTGTAGGACAAGGTTGGTGAAAGAAATCCCTGAAGTTGCCCCATGCGAATTAGAGCCAGCGTGGGAACCAAAAATGAGAGTGAATTCAACGGGATTTGAACTTCGGTACCCCCGAAAACTAGCCCTGAGTGCTTCCCATTCCGCCAGTTATCTTTTTCTCCGAACGTTATTTATACACTAGCTGGCAAATCCAACATTGCCCGGGTATTCATTTTGGCATTTCTCTTTCTTTCTTTCGCTTGTGCCTTATCCCGCGGTTTCGCAGTGTCGGCATGGTTAGGAACGGATTTGGTAAGGTTAATGTTAATGGGTGGCTGGACCGCCCGGGCCAGAATTAGTGTACCCTAGCTGTCTGCGTCTAGTGTAATCCAGGGAATAGTGCGAACGTGTCCAGACGTCTGCGAGTCGCGTAACTGAGGTGTGACATGGGGACCAGCCCGGAATTCACCTATTGGGATGTGGAAAACCGCCTAAAAACCACATCCACGCTGGCTGGTACACTGGCACTTGTGAATCCATCGGGCGGATTGGATCCGGGGGCGGCACGACATTCCGAGTCCAGGAAGCAGCGCATTAGCGCTCTCGCCTAATCTGGTGGGTCATTTTGCCATTTCTCTATTAGCAATAAAAACAAAAAAATGAGCTGTGTTTGTAGTGAAGTATCGAAAAAATTCATTTCCATGTATTCGTGAAAACACCATTGAAATTACGAAACAGTCGGACAAGAGACACTGCCGTTTGTGAAAAGTGCAACTGCGAGAAGGAATTGCCCGAATAGCGCCACACTTGGTGGAAGTGACGACGGGTGTGCAAGCAATACCTGATACGTTTTGTAGCGAGCTATGGTACACGTAGGCCAAGCAGAGCCCTCTCGTGCCGATACGACAGGGTCGGTGTTGCGCCTAGTGTAGTCGGTGCAGAGCTGTCGCACAAGGTGGAAACAATACAGTGAGTGCCAATATGCCTCGTCGACTCAAAGGGAGCCATACTTGCATGTGAGCGAGTTCGAACGGAGCAGAGTGATCGGTCTCCGGGAAACGGGGTTGTCATACCGTGGCATTTCGGTTCGCACAGGGTATGCTGCTACTACAGTGATGTGTGTGTGGAAGCAGTGGATAGAAGAAGATCGTACGCAGCGACGAGCGGGAACTCGACCACGGAACATGATCACATCACGGGATGACCGTCATCTTGTCCGCATGGCCATTACGAACCGTACAGCGTCATCCACAGTGTTGGCTTGTCGCTGGAGCACTGCAACAGGTGTGACCGTGTCTGCATCGACGGTTCGTCGCCTTCTGCTGCAGATTGGACTGGTTGCACGCATGCCATTACGTTGGCTTCCATTGTCCAGGAACCACAATCTGCAATGGTCACGTGAACACCGTCACTGGGGTGCTAAGTGGTAACATGTAATCTTTTCGGATGAGTCCCGCTTAAACGTGTCATACAGTTATGGCCGCATACGTGTCCTGCGGTACCGCGGTGAGCGCAACCTGGAGGGCTACATTGTGGAGCGGCAGAGAGGACTAACACCAGGTGTGATGGTTTTGGGAGCCATTGGTTACAACAACCGATCTCGCCTCGTACGTATTGCGAGCACTTTGAAAATCAACCGGTTCCTAACCGAGGTTGCGGAGCCTGATGTACTCTCCTGCTTGAGGCATACAGGCCTCATTTCAACAGCACAATGCCCGGCCACATATTGCGAGGAATGAACAGGCTTTCTTCGAAGAGTGACGGGTACTGTTGCTTCACTGGCCTGCACGTTCGTCAGACATGTTGCCCGTCAAACATGTCGGGGATATTGGTTGGTCGGTACCTGGTGAGTCACGGTCCTCCATTAACTGGTGTCAAGGATTTGTGGGCTCTGATACAAACTGCGTGGAGAGAAATCCCTCAGGAAAGTATTGAGAACCTTGCTGATTCAATGCCACGGCGTATAGCAGCTCTAACTGCAGCGCATGGTGGCCACACGACAAACTGAATATTAAGGCTCAAAGGACATGTACAGGTTTGGTTCAAATGGCTCTGAGCACTATGGGACTCAACTGCTGTGGTCATCAGTCGCCTAGAACTTAGAACTACTTAAACCTAACCAACCTAAGGACATCACACACAGCCATGCCCGAGGCAGGATTCGAACCTGCGACCGTAGCAGTCGCACGGTTCCGGACTGTACAAGTTTGAAAATGTAATCATTTGTTACTTGTCACGTACCTAACCTTTGGTATTAAATTAATTGAATTCATGCGTTTCCTTTAGGTGTTTCAATTTCCACAAACTGTAGTGTATAATGTACATATATATAAGTACACCACCCAAAACAAGAAACACGATCGTTGTGAGTTTCTGTACGCTGGACGCAAGTGTTTTACACATCTGCGACGAGATTTTGTAAAGGCCTCCTCGGAAACGCCTATTCGTAGCTCTGTAGACAGCTGCTGTTGGAATGATATAACTTTGTAGGTGTATTCAGCGGCGTATGTGGATACTGACTGTAAAATTGTTGAAAACAAGTAATAAATTTAAATGTCATGCACAATGGGGCAGTTTTTCACACAAATCAGTTTTTATGACGTCAAAAGTCCTGAAATATATGTGGCACCACTACATTCTTTTGTAGGTGCATTTAAAAGCATATGTGGACACCTACGCGTAATTTATGACAAACACAGTTAGTAGCACGGAAGTAATACATTTAAACGAAATACATGAGGCTGAAATTTTTCTCGCATCTCATTGTTTATGACGTCCAATACCTTGAACTCTGCTAGGTTGTTCTTACCCCCACAGCGATTATTGCCTGACAGTAAGGGATATGTGTACCAGGTTTGGCTGAAATCGGTCTAGTGGTTTATGAGGAGACGTGGAAAACACACACACACACACACACACACATACATTTTTATAATATGTATAGATTTTTGCGAAGAAAGGAGACATTTATATCAGAAACTTCACTAAATTGGTGCAAGGGTAGATTGGATTTTGGCTGGCAATGAGTGGCTGTTGTCTGAATTCGTGGCTATTGAGAAACTTGCTATAGAAAAATTATGTAAATATTCTTATTAGGTCTATTAAGGTTATATTGGATACTAGTGATGCTAACAGACATTAACTATCGACGATGTAGTTTTATTACATCAGTATCTTATATTTTATTATATTTTATTTATATTTAATATCGTAATGGATGCATAGACTGTAACATGTTATCGGAAATTTGAGATCCTTACTTTTGGCGATTGATTTAATAATCGTTGTCCCGTATTGCTTTCATACATTCTCTTGAAGTATTGACTTTTACATACAACCAACAGTACTGGCATAAGCATCCTGTAGCTTGTTCTATTGTAACATCAAACTGTATTAGCGTATTGTAAGCGTTCCAGAAGCAGAGACATACCACCTTGTTTGCAGCACACAAGACTTCCTAGAGTGTGCCGCTGCTTATTACCAACAAGTACGGACTTCTGAGTGTGATTCTTCCTTTGCAAGTAAAAGCATATGATTTGGAACGATATCAGCGCCGCACGTGGCAGATGTGGATGTACAGGGATCACGAACACGAGCGCGCGTCTTCATTGGCCAGCGCCCCATCGCCATTTCCCCAGCCCCTTGTTCCGAGGCGTGGTGACGTCTTGGTGACCAGTTGTAGACAGCTTCCCCGGAAGCTGTCCCTGCGGCACAGCTGGTAATTGCGGTGGTCTCTCCTAATCTAATAGACGACCCTCGCCAGCAATTACTGGCGCATTTCCCGTAAGTGACTCGCCCTTAGCTCTAGGGATAATGGTCCCAGGAGGGATTCTGACGTCAGAGGTCCTAAGGAGGAGGTAGGGGTTAAGTGAAGAGATATCTGGGAGCTCTACATTAGAGTCCGGTAGATTCAGTCCACAATGTCTGTCTACGTAAAGCTCACGGTTAAATAACATGGGTATCTTAACCTCGGTGCAACAGAGAAACGTTAGTTGACGAATCTTTTTGCCTTGTTGAACAACGTCCACACTTGCCAGTGAACGTGAAACATAGGTTCCATCGTATAATGATGCTGGGAAGTGTAAACTAAAGAAGAAAACATGAGTTGGATTTAACAGTCTGTCGAAGATATCATTAGAGATGGAGCACAAATTCAGATTAAAAAAGATGAGCGAAGAAGTCGGTAATGACCTTCAATGGAATCATCCTTTCGTTTGCCTAAAGCTGGTTTATGGAAAACATTGAAAACTTAAGCCTGTGTGACCTGGCAACTGAACATCTTCCTTCTGAAAGTCTGGTGTCCTACCATTGTACAATTTAACTGTTTGTGAATGTATTAGAAATTTGTCACTATTCCGTTTATTATACACTCTATCTTCTCAAGTACTGCTAGACCCGTAGTCTAGGGATAGTGCCTTTGATTACTAATCAAAATGTCTTCGGTCCCGTGTCCGAACCCCGCCACCGCTTGAATGTTGAATAAAAATCATCAGCAATGGCGACTGAAGACATACGGCATTAGAAGTCACCTCTCATTGAGCCAACGGCTTTGTCAAAGAGGGCGAAAGAGCAGACAGGGATTCTGGGCGTACTCTTACCCCTTGGGGTAAGAAAATGCTGCTGAAGTCGGGAGAATCAGTAACGATCAACCCCTGAAGCTGCAGGGGGCAATGTAAATCACAGCAGGATCTCCGGGAATGGACTGCCAAGGAAGGACACGAGTGAAAGATTGAATATGCAACGAAAGGATAAGGTTCTACAAACCGGAGCGTGGAATCTTAGAAGTTTGAACGTCATGGGGAAGTTAGAAAATCAGGAAAGGGAAATCCTAGGCTTAGTGTAAGTATAGTGGGAGTCAGTAGAGTGAAATGTAAAGGAAAGGATTTCGGGTAAGATGATTATAAGATAATATCAACAGCAGCAAAAATGGGTATAGCAAGATTAGCATTCGTTGTGAATATGGAGTTAGGGCAGAGACTGAGTTATTGTGAACGGTCCAGTGATAAGGACTTTCTCATCAGCATCGACAGCAAAGCAACACCTAAAACGATAGTACCGGTTTACATTCCTCAGGAGGACGTATGCTTGGGAAAGGCTGGGAGATATCGGAGGATTTCAATGACATCACATCAAGGTCAGGTAAAGATTTCGAAATCAGATATTGGATTGTAAGGCGTACCCATGAGCAGATATAGACTCAGATCACAATTTAGTGGTGATGAAGAGTAGTCTTACATTTGAGAGACTAGTCATGAATTACTAATGCCCAAAGAAGTGGGATACAGAAGTACTAGGGAATGTGGAGATACGCTTAGAGTTCTCTGAGGGTATTGACACTGCAATAGGGAATTGCTCTCTAGGCAGTTCAGCTGAAGAGGAATGGACTTCTCTAGAAAGGGAAACCACAGAAGTTGAGAAGGAAACCATAGATACCAAGAAGGTAACTCCGAAGAAATCATGGATAACATAGAAAATACTCCAACTGATCGATGAAAGAAGGAAGTACAAAAATATTCGTTGAAATTGAGGAATACTGACGTACAAGTCTGTTAGGAAAGAAACAAATATGATGTGTAGGAAAGCTAAGACATAATGGCAGCGAGAAAAATGTGAAGAATTAGAAGAAGAAATGATTGTCAGAAGAGCCGACTCAGCATGTGGGATAATGAAAAGAACTTTCGGTGAAATTAAAAGCAAGGTGGTAACACTAAGAGTGCAAGCAGAGACCAGACAGGTGTAAAGAATACACTGAAGGCCTCTACGAAGGGGAAGACTTATCTGATGATGTGAAGAAACAGGAGTTGATACAAAAGAGATGCAGGATCCAGTATTAGGATCATAATTTAAAAGTGTTCTGGAAGACTTCAGATCGAATGCGACAGTAGTGATAGATAACATTCCATCAGAATTTCTAAAATCATTGGTGGATGTGGCGATAAATCAATCGTTCACGTTGGTATGTAGAATGTATGAATCTGGCGATATACCATCTGACTTTCGGAAAACATCATCCAGAAAATTCGAGAGATCGCAAGAGCCGACAAGTCCGAGATTATCGCACAATCGGCTTAACAGTTCATGGGTCCAAGTTGCTGACAAGACTAATATAAAAAGGAAATTGAAGGTCTGTTAAATGACGATCAGTTCGTCTTTAGGAAAGAAAAAGGCAGCAGAGAGTCAATTCTGAATTTGAAGCTGATAATAGAAGCAAATCTGAAGAGTAGTCAAATCACTTTCATCGGATTCATCGACCTGGAAAATGCGTTCGACTATGTTAAGTGGTGTAATATGTTAGAAATTCTGAGAGAAATATGGGTAAGCTTTAGGGAAAGGCGGGTAATGTACAGTATGCACAAGAACCAAGTGGGAACAATACAGGTGGGAGACAAACAACGAAGTTCTCAGATTGAAAAGGCTGTAAGATATGGATGTAGTCTTTTGTCCCTGCTGTTCAACCTATACATCGAAGAAGCGATGACGGAAATAAAAGTAATGTTCAAGAGTAGATAAAATTTCAAGCTGAAAAAGTATCAATAATAAGATCGTCTGATATTGCTATCGTGAATGGAAGTGATGTGTTGAATGGAATGAACAGTTTCATGAATACAGGATGTGGATTGATAGCAAATCGAAGAAAGTCCAAAGTAATGAGAAGTAGCGGAAATGAGAACAGCGTGAAGTAGACGAATTTAAGGAATTGTGCTACATAAGCGGCAAAGTAACGTATGACGGACGGAGCAAGGAGGACGTTAAAAGGGTCTAGCACTGGCGAAAAAGGCATTCCTGGTCAATAGAAATCTACTACTACGAAATATAGTTCTTAATTTCAGGAAAAAATTTCTGGGAATGTACGTTTGGAACACAGCGTTCTCTGGTAATGAGACAAGTACAGAACGGAAGAGAATCCAAGCAGTTGAGATGTGATTCTACCGAGGAACGTTGAAAATCATTTGGACTGATAAGGTAAGGCATGAAGATGTTCTCTGGAGAGTGGACAAGGGACGGAATATAAGGGAAACATAAGAAGAAGAGACAGGCTATCAGGGTACTAGAGTTAGAGGGCAAAAAGCTATAAAGGAAGATAGCGATTAGATACATCCAGCGAATAACTGAGGACGTAGGTTGGTAGGTAACAAGCGTACAAGCGCTATTCTCAGATGAGAAGTTAATTTCTAGAGCAGAATTCTCGCCGGGCCGCGTCAAACCAGTCGGAAGGCTGGTGGCTCTTCTACATTCTTATTTTCTGCTTTTCCCATGATCCTTGTCCTTTGTTCTGCTCATCTAGAATTTCCTCCCCTGTTCCTCACTTGCTTTATGTAATAAATTATACGTAGAAGGATAGCTGTTTACTCGTCTCAAACTTCGCACTTATTTGCAGTTTTCTCAGATTGTGTACCATATTAGGGAAATAAATTAGTACGAAAACAAGGACTAAAAGTAGTTCTCTAGCCAACCTTGTGTCGCAGAATATATGGGTTGTTAGGGGTATAACTGGAGATATTATGGTCATTGGTACCTTAATATGTACCTACTCCATTGTGTTATTTTTTCTCTGCGTCTAACAGTCTTCCCGCAAACACTTCAAGTAATTCACTAACCGATGTTTTATGCACCGTCGTAACTGCACTTCTAATTCAATTGCACCCGTTAGAAAAACTGCTTAGCGTTCACACATCCTCACTTCAGTATCTGACCTGGAGCCCTGGGGAAAATAAGCACCGATTGCTTGCTCTTGCCACATGCCTCATGTACTTGGAGGTACTAACCAACCTAAGATAACTGTAGTCAAGAGGCTGCAAATGAAGTAAATACTGATGTAATGTTATTCAGTACACTGTTCTCAATCAGCAATAAAAATATCTGCAGTTATGCCCCCAACAACCTGTATCGACAAAATTTTAAAATTCGCTGTTTAGTAAACAAAATGAATATGTTGTAGAATTTTTACTCGCTATGACATTCTGTCAAGTTTTTGAAAACTCCAAAGATGGTCTACGATATGAACACGAAAATGACGGTTTTCTATGGCCACCTTGAATGTTGAGACATTTTCGCTCAGTTGACTAACGAATAGTGAAATGCTATACTTGGATATAATGGGCGCAGGCGGAGCCAAGACGCAGGAGCAGTCATTAGAGGGTCCGTTACGGCGGAAGTCCTGCGGGAAATCAACCGCACCTGGTGCCATCAGCAGCTAATGGCGGACATTCGTCAGGCGGGCGGCTCCCGACCACACTTCCCGCCAGGACGTGGATGCGCGCGCCGCCAATCGGGGCCACGACCTCCCTTCACACTGGTGTCAAGTGGATTTACGGCCGCGGTAGAAGGGACCCAATTCCTGTAACTGACCCTGCCCAGAGAATTATAATGGACATAATCATTTTACTACAGTATCTGCAGATATATAACAGAACAGCGGCGGAGGAGCTAATCAGTAACCTTTACTAGCAACACGAGTTACCTTCTGCCCAATATTTCTGGCTTAGCAGGATGCTACATGGCACAAATCGGGAGAGTTGCGCTTCCTGGCTAGCTTGTTTGCAGTGCTTCTGAAAATAAAACTTTTTCTTCCAATTTCCTTGGCATACGCAGTCCTAGTCTTACTACTCTATTCTGAACGTATTTTCGTCACTTCAGGATGCATTCCCTATCGTATTCAGGTCGTTCTTCATTGTCATAATCCACGTATGGGGTGGGCGCATTGTGCCTCCCTTCAGTAGTGAGTACTGTTTTGGTCACATCCCGCTCGGATAGCCGCACGCGATAACACGCTGGCCTCGGATCGAATCCGCCCATCGGATTCACGACGAGGGCTGGCGTGGTGGCAAGCCTGGTTGTGGTTTCTAGGTGTTTTCCCACGTCGGATTAGATGAATACTGGGCTTCAGTTACACGATACGAAAATGTACCGCAAACTTTCTCACTCTTTCACATTGGGTAACTCTAGCCGCATATAGATGGTGTACACGAAGTCTGTTTTAGTGCAGAAGTGGTGTTGACAGGAAGGCATCTGGGGACCCAATAAATTCAGACTAAAATGTTGACCCCGTAATACTACATAATAACGCCAGGTAAAGAAAGACTGTTTTGACCATGTGGTTAGGTCTACGTCGCACCGCATGTCTGTACCTCTGTAAGCAATTCTCTTGAAGTATTTCTACTATGTCTGACACGTTAGAGGAGCGTCGGATGTAATCATTTCTTACTTTTATGGTCACTCCTCCTGAGAATTCTTTTCTCTTTAAACTGGACTTTCCATTCGTCTGATATGCGCAAGGCCAAAAATTCTGTACTCTATGTTACAGCTGGTATCACCGCCTGTTTGTATGTATTCCGATAGGTATTTTCTCATCGCAGATGACTCATTTCAGTGATCACCATTTCAACGACACATTTTTTTTTTCAGTTTTCAATGCCTTCACCCGTGGAAACTGTTGCTGGTATCGCCGACCCGACTTACTTGAACTGATTGCTTGGTGTCATAAGAGAATCGCCAAGATGTGACTTAGAAATGGTGGCCGTTCTTGGGAAGTTGCAATACATGTACTTCGTTTTGGCCCTCTATGTTTAGCGCCGTACAACAAGCTATAAAGTTGTCTGGAAATTCTGTCGAGACTCTGCTATTAGAGGAATGTCATCACCTTATAAAATTGTCCATGGAGTTGGACGTAGTTTATAATGAAACTGAACAGTGGTGAACTCAAAGTAAATCTCTGGTGAAGCCCAAATTTTATCTTAAAAATCTTCCCTTGATGTTCTCACACATGACATAGAGAATACAGACGTAGTATTCTGGAACACAATGGTCGTGGTGTGCCTGCCACAAAAGTACCTGGGTACTCGTTGAAAATCATTTTTGATGTTAGTCCACACAAGGTGGCGGCCTGTCCTGAGATCTTTGTATTTTTCTGTTATGCTTTTAATGGTAAATATTGTGCCTGTTGTGCTCACGAGCTGGAGAAAATATTTTTTGTTCCATTACTGAGGCTGCTCGTAAGTACCGTTTCCGACAACTTAGTATTCGGGATGTTTTACTGCACGATAGCGGGATTAAAATTCTAGGTGAAAGGATATCAGTGATAAAGTTTGCCGATTACATTGCCATCCTGAGTGAAAGTGAAGAAGAATTGCGGGATGTTTTGAATGGAACTAGAGTCCAATGAGTACAGAATATGGATTGAGAGTAAATCGAAGAGAGACCGAGATAATGACAGTGAGCCGTAACTAATCTCTGAAACGACTTGTGTGTCGGCTCTTTCTCGTGCCCACGCTTTACCGCGGTACAATAGGTCGCGATCGCCCATTTAGGTACGCGCGGACCGATTCAAATAGGTCGGTCTCCAACGAGGTTGAGGGCGAGTTACAAACTCGTCCGGGAGAGGGTAATACTCTTAATACCGAGTGCGGTGGGGCTACCACGATCGCAGCGGGCAGTCAGCCCTGCAGCAGTACGGACCCGCTGTTGGTTTGGCGTGAAGCAGAGTAACGGCATCTACACCTAGATATATACTCCGCTAGCCACAAAGCGGTGTGTGGCGGAGGGCACAATTGTAGCCAAAGTCAAATTTCCCCTCTTCTGTTCCACTCGCGGATCGCGCGAGGGAAAAACGACTGTCTGAACTCCTCAGTACGAGCTCTTATTTCCCTTATCTTTGAATGGTGATCATTGCGCGATTTAAAATTTGGTGGTAACATCCTTGGTGAAGATCGGGTTTCGGAATTTAGTGAGCAGCCCCTTCTGTTTAATGTGTCGTCTATCTGCAAGTAGTCCCAGTTCAAATTTTCTATGAGATTTGTAACGCTCTCGCGATGGATAAATATACCAGTCACGAATCATGACGCTCTTCTTAGGACCTTCTCAATCTCTTGAATCATACCCAACCGGTAGCGGTCCAATACAGACGAACAATACTCCAAGACTGGACGAACTAACGTATTCTAAGCTATTTCCTTTGTTGAAGGACTGCATCGCTTCAGGATTCTGCCAATAAACCGCAATCTAGTTTTTGACTTAACCGTTACTTGTGTAATCTGATCATTCCATTTGATATCATTTCTAATAGTCACACCCAGATACTTGACGGACGTTACCGCTTCCAAAGACGAGCATTTATTTTGTGCTCATACATTAATGGGGATTTTCGCCTTGTTATACCCAGTAGGCTACACTTACTAATATTGAGACATAACTGCAGTCATTACACCACGCATTTATTTTCTGCAAATCCTCATTGATTGGTTTACAACTTTCGTGTGATACTACATTCCTGTAGACTACAGTATCATCGGCAAAGTCTAAGGCCGCTGTCAATACCATCAACCAGATCGTTTATGTAAATCGTAAAAAGCAGAGGACCTATGACGCTGCCCTGGGACACACGTGAAGTTACGCTTGTTTCTGTTGAAGTCACCCCGTTCAGGACGACATACTGCTCTCTGCCTCTTAGAAAACTTTCTGTCCAACCGCATATGTCATCGGATAGACCGTAAGCGTGCACTTTTTCGAGCAAGCGACAGTGCGGAACCGAGTCTAAAGTCGAGAAATATGGTATAAACCTGGGAGCCGGTATCTAGAGCCTGTTATATATCATGCACAAAGAAGGTTAGCTGTGTCTTGCCTGACCGCTGTTTCCTAAAACCGTGCTGGTTTCTGCAGATGAGCTTCTCAGAGTCTAGATAGGTCACTATGTATGATCACAAAATATGTTCCATGATTCTACAACAAATCGATGTCAGTGAAATTTACCTGTAATTGTGTGCATCCTATTTTCTACCCTTTTTATCAGTTGGTATGACCTGAGTCTTCCTTTCCCGTGGAACTTCCCTCTGTTCCAATGATCTGTGATAGATGATGGATAAGAGTGGTGCTATATTTGTAGCATAGTCAACATCAAATATTACGAGGATACCGTCTGGTCTAGATGCCTTCCTGGCGTCTAAGGATGTTTACTGTTTTACAATCCCAGATACACTAAACGCTATGTCAGCCATTCTTTCGTTTGTTCGAAAATTGAAAGGAGGAATAGTGCTGCAGTCCTCTACCGTAAACGAGTTTTTGAAAGCTAGGCTTAGAATTTCGGCCTTCCGTTTATTATCATCAGTTACAGCACTGTTGAGTGGCCGGCCGCGGTGGTCTCGCGGTTCTAGGCGCGCAGTCCGGAACCGTGCGACTGCTACGGTCGCAGGTTCGAATCCTGCCTCGGGCATGGATGTGTGTGATGTCCTTAGGTTAGTTAGGTTTAAGTAGTTCTAAGTTCTAGGGGACTAATGACCACAGCAGTTGAGTCCCATAGTGCTCAGAGCCATTTTGAACTGTTGTGTGGGTCGCAGCGAACTGGGGTTAGCAGCGTCGGCGATGGAAGCCGGTGCTGTCCGTGGGTGATAAATGCCGGGGTATGGCTGTGCACTATCCTGTGGCATCACGCAGTATCTTCAACCCTCGTGTTGCTGTTAATGACGGCGTCCTTCCGAGCGCGTGAGCCGTTTCAAGTTCTGATCTCCGAAATACCAAATTTTGGCTGCTATTTCTTCGTTGGAAACCGTACCGTGTTGTGATTGCACAGGTTTACTTTCTGATTTACCAGCAGCCGAATTCTGCCCCTTCTAAACTGCCATTCATATTAAAATCAGTTTGATGTAAATCTTCATGTTGCCTTGGTTAATGGTTGTGCCTTAAAAATGAGTTTCTATGGCTGTGTCAGCCATGTACGATATAAAATGTCTCAATGTGAAGCCAGTGAATAAACGCAAACAACTTTTATTGATTCTTAAACTACATTCAATTTGCAATGAGTCATTATAAATACTGAAGTTTTCAAATGTTTCTACTGAACTTTTCTGGTATTCGGTGTTACTTAGGTTAGTTAAGCGTCCTTATCACTCAGTGCTTCTATAACTTGTATTGTGTACGTAAATGCTAATATCCTGTCATTTTCCACTGTGATTAACTAAAGAGGAAAGGTAGAATGCGACTGGTCATAATTAATTTTCACTTTCTTGGCTGAGATTTGGTATTTATGATCCATAATACGAGCTGTGTCGTATTTACCAATTAATTGATTTCTGTGATCGGTTAATTCAGTGTTTTCTACCTTAATTTAGTGCTATGTAAAAGGTTCACCGCTTTACAAGAGTCACAACGCTAGGCTATAAATGTGGTTTTTCCACATACTGTGGAGTGCAAGTTGTTTGTCTGTGTCTTCTGGGACTGCCTTAGGTGACGCCGCCGTCTGGCGCACTGAGTGGGGCCTACGCTCTCTGAAGGGTACTGTAGTGCAACTACACAATGTTGATCAGAAAGTGCTTTCTTAAAGAAAAAGGTTTCTACTTGTAAATCATGCTTTTTTATGTAAGAGGCAGTAGAGGGTACAATTTCTATTGGGCCCATCAGGCTACAGAGTAGACAAACTAAAATTGCAGTTTGAAGGGTTTGGTGTTTTCCTATTCTTCTCTAAAATAAGTTTATTTAAACGATGTAAAATTGTTTAGCTTCAAGTACCCTTGATAAGGTATGGTTGTACCCTTATGATGATTATTTTTATGGAATTGCGATATTTGAATCTGAAGTTTAAATTCAGCTGACATACAATTACGCTACCTGTGCCTAGCATTCATTTTGTTTTACATTGAGGCATTCATGGACAAACTTTCTATTTTTCTTAAGAAGTACTGTGTGTGTTATATTTCGCGGGCTAATCGCCGGTGGCTTCAATCTATCACTTCAAGATGTTGTCTGTTTCAGTTTGGCATTTTACTGTTACATTTTATTTAAAAAAAGTTTACTTGCTAAGAACCGGTTACTGTAGTCTGAATATCTATGCTGATACCAGTGTGACGTGCTATTATGCTATTACGTTGGGGTACATAAACTTTGTTGTAGAGAATCCTGTATGGACTTGGTCCTTTCATTCCCCGCTGCCTTGAGACCTGCTAACAACATACCAGAGAAGCAGTAGAAATGCGAACAGCGAGAAACTTAACATTACAGTTGAGAATGACGAAGTAGACGGAGTTAAGCAAATCTGCTACCTAGGTAGCAAAGTAACCTATAACGGACGGAGCAAGGAGGACATAAAAAGCAGAGTAGCACTGGTGAAAAATGCGTTCCAGGCCAAGAGAAGCATATTAGTATCAAATATAATTTGAGGAAGAATTTTCTGATAACAGCACTGTGTAGTAGTGAATCATGGACTGTGGGAAAACCAGATCGGAAGGGAATCCAAGCCTTTGAAGTGTGGTGCTACAGACGAATGTTGAAAGTTTGGTGGACTGATAAGGTAAGGAATGAGGAGGTTCCGAGCAGAATCAGTGAGGAAAGAAACTTACGGAAAACTGATCAGAAGAAAGGACAGCATAATAGGACATCTGTTACGGCATCAAGGGATAAGTTCCACAGTACTAGAGGGAGCTGTAGTGGATAATAACTGTTGAGGAAGACAGAGATTGAAATACATCCAGCACACAATTGAGGACGCAAGTTGAAGTGCTACTCTGAGATAAAAAGATTGTCACAGGAGAGGAACTCGTGGCGGGCCACATCAAACCAGCCAGAAGGGTGATGACTCAAATAACAGTTCCCACAGTTTAGCTACGACGTTATGGTTTTTGTAGAACAACTTTAAATTACTTCGTCTCTAGTCGTTAGGTGTCCTTCCCACTGATATATTAGATTCGGTAAAATTTATTGTTGGGCCATATTGTACTCGAATCGCAGAACGTCTTTAATAGTTCAGTCGCTGTTTCGTAGGGCCCAGTTGCTTTACTGTTTTTCATATTTCTAAGAGCGATTTTTACTTCTTTTGGTGTTACGTGGTGATAAATCATGTAATGTTTCCTGCGCGTCATTCTAACATTCGTGCCATCCTTAATTAATATCCTTATTGGAAGTTAATAATCTTCAGGAACTGTTTGTAACGTTTTATTGCATTTTATATCTTTCATCCGATTACTTCTGAATTTAGCCGTTTTGAAAATTTACTTATCTTTTTGAGCTGATTTGAGTCCATTGTAAATACCGTTAATGGCTGTTCTTTAGGACACAGCACACAACGTCTTAGCTTCCTTTTTGACTTGTGTATAAACATTGTGATGGGTTTCTGGTTTTAATGTTTGCTACTTTTTGAAACACGTTTTCTTGGTAGCGAGTTGTTTCTAGACGTCATAGTCTGACCAGCTTGCGTCTTTGTCTGGCATTCATTTGTCTTTGCTGATAACTAGTTATTTCGTAGATTTTGTTCATGAGAAAAATCTTGACGGTAAAGTAGTTAAAAGTTGATACAGGCTATTGATCAGGGACTTTCTGCAGCATGACACACAGTGTCTCTCCCACTCTTTTTTGTGAAAAAATGATTTTCGTACAACTTGTCGTCTGTTGAAACAATGTGGCCAGATTCAGTATGTGTTAGTTATTCAAGTATCGCTCTTTAATAATACATTCAATTGATACTTATTAGAATAGAGACGAAATTACGTCACAACTGTGAAACGAGCCGCATTTTTCGACAGAATAAAAATGTTAGTTGCTTAAGCGGTTTTATTACAAGCAATATGACATATATTAGAGTGACAGTAGCAATAGGTTTCATAACAATACTGAATGTTTCTATCAATAATTCACAGAATGACAACACAAGTGAACACAAGGAAATGGACTATCGTTACTTTGATTTTATTTTCTCTACGGTTTAAGATCAAATCGGATTGCAGTGCACACTTAATACTTTGGTGACAGTTGCTGTGGAAATTACTTCCACACACATATTAGTGACATCTGTGCCCGAAGTAATCCAATAGCAACGTGGTATCCGGTTTGATCCATTCTACTTCATACCAATTTTATGTTATTTATTCCGCAGTTATCTGTTTACTTGGTTTTCCCTTTCCTTGATTCATCTGACTTCTGAACAGTAAGATGTGGCCCACCACATATTTCTCTTTCGTATCAGCTTAGAAATCGGTCTGTCGCATTTGTTACTTTCACTAATGAATTATTTAGAGTGTTATTAACCCACAGATTCACTGTGAACTATACATTCTGTGTTAAGCTATTCCTCTTCTGCAAACAAAACTTTGACACAGTCTGTAATGTGGTCGGAAGAGCTCTTGTTTCAAAAAGACAGCAACGTGTCGAGGCTAGACCTGTTTCGTCTGCGGTTTGCGTCGGTGAGTGAATTTTCGCACTATGTGTTGTTAAGGAGCCACATGGCTGAGCAGTGGTTGAGAACAATTGCAAAGCGAATCCGTTAGTCATTCACGGGGTCGTGTAGTTCATTTATCCAGATCATTTTGCTTTATGCTATGAAGGACTTCACGCAATGTTTCATGTCTTTAAAGCATCTCTTCCACTTTCGTGTCCTTTTGAAGTGTGTGAACTTTGATGTACGGTACAGAATGGGTTTTCTGTTAATACGTCCGAATAGTAGGATATTTAATTTCTCACACTTCAAGCCAATGGGAATTATTAAGTCTTATCCAAGACATCCAGTCTTCTTTATACTTTTTTTTCTTCGTGTGTCGTAAGTTCTTGTACCACGTGTTCTGCGCACTAAGGTTGTGTGTATCTCAGGAGCTTAGCTACATTTAGGAAATAATTACACATTATTCTACTCAAGTATTTTCTAAGTAAGTGGAATGTAAATGTTATCACATTCCTACTCAATCTAATTTACTTGGAATTTCACTTTGGAATTAGAACACAATAACACTGGACACAAAGTAGACTTTGCCATAAGAAAACATAATTTATTTTCTGGTAAACTGTTCCTACGAATAATATCAAGCTGTTTATGATTCACGATGAACATTAAACATCGACTGTCTACATGCAGTTATTCAGAACAGACGTAAATAACGGAGCAGATGGCGGTGGCAGAGTTACTGTTCATCATATAATATATAATGTAGTTATTTTACATCTTTTATTTGTGAGTTGCGCTAACAGTCAATGCCCATGGCACCTAACTGGACTATAACCAATGTGCGCAAGCTTTTCATGTAAATTCAGTTGTATGCTAGGGCTATTCGGATTCACTAATTTAAAGTAATTGAGTCCTGTGCGCAACTTGGATACGCGAGATAAGTAAGTAATTTCTCTTTTACCCGTGAGCTATATAAGTAATTTCTCTTCTAGACCATATTTTGTAAATGTTGCAGTTAAATTACGTAACTGTCTAAATTCATAGGTCCAAGCCTTGCTTGTCACAGGGCATTTCAATTCAGAACAGATTTCGGAATAGCTTTCGGGTTTTTCAAAGCTGTGCAGGGAGCTTGAGCCTTCATTAGTTGCAATTGTAATTACTTTGTGAAGTCCTGTCAAACGATTGTTTATGCAGTTTATTCATGTACTGCTCCATAGCAATGTAATGTCTAATTCCATAATTTAGACCACTTTTGGCAGCCATTTTTATTTCCTTAACGCACCAAGCATATAAATATTACATGACTGGCCGGTTTCGGCTTTTGCTATTTTAAAATGTACGTTATCGGTGATGACACGAAACAAGTTTTTTAAATGTGACACACAAACCTCACCAATATCATTCAGGTGAAAATAGTTTAAGGCCGAAGCTGGGCAGTAATGTTATTTAGATGCATGGTGAATTGAAGGACTATAACTGACAGCCTACGGTGGCTAACATGGTTCCATCGTTTAGACATGTCAAAATTATCCGGGAGGTTTTACCTGTGACTTTTCTTATGAGCCCAGATAGATAGCGAATTGTAGCTTACATTATTTCATGTCTTATCCTGTTAGTATGATATGAATTTTTGCCACTTCGATTACTCACCTATTACTGCAAGTGTTTCACACTTATCTTTGCCTTTCCTTGCCTTTGAAATTTTTGAGGCAATCAAATTTAAACTGCTGCTTATCATTTTGTTTGCAGTTCATTGTAACAGAATATTTTTGATACACGTGTATGTATATCTTTGGATACACTCGCGGTGAGTGACGGTGTTAATATGTGTAAGTGTTTTGATGAACCCATGATACGGAAAGGCTTTATTGCAGCGATAACTATGATATACGAGGTGTACGCCTTACGGACAGGCAACCCTTCTGACAGCATGGTGGACCAGCAGTCTAACGTCGAAGGGGTTACGTCAGCGGACGTCACAGCTCTAATCATGCAGTCTGTTTAGGCTAACGGGCAGCAGGGCGCCCGCCACCAGAGGTCACAGACCTTCCCCCTCCGTGGGCCACACGATGGAAAATAGTCCTATAATATCACTAGGCAGCATGGCTACTTTAGGAGAAACAAGCCGATCAGAGACATCTTCCGTTAAGGTCTGGTTCAGGCGCCAACTTCACCACCAGCTTTTCTATCAGAGTCTCGAACGTAACCTTTACTTCATACCACGCTACGCCGCACCACACACCGCCGACCGAAGGAGATGCCAGTGTTTACCATCATCGTCACCAGAATTTGGACTCTACATCGCAGACGACTGCAACCTTGACGTCGGTGGTCTAGCTTCACAACGTTATTTTATTCTACTTCTGAATCAATATTAACTTCGACTGTTGTATCGTCGTTGTTCTTCAGCATAATTTTGGGCTTGTGCAAATTCAGTACCAGTCACGAACAATCTCAAACTACTACAATGATTTTGGTTTATGTATTTTTCAATAAATCGGTTCTGCATGGCTTACCTATGATGCGTTCTCATTGTGCCTCGATCGGCGCTACACTTACCAAGTAGTGACAAGAAATTATTCCGTAAACCAACAATTTCACACACGTTTCACGCCCCAGGTAAACAGTATCGGTGTTTGTGTGACTCCTACGTAACTAAAACCTTGATAGTGTATTTTTGCTCCACCGTATCTTACCTTTTGGATATTACTGTCTAGGTGTTATTACTACTCCAAAACATGCAGTAGGTGATGAACACGATGGTGCAGAGGAAGCCAGCCATCATCGCATCAGTCTTGGAGCTGTCGAACCGGCTGTCCTGCAAAGATTAATTGGTGTAGACATCCGGAGCATCGCCACAGACGTTCCAGGTGTTTTGTCGGAAGATCAAGGCCTGGGCGAAATGTGTAGTAAGTAAAATTATTATATTATTATGTGTAGAAAGAAAGAAAGGGATCTCCTCAAAGGGAATATTAATACTATAAGGAAATAAAATATTTTTTTTTACACTTGTCTTTAAAGTTTGATGTAACACTTCTTGGTGTATTTTCATAAATCGTGTAGCTTGAATTGTAACTGGCATCTGATAATTTTCTCAAAGGGCTTTGGGTTAATTCTTGATTTCTCATTTTATAGGCAAATGAGCATATGATGTGCTATCAACTCCACGTTAGTTGTCGGAAAATCTTAACTGAAAATCTATAAACCACATACTTGCAAACAAATTCAACAGCGTCGATGCAAGAGTTTACTACTGTATCTACTTAGAAGCTGTTTTCCAGTTTCAGAAATCTAAATAAGACTCAATATAATACACATTTTCTATAAATAGTAAAGGCATGATTAAATTACGGTGGAATCATATCATTGAAAGAGGCAGTAAAATTTACCTACTAATTGCATATAATATGTATGTATTTACATAGATGGCTCCGAATACGAGGCGACATAGTATTAGCACTATGCTCCATCAAAACATTATTTCAAGTTCGCATTGGTGGTACTGTTAGTGCCTCTGCAACTTCGATACCTTTTTGTGTATGTGCAAATGTGTGTTCATCGTTGCAATCGTCATTCTAAATTTTAATTAGTTATACATATGTTGTCTACATTTGTTCATTTGTCCATCAGTCATTGTTATGAATATGAAACCTGCATAATTATTCTCCTTCTCCTACATGGAAAGTCGTAATAATCCTTATTTCTTTCACATTCTTACACATCCCCCATGAACCATGGACCTTGCCGTTGGTGGGGAGGCTTGCGTGCCTCAGCGATACAGATAGCCGTACCGTAGGTACAACAACAACGGAGGGGTATCTGTTGAGAGGCCAGACAAACGTGTGGTTCCTGAAGAGGGGGAGCAGCGTTTTCAGTAGTTGCAAGGGCAACAGTCTGGATGATTGACTGATCTGGCCTTGTAACAATAACCAAAACGGCCTTGCTGTGCTGGTACTGCGAACGGCTGAAAGCAAGGGGAAACTACGGCCGTAATTTTTCCCGAGGGCATGCAGCTTTACTGTATGATTAAATGATGATGGCGTCCTCTTGGGTAAAATATTCCGGAGGTAAAATAGTCCCCCATTCGGATCTCCGGGCGGGGACTACTCAAGAGGATGTCGTTATCAAGAGAAAGAAAACAGGCGTTCTACGGATCGGAGCGTGGAATGTCAGATCCCTTAATCGGGCAGGTATGTTAGAAAATTTGAAAAGGGAAATGTATAGGTTAAAGTTAGATATAGTGGTAACTAGTGAAGTTCGGTGGCAGGATGAACAAGACTTCTGGTCAGGTGACTACAGGGTTATAAACACAAAGTCAAATAGGGGTAATGCAGGATTAGGTTTAATAATGAATAGGAAAATACGAATGCGGGTAAGCTACTACAAACAGCATAGTGAACGCATTATTGTGGCCAAGATAGATACGAAGCCCACACCTACTACAGGAGTACAAGTTTATATGCCAACTAGCTCTGCAGATGACGAAGAAATTGAAGAAATGTATGATGAAATAAAAGAAATTATTCAGATAGTGAAAGGAGACGAAAATTTAATAGTCATGGGTGACTGGAATTCGAGTGTAGGAAAAGGGAGAGAAGGAAACGTGTTTGTAGGTGAATATGGATTTGGGCTAAGAAATGAAAGAGGAGGCCGCCTGGTAGAATTTTGCACAGAGCACATCTTAATCATAGCTAACACTTGGTTTAAGAATCATGATAGAAGGTTGTATACATGGAAGAACCCTGGAGATACTAAAAGGTATCAGATAGATTATATAATGGTCAGACAGAGATTTAGGAAACAGGTTTTAAATTGTAAGACATTTCCAAGGACAGATGTGGACTCTGACCACAATCTATTGGTTATGACCTGTAGATTAAAACTGAAGAAACTGAAAAAAGGTGGAATTTAAGGAGATGGGACCTGGATAAACTGAAAGAACCAGAGGTTGTACAGAGTTTCAGGGAGAGCATAAGGGAACAATTGACATGAATGGAGGAAAGAAATACAGTAGAAGAAGAATGGGTAGCTTTGAGAGATGAAGTAGTGAAGGCAGCATAGGATCAAGTAGGTAAAAAGATGAGGGCTAGTAGAAATCCTTGGGTAACAGAAGAAATATTGAATTTAATTGATGAAAGGAGAAAATATAAAAATGCAGTAAAAGAAGCAGGCAAAAAGGAACACAAACGTCTCAAGAATGAGATCGACAGGAAGTGCAAAATGGCTAAGCAGGGATGGCTAGAGGACAAATGTAAGGATGTAGAGGCTTATCTCACTAGGGGTAAGATAGATACTGCCTACAGGAAAATTAAAGAGACCTTTGGAGATAAGAGAACCACTTGTATGAGCATCAAGAGCTCAGATGGCAACCCAGTTCTAAGCAAAGAAGGGAAAGCAGAAAGGTGGAAGGAGTAGATAGAGGGTCTATACAAGGGCGATGTACTTGAGGACAATATTATGGAAATGGAAGAGGATGTAGATGGAGATGAAATGGGAGATACGATACTGCGTGAAGAGTTTAACAGAGCACTGAAAGACCTGAGTCGAAACAAGGCCCCCGGAGTAGAAAACATTCCATCGGAACTACTGACGGCCTTGGGAGAGCCAGTCCTGACAAAACTCTACCATCTGGTGAGCAAGATGTATGAAAGAGCCGAAATACCCTCAGACTTCAAGAAGAATATAATAATTCCAATCCCAAAGAAAGCAGGTGTTGATAGATGTGAGAATTACCGAACAATCAGTTTAATAAGCCACAGCTGCAAAATACTAACACGAATTCTTTACAGACGAATGGAAAAACTAGTAGAAGCCGACCTCGGGGAAGATCAGTTTGGATTCCGTAGAAATACTGGAACACGTGGGGCAATACTGACTTTACGACTTATCTTAGAAGAAAGATTAAGGCTAGGCAAACCTACGTTTCTAGAATTTGGAGACTTAGAGAAAACTTTTGACAATGTTGACTGGAATGCTCTCTTTCAAATTCTAAAGGTGGCAGGGGTAAAATACAGGGAGCGAAAGGCTATTTACAATTTGTACAGAAACCAGATCGCAGTTATAAAAGTCGAGGGACATGAAAGGGCAGCAGTGGTTAGGAAGGGAGTAAGACAGGGTTGTAGCCTCTCCCCGATGTTATTCAATCTGTATATTGAGCAAGCAGTAAAGGAAACAAAAGAAAAATTCTTAGTAGGTATTAAAATCCATGGAGAAGACATAAAAACTTTGAGGTTCGCCGATGACATTGTAATTCTGTCAGAGACAGCAAAGGTCTTGGAAGAGCAGTTGAACGGAATGGATGGTGTCTTGATGGGAGGATATAAGATGAACATCAACAAAAGCAAAACGAGGATAATGGAATGTAGTCGAATTAAGTCGGGTGATGTTGAGGGTATTAGATTAGGAAATGAGACACTTAAAGTAGTAAAGGAGTTTTGCTATTTGGGGAGCAAAATAACTGATGATGGTCGAAGCAGAGAGGATATAAAATGTAGACTGGCAATGGCAAGGAAAGCGTTTCTGAAGAAGAGAAATTTGTTAACATCGAGTATAGATTTAAGTGTCAGGAAGTCATTTCTGAAATTATTTGTATAGAGTGTAGCCATGTATGGAAGTGAAACATGGACGGTAAATAGTTTGGACAAGAAGAGAATAGAAGCTTTCGAAATGTGGTGCTACAGAAGAATACTGAAGATTAGATGGGTAGATCACATAACTAATGAGGAGGTACTGAATAGGATTGGGGAGAAGAGGAGTTTATGGCACAACTTGACCAGAAGAAGGGATCGGTGGTAGGACATGTCTGAGGCATGAAGGGATCACCAATTTAGCATTGGAGTGCAGCGTGGAGGGTAAAAATCGTAGGGGGAGACCAAGAGATGAATACACTACGCAGATTCAGAAGGATGTGGGTTGCAGTAGGTACTGGGAGAGAAGAAGCTTGCACAGGATAGAGTAGCATGGAGAGCTGCATCAAACCAGTCTCAGGACTGAAGACCACAACAACACTGAAATGCGTAAATATTCTATTAATGTATTGTCCTCATGGATGAGCAACAAGGAGTATTTTACTTACTGTAGGTTTTGTGAATCACTCTGAAAATGTATTTTATGCAAACATTTTACCATCTATTACAGTTCTGCATTAAATTCATGTAAACTAAAATTGATTACAATCTGAGTGTAGGGAAGCAAAAGGTTAGTTTTGCTTCATATTGTTAAAGGTTTTCACGCCAGTCGCAAAAACATATACGATAATTTGATATCTAGCTTAACACTTCATTCATTCTTCCATGATTCACTTTAAGTATCATAACACACTACGGCAAGAAAAAGGAATAAAAGTGAGATAGTGTTTATACTTTCATCCTAGTTGTTTCCACTGCCCTGTGTGGAATACATTTGTACACATTTGTACACTTCAGTAACCTGCTGTCTTCATGATGATGATGTCCTCAGCTCAGAAAACAGCATGCAGGTCGTGGATTCTTTTTCTTGAGGCTGAAATTAACTTCGCTAGGAACTGCTGCTACGAATAAACTATAACTCATTTGGGATGCCACTCGTGTTTTTACTGATATAGACACGAGAAAGTATTCTTGATCACAACGTATTGAACATATCTTTCCACAGTCCTTACATCTGGCTAAAATAACATGAAATACATCCTGCCACAGACAACATGTCTGTCTACTGGAACCGTCAGAACTGGAGAATAAAACTACATGAATCGAATACTACTATTACAGACAGTACCTAGCGACGGTCGGAACTGTAGTAAATAAAATTTGCATGAAACAAATACTGCTATAACAGACGACATGTCTGTCTACTGGAACGGTCAGAACTGGAGAGCCGGACTGCTCGAGACACTTCGCGCGACAAGCCAGCAAGGCGTGACCCGAACGCCACCGAAGTGCATCGGCAGTAATATCGTCAGTCTTTTGTTTTAGTAATACTTTGATTTTAATAATTTTGAAATGACTGATTGAAAGCTGGCTGTTGAGAGATGTTTATTTAAAAAAAATGAAGTAATTTGGATTACATGTTTAATTAATAATAGCAACTAAAGTTTAACGTTTTGGCGCCCTACCGCCGAACACAGCAGCCAATCACAGAGCAACAACATCATGCAGGCGGTCTTTCTCACGGGAATGGTACCGAATCTAACATCTGTCACCGGTACTTCATCCCACATTGCGTCATCTCTATGCTTCTTGCATTTCCACTGCCCTGGGAATAGCTTCCTGGAGCCTAATATGATGGCTGAATAAGCCATACATATTACAACACACAACATACGTTTTCAGTTCTTACTTTACAGATATCGCTACTGTTCCATCCTCATTAATGAATATTCAAACTTGCCTTGGTACTCCACAAATCGTTCATCTTCACACACACTTATACATTCATACATCGATATCCATATCAGCGGGTTCCTTACGGTCCTTACCACTATATTTCTATATCCTTTACACGAGGGCTATGCAGAAAGACACAGACGTTTTGAAATAAGAAACAACAATATGGAATAACCACATTTCATTCTATCTTCTTCTAGAGGAGAGAGACGTTTTGAGGTGAGACATCCTTTCAGTAACAATTGTTTATTACTGCTGTTTACTACAAGAAATAAGCTAAATACAACCTCAGAGAACTATGTCTACGAAACTTGAGAACTGCAATGTACAGAGGAGCAGGGAAGGTTAACAACGACAGAGTCGCACGAGGCTGGTAACTCGTAGGTAGTCTCCCGAAGAGCAGCAGGTGCTGTGACGACACGGTCGTATGAGGCTGAGAGCTCTACTGGTAACGACACAGTACTACAAGGCGATGAGCAGGAGGGCACTCACAACAAATACAGCGAAACGGTGCCATCGGAGTGGCTGGCAGAAGCGCAGCATCGGACATGGCACAGGACGTGGGCGGCACGGCTCCTTGGAGGGCAGCGAAGTGGAATCAGCAGTCGGTGTCCGTAGTGGAGACTCGAGACGGCAGTTGGCTGCTCAGAGCTCGATACGTAATTGGCTCTCGGTGGGCGGAAGGCCAACTTATGTACAGAGCTGCGGGAGTATACATGCGTAGTATCACGTGCCCATGTGACCATGCAGACGTAACTTAGCGCACACGACTGTAACTCTGTGTCCTGCGACTTGCACTGGAGCTCCCAGACGCTGCAGTGACTGGTGGGGGTTTGACTTTACGGAGCACCTTGCCTCTTCAGTTTACCAATAACCTCCCAGGTGAGACAGGGACCGTACCTGGCCTGCCTAACATACAAGTATGTGTGGTGGCCTAGATATGCAGGGAGCAGCCCTACATAACCAACAACATCGCTTTAAAGAGATATTTTTAAGTTGTTTTTCAACGTAATCGCCATTCAGATTAAGGCACTTATCATACAGTGCCGCAAGTTTTTGAATACCGTCTCTGTAGAAACTGCCGGTTGCGATTGGAACCTCTGGTTAATTCTGGCATTCAGTTCGGCGTCAGTATCAAAACATCGTGTATCGAGCCATGTCTTCAGTGCTGGGAAGAGCTGGTAGTCGCTTGGTGCCAAATCCGGGTTGTGTGGTGGATGATCAAGTGGCTCACCTCCAAAACATCGTAGAAGCTCTAGGGTACATTTGAGCGTGTGTGGGCGTGGGGTGATATGAAAAAACAAAATTTTTACGCTAAGTTTTTCCAGTCACTTGTGTCGTTCGCCTTAACTTTGCAAGTACCGTAGTCGTGAAACGTCGATTTTCACGGGTTTTGTCGTTGATTTTCATGAGCAGCTTGTCAGTCACATGGGTAGGCATAGTACCACTGCGATTGTCATCGTGAATATAGGTGCGGAAATTTCTAAAATGAGTGCTCGGTTGCCTCACTCACCTTTCACTTATTATTTCCTTTAGTTCACATCACGAAAGTCGCGATGAGTTTCCGTTGGTTTGCAGTTCGGTGGCAATAAAAACCTACTCAAGAAACATGGTTCACAAGTGGCGGGATTTTCTATTGCAGCGCACATTTTAACACGTCAAAGAAATCAAAGTAGCAGAGATACAGACCAGACGCTCCTACCGCTGGAAGCGTACTGATTGTAGGAACGTTATGGCACCAAGATTGCAGCTGCAGCTCCGCACGCCTCCGCGATAGGCCGAAACGTCTGTTACATTCTCGATAACCCTCGTACTTACGCTCCTCTAATAAATTGCAACTGCATCATTCCCTTAAAAGTTACCACTAGACAGAATTATTAAATTTTTAACTACCCGTAGGTTGGCCAGTGTACTATTCATGCCTAAGCACAATACCTGCGGAATAGTTTAGAAAGATCGTGAAATGTTAGTCCACAAGTACTAAAATCAAACTTATCCTGACGAAGCTCACATCAGTGAGTCCACATATTAAGTATCGTGCTGCGAATATAGCTTGCACAGCTCGTTGCATTTGGTGCCGGTAGAATGTACCTTCCGAGAATTTTACCCGTTGATTTACGTTGTAGGTACTTCATAATAGTTCGCTGCACTTTTATGCCTCATAATCGTTACTGATATTCCCCGCGTCAATTTTTACGTTGAACGGTAGCGTTTTGAATTATTGGTGTGGCTATTTGTAGATATTAGTGTACATATTAGTAAACATTATAGGCTTAATTAGCACAGCCGGCTGTGTGGCCGCGCGGTTCTAGGCGCTACAGTCTGGAACCGCGCGACCGCTACGGTCGCAGGTTCCAATCCTGCCTCGGGCATGGATGTGTGTGATGTGCTTAGGTTAGTTAGGTTTCAGTAGTTCTAAGTTCTATGGGACTGATGACCTCAGAAGTTAAGTCCCATAGCGCTCAGAGCCACTTGAACCATTTAATTAGCACATGAAATAGTGCAGTTCGGATTTCTACATGTAATACTTAACATTTCCCTTCTTTACCCATTTACTTAGATCTAAATTTAAACTTAATATTTACATTTGTGCAGTTTCATCACTCTGTGTGCCCGCTCTACTGCCACAGATCGTCGTCTGGATGTTTAGCGTGACCGATCAGTGTTTCCCGTCGGTAGCGGCAGAATAGCATCGCTATTGTTCCCCACTTCCACTATGCGCACACAATGTTCTATATGGCGCCAATTAGTACCCTGATTACTGTGGAAACATTCACTCCTTGCCTAACCTCTCTGTGTTGTATCGGACCAGCATTCATTGCCGTTTATCCATTAAATGCCTCATTGTTTACCTGCCTATTGTCCGGAGCACCTAGCCAGTTGTTCTACCGACCCCTGTCGTCATGATTCGGTGAGTTTTGGTATACGGGTTTGTACCTACGATCTCCTTTCTTTTGACAATGGTCATTTCCTCGATAGCCATAGTTTCTAGGTCTATTATTTCGTAATGGCGCATAAGGGTACGAGCCCTAAATGTTGTTGCCCGCATCTCGTGGTCGTGCGGTAGCGTTCTCGCTTCCCACGCCCGGGTTCCCGGGTTTGATTCCCGGCGGGGTCAGGGATTTTCTCTGCCTCGTGATGGCTGGGTGTTGTGTGCTGTCCTCAGGTTAGGTTTAAGTAGTTCTAAGTTCTAGGGGACTTATGACCACAGCAATTGCGTCCCATAGTGCTCAGAGCCATTTGAACCATTTGAACCTAAATGTTGTTGTTCTCCCTTGGTTCTGTGTTCCCATTGCTCTAGAAATTTTACTGTCTGATCGTGTGTCGTCCTTGATCTCTCGTCATTATTCCCGAATTAATCAATGGAGTTCAAAACCGAGAGGAAATATCCCGTATCTGTATCTGGTATTGTGACTGATTTTTTTGCGGATGTTCGGTGGCAACCTACGTTTCAAAATTTTAGCAAAGCTGCATGACAGACGTGTTTTATCCAGTATCTCGTTTATTTACTGATTTCTCAAAATATTTTCACAAACCCCCTTCTTTAGTGTTAAACGGTTGTGGGTTGAACACTTCTCGTCGTAACTGTTCCGAACACCTATAGATCTACATTTATCAAGAAAGGCTTGTTCAGACTGTCCATATGTTTAAATCTGCTATCCAGATTGATCAATCTTCTTGGGTGAATCCTATTGCTTAGCGTATTTTTTTTTTCTTTTTGTGATTTCGTTCAGCTGCTCGGCAGTACCTTACGCAGCGCTCTTATAAAAATTACTTGGTGAACCTTTTCTGACTCTGCAGGAAACACCTGAAAATGGAGATACTCTAAGAGGTTTTCATCCACCAATATTGATGAAGGACAGGGTCCTGTTCCCAGTGAGTGTGTTACTGACATGTGTATCAAGGGGAAGGGGGGAGGGTTATTCATCTGGTTTGCCATTGGCGTCGGAAGTTGATTATACATGCCGAAATCTGCGGTATCGTGAATCTGCGGAGGTGAAAAGGCACTTTCACTATTGTTTGCTAAGCTCTCTTGCATGTTTCCTGCGTTAACAGTAGTCGTTTCCCTTCGAATTAGCTCTGCCAGTTGCCACTTCGAAACAACTTCGGCAGCTCTGATGTCTACCTTTACCTCCGAGCGGTCGCTCAACTTCCGTACGTGGGTCAACACGTTTTTGTTCAAGTTTCGTAAACCGAATCTCTTGCTATAGATTTTCACTTCGTTGGAGAGTCCGTTGCAAACTCACTGTGGTTTTGAAACACGTGTCTGAACTGTAGACATGGTCTTAGCTAAGTCTTCATCTGCAGTTTGCGAATTGTTTTACTTTCCGGTAGCTCATCTAACCTACATGTAGTTATCTTTTGTTCGTCGAATAAGAGTGAAAATTTTAAAATTGATTAAAATTATTGTAAACTTCTCATTAACCTTCTCATCGAAATCATTTGACACTTTTCTAAAAAATTCTATCATCTCCTTCCTGTCACTTGGCTCAGATGAAGTGGTGCTTTTCACATTTGTGATGCCCTTTCACAGGAAAACACTTTTTGCTGTCGTGATCAGTCTGTCAAAAATTCCGGATTCTTCTACAATACCTCCAACTTCTTTAAGAAGAATACCTCCTGGTGTTAACTGTGCCGGTAATTCATCTGTTGTCTGCATAAAAATATCTTCTTGCGAAATTCCTTCGGTTATATACTACATAAAATTTTGGTCGCGACCACCATTTATGATAATGTCATTTTGATGATATTCAACGCAATTTATTTATGTTATATCTAGGCTATATTAGTTGTTTCCTGTTTCTGACTGTTTAGAGTTTTTCCCTTAACTTCTTTATTTTCTACCGGTTCCATTTTACTGCATATATGAACTCTGTTCACTAGTATTAGTGTTGCCGTAAATGGTGCTTGTCTTGAACCTGACAGGAATTTCAGACATGTAATTCATCTTAATTCACGTACGACAAGACAGCTACCTCTTTTATGGAAACCAGACCGCAACAATTTCAAATATAATTATTATTACTGTCAGTGGTCAGGCACAAAGCATTGACAGACTGAATTTCTCCAATTTCTCCCAGTGAGGAAGTAAAGAGTCCAGTAGTCAACTGATTTATACATGGTAAGTATGGCGGACGCATGTTAACTTGGTTTTAGCTTGGTTGTGCTGGGTGTGGGTGAATCAAGTGACACAAGTTGGAAGCATGATGCAGGGAATGTGCATTTTGAATTTTATAGGAAGTAAATATTGTAACAAGAGTCTAAAGGTCACCGTGGATAGCTTTATTCTCTAAGGATGGGTTGTATGCAGTACTCGCGATGCACTGGGAATTGCATCATCACTCTATAAAATAGCAAAGGCTGTTAGAATTAAGCAGTACCAGTTATCAGATTGACACATTAGTTCATGGTTTAATAAAAAGAAAAACTAAATACCATTTATATTTAGTCATCATAAAAAAAGTGTCCAAACAATTTTTTTTCTTTGTAAAGTTCAGTTATCCCCTATTAATGATGGGGAGAGTGGGTGGGGGTTACTAGCTAATATTTGATTAAACTATAGGGAAATGTCTCAGGAACTTTGAGAACCACTGCTCTAATCTCATCAGCAACAATACACCACCATTCACAAGTGTTTCCAGGCCATCCGAATCCCCGTCCCTAGAATCACCTCTGATTTCATAGCATTCTGATTCACCCGTGGCTGGCAAACCTTCAACGAATGTGCACCAGCCGCAATGGTTTCACTCACGCAGCAACTGTTTTATTACCTACTCATGGGAACAGTGTTATTATCGCTGAGCTAAATGTCCGTCCTCTGGCGAGACAGGACACAAGCCAAAAGTTTGCTAGTCTTTCCTCAAGATGGATGTAGATCGAAAACATAGAGACCCCATTCCTCTGGAGTTGAGGAACTACCTGACGCCTATGTTCCAGACGTTTTACATGTTTACACTGTGCTCCCCAAACACTCTTAATGTTCGTGGTGGAAGTTAACTACGGTGTTCCATGTTGATACAGGTTCTTCCATGATAATCGTGATGTGGATGATATCCACTGCAGAAATTGTCGCGACGCCTACACTATGTGATCCAAAGTATCCGGACACCACCAAAAACATACGTATTTCATATTAGCTACATTGTGTTGCCACCTGCTGTCATGTACTCCATATCTGCGACCTCAGTAGTCATTAGATATCGTAAGAGAGCAGAATAGGCCGCTCCGCGGAACTCACGGACCTAGAACGTGGTCAGATGATTGGGTGACTCTTTTGTCATATGTCTGTACGCGAGATTTCCACACTCCTAAACATTCTTACGTCCACTGTTTTTGATGTGATAGTGAAGTGGAGACGTGAAGGGACACTTACAGCACAGAGGCGTACATGGCGACCTCGTCTGTTGACTGACGGAGACCACAGACAGTTGAAGAGGGTCGTAATGTGTAATAGGCAGACGTCTATCCAGACCATCGCACAGGAATTCCAAACTGCATCAGGATCCACAACAAGTACTATGACAGTTAGGCGGGAGGTGAAAAAAACTTTGATATCATGCTCGAGAAGCTGCTCATAATCCACATATCACATCGGTAAATGTCAAACGACGCCTCGCTTGGTGTAAGGAGCGTAAACAATGTACGATTTAACAGCGGAAAAACGTTGTGTGAAGTGATGAATCACGGCAAACACTGTGGTGATCCGATGGCATGGTGTGGGTATGGCGAATGCCTGTTGAATGTCATCTGACAGCGGTAAAATTCGGAGGCGGTGGTGTAATGATGTGGTCATGGTTTTCATGGAAGGGCCTTGGATCCCTCGTTGTTTTGCGTGGCACTAACACACCACAGGAGTATCTACATCCACATGGATAATCTGTAAATCCCATTTAAGTACCTGACAGGGGGTTCGTCGAAACACATTCACAATTCTCTATTATTCCAATCTCGTATAGCGCGCGGAAAGAATGGACACCTATGTCTTTCCGTACGAGCTCTGATTTCCTTATATTATCGTGGTGATCGTTCCTTCCTATGTAGGTTGGTGTCAACAAAATATTTTCGTATTCGGAAGAGAAAGTTGGTGATCAAAACTTCATGAGAAGATTCCGTCGCAATGACAAACGCCTTTATTTTAATCATGTCCCGCCCAAATCCTGTATCATTTCTGTGATACTCTCTCCCATATTTCGCGATAATATAAATAGTGCAGCAGTATTCTAAAAGAGGACGGACAAACGTAGTGTAGGCAGTCTCCTTAGTAGATCCGTTGCATTTTCTAAGTGACCTGCCAATAAAACGCAGTCTTTGGTTAGCCTTCCCACAACATTTTCTATGTGTTTTTTCCAATTTAAGTTGTTCGTAATTGTAATACATAGTTATTTAGTTGAATTAACGGCTTTTAGATTAGACTGATTTGTCGTGTAACCGAAGTTCAAGGAGTTTCTTTTAGCATTCATGAGGATCACCTCATTAGTCGATAAACGACAGCATCATCTGCAAACAACTGAAGACGACTGCTTAGATTGTCTCTAAAATCGTTTATGTAGATAAGGAACAGCAAAGGGGCTATAACACTACCTTGGGGAATGCCAGAAATCACTTCTGTTTTATTCGATGACTTTCCGTCAATTACTACGAACTGTTACCTCTCTGACAGGAAATCACAAATCCAGTCTCATAACTGAGACGATAATCCGTAAGCACGAAATTTCACTACGAGTCACTTGTGTGGTACAGTGTCAAAAGCCTTCCGGAAATCCAGAAATACGGAATCGACCTGAAATCCCTTGTCAGTAGCACTCAACACTTCATGTGGATAAAGAACTAGTTGTGTTTCACAGGAACGCTGTTTTCTAAACCCATATTGAATGTCTGTCAATAGACCGTTTTCTTTGAGGTAATTCATAATGTTCAAACACAATACGTGTTCCAAAATCCTGCCACATATCGACGTTAATGATATGGGCCTGTAATTTAGTCGATTACTCCTACTACCTTTCTTGAACACTGGTGTGACCTGTGCAACTTTCCAGTGTTGGGGTATGGATCTTTTGTCGAGCGAACGATTGTATATGATTGTTAAGTAAGGAGCTAATGCACCAGCATACTCCGAAAGGAACCTAACTGGTATACAGTCTGGACCAGAAGACTTGCTCTTATTAAGTGATTTACGTTGCTTCACAACTCCGAGGATATTTACTTCTACTTTACTCATGTTGGCAGCTGTTCTCGATTCGAATTCTGGAATATTTACTTCGTCTTCTTTTGTGAAGGCATTTCGGAAGGCTGTGTTCAATAACTCTGCTTTTGGCAGCACTGTCTTTGATAGTATCTCCATTGCTTTCGCGAAGAGAAAGCATTGATTGTTTCTTGCCGCTAACATACTTCACATACGTCCAGATTGTCTTTGGATTTTCTGCTAGGTTTCGAGACAAAGCTTCGTTGTGGAAACTGTTATAAGCATCTCGCATTAAAGTCTGCACTAAATTTCGAGCTTCTGTAAAAGATAGCCAATCTTGGGGATTTTGTATCTGTTTGAATTTGGCATGTTTGTTTCGATGTTTCTGCAATAGTGTTTTAACCCGTTTTGTGTACCAAGGAGGATCATCTCCGTCGTTTGTTGTTTATTTGGAATAAATCTCTCAATTTATGCCGATACTATCTTTGAATGTAAGCCACAAATGTTCTACACTTATTTTATTGATTTGGAATGAGTGGAGATTGTCTGTCAGGAAGGCGTCAAGTGAAATTTTTATCTGCTTTTTTAAATAGGTATATTGTTCGCTTATTTTCCGAGGGTTTGGGGATTACAAGATTCAGTCTCGCTACGATAACCCTGTGTTCACCAATAACTGAACCGGTTTCGATGCTCGTTATTAACTAAGAATTATTTGTTGCTAAGACGTCAAGCGTGTTTTCACAACCGTTTATTATTCGCGTGGGTTCATGAACTAACTGCTCGAAATAATTTTCCGAGAATGCCTTTAGAACAATTTCGGATGATATTTTATGCGTACCTCCGGAATTATTTTCGCCAACATATCGAGGGTAAATTAAAGTCACCACCAACTATTAAAATATGAGTCGGGCCCGTGTTTGAAATCAAACTCAAGTTTGGTTTGTACCTTTCGGCAACTGTATCATCTGAATTGGGAGGTCGGTAAAAGGATACACTTATTGTTTTATTACGGTTGCCAACAATGACCTCTGCCATACTACCTACAGGAAGTATCTACTTCAATTTCGCGTTAAGTTAAATTACTTCTAACAGCAACAAACACGCCTCCGCCAACCGTGTTTAGCCTATCCTTTTGTAACACCGTTCGGCTGAGCTTATATCCGGCTTTAGCCAGGTTTCAGTGCCTATAATGATTTGAGCATCAGTGCTTTCTATTAGCGCTTGGAGCTCTGGTACTTTCCCAACACAGCTACGACAATTTACAACTGTTATGCCAATGGTTCCTGTATTTACGGTCTTCCTATGTTCAGCCTGCACCCTTTGTGACTGAAGCCCTTCTTGTGTTTTCGGGAGAGCCTCTTACCTAAAAAACAGCCCAGTCCACGCCACACAGCCCCTGCTACCCGTGTAGCCCCCTCCTGTGTATAGTGAACACGTGACCTACTCAAGCGGAATCGAAACCCTACCACACTTTCGCGCATATCGAGGAATCTGCAGCCTAAACGGTCGCAGAACCGTCTGAGCCTCTGATTAAGACCCTCCACTCGGCTCTGTACCAGAGTTCCGCAGTCAGTCCTATCGACTGCTGCAAATGGTCAGCTCTGCTTTCATCTTGCAAGCAAGACTGACAGCCTTTACTACTTCTGGTAGCCGCTCGAACCAGAGAGAATCTCTTCTCATCCAAAGCGACACACATCATTGGTACCGACGTGAGCAACCGCCTGCAGTTCGCTGCACTCTGTGCTCTTCATGGTGTCTGGGAGGACCCTTTCCTCGTCTGGAATGACTCCACCTGGTATGCAAACGTAGTGCACATTGGTTTTCTTACCCTTGATGTTTTAAGCACCTTCTTGCTTGTTGAAGTGCAATTCGGGGATGGCGACTGCATCTTTCAACACGATCGAGCACCTGTTCATAATGCACGGTCCGTGGCGGGGTGGTTACACGTCAATAACATCCCTGTAATGGACTGGCCTGCACAGAGTTCCTACCTGAATGATATAGAAGACATTTGGGATGTTTTTTAAAGTCGACTTCGTGCCAGGCCTCATCCGCCGAAATCAATACCTCTCTTTTGTGCAGCACTCCGTGAAGAATGGGGTGCCATTCCCCAAGAAACCTTCCAGAACCTGATTCATCGTATGCCTGCGAGTGTGGGAGCTGTCATCAGGGCTAACAGTGGGCCAACACCATATTGAATTCCAGCATTACCGATGGAGGGTGCCACGAACTTGTAAGTCATTTGTAGTCACGCGTCCGGATTTGTTTTATCACATAGTGTATGTACCTACGGCAATGTCACTATCAAAGTGAAGCGGCAGTTCATGGGCTGCGTTCAACATCATTCTACTGTTTTCATGGCATACATCTGGGAGGTAAACACTGAAGGAGCCACAAACATCCTTGTTCTTGATCTTTGTAATGCTTTGGCTTTCGAACTGTATAGTTCTATCAAGAATATTCAGCCTACAAGGGCTAGCCCCTACTTGAGCGAACTATGCCTCTAGTACAAGTCAGTTTTTTCTTTATCTTGCGACTAGTATCACTGGCTTTGTGGCTCATGTCACCCTGCTTACAACAGCCACCACCCACTTCTCAAACGGCAGGAACTTCCATTCACTTATAGGTGGAACAACTGCACGTCTAAGTGGGAGGTCTCATCACAGTCACCAGCAGGCAATGAGCTACCTCTACCGTTATTGTGGAAAATCCAGATAGATCAATTGGAATTTGTGTGGTTCCTTCCAAGCTACAGTCAATGCATAGTCCATCATTGACATCTACCCAATGGTATGACTCGGAGGAGGCAAGATATTCACCAAGATTTTAATTTTGGATGCTCATCTTTAGCTCCCTGTGGACGAGGTATCATGCAACATTCTCGACATCGGCGCTCGTTTTGGTGCGTTACACCACAATAGGCTTCCTTTTTACACTGTCAGTGGTCCATCTATTTTTCAACTGTACTTGGAACGGCTGACAGGATTGCATACTGGTCACTGAAAAAAATGCCCAGGAGTTGTTGGCCAACCACGATACCATTTTTGCTGTTTCTCAATATGCTAATCTCAAGTGTAGCACAGACAAATGCCTTTTTTCCTCTAAAGTGAAATATGTTGGCCAAGGCCTCAGTCATTAGGTATACGACCCACATCATAAAACATTCAAGCCACCCACAGACTCTAAGTGCCAAAGGACATTAAGGAACTGCAATCTGAGCTTGGCCAATTTAATTATTATCACAAGTTCACTCCACATGCCGTGGCCATAGCTGGTGTTATGCAAAAATGTTAAATGCAATGGAACTCCCACTTGCAATGAAATCTTCCAAGATTTCAAGCTTGCTCTGCTCCAACAAACCCATCAAAACATTTAATGGTGTCAGGTGGTGCCTCTGATTACAGCTTGGGCACAGTGTTATCTCATGAAGTAGATGGTGTGTTATGTCCTACTGTGTTGATATCCAAAAATATAACATAGGTTCAACAAAACTATTGCCAAATGGAGAAAAAGGCCCAGGCTATTGCTTTTGCACTCAAGAAATCACAATTACATGTACGACATTCCACAGTATTGTCTTACCATAAATCTCTTCAGTTGCTATTTAAGGCAGACTCCATCATTATGATCCAATCGGCCCATTTCCACCAGACATGGGCATTGTTACTATATAACTACTCATACGACCAGATATCGCTCAATGCCGCAGCACATAATTGCCAATTTCCTCTCCAGCTTACCATTGACATAGGACACACATTTACTTTCAGAATCAGCAGTCTTTTGCCTCACTGACATAAATCAAAGAAGCTATAACCACCCTTGGATGCAAAGGCCATCGCCCTTCACTTCTTGCAGGACCCAGGAAATACCACATTTGGTGTGCCGAGGGTGACCAACGTATTGTAAACAGTTGGATCCCCTGAGACTCTAAGCTTTCTGATACAAGCGCTGTGAGTTTTCCACCTGGAATGGCATCCTCTTGTTGGAAGGAGAAATTGGTCAAATAGGGTTTTTATCCTGTCTGCCTTGCAGTACTGCATCTTTACTCCTCCTACATCAGGGTCCCTGAGCAGTAGTGCTTATGAAAAGGGTGACCCATTAACATTTGTATTGGCGAGGGATCAATATTGATATTGTCAACATGGTGACAGCATGCGAGCCCTCCCAAAGCCAACAGGTATCACCAGCTTAGAGATAACTCCCTTGCCTAGAAGCATCATATGTGGCTCCGCTTCGACTTTTCAGGACCCTGCCTTGGCTATTTCTTGTTTGTCATGCTCAATGTAGGAACCAGATTCCCCCATATTTCCAGGATATCTACAACTTCCTTGACAGAAATTACCCAGGCTATGACGCAGATCTTCACCATACAAGGACACCAAAATATCATGGTTACTGACGATAGGCTTTAGTTTAAAATTTCTGAATTTAGTTTGGGAATACGTTGCCTCTGTATGTGCTGGGCTTAACACATTAGGAGTGGCGCAAAAGGCGCACTAAATAAACAATAAGGTGTCGAAATAAAGAAGAAAGTGAAGCACCACTATGGGGCAAATGGGCAGGCCGCCAAATAATAATCCAAGAACCGTGCTAAATACTCCACTGCCCGGATATGAGGAAAATCACTAACGTAAGAGGAGAATTATCGCTCTCGCCGTCTTAATAAGTCCAGGATCAGCAAGGCTTCGTCCTCCAGTTAAACCAGCACCAAGAGCAAATTCTGGAAAACAGAAGCTGTCAAAGGCTGAACATTGCCTACTCATGGCGCATCTACAGTGCAGGAACGACATCCTCGGTCTGTTTACACCGTTTCCCAGCGACCTCCAGAACAGAATGCTTCCATACTGAGCGTCTTATTCACAAAACAGACAGCCTGCGATCCCTTTCAAACATTAGATATCACTACCTGCTCGCTGCCCCAGCCTTCTCTGTCTAAGCACGACAGACATACTCGCGAATCGGTCGGGAGGTATCGACACTGCAGCATGGCTCATCGAATTTACCTCTGTTTGTTCTTCCAAAGATTTCGCTCAGGTGCACATGGTTTTCTATGTCTCGGATGAAATTAAGTAGTGGAAAGTTTTGTTCATATGGTCCACTCACAAACAGCAAAGTTGTACCTCAAATATGATTTAGATGAAACGCTCACTCTGTTGTTGGCCTCCTATTGCTCAACCCCTTAGGATGGCATCAGCCAAGCTGAAAATCTCTATGGACTGTAGCACTCATCCAAACTCTCCATTCTCCACACTCTCCATTCTATGAGAACTTCGTCTCCCGAACCGTGACCTGGAACCATTACTTAATCAGATAGGACAGACGGTTGTTGGTTTTAACCGAAAATCGCCGCCAATGGGCCCCTGGAGAGTCACTCATTTACTGGAATGGGCCATGGTGGCAGTAACATTATACGATGGCTTCATTTGCCAGAAGCATGTCAACCTGGTGTGTCCATGGAGAGTAGTGACACCACATAGCAGTGGATTTTCACTATCTTATGTAGTAGAACTTTAGGTCCCTCCACACACTTGGGTGTCCAGATGTTAGTATGTCCTCAGACACTGAGGTGTTTGACACCCACTTAACCTTGGGAGGGGAGGGGCAGAAAGGGATGACTGGATGTATTCTCTACAGATCGACAATCTGCTCACAATAGTGGTGTACCAGCGGCCTAACCCTGGGAGGGGGTGGGGGCGGCTTACATCAGCAAAGTTTGAAATATGCACACTGCCTAGTCAAGCAATTGGCACACTCATTGCCACCAGTGGTCGCTGGGCCAGTGTAACTGTTTGTTCCCACGCGCCAGAAGACTGCAAGTATTTCCCCTAGTATCTCTGTGAGGCAATGTTGGTCTGAGGTATCTTCTGTCGAACTCTGGACCAGACATCACTGCACCCACAGTTCTTCAGTCAGTCACGACTGGAAGCTTTGCGACATGCAACACCATGCCACATCCTGTACCGCCAACTGAGGTGGTCACTAGTGTCTGCCATCACCAAGTATTGACCTCTCTGTTGCAGACATCCAGGCACTTGATATCAGCCATCAACTTTCATAACGGTATTTTTTTTCAGAGTGAACTTTCACTAGGGGCTTCAGCCTAAATTCTGATTGGTGTGAACTGAGTGCAAATACGAACTTTCAGAGTCTACTGCAGTTATTAACTCTTCTCCAATGTAGGAGTATTTTGGGTACTTTTCATTAAAACTGTTCTACATTGTTTACCTGGGCTGTGGTCTCATTGTGCCTCAACTGACGCAAGACATAGCAATAAGGATGTACTGAACCATTTCATTTACTTTCTTCTTTGTTTTATACTTTGAGGGCTCTGAGAGTTTAAATGTATAGCAGGTACTTTGTAGTGACTACTGAGTTATTAATTTGCCTGGTAACATCGAAAGTACTGGGGAATTATCATCAAGAGAGAGCACTTTTGGAAAATGTAGCGATTTGACTACCTTCTCGGAATGTCTTGTGATTGTATGGAACAAAAAAAAAAAAATGATCATGTGGCATTGTTGGCAGGAGGCCCCATCTGGGGAAGTCCAGGCGCCGGGTTGCAAGTCTTATTTCATGTGACGTAACGTTGAGTGGCTAGCTCGCCAATGATGATGACGATGAAGATGAAGGATGATGAGGATAACACGCAGTCTACAAGTGGAGGAAACGTTGGACCTGGGCCGACTGTATGGTAAGCAAACACGTTACGACTCAGATACTCAAGCGGACTGCATGGAGCAGTACTGGTGTTTCAGGAGATTTTCTTTCTGTGAGGTACTGCTGATGACTGAGACACATTTTCTAATCCAGTGGGCTTAATACTTGATTGTTGTGCAGTGGACCAGCATTTCCTTTTTGAATTTTCATTTTTTGTGTAAAGGAGTGAGTTTACTATTGGAAAGTATATTTTTGTGATGGTTACTGGAAACCCAACTTTACCTGGGAAGAGATACATTACTGTGAATCAATGCATGTAATTCAATGGGACCTAGAGTTAAAATTTTTACTGTTGATTTATTGCAAGTGACCCTTTGCTGTAGAATACTCGTGGGTATTTGGCGTCTATGTATTTGCCAGTTAGTAATTCCAGTACTTTTTATGTAATTCATTACTGGTGACCATTTGGACTGTTGCAGCAAGTAATTTCATTATAGTGGGATACTTCGAGCGGCCTTGCTTAACACTGAGAGGTTGTACACAGATATGGCGGGAAATGGTGGCCATTAGTGGCAAGTGTAATTTTCTTTCAGTCTCTGCCAACCCCCTCCCCGACTGCCATAGTAATCTTGAGCGTGGGGTGTTCATTACATTGAAACACAATTTTTTATGTTTTTTATAGAGTTGTTTGCTCTAGAAAGGTTTATCTTGGACTTAAAAATTTTTGTGACGTGAATAGGCGTGATGTACTATTGACATTGACTGCAGAGGTTTGAAATATTTCATTCTTCTGATACTGACTGCTTACTAATTGTGATTTTATTTTCCATACGTATTTATGGAGAATGTTGAACATTCTTGTTGTTGAATGTTGTTCTTCATTCATTCTGGGTTCTTGAGTACTGCTGCTTCTTGCGGAAAAGTACTGAATTCTCAGATTTATGTTTATGATCTTTTTGTGCTATATCAAGGTTTTGGTGGAATAGCAGGATAATTTTCCTTTCTGTCAACTGTCTGGCTTACGATTATTGCTTTCGTGTGGTTTAGCGTAACATTCTGAAGGAGACTGATTATCTAGATTCTTTTGACATTCATTGCAAAATGGAGAAGACTTCTAAATCAGAGAGTGACATGGAGCAAGAAACTGGGATGAGCTACATAGGAATAAGAAATCTAGACTTGCGAGTATAGTTCTAGTGAGACTCTGGTTTCTATTAGTACCATTTATTTTCTGGTGACTGTGATAGGATGTAGGGTAGTCAAGTGAAATGTCGAGGTTAATGTTGCATAAGTGATTCACGAGACTAGTTGTGCTGATGTCAGTGGAGGGTAAGTGATTAAGGTGTAAGTGATTAAGTAGTGTTGCTGTCACTTAAACTATAAGCACCAATTTTCCCTACAGACAAGGTTGAAGCTGAACAAACTTTGTTCCAAAACCTAAAGTTACTCTTGATGGGGAATTGCTCAGATCATTAGTGAAACCCTTGGAAAATATACAGATTATTTATAAAAGAATATTGGGGTTCTAACGCTTTAAAATATTTGTTACATTGAACTTAAAGTTATAAATGATATGTCAAATGAAAGAGCAACTCATATAGTTGTGTTTGGCACCAGTGCGCATGCGCAGCGCACAATGTTTCCACCGCAACCCACTAGACAGCAGTAGTAGCGAAGATAGCGACTAGTGAACAGAAAGCGTGTTGTGTTTTGCAGTTTGCAAAATGCGAATCTGTAGTTACTGTGCAACGAGCATTCCGGCTGAAGTTCGGTTGTGATCCTCCTAGTGATAATAATATTCGTAGATGGTATCAACAATGTGAAGGTACCAGCTGCCTATGTAAAGGGAAGAGGTTCGATTCCTCCCTCGGGCATGGATGTGTGTGTTTGTCCTTAGGATAATTTAGGTTATGTAGTGTGTAAGCTTAGGGACTGATGACCATAGCAGTTAAGTCCCATAAGATTTCATACTCATTTGAACATTTTTTTTTGTAAAGGGAAGAGCACAGGACGACCAAGAGTTAGTGAAGAGACTGTTGAGCGAGTGAGAGAGTCGTTCACTCGCAGCACAACGAAATCAATCCAGATGGCTAGTCGTGAATTAAAAGTTCCGTGTCGACTGTTAGGAAAGTTTTAAGAAAATGTGTACAATTAAGTCCTTACCGTTTACAGTTATTACAGGCTCTAAAGCCAGCAGACCATGGATTATGTGCCAACTTCCCAAACGAAATGTTGCTTTATGACGATGAAGACTTTCTGGGTCATGTTGTCTTCAGTGATGAATCGACTTTTCACCTTAGTGGACATGTTAACATTCACAATGTGCGCATCTGGGGCTCAGAAAATCCTCACGAGGTGATACAAACACAAGATTCCCCTAAAGTGTCTGTTTTTTGTGCCGTTACAGGGCATAAGGTTTATGGGCCTTTCTTTTTGGTGAACCTACTGTAACTTGCACTTCTTACCTTGATACACCAGAGCAATGGCTCTTCCCTCAGTAGGAAGAAGATGAGCCAGAGAACTTCATTTTCCAGCAAGATGGTGCGCTACCTCACTGGCATAGCGAAGTACGCGATTTGTTGAACTTCACTGTACCCAAGCTCCTCGCTTCCTAACAATCGTCCATCTCCTGAATCTGATGTCATCAAGGTGACAAGCTTGCAATGTAAGACGCAGTCAAATGAAAAAAAGAAGTAAGCAGACTGTTTATTATTTCCAGCTTAACCACCATAACTGTAAGAACATTTATACCTCTGTGAGACAAGACGGTTAACGTCGTTGTAGAAAAAACATGATTCTGCCCAGACATGCACCTCTTCGCCCTCAGGGCTCCAAAAGTATGGAAGTTGAACGTGGAGAGTTTACGGCTTTACGGAGAATATATGAGAGTTTCCCACGCGAAACCTCTGTAGTGAAGTCGGAACAACGTGGGCAAAAAGTGGGCTGCCCCTTATGCTAGCAGCTGCCGATGTTTCCTGCACATCATTTAATAAGCGCAAGAGTATATAATGTAAGCAGCGGCTCATCATACTGTGTCAGAAATGTGTGAATATTATATCCGAACTACGGAGTCTCAATTCGCTGAAACTACGATAGCAGGGATGCAGTAAAGCAAGTGTCAGCCATGAAGACTTCAGGCATCTGTTGAAAAATTGTTAGTAAATACATTCACAAGCTCCATATATTATCAGAGGCGTAAAACACGAAGGGCGTCATCATAACTGGCTGTGGTGCTTGTAGATTACCATTTCCCTTCCTCCTTTTGCTTTTATTACATTTTTTATTTATTTTATTTTTATTTATTGATTTATTTAACCTGGCAAGATTAGGGCCATCAGGCCCTCTCTTACATCTAACCAGGCATTCTACTTATTTTACATTCATATGTTTTAGTAGGCATGTTAAACTACATCTAGTACAAAAAGTGAAATAAACAATTTGAAAGGTACACCTGGAAAAATACATACATATAGAGTTTATATTCTTAGATCACAAGTACTGTTATAATTAGACATTATTGAACAGACAGATTTGAGATAGGAGTGCTGGCAGCAGGGAGTATGAGGGAGACTCATGGTGAAGGGAGGAGAAGAATAGAGAGACATGATGAAACATAATTAAGGAAATATAAAGGAAAAGAATATTGCGTGGCTAATAGAGATAGATGAAGAGGAAGGCATCTCAGGAGCAACATAGGAGACGCTAGCTTTGCTATTTGACAGATGAGGGGATTGGCCTTGTACATTAATTTTATGGAGAACTTTATGAGGATGATAGTAGGAAATGCTTCAACTTCTTCTTAAAAGCAGCAGGAGATTGAATTTTGCGCAAGGTAAGGGGCAGTTTGTTCCAGAGGCGGACAGCGGCAACTGAGAAGGAGTTTGCAAAAGTTTTTGTTTTGTGAGTGGGCACAGTTAGGATACCAAATAAGAGTGACCTCGTGTTTCGATTGTGATGACATGACAGGTTTTTAATCTCTGAAGCAAGGTACTGGGGTGTTTGCGCCTCGAGGAGTCGGTGGAGTAGACATAGAGTGTGGTAGTCGCGCAATTTGTCCGGCCGCAGCCACCCTAGCTGGGAGTATGAAGCACTAACATGATCGTATCGGCGAATGTTGCAGGTGTAACGCACACAGGCATTCATGGTTAGCTCTAGCCGTCTTTTGTTTTCACTGCTCATGCCTTGTTGAATCACATCACAATAGTGGAGGTTCGGTAGAACGAGTGCTTGCACGAGCTGGCGTTTCAAGTCCTGTGGAAATATGTTCCGAAACTTTTTGAGAGCATAGAGAGAAGCAGACATCTTTCGGCACACTGCGACTGTATTCTCCGCCCAGTTGAGATGCTCATCCAAAGTTACACCCAAGTTCTTCACTGTTTTCTGATATGGTATTGGAGTACCGTCGAGCAGAATAGGAGGTAGCCGTTCGCGGAAATCTGAACTTATTAATTTCTGATGGGCTATTAAGATTACTTGCGTCTTTTTTGCATTTAGTTTAAGCCCCAGGTTTTTCGCCCATGTCACTACTGAAGACAGATCATCGTTCATCTGAGCGATTGCAGTGTTTACATCTTCAGGTCTGACGCTTAGGTAGAGCTGGAGGTCGTCGGCATAGAAATGATATTTACAGGAGGACAGAACCGATGAAATATCGTTGACATATAAAGAAAACAAAAGTGGTCCTAAGACTGATCCTTGTGGCACTCCCGAGGAAACATGTTTCCATGAAGATTTTTCATTTACGCAGACAACACATTGCTGTCTGTCTTTTAAGTAGCTTTCAAACCATCTCATTGCACTTTCAGAGAAATTAAGCTGTTGCATTTTTCTGAGCATTATGTCAAAGTTAACAGTGTCAAAAGCTTTGCTGAAGTCCAGTAGCGTCAATATTGTTGCCTTTCGATTGTCGATGGCATATTTCAGGTCATCAGTTACTTTAATTAGAGCAGTGTTTGTGCTGTGATGTTTACGGAAACCGGATTGAAATTTGTCATATAGGCTGAATTCATGCAAGTGTTCAGTGATTTGGTCATGAACAATATATTCAAGTGCTTTGGAAACAGCAGGCAGTATGCTAATTGGTCGGTAATCACTAGGCAGTTGCGGGTTTTCGATCTTAGGGATGGGTCGAATTAGGCTTCTTTTCCATGCAGTGGGATATATTCCGTTCACGAGGGAAAAATTAAATATGTCAGTTAAGACAGGCACTAAGATATCGGCAACATTCTTAATCATGGTTATACCGATACTGTCGTTGCCTATTGCATCAGAAGAGATTCTCATTATTGCTTTTCTTGCCGTATTTGTTGTTACATGTTTTAGATGGAAGGTATCGTTGTTAGTTATCCTGTTTAGGGAGTCTTGTGGACGGTAATTATCAGCTGTGCTGGTATTCAGAGGTGCAGAGAAGAATTCATTTAATTCGTTAGCTGACACATGAAAAGTGGTTTCCGATTTTGCCTTTCCGACCCCCAAGCTACGGAGATTCTTCCATAGAGTCGTGGGCGTCAGATCGCTGCATACAAGGGAGCGAGCGTGCCTGATTTTAGCATTGCGAATGCATTGTTTCACTCTGTTCCGTAGCTTTCTATATTCTTCGAAACGCTCGGGTTTCGGATCTGCCTTGAAACGCCTGTGGGCAGCATCCCTATTAGTCATCATTTGACGTAATTCAGCTGTCAGCCATGGAGCAGGAGATTTTCTTACACGGATTGTGCACACAGGTGCATGTTTGTCATAGAGGGCAGTGAGTTTATCACCAAGTTCATTAATTTTGCCGTCGATTGTGGGTTTTCTGGTTATTTGATGCCATGAGATTTCTGAGCAATCGGCTGTTAGAGCGTCAAGGTCAATACGTTTCATGTTCCTACAAGTTATGTAACGCGATTTGATCCTTGGGGGCTGCACAGAGTAGGCCAGGAATATTACATCATGTGCTGAGAGGCCAGGGGCCGATGTTTGACCAACATCTCTTACTTTGTCAGTCTGTTTCGTTGCGATTACGTCTATAAGAGTATGACTGTGCGCCGTATGGTGTGTAGGTTGTAATGGAAGAATGTTCATGCTATTGCAACTAAACAGTCTTCTTAGGTTTATTGCGGAGGGAGTGTCTCTTAGCAGGTCTATGTTCAAGTCACCCATTACGATGACATGTTCGTATTGACACTGAAGTGAATGTAATTCCGACTGGAAGGAACTCATTGAGCTTATTTTTGGCGGCTTGTACACGACGCCAGTCAAGAATTTCCGACTTTGTATATTTATTTCAATGAACATGAATTCAGCCTCTTTTTCTTCAGCAGGATTTTACGTACATAAGACTTTCGCTTTGAGATCTGTTCGTATATACGCGCCGACGCCGCCACCTCGCTTTTTTGATCTGTCTGCCCTAAGAAATGTGTACCCTGGGAGATGAATAGATGCAGAGGATATGTGTGGTTTCAACCACGTTTCGGATAAGAGGATTACGTGGTAGTTTAGTTGGTTGAAGAGGAGGCTAAGTTCTTCGTAATGTGCAGGTAAAGACTGGATGTTGCAGTGAGCTGCTAAAAGCTCTGAAGCGTTCCGCTGAGCAGCCTGAAGTAGGGTGGCAGACTGGTTTGTCCCTTTGTTAGGCACTACCTGCCGTGAGGGGCACTGGCCGCTGCTTCCGCCAAGTGACATAACACAGGGGTGTCCGAGATTTTGCGCGCCCTGTGTGTGACACCGCGAGTGCCGAAAGAAAGGCGACTGCTAGAGATTTCCTGAGGTTGCGGGAGTATAGAAAATGGATTAGTGGTATTCGGTGCAAGGAGAATATGACCAAAACAGTGACGGCTGTGTGTCACTGTGTATCCTCTGTCGTACGAGGAGAAATGTAATTAGCGTATTTGAAACAGCTTAGGGTGGAAATAAGGGAAAAGGGAGTGATTTAAGAGGCCGATGCTGCCAGCAGAGAGAAGTAAGCTTAATAATTAATAGATTATCGTAGGAAGCTAGAATTAAATTGAAATTTACTAAAGTGATGCTGGTAGTGATTATCGTAGGAAGCTACAATTAGATTGAAATTTGCTAAAGTGATACTGATAGTGATTTTTGTTATGAACAATTTAAACCGAAGAGATGGGTGATTAATGAACTAAAGGAGAGACTAATAATTGCAATAGAACTAATTCAGAACGGAAGAGAATAAACTGAGAAAATGAAAAAAGTATTAGCAGTAACTAAAATTAAGTAATGGTTAGAGCTACAGACAGAAAAAAATAGTGAAAAGTTAATACAGTTACAAAAACAATTAGTTGAAGGTACAAATATGGGTATAATTAAAAAATTAATAAAATTGCAACACTATATCTGAGTATAGGGCTGTTACAATTTGCAAATGGTGTTAAGTTTGCACTTTTGGCTCGAGTAGCTTCACTTAATACTATTCAGTTCTGTCATGTTTGTGACTGTCTTCTTTCCAGCTGCTGTCTTAATGATTACTCTGCCATCCTGAGTCCACACATTCTGAAGACCGAAATGGGATATGGCACTGTTTAAAATCTTTAGCCGTTCGTGTGTCAGATCTTCCCTTATTGTAAGCCCTGTCCTTGCTAACGTCTTCTTCTGGGTAAAGATCTCTGCCCTTTTTCGGTAAGAGATAAATTTAATTATTATTGGACGAGGTTTGGTGGCACCTGGTAGTTTTCGTCCCACCCGATGGCTCCTGTCAATGTCTGCCTTGGTCACTTCTACGCCTAATTTTTCACGCGCAACTTGTATAAGCAGGTTGTCCGTGTCTTCTTCTTTATTTTCTACTACTCCAAACAGTCGTAGACTATTTCGCCTTTGGTACTGTTCTAGTTCGTCAGTTGCGGCAGATAGTTTCACTTCCAACTCTCGTGCCTTTTTCTCGTATTCAGACACAGACTTTTTTAGTGCTGTAATTTCGGCAGTATTAGCCTCAACAGTTTCACGCATTTTGGCCAATACTGCTGCCGTTACAGTATCTGATATAGTGCCTGCTATCAGATCGAGATTGTTTTTATCGCGAAGCGCAGCGTTTACCTCAGAGCGGACCAGCTCCGCTATGCCGGGAGCCGCGGCCGCACCTTCCGCCAAGAGCGGGCCCGCCGCACCTGCTGCTTCCCCGCTGCTGGACGCGCTGTTGTTGACTCTTCTGTTTACCATTTTCTCGAAGATATTGGCGGAGCACAGAAAAAAAAATAGCACTACTGCACAGAACACTGTTGTTTACACGATTTCCACTTGTAATAGACAACACCACCTGCGAGAACACCTTCGAATTCGACTAAATTTCGCGAGCCGAACTTAACACGTGTTACACTGCAGCCGCCATTTATGATTTACATTAACAGTAGCTTGCTGTTCCCTTGGGCTAGCTTGCGCTAGGTCACTTCATTCTTCTGCATCGCATAAGAGGTTTTTGTTCTGTAGCATTAGCCTCCTGCTGCCTTACATTAGCCTCTAACTTCTCAAAGAGTTCTTTTGTACTAAGTTTTTGTTGCTCCTTCCATTCAGTCATACACTTCACTAATACAGGGTGTTTATAAATGAATATCGGGCTTTTACCGCTTAATAATATTTATTATATTAAACGTACAGTTATAAATGATACAGTTCATTTTGGAACACAGCCTACGAACAGCTTAGAGACAGAAGTGATGACGCTTTCTGCAGGACCTGACTATCAATTTGCAGGAGAACGCTCGAGCACGTGCAGTGCAAGCTGTTACTGATTTGATTGATGGGGCTGCCAATTGCTATACCACCTACTCCACTCCCCTGACTGAAGCCCTCGTGAGTTCAGCTCGATTTCTAAACTGAAGGACACACTTCATGGCATTCGCTCCAGAACTGCTACTAATCTGTCGGGCAATAGACAGCGCCTCTCGAACAGTCAACACAACTGGCACTGCTAAGAGTATCCTACGACTTCCACATCGCTGGCAACGGGTTATACTCAATGCTAGTGACTACTTTGAAGATCAGTACAACTTTGAAACACGTATCTATATTATACGAGCTGTAAATAAATAGTTGCCACTATTAAAGTTCCAACCCTCGCACTTGCATAGATGAAATGCTCATCACGTCGTGGCAGATGGGGCTTAAAAGTGTACTTGCCCAAAAAGCCTATCTAGAATGGAATAAAAATCTTGTATCTAACAGTGGCCCGCACGTCACACTTACACAATGCCTACATATATACTGGTAAGGGTACTGATGCTCTTGGACTGAGCAATGAAGAAAGAAAACTTGGTCTCCCTACGTAATCACTTCTTCGATTAGAGCAGACGATTGTAAAGAGTAACAGAAATTTAACTGATGACAATTGATTTTCGTCCATAAAACTGGTAAGAGAACTTCAGAGCAAGGTGTTAATACATGTAAGTACAATAAAGGAAAATATACCAGAAATTCTAATTGAATTCCTGCCTTCTAACAATAGTTGTTGACTGTTCTCTTTATGGATTCAGTGAGAAAATTACTCTGTTGTCAGCAGTTCCTATTAAGAATAAAGCATTAATATTATTGTCTAGTGCGCATTTCTCAAAAGGAGTTGCTGAAGTGGCAGAGAAATCTGTAATTGTGCCCTACAACAGCTCCAAGGACGGAGTAGACATACTGGACCAAAAATTTGGTAACTACTCATCCAACAAAAAATGCAGACGCTAGCCCATAGCAGTGTTTTGTTAATTAACTAACGTAAGTACAGTGAAGAGTAGCATTCTGTACTTCTGCTTTAAAAGCAGTAAAATTTTCACCAGTTACAGACTCGGCAAGGAGCTGTCAGTCAGTCTAATGAGACCCCATCTTGAAAGTTGGTTACTTATCTCCAGTTTGATAGGATATTTGAGAATAACTGAAAATATCATTGGAAAAGACTCAAAAAAGAAGAAAGAAGGACAAGAGAGGGTGAAGAATGTCAGGCTGGAAAGGAAGAGGACGTGCAGTCTTTGTCCAGAAACCAGAACGACAGGAACACTACAGATAAATGTGTGAATTGTGATAAACCTGTATGCCTGGAATATTACAGAAAAATGTGTCTTAAATGTTTAATGGATTAATCAGCCAAAAGTATTTATGAACTGGAAGCTTATCAGTTATATTTCTTTACACAACTCACGTATTTTTGTACAATTCCATTGTATGAGTATTCACGGAAGTAGTACACATTGGAATTGTTATTCGTTAATGGTGTTTAGTGAGTTGTTATTCAGTTTGTTCATTGTACTAACAGATTAAAATACTGCTTTGCGAGAAATGCAACATTTATTTAGTTTCTTTTATTACCATGTCTGTCAGAAACACGTTTCCAGTTAAGTGATAAAAATCATTCTTCCTATTATGGGTGATCGTCTACTCCATTCCCTCATGAGCAAATTCTGTGTTAAAACTGCAGTCTCGTAATGCATATACATGAAAAGTTGTTTACTTACAACAAACAGACAACCATCCAGCAGAGCAACATGAATTCCACCAAGAGAGCTAGTCTATAATACTACCGCTATTTGATAGTTGGTGTAAAGCATTATTGGTCCTGATTGCCTAGAGTGTATGTACTTCTACACATATTAACCATATCTAAATCTCTGGAAGGCGCTGAGTCGATCTCACTTCAGTCTGTTTTAGTATTTTCATATCTCTCACTTCTCACATCTCTATTGATGATTTCTTGCTTGTATGCGTAGGGAAACCACTGGAATGCGTGTTCTCACATTAAATATCTAAGGTTATAGACATACAGAGTATAGTTTCATAGCTCATTAGCAGTGCTGATTGCCTGGAATGTTGGTATTCTACACAAGGCAACCATATTTACTTTTATTCTGTGGAATTTGATACTTGAGATTTCATATCAGGCTATATTTGCATTTGTATCAGTCACAGCTCTCCTCTCTATTAATGCATATAGCATATCAGTATGATCGAAAGTCCACCAACAGAAAATTCCACTTTTCAGTTCAATAAACTTTACCAACAGGCGTACATTTAAAATATTTTATTTTGAAAGCAAACAGTTTCGGCAATTCATTTTGCCATCTTGACGCCCCAAATGCTTTTCTCGAATCAACGAACTTATCGTATAGCGCCATGAAACCCGCTATCGTGAATCCCAATTGTTGTGCAGCTGATTCATATGAAAGCATGACAGAAACTGCTGGGTAAGAATTACAGATGGCAGCACATCAGTTTCACCTTCTAAATGTTGTTGTAATTGCAGTCAAATAATACCAATTTGCATGTGCTGCGATGCGGATGCCCCTTGGTCAGGGGTACAGATTGAAGTGTTTTTGTATTCATAGTATCACTCTACACACTGAAATATGCATACTTAATGATTAATGGAAAATATACAGATTATTTATAAAAGAATATCGGGGTTCTAACGCTTTATAATATTTGTTACATTGAACTTTAAGTTATAAATGATATGTCAAATGAAAGAGCAACTCAAATAGTTATATTTGGCACCAGTGCGCATGCGCAGCGCACAATGTTTCCACCGCAACCCACTAGACAGCAGTAGTAGCGAAGATAGCGACTAGTGAACAGAAAGCGTGTTGTGTTTTGCAGTTTGCAAAATGCGAATCTGTAGTTACTGTGCAACGAGCATTCCGGCTGAAGTTCGGTTGTGATCCTCCTAGTGATAATAATATTCGTAGATGGTATCAACAATGTGAAGGTACCAGCTGCCTATGTAAAGGGAAGAGGTTCGATTCCTCCCTTGGGCATGGATGTGTGTGTTTGTCCTTAGGATAATTTAGGTTATGTAGTGTGTAAGCTTAGGGACTGATGACCATAGCAGTTAAGTCCCATAAGATTTCATACACATTTGAACATTTTTTTTGTAAAGGGAAGAGCACAGGACGACCAAGAGTTAGTGAAGAGACTGTTGAGCGAGTGAGAGTGTCGTTCACTCGCAGCACAACGTAATCAATCCAGATGGCTCGTCGTGAATTAAAAGTTCCGTGTCGACTGTTAGGAAAGTTTTAAGAAAATGCGTACAATTAAGTCCTTACCGTTTACAGTTATTACAGGCTCTAAAGCCAGCAGACCATGGATTATGTGCCAACTTCCGAAACGAAATGTTGCTTTATGACGATGAAGACTTTCTGGGTCATGTTGTCTTCAGTGATGAATCGACTTTTCACCTTAGTGGACATGTTAACATTCACAATGTGCGCATCTGGGGCTCAGAAAATCCTCACGAGGTGATACAAACACAAGATTCCCCTAAAGTGTCTGTTTTTTGTGCCGTTACAGGGCATAAGGTTTATGGGCCTTTCTTTTTGGTGAACCTACTGTAACTTGCACTTCTTACCTTGATACACCAGAGCAATGGCTCTTCCCTCAGTAGGAAGAAGATGAGCCAGAGAACTTCATTTTCCAGCAAGATGGTGCGCTACCTCACTGGCATAGCGAAGTACGCGATTTGTTGAACTTCACTGTACCCAAGCTCCTCGCTTCCTAACAATCGTCCATCTCCTGAATCTGATGTCATCAAGGTGACAAGCTTGCAATGTAAGACGCAGTCAAATGAAAAAAAGAAGTAAGCAGACTGTTTATTATTTCCAGCTTAACCACCATAACTGTAAGAACATTTATACCTCTGTGAGACAAGACGGTTAACGTCGTTGTAGAAAAAACATGATTCTGCCCAGACATGCACCTCTTCGCCCTCAGGGCTCCAAAAGTATGGAAGTTGAACGTGGAGAGTTTACGGCTTTACGGAGAATATATGAGAGTTTCCCACGCGAAACCTCTGTAGTGAAGTCGGAACAACGTGGGCAAAAAGTGGGCTGCCCCTTATGCTAGCAGCTGCCGATGTTTCCTGCACATCATTTAATAAGCGCAAGAGTATATAATGTAAGCAGCGGCTCATCATACTGTGTCAGAAATGTGTGAATATTATATCCGAACTACGGAGTCTCAATTCGCTGAAACTACGATAGCAGGGATGCAGTAAAGCAAGTGTCAGCCATGAAGACTTCAGGCATCTGTTGAAAAATTGTTAGTAAATACATTCACAAGCTCCATATATTATCAGAGGCGTAAAACACGAAGGGCGTCATCATAACTGGCTGTGGTGCTTGTAGATTACCATTTCCCTTCCTCCTTTTGCTTTTATTACATTAACAGTAGCTTGCTGTTCCCTTGGGCTAGCTTGCGCTAGTTCACTGCATTCTTCTGCATCGCATAAGAGGTTTTTGTTCTGTAGCATTAGCCTCCTGCTGCCTTACATTAGCCTCTAACTTCTCAAAGAGTTCTTTTGTACTAAGTTTTTGTTGCTCCTTCCATTCAGTCATACACTTCACTAATACAGGGTGTTTATAAATGAATATCGGGCTTTTACCGCTTAATAATATTTATTATATTAAACGTACAGTTATAAATGATACAGTTCATTTTGGAACACAGCCTACGAACAGCTTAGAGACAGAAGTGATGACGCTTTCTGCAGGACTTGACCATCAATTTGCAGGAGAACGCTCGAGCACGTGCAGTGCAAGCTGTTACTGATTTGATTGATGGGGCTGCCAATTGCTATACCACCTACTCCACTCCCCTGACTGAAGCCCTCGTGAGTTCAGCTCGATTTCTAAACTGAAGGACACACTTCATGGCATTCGCTTCAGAACTGCTACTAATCTGTCGGGCAATAGACCGCGCCTCTCGAACAGTCAACACAACTGGCACTGCTAAGAGTATCCTACGACTTCCACATCGCTGGCAACGGGTTATACTCAATGCTAGTGACTACTTTGAAGATCAGTACAACTTTGAAACACGTATCTATATTATACGAGCTGTAAATAAATAGTTGCCACTATTAAAGTTCCAACCCTCGCACTTGCATAGATGAAATGCTCATCATGTCGTGGCAGATGGGGCTTAAAAGTGTACTTGCCCAAAAAGCCTATCTAGAATGGAATAAAAATCTTGTATCTAACAGTGGCCCGCACGTCACACTTACACAATGCCTACATATATACTGGTAAGGGTACTGATGCTCTTGGACTGAGCAATGAAGAAAGAAAACTTGGTCTCCCTACGTAATCACTTCTTCGATTAGAGCAGACGATTGTAAAGAGTAACAGAAATTTAACTGATGACAATTGATTTTCGTCCATAAAACTGGTCAGCGAACTTCAGAGCAAGGTGTTAATACATGTAAGTACAATAAAGGAAAATATACCAGAAGTTATAATTGAATTCCTGCCTTCTAACAATAGTTGTTGACTGTTCTCTTTATGGATTCAGTGAGAAAATTACTCTGTTGTCAGCAGTTCCTATTAAGAATAAAGCAGTAATATTATTGTCTAGTGCGCATTTCTCAAAAGGAGTTGCTGAAGTGGCAGAGAAATCTGTAATTGTGCCCTACAACAGCTCCAAGGATGGAGTAGACATACTGGACCAAAAATTTGGTAACTACTCATCCAACAAAAAATGCAGACGCTAGCCCATAGCAGTGTTTTGTACATTAATTAACGTAAGTACAGTGAAGAGTAGCATTCTGTACTTCTGCTTTAAAAGCAGTAAAATTTTCACCAGTTACAGACTCGTCAAGGAGCTGTCAGTCAGTCTAATGAGACCCCATCTTGAAAGTTGGTTACTTATCTCCAGTTTGATAGGATATTTGAGAATAACTGAAAATATCATTGGAAAAGACTCAAAAAAGAAGAAAGAAGGACAAGAGAGGGTGAAGAATGTCAGGCTGGAAAGGAAGAGGACGTGCAGTCTTTGTCCAGAAACCAGAACGACAGGAACACTACAGATAAATGTGTGAATTGTGATAAACCTGTATGCCTGGAATATTAAAGAAAAATGTGTCTTAAATGTTTAATGGATTAATCAGCCAAAAGTATTTATGAACTGGAAGCTTATCAGTTATATTTCTTTACACAACTCACGTATTTTTGTACAATTCCATTGTATGAGTATTCACGGAAGTAGTACACATTGGAATTGTTATTCGTTAATGGTGTTTAGTGAGTTGTTATTCAGTTTGTTCATTGTACTAACAGATTAAAATACTGCTTTGCGAGAAATGCAACATTTATTTAGTTTCTTTTATTACCATGTCTGTCAGAAACACGTTTCCAGTTAAGTGATAAAAATCATTCTTCCTATTATGGGTGATCGTCTACTCCATTCCCTCATGAGCAAATTCTGTGTTAAAACTGCAGTCTCGTAATGCATATACATGAAAAGTTGTTTACTTACAACAAACAGACAACCATCCAGCAGAGCAACATGAATTCCACCAAGAGAGCTAGTCTATAATACTACCGCTATTTGATAGTTGGTGTAAAGCATTATTGGTCCTGATTGCCTAGAGTGTATGTACTTCTACACATATTAACCATATCTAAATCTCTGGAAGGCGCTGAGTCGATCTCACTTCAGTCTGTTTTAGTATTTTCATATCTCTCACTTCTCACATCTCTATTGATGATTTCTTGCTTGTATGCGTAGGGAAACCACTGGAATGCGTGTTCTCACATTAAATATCTAAGGTTATAGACATACAGAGTATAGTTTCATAGCTCATTAGCAGTGCTGATTGCCTGGAATGTTGGTATTCTACACAAGGCAACCATATTTACTTTTATTCTGTGGAATTTGATACTTGAGATTTCATATCAGGCTATATTTGCATTTGTATCAGTCACAGCTCTCCTCTCTATTAATGCATATAGCATATCAGTATGATCGAAAGTCCACCAACAGAAAATTCCACTTTTCAGTTCAATAAACTTTACCAACAGGCGTACATTTAAAATATTTTATTTTGAAAGCAAACAGTTTCGGCAATTCATTTAGCCATCTTGAGGCCCTAAATGCTTTTCTCGAATCAACGAACTTATCGTATAGCGCCATGAAACCCGCTATCGTGAATCCCAATCGTTGTGCAGCTGATTCATATGAAAGCATGACAGAAACTGCTGGGTAAGAATTACAGATGGCAGCACATCAGTTTCACCTTCTAAATGTTGTTGTAATTGCAATCAAATAATACCATTTTGTATGTGCTGCGATGCGGATGCCCCTTGGTCAGGGGTACAGATTGAAGTGTTTTTGTATTCATAGTATCACTCTACACACTGAAATATGCATACTTAATGATTAATAATTATTAGTGTATGTGCTAACGATAACGTTGGAGACTTCGTAGTATGTATGGGTGACATTGGTACCTTTTTAAGTAGAACTAGGGTATTATGATAAGATAATATGGAGAGTCTAGAATTAGGTTCAAATGGTTCAAATGGCTCTGAGGTCTATGGGACTTGACATCTTAGGTCATCAGTCCCCTAGAACTTAGAACTACTTAAACCTAACTAACCTAAGGACATCACACACATCCATGCCCGAGGCAGGATTCGAACCTGCGACCGTAGTGGTCCCGCGGTTCCGGACTGCAGCGCTAGAACCGTACGGCCACCCCGGCCGGCGTAGAATTTGGATGACAACGCTCATCATACCCATGCGTAAACATCTTCTGTAATTGTATACATGTCAGGACGTATTATTTTATACCAGTTTGTGTAATAGAATCCCACGTTAAGTAATTGTATCTGTGGATAACAATAGCTTGCATTAAATGCCTACACATCAAACACAGTTTAGGTCATATGCAGTGACTGCTTTAAGAATCGTGGTGGTGTAGTATAGATGTAACATTAAATCTAGTTCTAAATCTTTGTTAGTAATAATATGCCGCTTATGGAGTGTCACATGAAATTATTTCAATATTCCATTATACCACTCATTCTTTTTAAGCTCCACCAGTTCGCCATTATAGATAGAATACCAATGTTATTCGTGTGTCTGTCACGTCACCTGCCACCTCCCCCCAACCCCCCCCCCTCCCTTAATGTGCGGTAACTCTGCTCCAACACAGCCAACTGCTTATGTGTCGAAAGCTATAAATTGTCCACCACTGATACCGCCAGAGGAGACAAGCAAAAAATTGGTGAAAAGCGCGATAAGTGGAACAAAGATTAGGCAAACACGGAGCAGTACTATTAGTTGTTAATCAAAATCTTACAGGTGGCATGTACGCTAGCTACAACTCGCGGTAAGGGAACTTAGCGAATGTTAGCTTTTATTTTTCGTTCTATACGAGTGGATGCCTACCAGTTTACTCAAAAATAAAATCTTATATCTGGAAATATATTGCGAAAGTACTGGTAGGTAATTTGAAAAATACATTCTTTCATGGCTATAATGTACACACGGAATAACATTACTATTTCCTGAAAAACACGGTACTAATGGGTATATGAGAATCACCATGTCTCTCTAGAATGCATCGTCTTCCCAGTGTTAAATAATATCAGGTGTCACTCGTTTTCGTATATCTCGTCGTTACCTTAATCACCTCCGTTTCCTCTCTACCATTTGGATTATTCCCTCTGCAGAATGCTTTTTTTTCTTTACCTCTAACAGCACGTACTCCTTCATGACTCTCATATATACAGTTCAAATGCAGGGAATTTCCATTACTCCCTACGCACAAATAACAAACTACATAATTTTTTCAAGTGGTCTCCAAGCTGTCTCAAACTTTAGCACAGATCTCTCAGTCACTTTGGAAGGAGATGATGCTCTGATTCTAATAGTTTTCTTCCCTGACAGAAACTTGGAGGTTTATGGAAAAATATCCAAGAGGTCCTCATACATTGATCTATTGTTTGTGCCACAAGTTTCGACTACTTCCTCTGTATTAAGTCAGATATCCTTTATTACCATTTCGTGTACGGATTTTGACATATTTTAAACTTTTTTTGCATTTTTTTTTCCTTTTTTCATATTTTCCATATTTCCATATTCATCTAACAAATGTGTCAACCACGCTACTAGGGACTGATATTTCATATTAAATGAATACTAGAAAACTTGTTTTGTTACCACTGGTTACTATGTCTGGCAAAAGCATCATATTCCCAGAGGATTTTCTGATTGCTGTTCATAGAGGCTGCGTCCACATTCTCCACTATGGTTGCTGTCTCATGACTGGCGGTTACTTCTCTCTGAACGCTTTATCAAGTGAGCAGATGTGATACAAATATTTTCCGTCAAACTCACTCTGTCGTCGGCTCTACTGTTCGTTGATTCGCGACAGATAAGTTGAACAAATGTGCGGAGACGACTATCGTGCATTTATTGTTGAAATAAAGTGCATTTCTCTATCTTTTCCTGTCCTGTCCTGTACCATTTTGGGGTAAATTGTTTACAGATTGCTTCTTCCTGGTGCAGGGAGAATTTTTAATTTCTGATCGTTGTCACAGCACATTATTTAATCATGCAAATACTCCCTTTTGTTGCATTGTGATATCGGCTAGCTTTAAAATGGAGCGATATGTAGCACTGCTGTGAGTAGACATATCCACAATTACCTGTCATGTTTGATCTAATCTATAATTGATCTTTATCACTTGCATAACATGTTTCAAATTTTCATGGTGTGTTACATAAAAAGTACAGTATTTGCTCGAAATCCTGAGAACGTTACCAAGTTCGATTAATAGATGTGGACTACAATTACCGCGACAATAAGTTGTCGTTATTTGATGGAAGCCTATTTTACTGTGGAGATGAGAAACTATTCTAGTTTCAACGTAAATGTAAGTTCAAGGCTCAGCTATGAAACAGATGGATGCTTGTGCAGTTATGTTGCACATTCTTGGTTGCTTTTTTCTTTTTCTAATGCTGGTCTGAACTCTAGATCTCTTTGTGCTTACAAGTTGGTCACGCGACGATAGCGTCGTTTGTCTTAAAAGTGCGTCGAATGTGTCTAAATTAAATTTCTTGTGCTACCTGACGTCTGAAGTCACCACTCTGTAATATATCTTTCAATTCTCACCCTGCTCTAAATGCTCTAGCTAATAGCAATTTTTTCCACAAATGTACATGGATGATACTGTCATTTTATTTTAAGGGAGACGAGAATGATGTCAAATCACTTACTGTGCCCGTCAACAGTTTCATCCTAAAATTAAATTTGTGTATTAATTTGAAAAGCAAACTATTGAAGTTAGCTCCCTGAACCAGAAATTTCGTTCAATAAACGCTAAAATTTACTTTGGCATTTACAGGAAACCCAGTACAACAGTTGACATCATTCACGCTTCCTCTTATCAGCCCTTTAAGCACAGATACGCTCTCTCTCACGCTATAGTCGACAATGTTATTGACATCTGTCTAACTCCTACCGTTATTGATACTGAACTTAATACCGCAACGTATGCAGCTGTCAAAAACGCATATCAAGCATGCTTTGTACAAAAACATTATAAATTAAGCAAATAACAATACAAATTCCTCTACATTCAATAAAAATGTCCTGCGTGTTAAGAAATACACTTCAATTCCATTTGTAGGTGACATTTTATATCCTGTAAGAAATGTGTTTCAAAAATATGACGTCATGTGTCCTTAGCAACCAATAAAGCCACCATGTTGCTGTTTATGAGCCGGCCTCTGTGGCCGAGCGGTTCTAAGCGCTTCAGTCCGGAACCGCGCTACTTCTATGGTCGCAGGTTAAAATCCTGCCTCGGACATGGATGTGTGTGGTGTCCTTAGGTTAGTTAGCTTTAAATAGTTCTAAGTCTTCATTAAATGAGAAATATAAAAAAAACCCTACATATTACACGAGTTGGAAGCAGATCTTTCTACTGTGGTAAACCAATGATCACTGTAATTCTGGATTTGAGACGCTCACCATAACTCAGACTATCATAAGCCGACTACTGATATAGATGTTAAGCTTACTGAGATGCAGCTACTGATATCATCGCTCATTTATTTCACTTTAGGCTAAAACATGCCATCACAAGATGACAAACAGCGATGTCAGATTCAATTAACTCAAATGTTCTATGAAGTCCCATGTCAATCCACCACATCATTGTATCTGATTTGACCCATTATAAATGGTTTTTGAAAGCCCGCGACTGTAGATACAATAGGTTTGTTTATAAATAAATAAATCTTCTGCTACCAGTCACGATTTTCTTTATTTTACTATTCGCACGACGCGTTTCGAGAAATAATTCCCATTTTCAAGTGCGTTTTTATGATGTGTGTTAAGCCATTTCTTTTGATATTGTCAGTGTGTGTGAGTCTGCTTCATTTTGTTGACTTTTACTGTAATACATAAGAAACGCGATTTTTAGTTGGGTATCAATTCTTTCTGTGAGGTTAGTGTCTAAAGTTTGGGAACAATTTGTACTTACAATTTTCTGACGGTCCATTTGTGTAGAGAGTCACACACACTTAACATCACACACAACTTTTACATTTTACACATCGAAAATATCTTATATAAACAAAACAGTTACAAAGATCTTCTTATAGGTAGTTCACAGAGATAACATTATAGGTCTTCCACAGATTATGATATGCTTTTGTACAGAGGTTAATTTATCTTTACAATTTGGTTCATGAATTACTTATACTGATTTTACAATTGTGCTTATTTCTATGTTTTACTATTTTTATTTAAGTATATTATCGAAACATCTGAAGAAATTCACTGATTCACTTTCAAGTTTTTCATTTAATATTTTATCTTCATATTTTCTGTATCTCCAGTTCTTCAAGCAAATCCATTTTGTCCTTTATCTAGTCGGTGGAGTACTTTGACATTTTGCTCTATTTTTCCAAATGGGTGTCCTGTATTATGTATGTGTGTTGCTATTGCTGATGTAGTGTGTTTGTTGTGTGTGTATGCTCTAATGTGCTCTGTGTACCTGGTGTTGATATTTCGGCCTGTTTGTCCTATACAGAACTTGGAGCATTCCTGGCATGTTACCTTGTATATTCCAGAGTCTGAATATGGATCATGATTACACTTTATATTATGTATTAGTTTTTGGTGTAGTTTATTGGATGTAGAAAACCCAATTTTTACTCTGTGATTTTTGGAAATATTTGCAATCTTCTGTGATACATTGCCTATGTATGGAATGCTAGATATATATTTGTTTTTCTCTTTTTCTTCTGTGGTGCAGTTTGTACCTGGGTTTCTCTTCATTTTGTCTAAGATTGTGTCAACCATGGAAGCATTGTAACCATTGGCAACTGCAATCTTCTTCACTGTGTTTATTTCTTGTTGCATATTTTCTTGGTTCAATGGTATTTTTGTTGCCCTATGCAGCATTGACCTGTAAGCTGCCTGTTTATGAATATTTGGGTGACATGAGGTTGCAGGGATTGTGGTGTCAGTCATTGTGTTTTTCCTATAAATTTTGAATGTGCATGTGTTGTTGTGTCTTGTAATATTTAGGTCCAGAAAGTTGATACTTTTATTTTGCTAATGTTCCGCTGTAAATTTGATTTTCTCATTTAGATTATTGAAATGATTAAGAATGTCTGTGATGTCTTTGGTATCTCCTTTCACTAACAGTAGTGTGTCATCTACATATCTCCTATAAAATTCTATTTTCCTTAGGCAAGGTTCTTGGCTGTCAAATAATTTTTGTTCTAAGTGATTTATGTATATGTCAGCTATGGTACCGGATATACATGATCCCATTGCTAGGCCATCTGGTTGCTTATAAATGTTGTCATTAAAGGTAAAGTAGTTGTAACTTAGGGTTAGCTGAAGGAGTTCCATAAATTCGACAATCTCTGTGTATGAAAGTTTCTTGCGTTGCATAAGGTTCTTTTGTATTACTGTTCAGAGCTTCTTGTATGGGTATGTTTGAATAAAGGTTGGTGATGTCAAGTGATATAAACTGTGCATCTTGGGGGAGCTTTCTGGTTCTTAGTTCTTTGGCTAGAATCATGCTGTTTTTTATGGAATATGTTGTTTCATATGTATAATTTTTCACCAGTATGTTATTCAGTTTTTGAGACAGTTTGTATGCTGGGCTTGTTATAGAGTTGACCACAGGACGTATCGGGTATCCATTTTTGTGTATTTTTGGCTGTGCTCTTAGGCGTGGTGCTTTTGGATTCATACATGTAAGGTATTTCTTTTCAGTTTCTGTCAACAGGAAATGTGTGTTCTTTAATTGTTCCTTAATTTTACTTTGAAATTGTTTGTATTATGTATTACAGTAAAAGTCAACAAAATGAAGCAGACTCACACACACTGACAACATCAAAAGAAATGGCTTAACACACATCATAAAAACGCACTTGAAAATCGGAATTATTTCTCGAAACGCGTCGTGCGAATAGTAAAATAAAGAAAATCGTGACTGTAGCAGAAGATTTATTTATTTATAAACAAACATCATTGTATGTTTGAATAAAGATGTTGCCATATATTTAACTTACTGGTGTATATACATTACCATATACATATGAAGTGTGTATGCAGCAAGCTTACTGTCACAGCTTGTCATTCTTCAAAAAATACTCTCTCAAAGATTTATCAACAACAATCATCCACTCTTATGCCACGTGCACTATTCAGTCGAGCCTTTACTGTACGAAAAATCTCTCAGTTTAACATAATATTCCGAAATTAATTCGCTGACTGCTAATTCCTTGGCATTGGATGAATTAGGTATAGATTTACTACCCAATACTGACCTATGAAAATTTATGCCGGGACAGGACTCGAACCTAGATTTCCCACTTATTACTAGTGGTCGCTTTTATGACTTTGTCTATCCGTGCCCACTCCGGAGCTGATCCAAATAACTCCTCAGACATATCCAAACCCTCATATGTTACATTGTCTACATTTTTATATCGTAGCCCAGTAAATCCAGCGTCTAATACTAGCAAAATTACGTGAAATTCCGCAACAGAGCGAAAAAGACAGTGAGATTCCGAGACCAGAAAACGATGACGATCCATAGGTGTCAATAGGCGTGAACTGTCAACAGTGTCTGTTCTTTCAGACAAGCATCTAAGTAACCTAATATTACCTTCTCACATTGCTAAGTCACTTACTATAACCATTTCCTTATTTTAACCTGTCTACAATGGTTTTCTGACTGAGACACACTTCACTGCCCAGTTTTTTCATTGCGTCCGGGATTTCTAACAAATTATCCTCACTCCTATAGGAGCCTTCAAACTTACATCATGTACCTAAAATTCCGCTTCCAGTGCCGGCCCGTGTGGCCGAGCGGATCTAGGCGCTTCAGCCTGGACCCGCGCGACCACTACGGTCGCAGGTTCGAATCCTGCCTCGGGCAAGGATGTGTGTGATGTCCTTAACTTAGTTAGGTTTAAGTAGTTCTAAGTTCTAGGGGACTGATGATCTCAGAAAGTTAAGTCCCATAGTACTCAGAGCCATTTGAACCACTTCCAATGTTTCCCCTGGCACCCACAGCATTACATCATTCAAAAGAAATATCCTCTTCATTCAGGACGAAAGTTATTGAACCATATGAAATAAAATCGTCATAACTTCTGAACGGTTTGCGTTAGGATGTTCAAACTGGCCATGGGGCATGATGGTGACTGCTATGCGCATGCGCTCTTGACTTGTTGTTGTCGGCCATTTTCATTTGGATGGGTTCGTCAATAAGGAGCATTTGGGGGACTGGGAATCCGCATTTATCGAATGAGAAGTCTCTTCACCCTCAATGGGTGACTGTGTGGTGTGCAGCGGCCAGTCAGGGAATAATCGGTGTGATATTCGTTTTGCCACAGTGACTACCGAACGGTATGTGGAGGTTTTGGAAGACGATTACATCACTATTAGCCAAAGCGATCCTGATTTCGACAAGATGTGGTTCATGCAAGTGGAGCTCGATCACATCGCTGTAGGAGAGTGTTTGATGTCCTGCGGGGGCACTTTGGGGATCGCATTCTGGCCACTAGCATGGGCCACGATTGGCCGCCATATTATCTGGTTACGAATTCATGCGACTTATTTATATTGGGCTATATTAAAGGCAAGATGTAGAGCAATAATCCAACAATAACAAGGTGTACAGCAATAAGAGCCATCCAGGAGGTCGTCCACAGCATCAATGTTCAGACACTTCAGTGGGTCATGCAGAATTTCGCTATTCGTCTGCGCCACATCATCGCTAATGATGGCAAGCATATCGATCATGTAATTACCTAAATCCGAATATCTGTAGTGACGTTTACATGTTGAATAAGATGTGTGCACATCGTAATTGTAACTAATTTACGTTTTTTCCATATAGTTCAATGGTTGTTACCCTGTACCTCATAGTCAACCAACTTCATTAATATAATTCAAAGAACACCATAATACATATACTTCAGGGAACGTTAAAGTGTAAGGTTCACATGTCATTCCACACTACGAAATTACGAAATAAAACTAATTCTACTATGGTGTTTATTTCGCACATGCGCTTAAGATATTCGGGTCTAAATAAGATTTCTTTTCTGTTCCCCATAAGAATACTTTTCCACATTTGTGCATTGAAATCATAAATAAAATGAAAATTTATGTATTTTGCAGTTAATCATTTAAACTGCATAACAGAATAGTACAACAATACAAAAATAGAATGTTTTATTTATGTGTGTGTTATAGTTGTTCATGTGTATGTAAGATTTTTCTTCCAAGTGAACTTTCAGGCTTAAAACATTTTACTGAAATTTTGTTATCTCTGTTTCTTCATAAATGACATCTCTCTCTCTCTCTCTCTCTCTCTCTCTCTCTCTCTCTCCATACTCCTACGATAATTTTCTTCCGAAGTGCAGCGTACAGATTCAAACCAAGTTCTTCTCTCTACAGCGTTTCTTGCAGCATTTCCTCTTGGAAGATATCGTCTCTCTTCATAGATCCATCAGGTAGCTCCTCGTCAAGAGTTTCTAGGAACAGTCTTCTTCACTATAAGTTGTTTGCTTTGCGTTGGGGATAGGTTTCCTTGTATATCACGTAAGTATTATGTACAGATATGGCAATGATATTTGATAACATAATAGTAGGCCATCTGTCTTCCTGTGTACTGTATTATGCACCACCACCTTCTCTAGTGTGGCCACAGCTCCTCTCATAGTGTTGTAGTTTCTTTTGGTGTGATCACTGACTTTTGCATCGTGGTGCTGAGTGTTTGCACAATAACACATTTGTTTTTATTGGGGATGTATGATACAAGCGTCATTTCCTTTGTGAAAACGAATGTTGATATCGGCATTTGTCCTAGATCTTAGTGGGTGAAAAAGCTGTCGCCTGTAATGTTATTCCCTTTGAGACAGTAAGTGAGATACAACTGTTAGACCTTTGCTTTTTCAGGGCAGTGCCTTGTCATTTACCACTACATGGCTGAATATTTCATACGAAACTAGTTTCATTTTCGCAAAGTACCCCAAACTTGACGCCATACTTTGCCAGTGTACTAAGCACATATTTGTGGAAAGGCGGTTTCACCTGAACACAGAAGTTGTTCGTCTACCGTAATAAATATTTTGGGATGTGATTGTAGCATTTATGTAGTATCTCTACCCAATTCTCCCACAAATCCCTTTTTGGGTACATCTTATCTTGTTCAAATCTTTGTAGTCGCGTCTCATGATAATCAAATGGAACAATCCTTGATATCTTTTGAACGTTTCTAGTGACCTTTGTACTCATCCCATCAACTTTCAGTAGTCGCATTACATGACTTCTAAAACCCTGCTAATAAGAACAGACCTATGTAAACATCTAGGTGCAGAACTAATTTTTTCCACTAAACTCCACATAACGCATTCATTCACCTTTAGTACAGGTTAGTAAAGTGGTTTCAGTTGGTGGAGGGAGAAACAATTTGGAAAATCTCTAATGCAAGAGGAGCTTGTTGGTCCTGGAGTCAGGTGAACTATATTACATGTTGCATGCCATCCCACTTGAGGTAGGAGTTCTCTCTTACTGCCTACAAGCTGCTATTCTGGTGTATCATCTGCGTCTTCTGGTTAATATGAAGAGCTGCAATCTGATACAAGATCTTCATCTTCCGAAAGTACTTCATCAATATGAGATGTGTTCATTAGTATGTCTGCTATTTCATCAGCTCGCAAAGAGGCCAATATCTTACAGAGAAAACCTACGAAATATATTAAATTTGAAGACAGAAACCTAGTGACCTGATTAGAAGTGAAGCACTTCACAAGTCATTGTTGCTCTCAACAATGACTTCAGTTATTTATATCACCCTTACTGTGCCCATACACATTACATTGTTGTCAAATTGAATGCGGTCAAAATTTCCTCTAATAAGGCCCAAAGAGTTGGAGAAGTGCTATTCCTGTAGATGCCAAACAAAAGCTCCAAAATATTTGTTGTACCAGAGTCTCATTCACTAAGTGGCGCCGGCCGCGGTGGTCTCGCGGTTCTAGGCCCGCAGTCCGGAACCGTGTGACTGCTACGGTCGCAGGTTCGAATCCTGCCTCGGGCATGGATGTGTATGATGTCCTTAGGTTAGTTAGGTTTAAGTAGTTCTAAGTTATAGGGGACTGATGACCACAGCAGTTGAGTCCCAGAGTGCTCAGAGCCATTTGAACCACTAAGTGGCAAACAACGTCAATGAAGGCAATCTGGTAAAAACAAATATTTTCGAAATTATAGACCATCAACAACACTAGTGCGTCAAAACGGACCCGAACACCTTACTGGGGTCAAAGATAATATCGGATTAATTGTGAAATACACGTGAAGTTTAGACAGAAAACTGAACTAAATAACCAAATAAGTAACTATACTTGTTACATATAGCGTGGAGAAGGGAAACTTCTCCATAACAATTTGATTCAGTTTATGCACTCTACATGTATTTAATAACTGAGCAAGCATTGAAAAGACAATGTAATAAATTTAGCAGATTCAAGACCAACCAAGAACCTATTGCTTCTCAATGCATAAAGGGCAAATGTATTTTGAATTCTTTTAAAGAGTTGCTAATTTGACTGGCATAGTCTTTTTAGCAATGGCGAGATTGAGATTTTAAACAAGGGTTAAGAATATACCCAGCCAGGAGAAAAAACATAGTACACCTGGAAAGATGACGTCGATTTTGATCTGCTGACGCCACATGCGACCTGGAGGATAGTAAAGGGACTGATACCAGTTTCAACGCCATCCGTCGATACGTGTGTAGTGGCGTACCTGCCAGAGCGCCTCCTGTGTTTACCCTTTAATAGGGAATGCTCAAAGCCAAAAGGCACAGTGTGATCAAAAGTGTGACGAAACCAATTACGCAACAGCAATCGCATAATCTACTTGATAAATCATGCATTCATGTCACTGACAATAGTAATACACAGAAGAGTGGAAATACATGTTGAGAATCTGTTACTGGCGGTCATCTAGGTTCTAGGAAAGATAAATCCACAGGAGAGGCAGTTCTGACCTAAAAACTGGTAATGGAAGCCACACTCAAGAAAAATAAAGATGGTTTCATAGAATCCGTAGACCTCGAAAAACTGTTCGACAACGTCAAATGGAACAAGATTTTTGAAATCCTCAGAAAATAGAGATAAGCTACAGAGAAAGACTGGGCATATGTAATATGATCATGAAAGAATTCTCCGCAGAACTGGTAACGAAACCAATTTGTGGAAAGATGGCGAGATAGTTCAAGAGACGTAATTGTAGCAGACCACTTCAAACAGCTCGGAAAGCAAGGGAGCGGCACATAAATTGCAAATAAAGGTTCTTTTCACTGACTAGAACAGACGTCCATTGTACTGGTCTGCATCACGTTACTTGTGATTTTTGAAATTTCCTACGCCAGATCTGTAGTATACCATTAATCTCCTTTTTAAGAGAAAGAGTCTCTGATTTTGGCTAAATCTAAATGCCGATGTTTTGAAAATGTGTCAGATGTTTGGTTGTTTTTCATTTTCTCCGCGTGAATGTTACCATGTATTTAATACGGCGTCTTTACGAGTGAATTCAGGGAGCCAACGAAGATGCCTGATTCCTGATTTTCGCGTTGCTACGAGTAGAACTCGTTCCTCCGAGGATTAAACCTGCAGCGAACTGCGGCTTAGGCGTGGGTCGATGTGGTATTCATTTGAGACCCTCCTCTGAGCTTTTTCCGACTGCTGCGAGCGCGAATTTCGGAGACAGCCCGCCCTACCCCCCGAGCAGGCCGCGAGGCGCTTCCCGTGGGAACGGACTTATCCACCCTGACAGCCTCTTATCGGAAGAGCTCAGTGTCGAGCTGTGTGCGACGTGTCGCTGCAGATGCGTTTCCCGTGCGGCCGCGTTGGGCTCACATGCTGGAGAACGACACTCCTATTTGTTCGTCTTGCCATTCACTGAAATCCTTCCAGCAGCCTTGTTTCTGAAAAGCCACCGAAACAACCTAGCGCATTTCTAGTACAGATATCTCGTAGTTTTATTCAGCGCTAGCAACTTCAGAACAAGTTGACAAAATCTCAAAAACATTTTAGTTTTAATCACAAAACAAAGATCCTAATTCAGCAACGTGATTTTCACCTTATAATACTTGGGGCGACGTAGGTTATGAAAATATACATTAGACATGGTATTTTTCGACTCCCACAAAGTTTTAGACAGAATCACTCAACGGATTTTAACTAAGTAGAGTGGAGAGGATGGGTTTTAACGAGTTTGGATTATTATTGCCGCGCGGAGTGGCCGCGCGGTTTAGGGCGTCGTGTTACGGACTGCGCGGCCCCTCTCGCCGGAGGTTCGAGTGCTCCCTCGGGCATGGGTGTGTGTTGTTCTTAGCATAAGTTAGTTTAAGTAGTGTGTAAGTCTAGGGACCGGTTCCCTAAGCAGTCTGTTCCCTTAGGAATTCTCACACATTTGAACATTTTTTTGCATTATTATTAAGAGTAGTGGAAAAGATGGATTTCCACCAGCGATTCCTACAGATCGTATATAAATTTATATAAGGAAGTACTTAAGGAAAGAAGCTAGATGTACGATGTTCAACAACCGCACCAATAAACCATGGCTTGTGACAAGGCTGCCCTCTGTCAATGTCACTGTTCACCATCGGAAATAAATCACTGCTCCTGAAAATTCGGACAAGATTACAAATGCTGAAAATGTTTAATACCTAAACTCTTTGACATGTTTACGCAGATTACGTGACTATCATCGTAACCTCTAGCTAGGAGATGGATTTGGTGATGCAGCTAGTGTGGGAGCACAACACGACTAGCAGAGTATGTGTTTTTTAACATCAAGAAGTTGAAATCAATACTCCTGTGTCTTCATAGTGCCTATTTTGACCCGCAATTGGTTAGAGGTAACGAATCAAAAAAGCAATTTTGTGTGATCCTGGCACTACATCCAAGATCATAGTTATGTGTTCAGCAAATTGTGCCATGTTTCATGAGCTCATCATAATCGCTACATAGGGACTAAGTTATTTAATAAGCCATTTGTGACCATGCATAAAAAAACCAAAATTTGCTCTCTGTTACTCCTGCTACCCTATGGAAAACGCTCTCTGCGTCTTTACCTACTGTCAACCTGATACCCTTGCCCTAAAAAACTAATAAACAGTGCGTTTTTTTCTGTCATAGGTACTAATCTGTCAATTATGCTACATTTATGTCTAAGTGTATGATTTCATACTAGATGTAACAATGTCACGTGTGTCGTAGTAAATATCATGTTAGAATGCCTAGTTGGAAGTAAGAGAGACCTAAAGCCGTATTATTGCTAGGACAGATCAATAAAAAATAAAAATAAATAACACTGTGAACACGATCGGTTCTCGGACACTTAATTTTCGGACACTGTTTCATCAGTTATACGTTGACAGAAAAAAATCGCAACACCAAGAAGGAGCTGTGCGACATAAAGGGGCGTTTCTACATCTGAAGAACGATGCCTACTTAAATTTCGCGCCAGTCACGTAAGAGTGGCGGTAGTTGCGCCACTATGAGAATGCGATCTGTTTTGTCTTTAATACACGCTCTAACGGTCTTGAGCGTTAGTTACCTCTGATATGGCCGGCCGAAGTGGCCGTGCGGTTAAAGGCGCTGCAGTCTGGAACCGCAAGACCGCTACGGTCGCAGGTTCGAATCCTGCCTCGGGCATGGATGTTTGTGATGTCCTTAGGTTAGTTAGGTTTAACTAGTTCTAAGTTCTAGGGGACTAATGACCTCAGCAGTTGAGTCCCATAGTGCTCAGAGCCATTTGAACCATTTTGAACCTCTGATATGAGTTGATGTTAGTCAAGAATGCCTTTTAGGCATTCTCAGCACCAAACCGAGTTTGAACGAGGTAGTGCAATAGGTCTACGAAAAGCTGTATATTTCTTCTGTGATACTGCAGAAAGACATCACAGGAACGTAGCCACCTTACACCAGTGCTAACAGCGGTGGTAACGAGAATCCAAATTTGCAAGAAGACCGGGCTCTTGACAGTCACGTGACAAGAATGGAAGATTACTGAAGGAAGACTAAAGTGAAGAAAGAAACAGAAACAAAATTGATAATCACAAAGTAGGCGATATTTAGAAGGTAACTTCTGTGTTTCCCAACCAAATCGCTAAAGCGTAACCTTTCGATTGGTGGTGTGGGGGCGAACGTTACCGTGCAACAGGATGACTTCGTCCAACAGGATTCTGAGAGCCCGAAGACAGCCGGTAAAGCCAAAATTGGAAACATTCCGTGTCTCCTCCACAGAAAAAAATCCAAAGCTGTTCATACAAGTTCCGGTAAGGTCACGATGACCTTCTTCGACTGCTTCAGCCCTGTGCTCGTCGTCTTCCTCGAGCGTGGAGCCACAGTCACTGTATACCACTCTACAAAAGCTGCGACGGGCTATACAGCCATAACCCCCATGAAAGCTGTCAGACGGAATCATCCTGTTGCACAATAATACTCACAAAACTGCAACATCCTCCGTACAGCCCGAACATTTACCGTATCATTTTCATTTCTCTTTCAAGCTGAAGAAGGGCATATGTGGACGTTGGTTCCTGTTGGACGAGGAGGTGAAAGAGCGGGTGCCGTTGTGGATCCGTCAGTGGCCGGCCGCGTTCTACGAAACAACAATTGATCGCTTATCTCCCAGTTGGATAAATGTCCGATTGTCTATCGTGATTACCTTCGAGTGGAAATGTTCCATGTTCCCCTTGTGACATGTGTTCGTTTTTAGTTTGACTGCCCCTTATATTTTACATCCAAAGAAGAAACGAAGAGTGAGTTCAAACTAGCCATCGACAACGAGGTCATTAAGAGACGGAGCATCAGCTTGAATTGAGGAAGGATATGGAGGGATATCGTTCACCTTCTACATCTACATCTACATGTCTACTCTGCAATTCACATTTAAGTGCTTGGCAGAGGGTTCGTCGAACCACAATCATACTATCTCTCTACCATTCCACTCCCGAACAGCGCGCGGGAAAAACGAACACCTAAACCTTTCTGTTCGAGCTCTGATTTCTGTTATTTTATTTTGATGATCATTCCTACCTATGTAGGTTGGGCTCAACAAAATATTTTCGCATTCGGAAGAGAAAGTTGGTGACTGAAATTTCGTAAATAGATCTCGCCGCGACGAAAAACATCTTTGCTGTAATGACTTCCATCCCAATTCGCGTATCATATCTGACACACTCTCTCCCCTACTACGTGATAATATAAAACGAGCTGCCCTTTTTTTTGCACCCTTTCGATGTCCTCCGTCAATCCCACCTGGTAAGGATCCCACACCGCGCAGCAATATTCTGACAGAGGACGAACGAGTGTAGTGTAAGCTGTCTCTTTAGTGGACTTGTTGCATCTTCTAAGTGTCCTGCCAATGAAACGCAACCTTTGGCTCGCCTTCCCCACAATATTATCTATGTGGTCTTTCCAACTGAAGTTGTTCGTAATTTTAACACCCAGGTACTTAGTTGAATTGACAGCCTTGAGAATTGTACTATTTATCGAGTAATCGAATTCCAACGGATTTCTTTTGGAACTCATGTGGATCACCTCACACTTTTCGTTATTTAGCGTCAACTGCCACCTGCCACACCATACAGCAATCTTTTATAAATCGCTTTGCAACTGATACTGGTCTTCGGATGACCTTCACATCGAAGGAAGCATCTCTGGTGGTTGCATCAAGCCGTTTAGGGAAACCGTGGAAAACATAAATCTGGGTGGCTGAAGGGTAATGTCAACTGTTGTTCTTTTGAGAGCAAGTCCAGAGTCCTACGACTGCACCTCCAAGTCGTTGCTTACGTCAACAGCAGATAAGTACTGCGGGTGAGGAAATATATAAAGTAATGAAACTTTCCTGATTGGGCATATATGGTAAGGGAGAGTGTTGTACCTTGGAATACTATTCAGACTTTTGTCTCTAGAAGACTAATATAGTTTCTTATTCCATTCTGAAATAATAGCTTTCAATTTATGTCTGTTACTCCAGCAAAGGAAGGTTTCCCAAATGTCAGAAAATGTTCCAAGATTCAACATGATTATGCATATAGGAACAAATGCTATAATGTGTTAAACTTGAGACGTGGGACTTAGGGAAAGCAGGAAAGGTATGGACGGGGCCTAATCAGTTACCGTTGGTTGCACAGAAAACACATACACTTTATTTAAAAAGAAACTCTCAACAAATATTTTAAAGAGATTTTACTGCACTGGTGGCTGAAAGCCTTATTAGAAGATTTGCAATTTATTGTCGGCTGAAGGACACAAGTAATGTTACACACAATCAATGGCTAAGCCCTGATTAAGAAGGCTCAAAATTATTCGTGGGCGGAAGGTCAGAAGCAATTTCAAAATAGACAACGGTTGAAGGCCTTATTAAGAAAAAATTTCAAGTTATTGGTCTGCTGAAGGCCACAAATAACTTTACACACAATCAACGGCTGAAGGCCTGATTAAGAAGGTTGAAAATTATTCTTGGGCTGGAGGCCACAAGCAATTTCAGAATACACAAGGGCTGAAGGCCTGAATTACAAATAGGGTGGACTATTACTCTTTAAAAATACTAAAATCGTTGCTAATAATCTTAATAACTTGTAACAAGCTATAGTGATGGCTGAAGGCCTCACTAAAACAGGATTGAAAATTATTTGTCGACTGAAGGCCACAAGCAATGTTACAAAAAATTAACGGCTGAAGGCCTGATTAAAAAAGGGTTCAGAATTATTGTGGGCTGAAAGACACCAGAAATTTTCAGAATACTCAACGGCTGGAGGCCTGAATTACAAGTAAGGAAGGCAGTTGCATGTTAAAATACTGAAACCTTTGTAAAACAATCTTAACGAACTGTAACAGGATATAGTGACAGCTGCAGGCCTTATTAACAGAAAATTGAAAAATAATTCGTCGGCTGAAGGCCACAAGCAGTGTTACAAATAATTGACGGCTGAAGGCCGGAATTAAAAGTGGGGAAGGCAATAACATTTTAAAACATTAGGGCAAATTTTAAACAATTACGACAACTTGTCAAAATAAGACGTAGTGATCCACAGACAGTGCTCCATGGATCGACCTGAGGAAGGTGACTACAGCCGTGTTATCGGTGAGACAGGCAGCCAAGAGTTGTACTCACGTAACAGGGTGGCAACTCACACTAGGGGTAGCTTAAGCGCCGACCGACCGATTAACCAATCCGGCTAACGCCCAATCATCGGTACAACGGAGGAATATTTATAGGCAAGGGCGAAGAGATGGACAGCACTACGTCTTCAGAAAAACACCCTAGACCGAAGGAAACACTAGAACCAAGGTAGACCTCCCAGAAACATATGCACAGTAAAATTGAAGAGGCTGTCGAACTACACGCTGTGTCGGACAGCATCAGCACGACGAGGAAAGGTACACTGTCGGAAAAGTATTCTAACAAGGGAACCTCCCCATCGCATCCCCCTCTGATTTAGTTATAAGTTGGCACAGTGGATAGGCCTTGAAAAACTGAACACAGATCAATCGAGAAAACAGGAAGAAGTTGTGTGGAACTATGAAAAAATAAGCAAAATATACAAACTGAGTAGTCCATGCGCATCATAGACAACATGAAGGACAATGTGAGCCAAGGAGCGCCGTGGTCCCGTGGTAAGCGTGAGCAACTGAGGAACGAGAGGCTTTTGGTTCAACTCTTCCCTCGAGTGAAAACTTTAGTTTTTTTTATTTTCAGATCTGTCCGTCCGTCCGTCCGATGCGAGGTAACTGCGCCGTAGAATGGGGACGCTACACCTAAACAAACATCGAAACACACGACGTCAGTCGACTACAGCGCACGGAAGAGAGAGAATTCCTGCTAACGAGGCTCCCTGGCTGGCTGGCTGGCAGTTTGGACGAGAGTGCATTAAATACGTGAGATGTATTCCGTGGGCAATATGAATCCAGCAAATATAGCTCGCGACTTCAATAACAAGGTTCCCATTGGAGAGGCACGTCTTTTCGTCTACTAATCGCACGGTTTTGCGGTACGGTCGCAAAACACAGACACTAAACTTATTACAGTGAACAGAGACGTCTATGAACGAACGGACGGATCATAACTTTGCGAAAATGAAGAAAATAAAATTTTCACTCGAGGGAAGATTTGAACCATGAACCCCTTACTCCGCAGCTGCTCACGCTAACCACGGGACCACAGCGCTCCTTGGCTAACATTGTCCTTTATGTTGCCTATGATCCACATGGACTACTCAGTTTGTATATTTGGTTATTCTTTCATAGTTCCAAACAACTTCTTCCTGTTTCTTCGATTGATCTGTGTTCAGTTTTTCAAGGCCTATCCACTGTGCCAACTTTAAATCTTAGGGGGGTGCAATGGGGAGGTTCCCTTGTAAGCTCCAGGGCAGGTAACTGGGGCGTTAGCGGCCACAAGGCAGAAAATGCCGCTGGTTACATTTCAGTAATAAGTATAATACTAAATCCAAATTAACATTAAGGAGCAGAAGGCGGCTAATAGCTTCCGCCAACCTGACAGACTCCCCTTGTTGCGGTTGGTCTCACCGACTCTGGGAGCAGCAGCACGTAAACAACAGCGAGATCTCAAACAGTGGAGGTCTCAGTACTGGATACGGTTCACTCAACTTCAAACGTCCTGGGTTCGGTCGTCGGCTACAGCCCCTCGATCTGACAGTGCCTGCACCCCGCCAGCGGTCCCGGCCTGCCCTGGCGCTGCGGACCTCCTTGCTGCTCCGTCCGAACCGAACTGATGTCCGTTCGCAACTCTCTCCAAATCCAGTATGCATACAGCATTAAAACAACTACTCATTCAAAACCACAAGATACACACGGATCCGGGAAAGCAATTCCACCAACAACTCACTGTGAAACACCACAGGCGAATTATAAGTCGGCACAAACACAGAGAAGCCAGCAGCGGTCGGAAGACCAAATGCACGTCGTCCACTGCGACGAGCGACCTAACGACCAACTAACGGTCGTCCCCACTTAAGTGAGGCACGGGAAATCGTCGAATGACAAGTTATTGCCATGACGTCACTTCGACGGGCTGGGGCACACTCACAAGTGGTAGTTGCACTATCCGAATATCACGGGCCTTCAACTAAAACTCGCTGAACCCGGTCCTTGAGGTGGTCGTGCACTGTCACGACCACATCCTTCCGTTGGACAGTGCATGTGTGTCGCTAGCGATAAGGGCGAGTACTGGGCTGTCCGGCCCTCACTGTTGCTCCGTCCCAACTCAACTCACTGGACACACGACGACCAGGAAATACAAAAGGCCACTCCAAAGATGGTACCACAGTACGCGCTATCGATAGGCGCTATTGGTGCCACTCAAGGACAGACAAGGAGAGCAAACGTAGTGGCGCGAGGGAACACACAAATAAAACGAAACGCCACTATCGCTATTACAAGATGCCATGCTATGAACAGCGTCAACGGCAGCCGCACATGGCTCAGTGTTAAACTAATACTCTAATGTGTTAAATTAGTACTCCACTATACACCAGTAGCCATTAGGTGAAATCAAATTAAGAAGAAGTGTCATCAAAAACGAGTTACAAGATACAAACATTCTGAAACAGAAGCCATTGCCAACTAAACCAATTTCCAAATTCAAGGCATGGAAAATTGTCCAGGCACCAAAGTAACGTCGTCGGCCGAAGTGGCCGTGCGGTTAAAGGCGCTGCAGTCAGGAACCGCGAGACCGCTACGGTCGCAGGTTCGAATCCTGCCTCGGGCATGGATGTTTGTGATGTCCTTAGGTTAGTTAGGTTTAACTAGTTCTAAGTTCTAGGGGACTAATGACCTCAGACGTTGAGTCCCATAGTGCTCAGAGCCATTTGAACCATTTGAACCAAAGTAACGTCATTTGCAAATATCAGCTGTTGCATTAGAAGACGTCCTTAATTTCAAGGAGCAAGATGGTTGACAACCGATGGAGTGTGGCTTAGCTTCGCACATTATGTAACTAGTTTTTTAAAAAATATACAGTATAAAACAATGTAACTGAAGAATTAACAATGTCCTCTAAATAGCTTTAATATATTACACACCACTTAAATATGAGGAAGTAGTAATATTTACAAATGCTCCTCTGAAAGCAATCTTAGGTATCACAACAGAAAACAGCAGAAAACGCCGAAAACTCCTAATGGCTGTTTCCAGAGCACAGTTCTTCATATGATTCTAAAATTTGTCAGTAGACTGAATCATCGATCAGGATACATCATTTGTTCCTCCAGGTACAACATTCTTCCACACAGTAGAATGATTCTGAAAAGCCGGCCGGTGTGGCCAAGCGGTTAAAGGGGCTACCGTCTGGAACCGCGAGACCGCTACGGTCGCAGGTTCGAATCCTGCCTCGGGCATGGATGTGTGTGATGTCCTTAGGCTAGTTAGGTTTAAGTAGTTCTAAGTTATAGGGGACTGATGACCTGAGAACTTAATTCCCATAGTGCTCAGAGCCATTTGAACCATTTGATTCTGAAAACGTATTTGATTTTGGAATACATGGGTTGGAGTGTACATAGCTGCCATCTCTGGCAACAACGATCAATGCAACCAAGCTGGGAAACTAGTCAAACTGAGCATTCTGGCCATTTACAGGTTTCAATTAAGGCCTAATTATTGTTCAAGAGTCTGTCTATAATATAGGTCGAGTTGCCAATGACAAATACAAGTATGTCATTCTGTGTGGCTAATGCCTATGGCATTCTTCAGTTGTAGTCGCTGGCAGGTGATGGCACTTGTGACCAGCCGCGCGGGGGCTAGCCACGCGGTCTGAGCGCCTTGCCACGGTTCGCGCTGCTACCCCCATCGGAGGTAGAGTACTCCCTCGGGCATGGCTGCGTGTGTTGTCCTTATTGTAAGTTAGTTTAAGTTAGATTAAGTAATATGAAAGCCTAGTGCCGGCCGAAATGGCCGTGCGGTTAAAGGCGCTGCAGTCTGGAACCGCGAGACCGCTACGGTCGCAGGTTCGAATCCTGTCTCGGGCATGGATATTTGTGATGTCCTTAGGTTAGTTAGGTTTAACTAGTTCTAAGTTCTAGGGGACTAATGACCTCAGCAGTTGAGTCCCATAGTGCTCAGAGCCATGAAAGCCTAGTTAGCGTTGACCTCAGCAGTTTGGTCCCATAGGAACTTACCACAAATTTCAATTTTTTTTTACTTGTGACCAGAGATTTTTCAGTGGTGTAGAGATATCAACACCATGCTGTCAACACCAAGCGTCAAACGTCAATGTACATAACTACAGCACAGACAACATCCTGTCTTGCTTCATCTTGCTGTTAGGTGCTACGGAGACCTGTAAGGTACGATACAGTCACCGGTCTTAAATGTAACTCTGCTCTCCACAGTTCAAGGTATGAGAACTAAAGTTGATCGTGTTGTGCACCCAGTGGCACCACACAGCACCATACAACGTTCTGCAGTGTTTGACGATCCGTGTATCTGGCTACATTCATTCTCCTTAGAATCTCCGTGCGCAGATTCGTCCATCGTGATGCTGTACAATGGGGTCTCGCGCTGCTCCTGTGTCGAACGTTGTGGATGGCCGCATTGCTGTCTTGAGCAGCCGCGACAACAGTCACCTAGCTGTCAGTCTGTCGTGCTCCAGTCGTCGCATACTGCTCGTGTGGATGCCTGTTTTGCTGAATAAAAGCCTATTTCCTGGCTCAAGTACTATAGCGTATCTTTATGATTCTGCCCCTTGCAGCGAACAATATAAGTGCCTTCTTGGGCTGCTACTGCGCGTGAGGTGATTGATATTCTGAATAGCTTCAGTATTCTCCTCCTGAACCCACCAGCTCCATATATGCATAACGGTAGTGAGATACTGACTAACATTTTGAGCAGTTTTGCGAGAAATGAAACGCAGTCTAGATAGGCAACTGCCATGCTGCTGTCAAATTCCAACACGTGCTGGTAGACGTTGCTGTTCTTGAACAATGCTAAGCACGATCTTCTAAGAAACAAACAGAAATTCACATGCTATTTCTGATGGAGAAACCAGCTGCGTAATCTTCTCCTATATAAAGGTTGAAAATGGTGACTTCGGTATCTGTCTTCTTCGGTTTTGCTGTAATTCTTATAATTCGCGTATAGAATCATGCAATCCATTTCAATGACCATTTGACGTGTTTTGCGTGATATCTCTATCATGTTGCAGTTTTGATGAGCAGCTGCACAAATACTGGCCGAGTGCGTTTTCGCAGTCCTACTGAAACATCCCCTTGAAAAATTATGAATGACTGTGCTGGTTAACTTCTACGTTATTTGATTTTCAAACAGCTGGGAAAAACTCAAACAGTTTTCTCTTTACTTATTCTGGTCATTACTAAACTGACGCACAATATTTTTAGCGCAACGAAATCTGACTTTCAATTATCCCCACAAAAGAATGGCCCTGACTAAAAATAACCTATACCTTTCATGAATCACTTACCTGACAAAAATCTTCATTACTCTAACTACTGCAATACAGCGAGCGCCAATACTGCCAGGTAAATAAAAGATTCTAACTATTGAAGGCACCAACTACTGATAGGCATAGTTACCAAATGAAAGATTTTGATAGAGAACAAACAATGTATTTACCTTAATAATGTTCAAAAGTCATCATATATCTATCAATTCAAGACAACCATCTTTAAAAACTTCCTTTCTCTGGCGGGCACTCGTCCAGATCGTCCGCTTATAGTAACCTCTCAAAACTCTGACGTCTCTCTCTGCTGGCGACTCACCTCCAACTGCCCAACGCTACGTGCTGTTCACATCCAACTGCCCAACACTACACAAGCGAATATTAGAACAGTAAGTTCAACCACGTTAAACACTAACCACCAACCAGTAAGTTCAACCAGCCACAGACTGCACACAGCACAGTCAGTGATTTTCATACGGAGCGCTACGTGACGTTACCAGCGAATATTCCAACAATGAGTCCAACCAGCCACAGACTGCACCCAGCACAGTTAGTGATTTACGTTCAGAGCGCTACGCGGCGTTACCAACATAAAAACCTAAATAGCCTACTTACACTACCTATTCATCAACTTTCCACGACGATGTGATGAAAGAGCGTCCCCAGCCTTTTCACGAGAGCCACAGGCGGGGTACATGCAGTGAAACTGCCAATAATTTCCGACAAGGGTGGCCGATCGAATAAGGGGTGGCCAGGCTGCGCCAGGCTAACTGTGGACTTCGGGCGACCACCGTAATGATCAGTTAAAGCACGGTGCGACTCTTCGGCAGCCTCTACTGATGATCACTGGTGTGAAGGTCAAGCATTCACAGCGTCACAGCCTGGACAGGTACACACCTACAAAGATCTTCATATGAGGTGAGGCACTGACTCCAGTAATTTCTTACGTCAACATCAAATACACATAAAAATTTTCTGGGCAGCTACGAAGATAGATGTTGATTTTTGAATCCCTGCAAATTTGATAGTTTTAAAAATTAGTTAGGAACGGTCGTAGAGAAATTAAAGATTAATATTCGATCATGTAAGAACATAACATAGTGCTGGTCAGAAGTGCCCAGACACCAGTTGGTGGACGTAATACGAGTTTTGTCAACCCTTCATGACGGCTTGAACTCTGCTGCTGACACATTCAGTGAAGCTTCTGAATGAGAGCCTCTTAAGAGCCAAAACAACAGAAGGTAGTGCCGTTGGTCGTTGGGATCTAGAGTGAAGCCTATGTTCTAATTCATCGCAAAGGAGATCCATTTGGTTCTGGTTGGGTCACTGAGCAGGCCTTCCCATTTTACAAATTTTATTGTTCAGATACCATTGCCTCACTGATGCATCTTTATGACAAGGCCGATTATCATGCTGAGAAGTGGAAGAAAGCCCCAAAGTATTCAACAAGGCCAGCAACGTAATTATAGAAGACAAATTAGATAACATAGGAGGGCAAATGCTCATTACAATTGACAAAAATATTGAGTTGATCAAGGTCAAAACTGAGTCTGACTCTAATGTTACCTGGACACCAGTAACAGGCCTAGTTGAACTGAAGTTAATTATCGTATGTTTTTACCGGCCACCCGATTCCACCATAACAGTTGTTGCATCATTCAAAGTGTATTCACTGAAGCACGAAAAAACCTCCATTGTGAAATATTAATTGGAGGCGATTTTAATCTACCTAGTAAAGACTAAGCCGTCTATAGATTCATTGCAGGTTGCATTGTCAGACAGTCTCGTGAAACAGCTCTGAGTACATTTAGCAGAAACTATCTTGGGCAGCTGGTTCGTCAACTCACAGGCAATGGAATTATTTTAAACCTTCTAGGTATAGATACTTCCACTCTTCTCGACAGTGTCATTACAGACAAGGGTTTATTGATTACGATGTCATCATAGCGACGATGGTTACTAAAACTAATAAACCAAAAAGATTGGGAGAGTATTTATGCTGGATAAGAGGATAAGCAGCCGTGCCCATGCCATTTAGGCAGTGAAAGGACACCATTTAGCTCTCATATGACAGATGTACAGAATTTATCGGTGAAGTTCAAACTGATTATAAATGTAACTCAGGAGACGTATATGACAAGTTAGTGGATGAAGAACGGAAAAGACCCACCATAGTGTAACAACAAAATTCGGAAAACGCTAAGGAAGTAGAGACTGTTGCACTCCCAGTGCGAAAACGGAACGTGGAAATATCGACATCCAAAAGTTATTATGAATGAGCGCGTCTGTAAAAATATCCATGTTCGGAGCATATAACAACTTCTACCACCGTACCTTACAGAAAGAGCTTGCAGAGAACCAAACATAATGCTGCTCCTAAGTAAAATCATTAAGCGGGTCACTTTTCGGCCTGGCGGATGTAGCATTAGAGGAAAGCTGAAGTTTTAAATTTTGCGACTAAGAAATCTTTCACGCAGGAGAACCTTACAAATATGACCATCTCACGAATTCCCGTATAGAGGAGATATTAATGGGCACCTCTGGCACAGAATATCGGCTGAAGCGTTGAAAACAGTACGTCGCCAGGTCCGGATGGACTCACAGTTCGTCTTTACAGTGAATACTCTACGGCCTTCTCCCCTTACTTTGCTTGAATTTTTCGGGACTCTCCCACACACCGCCAAGTCCCAGAGGACTGCAGAAATACGCAAGTGACTCACGTATATAAGAAGGGAAAAAGGCCGACTGGTAAAATTAGAGACCAATACCGTTATCATCGGTTGCTGCACAATTTTTGAGCAAATTCCCATTTCGAATATCATAAATTTCCTTGAGACGGTAAAGCTTCTGTCCACAGGTCAGCACGGATTTAGAAATCATCTCTCATGAACAACTCAGCTTGCCCTTATCGCATGTGATTTCCTGAGGAACATGGACGAAGGCCAACAGGCTGCTTCCATATTGGTAGATGTCTGGAAAAAGTTTGACATGCTGTCCCACTGCTGTCTCTTAACAAAGGTTCAAGCTTACGGAATAGATTACTAACTAAGTGAGTGGCACGAAGACTTTAAATAAAAGAAACTAATATGTTGTCCTCGACGGCCAATGTTGATATGAGACAAGGATATCGCGAGGATAGAGCTGCTCCTTTACTGTATTTATAAGGGTCAGTTTAAAGTAAATTGGACAACCATAACATATAAACTTCGTGACGGGTGTAAATCCATCGTCCGCTGCGTACAGCGAACATTACATGGACCTGACCTGTGTGCACGAGTGGCAGCGGAGATTCCGAGTATGGTGCACATCACTGCAAGACGATCCGTACCTAGGACAGGCACATCGAGCCATTAACCCTAATGTGATGGGGAGCATGGATGACCTTACCAGGGGGAGGCCGATGAATCACGACGATAAAATACATGCGCAGTTCGGCATTAGCTGTAGTTCTGTGCATGCCGTCGTCAAAGAACACGCATTGGCACAAAATTTGCGAGTAGTGAGTGCCGCAACACTTGACGGAGGAATGAAAGACGGACGGAATGGCATCAAGTCTGTCTCATCAGGTGTGGTACCACGGTCAAAGGCATGCGTATCTATAACGTATTGTTACATGGCACGAAACGTGGTGTCACCGCTTCGAGTCCGAGGGTAAACGGCAAAGTCAACGTTGGAAACATCCCACATCTCCCCTGCCAAATAAATCCAAAGCTGTTCCCACAAGTCCCCGTAAGGTCATGATGACTTCCTTCTTCCACTGGAGGGGTCCTCCACATGTGGAGTTCCTCGAACTTGGCACCACAATCAATGAAGCACTTTGTAGGAGCTGTGACGTGCCATAGAATCAAAGCATCTAGGATTGTGCCGCGTGGCTGTGAGTGTACAAGCTGGGGTGGGAGTTTAGAGCGACAGTTTCCCGCCGCAGAACACCTGGCTGGCAGTTGCCACAGGGCCGTGGCGAGCGGCTAGCGATTACGCGGCCTCGGAAAAACCCGAGCACAGCCTTGGGGCCGTGTTTGCGCCCTTGCAGAAATTTATATGACAGAGAAAAATTGATAAAAACAGAACTAAGAGTGACTCAAAGGTGCGAGTTGGCGCTCACGGACAGGAAATGATGTAAAACTAAATTAGCTAGACGCACCACAAAAATATGTTATAGTTTAAAAATTATTGCCGTCTTAAAAATTGTAAATTTAGGAAAGTTCAAAAGCTAATATATCGGCAATGTTTTGGCCGATTAATATAAACAAAGTGTCTACGGAAGCGGCTAGTAAGACTGCATCGAGCAATCATAGCCGTTTTAATATAATATGAACTGTTTTTACTGAGGGGTCGGAATATGGAATTCGACAGAGAGAAAATGTGTTTTTGGTAACGAAACTAGCGGCACCATTCTAAAGTTTAAAAAGGTAGATGAATAATTAAGTATGTATTTTTATTTCTGTATTTACGTTAAGTATCAAAATTCTTGGATAAGCAATATCACGCCGAAAGAACATTATTTGGAATAAAACGGTGGCAGATACAGAAAATTGGACCTTAAGTTGTTATTGCCCGGAAATTTTCCATATTTTTTAATGTATGCTATGTGCTTTTGTGTTTAGTTTTTGAATATTCGTAATTATCTTTGTCAAACGTTGTTTTGAGTTAGGCAGTCGTTTCGAGGGTGCATAGGGAGGCTACCTTTGAATTGGGGACAACTGGTGTTGAGCGACGCTAGGAGCAGAACGTGCCGCGCACCTGGGGGTAGCAGGGGATTGGTATCCACGTTCGGGGACAAGTATATATGTAGCGACGTCCGAAAGTGATCAAGTGGAGCGCAATATAGTGGTTCAGGACAGCAGAGAAGAGTGTATTTTGTGAATTGGGATCAGACTGTCAAGTGCCGTGATCACAACATATCGGTTTTATAGTGAAGTGTTGTAGCATCAGTTATTAACTGCCGCCCTTACGTAAAAGCCCCTCAGACTGTATTTTAAGTGTTTAGTGAATATATTGAAGAAAAACTACTTGTTCAAATCATCAAACCAACTTTAGTGGGTCAATATTTTAAATTGCACCGCAATACCTGCCTGCATTGTTTTGTTATATTTCATTTCAGCTTAAAAACTGAGTTTACGACAGATGTGAGCTGGCACCCTACGACGAAAACCGTAGCCAAACTCTGAGACCAGCCACATCTCTGGGCCGCTCAATTAAGCTGAGTGTAACAAATACATATATTTTCGTGCCATAGCACGTCGGGGCTCGAGCCAAACTATTCAAACTTCTGTGTGTAGTGCCCAGTACCGTCGTACGGTATAATCCTGTTGCACAGTAATGCCCACCTCCACAGTGCCAAACAAGAAGAAGGCTATGCTTCAGCTATTTAGTTGGGAAACACTGCAACATCCTCTATACAAGACAGATCTTTCACCGTGTGCTTTAAACATGTTTGGTTAGCTGAAGAAAGACGTTGTTTTCAGTTGGACAGTGGGTGTGCGAGAATGGGTGCGATTGGGGATCTGTCAGAGGCCGACCACGTCTTACAAAACAGGCACCGTCTCCCAGTGTGATAAATGTCTTAACGCATGTGGTGATTACATCTGATTGCGACCATTCTACGGCACCGTTGTATCGAATGTTCAGTTTTCATTTGACTGCCTCTCACACATAAATGATATCACGGATATGGCACGCAGCTATCTGTGAGAATTAGCAGACTTCACCTTTGCTTACACCGCTTCATCACTACCAAAGCGAGATCCTGCAAGGTGATCTTAAAGTTTTGGCTACAGATGAAAAGCGGATGGGGCCAACTAGGGACTGTATAGAGGATCATCGACGACGGTGAACCCAAGGAGTCGAATTGTTGCAGATGTCGTAGCGCTCGTGTGTCGTCTGGCAATGTCATGCTGAAAGAGCAAGTGTTCCATTTGCGGACGAACTCTTCGAATTTGTGCTTTCAGTTTTGCGAGAGACTGCAACATGCCGTTTCTCACGCATCAACAAAGTTATATTGTACACTGCCATTTTACGGGATAATTTCAGAGCCCTCTAGCGGCAGCGGGTTGCAACTGCCGTCAGAAACTGGAAAGTTGACCGAGTAGAATAAGTGACATATAATACTTCTAACGATATTGAGAATACATAACAAATTCTGGGGCATTACTTTTCAGCAGGCTCTTGTATTACAGAGATACTATGTGAACTCAAATGGGAATCGCTGAAGAGTTCGTTTCATGAGAACCAGCATTTGCAGATAACTGCTGAACAGTTTTGTTGCTGCCAACATACATTTCAAGTAAGGATCACGGTGGCATGAAAAGGGACATATACGGACAGTTGTTTTCCGTCGCTCCATTTGCGAGTGGAAAAGGAACGGATATTAGCATGGTGCAAGTTACCCTCCGTCGTGCTACATCCACTGGCTTGCGGAGTGTGTATGTAGACGTAGATATAATTGTCGTCACCGAACTCTTCCTCTACTGTATCCAGCACAGTGTGATCATAGTCTCCCACTTTTAGCGTTTCTTAATCACAATAATGGCACAACACACTAAGCACGAAAAACAGCTCCTTACCTCAACACTAACGCTCTTTTACTTCACTGTTGGTACTGCACATGAAGGCAGGTAACGTTCTCTGGGCATTCGCGAATCCAAGATGCCTCCGTCGGATTTCCACGGGATATAGCGTGATTCATGACTCCGAACCAACTGCCCAGCCAGACTGAGGCCATTGTTGCCGTCCGAGGGGCATCTCACTGTACCAAATATTGCACCCATTATCAACTACAAATTAGTCATGAGTTCTTTATAATGACTGTATAGACACTCCATCTTGTTCCGTTTGCGCCTTTGTTCCGCACTGGCGCAGGATCAGCATGACCAGTAAAGGGTTTGGCATGCTTAATATGAAGGGTTGACGGAAGCGCTTCAACCCTTCTTGTCTTGTCGTCGACCCGTTAACACGCTCCCCCGCCCCACCCCCTCCCCAGCCACCTGACGGAATATTTGTACCCCAATTGTTCCCCCATGTGAAAGTAAGCAGAAGTTTCCTAAATGTCTGGGAATCTCGTAACTGAGGTGGGACTTCTTGATTCAGCTAGTGGGATGTGAGAAACCGCCCATAAACCATATTCAGGCTGATACATACAGACACCCTCGTCATTATTCCGCCGGGAGATTCGACCAGGCATTAGAGCACACTTTCTCTCACAAGAGAAACTCCCCATCAACCCCCTCCCCCAGGAAATTTACTGGTAAAATGGCCCAGTGACAGCTCGTCAAAAACTGAACACGAAACAAGCATGAAATCAAGAAGGCGTACTGAACGATGAATAAAGAAGCAAGACAGAAACAGTGACTGGTCCAAGCTCAAGATGTGAAACATAGAACGAATCGCAAGAACCACTGCGCCGTGGTTGTGTGGTCACAGCATTGAACTGCAAAGCGGGAGATCCGTTTTCAAACCTCCATCTGGGCCCTTTTTTTCACTACTTTATGTACTGTTCGTCCGTCATTGACGTATCTGTTCTCCTTCTGTAGAAATGGCAATTGCCTTACTATAAATTGTTTATAGAATAAGAGTCATGTGGTAAGAATATATTGCTGTCGCAAGAAAATGAGATGAGTAGTCAGAGTAGGCGAGGGTATGTAGGTCTGCAGGTCCTTCTGTTATGCGTCGCTGTTGGAAACGGACGTTACACCACGATACAGGCACCAATTTGAGTTCAGCAAAGAGACACGTCAATGACCGGACTGACAGTTCATAACTTTGTGGAAAAAAAGTAAGCATGAGGGAGATTCGAACCACGGTCTCAGCCATCTCAGTTCAACACGGTGACCACATGACCACGACGCCACGCTCATGCAAGGTGACTCGACGTTGCTCATGTTGAACTTCTGCAGTTCACTGTTTGTATTCTGCTCTTTTTTTCCACAACTCAGTACACCTTCTTCTTGTTTTTATGCATCTTCTGTGTTCAGTTTTTGACGGGATATCCAGTGGCCTAAATTTGAGGGAGGTGTGATGGCGAGTTTCCCTTGTCAGAAACGTAGCTTTAAAAGGCCCGGCTATCCGGCCGACTTCTGAATTCTGTACACACAGTAAGTAAAATTTCGTTATTTGGTATCCTTCCTCGCGTTGCAGTTTTAATGGCCATAATGATACAGACGAACTGTAAACGGATTGCATTGTTTCTGTAAATAACAACAAAATGAAGAAAGACGGAATCCAGCTGAAGAGGATAATTACAAATGAAAATATCTCGATTTCTAAAACTGATTGCTAAAGTTTGACGCTTTATTCCGACGCGTACGGTGACTCAGGTCGAACGTGTGCAGTGTTCATTGCTTTCACTCAGTAACATATAAGAGAATTGTGTGTTGATGCAGAATGAGCGAGTGCAGTGTTTATTCCCTTGATACTGGATAGCAGGAGAAACTAAGTCGTATTAAAGTCATATCGGAGTGTGCAATTCTCATTGCTATGACAAAATAATAAGTAAGTTTTCTTTGGTATAGACCACTGTGGACAATAAAAACACCGTCACGGTGAAGTGAAGCAGCTGGGAATACAGCCGGTTATATTTGTTTTTCAGTGGGTCGCCTAACAAAGACAAGTTGCACGACAAATCGAAGGATTTTGGAACCTCAGCAAAGACTGAAATTAACAGTTATTTATTTGTTCCACTGATTGACATAAATCGCAACGAGAGTAACCAAGAGACACGTTGTGTGTTGTTCAACTTTAATTGGGAGGCATCAAAAAGACTGTGCAAGTTTGTAGAGAGTTAGCATAACGAGATCCGCTGATCTGGGTATCCCGCGAAATGTAAGTCAACGTTTCACGAAGATAATACAGAACATAACCACGTGAGCAACATAAATTGCATGGCAAAGTAAGCAAGTAACGAGCAGCACGGAACATGTGTTGCGCTACCGCAGTTAAGCTAGGCGGCCGTACACGGCACCCTCTCAGTCGGTCCGGAGCAGAACGCTCTCCCCACTACGACACACTGCAGAAAGCTCTCCACCACGATTGCCGGGGGCACAATGCCCCGAATCCAAAACGACAGCTCTCAGTTCTCTACACTCTTTAACAATTAAAAATAAGAACTCTGCGTGGAGGGCATGCTGTTGGCAATCTAACGTGCGAGAACTATTGCTGAGTTCATGAAAAGCAATGGAGAGGCACGTAACCTCCGTCCTTTTGCGTGTAAGACTAATACTGGGTGATCAAAGAGTCAGTATAAATTTGAAAACTGAATAAAGGAATAATGTAGATAGACAGGTAAAAATTTACATACATGCTTGGATTGACATGGAGTTTTATTAGAACAAAAAAAAATACAAAAGTTCAAAAAATGTCCGGCGCTTCATCTGATCAGAATAGCAATTATTACAACAACAAAGTAAGACAAAGCAAAGATGATGTTCTTTACAGGAAGTGCTCAATATGTCCACCTTCATTCCTCAACAATAGCTGTAGTCGAGGAATAATGTGAACAGCAGTGTAAAGCATGACCGGAGTTATGGTGAGGCATTGCCGTCGGATGTTGTCTTTCAGCATCCCTAGAGATGTCGGTCGATCACGATACACTTGCGACTTCAGGTAACCCAAAAGTCAATAATCGCACAGACTGAGGTCTGGGGACCTGGGAGGCCAAGCATGGCGAAAGTGGCGGCTGCGCACACGATCATCACCAAACGACGCGCGCAAGAGATCTTTCACGCGTCTAGCAATATGGGGTGGAGCGCCACCCTGCATAAACATCGTACGTCCCAGCAGGTGTTTATCAGCCAGGCTGGGGATGATGCGATTCTGTAACATATTGGCGTACCTCTCACCCGTCACGGTAACAGTTACAAAACCAGAATCAAGCATTTCCTCGAAGAAAAAAGGCCCGATAACGGTAGAAGTGGTAAATCCAACCCATACCGTGAGTTTATCGTCGTGCAATGGAGTTTCCACGACAGTTATAGGATTTTCGGTAGCCCAAATTCTGCAGTTGTGGGCGTTGACAGACCCTCGGAGCGTGAAATGAGCTTCGTCGGTCCACAACACGTTACTCAGCCAATCGCCATCTTCCGCCATCTTTTGAAACGCCCACACCGCAAATACCCTCCGCTTCACTAAATCGCCAGGTAACAGTTCATGATGGCGATGGATTTTGTATGGATAGCATCGGAGGGTACGCCTAAGTGTCAACCAAATAGTAGTGCATGGAATGACGGTGCGGCGCGCGACTGTACGAGCGCTGACTTCCCCGTGCATAGACGAACCCGCTACAGTTTCCATTTCTTCCTGAACTGTCTCAGCAGCATTACGCCTTGTGCTCGGTCGGCCACGAGGGGGTCTATCGTCTAAACAACCCGTGGCTTCGAACTTCGAAATCATTCTCGCCACAGCTGCATTTGTCAACGGCCTTTACCCGTTCGAATCCCCTTCCTATTGCGATAGGATTGTAACGCTGAACTAGCACATTCCCCCTTCTGATAATACAGAATCACTAAAAACGCCTCTTGAGGTAACGTCAATATGCTGCGACTGCTGGCACATCTGATTCTCTCTGTCATTACAGCTCCTTTTATACACGATAATCATGCTCTGTCACTGACGTTTTGCTGTCCAGCGCCATCTGTCGGACATTTTGTGAACTTTTGTATTTTTATTTTTTTGTTCTAGTAAACCCCTATGTCATTCCAAGCATGTGTGTCAATTTTTACCTCTCTATCTACATTATTCCGCGGTTTATTAAGTTTTCAAATTTCTACTGACTTTTTGATCACCCGGTATATTGTAACAAGAAGTTGGCGCTCATGACTGGTCAACCCTACGTGCCAGGAAATCTGTCCAGAATGACGTAATACTATTGACTGAACGAATTTTGCAGGACGCACGCAATGCTGGCGAGACGGTGCCAGGGCGTCTGCAGTCGCGCAGAAGTGAAATAATGTCGCATTCAGTTATTGTCTGGAGGCCGAGTACCCGGTCATTGACCCAGTTTTGTAAGCTGTCCATTCCCCCGAAGTAGGCCAGCTAGCGAGATACAGCGACTGTCTCTGTGCCGACAGAGGAGCCTACAGAGCCGTTCCCGGAGGCACATGACCATCCGTAGCGAGTGCAGGGTTGCCACTGTCGACAACCTGTTCCAGAATACTCCGTAGTTTACTGGCAAATAGCACCAGAACATGAAGAAATATCGTTTAGCGATTTGTGACAGTGAAGAAAAACTGTGAAAGTAACGTCACAAGTTGTTCAAGTTCAAGATAGGTAACACTGCGTTACCAGCGTTGTCTGTAGAATGACGAAAAAAGGTTTATAACTTCGCTCAGTCTTTGTGAATAAAAATAACAAAATACACTATTTCTGATGTTGAAACATATAGCGTAACCGTGTTGGAATAAATTTACGATACAACTTCCCGTCAATGTGTGTACTTACTTTTCTGGTGATGAACAATCACATTGGAAGGTAGCAGCTGGCGTGGGATGAAATGTAGACGAGATTCCCCTTACCTCTAAATCTCAGATTACCAAGTTCACTACGTGAACCCTCACGGCATGATGTTTTAATTCTAAAAAAACTCCAAGATTCATCCACTACTCGACTGGTCTGTGCTATTTTTCCCCTGGAATACTAATGTGCGTGATCAACAGACCATAGAGAATTTTCTGTTTGAATAAGAAAATTGTGATGGAGAAAACCAATAAGAAGTATTTCTGTGGCATAAACGTGTCCGGTGGAACATAGAACAGACCCTATCACTTGTGGGCGTATTGCTTAGAAGGGTCAACCGCCAGTATAGACATTTTCAGAAACCTTGTCACAGTCACGTGTATTTATAGCATTGAATAATGCAGCACATAGCGTATAGTCGAGCATCCACCGGTCTGACGAGACTTTTTTGGCGATCGTTTCGCGTTGATGCACCGAATTATCTTTTTCCTCTCTGAATAGCCATGATTCTTGTGGAGTGCTTTTTATGGAAGGTAAAATGAGATGGCTGATATGTCGGAATAATGTTTATCTCAACTCTGCGTGATTCAGAGATTAATGGTTCAAACGGCTCTGAGCACTTTGGGATTTAGCATCTGAGGTCATCAGTCCCCTAGAACTTAGAACTACTTGAACCTAACTAACCTAAGGACATCACACATATCCATGCCCGAGGCGGGATTCGAACCTGCGACCGTAGCAGTCGCGCGGCTCCAGACTAAGTGCCTAGAACCACTCGGCCACCGCGGCCGGCCAGAGATTAATACATTTATTTGGAGTGTCTCAGTGTCTGATGTAAGCTTTTGTAGTGGATGCTACTTTGATAATTTGCATGTCAAGTGTGTTCCTGTGATACTCTGTTGGATTGGTGTAGAGAGATTCCCTGTAGGTTCTGCCATCGTTTCGAGGACGGGTCAGAGAGAAATCTAATGCCGTCACAAAACGTGTCACTCTAGGGCAACACCAAATGGGTGGGCCGGTCGATGTGGCCGAGCGGTTCTAGGAGCTTCAGTCTGGAACAGCGCGACCACTACGGTCGCAGGTTCGAATCCTGCCTCGGGCATGGATGTGTGTAATGTCCTTAGGTTAATTAGGTTTAAGTAGTTCTAAGTTCTAGGGGACTGATGACCTCAGATGTTAAGTCCCATTGTGCTCAGAGACATTTGAACCGTTTTTGAATCAAATGTCACGCATGTTGTGATTAAAAAGGATCACGATCAGCAAACCAGATCTCCGGTGACCAGAAAAATAGTAGTGGGCAAATTATCTTCTTCGTATTGCATTTGATACGATTACCTACGAGTCAAAGGCTACAGCACGAAATTACAAGAGAGGCCTAAGCTGCGCCGGCCAGTGTAATTAAAATGTAATTATGTGCAAGGTACTTATCTTTCGGGCTATCAAATCTAGTTCCACATTTGGAGTGGTTATGAATTCGTTGACCTGTGTAGTTTGTAAGAAGTACATAGAACAACCACATTCACCTGCTACACCGCAGATTCACATCATCTGACAAAATCTCAAAGCCAGTTTGGTGTACACAGTGACACAAGCTCTTACGCTGTCTTGTTACACCAACATTTGCTACCCAATTATTCTACACAGTGGGAATTGTGGATACGGAACTACAGCCGAATGGTGTCACGTGTAATATTTAACTGCTACCAATTTAAAGAAATTGAATAACAGCAAATTTTTCGCCATATTAAAGTTGAGTAATTCCATATTTTCTAAGAACCTATTCATTTGCTGTATCCTGCAATCAAGAGTTTCCTCTTTATCTTCTCCTTTTCTCTCCAAAGGTATCATACGGACTTTCGCCTTAAGGGCTCTAGGTAATCATAGTCATTTAGCTGCAGCGCTCGATTGTTTCGTTAGTCCACAGTAGACAAAGCCCGAAATTTGGTTTAAGAACCTAAGTGCTTCAGTGTACATACTGACAATAAATTTTGTATGCCTTTGCTTTCCACTGATGTGTGAATAGGTTCACCTAATCAACTACAAAATAACATTCAGTTAGACGTGCATTTTGAACTATAGTTATTCCTTGCTCCAAGTCAAAACACAACCAACACCTGATCGGCAGTAGCCACCCTTTACAAAAAGTAACTTTTAGGTATATCACAACCACGACATATTATAATATTGGTCTTTCATTCAACTTCCCATCTGAATGTGGAAACCAATTTCCAATTTTCTTTTAAATCGTCTTCCATACGCTTTCTATGGAATGCACTACACCCATAACTAAAATATCCTTCCCACACCATTTTCTCTAAGTACGTGCCCCTGTCCATTTTTCTTCGTTTCTTATCATTTGTCCTTTGCATTTACTTAATGTAGCGCAGGTACTTAAATTTATCCAGTCATATAGACTCTTGACATAATAGCCGCGACACGTATAAATTTTCCGTAACTTAAAATATGACTAGAATACGATTTTTAAACACTGATCTTAAAACACGTGAAACGTAAATTCTCAAAACTAAGAATGAGGAAACATATAAGCTCAGGAACCGCAGTTTCGAACAACCGTCAAGACTTGAACAAGAACTCTCCATACATTTAGTTTCAAATTGTATATAGATGCAATAAAACAGTGCAGTACGAATGGTGCGTCGCCATACCTAACAAATGAATGACATAATATTGCAATGTAGAGTACCAACCGAGAGGTAAAGGGAATAAAAGTTGACGGGGAAAATAATCAGCGTCGAGACAGGTTGCTCTAGTAGCTCAGTGTTTGCAAGATGATAATTAGTTCTATAAAATTCTAGGTCAAGTCTTCCATTACTTATTGCTATGTTACTTGAGATTGAACTGTCTCAAAAATTCTACGCAACAGCTTTCGTTTGTTTATTTTTTTGCATGTGTTTCAGCAGTAGAAAGGAAACAGCGCTGTATTAAAGCTAAGGAACGAAGATAGACGCGTCTCTGTGTGCGACGCTGTCGACACTTCTGAAACCTTCGTTTTCTTTTCACTGTTGTGCATCACACCGTCTGTAAATTTTGCCACCACACTGGCTCCTGTACCAGACAGCACTTTCCACATCCTCCTACGTTGCCGCTACTCTTCGGCCACAGATAAAAGCGGCAGCGTCATTCCTAACCACAGTCGTAGAGTAATGACGTCTTTTGTAGCGGAACAGAGATTAAATTGCGAGCTCTCTGAAGATGTCGTAGTTCGCTTTGAGTCTACACTTCATGTTAGCGATAATAGCTTCGTAGCGTGCAGTATTACATCTTTGATGTTTTCCCCACCGAAATTATAAAACCAGCCAAGAAATTCTCACTGTGAAAAAGAACACAACTTCTGTGGACCAGTAGTTAGCAGGATGGGAGGATCTGGAAATGACAAAAAATTAAAATAATTTCCTATTACTTTCCTCATTTACTTTCTAGAATGGTACCCATCTCAGTAGAGTCTGTAGCTGATAAGAAATAGTCGATCTTTGAGATGTCACCCACTTATCTCTGCTGAAGGGTGGCACGCCTGAAAACACATGGAAATTAGTCCTTTAGGGTCACACCTCAGTCAGTAAAAACAGCACCCTTATAGGGTGACTCTGATTCAGTACAGATTATATGTCACGTAATGCTGTATTTCTACTATTAAAATTATGATGGTGTGTTTCAACATTTCTTGTCCTCATTAAATGGCTGAAAACTGCTGAGAAAATGAGACTGAGTATAGAAAATTAAAAAAAGGGGAAGAAAACAGAACAAGCGTAAAGCAAGGAATATACGAGTAATAAGGAAAATGAACAGCAAAAATTGTGAATAACAACTATTTGCTGGCAGTACGCGCAGTAAAGCAGGAAATTGTTGAAGTAAAACAAGCTGAATACGTTTTAATTTTTGGAAGAACAATATTCATCGAATCAAGTTTAGTCTAATTGGCAAGACTTACTAAATATACCATTTCCCAGCGACTGTAGTGCAACGCTGATTTAAAGCCGGTTACCTTTAAAACTAACCACTGTGTGTCCACCATTAGTAGTTGTTATGTAATTTTTAATAAATAAAATTTAGTAGTTTTCTGATATGCGTCGATTTAAATAGAAACAATAATTCACTACATATCATGTTAGGTGCTACAAAAAGTAGGTTAAAGGCGATAAAATAAAGCAGTCTTCAAACCGACACCACAGTAGTTCACTAGGCGTAATCGCTTTGGAGGTTGTATCACCTTGACATCCCCTAGCTTTTGATTGAACTTAGGCAGGCCGATACAGGTAGACTTAACAGCCAGCACTCTCTACGTCTTAATGTAGATGCCAAAACACGAGCCTGATTTACATAAATGTAGGTGAGCACTGAATTTCTGTAACTGGAATCTGGGAAATCTAATATCAACATAATAAACAACAAAGACACATCAGACTTTATAATAATTTGTCCCATTCTTATTTCAAATGGTATTTACATCACTAGGCAAGATTCAGATGGAAGAGTCGCTTTTAGTTTAGTTTCATTTTTAAAATATAATTCAGAGTTTCAATCCACTTAGAGGCCCATTACATTTCTAGCATGGGCTATTTCATCAAATTGCCGTTCAATCACCTACAGCCTGCACTGAGGGCGGAAGGGTAGCTTTGAAGTCAGGATGGCAGGCACCAGAGCGTTGTAGCAGGCCGGTGGAGGCCCAGAAAGATGTAGCCGTCAGAATTAATATTTCATCTTCTAGTCGTACATCAGCGCTGCTTCGGTGAGGGTAGTGACCACGCCCCCACTTCACGGGAAGAGGGTCGAGTGGCCGGGGAAATTTAAGCTAGCGGTGGGTCAGTTGTTTGCATTGCGCGCTGCCCCTCCACATCTCTCCCCCACCCCTTCCCCTCAGGATCGTTTTTATTTTCGTAATTTTTTTTCTGTTCATGCTACGTGAAATTCGGAAATCAAATATACGTCTCCCAAAAATAGTTGGGCGGAACTCTAAAAAACACTCGAGAAAGCTGACTGAAATTTTCTTACCGTATTTAATATGCTAAACTAAGGTGGCAGTGCTGCTCTGTAGCACAGCTCTCACTTTCAATCTAGTGAGCCGTGGTTCGAACCCTGGCAGAGTGAAATTTTGTAAAAAAGGTCCATGTTCCATGAAAATTAACATGAAGCCTCAGGTACAAAAAGATAGAAAATAATTTATAACTTTTTTAATTATACGATACTAAATAACTTTTATAAAAGATCGGTAATTAAGAAATTTGTTTGCAATGTAAACCGGTTTTATGTGTACATTATATAATTGAAAATATGAAGAGATGCATTTATCATATAAATGACATCTAGTTGTGTTATATTTAATGAATTTTTTTTTTTTTTTTGAATGACGTAAGTACTCGAAACTTCACGTGTTGCATATTGACTTTTATAGTATAGTGCGTTCTTGTACAGCTTTTGATAGCTGTTCGAAACTGCCGTTCAGGAGCTTATATGGTCCGTCCTTCGTAGTTTTGAAAATATATGTTTCCCTTATGTATTGTGGGATCAGTATTTAACAATGATTATCTATTCAGACTTTACATTATGAAATATCACTACTGTATATATTGTGTCGTGAGTCTATAACTGAACCACTTGGGACTGTTACAAGCAACTGGGCTACATTAAATGGGTGCAAAGCAGGGACTATAAGGGAAGAAAAAGAAGGAAGGACGGGGAGAACGTAAATACGGAAATTGCAGTGGTAGGGATAGATTACTTATCAGTGTACTGGACTAAATAAATCGCGTATGGAAGGCGATAAAAAACAAATCTTGTGAAAAAATTAAGAGACTGTTGGAAAGGAAGTTAGCATCATAGATTTGAAGGGGTAAGAAACGGTACTTGGGACATGGTCAAACGAATCCGAAGAGGCAGTTAAAGAAGGAGTGAAATTTATTCTAACGGTATTTAGTTTCCACTTTGAGATGGGAAGAGTATATACAGTGTGCACATGACGTGACAATCCATACCTTTAATTGAGCTGGCTGCCCATTTTAGGTGTTGGTAATCAATATGACATACGCCAAACACCATTTGACGTCGCTTCCTAAATTGAACAAAAAATACTGTGAAGAAACACTTAGCTCCTCAGGATGGAGTACATTGATCAAAATTCAAAACTCTCCTTGTCTGCAGTTCTTGATATATTTCTGATTAGCGTTATGTGCTGCATTGTTTTTCTGCACTGTCTAGTCCCATTAATGTGACCAGATGTCAAGTGCCGGAGTAATCACCCTTTTTATGGAAGGTACAGATAGGGGCGTGGAGCCATGCCGACCTTAGTGCCGTGGGCGGCTCCACTAGGTTTCTCGGTTGGAGATCAATGACAGGAACAGTCCCATCGAGATTGTCCCGCAGATTCTCGACTACGTTGAATCGAGGGAGTGTTTTGGCCAGGGGCGTACGGTAAACTGATCTTGGTGCTCTTGGTACCAGACACGTACACTGCGAGCTGAGTGACACGTTGCATTGTCCTGCTAATACGTGCCATCGTTCCGACGAAAACCAAATACACTGCGAGCTGAGTGACACGTTGCATTGTCCTGCTAATACGTGCCATCGTTCCGACGAAAACCAAACTGCAAGTAGGGGTGGACATGGTTCCCAAGGGTAGACGCATACTGGTGTTGACCCATTGTGCCACGAGACGTTCTCCAGACCATTACACTCCAACGATTGTTGCAGGGTGTTTCCTTTCAGATGTTTCACGTCCATCAGTCTGATGGAGCAGAAAATGGGATTCAGTTGAAAATTTCACCCGTCGTCATTCAGTAGACGTCCAATTGCGATAGTGGCGTGCAAATTTGAGCCTTCGTCGCCCATGAACAGCAGTCGTAATGGGTCCATGAACAAGGTGCCTGCTGCGGAAGTTCATATGTAGCAAGTATCGCTGAACACTCCTTGAGGAGACCCTGTTGGTAGCCCCTTGGTTCATCTGAATGGTCAGTTGCTCAGCAGCTGCACGTCTATTCGTCCTAGCACATCTGTGCAGCCATCGTTCACATCTGTCTCCCATGGCCCGTGGTGCATCACAGCTGCCTCGGAGGCGGCTTGGGTAGCGTAATAATGAGCGTATGGCGTTGGTGGCCGGGAAACCCCTCATGGGGCGGTTCGGCCGCCGCTCCACAAGTTCTTTAACGCCACTACGGCGACTTGCGAGTGAATGAGGATGAAAGGATGTTGAAACACACACAACACCCAGTCATCTAGAGGTAGAGAAAATCCCTGACCCCGCCGGGAATCGATCCCGGGACCCCGTGCGCGGGAAGAGACAAAGCTACCGCAAGACCACGGGCTGCTGACTTTGATGAAATAGCTGATGATAAAAATGTAGTTGGCCTCTAATTGGATTGAAACTCTTGATTATATTTCAAAAACGAAACTAAACTTAAAGCGACTCTTCCATTTGAAACTTGCCTTGTGATATAGATACTATTTAAAACAAGAATGGGACAAATTATTGTAGAGTCTGGTGTGTTTTTATTGTTTATTATGTTGATATTAGATTTCCAAGAATCCAGATACAGGAATTCAGTGCTCACCTACTTTTATGTAAATCAAGCTCGTGATCTGGCATCTACGTTAAGACGTAGGTTTAGCTTTAAGAAAGTGCGGGCTGTTAAGTCTACCTTAAACAGACTGCCTAAGTTAAATCAAAAGCTAGAGGATGTCAAGGTGTTACAACCCCCAAAGTGATCACGCCTAGTGAACTACTGTGGTGTTGGTCTGAAGACTGCTTTATTTTATCGCCTTTAACCTAGCTTTTTTAGCACCTAACATGATATGTAGTGAATTGTTGTTTCTACTTAAATCGAGCATTCCAGAAAGCTACTAAATTTTATTTATTAAAAATTATATAACAACTCCTAATGGTGGCAACACAGTGGTTAATTTTTAAGGTAACCAGCTTTAAATCAACGTTGTACTGGAGTAGCTGGGAAATGGTATGTTTAGTAAGTCTTGTCAAGCGAGAACGCTAACGCAAGACCACGAGCCGCGGACTTGGGTAGAGTCATTTCGCCATGCACGGTATACTTCAACTACGGTGGCACGCGACCATTTTACAAACGTATCCGCTTCGAAATCGCTTCCACTCTTAGCCTGGAAGCCAATGACCATGCCCCTATTGGACGGCAAATGAATTGCTCCGTTTCCGCGTCACAGTAACGACTACACTGCACGCTTTATATACCCTCCATTGGTACTGCAGCCATCTGCCGTCAGTGAGTGGTCACTGCACCTTGATGTCGAAAGTAGGTGGTGGTAACATTAATATAACTGTACCGTATGTGACTGTAGCACGAGATTTCTTAAAAACTACTTGACTGATTCGCTGATTGTCTCGTAAAAGTGAAGAATCATTTAATAGACACTAATGATCGTGTCGCCGAGCTTCCTTAAACTTAACAACCACTACTATCGTACTGTTACTACTACTAATCAACTTGAGTTTTGGCGCTAAAGATCTCGATGTCGTGCAGCCAGACCATTCTGTTATCAGAAACTATTTTGCACATAGAACAGCCACAGCTAAAAAAGTACATTGTTAACACTAAACAATCTTCACCATCGTTTTTTACTGAAAATGGCTTTAAGAATCAGTGGGTTCCACGGTGAATGAAGACTCTTCAAGCCGCCTTAGCTTTTTTCCAGTTCTTTATTGGGAAGATTACCTGTTTTGCAACGTTACAGGTACAACTTCAGGTGACGCCCTGTTAATTAAAAGTAATTTTTAGAATAGGATTTTGTTAAAAATGGGGAAAAATTTTATAAAATTTCTTAAAATATTTTTTAAACCTGCATTAACTGATTTTTTTGAAACCGTTACTCACATGATAGCTCTCATAGCTCCCATAGTTCAGTTGTAAATCAAAAATGTTAATCCGTAATGGGCTAATGTCAACGGTAAAACTGGCGTTAAGCACCAGTAGCTGAATATCAAACTGGACGCATTGAGTCATAAGAACTAGTAATGAAAATAATTGCAACCTTCAGAACTTATGGCTAAATGATGAAAAATGCTTCATCATTGATCGCGACGTGTAATGTCTGTGAGTTCTTCGGAAGTGTACGACAGCATGTACCAAAAGTACTAATGCATTTAAACACAGTTCACCACCAAGCAAATGTGAAATCGGTGACAGTTTGTCGTGTCAAAGCTATAGAATGCTAATTGGTGGTGTTATACTATAAGATGATAAGGCCAACATTTATTCAGAAATTGAAACCTCGATTTGTGCGAGTCCCTGTGATGGAAAATTTGAAAACGACTGAACCTATGGCAAAGAATCGCATGAGTTATGGCGTCAAATTCGGGATAAATCTTTGCCAACCACCAGTTACCATGCTACGGACCATGGCGCAACAAACTGTCACCGTTTTCACGTTTGCTTAATGGTGAGCGATTCTTAAATGCATTAGTACTTTTGGTAGGTGTTATTGTTTGCTTTCGTAGAACCCACAGACGTTTCATACCGCGGAAGTTGCTAATAAAAGAATTTACACGCCTTACCTATAAACTTTAATGGCTGTAATGAATTTTTATGCCAGATTTTATCACCCAGTGCGTCCATTTTGACGTTCAACTACTGGAGCTTAACGCCAGTAGTCGGTTGACATCAGCCTACAACGGATTAACGTTTTCGGTTTAAAACTCAGCTATAGGATATCATATCTTCACCATTGGTTGAGAGCTATCAAGTGAGTAACGTTTTGCTTCAAAACAACTTTGAAAATTTTTTTCATTTAATGCAGTTTCGATAAATATTTTCAAGAAATTTTATTTTTTCCTTTTTTTTTTAAAGAAAATCTTATTCTAAAAGTTGCGTTATAGTTAACAGTAAATCACCTGTGGATTCACCTGCAGCGGAGCTGAACCGGTAGTTTTCCCAGTAATGGATTACAAAACAGGTAATGCGGCTAGCAGAGTTTTTATTCGCGATGAAACCAGTTAATCGATAAGACCGGTTTTACAGTGAAGCACCAAAGAAACTGGCTTAGGCATGCGTATTCAAATACAGTGATATGTAAACAGGCAGAATACGGCGCTGAGGCCAGCAAAGCCTGTATAAGACAAGTTTATGGCACAGTAGTTAGATCGGTTACTGCTGCTTGTAATGGTTCTTTATTTACGTGACCATTACGGCACTCCAACCACAGTTCTCGATACCAGTTACATCATACTACTTTTCTGCGAAGTAACAGACATATTTTTGTGACAATAATCACATTTGGTTTTATTAATGTATAGGTACTCCGATGTATCAATATATTACAGTGATATGGTTCTTGTGTGTATTCATTTTTGTGACACTGTCATACTCTTTGACTTACTTGTAACCGTTTTGGCGCGAATGCGCACAGAGCAGTCTTTGTTTCACTTTGCAGAATTTAAGGTGTTATTTCGCTTTGTAAAAGAACAGTCAAGTCTTGTGTTTGGTTAAAGTGGAAATTAAATATATGAAGATTGATACAAAACTATTTTCTTGATGATGTGACAATTAAGAAGAAGTATATGTGAATTTACAAGAAGTTTAATAAAAATGTGGATCGTGAACACCAAGTCAAAAATTATTTCTACCATACCATTGTTCTGATGTGGGATTGTTTGATCATTAAGAATTTCCTGAAAAATGCATTTGTTAGATCTTCAAATATTGCTAGCAGTCAAAGTGGAATCACCCTAGAAGCCATAAAAACTTCGACGAAATCTACGTGGGAATCCATTCAAGATAAGTGCCAAAATTACTGACTTTTTTTACACTGACTTCATTATTTCCATCCTGACGATACCATCCACTGTCAATAACTTTGTTGTTGCCCGATAAAGCGAAGATATGCTGAGTGAAAAACATTATTAATCTGATTTCTAACCTACTTTGCAAGCGATGGTATTGTTAGATGCTACAATGGCATATTATAAAAATTTAAGCGGGTTTGAACGTGGTGTTATAGTCGGCACACGAGTGCTGGGACACAGAATCTCCGAGGTAGCGATGAAGTTTCCCATACGAGCGTTTCACGATTGTACCGTGAATATCAGAAACCCGGTAAAACATTATACCTCCGACATCACTGCTGCCGGAAAAAGATCCTGCAAGAATGGGACCAACGATGACTGAAGAGAATCGTTCAACGTGACAGAAGTGCAACCCTTCCAAAAACTGCTGCAGATTTCAGTGCTGGGCCATCAACAAGTGTCAGCGTGCGAACCATTCGACGAAACATCATCGTCATGGGCTTTCGGAGCCGAAGTCCCGCTCGTGCACCCTTGATGACTGCACAGCACAAAGCTTTATGACTCGCCTGGGCGAGTCACCACAGACATTGGACTGTTGATGACTGGAAACAAGTTGCCTGGTCGGACGAGTCTCGTTTCAAATTGACTCGTAAGTAAGCATCCTGTGCGATTACCTGCATCCATTCATGCCCATTGCGCATTCCGACGAACTTGAGCAATTCCAGCAGGACAATACGACACGCCATATGTCCAGAAATGCTACAGAGCGGCTCCAGGAACACTCTCCTGAGTGTAAACACTTGCGCTGCCCACCAAACTTCCCAGATATCAGCATTACTGAGGATATATGCGTTGTCTTGGAACGTGCAGTTCAAAAGAGATCTCCACCCTCTCGTACTTTTACGGATTTATGGACAGTCCTGCAGGATACATAGTGTCAATTGCCTCCCAGTACTACTTCAGACATTAGTCGAGTCTATGCCACGTCGTGTTGCGGCACTTTCGCGCGCTCGCGTGGGCGCTACACGATATTATATAGGAATACTAGTTTCTTTGGCTCTTCTTCTTCTTCGTGGATGGATCACTTAGCACCACGCGTTGTTGGCCTTCCTTTTCGCCCAGTATTCCTTCATACGCAACGAATGGGCTAGCTTTCGTTGCGTAGACCACGTATATCGGTTAGTTTTTCTGTCTTCTTCCTCAAAACCCCGAATGTTTGTGATTTTTCTGATTTCATTTCTGTCATGTAGATTTGGAGACGCTAATTCTCTCAGGTCTTTTTCCGTTTTTACCAGTTCGGTCTTGTAGTTTCTTTCATTAAAAATGTATGAATTTTGTGGGTTAACCTGTTTGAGTCCATTCTTTCTTAATGCCCCATGGATTGGATTCTTCTCAGGCACATTGTGTCTGTTACTTTGGAGATATTTTTATACATTTCTGCATTTGGTTTTGGATAATGCACACCATCTTTAGTTCTTGGTCCTAGCATTTTCTTCATTATTTTACGTTCTTTCACTTCTAATTCCCCTTTTAGTGTCCTGTGTTGAATATTTAGTGTCTCAGATGCGTAGAGAGCTTTGGGTTTAGTTACTGTTGTGTAGTGTCGTATTTTGCTGCTCCACGAGAGACTATTTTGTTGTAAACGTTTTTCGCTAACTGAAACTCCGTCTCCATTTTCTCGACTATTGATCTGACAGATTTCTTTTCATTACGATTTCCTGCAATCCATTCACCTAAATATTTAACTTATTTTACTCGAGAGATGTAGTTATTACCAATTTTGATATCAGAAAATGCATCTTTGATGTCAGTCATATATTTTATTTTTTTCAAATGATATTTCTAATCCTATTCTTGCTGCCTGCACTTGTAATAATTCCAGCTGTTTCTGTGCATCAGTAATGTCTTGGGCAATCAGTGCCATGTCGTTAGCAAATGCTAAACAGTCTAATTCTTTGCCGTTACGTTTTCTTCCCAGTCTGTGTGCTGGTGCGCCTGCTTATCTCCATTCTCGAACAATTTTTTCAAGACTACAATTGAAGAGCACTGGAGACAGTCCATCCCCTTGTCGAACTCCTGTGTCTATTTCAAATTTTGTGCTCAATTCTCCCACAAATTTTACTTTTGATCTGGTCTCCGTGAGTGTTTCTTTTATGATGTTTGTTGTCTTTTGATCTAGTCCAAATTCTTTGGCTCTTCAATGTAGTAACAAACTTTTAAAGATTATTTAATGTTAACAACTCTTTAATCATCATTGCATCGTGCAGTTATTAGTACTACTGATTTCGTCATCGACACACGCCAAGGCGTTCCCTTCCGAAAACACCTATCGCACTACGAACTCCCTGATGAGATGCACCACTTTGCAGACTCAGCAAGGCAGGAGCAGTTGGGCGCCAGTCGGTGCAGAGTGAGAGCCGCCTACTGTGGCTGGCTGCGCGCCAACGCGGAGAGTTCCCGTGGGGCAGTAATACCTGCTGCTGCTGCTGCTGCTCCATTTCACAACTCAGTCATTTAGAGAAAGTAGTTCCACGAAAAACACCTCTCTTCGAATATTCTGGCTGTGTAACACAGAACAGTCCTCTTTGCAAACGTATTATTCTTTAAGCGTGACTTGAGGGCTTCACATCGATTTGGAGCAGCCCTTCTAGCCTTAGTGTTTCATCTTTACAACTGGCACGCCCTAGTTCTGAACGAATAAACAAGAAGCGTATTAAACGCATAATAACATCTTGAAGCGATGATGGGGAAACCGACACATCCGCTACCATTGCGCGTAGTTATACTTCAAAACAATTTACGTCGTTCTTTCTTAAACTACTTCAGCGCAACCACAACTACTTTGAGTCTCGAGAGGAAATGTGTATTAACTGTTTAGTATAAGATGGGACAACTACTGCAATTTAAAATGTGAAATATAACTTTGTTTAGGAGACAGTACTTAAAATTTAATAATCAACGTACTGGATGAACGAGAAAATAATTATTTGTCAACCGGAAACTTGTGTATTATTGACACCCACTTAGAAACCTTCGGCATATGGTGACAAAAATATATTCAAATTTTAACTGAAAAAATTGGAAGGAAAGAAGAAAAACATTCTTTGCAGTGTCCTAAAATACTGAACGAGCTTGTGTAGGATACACAAAAATTAATTTTCTCCAACTGTATCGTTATATTTCGAGTTTGTTGACAGACCGCAGAGTAGATGGTGACAAATGGATTTTCTTCAGTGAAACAATAAAAAGGCGTTCATAGCGGTGTTCGTATTTTTCGTACACGTTTTGAACATCAGATTTTAATCGTAATTTCACATTTTTTGAGTCATCAGTCTTCTGCCTGGCTTCATGAGGCCCGACAGGAATTCCTCCCTCGTGCCAACATGTTCATCTCAGAATAGCACTTGTACCCTGTGTTCTCAATTAGTTTTTCGGTATATTCAAATATGTATTTCCCTACAATTTTTCCTTTTACAGCTCCTACAAGCGCCATGCAAGCTATACGCTGATGCCTTAACAGATGTCCCGTCCTCTTGTTACAGTTTTCCATGAGTACCATACTTTACTGCCTGTCTAGAGAACCCGAGCGGTTGTAGACGCTTCAGTCTGGAATCGCATTACCGCTACGGTGGCAGGTTCGAATCCTGCCTCGGGCATGGATGTGTGTGATATCCTTAGATTAGTTAGGTTTAAGTAGTTCTAAGCTCTAGGGGACTGATGACCTCAGAAGTTAAGTCCCATAGTGATCAGAGCCATTTGAACAATTTTTGTCTGGAGAACTGCTTCGTTCCCTATCTTATTAGTCCACCTAATTTCCATCATTCTTCTATAGCACCAAACATAAAACACCTCGGATATCTTCGGTTCTGGCACTCCCAAAGTCTATGATTCACTACCACACAATGTTGTGCTCCAAATGTACATTTTCAAAATTTTCCTCATCTTTCCTCTCTTTGCCAGGAACGACCTTCTTGCCAGTGGTCGTCTGCTTCTTATGTTCACCTTGCCCCGTCGACCATGGGCTATTTTGCTGCCTAGGTAGAAGAATTTCTGAACTTTGTATGCTTCGTAATTCCTAAGTACGATGTCAGGTTCCTTGCTGTTATCAATTCTGCTCCTTCTCATTGCTTTTGTATTTTTTTCCATTTACTCTGAATCCATATTCTGTACCAGTTAGATTCTTTATTCCATTCAACTTACTGGGTAATCCTTCTTCACCTTCACTGAGCACAGCAATGTCATCAGCCAATCTTATCACTGATATCCTTTCACCTTGAATTTTAGTCCCACTGTTGAAACTTCCTTTTACTTCCATTATCGCTTCTTCGATGTATAGACCCCATACTAGGAGCGAAAGACTGCATCCCTGGCTTACTTCGTTTTCACCCTGTAAACTTTTTTCTTGGTCTTCCTGTCGTATTCCTCTGTCTCGGCTCCTGTACCTACTGTGTATTACCTGTATTTCCCAGTAGTTTATCCCCATTTTTCTCAGAATTTCGAACATATCGCACAATTTTACATTGTCAAACTTGTTTTGCAGGTCGAGAAACCCTATGAACGTGTCTTGATTTTTCTTCACTTTCCCTTCCATTATCAACAGCAAAGTCAGAACTGCTTCTCTGGTGCCTTAACATTTCCTAGAGCCAAACTGATCATCATTTAAGATATCCTCAATTTTCTTTTACATTCTTCTGCATACTATTCTTGTCAGTATTGGATGCATGAGCTGTTAACTGATTGTGCGATACCTCTCACACTTGTCGGCTCTCGCTGCTGTCTTTGGAATTGCGTGGATGACGTTTTTTCCGCAAGTCTACTGGTATATCGCCAGTCTCATACAGTGCACGCACCAAAGTGAATAACTGTTTCGTAGCTTCTTCCGCCAATGCCGCCAATGATTTTAGAAATTATGGTCAAATGTTTTCAGTCCCAGGCGCCTTATTTAATGTTAAGTCATACATAGGTCTGTTAAATTCGGACTCTTAATACTTGACCCCCTACCTTTTCCCTGTCGACTCCTGTTTCTTTTTCTGCCACGTCATCAGACACGTCCCCCCCCCCCCCCCCCCCGCACAGATACTTCCAGTGCATTCATTCCACGTATCCTCTCTCTTCTCTGCATTTATCAGTGGAGTTTAGCTTGTACTCTTGAAATTACAGCGCTCGCTTTTAATTTCACAGAAGGTTTTCTTGACTTTTCTCTAGGTTAAGTCACTTCTTTCGACAATAATTTCTTTTCCCATTTCATTTTTTCATGTAGCCATTTTGTCGTAGCCTCCCCGCATTTGCTGTTTGTTTAATTCTTAGGTGACTTGTATTTCTGTATTCCTTACATTTAGTGGACATTTTTGTCCGTTCTTATTTCGTCTATTAATTGATGTGTTTCTTTTGCTACCCCTAGTTTCTTCGCATCAATGTTTTTCCTGCCGACTTTTGTTATTGTGCTTCTTATAGACGTCCATTCCTCATCAGCAGAGCTGCCTAGTGAGCTATTCATTATCGCAGAGGCTGTAGCCTCAGAGAACTTCAAGTGTATCTCTTCATTCCTTAGTCTACCTGAGGTGACTGACGTGTTACTCAGACAATGCATCAGCGGCGTGTGCTGGCAAATGATACCTACTTCATCGACTGGTAACAGGAAGTGGTTTATTTCCTCTTACTTGCTCAACTAGTGAGGCGCGTCTATGCCCAATCAAACCGGCCCTAAGATTACATTTCTATTATTGACTTCTAAACAACGTAAATTAACTCCAATGTTACCATGTATTTACCATTTTTAATCAGTTCACATTTTTGTGTCCAACATGGGGCGACGTCATTTTTAGTTCATGAATAAAATTCAGTTCATTACAATAGCAACGTCGTCAGCCAATCATATCACTGATATCCTTTCATCCTGAATTTTAATCCAACTTTTCAACCATTCTGTTATTTCCATCACTGCTTCTTTGACGTATAGGTTGAATAGTAGGAGTGACAGGTAGAGTCTCTGTCTTATAACCTTTTTAATCCCGATATTTTGTTCATGGTATTGCATTACTATTGGTACCTCTTGGTTCTTGAACTTACTGCATACCACCCGTCTTTCCCTATCGTGTTCCTATTTGTCTTAGAATTTGAAACATTGTTCATTGCTTTTTCTAGGTCAACAAATCGAAGAACTTGTCTGATTTTCCTTAAGTCCTGCTTCTATTATCAGCTACTAATCACATCTGTGTTTCTCGTGCTTCTACCTTACCGAATGCTAAACAAAACGCCAGCTAAGAGATTCTCAATTTTCTTTTCCATATCATAAAACACTTTAAAAATATTGACTTTTCTGCCAAGTGCTCACACGAGTACGAAATTATTAATTTTTACAAAGAACTGGCTATTTTTAATTTAAGTTTTTAAGTAGATGAACGAGCTACAGCTCTGGATTGTGCTTAGAGTATCTTTCTACAACATCTGAGAACACGGAGGTAGGACACTAGCAACGCTGAACAAGAGGAGCAAGAAGTCGATGATAACTTTCGTTCCGCCAATCTTTAAAATTGTTTGAGTAAACCAAAGAAATAACAAATCAATGTAGCCGGTAGGAGATCTGGTTCACGTTCATGTCAAGTAAAGGTACAATGTTTTTACCTCCTCGCTTCCATGATGACAAATACTACTTGTTGTTGCAGGCTACCAGCCAAAAGCAAGAGTTGGCAGAAAACCTGTCAACAAAAGTAGAATCTTCAAACACTGTTACTCCCTACCCGTAGAAACATAGCGACTTTCTTATTTATATAGTTATCCGTACGGTTCTCATTCAATGTAAAAATACAGGTACATAACATTAGTATATGTACACTCCTGGAAATTGAAATAAGAACACCGTGAATTCATTGTCCAAGGAAGGGGAAACTTTATTGACACATTCCTGGGGTCAGATACATCACATGATCACACTGACAGAACCACAGGCACATAGACACAGGCAACAGAGCATGCACAATGTCGGCACTAGTACAGTGTATATCCACCTTTCGCAGCAATGCAGGCTGCTATTCTCCCATGGAGACGATCGTAGAGATGCTGGATGTAGTCCTGTGGAACGGCTTGCCATGCCATTTCCACCTGGCGCCTCAGTTGGACCAGCGTTCGTGCTGGACGTGCAGACCGCGTGAGACGACGCTTCATCCAGTCCCAAACATGCTCAATGGGGGACAGATCCGGAGATCTTGCTGGCCAGGGTAGTTGACTTACACCTTCTAGAGCACGTTGGGTGGCACGGGATACATGCGGACGTGCATTGTCCTGTTGGAACAGCAAGTTCCCTTGCCGATCTAGGAATGGTAGAACGATGGGTTCGATGACGGTTTGGATGTACCGTGCACTATTCAGTGTCCCCTCGACGATCACCAGTGGTGTACGGCCAGTGTAGGAGATGGTTCCCCACACCATGATGCCGGGTGTTGGCCCTGTGTGCCTCGGTCGTATGCAGTCCTGATTGTGGCGCTCACCTGCACGGCGCCAAACACGCATACGACCATCATTGGCACCAAGGCAGAAGCGACTCTCATCGCTGAAGACGACACGTCTCCATTCGTCCCTCCATTCACGCCTGTCGCGACACCACTGGAGGCGGGCTGCACGATGTTGGGGCGTGAGCGGAAGACGGCCTAACGGTGTGCGGGACCGTAGCCCAGCTTCATGGAGACGGTTGCGAATGGTCCTCGCCGATACCCCAGGAGCAACAGTGTCCCTAATTTGCTGGGAAGTGGCGGTGCGGTCCCCTACGGCACTGCATAGGATCCTACGGTCTTGGCGTTCATCCGTGCGTCGCTGCGGTCCGGTCCCAGGTCGACGGGCACGTGAACCTTCCGCCGACCACTGGCGACAACATCGATGTACTGTGGAGACCTCACGCCCCACGTGTTGAGCAATTCGGCGGTACGTCCACCCGGCCTCCCGCATGCCCACTATACGCCCTCGCTCAAAGTTCGTCAACTGCACATACGGTTCACGTCCACGCTGTCGCGGCATGCTACCAGTGTTAAAGACTGCGATGGAGCTCCGTATGCCACGGCAAACTGGCTGACACTGACGGCGGCGGTGCACAAATGCTGCGCAGCTAGCGCCATTCGATGGCCAACACCGCGGGTCCTGGTGTGTCCGCTGTGCCGTGCGTGTGATCATTGCTTGTACAGCCCTCTCGCAGTGTCCGGAGCAAGTATGGTGGGTCTGACACACCGGTGTCAATGTGTTCTTTTTTCCATTTCCAGGAGTGTATATAAAAAGAATTTGGAAAGACAAAACTACATATAAAGCTAACTTAATGCCAATATGTAAGGCCATAATTCATACAAGAGCTGTCTCGTCAGCTTTCACGAGGGCACTCCAACTTCCCTGACAGGAACGCAAAGGGCATTCATCTCCACTGTGCTTTATTGTCTGGTTAGGGGCCCAATAGTCACACACCGGAGACTCTGTAGCTCTGTAGCACCCCATTTGTAGAGTGAGCCTGCGCAACGACCATGCCCGGTACGAGCTCTGTTCAATTTGACCAAAGCTTTTCTGTCGAGTTCATGCCAGCTGTATCACATACTTTCGGAACCATTCACACTCTTCAGGATTTTCAATAAGTTGACTGTTCTGATCCCACAGGTCTCTCACCTCGATATTCCTGGCATCTAGCTGTTCTGCTTGCCGTAACGTTGGGTTTCTTGAACGGAATCTATTTCATCGTAGGCTTGCTATCTCTTCCTGTACGGGTGACTCTAGGTTCTCCTGTAGCTTACGGTATTCCCTAAGCAAGGCCCCATTTCTACGGATTGCAGGTGGATAGATGTTGCTCTGCGGAGGAAGCCAATAAATGGGTGTTGGTCGGATTGTCGCATTTATTATTCGCATACTGTAGTTCCACTGCTCGTCGATCAAGTTTGTGTGGCGGCTGTTTAGCCACACCGGGACAGAATACTCGGCTGCTGAGAAGTCCAACGAAATGGATGATGTGCGTAAAGTATCTGCTCAAGCTTCCCATGTTATTCCACACAATTTTTGACTAATACTGTTACGAGTTTTTTCTTGTCAGTGGTATTTTCAAGATTTCTTTTAATGAAAGGGTGTGGTCAATGGTGACACCAAGGTACTTAGCATACACGTTATGGCAAAGAGTGTTTCCATTGAGTTTCACTCTGACCTCCGTGTTAGTTTGTTTGTTGTTCAGATGGACTGCTCATACTTTACATTCACTTGTACTCGGTTTACGTTGGCGCTTTCTAAGACAGGAACTCATAATGGCTAGATTTTCTGTGGGAACTGTCTCACCTTGTCTGAGATCTTTGGTGCTACAAGCGAAGGCGATATCGCCTTCGTAGCAGAATTTTGTTGACCTTGTACTGGGGAGATCGGAGATACATAGGTTCAATAACAGGGAAGCTAAGACGGACCCAGTGGTTGACCATTACTTAATTTCCTCTCCTTTCTTATATTTTGCTTATCGTGGTGCTGATGAGAGTTACAGTTTTTCGGCATCGGATTGTTTTTATTGATTTGTATATCACCCCTTCTCTCCAGAACTTGTCACATGCCGCGGTTAGGTCTACGAATGCGACAGATATCTTGACTTTTTCTTGGAAACCAGCCTCTATAAAACTTATTAGGTCCAGTATCTGGTCGCAGCAGCATCTCTGTGTCCAAATTTCTCTAACATTTTTGGGAACCAGCGACCCTGTTATCTATATAAAATCAGTGAAAAGACTGTCTAGATCGGGATGGCAGCAGTTTCAGCAACTGAGGTCAACTGGTCGGTCAATTTAATAAAGTGCCATAACGATCAAGACTTTTTTCACTGATTTTATAACTTCTCTGTTGCCTGAAACCCACTTGCTCAGCTGGAATATGTCCCACAACAAAGCCGATAATTCTGTTATAAATGAGCCTCTCGAAGAGTTTGTAAGTACAGCTCAAAAGTAAGATTTGTTCGAAACTTTGAGCGTAGTCAGCTTCCTCCTTGTCCTCAGTTGGCACCATATTAGACATTATTTTATCAAGAACCGCAAATCCTGTCCCAAATATATGCTGACCATGCTTCTTTCCACTGTATATGATCGTGTAGTTTTTTCCCTGTTCATACCTTGTCCAGGCCATCTTATCTCCTGCAGGGCTGTAATATCCATCTTGTACTCTGTTAGTTCTTCATCATCTTTGTCTGTCCTGCAGCATACAGTGGTTTTACGTTCCATGTACCTATTCGTAGTCCTTTATTCATAAGCTTGGGTCGTTTTCCTTTAGATTCATTCCAATCGGAGGCTGGGTGTGAATGTATAGTAACCCGTCAGTTTTTTACAATGTTGGATGACTAGCCAACGATTAACCCTCACACTTTATCCGGGCTTGGTACCAGATGGAAGACTAGTTTTCTTCCAGATGCGGTTTTCTCTAAGTCAATGATGCTAAAGCTTTAGCTTTCTCTAAGTCTATGAATGCCTAAAACGCAGGTTTGTCTTTCCTTAACCTATCTTCTAAGATAAATGTAGGACCAGTATTTCCTCGCGTGTTCCTACATTTCTCTGGAATCCAAACTGATCTTTTCCCAGGTCGGGTTCCACCATCTTTTCTATTCTTCGTAAAGTATTTGTGTCAGCATTTTGCAACTATGATTAACTGAACTGGTATTTCGGTAATTTTCACAACCGTCAGTAACTGCTTTCTTTGGATTTGGAATCACTATAATCTTCTTGAAGTCCAAGGGTATTCCGCCCGGTTCATACATCTTGCACACCAGATGGAAGAGTTTGGTTATGGCTGGCTCTCATAAGGCTGTCAGTAGTTCCGACGGAATGTCTTTTACTCCCAGGACTTTGTTTCCACTCAGATATTTCACAGCTCTGTCAAATTCTTCTCGTAGTATCATATCACCCACCTCATCTTCTTCTAAGTCGACTCTCCATTCTACAATACTGCCTTCAAGTCCACCTTCCTTGTAGAGATCCTCTATGCACTCCTTCCACCTTTCAGCTTTCTCTTCTTTCCTTAGGGCTGGTTTTCCATCTGAGCTCTTGATATTCATACAGCTGTTACTCTTCTCCCCAAAGGCCTCTTTAATGTTCCTGTAGACCATATCTACCTTTCCCCTGTTGAAATATGCTCGTTAATCCTTACATTTGTCCTATGGCCATTCCTGCTTAGCAATTTTGCATTTCCTACCAGTCTCATTTTTTAGACGTTTGTGTTCCCTTTAGTCTGCTTCATTTTCCGTACTCTTACATTTTCTCCTTTCACCAATTAATGTAATTATCTCTCGTGTTAGCCAAGGGTTTGTACTAGGAATTGTCTTTGTACCTGTTTGATTGTGTGTTGGCTTTTCTATTTCATCTCTTAAAGTTATCCACATCTTCTACAGTATTTCTTTTCGCTGTTCTAGTCGGCTGTTGCCTCATGGCCGTCTGAAACTACATACAGCCTCTGGTTCTTTCAGCTTTTCCAGGACCAATCTCCTTAAATTTCTACTTTTTTGCAGTTTCTTCTGTTTTAGTCTACAGTTCATAACCAATAAATTGTGGTCAGAATCCACAGCTGCCCCTGGAAATGTCTTACAACTTAAAACTTGGTTCCTAAATCTATGTCTAACCATTATAAAATTTATCTGAAACCTTCCAGTGTCTCCAGGTCTCTTCTACGTACACAACCTTCTTTCATGATTCTTAAACCAAGTTTTATCTATGAGTAAGTTACGCTTTGTGCGTAATTCTACAATGCGTCTTCCTCTTTCATTCCTTACCCCCAGTCCATATTCACCTACTATATTTCCTTTCCTTTTCCTTCAATCGAATTCCAGTCCCCCACGACTATTAAATTTTCGTCTCCCTTAACTATCTGAATAATTTCTTTTATGGCATCCTACATTTCTTCAATCTCTTCAACATCTGCAGAAGTAGTTGGCATATGAACTTGTACTACTGTGGTCGGCGTGGGCATCGTATCTATCTTGGCTACAATAATGCGTTCAATATGCTGTTTGTAGTAATTTATCCTCGTTTCTATTGTTTTACTCATTATTAAACGCACTCCTCCAATGCCCCTATTTCACTTTCTTTTTATAATCCTGTATTCGGCTGACCAGAAATACTGTCTGTTATGAATTAAGAAATGTAGTAGTGACCTGCCCCGTCTTCACACGGATAGCACTAAACATTTATGCCTGGTCTTGTCTGACGACGGGTAATAAATTATATAATCAAACCTTCCTCGCAAATCAGTCTGTGTGTTAGTGAAAACTGTATCAAAATCTCTACAGTAGAGCAAGAGAGTAGCATTGACATGCAGACAGATAAACGCGACGGGTGCCTTTAATTCAAAAACATGTTTAGACTAATGAGTAGTGTCCGGCTGGAGATCCAGTGGATGTCGTTATAGATATACCAGAATTTCTGTGTTTTTCGTTTTCATTTTAAACTATCGGCCTTATAGAGATATATGGGCGATACATTAAATGTGGCATGGATTCATGGGAAACATGACTTACATCAGTCGTCGGCCGGTGTGGCCGTGCGGTCTAGCCGCTTCAGTCTGGAACCGCGTGACCGCTCCGGTCGCAGGTTCGAATCCTGCCTCGGGCATGGATGTGTGTGATGTCCTTAGGTTCGTTAGGTTTAAGTAGTTCTACGTTCTAGGGGACTAATGATCACAGATGTTAAGTCCCATAGTGCTCAGAGCCATTTGAACCATTTTTTGAACTTACATCAGTCCTTTGAGCAGCTAAATTCTGTCCACGCAATTATTCAGTTGACCATGGACATAGAAAAGGATGTACTGCTTCCCGCTTCTTCACGTTCGCGTTCGACATAAAGTTGCCCGCATAGTAGGACATGCGAATATCGCAATCACACTTATGAAGATCTATATTTACAAGCCAGCGGTTTCCATTACTCGTTGGTATGCTAAAAATTTCGATGAAAAGGGCACACAGTGTATAAGACGAGGACTTACACCATGCAAGGTGAACTGGTAAACCTGAATATTATCTAGAAAGCGAATCGATATTCGTAGCCAACATATCCTCAAGGCATTGCATGCTGATCCAAGGGTGTAAGCACGCTATCAGGAAGACAAGGTTGATACTGTCAAGTCAATTGAGTTTTTGTGTTGCATGGATGCTCTTTCCTCTTCGAGAGACATAGTGTCAAAGTGACATTTCGCCCTGTTATCAAGATAGTCGCCATACTCAGTTCTGTGAAATAAGACCAGTTGCTACAAAAGGCGGGAGTGTGCCTCATTCCTTTTGAGAAGTGTACCAGTTCATGAACTTCATAGTGAAATTTTTAAACCTCCATCATGAGATGAATTTATGCCAGTTAATATGGTAGTCATATGCATTTGTTTTATATCTGACTTTGTAGTACCCTGTGGTACTATATCCAGTGATCACATGCTACCATTTGTCATATTAACATCACATACGCCGGCCGGTGTGGCCGAGCGGTTCTAGGCGCTACAGTCTGGAACCGCGCGACCGCTACGGTCGCAGGTTCGAATCCTGCCTCGAGCATGGATGTGTGTGAAGTACTTAGGTTAGTTAGGTTTAAGTAGTTCTAACTTCTAGGGGACTGATGACCTCAAATGTTAAGTCCCATAGTGCTCAGAGCCATCACATACGCTTTGCATACTAAGACGTACACACAACACATACAAGTCTTATTAACTGAAAAACGCACCTAAATTATGGGGGTTTAAACCTATGAAATGCGTAGTAGAAATAGCGTGTATCTAGTGGCAGTAAACTTGTGATTTCAATTGCTATCAAAAGCAGTTACGTTGAAGTCTAGCCTAAATGTTCATATTGAGAGCTCTTTATCAGAGATGTTCAATAACTACGGCTCACCCGTTTTCTACAAAAAGACAAGTCAGTAGTGGCAAAACATTACATATATGTGAGACACTCTTACGATTAAATTCAGATGAAATATATCTTCTGCCTCAAAGTTTTGCGACTATGTCCTCAAGAAGGCCATAAGGATTTGACTAGCTGAACATCTAGTTAACCGCGATACCGGTTTTAATTTGGAGAAAGCACAGTGTCCGGCTCTTGCTATAATTAAATGGTAGAGAAGTCGTCACCGTGTTGTCACCTCTGAAGATCACTGAGCAAGTCTCGACAATCTGAGTGCTCTCTCCGCCTGCCACAAGGGGCGAGCGTCTGCATGGTATACGTCCTTGCCGCCTAGCAACACCTTTGGAGCCGATTCGAATGCGTAGGGGCGCCGCGGTGAGGCATGAACTGCTGATAGAAGGCAACACCCTCAAGAACAAGTTCTTTTTATTGAGTAGTAATGTGACAGGTAGATCATCACTGCATGAGTATATGATAGCAAAGCACACATGTCACAGAAAACGGTGTCCAGTCGCATCAGTTGTGCCTGCACAGTCAAAACCGTACAACAAACCTGTCTTAGGTTCCTGTGATTAGCTTTCACATAGAGACATAAAATCACGGCGGAGAACTTCGATTGATAATATGTGTAGGTATTAATTTATCTATGAGAAGATAATGTTTGGGAGATTTCTAGCCTTTCTCATGGTGTGATCGAATAACTTTGCAACACGGTCGATTTCGCATCACGTCATTGTCCCTTTGAGAGTTGATACCACTTTTTAATTACGATGACTAAGTATCACTAAACCCCAATCTTGTTCTCTCCCTAGCGGCGAGGAGTAAGGTGCAGATAATTGGTAAACTACTCATGTTTGATGAGTGACATGTCAAGAGAATGTGCTGATCAGGAAAAGAGTGGTAAATTGGAGGAGATACACATTTTTCTTATCTTGGGGTATGAATTTGTTCTGTGGCATTTGGACCAGCGTGAAAGAAGGGCAATACCTGGAGCTCTAAAACCTTCCGGACGTTTCGCTTGCTTCTCAGCTTGAGATCAAACGATACTCAATGAAATCTCAATTTACACTCCTGGAAATTGAAATAAGAACACCGTGAATTCATTGTCCCAGGAAGGGGAAACTTTATTGACACATTCCTGGGGTCAGGTACATCACATGATCACAATGACAGAACCACAGGCACATAGACACAGGCAACAGAGCATGCACAATGTCGGCACTAGTACAGTGTATATCCACCTTTCGCAGCAATGCAGGCTGCTATTCTCCCATGGAGACGATCGTAGAGATACTGGATGTAGTCCTGTGGAACGGCTTGCCATGCCATTTCCACCTGGCGCCTCAGTTGGACCAGCGTTCGTGCTGGACGTGCAGACCGCGTGAGACGACGCTTCATCCAGTCCCAAACATGCTCAATGGGGGACAGATCCGGAGATCTTGCTGGCCAGGGTAGTTGACTTACACCTTCTAGAGCACGTTGGGTGGCACGGGATACATGCGGACGTGCATTGTCCTGTTGGAACAGCAAGTTCCCTTGCCAGTCTAGGAATGGTAGAACGATGGGTTCGATGACGGTTTGGATGTACCGTGCACTATTCAGTGTCCCCTCGACGATCACCAATGGTGTACGGCCATTGTAGGAGATCGCTCCCCACACCATGATGCCGGGTGTTGGCCCTGTGTGCCTCGGTCGTATGCAGTCCTGATTGTGGCGCTCACCTGCACAGCGCCAAACACGCATACGACCATCATTGGCACCAAGGCAGAAGCGACTGTCATCGCTGAAGACGACACGTCTCCATTCGTCCCTCCATTCACGCCTGTCGCGACACCACTGGAGGCGGGCTGCACGATGTTGGGGCGTGAGCGGAAGACGGCCTAACGGTGTGCGGGACCGTAGCTCAGCTTCATGGAGACGGTTGCGAATGGTCCTCGCCGATACCCCAGGAGCAACAGTATCCCTAATTTGCTGGGAAGTGGCGGTGCGGTCCCCTACGGCACTGCGTAGGATCCTACGGTCTTGGCGTGCATCCGTGCGTCGCTGCGGTCCGGTCCCACGTCGACGGGCACGTGCACCTTCCGCCGACCACTGGCGACAACATCGATGTACTGTGGAGACCTCACGCCCCACGTGTTGAGCAATTCGGCGGTACGTCCACCCGGCCTCCCGCATGCCCACTATACGCCCTCGCTCAAAGTCCGTCAACTGCACATACGGTTCACGTCCACGCTGTCGCGGCATGCTACCAGTGTTAAAGACTGCGATGGAGCTCCGTATGCCACGGCAAACTGGCTGACACTGACGGCGGCGGTGCACAAATGCTGCGCAGCTAGCGCCATTCGACGGCCAACATCGCGGTTCCTGGTGTGTCCGCTGTGCCGTGCGTGTGATCATTGCTTGTACAGCCCTCTCGCAGTGTCCGGAGCAAGTATGGTGGGTCTGACACACCGGTGTCAATGTGTTCTTTTTTCCATTTCCAGGAGTGTATATGCACGATTGACCCCAAGTAAACCTTTTACGTTTGATACCTACGAAACTCACAATACAGGAAACGAGATTGTGGCCAGCATCTTAACGTGTGAAACGGAGGCTGCCATCAATGTAGGAACAGAACTCTTTCTAAAAGACCTTATTTTACCTCGTAAAACGTCGGTCACAGTGTTCGGGTCCACTTAGCAGTCCGCCGAGGTTGTGGGTTTTGGAGGATGGATGGCGATCAATTGAATGTGTGATTCCATAGCAGTTAGGAATGGAGTAGTCGACATTGACAGGTCTCCTTCAATGGCAGTGCAAAGCCAAAGCTGTGAGTGATCAGTTAAGCCATTGTGGCAAGTTGTCAGTCACTTTTTACTATGGTTAAACTGAGCAGTCGTTCTTCGTGAGTATAAACACCTTCTATCCATTGGATCCACATACATTTCTTAGTTGTACCAGATTCCCGTATCAGAGTATAACGAAATCATTTCTAAGGCAAATATCACTAGGATCCTGCTGCTGAAAATTTTATGGTATCGGTTTCTATCGTCCTAAAAATTGATAACTCCTGACATCAACCAGTTGCACCTAACACTTGCTCCGAATCACGCCTAAAATCCAGCTATAAAACGTATTCCCAGTTTGTTTTCTTTCTTCTAAATGCCCTGGTCTAATACGACTTCCCTATTACCAAGTGCATCACACCATACCTTATGCGCTATATTTTCAATGCGGACATTGAAAGATCCTGTTCCTTTACCTTAACCACCAATATATTCCTATAACGAACTCTGTTTCTTAATTCACTCCATTACACTAGCTTCCTACCAAAATTCCACCTCATATTTCACTTCCCAATTTTCTCCTAACTATCAGACGCAGAGTTGGTTGGTGGTAAAGCCTGAGAAAATCGCATTCACTGCACGCACGTCAGCAGCATATCATCATCATCAGCAGAAAGCCCTTTACAGCGTGTAGACCACCATATACGTCAACACTATTACATTAAAGTCACCTGCTTTAATAACATTTCTCTCGTAGTGGAAACACATCGCGTACAAGAGCGTAATAAAGTGTGTGACTAGTTTCAAAGTCAATAACTAACCTGGTATCTAGGCAACGGTCACACACTAATCGCGTTTCTCGATTAATTTTGTGAAAATTTTTCTTTGTCCACAAACTAAAGCAGTAAATTTTTGCAAATCCCCATGCCTGTCTCAGGCAACGTATCACACGTATTTAGCAGCGTCTGTCGTACCGCGCATCCTCACAGCTCTTGTGTCGTTGAGCTCATACAACACGTGGTAGGTAACAGGTATGTTAACAGGCAGGCTGCTCCCGGATAAAACACTGGCGACATAGCCTGGAAGGCGGCATTGCCGCGACTTCAGGTCTCCCTTGCAGTAAGCAGTGACCCTTATGATGTTCCTTGGTGTATTATATGAACTGTTTTTCTGCTTCTGGCACATTTTAAAATAACAACTGCTCTAATTAGTCAAGTTGGAAGCACGGAATAATGACAGAGTTAAAAATGGGACGATTGTGTTTTGGAACTTCTTTTAAATTTTTAATTAATTTTTTCTGCTTTCTTATTATGATTGGAAACGTATTTCTGCAATGTGCACTGCAGTATATTAATTATCGGACTTACTGTTGGCGCCGTAATTTACTTTAAGTATGCTGTTAAAAACAAGTCGCTCGAGGATAGCAGCTTCTATGCAGACAATAATCACTTTGCTCAACATTGTGCCATCCCACCTAATCTGAGATTTCCACAAAATAATCGTATACAGATGTACGTATGGCATTCTTAACAACGTAGTAAAAAGAGTAAATAACAAAGTTTCTCCTACTTTTAATTGGAGATACAGTAACTCCCACACAATTTAATGTCGTAAAAGCGAGAACATATTGTCTCCCTTCCACTACTATCGATTTCAGAGAAGATAAGTACCCGTTAATTCTCTTCCTATTCTGTTATGAAAATTAGTGGACAGCTGAAATGCGACCACATAGAATTCAGGAGCGTCTCTGACGATCGCTGAACTACTACTGTGACCTCGACCGAAGCAAGCAACAATCCTTTAAATAAAAAAAGAGTACTATTGGGGAACGTCATTGTTCAAAGCAGCAAAACATGCCTTGCAGTTGCGTATGTTTGCAGTTTATAACAATTAGATTAACGTGAATACTGTTCTCGGCGCGCGAGCGCTTGCGCGCGCGCATACACACACACAACACAAAGAGGTCCACAAAATTTTAATATTTGTCTGGGATAAATGATAGCATTGCTCCAATCCCAGCCTGCTGGGACACTTGGCTGGAAAGATCTGCGACTATTTAACGGGTTACATCCCAAAGAAAGTGCGTTACTACTTCGAGGAGCGAATAAAAATGAAGAAAAATTAATACCATTGACGTTCACGTTTTACAACAGTTTTTACAGCTCTAATGTGTAGGGACGGGAAGACTACACATTCGCGAATAGTACAAGATACAGCAATCTGTCGTAAATAATGTTTATTGCAAAGTCAGATGTCGTCTCCTGTGTGGGAACCTTTACTGCTATAAAAAAGCAGTTTAACATGTATCTCTTGTCATAGGTACAGTTCTATAAGCGTTAAACGTGAGTCAGTAATAAAATAAATACCAGTACATCATTGTTAAAACAATACAATCACTTATATATACAAATAGTCCTCTGGTCTATTCGTGCCAGCGGTTGAGTTCACACTGAGGCTGAGATCTGTACTTACAACACAGTTGTCTTCAGTGTACATCATACGAGTCTATAGCGACCTCTCTGCAAGTGTGATGCGTTAACAACGAATACTAACTTTGTTTCACAATTTGTGTATTCTATAATTCTATCAATTACTTCAAATTTTTAAAAATAAATTGTTTGTAACTAAGAACAACGACTCATGTTTTGTAGTTATACATACATGGTGGTATTATTGTGAGGTAATCTGTAGCTTAGATTATTGCTGCACACTCTGCAGCTGAACATAGTTTAAAAAATACTAAGAATGGTGTTCAGTAGACCTAAACTAATAAATTTATTAAAAGAGTGTTATATGCGAAGTAGAAGTTAAGGGGTTGGAACAGACAAAAATGCTCTTACAAGCTCTCACACAGAGCTATCATAACGAGCAGGTGGCTTTGAGTAGTTCACAGTTCTGAGAATTATTTAAAAATCAATGGGGCTCGGCTACTATGGGCTGATCTGATAGTAACGACCTGTTATGATTATACTGCTTCTAGATAGTGTGAGTACATATACTCTGGGAAAATATATTTCTCACTTATTTAGATGATTTTGTTGAAAGTTTATTAACTTTAACACCAAAATGTGCGAAGTATAACGTATTTTTATGTGAAACCTATGAGAAAGGATGTAATAAAGTATAAAAGTTTTGCAGCCTTTTGACCTACTGCTGCTGGTACGACAAATTATAACAAAATTTTTGTCAAATCCTATTCCTTCAATTTAGAACTTACGACTGTTTTAATAAATTGTAATGATTTTGCTTTGTTGAAAAAGATTTTCTTACTGTTTGAATTGTAATCAAATGTAGAGCTTGCAGCAATAACTGATATCACTTGTTAATTCACTCAATTATCTAAATTGAGTGTGATGTTGTTGATAAGTGAAGATGAGGAAAATTTCTCTTAACCTGTTAATTTCAATGTCCTCAACCAGTTGTATCCTAATTATTACTATAGAATCTATCCTACATTCAGTTCAACATATACATCGCGTAGTTAACCTGTTTTGCACATTTTTAAACGTGTAAAGTATTCAGTTATCGTTTATATGTGATAGTCATTTGAGGCTTGTTGAATTATATGAAAATCGATATGCTAATTATTAAGACGTGTAAACCCACATAACACGCATATAAAATATACACAAACTAGGATATATATATATATATATATATATATATATATATATATATATATATATATATATATATATATATATATATACTTATCGCGAATGGACCCAGAAGGATCACGCAAAGCTTTCTGACGTCGTTTCTTCCATACTTCTTTCATTCGTTCTCCATGTTTTTTTTTTCTTTCTTCTGTCCATTTTGTTCCTGGTCTCTTTAGTGCTTCCTTCTCCGACAATACATTCCACTTTTCCACCTTATTTCTAAAAGTTTTTCTATCTTTCACATCTTTCAGTTCAATATTTGCTTTTTGTAAATCTAATTTTACTTGACTAATCCATGGTGTTGTTGATTTGACTTTTTCTATGTAAGTGAGAATTCTGTTGGTGAGTCGTGTGGGGGGAAGTCTAGTGACATATCCATAAAATTTTGATCTTCGCCTTCTTATGTCTGCTGCCAGGTTTGATATAGTTTCTGTGGTTCTTCTTGATTGTATCCGGTATCCTTCTTCTGTTAATTTTGGACCTAAAATCTTTCTCATAATTTTTCGTTCTTCTTTTAGTATTTTTTCTAAATCACATTTTGTGTGGAGTGTGAGCGTTTCACTAGCATATAGTGCTGCTGGCTTAATTACTGCGCAGTAGTGTCTGATTTTTGTGTTCGAGGAGATGCATTTTTTATTGTATATTTCATGTGTCATACCATATGCTCTCTTCATTTTCTGTTGTCTGATCTTCTGTGCTACTTTCTCTCCTCCGGTTGGCTCCAAAATTTCACCTAGGTATTTAAAATGTTTTACTCTATTTATTTTTCCATATTTTGTGTTCAAACTGTGTATATGGAATTTTGTACAGAAAAATTCTGTCTTTTGAAACGAAATTTGTAAACCTACTTTATCTGCGCATTCCTTAAGGATCTCTATTTGTTTGGTGGCGATTTCTTCATCATCTGCAAGTATGGACAAGTCGTCCGCGAATGCTAAACAAGATATCTCCACGTTGTCTTTGGTTCTACCAAGATGGATTGGTTTCCAGTAGGATTGATTTTTTAATTCTTTTTCCCATTCCTTAATGACTTTATCCAGCACTATATTAAACAAAAGTGGAGATAGCCCGTCACCTTGACGTACTCCAGTTTTTATAAGAAAAGGTTCAGAGATTTCTCCCCTGAATTTAACTTTAGATACAGTGTCTGTCAGTGATTCTTTGATAAGCCTTAGTGTTTTGGAGTCAAGTCCAAGTTCCTCTAAAATGTTAAACAAAGATTACCGGTCAATTGAGTCATAGGCTTTCTTAAAATCTACAAATGTACAAATTATGGGGGCATTTCTAATTGCTTTGTGTTTTAATATTGTCTTTAAATTAAATATTTGTTCTATGCATGAGCGACCGGGGCGGAAGCCTGCTTGATAATCACCAATTTGGCATTCCAGCTGCTCTTGTGTTCTTTTCAGCTGGCATGTTGAGAGAATTTTGTAGGTGACTTGTAAAAGTGAGATTCCCCTGTAGTTATTGACATTTGTTCTGTCTCCTTTTTTATGTAACGGGTGAATAAGGGCACATTTCCACTCCTCTGGTAATTTTTCTGTTTCCCATATTTTTGTTATTATTTTTGTGAGCTCTTGCAACGTCTTTGGTCCTAGGTTTTTTAATAGCTGGGAAACAATGCCATCTTCGCCAGATGTTCTATTATTTTTTAAGTTTTTAATGTGACATTTGATTTCTTCCTGTGTTGGTGGTAATGGATCCGGTTGAGCGTTGGCACAGATTTCTTTGGGAAACCTTAAACTAGGTTCTGGGCAATTTAGTAGGTTAGAAAAATATTGAGCCAATACTTGACAGTTTTCCTGGTTTGTTAGGGCTAATTTACCATCTGGTTTTCTGAAACATAAATTTTGAGGGATATATCCTCGTATTTTATCTGCGAAAGTTCTGTAGAAGTCTCTTGTATTATAGTTTTGGAAATTTTCTTCTATGGCATCCAGTTGTGCCTTTGTGTACTTCATTTTTGCTTGCCTAATAGGTTTTGAAACCTGTTTTCTAACCTCGTTAAATAAATGTAGACTTCCTTGTGATTTTTTACTGTTATATTCTTGAAATGCCTTTTTTCTCCTTTCCAATGCATTTTCACAGTCTGAATCCCACCAAGGGTGATATATATATATATATATATATATAGTGAAGGTACATCCTTGATGCATATATATATATATATATATATATATATATATATATATATATATATGCATCAAGAATATATATATATTATTGGTGTTTTGCCCTTAAAGAGCGTATCTGGACTAAACTACATGGCCAGTTCCTTTTGCTGCCTTCCTTGCTGCCCGAACTTCCCTCATTCGCTCGCTGTGTTTCTGTTTCCGGTCCTCTGTCCATGCTTCTTGGCGGCTTTGTCTCTTTGGCTTCATCTTGATTGCCTTTTTGGTTGCCCATATTTCTTTCATTTTCCGGCTGTGATCTTGCTTGCGTTCTTCGGTCCATTTTACGCCTGTTCGTTTGTCACATTGTATCTCATGTAGTTTACTTTTCTTAATGATATTTCTGAATTTTATTCTGTCGTTTATTGTGTATGCTGTTATGTTGAGTTGGTTCAGGTCGTTTTTTACCTCTGCCACCCATTTGTTGTTTCTAGTGGTTACCCAGTCAAAGATCTGTTTCTACATCTACATCTACATTTATACTCCGCAAGCCACCCAACGGTGTGTGGTGGAGGGCACTTTACGTGCCACTGTCATTACCTCCCTTTCCTGTTCCAGTCGCGTATGGTTCGCGGGAAGAACGACTGTCTGAAAGCCTCCGTGCGCGCTCTAATCTCTCTAATTTTACATTCGTGATCTCCTCGGGAGGTATAAGTAGGGGGAAGCAATATATTCGATACCTCATCCAGAAACGCACCCTCTCGAAACCTGGCGAGCAAGCTACACCGCGATGCAGAGCGCCTCTCTTGCAGAGTCTGCCACTTGAGTTTGTTAAACATCTCCGTAACGCTATCACGGTTACCACATAACCCTGTGACGGAACACGCCGCTCTTCTTTGGATATTCTCTATCTCCTCCGTCAATCCGATCTGGTACGGATCCCACACTGATGAGCAGTACTCAAGTATAAGTCGAACGAGTGTTTTGTAAGCCACCTCCTTTGTTGATGGACAACATTTTCTAAGGACTCTCCCAATGAATCTCAACCTGGTACCCGCCCTACCAACAATTAATTTTATATGATCATTCCACTTCAAATCGTTCCGCACGCATACTCTCAGATATTTTACAGAAGTAACTGCTACCAGTGTTTGTTCCGCTATCATATAATCATACAATAAAGGATCCTTCTTTCTATGTATTCGCAATACATTACATTTGTCTATGTTAAGGGTCAGTTGCCACTCCCTGCACCAAGTGCCTGTCCGCTGCAGATCTTCCTGCATTTCGCTGCAATATTCTAATGCTGCAACTTCTCTGTATACTACAGCGTCATCCGCGAAAAGCCGCATGGAAATTCCGACACTATCTACTAGGTCATTTATATACACTCCTGGAAATTGAAATAAGAACACCGTGAATTCATTGTCCCAGGAAGGGGAAAATTTATTGACACATTCCTGGGGTCAGATACATCACATGATCACACTGACAGAACCACAGGCACATAGACACAGGCAACAGAGCATGCACAATGTCGGCACTAGTACAGTGTATATCCACCTTTCGCAGCAATGCAGGCCGCTATTCTCCCATGGAGACGATCGTAGAGATGCTGGATGTAGTCCTGTGGAACGGCTTGCCATGCCATTTCCACCTGGCGCCTCAGTTGGACCAGCGTTCGTGCTGGACGTGCAGACCGCGTGAGACGACGCTTCATCCAGTCCCAAACATGCTCAATGGGCGACAGATCCGGAGATCTTGCTGGCCAGGGTAGTTGACTTACACCTTCTAGAGCACGTTGGGTGGCACGGGATACATGCGGACGCCCATTGTCCTGTTGGAACAGCAAGTTCCCTTGCCGGTCTAGGAATGGTAGAACGATGGGTTCGATGACGGTTTGGATGTACCGTGCACTATTCACTGTCCCCTCGACGATCACCAGTGGTGTACGGCCAGTGTAGGAGATCGCTCCCCACACCATGATGCCGGGTGTTGGCCCTGTGTGCCTCGGTCGTATGCAGTCCTGATTGTGGCGCTCACCTGCACGGCGCCAAACACGCATACGACCATCATTGGCACCAAGGCAGAAGCGACTCTCATCGCTGAAGACGACACGTCTCCAGTCGTCCCCCCATTCACGCCTGACGCGACACCACTGGAGGCGGGCTGCACGATGTTGGGGCGTGAGCGGAAGACGGCCTAACGGTGTGCGGGACCGTAGCCCAGCTTCATGGAGACAGTTGCGAATGGTCCTCGCCGATACCCCAGGAGCAACAGTGTCCCTAATTTGCTGGGAAGTGGCGGTGCGGTCCCCTACGGCACTGCGTAGGATCCTACGGTCTTGGCGTGCATCCGTGCGTCGCTGCGGTCCGGTCCCAGGTCGACGGGCACGTGCACCTTCCGCCGACCACTGGCGACAACATCGATGTACTGTGGAGACCTCACGCCCCACGTTTTGAGCAATTCGGCGGTACGTCCACCCGGCCTCCCGCATGTCCACTATACGCCCTCGCTCAAAGTCCGTCAACTGCACATACGGTTCACGTCCACGCTGTCGCGGCATGCTACCAGTGTTAAAGACTGCGATGGAGCTCCGTATGCCACGGCAAACTGGCTGACACTGACGGCGGCGGTGCACAAATGTTGCGCAGCTAGCGCCATTCGACGGCCAACACTGCGGTTCCTGGTGTGTCCGCTGTGCCGTGCGTGTGATCATCGCTTGTACAGCCCTCTCGCAGTGTCCGAAGCAAGTATGGTGGGTCTGACACACCGGTGTCAATGTGTTCTTTTTTCCATTTCCAGGAGTGTATATTGTGAAAAGCAATGGTCCCATAACACTCCCCTGTGGCACGCCAGAGGTTAGTTTAACGTCTGTAGACGTCTCTCCATTCATAACAACATGCTGTGTTCTGTTTGCTAAAAACTCTTCAATCCAGCCACACAGCTGGTCTGATATTCCGTAGGCTCTTACTTTATCAGGTGACAGTGCGGAACTGTATCGAACGCCTTCCGGAAGGCAAGAAAAATAGCATCTACCTGGGAGCCTGTATCTAATATTTTCTGGGTCTCATGAACAAATAAAGCGAGTTGTGTCTCACATGATCGCTGTTTCCGGAATCCATGTTGATTCCTACATAGTAGATTCTGGGTTTCCAAAAACGACATGATACTCGAGTAAAAAACATGTTCTAAAATTCTACAACAGATCGACGTCAGAGATATAGGTCTATAGTTTTGCGCATCTGCTCGACGACCCTTCTTGAAGACTGGGACTACCTGTGCTCTTTTCCAATCATTTGGAACCTTCCGTTCCTCTAGGGACTTGCGCTACACGGCTGTTAGAAGGGGGGCAAGTTCTTTCGCGTACTCTGTGTAGAATCGAATTGGTATCCCGTCAGGTCCAGTGGACTTTCCTCTGTTGAGTGATTCCAGTTGCTTTTCTATTCCTTGGACACTTATTTCGATGTGAGCAATTTTTTCGTTTGTGCGAGGATTTAGAGAAGGAACTGCAGTGCGGTCTTCCTCTGTGAAACAGCTTTGGAAAAAGGTGTTTAGTATTTCAGCTTTACGCGTGTCATCCTCTGTTTCAATGCCATCATCATCCCGGAGTGTCTGGATATGCTGTTTCGAGCCACTTAGCGATTTAACGTATGACCAGAACTTCCTAGGATTTTCTGTCAAGTCGGTACATAGAATTTTACTTTCGAATTCACTGAACGCTTCACGCATAGCCCTCCTTACGCTAACTTTGACATCGTTTAGCTTCTGTTTGTCTGAGAGGTTTTGGCTGCGTTTAAACTTAGAGTGAAGCTCTCTTTGCTTTCGCAGTAGTTTCCTAACTTTGTTGTTGTACCACGGTGGGTTTTTCCCGTCCCTCACTGTTTTACTCGGCACGTACCTGTCTAAAACGCATTTTACGATTGCCTTGAACTTTTTCCATAAACACTCAACACTGTCAGTGTCGGAACAGAAATTTTCGTTTTGATCTGTTAGGTAGTCTGAAATCTGCCTTCTATTACTCTTGCTAAACAAATAAACCTTCCTCCCTTTTTTTTATATTCCTACTAACTTCCATATTCAGGGATGCTGCAACGGCCTTATGATCACTGATTCCCTGTTCTGTACATACAGAGTCGAAATGTTCGGGTCTGTTTGTTATCAGTAGGTTCAAGATGTTATCTCCACGAGTCGGTTCTCTGTTTAATTGCTCGAGGTAATTTTCGGATAGTGCACTCAGTATAATGTCACTCGATGCTCTGTCCCTACCACCAGTCCTAAACATCTGAGTGTCCCAGTCTATATCTGGTAAATTGAAATCTCCACCTAAGACTATAACATGCTGAGAAAATTTATGTGAAATGTATTCCAAATTTTCTCTCAGTTGTTCTGCCACTAATGCTGCTGAGTCGGGAGGTCGGTAAAAGGAGCCAATTATTAACCTAGCTCGGTTGTTGAGTGTAACCTCCACCCATAATAATTCACAGGAACTATCCACTTCTATTTCACTACAGGATAAACTACTACTAACAGCGACGAACACTCCACCACCGGTTGCATGCAATCTATCCTTTCTAAACACCGTCTGTACCTTTGTAAAAATTTCGGCAGAATTTATCTCTGGCTTCAACCAGCTTTCTGTACCTATAACGATTTCGGCTTCGGTGCTTTCTATCAGCGCTTGAAGTTCCGGTACTTTACCAACGCAGCTTCGTCAGTTTACAATTACAATACCGATTGCTGCTTGGTCCTCGCATGTCCTGACTTTGCCCTGCACCCGTTGAGGCTGTTGCCCTTTCTGTACTTGCCCAAGGCCATCTAACCTAAAAAACCGCCCAGCCCACGCCACACAACCCCTGCTACCCGTGTAGCCGCTGGTTGCGTGTAGTGGACTCCTGACCTATCCAGCGGAACCCGAAACCCCACCACCCTATGGCGCAAGTCGAGGAATCTGCAGCCCACACGGTCGCAGTACCGTCTCAGCCTCTGATTCAGACCCTCCACTCGGCTCTGTACCATAGGTCCGAAGTCAGTCCTGTCGACGATGCTGCAGATGGTGAGCTCTGCTTTCATCCCGCTAGCGAGACTGGCAGTCTTCACCAAATCAGATAGCCGCCGGAAGCCAGAGAGGATTTCCTCGGATCCATAGCGACACACATCATTGGTGCCGACATGAGCGACCACCTGCAGATGGGTGCACCCTGTACCCTTCGTGGCATCCGGTAGGACCCTTTCCACATCTGGAATGACTCCCCCCGGTATGCACACGGAGTGCACATTGGTTTTCTTCCCCTCTCTTGCTGCCATATCCCTAAGGGGCCCCATTACGCGCCTGACGTTGGAGCTCCCTACTACCAGTAAGCCCACCCTCTGCGACCGCCCGGATCTTGCAGAATGAGGGGCAACCTCTGGAACAGGACAAGCAGCCAGTATCAGCTTGAGACAGAGCCTGAAACCGGTTCGTCAGACAAACTGGAGAGGCCTTCCGTTCAGCCCTCCGGAATGCCTTTCGCCCCCTGCCACACCTTGACACGACCTCCCAATCTACCACAGGTGAGCGATCAGCCTCAATGCGGGCAGTATCCCGGGCAACCACAGTCGTAGTCCGATCGGGGGATGCGTGGGACGAGCTGGCCGTCCCCGACAAACCCCCATCCGGAACACCACAGTGATGCCCGTTGGCAACAGCCTCAAGCTGTGTGACCGAAGCCAACACTGCCTGAAGCTGGGAGCGAAGGGATGCCAACTCAGCTTGCATCCGAACACAGCAGTTGCAGTCCCTATCCATGCTAAAAACTGTTGTGCAAAGAACGTCTGAACTAATCTACAGAGAGCGCAAACAAATCGACACAAAATTTAAACGGTTATTAAAATGCAAGATTGCCTAGTAAATGCAGTAATGCTGCTACTTGCGCACTGCTGACACACTGCTCGGTGGCGGAAGGAGACTACGCGATTTTACACTATTCAGGTGCTAAAACTCGATGCTACAACTCTCAAATACTATAATACGCCAGAAATTTATGAATTAAACAATGCAAGTACCAAAAACACGCAAAGAAATTAAGAATGAAACTATGTAACAAATGAGTGAGCTAGGAGTATACGACTTGCTGCTGCAGCTGCTTATCCAACGGCGGCAGGGAGCACACTGACTGTGACCAACCGACACTGGCCGATCAAAACAAAAACAGAAGACAAACGACTACGCGAATTTACACTATTCAGGTACTAAAACGCGATGCTACAACTCTCAAATACTATAATACGCCAGAAATTTATGAATTAGACAATGCAAGTACCAAAAACACGCAAAGAAATTAAGAATTAAACTATGTAGCAAATGAGTGAGCTAGGAGTATACGACTTTCTGCTGCAGCTGCTTATCCAACGACGGCAGGGAGCACACTGACTGGTCAGCCTGTGTGATGGCATTCTGTATAGGTGCCCATAGAGTTGTAGTCTTCGTTTTCTAATTTTTCTGTGATTGTCTCCGTATGTTTGTATAGTTCCTCTGTAGGTTTCTTGATCCATATTCCATTGTTGTTAGTTGCGTCAAATATTTTCCTAAGTATTTTCCGTTCTACTTTTTCTAGTTTTCTGATACGTGTATGCCCTAGGATTAGTGTGGTCTCTGCTGCATATAGTGCCTCGGGGAACACCACCGTGTCGCAGTGGCGTAATTTGCCTTTTTGTGAGATAGACTTCTTGTTGTAATGATTCCACATTACTTTGTATGCCTTGTCCAGTTTAGTCATTCTTTCTTCGTTTGAGTCTCTGCTATGTCCACTCATTTGTAGTGTTTCACCGAGGTATTTGAAGTTTGCCGTTTTGTAAAACATGCCATACTTTGTGTTCAGAGATGAGAGTTTCTCTGTGCTCATAAACTGTGTCTTTTCGTAAGAGATCTGTAGTCCAGTTTTGGAAGCGATTTCTTCCACTTTTTCAATAGCGTCTTTTGTTTCCTTTATACCTTTGGTGACAATCGCCAAATCGTCTGAAAAAGCCAGGCATTTAATCTGTAGGTTTCCTAAGGTTATCCCCTGTTGTGATGTTTCCCATTCTTTTATTACCTTATCTAACACCAGATTGAAAAGGAGAGGTGAGAGGTCATCGCCTTGTCGGACACCTGTGCGAATTTCAAAGGGCTCTGATAGCTCCCCACAGAACATTACTTTGGAGGTCGTGTTGGTTAAAGTTTGCTCTATGATAGCCCGTGTTTTGTTGTCTACTTTGTATTCTGCTGGAATTTTGAAGAGAGTTTTCCGGTCGATAGAGTCGTACGCCTTTTTGAAGTCGACAAAGGTAATGATCAGGTTCTGTTTGTGTTGTAAAACCATTTTCAGGTTCCAATTTTGTTGCGCACAAGACCGCCCTTTACGGAAGCCTGCTTGGTATTCCCCAATCAAGTCGTCGGTCTGGCATTCTAGTCTGTTCAGTAAAGCTTTAGAGAGGATCTTGTATGTGATCGGTAGGAGGGATATTCCTCTGTAGTTGTTCGGGTCAGTCTTGTCACCTTTTTTGTGTAGTAGGTGTATCAGGGCAGTTTTCCAGGAATTTTCATGGTCTTCCAGGTATCTTCCAAGATCCTGTGTATGTCTTTGGTGAGTTCTGGGCCTTGTAACTTCCAGCTTTCCGCGATGATGCCGTTTTCTCCTGGTGCTCTACGATTCTTGAGTGACTTGATTATTTCTTTAACTCATTTCTTCCATAGGGGGGTCCGTGTTGAGCAGTTTTTCAAAGTACTTCGCCAGAATGTCACAATTGCTTTTGGTATTGGTTTCTGAAGCACAAGTTGGGTGGTTGATATCCAGTCATATTTTCCCTGAACGTTCTGTAGAAGTTTCTTGTATGGTTCTTCATGAAGTCCGATTCGATCTGCGTCAGTCGCCGTTTATCATACTGTCGTTTTTCACTGCGAAACATTTTGCTTGATTGTTTTTGTGTTTACAAGAAGTTCATCCAATTCTCTTGGGATTTATGGCTACTAAATTTTTTCCATACACTGATTCGTTGGTCAATAGCTTGGTCATATGTGTGGTTCCACCAGCGGTGGTTCCTTGTGCGTGGTGCTTGTGCTAGTTTCATGGACTCTCGGATTCTTCGTGAAAGTTGTGTCCAGCCTGTCGTTTTCTCCATTTTAATTTTGTGTAATATTTGTGTCTGGTTTAAAGTAAGGTATTCTGGATCTGGTCTAACAATTTTGTTCTTCTGGAGCTTTTTCTTGGGCAAAAGACGAATCCTGATCCTTAGTAGGTGGTGGTCTGAGTCGAAGTAGCCTTTACGTGTGTCAATGTTCAAAATTTCTTTTTGCGAGTGTTTCTGGACTATAACGTGGTCGATTTGTAGTCCTTGCTTTCCGCTGGGGAATTTCCATGTGGTATATATATATATATATATATATATATATATATATATATATATATATATATATATATATATCGTGTGTATCGGAGAGCACCGAATTACGTAGAGATCCAAAGCGAACGGTGATGGACCTTAGGTACAGAAGAGACTGGAACAGCACATTACGTCCACATGCTAACACCTTTTTATTGGTCTTTCTCACTGACTCACATGTACATTACCATGAGGGGTGAGGTACACGTTCGACGGGCGTTTCATAGGACGTGGAGGACGCATAAATTGGCCAGCCCGTTATCCTGATCTTACACCTCTGGACTTCTTTCTGTGGGGTACGTTAAAGGAGAATGTGTACCGTGATGTGCCTACAACCCCAGAGGATATGAAACAACGTATTGTGGCAGCCTGTGGCGACATTACACCAGATGTACTACGGCGTGTACGACATTCATTACGCCAGAGATTGCAATTGTGTGCAGCAAATGATGGCCACCACATTGAACATCTATTGACCTGACATGTCGGGACACACTCTATTCCACTCCATAATTGAAAACGGAAACCACGTGTGTACGTGTACCTCACCCCTCCATGTGATATATATATATATATATATATATATATATATATATTCCACTCCATAATTGAAAACGGAAACCACGTGTGTACGTGTACCTCACCCCCCCATGTGGTATATATATATATATATATATATATATATATATATATATATATATATATATATATATACCACATGGAGGGGTGAGGTACACGTACACACGTGGTTTCCGTTTTCAATTATGGAGTGGAATAGAGTGTGTCCCGACATGTCAGGTCAATAGATGTTCAATGTGGTGGCCATCATTTGCTGCACACAATTGCAATCTCTGGCGTAATGAATGTCGTACACGCCGTAGTACATCTGGTGTAATGTCGCCACAGGCTGCCACAATACGTTGTTTCATATCCTCTGGGGTTGTAGGCACATCACGGTACACATTCTCCTTTAACGTACCCCACAGAAAGAAGTCCAGAGGTGTAAGATCAGGATAACGGGCTGGCCAATTTATGCGTCCTCCACGTCCTATGAAACGCCCGTCGAACGTGTACCTCACCCCTCATGGTAATGTACATGTGAGTCAGTGAGAAAGACCAATAAAAAGGTGTTAGCATGTGGACGTAATGTGCTGTTCCAGTCTCTTCTGTACCTAAGGTCCATCACCGTTCGCTTTGGATCTCTACGTAATTCGGTGCTCTCCGATACACACGATCGAACAGCGGAGGAGTGGTACTCAAGCGTCAACTTTAGGTTACAATATCTCGGGATGTAATTAACATTTTACAATGCAACAAACGGCACTGATTACGTATTTGTTTATATGTTCAGATGTGCTAACAAAACTAACGGGGTTCCATTTTAAAAAAAACGTAGGTTTGTGTTAAAAATCATACTTCCGTGCATTTTTTTATGGTTTGTATTAACCAGTTACACTAGCCCCTCTCCTCACGTTCGGTCTATGTAATCGATTCGTCAGTATTTGATGTGGTTTACGAAATATATCCAGCGGTAACGTTAGGTGACTCACCCTATATATATATATATATATATATATATATATATATATATATATATATATATATATATATATATATATATGTGTGTGTGTGTGTGTGTGTGTGTGTGTGTTTTAGAGATACATGGGGTAGGACATCTATGAAAATATGGAACCACATGAATTTAATACATGTAGTTTACAAATATTGTCACTGATAATAAAACACATCACAGTACTTCTCTACAAACTCAGTCATAACGGTTTTAATGATGCACTGTGACCAACATTCATTTCTTCATTAATGTCGATGCTGCAGTCTTCACAATATGGTATGAGAAGACATGTGGTGTAGGATTCAGCGATGCTAACAGCCTGCAGTCAGTACCATGAGATTCTGACTTCTGGCCTCATTATAAAGTTCCATTACTGATAAGGTTTATTAGCAGACTAAGTTAGTAGAGCATAGGTGTGCTCTGTACATGACACACAGAGGTATGGTGTTGTCGACCCACAGTATCTGTAGTAATTCCATATCGGCATTTCTTAAATCGGACCCTGCTGTATTAACTTCTAACACAATAATGTGCTTTCAGTGAAGATGTACCATCTAGCTAAATTGTTCCAGGGCAGCTCAGTAATCCTGGTTTCAGCCTAATGATTCAAAATGTAAGGCTGGGACAAGTGAAGGTACATTCTTGATGCATCTAGCACATCCTCTCTCTTCCCCACAACCTCTGTGTCATCTCTTTCGCACTTGCTGCTTCTTCCCTTCTTCTTACTTGTAACTTGTTTCTTCGTTAGACTGGGATATGAAAAATGGGATTTGTGAGTTTAGTTTAATGTAATGAGTGCTGCATGATGTTAAGGTATGTAATTTGGCCATGATAGGATTTGTTTGCATTTTCCAACAGTCCATTTCATGATTCTCCTACGTGGTACTGACCTCGAATTCAGTCTTCTTCCTAAGAAGCTTGTTTTATATGAGCCCTGTCCCATCGTGAAATTCGTCGCTTGCCGTGGCGACAAGTTTTCTTAATAGTTTTATGGCCACACGCTGCCTCGCTGAACAGGTAAGTGGAGCTAAACGGATCTTTTAAAATTTCTTTTGAAGCTCCAGTACTATCTGTCGCCTGGTTCCGTCTCTGCAGCTAAATTCATCTGCTATGTACCATTCCTCAAATTGTCCGCTTCAGTAACAACAAGAGCAGTAATTACAGAAACGTTTCCTTTCACTATTTCCGACTCTCCTCATCCAATTTTATGCTGCCATTCTCTTGCATTGTTAGAAGTTCAAACTTCCCACGGATCGTCCTTGAATTGTGGTGATTATGGTTACAAAAGTTTCCTATTCTATTAATAATTTATCCTACTTTACAATAGGCGTGTAACTTAAAACTATATTCTATATTTCAGTAAAAAGTCTCAGAGTTTAGTTGTAAATATCTGTTCTTTGTACATCATACCCAAGTTTCCTAACCTATGTCGAGAGAGTAAGAGTGTGGAATAGTGGTGATGTACGTTGCGAAAGGTTAATCATAATATGCAGTTAGTTCCCCATCCCTCTCTTTTTTTCCTCTCTCATTTCTGATTCTAAACCACAAAAGTTTAATACATTATGCTTAGTAACATAATTGGTTTACATATTATCTTTGTCTCTATGACTGCACTTCTCTGTCAGCGCTCTCAATTTCCTGATGGATTCTGAAATGCTACCTTGGTTCACGGGCGTCGCATCGGATAATGTGGAAGCTGCACAATATTTCGACGAGACAGTTGCTCGTCATCTTCAGGTGCTGACCGACGTGATGCTGCAATGGCTCGCCAAGATATAAGCTGGCTCGCTAGAGATGCACATGCCACAAGGTTTAAGGCTATAACGTCATCCTAGACGAATCATAGAGCACGGTGACCTCCATTGCCCCCAGCCATACAAACGGGCCACGGGCTTCCATTCGCGACGCGGGAAAAGCTCTGTCGCAAATAGCGGCACAGCACGCGTGCAGGCAGCGTTAGCGCCCGGTTCAGGTGTGCGGACTATGATTCTCCGTCTGTGTTGACTCGGATTCGTTCGACTGCGACCGACGATGCCTTAGTTACGTCAGTGCTGGTTCCCATGCCTTGTTGAGTTGAAATCCCGTGTCTCCGTGTCTATTGAACAGGTCGTTACTTTGTAATATACCTAATATACAAAGACTTAATGAAAACTTCGATTCCCTGACGTCGTGTAGTACAATACCTCACTTAAAAATGATTGATATTGTGCTGATTCGTGAATTTCATAAAAATGACATTAAATTGGAGACTAATTAGCAGGCACTATTATAAAATAAAACAAACGATGATACATTTTAACAAACTGTGGCATTCATTGTAGTAATGGGAAAGACTTGAATTAGTGAAAATGGTAGGAATAAAATATATGGTATTAATCACCAACTGTAATTATTCAGATAATAAGATTTTTACGAATATAGTTAACTCATTCAAGAAGTTATTCTGTCGCTTGCAAATGAAGGCACATATTGTAAAACGAAAATTTAAGATGAAAGCTGTAAAGAACATTGCGTCTTAATGACTTTATTAATTAAACTCGTAGTGTTGTAACCAGATATACGCCTAATTATAAAATTCTAGACATTTGTTACAAATTCTGTAAATCAAAACCTATTTCGTTTTACCCTCTTAGTTTCAATTATTGTTAGGAATGTGAGTCGTTGTGTAATCAGCGGTATTAATTATCTTTGTGAAGTTAATTATGGTACTCATATTTAGATGGAATTTTCACATTTAAAAACATTTTTACATTATAAATTTCAGATATTATTCAATTCTGTATTTTAAGACGTATTATTCTGTGTAATCAGAACATCTCAGCTTTGGAACTTTTAATTGTAAATACTATTAAAAATATGTTGTCATTATTCAGTAATAATGGTCCAAGTGACCATACATTATTTAGAATATATAAATAGGGAAGCAGCGAGGCTGCTGGGACGGGCAGTTTTGAGCAGATATGTCGAAGTGTAACTTGTGTTATTTCACTAAGCTTTAAAGTTGTGAAAAATTACGTTTCTTGATTTTTTGAACCAGTCAGTTGTTTTACGAAGACATACTGTACAACTCGGCCTCTATGCAATTTGTCATGATGGATTTGATCAGCTGTTACGAACGGAAGAATAAATGAAACTTCCTGGCAGATTAAAACTGTGTGCCCGACCGAGACTCGAACTCGGGTCCCGAGTTCGAGTCTCGGTCGGGCACACAGTTTTAATCTGCCAGGAAGTTTCATATCAGCGCACACTCCGCTGCAGAGTGAAAATCTCATTCTGGAAGAATAAATGTTTAAAAACTGGAACCGATCACTTTCACTGCAAACCACACACTTCATGAAGATCCAGGCAATCTACAAATATTTCATTTATGTGGAGAAAACTTTCGTTTTAACCTTCAACTTACGATTCTAGATAACATCAGACGACATGCACTTTTGATAAGTGAAGTGTTGGCAGAAGAGCCAACACCGTGTTGCTAGAGGAGGCCGAAATACACGCGTTTAATCTCACGCAGACTGGCGTGAGGTCTGGAACAATTAAAGGAGTTGAGTCTAATAAGAAAAGAACGTAGTTCTTGGAATACTTAACTTTAATCCATATTTGGTGTACAGCGCTCTTGACGGTACATGTTTTATAATTTCAATATTAATTGAATACGGCGCCTTGCTAGGTCGTAGCAAATGACGTAGCTGAAGGCTATGCTAACTATCGTCTCGGCAAATGAGAGCGTGATTGTCAGTGAACCATTCCTATGAACGTCGGCTGTACAACTGGGGCGAGTGCTAGTAAGTCTCTCTAGACCTGCCGTGAGGCGGCGCTCGGTCTGCGATCACTGACAGTGGCGACACGCGGGTCCGACGTATACTAACGGACCGGGGCCGATTTAAAGGCTACCACCTAGCAAGTGTGGTGTCTGGCGGTGACACCACATTAAGTCAGTTCATCTGTCTTCCAAGTTTTGAGGATTACCTTACCGACGAGTAGATAATTATTAAGTGTTAAAACTTACATGAATTTCGACTGCTTCTTTAATGATGGAATCCCAGTACGTGGAAGTGGACAAAAGGACTTTTGTGTCTCTGTAGTACATGCTGTGTCCCGTGTGAAGACAGAATTCAGCCACAGTAGACTCTTCTGGCTGACCCAGTCTGGTGTGATGCCTATGTTCAGCACATCTGTCCTCAACAGTGCGACACGTCTGGGTAATGCACCATTTCCCAGACTGACACGGGATTTTATATATCCCTGGTCTCCTTAGAACTAGGTCGTCTTTAACAGAACCCAGCATAGTTTGCACTCGCGCTGGAGGGAGGAAGACAGATTTTATTTCATGTTGTTTGAAAATCCTGCCAATATTAAAGGACACGCCGCCAACATGCGGTTCTCTCTTGACCAGTGTACATGACACGAACGCGGTAACAACACACTTGTAAGTCTGTTGGAATACAGCGTTAGACATGCATTTCCACTGATCGAATTTCACTGTAATCTGTGGTGAGTAGACCGACGTTCACGACGGCCGTTTTTGACGTTACAATAAAGAGTCAATGTGTCCCTTAGAAAGTTGTCATCTACCTCTGGCAGGAGGTCGAACACTCGAACATTGGTATAGTCAATTTCAGCATCTGCGAGTGACACCATACCAACGGAATTATTGCGGTGCTTGAACGGGACTTTAGAAACATGTCGTGACAGGAATGATTCAACGGGAAGGCGATCCATAAATTTCACGTGAAACACATACACGTGTGCGTCAAAATAGGCCGTGTGGACCTGCTCGGAATTCACATGAAATGTATCGACAAGCCAATCGTGGACTTCTAGATACCTGGGCTGCACGTGTAGCGCTCTTTTATCGAAAGTAAAGCTCACAGTACATTTTCGTGAAATACAAATGGAAACCATGTAGCCATAGCTGCTGCAAGTAGACGAACACAAACAAAGAGTAAGTCTAAGTGGAGCTACTACGAATCATTTGGAAGACAGAACAATACTAACGAAGGAAATTTCACACATGCGACGACGATGCGGCAAGTAAGATAAACAGGAACCTTCCCGCCGGGCGCTCGAAGCGAAACTAGGCTGCGGAGGCATTCAGACCTACAGTCACACCAGCTATAAGGGAGCGGAGCGAGAGGGCGAGGGAGCGTAAGGTAGTATGAAAGATTTAAATGTGTGGTATGACTTTTTAGTGGCACTGAAAGAGTCAATTTGGAGGCTGTGTTGATCGTAGTAGCTTGTATGTGCAATTACTTGGCTGTGGCCCAACTAACTGTATGTTCAAATGTGTGTGAATTGCTAAGGGACCAAACTGCTGAAGTCATCGGTCCATAGACATACACACTACTTAAACTAACTTATGCTAAGAACAACACACACACACCCATGCGCGGAGAAGGAGCCGAACCTCCGGCGGCAGTGGCTGCGCAGTCCGTGACATAGCGCCTCAAGCCACGCTGCCACTCCGCGCGGCCACAACTAATTAGCCTGTTACCACTGCAGCCCTCAGATTCGTAACTTCGCAGTTGTGCAGGTCTAGCATAGCCCTTCCCGCGGAAGAGGGTGGGGCACTCACTCTCGTAGGGCCTTCAGACGGATTCCATCTCTAGGGTCTTCTGCACCGTTTCAGAGGAACTGCAACGCCATCGTATTTCAGAAATTTGAGGCGGTGAATGACGCCGAAGAGGGGGCACTGCCGACCGCAGTCACTTGAAATCCCCGGTCCTGCAGACGCGAATTTCCGTGGGTTGGGCGCGGATCACTCCCCGTTTGCACCACCCCAGCACTTCCAGAAGTGAGCGCGGGGAGTTCCCTGACAGCTTAGGTCCGCAGCTCACCTCTCGTCTTCAGAACGTCATGCCGATCTCAGACGCACCTTAGGGCGCGTGTGTTGATGCCCATTCGTCGAAAGCCTCGCTAATATTCTATGCTGAACTTAACACTGTGGCAATGCGCATTTGCAAGAGAAATAAGAAAAAGGTTTGACGTACCGTCGACGGAGGACATACAGAAGAAGTCGACAAAATTTCCACTTGCAGTAATAAAACTCTTTAAAAGCTACTTTTAAAATGCAAGGTAACTACAACATAAGGAATATTTACCGAAGAACGATTACAAAATCACTAGGGAACATCTTGATCACCTTTCACTTCGTAAGTACTGAGGTCTGATACTGAGATACAATATGAAATGGTATGAAAACTTAAAGTCAGTGTAAGGGAAGGCAAATGTGAGGCTTAGGTTTGTTCAAAGGGTTTAGCCAATGTATAGTGGATCCACGAAGGAAATCTCGTACTATACGCTAGTTTGCCAGAGATAGGACTGGGTGTCAATAGCCGTCTATCAAATTCAGAGACGAGCTAGAAGAATCGTAACTGGAAGGTGTATCTTGTGTGAAAATGAAACAGAAACGTTGGGGAAATTTAAGTGGGAATTATGGGAAGAAAGACGACTTCGTTGTAGTGGAACCCTATTGAGTAAATTTAGAGAAACAGTGCGATCATTCAGCTGTCGCCATCCTATACCTTGTGAAGAGATAATCGGAATCAGATAATGGGAGCTACTTTGCGTACAGAAAAAAAAAGTCAGTGAATAATCGGTATCACTGATACGAATTACCCTTCGCAACGTATTTCACAGTGGCTTGTGTAGTACGTATGTAAATATACTAGTAGCCACATCGTTCTCAGGAATACTAGCCCTCTCAGATCGGGTGTCGGAAAGATTAATATAATATTAGTAAACCGCGTGAGCGTCCAAAGAAATATCCCAGAATGAGTGTCGAATGTTGAAGGTTACAATGCCCAGGAAGTATTAGGAATAGAAAGTTGGCTGAATTCGGAAGTGAATAGCAACAGACTCCTAAGTTCGCATTGGAATATTTATCAGATGGATGTAAGACTCCTGGGAGTACAGCACCGCTAAATATACTGGTAGGTTAGGAATTGTACCCATCGTTCGGGGAATTGCCGTAGGGTCGCAGCGCCTCAATTACGATGTCCGCGTATGTAGTTCGAATATCCGTAACGTCCGACGTGACCGACGATAACGGGTCCTATGTTGACTCGGAATGACAAAAGCGTAAGTAGTGGGGCAAGGTTCGTGTCAGGCCACTCTGCATGGTAGCCAAATGTATTCAAGATTTCGGCGATGACGTCATCCAAGACGACGGCATGTAGAGTTGGCAACATCGCATTACGTCATCCAAGATGGCGGCTTTTGGCGGGAAAATAGGCCAAATGTGCTATGTCCACTAACCTAACCTCCATAAAAAATGGCGGGAAGTTTGAATTTCGGCGGGAAAATAAATTAATTGTGCTTCGTCCACTAACCTAACCCTCCAGAAGGAAAAATGGCGGGAAATTTGAATTCAAGCAGGATATTTGTCGGCTTCTCTTTATTATTAATATTTATTATCATTTATGTTCATTTATTAACATTTTTTCTTATTTAAGTTCATTTATTATTATGTAAGTTCATTTATTATCATTTATTATTATTATTATTTATGTTCATTTATTATCATTTATCATTATTCATGTTCATATATCATCATTTATTAATATTATTGGCCTACCTTCACTAACATAGAAAAATCATGCCCAGTTCAATCATTTATTATTATGTATTCAAAACGGCTGATTTTGGCGGGAAGAAAGCCATTTCCCTTACAATCATAACAAAAATTCGGTCACAAGTTCAATTTCCAACACAATAATCAGTCACACGTACCAAATAGTTCACCTCATCCTACGAAGTTTCAACTTTTTTTTTTTTTTTTTTTGTCACTTATTGCTTCACTCGTAAGCTATGAAAATCGCGTCAAATAATGATAATAAACTGCACTTCCACTAATCTAAGTCACCTCCTGTCAATTCGTGGGAAAAGGACTGAAGTCTTTATTTCAAACAGTATGGTCATTACTTCTTCTCCAACAGACTTAGTAAACATCTTCGAGATCCCAGCAGCATCCACCGTGCTCGCTACGAGGTCCGGAGTCCAACTGTGTGTTAGTTCGTATCTCAGCCACCTGAGGACGTCACCGTGACGTCATTTAAGATGGCAGGAAGAAATCCAATTGGGACACGTCCACAAAGTTTGAATTTTCGCGGTCACTTATGCTTCCACTGCTAAATTATTAAAATCTCGTCACTTGTACTACACTAAGTCACAAGGTGGGAAAGTGGCTCTTTATTTCGGGCATTACGGTCATGCAGGTGTGCCCAACTGAATTCTCGATGCTCACACAGCGAACTCCAGAGCGCAGCTGACATACGCGCAGCCGGCTGAGCCCACTCCATCGGCCGCTCCCTGGCCGGCTGGCGTTAACGACCAGCGGCGCCCGCACAGCCCCCGGCCAGCGTGCCAGGTAGGTGGCGAGCAGCGCCTCAGAGTCCCGCCGAAAACGATCAGCCGCGCTCGCCTCAGAGTCAGGCTACCTAAACATCTTTTTGCGCCCGCGAGCACTTAACACTGGACAGGATGGAACCTGTCGACCACGTGCTGGACAAAGGATAAGCTCCACCCCAAATTTATTTTTCTGAACAGGTTCGAACCTGCCGGTAACTACCTCACACAACCGCCCGAGGTGTTTGGAAAGTTTTATCATGTGACATGCTAAAAGCTATATCGGCCCTAAAGTTCGCAAATTCCCAGCACCGATGGACAGGAACCGACACCCTTGCTTTGTCCAAACCACCCTGACGCCACATACCACGCCACCAGCACGTGTGATGGAGCACAAAGGACGCTCTCATCCCCATAAACTTTGGAATTCCAGACCGATAGACAGGAATCGACACGCTCGAACTGGAATGTTTTTTCTACCGAGTTGGAAACTACCTTGACATCACAAAGGGACCTACCACATGGCTCTGTCGGACAAAGAACGCTCTCACTAAGTTAACTGATCACCTGATTCTCATTATTCACCCCACATGCTTCGATTTTCTAATCCAAGATCTTCGCAAAAACACACGTCCGTACACATGAGCCATCACGCGCACCTGGCTTAGTACTTCCGTAAGTGAATGTTACAAAGTTCGCATGACTATTTAATTAATCTGATCAATTAATTAACCTCTCTGATGCGGAAAACTGCCACGTCCACCTAGACTTGGAATCAATTTTCGCCACTGCCAAGCCCACCTGGACTTGAAATGAAATAGTTAAAGTCCTAACCGACCACCACGTCCTTTTACCGACCCATCTTCGTTGGCTAACATATACTAATGTGTACCGCCGTTTACTAACATTCACTAACGTGTACTAACCTACATTAACCTATATAACATTTTATCTATACAAATAAGCCAAGTTTGAATTCTGATGGTCAGTTCGTGTTTCGCTACCAACACAAGAAAATTTTGGCAAACCAAGTCACTAACCTAAGTCACCTGTGATGATTCAGAATCGTCGGCTTTTCCTCTCTCACACACCATGAGCGCGAGACCGCCCACATCACAGCCTGGACCTTTATACTCGCATCGGACATACTCCTCTGTAAATATTCTAGCTAAACTATGACCCTAATATTGTTGTTCAATCCACATGGACTAACACATGGCCAGAGCACACCCCTAGTACCTAAGCCGAGAACATTGCGCGCCCCATCTTTAGTTAACCGCTGAGAGACGGAGATATGCTGCAGTCACAGCCCTCGCGTTCTCGTAGCTACTCGCCTCAGCAATTCGATCTAACAAACCTCCAAGTAGAAAAAAGAAGAACCAACTCGAACTCCCTCATATTCCATATCGTCCCACAAATACTTAACGTACATTTTATTTACGCATCGAGTATACCTATCACTCTCATACAAAAAACACTCGCCCTGATGTACCTGGTGTCATGTTGCACAGTCGGCAGACACGCAAACAGATCCTAATTTCGGTGCGCAATATCAAACTGCTCCTAAATAATGCAGTACACATAACTGTAAACACCATCACTACTCTTAACCTGTTCAAATAACGCATAGCAAAATAACAGATGTGCGCAATCAACCCGTCCCACACTAAGTCACTCGCCCGACAGCTCTCAATTCGCTCAAAGGTCTCTGTTAGACCCCTCAAACATGACTTGATGACAGCCGCATTCACACCTAACAACTGAGAAATTCATATAACCTACACGCTGAACATGACTGTCCAAGCCAGGCCACGCGTGTCGTCTGTCACTGTCCTAACTCAGTGCGGTCCAACACACATGTTAAGGCCGCATTCCATTGCTTGCCGGCCTATATGCTTCACATCTCCACCTTCATGTCTGTTGTCAGAATAGCCGAGAGCGAGTTCACACACACACCGTTCACACACATCCCAGCGTTTCCCTCCCTTCACAATCTAAAACGATCAACTGACAACGTAAAAAATATAAGAGCCCAGTCAACGCTTTCGTGTTTTCTCAGCTTATTTGTAAATTCAAATTCTTACCCTAACAGAACTTGTTCACCAAAATAATACTGAATGCGCTCCTAACCTCCTACCTTCCCAGCTCTCAACATACGCTAATGCTCTCAGCCCTCCTATATCCCAGCACAAGCGATTAATCATTCTTATCCCTTCTTATCGAATTTAGTGGCCTAATTTCCTAAGGACCCGTTATCGAAGTACCATCCTGCTTTTCTTTCTAGGGCTCTCTGTGCTTACTTTTACAGAGATCGCTACATTAGCTCCACAGCCCCCTCAATCTATACACACACACACACACACACACACAAACGGTCATCCTCTCTACTCATCCCATAACATAATCAGTGGTAACTTTACAGTCCATTATATACAAACCCTAACTTTACAATACCCAATACATGCCCCAATTCTCTCCATTCCTAAGGAAGCACTGTGAACTTGCTCTTTCTTTCCACACATCCCACACTCAGCGGTAATCAGCCCTTGCCCGCATCTCGTGGTCGTGCGGTAGCGTTCTCGCTTCCCACGCCCGGGTTCCCGGGTTCGATTCCCGGCGGGGTCAGGGATTTTCTCTGCCTCGTGATGGCTGGGTGTTGTGTGATGTCCTTAGGTTAGTTAGGTTTAAGTAGTTCTAAGTTCTGGGGGACTGATGACCATAGCTGTTAAGTCCCATAGTGCTCAGAGCCAATCATCCCTTCTACATCAACGGACGGAAGTCCCTCTCAGAACTGTTCCACAAATTCGGCGATCGCTCCCGTCAACACAAATGCGTTACTCTCTCTTCTTGCTCCTTGCCTGCTCCCTTTTTTTCTATAAACTTATCCAGACTCACAGACTACAAGAACAAACCAATTCTTTTCTAAGTACAGCATCCTGTAAGCCACTGAATAACTAGAAACAAAAAGACTAAACTATTATATTCGCACTCTCGAATACTGAAGTCGTTGATGTCATTATACTTACAATTAAATCTTACGATCGCGGTCTCAATTGATTGGCATTCCACAATGAGCTAAGTATCGGAAATACACTCTCTTGACCCCTGTTACTCTGGAAATATCTCTACCGTCCTTACGACTTCCTCTCTACTCACCACACAACATAAACAATATTAACTTTACAATGCAATATATATAAACGCTACACAATGTAAACCACATTAACTTTACAATGTAGTATATACACATTTGACACAAAACAGTGCACTTATACAGTACATCTCTAGAGAATGCGAAAAAAAATTCCTATTCCTACAGCGTCTATATACCCCAATGCTCTCCAATCCTAGGAGAGCACCGTCAACCTGCTCTTTCTCTCTACAGACCCGACACTCAGAGCTAATCTTCCCTCTTACATCAGCGGACCTAAGTCACCCTCAGAACTCTTTTTACAAATTCAGAATCGTCCCCACCCTCAGCACAAACACCTTACTGTCTCTCCTTCCTTGTCTGTTCGGTTTTCTACAAACAACCTCAGACTCATAGACTGCAAGAACACATGTACTTTCTCCATAATATTACACCATTTTAGCTGTACTTCTCAATATCATGCACTAGGCTACACCCTACCGATCACTAGATCATTATAATTCCCAAGATATACACTTCAAATTAATTCTCTACAAACGCCGAACTTCATCTATGTGCAGCATGCTGTAAACCACTGACTAACTAGAAACAAACATACGCAAAATGATATTTCCACTCTCGAATGCTTGTTTCAGTCATGTAACATTTTCGAGATCTTGGCTATAATTTACATGTCAACTAATGTCTGTCCCAGATCTAGAGAACAGACAGGCGTGTATCCAACACACCACAATCGATCTTCACTCAGTTAAATAAAGGAAGCAAATGTGCAGAAGTAGTCAACCAAACAATCTACATCCTATCTAATAACACTCCAACCCAAATGAATCATCTTCTCAAATTCTGACTTGATCACCAAAGCTGCCCAACACATGCTATTACTTCACTATTTGGTCGTCTAGAGGACAGCAAAGTTCACCCTTACAGATCCATACACTCCAACAGGTCTCTGGATTTGGACCGCTGCTCCAGTTATTTATTATCATTTTTTGTTATTTATTATGATTTATTATTATTTATATCATGCGCGTGTGTTCGCCACGAGGTCCGGAGACCAGCTGGGTTAGTACACATCGCCACCAGCAGCGGGCCTCATTCAAGATGTCCGATTTTGGTAGGGAGTTTGAATTTTGGCGGAAGATCATACAATTCGTTTACCTAACAAAAATGGCCTCAAGTTGAACTGTGTTTAGCTCCTATCACAACCACCAGAGCGCTCTGTCATCACGTCAGTTGATTAAGCAATTACCATTATTCAAGACGGCTGCACCCAGTGTGAAACGTGTCACCTTTCCCGAACCTGCATGCTACAACAAAACTCCAACTTGGCTTTAGTCACACCCTACACATCGTTCAGCTGATCCCATTTCCAGATGTTTGCACATATATGCAATTTAAGTCGGAGAAAGACATATCAATTACCTTCTGCAGCCTGTCTACAAACAGAATGACCTGAGTTAGTGCAACAGGATCTTGTCTTGAGCATTCGCCTGAAATGCGAGCGCCGCCGGCGGCATTTCAGAAACAGCTACGGTGAGAGCAGTAGCTGCAGCACAAAACTGTGCAGACCTTACATCGATTAAAGGTTTTGAGCACACTTACTATGCAGCATCTAACTACGCGGACCCCAATGCTTTACACGTTAACTATTAGATTATAAAACAAATTTTATTTTCCACCCCAGTCTGTAAAATTATGTAATAGCAAATCCAGTTCTATGTTTGTTCTTTTGAATTTAGTTATTAGTTCGTGCACCGAAATCTGTGTGTCATTTTCATTTCTTACTCTTTCCTAGAGATTCACGTGTTATTACCGAACGTGTTTCTTTTTAATCTGCAACATATTCAAGTTATTATATCGTAAAAAGACAGTTTAAGTTTAATTTTGAACGCATTTCTGTAAAAGTTCGTTTTAATTTCTAATGTGTGACACGTTTGCTTCTATTTTTAGTTCGGAACATAACATTTTTATTTTCATTTTCAACGGTTTCGTGTAAAAGAACATATTAAAAGTGAATGTATAACAAAAATCCATTGTCTCCTACACGCTCTGCAGAATTTTTAGGCCATAAAAGAAAAGCTATTTTCCTTGTGTTCGTTTCTGTTGTCTTTCGACAGAAGAATGTGTTAACACAATCCTGCTTTAAGTTTGTTTTGTCCGCTGCCGTATATCTACATCTACATCTACATCCATACTCCGCAAGCCACCTGACGGTGTGTGGCGGAGGGTACCTGGAGTACCTCTATCGGCTCTCTCTTCTATTCCAGTCTCGTATTGTTCGTGGAAAGAAGGATTGTCGGTATGCTTCTGTGTGGGCTCTAATCTCTCTTCGCGAGATATACGTAGGAGGGAGCAATATACTGCTTGACTCTTTGGTGAAGGTATGTTCTCGAAACTTTAACAAAATCCCTTACCGAGCTACTGAGCGTCTCTCATGCAGAGTCTTCCACTGGAGTTTGTCTATCATCTCCGTAACGCTTTCGCGATTACTAAATGTTCCTGTAACGAAGCGCGCTGCTCTCCGTTGGATCTTCTCTATCTCTTCTATCAACCCTATCTGGTACGGATCCCACACTGCTGAGCAGTATTCAAGCAGTGGACGAACAAGCGTACTTTAACCTACTTCCTTTGTTTTCGGATTGCATTTCCTTAGGATTCTTCCAATGAATCTCAGTCTGCTTTACCAACGATCAACTTTATATGACCATTCCATTTTAAATCACTCCTAATGCGTACTCCCAGATAATTTATGGAATTAACTGCTTACAGTTGCTGACCTGCTATTTTGTAGCTAAATGATAAGGGATCTATCTTTCTATGTACTCGCAGCACATTACACTTGTCTACATTGAGATTCAATTACCATCCCCTGCACCATGCGTCAATTCGCTGCGGACCCTCCTGCATTACAGTACAATTTTCCATTGTTACAACCTCTCGATACACCACAGCATCATCTGCAAAAAGCCTCAGTGAACTTCCAATGTCATCCACAAGGTCATTTATGTATATTGTGAATAGCAATGGTTCTATGACACCCCCCTGCGTCACACCTGAAATCACTCTTACTTCGGAAGACTTCTCTCCACTGAGAATGACATGCTGCGTTCTGTTATATAGGAACTCTTCAATCCAATCACACAATCGGTCTGATAGTCCATATACTCTTACTTTGTTCATTAAACGACTGTGGAGAACTGTATCGAACGCCTTGCGGAAGTCAAGAAACACGGTATCTACCTGTGAACCCGTGTCTATGGCCCTCTGAGTCTCGTGGACGAATAGTGCGGCTGGGTTTCACACGACCGTCTTTTTCGAAACCCAGTACAGTTCAGGAACCATATTACATTTTGAATGAGCGCGACTAGACCCCTGACGCGTCCTTCAGAACAACGAATAGCATAATACCGAAACAGCTCACAGCTTGCACACAAAAAGGCAGTTGTGAAGTGATCAGGTAGTAGTTATTATTTAAAGCATGTTTTTTTCGGGGGCATATAACATGGTGTGCCTAGGGGCGCAAAATTTTTAAATCCGCCACTGCATTCAACTAGCTCAAATAGGCAAACTATTCACTTTATAAATGTGGTATTGCTTCAGTGTGTTCTGGGAGAGATACACTTCGTTTTGATTTTACTTTATCTACGGCAACAAATTATTGATACAATACAATCATAGTTTACAAAAGCGCATTTTCTCACGACGTTACCGAATTTCCTACAAACAGGAAGCCAGTTTTGTTATTGAAGTTAGGTGAATACACTATGTGAATGAACTATTAAAAATATGTCATATTTTGTTATGATCGAAACCAGAACTGTTTTAGATACGTTTAATGCTACATAACTTGAGTTAAATATGTCGCACAATGGTCTGCTCGTGCGTCAGTTACTAGTCGTGTGCCCGTATAATGTGGACACGAGAACAAACAGCTATAGGTTTTGTAATAAAACTGTTGTTAATTTTTCTTATCCGCCTGTTTCATTCTAACATAACAAAAATAAGATTCAGTCGTGTTTACCACAATGGGAAAACATACATTAAACTGGCCAACCTCTATTGTTTAGAAAGAAGAGAAGTGATACAAACAACGGAGTCTTTGTGTATTGTCATATTGTAACCAGTGACCTTTATTTTGTGTGATACATACTGAATCCCTTAGATGAACTTCGCTTGGAATTAGTTGCTATTAAAGTCTTATTAATATTTCTAAACTTACGACATTATAATCTTTGTAGATACTTACAAATGTAAACTACGCACGCCAGACTTGTAGCTGGACCCGCCTGTGCTCCATTTCTTTGACGATAATGGAAAACCTCCACTGTTGTCTTTTGATGGAATCTGCCAATTAATTTTTCAAAAGTGCTTCATATTTCCATGCTCTTTCCATGTTGCTGTGCTATATCTTACACTTTCTTCACGTTCCTGACAGCTTCTCTTGTGGGGGTTTCTACTGCAGAGAGGATAAATTTATTACTACTCCTGGCAACGTAACCTTTTATTTGGGTCCATATTGACTGTACTGGGTTGGTGGTAATGTGATAGCCTAACGACTGTATGCCCGGGATTTTTGCCAGCCCATCGATTTCATATAGGCGTAACTGTGGCTCATGGAGAGATATTTTTTCCATAAGCGCCACCTTGTTAAGGTCATCACAAACATCGCAGTTATGATGCAGAAGCCAATAAACCATTTCCTCCTTTCGGTTTGCCATGGTAGGTGCCTCGTCAGCAACAAATGAATCGCAAGAACAATTACGTAGAACAACTGTTGACGGTCATCCAAGGTTTGGGCTTAGCAATGTCCCTTAAAAATCGGCATCGCGATGCAGCTGTATCCTCCCTGTCTGTCAAGAGCTTACGGCCACATAAATGTCTATAGTGAAAGCCAAGGATGTGTATAACTGTGGACAAGGATGTCCAAGTGCCCTGAAAAAGTCCTGATCATTTAAGCGTGACTAGTAACTTCCTGAGCGTCGAATGTTCCGTCCTACAATAATAATCATAAACATGATGACATATCGCATCCTCTACAGACGAATCGGTGTCGGAAATTCGCTTATCCATATGACGTTTCCTCATGGGTGTTAATTACCGATGTTTCTTTAGATTCCTTTTCTTTGTCGAACATTTCCCTCTCAATCTCCACAACAGCGGTTTTGTTTACATTCAAAGCCGCAACAGTTCTGTTGATCACTTTGTTAACGGAGAACAGCCGGCCAGTATTTTTTCTTTCTTAAAGAGGGCCCGTAGCGCGGAAACCTTTCTCCTGAATCTTGGCTACCCTCGTATGGCAATGCCCTGGCCAACAGAACGGCGTCGAACTTTTCCACTTAAAACTTTCGACTAACTTCTTGGTGACATAGTTCAGAACCATACAACGAATAACGGAAACAACGAATAATGGTATCGACGAATAACTGTAACAACGAATAATAGTAACAATGAATATAAGAATAACTCCTTCTATTACATTATACTCCACCTCCTCTCACGGAAAAAGCCACGTATAACACTATTAAACAGAGGAATGTGCATGTTGCATACACGTTAAAAACGTGCCTACTTTCCATAAACGTCCTATAATGGTACCGCTCTTACAGGATTTGTACATGATGTATGACTACCGGTCGTGGAAATCAGGCTATTAGTTCCCTTTCCTAAGAGTTTTCTAACCGCTAGAAAGAAAAGTGGTTAAAATGGAATAATACTGGATCTAGTACCTCTCTGTACCAGTTCAGTAAGTGGCTTGTCTAAGGGATTTGAGGTCACAAGCCTATCTAGTCAAAGAAACGGTTAAGTTTCAAAAAAGCAGAAGAAGTACATTTGGCCTACTTTCCAGCTATTCCCTAACATAACGTCACAAATAAATATAGCTTTTCAGGATATGGTTCTCAGAAAGACATAGGAATGTTTTAGCTACTACACCCACATACATACCAGTTTTGATCTAGAACGGCCAAGAATTTTTAATCATCACAACATGCTAAAAGGAATTTGGCCAGGGAGGGCTTTCATCTTTGGAGTTTGTGTAACCAACATATTAAATACTTTAGTATTTTAATGGCATAATATACATATTTTTATTCTATTAAGATATTTTTCTTATAACTTTTTCTTAACAGTTGTTCTGTTAAAAGCCAAACTAGATGTGGTCACTCTGTATTGTGATTCAGTATTCCTGTGCAACCCTACTTCAGTGTTACTGAGCCACACACGCAATTTTCCGTCTTATAACTCGTTGTAATTTGCTGAATTTCATTGATATCTGAAAGAATTTTATCTTTACTCAAAACTTAAACTTGTAAAACCTCAGTGTTCAGGCGTGACAGTTTCTTCTTTGTAGCATAACTTATTTACCAGCTTACACTTTGCTTATTACTACAAAGACAGTAAGAATATTAAATTCGTTAAATTTGTCTGAAAACATCTACTTCAGCACTTAAGAAAAATTTCATTTGAGCGCTTCTAATAAGTAAATCATACAATACTTTTACCTGCACTTTAAAAGTTAGAACACAATAATTATTGTCAGACATTTATTCAAAGATGAGAATTAGTGCTTGTACACTTCAAATGTTTTTATAACAGGTTTACTCGCAATAATCAAACACCAGGAAAGGTGAATGATTAGGGAAAAAAAGGGCGAACCAAATTTTGTTGTTTAAGACAATAATTATTTAAAAAAGTTAATTTTGAATTAACCGTTCACGCTTCTACAATTCTAACAAAACCGTTCGTAACCTGTTGGCTGCAATCGTTGGGTGTGGCGGATAGTGATGGCGGCTACACTACAAATAGTATGACGCACCAGTTTCTTAACTAATTCTTCTTGAAATATTTTTAACATCCACAACATAGTCCTACAACTTGTACCAAAACCGTAATAATTCAGCAGTCGTCATCCGAGGCTCTTGTGAAACAATTTCCAGGCAAGGTATTGATTGCCGGCTCCGTCCGAGTGTCGTCTCTTCGTCACTGCTGCCTACGGACTGCGTCCTCTCGCTCCTGCTCGTTCTGCAGATAGCTCGCCAAAAACTCTAGCTTCTCAGAGTAACTTCTCTAGCTTACAAAAAGCACTCCAATTCCATATTTTACACAACACATATCATACACATTGTCCCTAAGCGTGTACACTTTATACAAATGACAGCATTCACAGATACGTGACATTACATGCACAAACATTTTCATTTCATTAATCCATGACAAAATATTAATTAGTAAATTATGCATTTCTCATATTTCATTACAAAAGTTACAAACATAAATTAGCAAAGCGCTCCAATATCACATATTTCACTCTTTCCATGCAGTCTTGCAAGTCACAGTTGTATTATGATAATCTATAAAGGCAAAAAATGTTTTGTAAAGTGAGGACTGATTGAATAATAGTGTAACGATAGAAACGTAAAAACGAGCACACAGAAAGTCACAGGGAGCAATGACCACACTGGGCAGAAAGCTTGCTGCAACAGAAGCCTATAGTACAAGCACGAAGTGTACTGGTGTGGGAGTAACCGTTTGGAAACTTCGATGATTTGCTGCTGCTGTAGGTAGCGTGGCATCGGCGGAGAGGGACCCGGGCCTGTCGCGTGGGCTTTCCCCCTTACCGCTTCCGTCTTAGCTGTCAGTCCTAATTTTGGACAGACTATAATTCAACTGCCGGCCGGAGTGGCCGTGCGGTTCTAGGCGCTACAGTCTGGAACCGAGTGACCGCTACAGTCGCAGGTTCAAATCCTGCCTCGGGCACTGATGTGTATGATGTCCTTAGGTTAGTTAGATTTAATTAGTTCTAAGTTCTAGGCGACTGATGACCGCAGAAGTTAAGTCGCATAGTGCTCAGAGCCATTTGAACCATTTTTTTATAATTCAACTAGCATCCCGTACTCAACTATTCTTGAACTTCAGTAATTATAGTTCATCGTCAAAATTCAAAGCACAGTTTTTTTTCTGTGAACTTGTGCAAAATATTAAGAGCAATCTGCTTCTCACCACTTCAGAGTGGCGTTCCACGAGCGTGTGTCACTACGGAACAGGACGCAGCGTCAGCCATTTTCACACTACATATTGACACCGCGACAGTCAGAGACTGTGACCGTGCACGACTTTTGAAATAAAAACAACATAGCTAAAATATGAGTAAGGAAACATGAAGGGCGTTAATACATTAGAATATCTTAAGGTTTCATTTACCGTAACATAGCAGTAAGATACCTAATACATAAATAGGACTAACTTCGAAGAGCGTAAGTGTACCAGTGTACGTGTACTACGGCTGCTGACCGGTCGTCGACTTTGTGTCTGTTTACATCAGGTTTGTTGTTATGATGAACGAAGTATAATTTCACTGCAGTCCAAATTCCTTGCTCCGTGCCTAGCGTACTGATTGTCTGACGTCACACAACAATTAGAAATACGTTCACTTTTTACGCACAAAACATTCGCAGTTCTTAAATTTAATAAAAAACTAATCTGCATTTCTGCACCGAGTCCTAAAACATACGTCGCCCCGTAAAACGTCTAGGGGTATAACACCGCTCAATTCGTACACTGGACAAGTCACGCAAACACAGTGACGACCGCGTGCCAGAGTCCTACGTACCTGGTTTTCCCACGGCTGTCTTCCAGATTCTCCCATTGTTAGCTAATGATTTGGTCCTGCGACTTAATCAGTTGTTGCAGGATGGAGAGACAATGAGAGCCAATTGTAAGTGGTGAGGTCCTAGTATATTGTGATAATTAAACACCTTAAGAGAGTTGCGCTATCAATACTAGTATATCAATGAACGATATAATGATTCATAAGCAGTTCAGCCACGTAGCCCACTGGAATTAAACGAAGACTGTTGTCGAAACATTAATCACTCCGCTGAAATGCTTGGAGCACAACCAGATAAGTCAACCGTTCCAACAAACTGTTATACTCGTACATGCAGAACAGTGATCAATATTTGCAATTAGCATTAATACATTTTTGTGCAGTTATCTGTTAGGCCTACTCCCACGGCGCTTCTAGGCGCTACAGTCTGTAACCGCGCGACCGCTATAGTCGCAGGTTCTAATCCTGCCTAGGGCATGGATGTGTGTGATGTCCTTAGGTTAGTTAGAGTTAAGTAGTTCTAAGTTCTAGGGGACTAATGACCTTAGAAGATAAGTCCCATAGTGCTCAGAGCCATTTTGCAGTTGTCAGATGATCTGGCGGTACGATATTAGAACGAAAAGTGTATACGTTCGTCATATTTTGTCAGACCGGCTATGTCTCTCCTTCCCCAACCCCCCCCCCCCCCCCCCGCTCACTGCCTCTCACTCACAAGTACACACACAAAACCGACCCAACGCGATTGATTGTTGTACACTTGAGACGACACACGATTTCATAATTATCATTCTCCAATAAATCACCAATTCTGAATCGTCAACAGTCACATGGAAATACACAAATTCCGTGGCATGAATATTGATTACTTTGATAACAAGCTGTAAACAGCATTCTGCAGCCGTGGCACCGACGCGCGCGCCCACACACACACACACACACACACACACACACACACACCACGGAAGTCAAGCCACAGCTCCACAATTAGCAGCCAGAAAGCCGACTGTCGATATCAGCATACGGGATAAGCAGAGATCTCTTACACAGACGGTTTAGTAGCCAATGGTGGTAGTGTATTTATTGCACTAAAGCGAGATTACCACCGATTCCGAATGTGATTTATTCTGAGTTACGTTAAGCATCAAAGGTCCGTCAAAACTGGTAAATACTTTTATAGACTGTTCAGGTCAGGAGCTGCAATGGTAGAACGTATCGGAGCTGCAGTGGTAGAACGCCTCAGAGAGATCGTGCAGAACATCGGTAATTGCTCTCCTGATTACGCCTTTGTAATAGGAGAAGACTTTATAGTGCCAGGTATAAACTGGGAGAAACTTCCATGAAATTTGTTGCGAGAAACAGGGACTCGTGTGACATTATTCTGAATAACATGTCCGAAAAATATTTCTAGCAGTTAATTAAGAAACCTACACGACAAAGTAGCTCTTAAGACCTCCTAGCAACAAACAAACCTTAACTTATTGATTCCGTTAACGCAAATGAAGGTAACGATGATCATAAGGCTGTGACAGCAACTATGACTACGAGCATTTCAAGGAATGTTAAGAGGAATGGGAGAATATTTTTGCTTAGCAAGAGTGTCACTGTACAAATTGCCAAGTTTGTGAGTGTATCTGAGTAATTTGCACCAAGTATGCAGTGACGAGGACTAAGATGTGAGCACAAATGGAAAAAAGTTCAAAAACATGCCTTAGACGATAAGTTCCGAGAAATACACTCCTGCAAATTGAAATAAGAACACCGTGAATTCATTGTCCCAGGAAGGGGAAACTTTATTGACACATTCCTGGGGTCAGACACATCACATGATCACACTGACAGAACCACAGGCACATAGACACAGGCAACAGAGCATGCACAATGTCGGCACTAGTACAGTGTATATCCACCTTTCGCAGCAATGCAGGCTGCTATTCTCCCATGGAGACGATCGTAGAGATGCTGGATGTAGTCCTGTGGAACGGCTTGCCATGCCATTTCCACCTGGCGCCTCAGTTGGACCAGCGTTCGTGCTGGACGTGCAGACCGCGTGAGACGACGCTTCATCCAGTCCCAAACATGCTCAATGGGGGACAGATCCGGAGATCTTGCTAGCCAGGGTAGTTGACTTACACCTTCTAGAGCACGTTGGGTGGCACGGGATACATGCGGACGTGCATTGTCCTGTTGGAACAGCAAGTTCCCTTGCCGGTCTAGGAATGGTAGAACGATGGGTTCGATGACGGTTTGGATGTACCGTGCACTATTCAGTGTCCCCTCGACGATCACCAGTGGTGTACGGCCAGTGTAGGAGATCGCTCCCCACACCATGATGCCGGGTGTTGGCCCTGTGTGCCTCGGTCGTATGCAGTCCTGATTGTGGCGCTCACCTGCACGGCGCCAAACACGCATACGACCATCATTGGCACCAAGGCAGAAGCGACTCTCATCGCTGAAGACGACACGTCTCCATTCGTCCCTCCATTCACGCCTGTCGCGACACCATTGGAGGCGGGCTGCACGATGTTGGGGCGTGAGCGGAAGACGGCCTAACGGTGTGCGGGACCGTAGCCCAGCTTCATGGAGACGGTTGCGAATGGTCCTCGCCGAAACCCCAGGAGCAACAGTGTCCCTAATTTGCTGGGAAGTTGCGGTGCGGTCCCCTACGGCACTGCGTAGGATCCTACGGTCTTGGCGTGCATCCGTGCGTCGCTGCGGTCCGGTCCCAGGTCGACGGGCACGTGCACCTTCCGCCGACCACTGGCGACAACATCGATGTACTGTGGAGACCTCACGCCCCACGTGTTGAGCAATTCGGCGGTACGTCCACCCGGCCTCCCGCATGCCCACTATACGCCCTCGCTCAAAGTCCGTCAACTGCACATACGGTTCACGTCCACGCTGTCGCGGCATGCTACCTGTGTTAAAGACTGCGATGGAGCTCCGTATGCCACGGCAAACTGGCTGACACTGACGGCGGCGGTGCACAAATGCTGCGCAGCTAGCGCCATTCGACGGCCAACACCGCGGTTCCTGGTGTGTCCACTGTGCCGTGCGTGTGATCATTGCTTGTACAGCCCTCTCGCAGTGTCCGGAGCAAGTATGGTGGGTCTGACACACCGGTGTCAATGTGTTCTTTTTTTCAATTTCCAGGAGTGTAAATTGAGGCACAGGAACAGCCTTCGAAGAAAACTGTTCCGTAATCAAACAGAACTTCATCTCAGATTCAAGAGAAGTCGAAACCCAGCTGAGTAAAAAAAGCTGAATGAAACGAAAATGAGCATAGGGAGAGCAATAGGAGATCCGTTCAATAACTGAAAGTAAACTTCATCATTCGTGCGTTTCGAAAGCATCTGTTCAGACAGTGACCATACTGGCATCGAAACGGAAGATGACAGATGTGCCGTTCCCAGTGGAAATATTGCAAAAAACTCGAACTTAATATTTAAAAACCAGTGTTAAATATTATATTGTGCGTGAATACTGATCGCTCAGGTGGTAGATAATTTTTCTCATGTATTATTATTATATAAAATTCTGTTAGAGACTTTCGAGTGCGAAGAATAAAAAGGATGCAGCCTGACAGTAATGGACAATGTAGATGAAAAAGGACTGTTGAGTTGACTTCTTTTACCTGTTCACTCTCTCTCTTGTCTTCGGTGCGAGAAGTCGGACATACTGGCAAATGCTGTTGAGTGTAACATCAGTTGTATTCTTAATTTGATAATATATTAGTTTCATGTTAATATTAATCCTTATTTGTAAGAGGTGAGCCCTCTCTCATCTCCGGTTCCTTTAAATACCAGTACTTCAAGTAATTTTCAGCGCAACAATTCCAGCCGCCGCTGCAGCCATAGACGCCATTACGTGGCAATCTTAATTTGTTAAATTTGCGGAAGCCAAGAATTCGAAAGCGTAAATTATAATAAGCATTTTTTCCACAGCAGACAAACGCGGGAGCTGAAGACATGGTTTTAAGATTTTCATTTTCAGTTCAACGGCCGAGATCCAGAGCCACGACTCGGACTACAATGCATTATAAAAAAGTGGTATGAAATAATGCTCTCGCGCGTGTGTGGGAAAATGCAAATAATAATCAAAGATCTCATGCTTGAGCGGAAAACTTAAGCCGAGGCAAAAATATAAAAAAAAGTTCATTTCATTTTTCTACTTAAATGTAACGTGTTTCAGTATCAGTGTGTCTTACAGTTATTAGCGTGATTAATAATTTTACTCAGGATTAACTTTTACTAAACAACCAATTTTCCTAAATGCAATTTGATTTAAATTCAAAAATCAAAAGCAAAAACCAAATTATCAATTATGTTGAGAAAAGCCCACCAGATAACGACAACAAAATTAAAAGAAATATTTTATTATATTTCCTCTCATTTAACGACGTGTCTGTGTAAGATAGAGAGAAGGCATATACAGGGTGGTCCATTGATCGTGACCGGGCCAAATATCTCACGAAATAGGCGTCAAACGAAAAACCTACAAACAACGAAACTTGTCTAGCTTGAAGGGGGAAACCAGATGCCGCTATGGTTGGCCAGCTAGATGGCGCTGCCATAGGTCAAACGGCTATCAACTGCGTTTATTTTAAATAGGAACCCCCATTTTTTATTACATATTCGTGTAGCACGTAAAGAAATATAAATGTTTTAGTTGGACTACGTGTTTCGCTTTGTAATAGATGGCGCTGTAATAGTCACAAACATATGGCTCACAATTTTAGACGAACAGTCGGCAACAGGTAGGTTTTTTAAAGTACGTTTGAACATTTTTTTTCGGTTGTTCCAATGTGATACATGTACCTTGGTGAACTTCTCATTTCTGAGTACGCATGCAGTTACAGTGTGATTACCTGTAAATACCACATTAATGCAACAAATGCTCAAAATGATGTCCGTCAACCTCAATTCATTTGGCAATACGTGTAACGACATTCCTCTCAACAGCGAGCAGTTCGCCTTTCGTATTGTTCGAACATGCATTGAAAATGCGCTGACGCATGTTGTCAGGGGTTGTCGGTGGATCACGATAGCAAATATCCTTCAACTTTCCCCACAGAAAGAAATCCGGGGAAGTCAGATCTGGTGAACGTTCGGGCCGTGGTATGGTGCTTCGGCGACAAATAACAACTGTCATGAAATATGCTATTCAATACCGGTTCAACCGCACGCCGGACATCCATCATGTTGGAAGCACATCGCCATTCTGTCATGCAGTGAAATATCTTGTAGTAACATTGGTAGAACATCACGTAGGAAATCAGCATACATTGCACCATTGAGATTGCCATCGATAAAATGGGGGCCAATTATCCTTCCTCTCATAATGCCGCACCATACATTAACCCGCCACGGTCGCTGATGTTCCACTTGTCGCAGCCATCGTGGATTTTCCGTAGCCCAATAGTGCATATTATGCCGGTTTACGTTACTGCTGTTGGTGAATGACGCTTCGTCGCTAAATAGAACGCGTGCAAAAATTCTGTCATCGTCCCGTAATTTCTCTTGTGTCCAGTGGCAGAACTGTACACGACGTTGAAAGTCGTCCCCATGCAATTCCTGGTGTATAGAAATATGGTACGGGTGCAATCGATGTTGATGTAGCATTCTCAACACCGACGTTTTCGAGATTCCTGATTCTCGCGCAATTTGTTTGCTACTGATGTGCGGATTAGCGGCGACAGCAGCTAAAACACCTACTTGGGCATCATTATTTCTTGCAGGTTGTGGTTGACGTTGTCTCTGCTATACTCCATGTCTTCCATGTCAAAATATTTGCATCTGGGAAGGCTTCAAGGCCACCATAATCTGCATGGTTGCCCCATACAACAGCAAGCGTGAGCCATGTACTACCTCCAAAAACTACTTGTACATCACATGTAAAGTTCAAATGGAGTCCACGAAACACATTTGGACCTCCATTTAATTGCTGTTTATTAAACTGTCCAGCCAAGTCAATATCAATAGCCTTCAAACTGCGATACACAGGAACGCTGCACCGCCAGCGACGACGTCATGCACGTCGCCTAGGCATTGCTGTGGCCAAACACTTACTGTTTCCTTAAATAACATTACTATCCGGCGAACGGTCCGGACACTTGGATGATGTCGTCCAGGATACCGAGCAGCATACATAGCAGACGCCCGTTGCACATTTTGATCACAATAGCCATACATTAACATGATATCGACCTTTTCCGCTATTGGTAAACTTTTTTTTTTCTTTATTGTATTTCAATTCCCCATCGGGGCAGGCTGGCAGCAGCATATGCGCTGCTCTTCAGCCGAAAGACATAGAACAAAACAATAGAAGACATTTAAAAACAGCAAAGGAGAGAATAAGGTGAACATAGATATAAAAAAGGGGGAACATCATGGAAGGCAATAGACAAAAAACGGGGTGACTGTAAAATGGATATAAAAAACTGTTTAAAAGTAGCACACACAAAAAGCCACACACTGCGACGACTAAAAGAACACAAGGCACAGTATGACTGGAGCATAATGGTATCGACGGATGGCGTAGCACATAACGTAACACTGACGGCGAACCTCAAGGCAGGACACAATTAAAATCACACCTCTTGACACGCAGGAGAAACAGCACTAAGCACAACACTGATGTGGCACACTGATGGTGATCAATACAGAGGATCTGCCAGGCGCAAGGAGATGAGGGAGACCTGAAGAAGGGAGGGAGGGGATGAGATGGGGGAGATGAGCGGGGGGCGCGCTGAAGAGGGCCAGGTAGGGAGGGATGTGGGAAGGAAAGAGGCAAGTATGGGGTGCAGGGTCTCAGGGGAGGGGGGATGGAGGAAAATCCGCTCTGGGAGAAGGAGGGAAGAGGAAAAAGGTGGCCCTGGGGAGGGGGGGGGGGAACAAGGCCAGGTTACAGTTGGAAGGAAGGGTAGATGTCACAGCGAAGTTCATCATCCGGGTGGGGGAGGCGTTGGAAATTGCCCTGATGAAGGAGATGGAGGGTGTGGAGGTGGAGAGAGGGAGGGATACAGCGATAGAGGCGCGGCAACAGGCGGGGGGTGGAGAGGAAGGAGGAAGGAGGAAACCAGAGGGTGGGGGGGGGGGGATCAAGCCTGCGAACAATGTAAAGGATGCGGAGATGTTGGAGGAACAGGAGGAGGCGGGGGAAGGGGATCAGTTCATACAGGAGCCGTGTGGGGGAAGGAAGGCGGATACGGAAGGCAAGGCGGAGCGCATGGCGTTCAAGGAGTTGGAGGGCCTTGTAAAAGCGGGTGGGGGTGGTAAACGGTCTGTTTTAACATGGGTAATGTATCACGAAGCAAGTACCATCCGCACTGGTGGAATGTTACGTGATACCACGTACTTATACGTTTATGACTATTACAGCGTCATCTATCACGAAGCAAAAAAAGTGGTCCAACTACATAGTACACGAATATGTAATTAAAAATGGGAGTTTCTATTTAAGAAATCGTAGTTGATATTCGTTTGACCTATGGCAGCGCCATCTAGCGGGCCAACTATAGCGCCATCTGGTTTCCCCCTTCAAGCTAAACGAGTTTCGTTCTTTGTAGTTTTTTCGTTTGATGCTTATTTCGTGAGATATTTGGCCCGGTCACTATCAATGGACCACCTTGTGTACTGAATTCAGTCTTCCCAAATTGTTTCATTGCTCAAGATCGTAACCTATGTGTTATTTGAAGCATAGTACTAGCATTGAAGTGACAGATATTGAAATAACCCATCGCAAAACAGAAAGGTAACTTGAATCGCTTAGTTGTGGAATGGTATCAGGACCAGATGACAAATTTACAAGATTCTACTAAGATTATATGGCAAATAACTTGCTCTCCTTCTAGCAGCAGTTTATCGTATTTTACTGTAGCAATGAAGCGTACCTATCAACTGGAGAAAGAAGGGTCGTAGGAGGGATGCTCATAATTATAGGCCTTTATCACTGACGTCCATTTATTGTAGAACTACGGAACACGTTTTATGTTTAAGAATTGTGACATATTTGGAGTCGGCAAGGATCCGCAAACAGAAATCTTGCTAAACTCAGCTTCCTCTGTTCCTCCATGAGATCCGCAGCCCTGTAGAGAACGGAAATCAGGTTGTTGCCGCGTTCCCTGACTTAAGGAAGGCATTGCGCTGACGTTTAGTGAAAGAGAGAGGACCGTGCCCATATCGGACATGATATGGGACTGGATTCAAGGCTTTCTTACAGAGAGAACTGAACACGTCGCTCTTAACGGAACAAAATCGACGGGTGATACGGTAATTTCCTGAGTAGTCCAATGAAGTAGAAAACGTCGGAAGTTTTTTAAGACTGCTCATAGATGATGCGATTGTCTATAAGAAATCAGAAGGGGCAGAAGTCAGTGTCGGTTTGTAGAGTGACCGGCAAAGAACTGAAGAATTGTGCTGATTTTGGCAGTTGACTCTGAACGTAAATAAATGTAACATATTGCACCTACATAGGAAAATAAATCCACTGTTGTACAAACACGCTATTTACTACAAACTGCTGAAAGCAGTACCTACCGTAAAATATATAGGAGTAACTACCGAGAACGAATATAAATGGAATGACCACATAAATAGTATGCAAATCGGATGCCAAAACCATTCACCATTCACAGAAAGAATCTTAAGGAAATATAACTCAGCCAATAACGAAATAACTTATAAGACGCTCGTTCGAACGGTTCTTGAATACTGTTCAACCTGGAATCCATACCAGGTACGACTGATAAGACAGAGAAGATTCAACGAAGAGTGTCACTTTTCGTCTCGGTATAATTTGGTTGGTGCGAATTCTTTACCTAGACGCACAAAGAACTACAGCGGCAGACGTTATAAGAGAGATGTTCTACACAGAGAGATGTTTCTTTGCTCGCTCCTTTCTGCTTCAGAGCCCTTTTAGTTGCCTACAACACTGTGAGGATACGGTTTTCCATGCACCCTTTGGTTATCATCTTTTTCCTTAGCGCCCTACGTGCAGTGCTCGTAACTTGCCTGAACTTGTTCACGCCCAAGCCCAACTTAACTTTACCATACATAGTTCATTCAACATCAAACGCTGCAGTACGTCGACCTATACGAACATCCCTTCTTACATACATTGCCTTAGCTTTATCACCTAAAATTCGATCGGCAGTATGATGATATTTATTTGGTTCCTACGAGATGTCATGTTCTACACACACACTTTGTCGAGCAGATTTATCCCCTTATCACAACTTTCCAATCGATTTTGAAGTTTTGTTCTAGGTCCACAATTCGCATGAGCAGAGCAGGAGGTTGGGAAACAGGGGTAGGCGGTCCAGTAACATCACATAAGGTGAGGCTCTGTGACAGCCGTCACGAATGCGGCCCAATGAGGGACGGGCAAAGCCCTAAAGTTACATGAGAAGGCTGTAGCCTGATGCATGAAGGGGAGGGGGCAGGCGGCGTGGAGCCAGGCACATCAGTAGTACAGTCGCACCTGTCAGTGCACTGCAGAGTGTCTTAATGACTTCGCTATAGCAGTATGCCAAGCGATCAGAAGTTAAACAAGAGTATCCCTGTCCTACGAAATGCAAATTCTCAGAGCATAATTCACAGATTTCCGGCACTGATGATTTCGCAGTTTGGTCCCTTCCCCCCTGATTTAAACCAACCAACCAACAAACAGACTACCCATCCTCTGAATCTTTATTGATTTGTAGCACCTATTCCCGTATCATATGGAATTTCCATCAACAATTTCCGTTAATATTATCTTATCTGAATTGGCAATTAATTTGAACATCAAAAATTCGAAATTCCCGCCAATAGGATAGGTGAGGGAATATTAGGGGGAGGGCGGCGAGGGAGAGGGGGAGGGGTGGGGAGGAGGGAGGGGTGGGGAACCCACGTGCAGGCTGAGGAAAACACATGATGTCATCAAGGGCAGGGGACAGCTGGTGGAGGGACTGGGGATGGGACTGAGGGATGGTAATTAATAGATCAGTTTAATTAATTAGTTTACCAATTTTGACATCAAAACTGGGGTGGAAGCCCCACTACCCCAATACTTCTATTAGGTATTTATGAAATATTACTGTGTGATTATAAAGCTCTACTTGTTTATTTTAACAACTAATTTTGGTCAGCCTAAAAAGAATCATCAGGTTTGACAGAATGTAATATGTACTGACAGAAGAAATGCTCTGAGATGACAGTGATGCGGTGTGCGGTGAAGGGGGGGGGGGGGGGGGGAGCTATACCTGCATAGCTCATCATTGCAGCATTTGTTGATGGGAGGTCAGATCCGAGGCTTGAGTCCCCAAACTGCACACAGCTTTTGTTCTACCAGAAAGATTCAGTCTTCAAATCATTTGCCACATAAGACAATTCTTTTGGAAAAAGTTCATACGTTTTTATTGTTTCCAACACTAAACTGAAACAATGTAGCGATTTTACTTACATAACAAGAGATTATCTGTCATATATGTAAATCCTCTGTATCACATCGTGAGGATGCATCCTGTATGGGGCGGTAGGGTCTTGGTTGTGGTGGGAGCGGTGAGAAGATAAGCAACAATAACAATAAATATTTAATGTAATCAACCACCATTTATTTATTAAAACTAGTGCAGACGGAGACTCGTGTCCGAAACCACTACCTTTTTTTTTTTTTTTTTTTTTTTTTTGGTCATCAGTCTACTGACTGGTTTGATTTGATGCGGCAACCAAGAATTCCTTTCCTGTGCTAACCTCTTTATCTCAGAGTAGCACTTGCAACCTACGTCCTCAATTATTTGCTTGACGTATTCCAATCTCTGTCTTCCTCTACAGTTTTTGCCCTCTGCAGCTCCCTCTAGTACCATGGAAGTCATTCCCTCATGTCTTAGCAGATGTCCTATCATCCTGTCCCTTCTCCTTATCAGTGTTTTCCACATATTCCTTTCTTCTCCGATTCTGCGTAGAACCTCCTCATTCCTTACCTTATCAGTCCACCTAATTTTCAACATTCGTCTATAGCACCACATCTCAAATGCTTCGATTCTCTTCTGTTCCGGTTTTCCCACAGTCCATGTTTCACTACCATACGATGCTGTACTCCAGACGTACATCCTCAGAAATTTCTTCCTCAAATTAAGGCCGGTATTTGATATTAGTAGACTGCTCTTCGCCAGAAATGCCTTTTTTGCCATAGCGAGTCTGCTTTTGATGTCCTCCTTTCTCCGTCCGTCAATGGTTATTTTACTGCCTAGGTAGCAGAATTCCTTAACTTCATTGACTTCGTGACCAACAATCCTGATCTTAAGTTTCTCGCTGTTCTCATTTCTACTCCTTCTCATTACTTTCGTCTTTCTCCGGTTTACTCTCAAACCGTACTGTGTACTCTTTAGACCGTTCATTCCGTTCAGCAGATCATTTAATTCTTCTTCACTTTCACTCAGGATAGCAATGACATCAGCGAATCGTATCATTGATATCTTTTCACCTTGTATTTTAATTCCACTCCTGAACCTTTCTTTTATTTACATCATTGCTTCCTCGATGTACAGATTGAAGAGTAGGGGCGAAAGGCTACAGCCTTGTCGTACACCCTTCTTAATACGAGCACTTCGTTCTTGATCGTCCACTCTTATTATTCCCTCTTGGTTGTTGTACATATTGTATATGACCGGTCTCTCCCTATAGCTTACTCCTACTTTTTTCAGAATCTCGAACAGCTTGCACCATTTTATATTGTCGAACGCTTTTTCAGGTCGACAAATCCTATGAAAGTGTCTTGATTTTTCTTTAGCCTTGCTTCCATTATTAGTCGTAACGTCAGAATTGCCTCTCTCCTCCCTTTACTTTTCCTAAAGCCAAACTGATCGTCACCTAGCGCATTCTCAATTTTCTTTTCCATTCTTCTGTATATTATTCTTGTAAGCAGCTTCGATGCATGAGCTGTTAAGCTGATTGTGCGATAATTCTCGCACTTGTCAGCTCTTGCCGTCTTCGGAATTGTGTGGATGATGCTTTTCCGAAAGTCAGATGGTATGTCGCCAGACTCATATATTCTACACACCAACGTGAATAGTCGTTTTGTTGCCACTTCCCCCAATGATTTTAGAAATTCTGATGGAATGTTCTCTATCCCTTCTGCCTTATTTGACCGTAAGTCCTCCAAAACTCTTTTAAATTCCGATTCTAACACTGGATCCCCTATCTCTTCTAAATCGACTCCTGTTTCTTCTTCTATCACATCAGACAAATATTCACCCTCATAGCGGCTTTCAATGTATTGTTTCCACCTATCTGCTCTCTCCTCTGCATTAAACAGTGGAATTCCCGTTGCACTCTTAATGTTACCACCGTTGCTTTTAATGTCACCAAAGGTTGTTTTGACTTTCCTGTATGCTGAGTTTGTCCTCCCGACAATCATATCTTTTACGATGTCTTCACATTTTTCCTGGAGCCATTTCGTCGTAGCTTCCCTGCACTACCTAATTATTTCATTCCTCTGCGACTTGTATTTCTGTATTCCTGATTTTCCCGGAACATGTTTGTACTTCCTCCTTTCATCAATCAACTGACGTATTTCTTCTGTTACCCATGATTTCTTCGCAGCTATCTTCTTTGTACCTATGTTTGCCTTCCCAACTTCTGTGATGGCCCTTTTTAGAGATGTCCATTCCTTTTCAACTGTACTGCCTACTGCGCTATTCCTTATTGCTGCATCTATAGCGTTAGAGAACTTCAAACGTATCTCGTCATTCCTTAGTACTTCTGTATCCCACTTCTTTGTTTATTGATACTTCCTGACTAATGTCTTGAACTTCAGCCTACTCTTCATCATTACTATATTGTGATCTGAGTCTATATCTGCTCCTGGGTACGCCTTACAATTCAGTAACTGATTTCGGAATCTCTGTCTGACCATAAAGTAATCTAATTGAAATCTTCCTGTATCTCCCGGCCTTTTCCAAGTATACCTCCTCCTCTTGTGATTCTTGAACAGGGTATTCGCTATTACTATCTGAAACTTGTTACAGAACTCAATTAGTCTTTCTCCTCTATCATTCCTTCTCCCAAGCCCATATTATCCTGTAACCTTTTCTTCTACTCCTTCCCCTACAACTGCATTCCAGTAACCCATGACTATTAGATTTTCGTCCCCTTTTAAATACTGCATTACCCTTTCAATAACTTCATACACTTTCTATATCTGTTCATCTTCAGCTTGCGACGTCGGCATGTATACCTGAACTATTGTTGTCGGTGTTGGTCTGCTGTCGATTCTGATTAGAACAACCCGGTCACTGAACTGTTCACAGTAACACACCCTCTGCTCTACCTTCCTGTTCATAACGAATCCTACACCTGTTATACCATTTTCTGCTGCTGTTGATATTACGCGATACTCATCTGAAATCCGTGTCTTCCTTCCACTTCACTTCACTAACCCCTACTATATCTAGATTGATCCTTTGCATTTCCCTTTTCAGATTTTCTAGTTTCCCTACCACGTTCAAGCTTCTGACATTCCACGCCCCGACTCGTAGCACGATATCCTTTCGTTGATTATTCAATCTTTTTTCTCATGGTAACCTCCCCCTTGGCAGTCCCCTCCCGGAGATCCGAATGGGGGACTATTCCGGAATCTTTTGCCAATGGAGAGACCATCAAGACATTTCTTCAATTACAGGCCACATGTCCTGTGGATACACGTTACGTGTCTTTAATGCAGTGGTTTCCATTGCCTTCTGCATCCTCATGTCGTTGATCATTGCTGATTCTTCCGCCTTTAGGGGCAATTTCCCACCCCTTGGACAAGAGAGTGCCCTGAACCTCTATCCGCTCGTCCAACCTCTTTGGCAAGGCCGTTGGCAGAATGAGGCTGACTTCCTATGCCGAAGTCTTCGGCCGCCAATGCCACTACCTACTGAGGCAATATATCATCGCATTCATAGGAGACAGGATATTTTATGCAGCAACTAGCTCCATCTTCTCCACTGGCAATCTTGGCAATCAGTCGCGAGACATTCCGCCTATAGTCCACCATCATACCTAGTCACCTATGCCGCCGAATAAGTGACATAGTGGCAAGCGCCGGCGCCTGTAACTTCGACGCTCTGGTTCCGGACACCTGCTCCTATCCTCGATTTGTTCCTCAAGATACCCCTCTACTTACGTGACAATATTCTGGGTCACCATGCATATATAAAATTAATTAAACACGTTTCTACCAGAATATGAGCCAGTGGCGTGAATAGTGGAAATAAAAAACAGAAAACAGCAACCGGCCGAATTAGTAACTTGCTCAGAAAAGTCGTTATTCTGATATCATGACCCATAGACAGGCCACACTAGAATCTATAAATGTATTAGAATTTGGAGCCGTAAATCTAACACGGTGTATCTGTAAACAATAAATAGCAGCCGGTCCAAACCAGCATTTAACACAGTACAGAATATGTCGCAGTCCATAGACTGGGCAAACTAAAATGCATTCGATGTATCACAATCGCATGCAAGAGGCGACAGCGTAAATAGCAAAACGGTAAGAGCCAAAATCTATACAGGTTCCGCAGAAGCGCATGCAGAGTTATAGAGGAGAACATTAACTGAATAAACGCACAGACTGTGATTCTTATGCGAAACCAATATTCCGCTAGACACACTCTCACCGTTAGAAGACTCGAAATATCTGGAGATCCAACCGATCTTTATTCCGTCAACGGCCTTGTGTATTGTATCACAGAGGTCCAAAGGGAGCCAACTGTCCAAGAGACTTCAGAGCGCGCCCCACCCTATTTCACACGTCTCTCCGACCACGGAGCTCTCCTTTGTGTCGGCCGCTAAACTTCCGTTATTGTTCTGCGAGTGTCTCTAAATACACTGAGCTCGGACACTCAGTGCCCTGTCGCGGGGCTAGGGACTATCTCGACCCTGCGGGATCCAAAAATTGTGCGTGATCTGTCTGTATGATCTGCCTATACTAAATGGCTGCAAGAAAGCTGGACAAGTGCACCACACTCTGTTAAAAATCGATTATTCTGTGTGAAAACTGTTTGTGCACTGTCACTTCAATTAGTTCCGACTGTTACATTATTAAACCTCGCAGAATTATGCGTATGCTATATGGTCTGCCAATATGAGCTTCACATGTATATCCTTCGTCATTCTGGGCGCAACCACGAAGGAAATAGCAATCATGACCTGATTTTTGACTTAATACTGCTTAAATAAGATCCATCACATGTTGCAGATACTGCACACTCCTATTAGATCGATATAAACGGTACAACAAATAAAACCTACTTTAAAAAATTTACAATAGTATTTCATAAAACACTTACATTACCAATATTCATAATTTAAAAAATCTATTCTATAAATATACTAAGGCACAAAAACAACAAAATTATTTATATTAAATAATTAAATAAACAAATATCAATATAATAAAATAAATAATCAAGACATCCTGATTTTCTGGAGGATGCAACCGCCTTCGTGGAAGACATCAAGTTTGTAGGAATTCAGGAGATTCGCATTTAGTCAACAGTTATCATGGGCCTTCGATTACTACCACGGGTCCCACGGAAGTCCAGCTGAATGTCCGTGGCGCGGGGCATGTTTCGACCGTTCTCCTGGACGACGGCATATCCAGGCACCATATTCGACCCAGTGGGACAACAAGTGAGTAACCCGAACCGCGACGCGTTTCCACTGATCTACTGTCCATTTGATGATCTTGTGCACACTGCAATCGTCGTTGGGTCGTCGTGGAACCAGATCGGGGTCGTTTGCTGCGGAACCTGCTATTCAACAGAGTGTACTGAGTGATATGTTCCAAAGCACACGTGTCAGAACCAGTGTCGTGTGTTGCCGTATGCTCTGCCGCAGACCTCCATCTGTCCCACTGTACAGAGCAGGCAGTCCTCCAGCAACCACGTTCTGTGATGCGGTGTGGACGTCCAACTTGTTGCTGTTGTTTCACCGTTATTCAACCACTTTCCACAGATTCTCACGACAGTAACACGTGATCAGCCGACGAGATTCATCGTTTTCGATATAATCGTTCTCAGACGCCGGCCAAAAACTGTCTCGCCTCTGTAGTTGTCATTTCGGATAGTGAATATCCTATTTGTGGGCCGTAACGGCACTACATTGTTCCCCAATTCGTATCTGATCTTCTTATACACTTTCGCTGCCGCGTCACATGCCTGCAGCTCCACTCGGCAATTTCAGTCTCGCGGCAGGATGTGGTAATAACAATTTAGCTCATTACTGTAAGTATGCAATTTATGTAACTAAATTTTCATTTGATGAAGGTAACCGAAACGAAATAGACTTTTAAAGTGAATATTAAGTGGGGCAGTGTAATCATGCGATTTAGACTTTTCAGAATGAGATTGACGTGTCTTACGCAAGTGCGTCACTTCATATAATGTAGATCTGATTGTATGCGAAAAACCATACCAAGAGTTCCGGTGTACTCTTTCAGTCAATGCTGCTTCCACTCCAAGGCGTTTAGCTAACCTGTATTCAGCCATTAGCCTGAAATATACCTGTCGTTGACTTGAGAACTGAGAAACGTTACCCAGGTCCAATCGCAGTTCACCTTTTTTAATTTCATTTTTGTTTGGCACACCTATAAACCTATAGACTGTCGCTTCAAAAGCTAAGAAGTAATTCTATCATTTGAGTCGGTGCAGTGATCAGATATTAGTCCATCAGTTAACCATTTATGTAGATATCAAAATAATCCAACAAACCTCTACTCCAGGTTTTGAAGATGCTGTCCGCTCCCTTCACTGATTGGTGAGCGCATCTGCCTGCTATGCAGTAGAGACGGGTACAAATTCCAGCCGGGTCAGAGTTTTTTTCCACGCGGGAACTGAGTGTTTCGTTGTTATTATGATTGACATGTAAGTCCCCAATATGCCGTCGACTTAAAAGACTTGCAACTCGGTGACCGAACTCCCCCATGTGGGGAGTCCTACCCATCAATGCCATACAATCATTTTATTTTCATTTTATTCGGAAGTACTGTATGTTGGGTGAAAAAGAGGTACACATGTGTTTCAATTTCTTAAAAAGAAGCAGAATATGCTTCTTTGGGAAGAGCTACAGCAGAGCGCTGTGGCAGAAGGATCGTTTGAAGAATTAAAAATATCTGATAAAATTCCAACAGTTCACAAAGATAATATGTGCATAAGTCTATTGCAGAAATGGGAACACGAACGACTGAAGCATATGGTTATTGAATGGAATTCTATGCAACAGTTCTACAGTGAAGGGCAACTAGATATTAAATATATCAGCTCAAAGAAGAAGTAGCGGACACCTCAACAAAAGGAATTAAAAGAATTACTACTGTACAATTCAGTAGGCTGCCTCTTAAGATGGGGTTAATGAGATTGCAAGATATTTGATGTTTATGCTTGCTATCTATCGCTATGTATGTGCCATATTTTAAACCCTCTAGTGGAGTTACTAAATTTAGAGCGGGTTATTGAAGTGTGGGTACTTTAATAATCATGTTTTAACTACTTTTCTCTTTCCTTTTATATTGTGTCTTTGCTTTGATAATTTCTCTTTGCTTTGATACGTGTGTTTCATCCTGCCTTTGTTCGTAGTGCTATATTTTCCCCACAACGGTGGTTGTGCTGTAATTTTAATTAACTAATAAACCGGAATTACTAATCTGAACGTGGGTTCCCGTTTGTTAGCTACAAAACACTCAGGGAATAGCTACACATGTCAACCAAATTAATCCACATGGTTGAAGGTGTAGCTACAAAACAAAATGAAGGCGGGTGATCCTTCGAGAGATATACCTCACATTTTGCAAGTAATTATTTCATTGGCGTGCACGTCCGTCGTCCAGATCTCAGACGACAGTGATTCAAACATTAACTGCTGGCAAGCCGCGTCAGATATGACGTCATTACTAACCGCAAAGTTGCCGAACAGTATTGCACACAGACTGACACGTAGTAGTAACAGAACTGTGCTTGCGGCGAAACAGAGAGGTTGTGCAGTAGTACTCTCAAAAGGTGCATAATGTAATCTATTCTGAAACAATGAACTCAAAAGAGTCATTCATAATCTGTATTTGACGAAAATCGCTCCTAGTGTCTCTCCAGTGGGAAACACGGTGCCAAGTGCCATAATTCTATCCACTCTTTACGTCGCCGATGTGCGCGGCAACCACAGACTGATAGCCAGTGCATAGCTGCGCTTCATCAAATAAACGCCAGCACTTGAATAAAATAAAGCACATGGTCCGTAACCACGTACACTAAAAAGACGACCTCTAGCATTTCGATGATTTTTGACAAGATCAGTACTAATTAAAATAGGATGAGATTATAGGCTCTGATTACAAAGTTAAACAGTAAATTAAAGTTAAGGATTGGTCTGAGATATGCTGTGCGTTATCTGGATAAGACACAGCCCACACCATTGTGGAGCCACCACAAGTCTACAGAGTGCCTTTATGACACCTTGGGTCCATGGCTATGGCTTCTGCAGGAGAGGCGCTGCAGGCGATGTCGTGCTGCTACCAAAGACACTCGCGTCAGTCGTCTGCGACCACAGCTCCTAAAGAAGACGTTCGTCGTACGCCCCACATTGCTTTCTGACGTTATACCATGTGGTGTTGCCTGCCTGTTAGTACTGGCAACTCTACACAAACGACGCAGTACTCGGTGGTTAAGCGAAGGCCGTCGGCCACTGCTTTGTCTGTAGTGGCAGGTAATGCCTATAATTTGCTACTGTCGTTGCATTCTTCGCCCTCTGGATTTCGAAATACTGAATTCCCTAAAGATTTCCGAAATGGAATATCCCATACGTCTAGCTCCAACTACCATTCCGAATTCAAAGTTTGTTAATTCACATCGTGTAGCCACAATCACGTCTGAAAGCTTTTCACATGGCTGATCTGAGAAGAAATGACAGTTCCGCCAATGCACTGCCCTTTTAAACCTTGTGTACACGATACTACTGCCCTGTGTATATGAGAATAGCGCCATGACCTGACATTTTTACCTCAAGGTAAAGTTGAGCTCATTCGCGACCATCTCGTTCGTGCACAGGCTAATAACAGAACGTTAACAAATATATTTTGGGGTTTTTGTATAAATTAAAAGAAATAAATATTTAACAATACAAAAACATATTTCCTATATTTGTAAGATTGTAAAGGATTCTCATAGGCAAGAATTGTTGTTAAGTGCCTCAGTCGCACTTCATCTTTTCCGTCCACACCTTCTATAATTCTCTTTTGATGTAGCAACTGTCGTACATTTTCAGCCACAAACACATATTGTATCGAAAAGGACTTTCTTTTTCTTTTGGAGGATCCTCCAGTAATCACGGAACAGGAAATAGGATACCAGAAATGCAGATAAAAAAGAAAACATCCGCTACCATTGTATTGGCTCTCCAGCAAGGCTCTGTTCTGGCAACCAAGTAAGAAAGACATTTTAATTAAACCGCTGTCTCCTCCAGTGGTTTCGCTCTCAGCTAGCTGGCTCTCTTGATTAAAAGAAGGAATTTCATTTTTGCCTCTATACATTGCTACATAGTCGGGATTCATTTATTTGCAATATTCGTAATCTAAATATCATTCTCGTGAACGCTTTGAATTTTTTTTTCTACGTTACGTATTTTGTCCTGACTGGATTCACTACTTAGATAATTTAGTACGTACACACGACCAGTTTCTCACACACGGGTCAAGAAATATACATGCCGAAAAAATACCGATTCTGCACGTCAGTGTGCATTTAACTACAACCTACCAAATACTCTAAGGCTCTGCATATTAATATTATCTTGGTGTCATTGATATTGTATGGACATTCGATATACTTACAGGTAACGTACTATGTGACCTATATGTTCGCATATTAAATGTTAGCGCACCCCGTTTCTGAATTGAAGCGTAGGACCTGCAACTATAAAGCATAAACAGTCAGAGTTGTAAATACGTGAATAAAAAAAAATAGTCTACGATATTCCGATCGTATAGGTAGGTAATACATCTCAACAGTAACATAAAATATCGATAATCAACAAGCACTTCCTGCAACTCTTCTTTTTCTATTCTTTACTGTTCTTCACTTTCTAAGGGGGTGCTTTGGCTTGTGTCAGAGCTTTTCTTTTGGGAGTGGACGGCTGCCGTAAGTGATACTGTAATAATCAATTGAGGAGCATGACCTACCAGTACAAGGTGGAGTCCTCTGCTGCATTGCGTATCTCATGATGGACATACATCAAAACCCCCCACATCCAGTGATGTTGGACACACGTTAATAGGAATCATGTTACACTTATCACTAACATCTCAATTAACATTGGCCACCTGACCTCAAGTGAAAACATTAGTTCGGTATTCTACAAGATAACGCTAATAATGTTAGCGATAATATGAACTTCACTAATCATTATTTTTCCTGCGATGAATGGTTATTTTACCTGTGCAAAATTTGTCCTTGTCGTACCATCTGCAGTCATTTTTTGTATGTTTTATTTAAGATGCTCTCAAATGTAAATAGCGAGTTCTGCGTGTTCTTCAGCAATATGAACTCGAGGGCAGAGATGAAAGGCAAATCGTTGTACATTACAGTATTTTAACTGAATACATCATGTCTAAATAGTATAGTGCTTAACAGTCACAATCGTACTGTCGTCCGACAATTTTCTGCAGACTGCCCTGTGACTTGCGTAAAACCCACAAGACCGGGTCAAATAAAATCGGAATAAATTAATTCACACCTAATAGTAAAATATGAATCAGTGTCAGTTATTGCCAACAAGCCTACTTAAAAACTTAAATTACAATTTTTTATGTTAAATCGCATTCACATCCAAATAAGAAGGCGCTATGAAAGCAGGTTGGATTCCGTGGTAATCGAAGAACGCACTATGGGGCCATAGAGTGCAGGGAGTCAGTCCCCCATCCCCATTCGCGGAATCGCCACTGACACCCTTGCTATGGGAAATGCCAGGCAGGCGTGGCGAAGGGTCAGGCTGTATTTTGAACGAAAGCCGGCCTGGCGCTGAGTGTCTGTAGTGATACAATGCAGATTACATGTACATGGTGTGTGGCATAACAGAATCTGTTTTTCAGGGGCTATGTGGTCATGGAGTTCGTACCATTTGACGGCAGAGCCCCAGAAGAATTACTGTAGTAGATATAAACACTATGCACTCAAAATTTTCATGGAAACACGGGCTGTCAAAATGACAACTTAATAAGTGGAATGGGAACAAGAAATTTTAGGCCTTCTAGAAGATCGCGAGACACCGACACCTCGCCCAGGTACTACCAAAACCGAATGTTTACGGAAATGTAAACGCGCCTACGATTGGTTCTCGTTAATAATCTGGAAGTGGTAGTAAGGAGTACGACTGTCATTACAGAGGTCCTGCCGTATTGGCCAGTGCACGAGTGTAGTCATACAGAGGGCGTCATTTGGACACATGTTGGAGCACCGAGATTAACAAAACACTTAACTGGCTAAACACCTGCAATGCGAGCAATGTAGGGTGACCAGCCTCTTGTAAGATGACTTCTTATTCATCGGCGCTAACAAGAATCAATATTCAGCGAATCACAATAACACGATGCCAAAAAACGAAGAACATAGCGTTTTTCTTGCAGAAATGGGGATGGGAAAGACCCACCGACTAAAATCAATGCCAATACTTTAGTTCTCAATAACTAGTGTTTTTCGCTGTTTCTTTGGCTTTATTTCTAACTTATTATTTTATGTTTTGCTTATAATCGGTTAAAAAACTAAAATATGAATTAGTTACAACAGCAGAGCTTCATATAATGTGAAATATTGCATTATTACACAAAATGGGAGAAGCTATCAATGCTAGTTTAATAGCGGTGCCGACAGAAACAAGCAACAATCATATGGCGTAAGAATTGGTGCAGCATAGGAGAGACAATAACGTACCTGTTACCATGTGATGCAGCCTCTCAGAAGATACACGAATACGTGCAGCATGCTGAAGTTCACAAGGGCGTGGGATAGGAGGTTTGCGAGAGTGAATGAGGTACAGAGAGAACTTAACGGTTAATTCGGGGACAGTAGACAGTTCATCAGACATGGAGGCATGGTAGGAGAATGCTGAACACGTACATTTCAGTGAGCTGAAGGATCGCAAAGTGAAATGAATGGGGGAACGAATAAAGTCACACACAGGATAACGAGGAAATTTCAGAAGTTGAATTTAGGAGAGTAGGCGAAAGAGAAATTACGCGAGGAGCAGAGACTTACAGATGAAAAGGCAACGAAAAGGCAACACAGAGTGATACCACTCATGAGCCCATACCTCAACCAGGAGCATTCGACCTGCAGGGTTCTGTGATTGAACTGTTGAAGAGTAGTGAGAAAAGAAATGGAGAACTATTTAAGAAAAGCGAAAAAAATTAACGAAGAACGATTTTAAAAAGGCGGGGAGAAGAGGGAATCACAAAAGGAAAAAAAAAACAGGAAGTAGTTTGAAAATCTAAATAAAAAATACATCAAGTTGGAGCCAGGACTTTTTAAGAAAGCATATTAGTGCCAACGTTCTAAACAGTGAAGCAATCGAAATATATAAGAGAGAAGCTTTTCCAAAATCGAGGATCTTCAACTGATGATGGAGATAAGGTCATGAAACTCATTATGACTATTGGATAGAAGTTTCAGACTTATCATTTTGCTGGTTACCATGCCTAATTGCTACATCCAATCAATGTATGAAACTCGCGGCAAATCCATTTTCTACCGCTATCTGTCTAAGAGTTTTCATTTCCTCGTTCTTGTTTTCAGGACTTGCAGGTATGGAAGTTGCCCTGTCCACCGCATTTAAAAAAAATGCTAATTTATGTTTATGGGGTGGCATGAGGACTCATGAATAAGAGCCCTTATGAAAGGGGGTTTCCTAAAACTTCCTATCTCGATTTGTTAATATTATTATCGATCCTCAGGTCCAGATGATTTAAGACTCCATTTAGCTCATTCGCTGCCATAAAAACTATGTCCCTATGCATCTTATTGATATTTCCATAGTATACTACAGGTCCGAGGAAGAAATAAAGGAGTTCAATAAGATGCATAAGGACATGTTGAATTGCATAAAGACATGTTGTGCTTTACGCGTTATACAGAATGATTACAAGGAATTAAAAAATTTGCTAAATCTGCACCTTTTGCAGCGTTGGACATAAATGCATAATCCGACGACACCAGTGACCCTGGTTTCGTTGTAGGTTACTCTTTGATACTAGATTGTTTATTACATCTTACGAATAATTTCGTAACCGAAGACGGACGTGCTGAGACAATGGTGAAAACAGCAAACTTTTGATGTTATCTATACCGTAGATCAACGATATTGCATGCAAACGTCTGTCGATTTCGTTCAAACGGCACCTAGATCACACACTTCTTCGTAAAGATCCCGCAAAGACAGGTGTATTTTGTGCGCACTTTATGGACGTGCTAAGGGAGATGAGGTTTCCCCTGAGCGACATTTCAGTTACATGGAAAAGCTGATAGAAAATTTCGCAGTGTAGGGAATCCAAACAATTCCGAGTTGTCATTGAGATCTTCTCTTTAGTTCACAAAATACAGAGTATATATGGTGATTTCACTCCACCAAAAATTTGAAATTTTTGCTTTCTGAAATGGTAGTAAAATAATCTATCTATAGTGGCTTTTGATGGACCGACTGTTTTCTGAAATCAGTAATTTTTGTTCGTTGTCCGCATGTCCTCTGTTAGTAGTAAATAACCTAAGTTTTAATAGGTCTGTGTAACGCTAACTGTAATCTGTGAGAATATATTCATGTATGTTTGTATCGATGTAGGTAAAATTCTTGAGAAAGATTAAGATAAAGTTCAACGGTTCCCCGTGCACCGAGGCTGGCATAGTCGTAGCAAATGATAAGAGTGTACAAGAAGCATAGCTTGTTTATGGAAGTACGCTGATGTGGAAAACTTAGGGATGAAAGTAACTTCGTAGTGTGTAACTGCCAGGTAATGTAGCTCCATATAACTAGGACCATACATAGACAGAACTTTTACATTATGGTACAAAAGATAAGCCAAAGCAGTACCCATTAAGACGAACAGAAATAACACTTTTATTCGAAGATAATAATTATACTGAAGTTGCAGTGATTCATAAAGTTCCTCTGGACATCACGAAAGGCAGAACATGGTTTTAATACGCTTTGCGCTCAGTACGGACGGCAGTTCATTACCTGCAACGTCCTTCCATGTTGTCTGCATGACTGGTAAGGAATTGTTGTAGTAGGACTTGCGATTCCTCCAGTAGAACGGTCGATATCTATTCGACTGTCGTTGTTGTATGTTTTGTATGTGCAGTACGTCTCCCCAACGCATCAACCTACGCAATCAATTGGATTTAAGTCTGTGGAACGAGCAGGTTAGTGCGACCTCTATTTCGACGAACTCCAACTGAAAAGTTCCATGAAGTTCGCGAATTGTCACACATAAAAGTGAAGCCACAGTTGATTCTACCCTCGAAAAAGACATATATATTTTCATTCGATGTGTCATACGTTGTACTCTGAACATTTTTTTCAATACTAGTCTTCAGTAGTCGATATGTTACACCGTAGACATTCTGAATATGAGCATTCTCATCTTTGGTTGCCAGAAACATTGTCGCTGCCATCGTAGCATTCTATAAGAAGTAAGTGAGAGACTCGTATGTTGGGCACACTATTGAGCGGTCTGGAAACAGATTTCAGAGTATAGAGATAAAGATACAGATGATGTTGAATTTTAGAAATATAATTTGGTAATGATTAATTTCGGAAATATGAAGATTTACAAGTAATTTTGTTGCTGCGTTTCTTACCTGCATGTAATTTATGATGTGTGAGGAAAGGATATCGATGGCACCGATCACAACAGTGAAGCAAATAAAATACGTATGGGAGAAGTCAGTCAAGAAGTGAAACCTATACAGAAGACTTTTGATTCACAGAAGAAGCGTTAGGCAATGTAATCGAAGAAGTCGAATATGAACCACAGCCATCGAGCAGTTTTCGCCATGCAAGGACACCACATCTGATTGGGCTAAACCAGTAAATCTATATGTGCATGATGTAACTAGAGATATCGTGCAACTTATGGCGACGATGAATCAAATCAAGTAAGAGAAAATACGGAAGAAAGAACAGGTTACATCATATCAGGGGAGTACTGACACATTCAACTCCACTGGTAATCACAGCCACAACTGTGGAAATTTTATCGTGCGATGTTGACGAAGAACAGAAAATAGTTTGTGTCAGAGCAATAATATTTGTTGTTTACTGATTCAGTGAACTGCTTGTACCCAAAGATTTGGACTGAGCTGTTCGTAGAAGCTTTACCTAGATCATGATGAATGCTGGTCAAAAACAGAGCAGGTTCAAGTTAAGCTGAGAATACTGATGGTGGAGCTTCATATGGATCTGCTGTGGCAGGACCCAACACAATGTTTCATGGGGATGATCGACAGAAATCAATTCTTAAGCGTCATTACAAGCCAGCAGAACAAATCCGAATTTCATTGACGAAGCTACCATGCCAAATACAGAGGGAAATCATAATCGCTTGTAGGAACTTGCAAGTTGTACGAGTATTCTAACACCTACTACAAAAGTTAAGACACGATTGTAGTAGAGGAGTGAGGAAACTTGTGCGGTTTATAATGACGCGTTTTTCACCAGCAACATAATAACCAAAACTAGTGAAAGAGAGAGAGAGAGAGACCAGCCATGAAGAAATGTAAATATGTAGAATAGAAGAAATGATCACTTACAACGGGGACCACGGTATCGGCCAGATGATAGGATAATAACTGGAGATGTAACGATGAACGAAAAGAGAGAGACTACGAAGGGGAAGTACGTGGACCCAAGCCAATGAAGAACAAGGGAACACTCTAGGAAGCTGATTAGTAAGGTTGGTTCTAACATCGCAGTTAGTAACGTTAAATCTACCGGGAACCCTATTTATAAATTACGACAAACTGAAGGAAACGTAGCTACAGGAAAAAGGAATTTGACAGCAGGACAGAGGAAATTACTTTTCCGAACATAAGAGTGAACATGAGGGACAGTTTAGTACAGTGAATAATCGATTATCGAAGCCGAGAGCCGGTATTGCTCAAGAATGTCTATGAGTCATGTGACAGAAAACCAAAGTGGCCATCACTACAAACACAGGTACAGTGAATGGATAATGTGTAAGGGTTAAGGAGCAAGTAAGAGCAGATTTTGAATGTTAGTACATATATTTAATGCGGATTTCTTAATTGTAAAGAATTTGAGAGTGAAAGCAGGTCTTGACTTTGTGAAATATTGCTGTGTCGTACTACACTTGAAGGAGAGGTCTGCACAGTTGAGTCTGTAGGACGAAAAGACCGAATTAAAATTCTTCGATAATGCTGAAACATCAGGAGAAACAAGTTATTCACTACGACTTATTGAAACTTATAAAGAAGAGGGAATTACGTTCAGGAACGAAGAGGAGCCAATGAAAGAAGCAGTAGGCAAAGTTACCTATGACCCAACAAGCTCTTCTGAGGCGGTCCAAACAGATGAACTGACGAAAGGTATCACTCCAGATTCGATCACAGGAAGTAGCGAAATAGATAACGTAGAAGATGAGTAAGATGAAGGCGAATGGGAAGGTACGTAGGCCAATGAATTGGATGAAGATGGGACTCACTACATAGGACTCACTGTACTAGAAGAGGATTGTCCAATATTCGATATTTTTAACTTCGTAGATGCACTGTTAAAAGCATCAAAGGAGAAAAAGTCCTAGGTGAGGATGAGAGTACTTTAGATGCTGGAAAATTTTCAAGTGTGCTACCGATAGGAACAGACAAGATGGGGATGAACAACAAAGAGGATGCAGACAGATGAAGAAAGTTGGTGAGGCTACTCTTAGTAAACAATCGATACTGTTAATACATTAGTGGGACATGAGGGAGATTAGATTAATAAATAAGACAAATTGAAGACTACCCTTCTGTTACACGTAAAAGCTGCCAAGAAACAGTACAACTAGCACCGGAGAGGATTTGTGTAAAAGCTGAGAGGAGGAAAGGTTGATGAGAGTATGCTGAGGCAAATTTTTGTACCTCTCCACGTACTGTAGAAATGTTAGATAGCTGAATTGGCCAGGAGGACAATGACAAATGAAAAAGCAACTGAGATGATAAGAGAGTGAACTTGGCTCAAGCCAGGAAGAAGAAAAGGTAACCATGGATATACAATCAAAGATGGAGAGACAACAAACCACTACCAATGGGAAACATTAAATCCAACGTTAAGAGTAAGAGGACATAAGGTAGGATTGAACAGCCAAAGCAAACAACAAGTAATAGAAGAAATCATTGTGTTATAATTTTCAGATATCAGTGAGAACCGTATTACGCTTGTAATTTAGATTTAGATAATCCACAACGTGAGATAGCAAATATATTCGTATGATGGAAGGTGATGGAGGAGTGTAGAAACTTATTGGAGGAAAGGTAGTTTTCTTGATTTCGCTTTTTGGTGGTAAGTTCCTGTGGGACTAAACTGCTGAGGTCATCGGTTCCTAGGTCGACACACTATTTAATATAACTTAAACTAACTTACGCTAAGGACAACACAAACACCCATGCCCGAGAGAGGACTCGAACCTCCGACGCGTGAAGGCGCGCGATCCGTGCCAAGGTCGTGCGGCTATCCTGGGCGGCTGATGAAAGATAGTAAATGAAGATAACAGAAGACGAGTAAGATGGTAGGATATGTGGGGTAGCAATCGTTGTTTTAGGTTTGTAGGTGAAGTATTGCATGTTTGCAAGTAACTAGGAGTTGTGTATTGGATAACCAGTGCTGCATGTCAATATAAACAAACGCATTTAAATAATTAACCATTACATAAACCTCACCAGAGCTCCCATCGCAAATAAATTCATTAGTGAAGATTCAATCAAATAGTCATTACATATACGAAAGAGTGTGCTTAAAAATTTTAAGTAAGAGAATTGTATCTATGACTTAACCGAAGTGATATAAATTAAACATTAAAGATGAGTTTTTAAAGGAATGTCAGTTTTTCAATTATACAGTGTAGTGTTAAGTAATCAAAGGTAGATTGATGCTGAAATGAGAAAAATCATTAAAGGTAAAATGTTGTGTCTAATAGCTAACAGCAACAAAAAAAATTTCAAGGTATTGAGAATGTTTATTTGTGCTCTTGTTAAAGATGAGTGATAAGATCAGGAAAAAGTTTGTGTTTTTTTTATAAAATTGTGATAATAATATATGAATTGTTAAACTGTCTGAGGTAACACCAGTCACACGATGGAGGAAGGCAAGGGAGTTGCGGATGAAGCAAAACAGAAAGTATGAGGTACGAGTTCAAAAATGGTTCAAATGGCTCTGAGCACTATGCGACTTAACTTCTGAGGCCATCAGTCGCCTAGAACTTAGAACTACACTCCTGGAAATTGAAATAAGAACACCGTGAATTCATTGTCCCAGGAAGGGGAAACTTTATTGACACATTCCTGGGGTCAGATACATCACATGATCACACTGACAGAACCACAGGCACATAGACACAGGTAACAGAGCATGCACAATGTCGGCACTAGTACAGTGTATATCCACCTTTCTCAGCAATGCAGGCTGCTATTCTCCAATGGAGACGATCGTAGAGATGCTGGATGTAGTCCTGTGGAACGGCTTGCCATGCCATTTCCACCTGGCGCCTCAGTTGGACCAGCGTTCGTGCTGGACGTGCAGACCGCGTGAGACGACGCTTCATCCAGTCCCAAACATGCTCGATGAGGGGCAGATCCGGAGATCTTGCTGGCCAGGGTAGTTGACGTACACCTTCTAGAGCACGTTGGGTGACACGGGATACATGCGGACGTGCATTGTCCTGTTGGAACAGCAAGTTCCCTTGCCGGTCTAGGAATGGTAGAACGATGGGTTCGATGACGGTTTGGATGTACCGTGCACTATTCAGTGTCCCCTCGACGATCACCAGTGGTGTACGGCCAGTGTAGGAGATCGCTCCCCACACCATGATGCCGGGTGTTGGCCCTGTATGCCTCGGTCGTATGCAGTTCTGACTGTGGCACTCACCTGCACGGCGCCAAACACGCATACGACCATCATTGGCACCAAGGCAGAAGCGACTCTCATCGCTGAAGACGACACGTCTCCATTCGTCCCTCCATTCACGCCTGTCGCGACACCACTGGTGGCGGGCTGCACGATGTCGGGGCGTGAGCGGAAGACGGCCTAACGGTGTGCGGGACCGTAGCCCAGCTTCATGGAGACGGTTGCGAATGGTCCTCGCCGATACCCCAGGAGCAACAGTGTCCCTAATTTGCTGGGAAGTGGCGGTGCGGTCCCCTACGGCACTGCGTAGGATCCTACGGTCTTGGCGTGCATCCGTGCGTCGCTGCGGTCCGGTCTCAGGTCGACGGGCACGTCCACCTTCCGCCGACCACTGGCGACAACATCGATGTACTGTGGAGACCTCACGCCCCACGTGTTGAGCAATTCGGCGGTACGTCCACCCGGCCTCCCGCATGCCCACTATACGCCCTCGCTCAAAGTCCGTCAACTGCACATACGGTTCACGTTCACGCTGTCGCGGCATGCTACCAGTGTTAAAGACTGCGATGGAGCTCCGTATGCCACGGCAAACTGGCTGACACTGACGGCGGCGGTGCACAAATGCTGCGCAGCTAGCGCCATTCGACGGCCAACACCGCGGTTCCTGGTGTGTCCGCTGTGCCGTGCGTGTGATCATTGCTTGTACAGCCCTCTCGCAGTGTCCGGAGCAAGTATGGTGGGTCTGACACACCGGTGTCAATGTGTTCTTTTTTCCATTTCCAGGAGTGTAATTAAACCTAACTAACCTAAGGACATCACACACATCCATGCCCGAGGCAGGATTCGAACCTGCGACCATAGCGGTCGCTCGGCTCCAGACTGTAGCGCCTAGATCCGTACGGCCACTCCGGCCGGCTGAGGTACGAGTAATAGCTGTGTTGCTGCCCACCGGTTTTGCTCTGATGCCCTCATTGTGGTACACGAAACCATCCAGTCTGATTGCTATGATGTGGTATGCGTTATGTTATGAGGACAATACACGCTACCTCGTCACCACGCAGTGAACACTCTTGCAACATATGGACCGAAGAAGAATTTTCGGAAACCAGTTATCACCTCGCCATGAGTGAACGCTCAGCTGTTTGTCCGACGAATACCAGCCACAAGACAGATGTGCTCCAACAGCCCTGTTTCCTTGCCAAATGATGATGTCATGTGGGGTCTGCATGCAATTACTGTCAACGAACCGCTAGGTGTTGCCCCTGCGATGAATGTGCTATTTTTTATACATAATGAATATTAAAACAATCACATAACATCACAAAATCCCAAGGGAATTTTAATTTTAATGTAGAAGCTTCTATACGGAGAGGAACATTTTTTGAGTGAGTATCGCAACCGCTTTTTAAATGAGTATTAATCACGAGTCAGGATGTTGGACGAATGAAAAGACTCTAAGCCACTCAGTTTCAATGAATTTTGTGACATTATTGAGAAAGGAAGAAACACGATTACGATTTTTTCGTTGCCGTGTATCCAAAACAGTCGCGAACTGTTGTGATCGTATCAAGAACTGGAACTTTTTTAGACAATTTGTGGTCATCAGTAGTGTGAACATTTGAACTAACGATTCCATATCTGTGTCCGACAGAAACAATAGGGAGAAATATTAGATTGAGAACAAGCTTTTATTTCAAACAGTTCACCTTCTTGTCAACCCGGCGTTAACGTGCACGAGAAACTACACTCGTTACAGTGATCTCTGAACTCAGAAACTAATTCTGTACATGCTTCACCAAACCAGTGACTATGTTGATATTACGTGCCAAAATAGTTTTCTATCTCAAACGAAGATAATATTTCATGTGTTTCTTTCTTTCAGGGACAAATTAATCCATGATATGTATGTCTTTGATTTGTATAACAGAGGCTGATCTGTATGTCATAATCATGGAAAATGAACAATGTTGCTATTTCATGTCTGCGCGAGGTGAAAGTCAATAATTAGTCCACTATTTTGTATCGCTATTTACCTAGTGTTTGACCCCTCTCTTTGCTGTCAATGTATACACATGTGTACACCAATTTTGATTAATGGTGATACAAGTAAGGGTCTGTTTGAAAAGGTCACTTTTGCGTTATTACGCCATGAGTTTTGTATATGTTTTGTGATACGTGTGTTGCTGTATATATATCTCGAATGTCATATATATATATATATATATATATATATATATATATATATATATATATATATAGACCTTATGTTACTTTGTTCACCATGTCTAATTCATATATATTAGTAAAAGGGGCTGAATGATTTATATTTTAAGTTAATTGTTTGTGAGTGTGAATGATTAATTGACGTTAAAAGAATGGTAAAGTATGATTGATCCTAAGCCATCAGGGAGTGAAGAGGTAAGAAAAGTAATAATGCACTAATTTTGTGAGGTCTGCATATGTTAATACAACAATAGAAATTGTATTGTTAATTTCAGAAAAGGAATGAATGAGTTCATAAGCTTGTACCCTTACTAAATAACATGCTTTTAATAAAATGAAGTTAATCTGTGAGGCAAAGAGACTGTGTGATGGCTTATTCTACTGATGAAACATATAATTAATGATAATGTGTATCACTGGCAAAATTTTGTTCTTTAGCAAATAGGAAGTGCCAAAGATGAGCACATAATCCGAACGCCACGTTAGGACAAATTTCCTTGATACATTTAAGCTGTAATATCTTCTGAGTGCAAATGCATCCGCATAAATTTAAAAAGGACTGGTAGGTCTAATGTAACATAAATGTTTCTTCCAAACTCTACAGTAACTTATGTAGACCCCATAGGAAAGAGTCAAATCAAATCAATATAGATCCTACTGGATAATGAAATGTGAATAACTTCCTGTGATTGCCAATGCTTCTCTGCTTAGATTACTATTTCCTATGTTACACTGATAGCATAGCTAAATGAGAAGCTACTGTGAAAGCAAGTTGGATTCTATTGAGAACGAGGGAGGTGCGTTAGGGTCCATAAAGTGCAGGAGGTCAGTCCCTCCATGCCATTCACTGAATGGCCATTGATGCCCGTGCGATGGGAAACGCCACGCATACACGGTCATAGCCGTTCTGTATTTTTTTTAAAAAGAAAGCCACACTGTCGCCATACAGAGCAGATTACATCTCCGTGATGTGCAGGACAACGGAGTCTGTTTTTCGTGAACTGTATAGTTACAGGATGAGTGTCATTTAATGGCAGAGTCCCAGAAGAACTGCCATAGTAGTGGGAAACTGCAACCAGTCGAAATTCGCCGAAAAATATGGGCTGTTAAGATAACATCTTAGAATGTGGACAGGAAGAAAAGGATTAGGGACACTCTGAAGATTATGAGATGCAAACATCTCTCCCAGGTGACACCAAAACCGAATGTTTCAGAAAATGTAAAAATGGCAACCACTAGTTCACATAAATAATTTACAAGTGGTAGTAAGGAGTGTAACTGTGCTTACAAAGGGCCTGGCGTACTGGCCAGAGCAAAAGTGTAGGCAGAAAAGGAGAGGAATTTAGACACATTTTCGAGCACCAGAACTAACAGTTTATTTAACTGGTTAACAGATCCCCTAATCCAATTGACAAGACATTAGTCTACTAAGTTTAATGTTCGTCCGATTTCTTGACCGTGAATTTAATTAATAAGCTGAGTTCACTGACAGATTTGTCTAATTTCATAGACAAATAAATTCTTTTGTCGTTAGTGTGATGAGTGGTAATATACTTTCGTCAGGTATACAGGACCAAACAGAGATATTTAGTTAAAGATTCCATTCAAAGTAATTCATCTACATATCACGTAAGGATCTGTAACATTACAATATCAGTGATTAATATAGTGTGGAAATTTGCTCACCTTCCGTAATTTTGTCGTTATTGAATGGTATAGTCACTATGGTGTTAGCAGCAGTACATAAACTGAGTAAGAAGAGTAAAACAAAGCGTGACTATACTAAACTCTTATTGTAATAAAGCTTTTACACAAAATATGAAGAAATTTCTTTTTTATAGTTGTTGGAATTAATTGTGATTTCCCATCGTCGTGTATCATTATAAAACTATAAGCGAAAGCTAAAATTTGATCTAAGCTCTGCTGAAATTTGTACCGATGAACACGTGTGGAATGGTCTTAGTAGGTTGCCAACACATAGGTAACAAATGTCAGGTTATCAGTTCATAGTTTCGGTGATGGCACGTGATCGTGGCCTCGCAGATGCACATGTACGTCCGAGGGCACGAACGAAAGGAAGTACTTTGCCGTGCAGGCTGGGGGATCTCGATGGCTATCTATCACGGCGAACGGATGTGTTGAGCAACACTCGTAATTGAAAATATTTACGCAGGGAGACCCCAGATTCTGGGGAACTCTGAGGACTTATACTCGTCACTGAGTTCGAACGACAAGTTGTGGTATAAATTTGATACGTGTTAATGCACATCACTGACTCATCGACAGGGTGGTGAATTTTTGTGTGGTGAAACAGATTGAACCTGCTAGTGCACGTGTTCAGAATGACGACAATTCCCATTTGTATACCATGACGCTGCAACAATGGCGTGGATCAGTGATTCCGGAGTTTGTCTTCTCGTTCTGATTCTACGCTTTTGCGTAGGGTACGTACACCATAATAATTCATTTTCGGCGTGATTAAACTAGTTTGGCGAGTTACGTGTCGGATTTCGACTAGAGATCTTCAACCGATGTTTGTTTATCGATGTTTCTGAAGTATTGCCAGAAAGAGTGGCTGGCATTGCTCAAAGATTCGTCCTTCGTTACTGGTTGCGGACTAGAGTCGAAGCCGCGGCCAGAGGTTATATTTGTCATACCAACGTCTGAGGGCTTTAGCGTTTTTCCTTCAGTGTTTCACTCCTTATTATCCGTAGCGGTCGCTCACTGCAGCAGAGGATCCAGGATCAACTTACCTCGCGACTTTGTTCCATCTTATTAACGCTATTCTCACGTTTATGAATTTCACTTTCTTTCCTGAACAAACGTGATAGCAAATTACTTCCCAGAAACTGATTAACGGCGAATTTTATTCAGTGACGGGTGTCACACAGCGCGTTCTTCGCAGATTTCGGCACATGTTCCAGCTGCGATGCCATTAGCGTGATGCAGCACCTGGAATGCGTTCTAAATGAACACTCCACCAGTTATATATGGTAGTGCCGTAATGATGTCACAAACTTTCAGCGATGATGAAGAATAAATGTATCTATTTGAAGTAAGGGATCATAGTCAGGAAACGACCAACTCGAAAATCGATCGGACACTTCTGACAGGTGAATACACGTATCGGCACTGTTGTTAAGATTGTAAAGTACGCAAATTTCAGAGGTCATAGTATGGAAGAAACATGCGCTCTAAAGGGTATACCTTAACAGCTAAGAGCACTTCTGCTACTACCTATTTTCCTTTCATGATTTTGGAGGAGGCAGAATATACGAAAAGAAGTAGAAAATGTGCATTAAGTACGAGTTCTAAAATGCATACCGTATGAACTATGAGTACTTGTTGAGAAGAAGAGACGTATTTCAAAGTAGTGAAGCTCTTAGGGGACCCTTGTTTATTGCATTTTTTTTTCTTGTTTTGGTCCATACTACCACCTCTCGCAACTCATGTGCCATATATGACTGTAACTAGAATATTTTTATACATATGTGTTATCGATTTTGAGGGGATTATACTAGTCACCGTAATTCAGGATTCAGCAGCTCATCATTGTTGCCCCGCCCCAGTCACTCACATATTTGTTTAATGGTGATTAAAGCGAGAGCGTTGTTTTCAGCGCAACCACTATTTCCCGTATAAATGTATTACTTTTTTAACCTTAAGTCACTTACAGAAACTTAACCACAGTTGGGGGTCTATTGGAATGCTGCGTTCACTGACTGTGTAGGTGGCAAGGCACTAAAGAAAGCAAGTTACAAGACTGTGACAGCGGGCAGAGGTCTACAACAAGACTCATAGTCAGTTGAGTTAGTAGTGTTTAGGAAAACAGGCAACCTGGCAGTTATACTGTTAGTTATAAAAGCCCACTATACTGCACACTAGTAAGTGGTCAAACTCAAATATTAATTCTACATGCGGGAACACCACTAAACAGTGTAAACGGAACAAAACTGGATAAATTTGTGCTGCGGTGCTTCCAAATTACGGTATTGCTGTGTAAAAGTTACACTGCTGACTTCAAGGAGCAAATAAATTATTTTGAGTTATTTTAGAAAATTTAACGTTCTTGCATTCCTAATACCTTTGCTAAAATCGACGATCTTCGTGTGATTATGGAGGTAAGGATATGAAACACATTGTGACTGTTGGGTAGAAGTTTTAGTGACTAGCTACCGAGTCTTTCTCTTGCGTAGCCATTCTTCTTGTGGCAATTGAGATGCAAACCAACAAGCAGTTACCGTTTGAACAGGCAGCCACAGAAAATATGAGAAATTATCCTGTGCGATAAGATATGGTGTGTGTGGGGAGAATAAACGTCTATTGATTCGTTAAGGCCCACTCTTCTTGTAACAAACGGTACGCAAAGCAACAAGCAGTTGCCATTCGTCTCGCAAGGGGAAAAAAAAAAAAAAAAAACAAAAAAAAAAAAAAAAAAACAGGAATTGTGAAAGAGGGAGCTAAATATTTCATGGAACAATGTTACACCTCACGAAATCAAACGGTGGTGCGTCCCACGTTGCCCTTCCACTGATGCCATGTAAATCAGCGTCAGATTCATCCTTGCACAAGAGGATGATGAGCCAATTTAAAAGTGCCAGATAAAAATTTAATATCCGATGCGCTAATAACGCGGGCTAAATCCCTGCGATAAATTTTCGCCGTTTTTAAGTCGGTCCTCGCATATATGGCCGCTAGAGATGACTGGTGTGTGTAAATTTGCAGCTGCATCAGATTCAGACCGCCCCATACATACAAATTTTCATTCCGCATCATCGCTAATGCCTTTCTGGCGGCGCATTTGTGGATTTAGAGCGTGTCGGGGCATTTCATTATCTAGTTCGCGCGGTCACTGGTATTTCACGTCTGTCGCTGAATTTTGGACGTTTGCTCTCCCCGTGTATCCTCGTCTCAATACGCAACTGAAACAGCTTCCAGTTTTGAAAGTCTTTGAGAAGAGAAAGTTAATAAGTAAAATTAAATAATTTAGGAATTAAAACAAAAACTACTGACTATTTTCTACTTGCTTTTAAGATAACATGGAATTATCCCCTCAAAATGGTACGCAGTCTGTCAAAAGCTGTAGTCTTATCCTGTGCTTATTAAGAGTAACGTGCCACTTGCAAACATGAATAATGTACAAACGAAACTGACGTAAGAGAACCCAACAAGATGAGGATAAGGGCCTCTCGAGAAGAAGCCTTTCTGAAAAACTATGCATACACACACACACACACAAACACACACACACACACACACATGCACACACACACACACACACACATCCTCACTGTAAGTCGTTCTGCATTTGGACAGGCACCTTTAATGTTCCCAGATCCTTCCTACATGATGTACTTTACGCGTTACACAAGTTGATTACAAGGAATTTGCAAAATTTAGTAAACCTAGACCTTTCGCAGCGTTGGACATAAATGCATGATCCTAAGACTTAATCAGTGAGGCTGGTTTGAGGGTTAGTTTTTGGCACTTGATTGTTTATTACATGTTATGATTAATTTCGTGACCGAGGACGTTAGTCTTCACAAGGAAACGGACGTGCTGCAATCAGTTCTGAAAACAACAATCCTTTGATGTTGTCTACACCGTCGACCGACGATATTACTTGCAAACGTCTGTCGAGCTCGTTTAAACGGTACCTGGTTCACAAACTACTTCGTAGCGATCCCACAAAGAGATGGGCAGTTTATGTGTACTTTATGGACGTTGCTAAAGGGCATGAGGTGACCCCTGAGCGTCATTTCAGTTACACGTGGAAAAGATGACAGACAATGTCGAATTGTAGGGGATACAAAAAATTACGAACTGTCGTTGAGATTGGACGTCACTCCTCGAAAGTACTGTTTCGTTTGCAGGATGCAACGACATACAGAAGATTTCTCTCCGCCAAGGGAAGTGTCATGGAAGTATCACAAAGTGGCGTATTGAAACACCACTTACTGCTAGACGTCATAGCTGAAGAGAATGAGCAGCAATTAATTTGCAGACAGGGAACGTCATGATATCATTATCATGCGAAAGTAATGGTTGGTTGGTTGGTTGCTTGGGGAAGGAGACCAGACAGCGTGGTCATCGGTCTCATCGGATTAGGGAAGGATGGGGAAGGAAGTCGGCCGTGCCCTTTCAGAGCAACCATCCCGGCATTTGCCTGGAGTGATTTAGGGAAATCACGGAAAACCTAAATCAGGATGGCCGGACGCGGGATTGAACCGTCGTCCTCCCGAATGCGAGTCCAGTGTCTAACCACTGCGCCACCTCGCTCGGTTGCGAAAGTAATGGCGTACCTATGTAAAGAAAACTAGGAAATCAGTTAATTGAATGATGATAAATGGAAACGTCGGAGATCACTCCCACTCTCCGGACCTTAGTGTGAGACTTTCTTCTCATGAAGTTCTTCAGTGTACAACGTTTACATCTGGCCACTTCCTACGAAATAGTCAAAATTTAGGAGGTGTGTTATCACAGTTATGGAGAGCAGTACGATACATCTCTGTTATCTGTCCTAGGGGTCCTGCGAATGTATGTAAAAAATTCAAAATTTTGGTTTCTGAAACGGTAGCAAAATAATCTATGTATACTGATGGGCCGATAATTTGGATTCGTTCTTAATACGTCTTCTATAATTAGTGAATATCTTCAGTTGTAATTTGTGAGAATATAATCACACATGTTTGTGTCAAAGTGCGCACAGTACCTGGGTAAGATTAAGGGAGGAAGATAGAGTTTGCCGATTCCTCGTGGATCGACGTTGGTACAGGCGTTGCAAAGGATACGGGTGCACAAGGAAGAGAACGAAAATGTGCAAGCGTGACCTGTTTATGGAAGTACACTGGCGTGCAAAGTTAGGGACGAAAGTAACTTCCGTGTGGTGTAATATAGCTCGATGAAACTAGTACCATACACAGAGAGGAGTTCTAGATTATAGTACAGAGTCTAAGTGAAAGTAGTACCCATAAGAGGAACTGAAATTATACTTTTATTCGAAGACAATAATTGCACTGAAGTTGCTGCGATTCGTGATGGTCCCCTGGACGTTATGAAAGGCGGCACATGGTTTTAATAGGCTTTGTGGTCAGTACGGACGACATTTCACTCCCTGCGACGTCTTTCCATGATGTCTGCACGGTTGGTAAGCAGATCTTGTGGTAGGACTTTCCATTCCTCCACCAGAACGGTCGATATCTGTTGGATGGTCTTTAGTGGATGTATTGTTCGTGCAATGAGTCTCCCCAACGCATCAACACATGCGATCAATGGGATTTAAGTCGGTGGAACGGGAATGTTAATCCAACCTCTAGTTCTGAGAACTCCACCTGAACGGTTTCAATGCAGTTCGCGGATTGTCACTCGTAAGAACGAAGTCAGCCACGATTCCACCGCTAAAAACGACACATGGGGGAACACAATGACGTTGACCAGTGAGCGTACTGTTTTCGAAGACATGGAGGTCAGTACAACCACGCAACATTATGTCTCACCATAGAACAGTTGTTGGACCATTGAAACAATGACGCTCGACAATGCTCCTGCGTGCATTGTGTGTTCCCACCTTTCTCCATATCCGGGGACGTCCAGCATTGTCGATCGTGATCGTGGCCAAAATGGGAGCATGTTCTGGAGCATGCATCGTAGTCCATGGTGATCATACATCCTATTGAGAACTATGTCCTGTCTTTTGACATGTCCAGGGTAACATCATAAATGGTGATGCCTTCAGTATAATTATTGTTTTTGAATAAAAAGGTCGCTTCTCTTCGTGTCAATGAGTATTTCTTTCAGTTATCTTCTGTAATGCACTGAACTGTACTGTATAAGGTTTCTAGTTTATTTTTGCTATTCAAGGAATGTGAAGTGAACTTACATTTTCATTCGATGTGTCTTACTTCAAATTTGTACTGTGAACATTTTTCAAATAGTTGTCTGCAACAGTCGATACGTTACACCACAGAGGTTGTGAATAGAAGCACTGTGATCGTTGGTTGCCGGAAGCATTGTCGTTGCTGTAGCATTCTGTGAGAAGTAAGTGAGAGACTCGGGTGTTCGGCATAGTACTGAGCGATCGGGAAACAGCTAGCAGAGCGCAGAGTTAATGATACAGAGGATGTTGAATTTTATAAATATGATATGGCCAAGAGTAATTTGAGAAATGTGAAGATTTACATGTTATCTATTCTTTCAAAATTCGTTTTGTAGCGTCATCAACCATTTTTATTCTATTGGTGCGGTTCGAATTGGAAAAAAAAATGGTTCAAATGGCTTTGAGCACTATGGGACTTAACATCTGATCGTCATCAGTCCCCTAGAACTTAGAACTACTTAAAACTAACTAACCTAAGGACATCACACACATCCATCCCCGAGGCAGAATTCGAACCTGCGACCGTAGCGTTCGCGCGGTTCCAGACTATGGCGCCTAGAACCGCTCGGCCACTTCGGCCAGCTTGGAACTGCAATTCACGTATTATGACACCACTCATTGTATCACAGTCCACTGCTCTGGACATTGCAGAGGTTCAGACGGCAGCTTATTTGACATACAATTTTGCGGCTTCTACTTAATTTGGTAAAACTGAATTAAAATACAGTTACACAGTTTGAGATAGTTTTGTTACGCATTCTTATCAGACAGCGTTTCTGTAATAACACCACTCGCATTGCACAGAATTACAACACAACTCACACGATTTAAAGATAGGAAATCAGTTTACTCAGTTTTCAGTTCACAACATTCAACTTCTTACGAATTTACCACTGAACTACATGCCTGGATAAACAAACGATTGTGTTTCCATCATAGTATCACAAAGCAGGCAGAAATAACTCTTTGTACGTTCTATAGAGAAGGAAATGTTACTCAGAGGACTTCTGATTCAGAAACCGCAATTCAGTGTTGACTGTTTTTGAGAAAATTATATTAGGCCTCGTTTAAGAACGGCGAAACGTCCACGACCATGTGCCGATGTTTGACAGTGGCAGGAACGTGGCCCATCGAGACTGCAGTTTACCATTCCGCAATACTGCTGTTCATGTTGGTCGGTACAAAACGACTGCTGGTCGAGCACGGAATCGATTGGATCAGTCGGGCCATATTCAACGCCATACAATTTTACAATAGCCCGACGCTACTAGCGCCCGAGAGCGAACACATGCTGTTTGCTTGGCTGTGCAGAATGGTACAGACACATCACGTATCTCGACTTAGGAAATGGGGTTGTTTGCAGAAGACAATTATCGACACAGACCGTGCGATGATGACTGGAACAACACCAATTGTTAGAATGGTGAGCATTGTTGCTGCTGTTCTTGAAGCGGCAGCAGAGGTAGGGAACCGACAGTGGTGGGGTAGACGACAGTACTGGACGCTGGAGTGACACCACGGCGTCTTTCCAGACGAGTTCGTGTGCAGCACTGGTGAGGAACGTATCTGTGTGTCAAGGCTCCAATTACATTCATCATCATCATAAGACCCCACCACTTGGCATGTTGTTATGGAGTGCCATTGGGAGCACGAAATAATTACATCTACCTCACATAGGTGATAATTTTGAACGCAGGCGTTACATAGTAACGTAACTGGTTAGTCACATATTGTTAAGTAGCTGATAAAAAAAATACTATACACTTTCAGAAGTTTCCAGTTCACTCAAGATTTATTCTAGCGATAGTGCATATGGAGTACATGAAATGATTACGTTTAATGAATAACACAAGTGATCCTGAGGTGACATCCTGAAATACCCATATTAATATGAGGTGTAGCCTCCGTGGGTGGCAATGCAGGCGTTCACTCCGGTATTCAGTCGATCGAAGAGATGGCGAGTACTGTTCTGGGATACGTTTTGCCACACCTTCTCGACCTGTCCACCTAGTTCCGTAAGTGTTGTTGGTTGAATAGTCGAACGAATCACTTCTCATCCCATAATTTCACACATCTCCTCGATTGGAGACAACTATGAAGACCGCGATGGCCAGCGGAGTTGCTGTACATCTTGAAGAGACTCTGAGTTTGACAAGCAGTGTGTGGGCGAGCATTAACGTGTTGTGACGACACATTTGCTTCCTGTTGGAAGAACGGCAGAAGGAAGGGTCTAACAGCTCTCTGCACATATCGAGTCCTGGTTAGCGTCCCCTCCAGGAACACCTAAAGTGAATGAGAATTGTAGCTTATCGCAGCCAAGACTGTAAGGTTCGGGGTGGGACCAGTGTGTCTTGGACGAATGCACTCTACAAGACAGCGCTCACCAGGTCTACGTCGCACGTGCTAATGAGCATCACTTGCGAACAGGCAGCATCTGCTTTCATAGCTGGAAACTATGGTACGCCATTCCACCTTCCGAGTGATGCTCTGAGGGCACCTGTCGAACCGTGCACGTCGATACTGTGACGTTGTAACCTCCTCCTCACTTATCGACCTTAAAGACAGTGAAAAATTAAACCGCGTGTACCTAATGGAAATTAGGGAAAAGCAATCGTCACCGAAGTTAATTTGTCGGTAAAGAGGGAGGAAAGGGTTACATCTAAATGAAAGGAAAAATGCAAATGAAACTGGTGGAAATTAATTTTGAAAAGGGGTAAAGTTAATAAAGAAAGTAAATGTGCGGCCGTTACGTTATCAATTAACCAGCGGTAATTAGATATTTGAGATTTGGGGGAAATTGCGGTCGCCAGTCCTAAGGACAATTACTATAGTAACTGAAAAAGAAAGGTTATTAGACTTATAATTAGCACTAGAAGCGTGGCAACTGAAGGTTGACACGTATAGTGTGAAAACTTAAAGTTTGTCAGAAGTAATATATTTTGCTACACTCTGACTTAATTTAGCAAAAGAATTAATAAAACCGGAAAATTGAAAGTTAATTTAGTAACTGAAATTAAGAGTGAGCTTTGTTTCTGAAGCATATCGAAATTCAGTAAAATAAGGTTAGTCTTGGCTACCTCAACAACCATTTCAAAAGCTTCTTGAATCTACGCAATTTAGAAATAAGAGATTTAACTTTGAACTTGAATTAAATGATTCTGAACAATTAACAATAGTAAAATTTAGTACGTACCAAGCTGAGCTGCAGTCACAGGTAAGCTAAAATATGGTAACAAAACTCGCACTCTTAATTTGTGCTTGTGTAATCTAAATATTGTAGCCAGCTATGGATACTTTAACTGAACTTTGAAATTAAAGCAGTGAAATGGAATGATATTACTTTAATGCTGGCGTTTGAATTTCAACGACACTCGGGTTCATTTCGGAAAAGGAAGGGACCCTGCTTGGCAATGCATTTGGGACAATGGGCAACAAATGTTCATGCTATGTTGCTGTAATTTAGTTATGAAAATGGAACAGTTTGAAAAGCTGAGGTCTGCCCTACAGTTCTAAAACTTTACGTGCTTCCAGTCTTCCTTGTTGGTTGATTGAAGGTTTGAAGTCGTCGGTCGAGGATGTGGCGACAGTCACTCATTGTCGGCCGTCGCTGTTGCAGAAGCTGGATGCTGGCGCGCCTTCTTCTCGATACAGTCACCAGGCGAAATGGGCTCTTGATGTGCGCCAGCTAATGCTTCCCGTCCGCGACACCATATCAGAAATGTCAGAAACTATCATAGCAATTCGAGCGCAATTACATGCTGCCAAACCCCGAAAGCGCGGCAACTCGTGGGAACGTCACACAACACACCCGCTCCACTGCACTACCCCAGCCAGACTCTCCTCTGCCCGCGCTCCACGCGGCAGAGTTAACACTACCAAAGATCCCAAACACTTTCGTTCTTCACACGACCTATCGATGTATTCGTTCGATAGCATAGTTTTCCCTAGGCAAGACCCAGCGTAAAATACAAATAATATTTACAAAACAAACCAATTATACATCGACATAAATGCATATTTGTAAAACAATTACAATATATAAAGACACAGAAATGTCATATCTTGAGGTAACAAAACAAGGAAAAAAGTTATAGTACAATAGATGGAAATAGGAGGATATGCATTTCCCGCGTTACAACGTGAGTGGAAGACAGGATAGAGGCCTCCGTGCCCATAGTCCCAATGCCAATAACTGGTCCGCATTAGTTCGTGTTGACACATTTTGGATCATAAGCCCTCTTATTTGTGCTGTGGTAGCTGTACGATCTGCCACAGGTGACTTTAGAGTACCACGAGCATAGTGGGCTTCTGTGCTGTGTGGGAGTCCAGAGCCTCGTCTACGGGTGTCAGAATGTTCACATAACCACTGACACTTTGCACAACTGACGCAGCACGCCCCATATGTGTCGTAATTCTCCGAAACGACTGTCCCGCTACTCGGAAGGCCACGATTAGTTCCCTTTCAAACTCTCTCAGTTGGCTGTAGGAAGCACGAGTGAGGCTCCAAGGCATGGTTGCCTACTTGCTTCACACGTCAGCAGGACACTGAGCATTTAGGCTGTGAGCATTCCCTGTTAAAGCATAGACACAGATGGCGCACTGGTTAGCTACGTCACCACGCTATCTGTTGGAGGACGACGTTCAAACCATTATCAGTGCATCTAATATACTCCAGGTGGAGTTTGCCGTCATCGGATCAATATCGACGTCGTCTTTTCAAGTTTACTGTTTTTTCTCTTTTCGGCAGTGTAGTTATTGCTGTTTTACTGTCCAGAATTTTCTGGATGGAGGAACACAGCTTGTGGAACCTGGGGTATTTCACTCGTTAAATTTCCCGTTGCTGCAATGTGGAAAGAGAAGTCATCTGCCAGCTTAGGACCTTGGATGGCCGAGGAGCGGATTTTCGGGGCGTTTCCCTGAAGTATACAGCCGTGTGAGAAGGCAGGTGAAGTTAGGATACTCCGGAAAGCGCCTTCTCAGAGGTGCGTAAAAGAAAAAAATGGTTCAAATGGCTCTGAGCACTATGGGACTCAACATCTTAGGTCATAAGTCCCCTAGAACTTAGAACTACTTAAACCTAACTAACCTAAGGACATCACACACACCCATGCCCGAGGCAGGATTCGAACCTGCGACCGTAGCAGTCCCGCGGTTCCGGACTGCAGCGCCAGAACCGCACCGCCACCGCGGCCGGCGCGTAAAAGGCAAGGAGTCATTGCGGGGTAACCAGAATCGCCTTCAATCTTTCTGTAAAGCATATGCAGGGAAAGATCCACCCCCAAATTACCGTACACAGCGCGGGAAAGAGCTTAATTTTGCGCCCACACAAATTTTCAGCCACCTGGGGCGAAAGAGCATCGAGTGCCAACTTCTATTCAGTTTGCAGCAAGCGCTTTTGGACAAAATCCTGCGGGTTGTGAATGTGGAGAGAATCTACCGCCTGTCATGGTGGCAAAACTCGGGATTTCTCCCATCCACCGATAGCATACAGGGGCGGTGAAGAACAAAGGAGGAACAGTCAGATGGAGTTGGGTTCGAGGATGTGGTGGTCACCTTTTGGGGGACGTTTCGTCTCGGAGATATCGTGATGTGTAAGACCCAGCCAGGCGCTTCTTTCATTGTTCTTTTTGAGTACGTGTCACTGTTAGCATTTGCACAGCTTTTCCCCTGAGCAGTTCACAATTCGTGTGTTTATTTCACGACGTGAGTTTCCTTTTTATAGTGGCTTCTTGCACTAGGTTCATGAATCGATCTTCCACTACATCATTGCATTTGCGAGCTTCTCAGATCTCCGGCAGAACCAAAACTAGTATTACATGGATCGGAGCGTGGAATGTTAGATCCATTAACTGGGTAGGTAGTTTAGAAAATTTAAAAGAGAAAATAACAGGTTAAAATTACATATTGTTTGAGTTAGTGAAATTTGGGGGCAAGAGGAACATGAATTCCGGTCAGGTGAATGCAGGTTTATAAATACAAAATCAGATAGGGATAATGTTGGAGTATATTCAGTAATGAATAAGAAAATAAGAATGCAGGTGGGTTACTATGAACAGCATAGCGAACGCATTATTGTAGCCAAGATAAGCACAGTAGTACAGGTTTATTTCGACAAGGTCCATAGATGATAAAGAGATTGACGAAATGTATGGCAATATAAGGGGAGACGGAAGGCAATTGGGCTTCAAATATTCGATTTTTAGATTTTAGCATATTTGAAATGCCTGGTCTTTACTGCATGAAACAGTTTTTGTTTTATATAAATACGACAATTTTTTCTGAGATATGATGGTTTTCCTAACGCTCTGTACAATCTGCGGACGGTGACAGCAAGGCTTATGACTGGGTATATGCAGAACAAACATGTGGTCATAATGTCACAATTTCGAAATTATAGTGCATTGAGCATGTCCAGAAGAGAATGGGGTCCAGGTTGAGAAGATTATAGAAAGAAAAGTCAAAAATAGTATTGGAAGATGTTAAGAAGATAGGTGGTAACTCTCGCCTGACGAATGCTGAAATTCAGAATCATTATGGCTTGGTCATAAGAAGAAATGTAGGGAATTTAGAAAACATGAAAAAGCCGTATGGGCTGTCTTTTTACATAAGCTTTCCACAAATGAAAATCCAGTGCACGGTCTATGCCTGAATGATCCTGACACTTGGTGCAAGTACAGGAGAAGTGCCAGATATGACCACAAACTTTCTTTACGTGCATCAGTAATGACTGAAATTTAACCCATATTTAGAGACCTTTGTAAAGATATCTTGTTTAAGAAATGTCTTCATAGGAAAACCCAAAATTTAAATGAATGTGGGAATTCTGTCATTTGGAACCAGGTACCGAAAACTGTATTTTTTGAGTCTTTACTTATTGGTAGTTGAACTTCACCTGCACCTGTACTGAGCAGCTTGAGTGGTTACCATCCTGTTGTGTTGTTTTAAACTTACAAGATGCCGAATAGCTGGTAAGAGTACTGAGTTCTCAAGTGTGCTAGGCAGCTTACACTCATTACTGCCGAACACCAGACGGCTCACACTAACCGTGAAGCACTACTCACACCTACACCATGACATTGCAACATGAATGAATTTTATGACTGGTCTCTGTGCCCTATTTCTGGAATCCACGTGATGTTTAACGAAATAACTTACGTTGGGTGTACATTTATAGCCTATGTCGTTACTGAGGGCGAGGAACTGTTGCCTTGGCAGGAGAGCTCTCCAGATCTCTCATCTACTGCATAAACTGTGGTAAGGAGAGCCAACAGTCTGGCACATCATCACTCTCGAACCACTACGCGAGGTGAATTCTGGCATAGAGGACAAGCATGGAATGATGTTCTAGTTTGTTTATGATGCTATTTTATGCTTCAGTGATGGTGTAATTAGAAAACTGAATGTTTTAGAATTATTGGGCATAAAATCTAGTGGAAATACTGCAAAATCCTTGGTGCAAATAGATAAAGAGAATCCACAAAGCAGATATTCCTAATGGAAAATGCACGAAAGAAGCCAGACAGAAAAGGAGAGGGACCAAGAGAAGAAAAGAAGATCAGTATGATTCAGATGATGCTCAGTATGGTGCAGGAAAATATTAATGGTAAGTTATTCTCATCAATAACTATACTAGAAATGCGATATTAAACTTTAAATGAATTTTTCTCAAAACTACATTTTTCACTTTCAGGAACCTTTATTTGACTAACTAATGTTGTTAGAAACGTGAAATTTGGTCAGTTTGTACTGCAGATGGTAATAAGTTATTAAAAGTAAATTGAGAACCACCAAAGAATTAGAAACTGTTTTATAATAATTAATGTACAAAAAAGTTAAATTTTACTAGTGAAAGAATAAATTTTTTTCTTTAAAACCATAAGAGGTATTATATTCATTTTACTTTAAATTGAGGCATATATACATGCAGAAAAATTTCATTGTTTTATCACTTATAGTGCTTTTGAAAAGTGTACCTATTCAAAGGGTAAAATAGCTTTGGACGAATAGGGATAAAAATTGCCTTCCGTCTCCCCTAAAATAAATTCCATTCGGATCTCCAGCAGAAACAAAACTAGTATTTCATCGTTCGGAGCTTGGAATATTAGATCCATTAACTGGGCAGGTCGTTTAGAAAATCAAAAGCAGAAAAGAATAGGTTAACATTACATAAAGTAGCAGTCAGTGAAATTCGTCTGCAGGAGGAACAGGAATTCTCGTCAGGTGAATACAGGATTATAAATACAAAATCAGGTAGGGGTAATGTAGGAGCACATTCAGTAATGAATAAGAAAATAAGAATGCGAACGACTTACTACGAGCAGCATAGAGAACGTATTATTGTAGCCAAGATAAGCACGAAGACCACACTCACCATAGTAATACAAGATTATTTCAACAAGCTCTGTAGATGATAAAGGGATTGACGAAATGTATGACAAGATAAACTAATTATTGAGGTACTTAAGTAAGATGTACTTTGCACCCACGTTTTGAAAATGTATTAATCGAGTCTGCTACATTATAGTTTAAAATTCTGTAAAATATCTTTACTGTTTTTAAGTACTTCTTACTTCAGATGTGGTAACTGTTTCAAATTTTTCTGTAAAATCTAACCGAAAAACTTAAATCTTCATAGTAAATTTTACTTAACGCAATAACTGTCTTGTTTATACGTGAAGGTTCAGAACCTTACCTTACACATCTACATAACTTTAAAAAGTATATTGTGAATGAAATCAACGTCAATTAACGAAATTTGTATTTTTTAAAATTTTTTTGTAGTAATCATAACGTGGCCCTCCAGTCGGCGTTAAATATTACAGAAAATGCATTGCTGATGCTAAGATTGCACTAAAATATATTTTGTGGTTCTGTACCATACTTATCTATCAGTAACTATTTCAAATGTATGTTGTTAATAGAATTTAAACTCATGTAATGAATGTTTCTTTTTTCAGTTTTTTTGGTGGTGGGCATAAAATAACCCCCCTGGTATTACGCATTATGGGTTAATATATTTTCTTATCACATTTTAGTGATAGCATTACTAGAATTACTCTGAAAAATTAAAGTTTTCAGATATGAAAACATGTTTGAAGGTAGAACATGGCCTTGTGCCTTGAAACATCCTTTCCAATGAAATTTAAAAACACTGCAATCCAAAATATTGGTAACAGAGATCTTGTAGCTTACCACAAAATTCTGTAAGAAGAGTTAACAATATCATCCAATAGCTGTAATGTATTATACAGCACTTAAATGTGTGGAACACTAAATATTTACAGATGCTACACAAAACACAACCTCAGTAGTGGAACAAAGAGAGCAACACACCACATTGCATTGTTGCTAATTTTATTCAAGATCGCGGGTCAAAGATGGCGGCCATAAATGTGGGAATGTTGCAGTGACTTCATGCCAGGAAGTTCAAACTCTGGTGGAATAAGAGGTCAATTAGGCTACCTCCACTAACTTACCACCCTAGCTTCTCCCCTACCCTCTCCCCACCCTCCTCTGCACCATTTGGAAATTCGTGGAAAAATGACTTCGTCTGTGCTGAGCTGCCAAATACGATAATCATAAGTCTTTAGTATATAAGCATTGTTTATTAAAATAAATTGAGTGGTCTTGGACACTAACTTCATCAGGGGTGTTCACCATGAGGTCCAGAGACTAACTGAGGTGCAGAGGCCAACTGATCTGTTTCACAACACTGCCACCAGGGGGTGCTGTTGCCCCTCCTCCTCCCCTCTCTCATGATGTAATCCAAGATAGCAGTCTGTGGAAAAAGTTGTGGGAAAGTGTCTAGCCACTGGAGTGTCTAGCCACTGGAGTGAGAAGTTGGTTGTAATTGTTTACTGTGTTCAAATGGCTCTGGGCACTATGGGACTCAACTGCTATGGTCATCAGTCCCCTAGAACTTAGAACTACTTAAACCTAACTAACCTAAGGACATCACACACATCCACGCCCGAGGCAGGATTCGAACCTGCGAGCGTAGCGCTCGCGCCGTTCCAGACTGTAGCGCCTAGAACCGCTCGGCCACTCCGGCCGGCTACTGTGTTCAACGGATGAGATCTCTGTGATGGAGAAGGAAGAATTTAATGGGTATATCAACTGCAACCATGCAGCTGTGGACTGCGTTGATAGTATTGATATTTGGTGAAGACAAACATGCTTCATTAAATAATGGAGATCCAGCAGGTTGGTTCTAAGTTACACTTCACAACTGATGCTGATGAACGTATGTGCTGTTACCGGAGATCATTTGATAAAACTCCAGTCGCTCTTCTGATTCGCAAGAGGCAAGATGTTAACTCCAGTGAGCAATCTCCGCTGGAAGAGAGGCCATGTACCGACCTCACGGCACACCATGCAGTAGCCACAGGTGCAGTCCGCAGGAGCGGTCACATAGTTCCTATCGTGTTGGAAATACCCAAGGCGTTACTCCTCCACTCCCTGGCACACGGATACCCTTAGTCGTTGAACACGAACTGCTTCAGGAGTTATTATATCTGGTATTTCAAAAATATGGATATTATTGTCTCATAAGTAACTTGAAGATGTCACAGCATCTAAATTTACCACGACACAAAGAGAGAGAGAGAGAGATAGATTGAGAGAGAGAGAGAGAGAGAGAGAAAGAGAGAGGTAGAGCTTTGCAGATGACACAAGACTATATAACTATAACACTCAGATCCCGAAACCCATATGATATCTGATTATACACGTCAAAATGATGATATTATGAAGTCGGAATAAATATCTCTGTATCACTAAACAGGACGCTCACCACTTTTCGAGTTTTAGCTGCTCGGATCTAGGCACTGTTAGAGGGAGAGGGAGAGAGGAATTTCTGAATCCTACAGCTGCTGTCGTGTTCATCACTTATCTGAAACGGTGAGCGGGCTTAGTTTATATATTCCGCTGGAGACAGGGACGTTGTTTGCCTCACTTCTCGAAGCACACACTAGTGTCTAAGGAAAGACGAGAAAACCATAATAATTAGACAAAGAGCATTAGAAGCACTGTTCTAAAGACGAGGAAAATGGCTGGAATTTTCGCTGAATTTTCCATGTCCACTGTCTAGAGATGCTCTAAAACAACAATGGTGGGTGAGGGACAGCATCCTGCCTCTCCAAACCAGAGGAAGATGGTCTGATTGGACTCATCTCTAAACACTTAAACAAAGAAGACATCACGTGACTCTCAGGTGTCACACAACTTTCTGTAGATATCTTGTCCCTCACATGTTTGAACCAGTTCGTACCGGCTCCTATGTCCCGCATAGAGGAGGTCTTGCCACTGTCTGACATCATGGAACTTATAGTGACATGAGCATCTGATTGGTTCTTAATGAATTTACCCATAAAACTTCTGCTGCTGCTGCAACTATGGCAGCACTTTACGCCGTTCTCTGCATACTGACATACTGACGAATTATGGGACTTTCAGTGTCAAAACTATTTCGCACACACAGAAAAAAAATGTAGCAGTCATGTTGCACTGACAGTTAAACCATCCAAAAATAGTCAACAGATCAAGAAACCCGGAAAATACCCACAAGGACACTATCTTAATTAATCTGCTCCACTACAGTCTAGGAAAGCTTGAGTATTTCAGCGTGAAACCAATCTCGATTCAGGCAATACCTCCACATATCATATCGATGAGGTAAACACAATTCTTATTCTGCACCATATAAAATAATCTCTTCTGCATCCTGCATACAGCTATACTGCTCGTATCTATGCTGCGTAGATAGACAGATCCGAAAAAAAAGACCGTAAGCACATGTACCATTTGCAGTCCTTGTAGTGCTAGATATTACCCACGAGGTTGGTTGTCAGTCCACCGCGGCCAAACTGTCATGAGTCAATTGCCCCCACAGCCGCTTACCTGACAAGCGATCAGAGCACCATCAGCGGACCACGATCACTCTCTGAACTGGTGTACAAAGACTGGGCTGGCTTCCTCCAGCACACAGAAGTCAATATTTCCATCCCGTCCTGTTTGCTTAATAGCTGCCACGCTTTCAACAGTTCCCTCTAGACTTCGGGATTAAAAGAGCGTATGAATTTTCACATGGTTTTCCAGAATATATCACACCATTTACGTAATAGTTGCCGATTTCAAGCTCATAGCAGTATGTTATAGATCGCTTGCATGGAATAACTCCTCATACAAAGAGTAAAATTATACCTCTAAAAACTCGAAACTTAAGCAATTTCCAGTGAGGTAATGGAAATGCCGTGTGGCTAGGGCCTCCCATCGGGAAGACCTTTCTCCTGGTGCAAGTTTTTCGATGGGAATGAAATGACGATGATAACGACAACATAACACCCACTCCTTGAACGAAGAAAATCTCCGACCCAGCCGGGAATCGAACCCGGGCCGTTAGGTATGTCCAGTGAGGTAAAATGTACTGCACACCATTGAGTAGCTAGAACTGTCTGTGGAGATCTTTATATGAAATCTTGCAAAAAAAGATCAAACTGTTACTTACAATCGCACTTCTCTTATGAATACCGAAATACCGATGTCAGTGTTGTAATCATCCTTCTACTTCAAAAAATCAGCTAAGATGTTTCTGATGTCTAGAGAACCGCTAAACGTCACTTCCGCCTGTCTTTCACCATCTAGATTCACATAACACACACCACAATAGGTGTTCTGTCAACCAATTAAGGGCGGGAAGTGTGCAGAAGCAGTCAACTGGACAATTTACATGGGAGGGAATCTATTCCCAGCCTAAAAGTATGCTCATATTGAATCTTCTCAAATTCCCATCAAGAACACACGCGATCACGAAGGCTGCCCACACATACTGAGTGTTAGTTCGCTATTCAGCCGCCTATAGGTCGACACGTTTAGGTCAACTACATTCCTGTACCCCAGACGTCTTCTCCAGTCTGGACGGATCCCGCCGTAAGCTGGAAACATCAATTGTTCTGGCTGCTGGACACCGCGGTCACGCGCCTCACACCCCAGACAGAATCGTCCTAGAAAACTAGCCACATATATTTTATCACTGTAAGGACAAATATTATGATTGCAGTCTCAATATGTCGACATTTGACAATGAGTAAAGAACCGGAAGTACTCCCTCCTGACAATGGTGGCTCTGGAAATAAGAAGATCTGTAGCATTCTTATGACTCAACGTGTTTCCAAGTAAAAAACGTCTATCACTGCTCTTGTGGCTACTGCAATTTTTCACGTCAAATCCATACCTCCCCTTACGACAAGGCGTAGTCATTTTCTGTGTACGTGTCGGAACACAGACCACAATACATGTACTTTATAAACCGCTAATCACAGGGAATCTATCACACGTCCGTTACTAAGTGTAATACTTCGCCAATTACTGAATAATGGTGATTTCTGACAATACTGAGCGAAAATCCGCGATGGATGGACATGTCTCATTTGTTTTCCTTCCAAGAGTCACCTGTGTCTTAGGAAGAGAGATGACCAGCAATTAAAAAAAAAATGCGATCACAACGACTATGTTACTGTCACCCTGCGTAAGAAGCAGTCTTGGTTCTACATGCGCTCACAAGTATCGCTGACTGTGTCTATGTTAAAAACTGTACCACTTTTATAAATCTAGTTATGGCATTACCTCTCAATGAAGTGGCTTTCCACATAAATACTGTGACACTGAATATAGATAGCGATCGCCGGTTTGTGTGTTAACGGACAGAAAGTGTGGTTGTACGTCGCCGGCGATGTAAACTCGTAATAAAATCACTGAATTTAGAAAGTGATTCTGCTGAGGAATGTGGTAAGGAAGCTGGTATTTACAATTCCTCATGGCGCCCTTAGATTTTCTCCAGTATTTGTAACACATTCTATCCCAATGCCACATCACATGTTTGCGACATGTCCACTGGGATAAAGGCGAGGGAGGATGATGATTGACTGAGAATGGTCGCATACAATTCTAGTTACTCAATGGTGCGATGCAACAATCGCTTCAAAAAACGCAACGCTGGATGTAGGTCATAAGAAATGTAAAAAATTCTATGACAAATACATTGGCTTTTCAGATCTATCGTGTTACCCTTTCTGGAAGAAACGCCGTCTGCGATTTGGCCTCAAGTCTTTCCATTCAAGCACATACCTGTGTTTGATCCTATGGAGATGTAATTAATAGTTATAGCCACCAGTCAATCATATTCGTGGCATTCTTACATCTCGAAACGAGTCACCTTTTCGTGAAACTATCTGCCACAGTAAGACTCCAACTATGTTTTTCAGGCAGTCCCCCCTCATCTTTTAACTGTTCCTCAGTCTCTGTGTAGCTTTGTCCATGTGATCGTTCGGAGGGAGTGGTTTAGCGCTAAAACAGAAACGGGGAAGCGTGCTTCTATGACACTGAAAGGCATTAAAATTGCAGAAAACCTGGTAATATTGCTAAAACTGGTAGTACTGTCAACTGTGGTGCTTATTACAGTACATCGACGATGTCTTTTCCATCGCATCCGTTCACCGGTACGCTGTTGGGTTCAAATGGCTCTGAACACTATGGGACTTAACATCTGAGGTCATCAGTCCCCTATAACATAGAACTACTTAAACCTAACTAGCCTAAGGACATCACAAACATCCATGCCCGAGGCAGGATTCGAACCTGCGACCGTAGCAGTCGCGCGGTTCCGGACTGAGCGCCTAGAACCGCTAGACCACCGCGGCCGGCGGTACGCTGTTGATCACCACATAATGACTGCCTGACATCGCTGGTTTGATACGGAGAAGGAGTCTTGGTGGAGGAGCAGTTCCTTCCGGGGACGGCTACCGCCGAAACAGTAATCGCATACTGGACTGCAATGTGAGGAATCAGTCGAAATGCAACACTGTGAAAGAGGAGTCTGAATGTAGAGGTCGTTAATTAGTTTCGTAATGCTGTTTCGAAACGCTCTGCAACACCGCAGAACTCATCCAGTTCTCTTGTTGTTGTTGTGGTCTTCAGTCCTAAGACTAGTTTGATGCAGCTCTCCATGCTACTCTATCCTGTGCAAGCCTCTCCATCTCCCAGTACCTACTACAGCCTACATCCTTCTGAATCTGCTTAGTGTATTCATCTATTGGTCTCCCTCTACGATTTTTACCCTCGATGCTGCCCTCCAAAACTAAATTGGTGATCCCTTGATGCCTCAGAACATGTACTACCAACCGGTCCCTTCATCTAGTCAAGTTCTGCCACAAACTCCTCTTCTCCCCAATTCTATTCAATACCTCCTCATTACTTATGTGATCTACCCATCTAATCTTGAGCATTCTTCTGTAGCACCACATTTCTAAAGCTTCTATTCTCTTCTTGTCTAAACTATTTATCGTCAATGTTTCAATTCCAAACATGGCTACACTCCATACAAATAGATTCAGAAACGACTTCCTGACACTTGAATCAATACTCGATGTTAACAAATTTCTCTTCTTCAGAAACGCTTTCCTTGCCATTGCCAGTCTACATTTTATATCCTCTCTACTTCGACCATCATCAGTTATTTTGCTCCCCAAATAGCAAAACTCCTTTACTACTTTAAGTGTCTCATTTCCTAATCTAATTCCCTCAGCATCACCCGACTTAATTCGACTACATTCCATTATCCTCGTTTTGCTTTTGTGGATGTTCATCTTAATCATACTTTGTGTGCGTGGGTTGTGGGAGCAGCAGCATGATTTACACTGTGGGATGTCCATGTTTGAGTCAGTGCCAACGGATCGAAACGTGTTAACATCCGTTTATAACCTGATAAAGACTTGAAATTGTGGTAGAAGAAACAAAATGTATAGCTGTATGAAAAGACGTAATCATATACTGCTTCGATGTGCTACAGAGAAAAATACAATGCATCAAACAATAACACAGGCACACAGGGACTCTATCTTGCGACTGATAGTTTGTGGGATATGGTGCTCCTGCAGGATGGGCTATAGAACGTTTCACTGCCTTGTGCAGGCGACTTCTATCGCTGATTGGAATAACACCTTTATATTTAACACATATGATCGATGCAAGCATGCAGATGGTGTTTGTTTTCGAGATACATGTCAGAAGACAGGTTAGCGGTAAAATCTTATCGAGTTCCCTGTCGAATGATGTTAGCACAGATTTTATACTTTGTAGTTTCTTTTTCTGTTTTGCATGGTACAAAATAAAGATGATAGAGAATATTTGGTTGACAGACTGAATGCACCCTGAGGGACGCTGATCTCCTTCGGACAACAGTACCTGTATGTTGTTTGGAAACGCATTGCACTGCACTGCAGCTGCAAAATCATTGTCCTCCTCCTAATTCCCATAACGGCTTATACTGCCTTTTTCAACTACTACCTCGTAGTGCAGGAAAAATCTTAGTTTGGAGCTGGCCTTACACATTCTACACAGTTCACTGAGCTGTGGCAACGTATTCCCTTTCCACCGAGTGTTCAAAATACGGTCCTGTCGCATTATCTCAGCTCACCCTGTTTCTAAATAGATTGTAGAAGGTCTTAGATATAGCGCTCTGTGACCTATGTTCTCTTTCGAATTAAATTCGAACGATCAAATGGACAAAGCCACACAGACACTGAGTGAAAGACGCGGAGGGACTGTCTGATAAACCTAGTTGGAGTCTTACTGTAGCAGATAGTTTCGTGAAAAGGTGGCTCATTTCGAGATATAAGAATGCCACGAATATGATTCACTGGTAGTTATAATCATTAACTGACATCTTCATAGGATCAAGCACAGGTATGTGGTTCAATGGAAAGACTTGGTTCCAAATCGCAGACAGCATTTCAATTAGAAAGCGTAACACGATAGATCTGAGAAACCAATGTATTGGTCTCACAGAAATTTATACATTTCTTATGACCACAATCCAGCGTTGCATTTTTTTAAGCAATTGACGCGTCGCACACTATCTACTGTATGTGACCATTCTCAGTCAATCATCATCCTCCTCAGTCTATATCCCAATGGATATATAGCAAACCTGTAATGTGGCATTGGGATAGAATGTGTTACTAATACTGGAGAAAATCTAAGGGCGCCGTGAGGAGTTGTAAATACTGGCTTCCTTACCACGTTCCGTAGCCGAAACACTTTCTTAATTCAATGATTTTATTACGAGTTTACATCGCTGGCGACGTGCAACTAGAATTTCCGTCCGTTAGTACAATAAGGGCTGCCTGAGGGAGTTGCAAATACCGGCTGCATACCACGTTCTTTAGCCGAATCATTTTCTAAATTCGGTGATTTTATTAGGAGTTTACATCGCTAGCGACATGCACACGCATTTTCGGAGTGACAATAAACCCACAGAGGTTACCGTCTATGTTCAATATCGCGGTATTTGTGTGGAAAACCACTTCATTCGAAAGCGATAACGTATGTCGATTCACACTATGTGATCAAAGGTATTCGGACACCTGGCTGAAATTGACTTACAAGTCCATGGCGCCCTCCATCGGTAATGCTGGAATTCAGTATGGTGCTGGCCCACTCTTAGCCTTGTTGACAGCTTCCACTCTCGCAGACATACAGGTACTTTCAATCAGGTGCTGGAAGGTTTCTTGGGGAATGGCAGCCCATTCATCACGGAGTGCTGCACTGATGAGAGGTATCTACGTCTGTCGGTGAGACCTGGCACGAAGTCGGCGTTCCAAAACATACCAGAGGTTTACAGGCATGTCACATCGGCATGTCATATCGGAAACAGTGGAACTAGGGAAGTTTAGGAACGTGGAAATCTCGCGTACAGTCGTATGACACAAGTGACACCCAATCACTTGACCAAGTTCGAAGTCCGTGAGCTCCGCGGAACTCCCCATTCTCCTCCGGAGTGGCCGTGTGGTTTGAGGCGCCAGTCACGGATTGTGCGGTCGCTCCCGCCGGAGATTCGACTTCTCCCTCGGGCATGGGTGTGTGTGTTGTTCTTAGCATAAGTTAGCTTAAGTAGTGTGTAAGTCTAGGGACCGGTGACCTCAGCAGTTTGATCCCTTAGGACTCCATAACACACACATTAAGGACATTGCTGATGATATTTTTGTGTGTGGGTAGATCCAAGGCCGCTTTTTATGCAGAGTGTCAATAACATGATCGTTGCGATCGTGTACTTTTAAATATCTGCTCGCTTATAAGACGATTACGTCTCTTTTCCTAACACACACTGGTGCCAATTCCAAGGAAAACAAATAAGATGTATTAATCCCTCGCGGGCCACCCGCTGTGGCCGAGTGGTTGTAGGCGCTTCAGTCCGGAACCGCGCTGCTGCTGCGGTCGCAGGTACGAATCCTGCGTCGGGCATGGATGTGTGTGATGTGCTTAGGTTAGTTAGGTTTAAGTAGTTCTGAGTCTAGGGGACTGATGACCTCAGATGTTAAGTCCCATAGTGCTTGGAGTCATTTTTGAGCCATTCCTCGCGGAGTTTCGGTCAGTATTGTTTGGTATCACGAGTTTTAGGTTACTGGTGAAATATAATACTTACTAGGAAATGTGTAATGGTATCGCAATGATCATCGGGCTTATTAAGGATGTGTACTGTTGTCTATGTTCCGATATGTATAAAGAAAATGACTATGTTAAGCCGTAAGTGGGGTACGTAATTGACGTGGAAAATTGCATGGAAGAATCTTTTATGCGGGAAATTATGTAGAGTCATAAGAATGCTACATGTTTTCATCTTTCCAGAGCCAATGTCTTCAGGAGGGAGTACTGGCGATACTCCGCTCATTGGCGAATGTCGTCAGATTGAGGCTGCAATAGCAATATTTATCACTACAGTGAGAAATGTATGCGTCTGGTTTACGAGGACCGTTCTGCTTGGGGTGCGAGGCACTTGGGGCGGTGGCCAGTGGCCTGTGGCCGGGATGGTTGACATTACCAGCTTACAGCCGGAGCCGTCTGTACTGAAGAAGCCGCCTGGTGTACAGGAATGTAGCAGACCTAATCGTGTCGCCCTCTATGGCGACTGTATACAGAGCTAATTCTCGGTATATTTTGGGCAATCTTCATGATTGCGTGTGTTCTCCATTGGAATTTGAGGAGATTCAGTGTGGGTGTCAGTTAGCGTTGGACCATTATTCCCTCCCACGTAAATCGTCCTTTTGACTGCTTCAACACATTTCCCATCTTTATTTGGTTGAGAGAACATCGATTCTGGTGTGTGTTGTGTGAATCTAGATCGTGGAAGAGGATTGGAAGTGGCGTTTGGTGGTTCTCTAGAGATGAGATACACCTTAGTTGACTTCGTAAAGTAGAAGGATGATTATATAATTGTCATCGCTATTGGTAAATAAAGTACGAGTGGAACTACCAGTTTCGACTATTGTTGGAAGTTTTCGTATAAAGATCTTCACAGACGAGACAATATCTAGTTACTCAGTGGACTGTAGCATGGTCCACCTCACTGCACCTCGCTAAAGTTTTAGGGTTTCTAGAAACATAATTTCCACTTTTTATCTTCAGAGATATACTGTCCAAGTGATCGAAAAATTACTGCTATGTGATATAGAGAATCATCACGTAAATGGTATGATATATTCTGACAAACCATGTGACAGTTCATAAGTTCTTGTTATCTTCGAGTATAGAGAAGGATGCAGAAAGCATGGCAGCAAGCGAGCAAGCAGTTTGGGGCTGGAAGCGGTAACACCTTTGTGGACCATTTTGTAGAGTGAGCGTGGTCCGCTGAAGGTGTTGTGATTGCGTATCAGGTAAGCGGCTATGGGGGCAGTTGACTCATGACCGTTTGCCGTGGTGGAGTGCCAACCAGCCTCTTGGGTAATATCTAGCACTGCAAGGACTGTTTATGTTACATACGCGTACTGATTTTTTCTTGTTTTTGGAATCTGTTTATGTTGGCAGTATATCTACGAGTTTCTGGTGGTCGATAGCTGTATGCAGGATGCAGAAGAGATTATTTTATATGGTACAGGATATGAAATGTGTTTACCTCATCGATATGGTATATTGTGATATAGCCTGGTTGGAGATTGGTTTCACGCTGAAATACTCAAGCTTTCCTAGACTGTAGTGGAGCACATTAATTAAGATAGTGTCCTTGGCGGTATTTTCCGTGTTTCGTGATCCGGAGACTATTTTTGGATGGTTTAACTGTCAGTGCAATATGACTGCTACATGTCTTTTTTTAACTGTACAAAATAGTTTTGCCACTGAAGTCTCATAATTCGTCTGTTTGCAGAAAATAGCGGACAGTGCTCTGACACTGTCAGCAGCAGCAGTTTGGTTGCTAAATTCGCTAAGAACCTGTCAGAATGTTCCATTTGCAAGAAGTTGTATGATGTCAGACAGTCACAAGACATCCTCTATGAGGGGCATAGGAGTCTCTACAGACTGGTTCGAACAAGTTGGGGACAAGGTATCTTCTGAAAGTTATGTGACGTCTGAGAGTCACATGATGTCTTCTTCGTCTGAGTGTATCGAGATGAGTCCAAGCAGACCATCCTAACCTGGTTTGGATGGGCAGGATGCTGTACCTCACCCGTCATTGTTGCTTTAGAGCATCTCTAGACCATGGATATGGAAAATTCAGCGAAAATTCCATCCACTTTTCTCGTCTTTAGGACAGTGCTTCAAATTCTATTTGGGCAATTGTTCTCATTTTCTCGTCTGTCCCTAGACAGCAGTATGTGCTTCGAGAAGTGAGGAAAACAACGTCCCTACTGATGTGTCGGCAGCTGGGCCAACACCTTGTAGATAGAGGTGGCTTAAAAGGCACGCTAGACTAACGCAGACGGGCGTGAAGTACTGGAACAGGATACGTAATTAATGCTATGAAGAAAAGTACGTAGCTGGTATAATACTTATCTTTAATCAATCATTGTGGTACATCGCACAAAGGAGACTTTAATTACAATCACTGTAAGGCTAATGGCGCCTTGCTAGTTCGTAGCCATTAACTTAGCTTAAGGCTATTCTGTCTCTCGGCTAATGAGAGAGAAAGGCTTCGTACGTCTAGTCGCTAGCTCTGTCGTCCGTACAACTGGGCTGAGTTCGAGTCAGTCTCTCGAGACCTGCCTTGTGGTGGCGCTAGGTTTGCGATCACACAGTGGCGACACACGGGTCCGACATGTACTACAGGACCGCGGCCGATTTAAGCTACCACCTAGCACGTGTGGTGTCTGGCTGTGACACCACATTCCTCCCCCGCAAATCGGCGAACGGTCGTGAGATAAGGCTTCCGCCCACCGTGGGGAGGACCCCATGTTGACGTATGCGATGAGGTGGGGAGCCTAACAACAGGCGAGGCTGTGCCACCCGCACCCGGCCATTCGGTCCGAGGGGAGCTAGGAAACGCCTGAAAACCTAGTCCAGGGTGCACGTCAACATGCGGTGTATGCGCCCGTAAAGAGACAGGAGGGGCGGAAGGGTCGACCTCCATGTGGTCGGAGAATCCGACGCGCGATGACGACATTGGGTCCGGAGCGGGCAAGAGTTCCATGGCGGAGGACAGCTGGTCACGGGAAGCGATCGGAGGCGCGTGACCCAGGGAGGCGCGTGGCGGCTGCAGCGAAGCGTCCACTGCGGGCGGCGCCGGAGGCGGCTGCGGCGGCTGCGGCGGCTGCGGCGGCGGCGCGACGCCATGAGGCAAAACGGAAGGCAGCGTCGGTAACACCTGGGGATGAGGCGAGCCAGTAGATGGGTCCCCAGGGTGCTGACCTGACGGCTCCGTCGCTGAAAGCAGACGGGAAGCGGCAGAACCCGGGCTACGACAGAGGCGCAGCTGATTGAGATGCCGACGCACCTCACCAGAGGCCCCCAAAACCAAATACATCGCGCGGCCGAGGCAGCAAAGAATGCGCCCTGTGAGCCAAAACCGTGAACCGCGATAGGTGCGATAGAAGACAACGTCGCCAGGAGCAAATGCAGGAGTCTGCCGCTGCACAGGAACCTGATGCGGCGGATGCAGCAAAGACATTAAGGTTCGATGAGAACGACCATGGAGCAACTCAGCCGGCGAGCGACCATCGCGGGGCTGAGAGCGATACGAGGACAAAAAGAGCAATAATGCGTCCTCCCGAGAATGCGACTCTTTCAATTTCAACATCTGTGACTTGAAAGTCCGGACCAATCGTTCCGCGGCACCGTTTGACTGAGGCGAAAACGGCGCGGACGTCAGATGTTGAATACCATTGGCCTTGCAGAAGGACTGAAATTCTGCGGACATGAATTGTGGGCCATTGTCGGAAACAATAGTCTGCGGAAGACCTTCAATGCAAAAGATAGCAGACAAGGCTTGGATTGTGGCAGAAGACGTTGTGGAAGACATCCGGACAACAAAAGGAAAATTACTGAAAGCATCGACCACAACCAACCAACGAGCATTCCAGAATGGACCAGCAAAATCGATGTACAAGCGTTGCCAAGGGGAAGTGGCTTTCGGCCATGCAAAGAATTTCCGCGGCGGTGCGGATTGCTGTTCGGCACACGCCACGCAAGAGGAGCACATATTCGTAATCGCAGCATCGATTCCGAACCAAGTACAGTGCTGACGAGCAAGTTGTTTCGTACGCACTATACCCCAATGTCCGTGGTGAAGAAGCCGTAAGACAGAGGACTATAACGAACGTGGGACCACGACTCGGGACTGATCATTATCAGAACGCAACAACAAAACACCACGTCGTACAAAAAGTCTCTCCTTGTGAGCAAAAAATCGGCGAACCAGCGGATCCTCGATCCGTGACTTGGACAAGGGCCATTGCGTAGCAACAAAACGCAAAACGGGAGCAAGGACAGGGTCAGCAGCCGTGGCTGTAGCGACACGACGAAAATCAATCGGAAACGATGCGACCACGTCATCGGTTTCCGCATCAATGAACATGCAAGCAAGTTCGGAAGAATCGAATGCTTTATCCTCAGCAACAGGCAAACGGGACAACGCATCAGCGTTTCCGTGCTTAGCAGTGGACCGATACAAGATATCGTAGCGGTACTGCGAGAGGAAAAGAGACCAGCGAATGAATTTCTGCGCCGTACGCGGAGGTACCGGCTTGTGCGGATGAAAAAGCGATGTCAAAGGTTTGTGGTCTGTGATGATGGTAAAGTGACGACCATACAAGAAATCGTGAAACTTAGTAACACCAAACACGAGAGCTAAAGCCTCTTTCTCTATCTGTGAAGAATTTCTTTGCGCAGATGAGAGCAATTTTGACGCAAAGGCAATAGGGCGATCATGCGATCCATCTTTGTGCGCAAGCACAGCACCGATCCCGAAATCCGATGCATCTACCATCAACAAAAGGGGTTTCTGGGGATCGAACGGCGTAAGGCAAGTATGTGAAAGCAACGCCGATTTCAACTGGCGAAAGGCGCGTTCGCATTCCGTCGTCCAGACGAACGGAACACCTTTACGGCGTAAGCGATGAAGCGGAGCTGAAATGGAAGAGGCATGGGGAACATATTTATGGTAGTAATTAATTTTCCCCAACACACTTTGCAGCTGTTTCAAGTTCTGTGGTGACGGCAAATCCTGTATGGCACGGAGGTGCTCTGGACTTGGATGTATTCCTTGGGCATTGAGGACATGGCCCAGGTAGGGTAAATCCCGAGCAAAAAACACACATTTGTCCTTCCTCAAGCGAAGACCATTTTGTCGCAAGACCTGAAATAATGTTCGGAGATTTTGCAAATGTTCGGCTTCTGTCTTTCCGGAGATCACAATATCGTCCAGATAGTTCGCAGCAGTAGGGACCGACGCACAAATACTTTGTAAATATTGCTGAAACAATGCAGGGGCGGATGCACACCCGAAAGGCAGTCTTTTGAAGCGATACAAGCCAAGATGCGTGTTTACCACCAAGACGCGCTGGGATTCTTCGTCCACAGGTATTTGCAAGTACGCATCTGCTAGGTCCAACTTTGAAAAATATTTTCCCGGGCACAGTTTGTCAAAAAGATCTTCCGGGCGGGGCAAAGGAAAAGTAGCAGTTACTAGTTGTGGATTCACAGTTGCCTTGAAGTCCACACAAAGTCTCAATTTTCTGGAAGGTTTTGGCAAAATTACTAGGGGTGAGGCCCAGAGAGAAGCCTGCACACGTTCAATTACACCTTGAGATTCTAAATCGTTTAATGTTCTTGCGACCTCATCACGCAATGCGTGGGGAACATTGCGTGCTCTGAAAAACTTCGGTTGTGCGTTTGCTTTCAGTTCCAAATGTGCTTCATAGTTCTTAGCGCAACCAAGGCCCGGTGCAAAAATGTCTGCAAATTCTTCACATAGACTAGAAACACTGGTGGAAGGCACAGTCTGAATCACTGAGAGGACCTGATTTATTATAGATAAGTTAAACAACTGAAATAAATCTAAACCAAACAAGTTCACTGCAGTAGAAGAACGAAGAACGTAAAATGACACAAGTTTTGTTTGTCCCTTGTATGTTGCAAGAAGGCTGCACTGTCCTAACACTGGTATTTTCTGGCCTGAGTAACTATTGAGCTGAACATTTGCGGCACGCAAAGGAGGTTTGCCCAGTTGGTTGTACGTGTCGTGATTGAGCAATGAAACTGCAGCTCCGGTATCGAGCTGGAATGGTATCACTTTGCCTGCAAAGTCTAAGTCGACAAAAAGTTTATTGTCCTGCTGACGACAAAAGCGACTGTGTTGTGCAACTGGAACAGACACTGGGACAGAATCACTTGCGACGTGACGGGGTGTCCGTCGACGTCGACGCACACTTTTTGTGGAATGAACACTGTCACCGGACGGGGTGGAATGAACTACATGAATATCCATGGGCGAAGGTTCACGAGCCTGAGTTTCCTTGGTTCGATTCCGGCGTGAAGCAAAGGGCCTGGAATTGGTGTGAGTGTCTGATCTGAGCTTTTTCTGGCAAACACTTTGGACATGTCCTTTCTTATGACAGTAAAAGCAAATAGCTTGGCTTGACGGGCAATTTTCACGTGAATGTCGAGTTGCACACCGCGGGCATGATTTCACTGCATTAGCTTGCTTACGCGGCGCACGTGTTTGCGAGCTAGGCTGCCGCTGCGCTGACGGGCGCGAGGGCCGCTGAGCGTCCCGTGCAGCGGGCCCGGCAGGCCGGTTAATGTGACACACTGCCGGCGAAGTTGCAAATGAGTCCTGAGCAAAGTCAAGTGTGTCTTGCCTATCCAATATGTCTATCACTTGTTGAAGGGAGGGATTAACTAGTTTCAAAATCTGTTCCCGTATGCGAACATCAGAAATGTTCTGTGCTATTGCATCACGCACCATAGTATCTGAATAAGGAAGTCCACATTCGCATTCAAACGCACACTCCCTAGTAAGTCCTTGCAATGTCGCAACCCACTCCCTATTAGTCTGACCGGCCATACGTTTTGTACGAAAGAACGTATACCTTTTTGCAACGACATTGACCGTTTCCTTGAAATAGGCCTCTAAAGCAGACAAAAGTTCTTCATAGGACAGAGTTGCTACGTCGCGCCAGGGAAACAACTTCACTATCACACGGTAGGTGGACACACCGACACAAGAAAGCAAAAACGGCTGCCGCTCATTACCTTGAATTCTGTAGGCGGCGAGGTGGAAGGCGAATTGACGGGACCACTCTTGCCAGGACTCGTGGGTTGCATCAAAGGGTCTGAATTGAGGTGCAACAGCATGTTGTGGCTGCGGTAGCGATGAAGCGGCGGCGGCCGCATTGGTGTGCAGCGCACGTTGACCCTGGACGAGCTGTCCAAGAGCATCCAATAACGCCTGCGTCTGCTGATTCTGCAAGCGATAAAATTCGGACAGTACATCTGGAGATTGTGGCGAAGCCATGACACAAAGAAATTAGGGCAAAGTAAAACACAAGATCCTTTGTAGACTCGTCGCCATGTTTTGTGTCGGCAGCTGGGCCAACACCTTGTAGATAGAGGTGGCTTAAAAGGCACGCTAGACTAACGCAGACGGGCGTGAAGTACTGGAACAGGATACGTAATTAATGCTATGAAGAAAAGTACGTAGCTGGTATAATACTTATCTTTAATCAATCATTGTGGTACATCGCACAAAGGAGACTTTAATTACAATCACTGTAAGGCTAATGGCGCCTTGCTAGTTCGTAGCCATTAACTTAGCTGAAGGCTATTCTGTCTCTCGGCTAATGAGAGAGAAAGGCTTCGTACGTCTAGTCGCTAGCTCTGTCGTCCGTACAACTGGGCTGAGTTCGAGTCAGTCTCTCGAGACCTGCCTTGTGGTGGCGCTAGGTTTGCGATCACACAGTGGCGACACGCGGGTCCGACATGTACTACAGGACCGCGGCCGATTTAAGCTACCACCTAGCACGTGTGGTGTCTGGCTGTGACACCACACCTACTCTAGCAGAAAACATAAACTAAGCCCACAACTAAGCCCACTCACTGTGATGAACACCACAGCAGCTTTAGGATTCACAAATTTTTCTCTCTCCCCCTGACAGCGCCTTGATACAAACAGCTAAAAGTCGGAAAGTGGTGAGCGTCCTGTTTAGGGGTACAGAGATATTTATTTCGACTTCCAGATATCGTTGTTTTTGGCTTGTAAAATGAGATATATCAACTGATATTGATTTCGGGATCTGTTTTGCACAAAATCGTGTGAATTGTCTCAGGGAGGTTTCATAATTGTGCAGCGATTTTTGAGAGTGTGTGTTGAAGTATGTTGGTGATATTACTCAGAATAAAACGTGTAATTTTCTAAATATTCTCAAGTCATCTGCAAAGCTCTTTGTCTGTCTTTGTACTGTACATATAGTTCCTGCGACATTTTCAAGTTATTTTGCTTAAACGCCAGATCGAATCACTCCCAAAGTAGTTAGTGTTCAACGAGTAAGTGAATGTGTGCGCCGGGGATGGGAAGGAGGAAGACAGCAGCTGTTTCCAACATGAGAGGAAATACGGGACCACTCATGTGGCTACTGCGTGGCGCGCCGTGACCCTATCACGTGGTCTCTTTTTCAGCGGGGCATGCACTCCAGAGTGAACGTCTTCCCTCTTGCCCTTTTGAAAACTCGCTGGAGTTTTATTTAATGATCCACAGTTACAGTACACACATTTATCACCATTAGTTGCGAAGTGTATCGTAGCCCCATCATGCTAGATTGTCATTATGTGATGAAGGCAAGTATCCATCTTCAACTACTATTATTGCAATCGACACAGTCTACAGCTGCGTGGTTGCAGCTAATATAACTGTTAAGCCCCTCCTTCTCCAGTACAGATACATTATCCATTGAACACAATAAACAATTATGTCTCACATACCAGTCCAGGAGCTAGTCACAGACTGAGTCTTTTCCTGCAGTTTTGATTACGTCATAGGAGGGGGGAAAAGAAGGTCCAACAGAACGTCCTAGTGGCGGTGTTGTGAACTAGGTCAGTTGGACTCTGGACCTCATAGTGAAAACCCTGCTTGGAGCTACTGTTAATGACAACTCAAATTGTTTAAATAATCAATGCTTACAAAATAAAGACTTATGTCCACCTATCTGGCAGCTCAGAAAAGATTGAGTCCTTTTCCTGTCAATTTCCGGATGGAGGAAGGGAGCAATGTGTAGAATATAAAGACTTACCACCGTCCTATCAGGCAACACAGCACAACCTGAGTCCTGTTCCCACCATTTTCAGTTGGGAGAGGGAAGGTGAGGGGTGGAAATGTGGAAGAGGAATGGGGTGGAGGAGGGGAAGGGGTTAGGTTAGTGGACGTAGCCCAGTTGACCAATTTTCCCTCCAAAATTTGAATTTCTCGCCATGATGTCACTGTGATGTTGCCACATTTATGGCCGCTATCTTGGACCTGCTATTTTGAACAAATTTGGCAACAACTCATTGTGGGTTGGCGCTCTCTTTCTCCCACTACTAACCTCATCTCTAACATCAACTAGAGGTGTAGAAATGGCGCAAACTGTTTTTAGCGGTCTGTAATGGGCATTCTTTCAATTCTTTGCTAAATCATCACTAGACTAGAATATGTGACCTAAAAATATCATGTGTTCCTAGTTACAGTTTAGACCAGGTACATCTCTCCTCCTTACACATTACTCATGATACAATAGGTTCTTGCAAAGTATCAGTTACTGTATATAATTATTTTCACCTACATTTACATCAACGTGATTACTCTGCTATTCACAATAAAGGGCCTGGCAGAGGGTTCAATGAACCACCTTCAAGCTATCTCTCTACAGTTCCAATCTCGAACGGCGCGCGGGAAAACCGAGCACTTAAATTTTTCTGTGCGAGCTCTGATTTCTCTTTTATTATCGTGATGATCATTTCTCCCTATGTAGGTTTGTGCCGAAAGAATGTTTTAGCAATCGGAGGAGAAAACTGGTGTTTGAACTTTCATGAGGAGATCCTGTCACAACGAAAAACGCCTTTCTTTCAATGACTGATACTCCTATTCACTTATCGTGTCTGTGGCACTATCTCCCTATTTCGCGATAATACAAAACGAGCTGCCCTTCGTTGTACTTTCTCGATGTCATCCGTCAGTTTCACCTGATACGGATCCCACATTGCACAGCAGTACTCCAGAATAAGGCAGACAAGCTTGGTGTAATCAGTCTCTTTAGTATACCTGATTCACCTTCTAAGCGTTCTGCCAGTGAATCTCAGTCTTTGCTTTGCTCTACCCACAGCATTATCTATGTGATCGTTCCAACTTAGGTTATTTATTATTGTAATCCCTAAGCATTTAGTTGAATTTACTGCCTTCAGATTTCTGTAACTTATCACTAAATCGAAATTTAGGCGATTTCTTTCAGTACTCATGTGAACAACTTCACACATTTCTTTATTCAGGTTCACTGCCACATTTCGCACCATACGGATATCTTCTCTAAATCGTTTTGCAATTCGTTTTGGTCATCTGTTGACTTTACAAGACGGTAGATTAAAGCATCATCTCAAGCAATCTAACACGGCTACTCAGATTGTCTTCTATGTCGTTAACACAGTTCAGGAAGAATAGAGGGCCTATAACACTACCTTGGGGAACGCCGGATATTACTTTTGTTTTACTCGACGACTTTCCGTCTATTACTACAAATTGTGACCTTTCTGAGACGAAATCACGGGCCCAGTATCACAACTGAATCGATATTCTCTAGGCACGCAGCTTGGTTAGAAGGCGCTTGTGAGGAACGGTGTCGAAAGCCTTCTAAAAATATGGAATAAATTTGACGTCCCCTGTCGATAGCACTCATTACTTCATGAGTATAAAGAGATGTTGTGTTTCACAAGAACGATAATTTATGAATCCGTGCTATGTGTCAATAAATCGTTTTCTTCGAGGTAATTCATAATTTTCGATTACAGTATATGTTGAAAAACCGTACTGCAAATCGACGTTAGCGATATGGTCGTGTAATTCAGCGGATTACTCCTACTTCCCTTTTTGGGTACTGGTGTGACTTGAAAAATTTTCCAGTCTTTAGGTACGGATCTTTCTGTCAGCGAGCGGTTGTATATAATTGCTGAATGTGGAGCTATTGTGTCAGCATACTCTGTAAGGAACCTGACTGGTATACAATCTGGACCGTAGGCCTTGCCTTTATTAAGTGATTTAAACTGCTTTCCCACTTCTATGTTTCTCATCTTGGCAGTTGCTTTTGTTGGAATTCAGGAATATTTACTTCGTCTTCTTTGGTAAACCGTATTTAATAACTCTGCCTTAATGGCCATGTCATTAGTGACTTCACAGTTGTTATCGCACTGTGAAGGTACTGACTGCATCTTGCGACTGGTGAGCTTTATGAGATTCAGAGACAGAGTTTCGTTATGGAAACTATTAAATGCATCTCGCATCGACGTACGCTCCATATTTCGAACTTCTGCAAAACTTTGCCAAACTTGGGGATTTTGCATTCTTTTATATTTCGCATGCTTTTTTCGTTGCTTCTGCATCAGAGGCCTGTACCGTTTTAAACTAAGTATAAAAATTGGAAATGGTAATCACTTTAATGCCAACATAGATCATTTTCGATACTACAGAAAATAAAACATCACTTATTTTGTGTGTGTTTGGTTTCGTGTTACAGGTATTACATGCTGCTGATTTCCTCAAAACACAATAGTTCTCGAATGCTAAGATTTTTACTCGCACTTTTATTTCGCTTCCCATTCTTATTAATGATCTAATGACTGTTGCTCTTTATCCCTCACATTAGGAGAACAATGAAGCCGTGGTTCCCAAGCTGTTGTAGTATTATTTGAATCGTTTACGGGTGCATTGTACACATTATTCCAGAATATCAATCAATAACAGTGGAATGAAAGATAATTAAGTTCTATCTGAAGACTGACTTTCGTATATATTTAAAGAATGTTTCGTGGGACACAGCTTAAAAAGCTGTCTAAATTATTTCACACGCCTTTGCATTTTAAGACAAGGACTGAGGTGAAATATCGAGTTTCTTCTGACTTAGGCTTATGCAGTTTAAGAGCGTTTTCTTGGCACCAGGCGGATTTCGCCCTTTTTTGGAGAAATTTTTCAGTAATTATTGGTGTTATTCCTGTTTTTTACTCGTACAAAGCTATAATAGACGAATGAAGCGACGAAGATATTTATTTATTCCTATTTTTACACATAAGAATTTGTTATAGACGACTGAACCTATGTAATGTATTAGCTGTACCTATACATCAAGTCGATAATCAAGTTCTTCTTACTTTCAGCGCTGTATAACATCATCAGCTTGTTGAAAATCAGTGTCGATGCTAGCTCGTAACTGTGATAGGTCTGTTAGTAAAGCAGGCACCTAATCTTTCAGATAGCTCCTCACAAAAATATCGCGTGTGATAGGTCGGCAGAGCGTGGAGGCGATGACATCAACTGCTGATCAACTGCACCACGACCGATCCATCAGGTTGACAGTTTCCGGTTTAATAATGGAGGTGAGGTGGAGCACAGTGGTGTTAGTAGATCTACATCTACACCTACATCCATACTCCGCAAGCCACTTGACGGTGTGTGGCGGAGGGTACCTTGAGTACCTCTATCGGTTCTCCCTTCTATTCCAGTCTCGTATTGTTCGTGGAAAGAACGATTGTCGGTATGCTTCTGTGTGGGCTCTAATCTCTCTGATTTTATCCTCATGGTCTCTTCGCGAGATATACGTAGGAGGGAGCAGTATACTGCTTGACTCTTCGGTGAAGGTATGTTCTCGAAACTTTAACAAAAGACCGTACCGATCTACTGAGCGTCTCCCCTGCAGAGTCTTCTACTGGAGTTTATCTATCATCTCCGTAACGCTTTCGCGCTTACTAAATGATCCTGTAACGGAGCGCGCTGCTCTCCGTTGGATCTTCTCTATCTCTTCTGTCAACCCTATCTGGTACGGATCCCACACTGCTGAGCAGTATTCAAGCAGTGGGCGAACAAGTGTACTGTAACCTACTTCCTTTGTTTTCGGATTGCATTTCCTCAGGATTCTTCCAATGAATCTCAGTCTGGCATCTGCTTTACCGACGATCAACTTTATATGATCATTCCATTTAAAATAACTCCTAATGCGTACTCGCAGATAATTTATGAAATTAACTGCTTCCAGTTGCTGACCTGCTATTTTGTAGCTAAATGATAAGGGATCTTTCTTTCTATGTATTCGCAGCACATTACACTTGTCTACATTGAGATTCAATTGCCATTCCCTGCACCATGCGTCAATTCACCGCAGATCCTCCTGCATTTCAGTACAATTTTCCATTGTTACAACCTCTCGATATACCACAGCATCATCCGCAAAAAGCCTCAGTGAAATTCCGATGTCATCCACAAGGTCGTTTATGAGTATTATAAATAGCAACGGTCCTACGACACTCCCCTGCGGCACACCTGAAATCACTCTTACTTCGGAAGACTTCTCTCCATTGAGAATGACATGCTGCGTTCTGTTATCTAGGATCTCTTCAATCCAATCACACAATTGGTCTGATAGTCAATATGCTCTTACTTTGTTCATTAAACGACTGTGGGGAACTGTATCGAACGCCTTGCGGAAGTCAAGAAACACGGCATCTACCTGGGAACCCGTGTCTATGGCCCTCTGAGTCTCGTGGACGAATAGCGCGAGCTGGGTTTCACACGACCGTTTTTTTCGAATCCCATGCTGATTCCTACAGAGTAGATTTGTAGTCTCCAGAAAAGTCGCTTTACTCGAACATAATACGTGTTCCAAAATTCTACACCTGATCGACGTTAGAGATATAGGTCTATAGTTTTGCACATCTGTTCGACGTCCGCTCTTGAAAACGTCCCTTCTTGAAAACTGGTATGGCAGACTGATGCGAATACGCGTGCTCAGTACTAGTCGGCAACTTGCTGAAGGGTGTGCACACAGAAAGAAAGCGGGCTCCCTGCACGTGGTGGCCCAGCGCGAACCGGCTTTACTCAGCACAGAAGATATCCTCTTGTTATCTTATGACGCAGCACACAGTGGCAGCCGAGTGTAGGCGCCGGGTTTGGGTGGGCGGGGAGGGGGGGGGGGGGGCACGCCTGCCGGCGAACCGGAATGGGCGAAGCATTCTTTGTCCGATTTCGGCGAGTCGATTGGCGACGCACTCTTGTGACAAAATCGAGGCGCACATCATGCAATCTTTTGCAAACTACTTTAGAGGAAGTAATCGGTAAAAAAAAAAAAATGATTTTCTTGTTAGTTATATCTTTATATGTCAGTTTCATGATGAAGTGCCCAAGATTAACGTGATTTTGGCATCTAATTTCAACAATGCACGATATTCGAAAAGTTTTTAATGAAATATATGGATTGTTATGGTCTTACGTTTGGTGCAAACTACAGCATAAGCTGCTACGAATAAAACTTAGCTACGATACAGAATTTTTCTTAAGACTTGGGAGGAGGTCTGTATCTGTCTCCAATTTGAAGAAAATGGAATTTATGTAGCATGTGCGCTTCCGACGGCAGGCGAGAATAAAATATTCATAACGTACCTCACATCTCATGAACCGTTCGAGATATCGATACGAAACTTTGGCAAGTAATAATACGCCAAGAAGATATTATTTTGGTGCGTGATTAACATACGGAACTTTACTAAGTCGATATAGCCGAAGCTCCAATTTTTATTTAATTTTTTCCTTCCAATCCACTGCCGCAATTTTAAGAGAGAATTTGCTGGTATCAAAATAAACATGAACTTTACTGTAAACCAAAAAATGAAGTTTTGCATAAGCTATTGACCTCTATTGTCACAAATTGCTCCTTTTATATGACAGTGTTACAGAATTACGTCGCTATAGCTGCTGTAAGGATAGTTTGTCCCAATTATACTGTGTTTCATCATAAGTTGCAAAATTAAACCTATCAACAAGATAAATATAGTCGTTGCTCATAATTAATGCTCCTTCATTAAATGAGAAGAGGTTCTAACAATTCAGACAAAAATAACTAGCCAATTATATTGCAGTTTTGGCAGAATCCTGTAGCTCATCGTATTTTTAATATTGAATGACTGGAATGGGATCTTACATAGGATTTGCTCCCCGTTCTTCATCTGAGAAACAGGGAAATAATTCGGGCTTCATAGTGTACGGTCTTTTTGTTCGTGTCCCCACTGACGCTGAATTGATTATTTTCTTCACCTTTATTCTTTTGATGTGTTAAAGACGGATTATACGTATTTATAATATGTATTTTAAGATTAATGATTAGTCTCAATCACTTCATAAATATTGTCTCTCTTGTTATTGTAACTTTGTTAGCCACAGATACACAGACATCGAATTTGTTATTTCTATTGGAACAATTCTGTATTTTTGTTGTGGGGTAGAATTGGCCTAATAACACTCTTCCATAATACTGAAGCTGGGAACTCACTGATGACTTGCAGAACCTTGCTATCTATTCGTCAAAATCAATATATCTGATGGATTAAGAGGTATTTATAGTAAGAAGATTCTCTCCTTCACTGTGTACAGGGATAGGAATGGAAAGATGATACGCTAATATTTGTACTTTTTCATATGTCGAATATAACTGTGGTGTAGGAAGAAAGCTGTTAAATATTAATGATACATTGGTTCACAGGGTTTCCCTGAAATTGCAACGGAATTGGCAATTCATTTTCATCTGAGTTGTTAAACCTTTTTTCTTCGGAGCATAATCAGTGACGAGTTTTGAGTATCACTTAAATTTCTCTAACTTCCACATTAAATGCTGGGTTATTTTTGCCAAAACACACCATAAAATGCACAGACGCAACTTGCAACAGCTGTTGTAACAGAACCTTCAAACAGACTGTCTTATTAAATAAGCAGTGGGTGGCCAAAGAGGTTATTACCTCACAGAGAAACTCAGTTTCGGTTTGCTGTAACATAAGAGGAGATATTTCATGTTTGCTTTCATACTAGAAAATTCTCTCCTTACTACCCATTAACGACTTTTTAAAAATTACAATACTTGACTGAAAAAGATAAAAACTGCATCGGCGTAAATAACAAAGTTCCATACATTAACCGTACTGCAAAAAACTCTCCTCATTGTGTCCTATCAACTGGGCAAAATCTCGTTTCGATATGACGAACAGTTTAGAAGACTGGAAGTGAATACGCAACATAAATTCCATTTTCTCAACATTCGAGACCGACAGAGACCTTCTCCCAAGTCTAAAGAAAGATTTCATTTGCAGCATCATATTGTGTATTATGCACCAGACGCAAAATCATAGCCGGCCGGAGTGGCCGAGCGGTTAAAGGCGCTACAGTCTGGAACCGCACGACCACTACGGTCGCAGGTTCGAATCCTGCCTCGGGCATGGATGTGTGTGATGTCCTTAGGTTAGTTAGGTTTAAGTAGTTCTAAGTTATAGGGGACTTATGACCACAGCAGTTGCGTCCCATAGTGCTCAGAGCCGTTTTTTTTTTTGAGCAAAATCATAGCAACCTATATTTTTCGTTTCAGACATTTTCGAACTTCACAGAGCATCTTACTGAAATGCGAATATCACAGTAAGTAGGACCATTAGCGAAATGATGAGCGTTTCACCCTGAAGCTAGTACATAAAGCTACATGTAATATATGTGTATACCAACACGTGTCTGCAAAGTGTGTTCCGCCATATACACTCCTGGAAATGGAAAAAAGAACACATTGACACCGGTGTGTCAGACCCACCATACTTGCTCCGGACACTGCGAGAGGGCTGTACAAGCAATGATCACACGCACGGCACAGCGGACACACCAGGAACCGCGGTGTTGGCCGTCGAATGGCGCTAGCTGCGCAGCATTTGTGCACCGCCGCCGTCAGTGTCAGCCAGTTTGCCGTGGCATACGGAGCTCCATCGCAGTCTTTAACACTGGTAGCATGCCGCGACAGCGTGGACGTGAACCGTATGTGCAGTTGACGGACTTTGAGCAAGGGCGTATAGTGGGCATGCGGGAGGCCGGGTGGACGTACCGCCGAATTGATCAACACGTGGGGCGTGAGGTCTCCACAGTACATCGATGTTGTCGCCAGTGGTCGGCGGAAGGTGCACGTGCCCGTCGACCTGGGACCGGACCGCAGCGACGCACGGATGCACGCCAAGACCGTAGGATCCTACGCAGTGCCGTAGGGGACCGCACCGCCACTTCCCAGCAAATTAGGGACACTGTTGCTCCTGGGGTATCGGCGAGGACAATTCGCAACCGTCTCCATGAAGCTGGGCTACGGTCCCGCACACCGTTAGGCCGTCTTCCGGTCACGCCCCAACATCGTGCAGCCCGCCTCCAGTGGTGTCGCGACAGGCGTGAATGGAGGGACGAATGGAGACGTGTCGTCTTCAGCGATGAGAGTCGCTTCTGCCTTGGTGCCAATGATGGTCGTATGCGTGTTTGGCGCCGTGCAGGTGAGCGCCACAATCAGGACTGCATACGACCGAGGCACACAGGGCCAACACCCGGCATCATGGTGTGGGGAGCGATCTCCTACACTGGCCGTACACCACTGGTGATCGTCGAGGGGACACTGAATAGTGCACGGTACATCCAAACCGTCATCGAACCCATCGTTCTACCATTCGTAGACCGGGAAGAGAACTTGCTGTTCCAACAGGACAATGCACGTCCGCATGTATCCCGTGCCACCCAACGTGCTCTAGAAGGTGTAAGTCAACTACCCTGGCCAGCAAGATCTCCGGATCTGTCCCCCACTGAGCATGTTTGGGACTGGATGAAGCGTCGTCTGACGCGGTCTGCACGTCCAGCACGAACGCTGGTCCAACTGAGGCGCCAGGTGGAAATGGCATGGCAAGCCGTTCCACAGGACTACATCCAGCATCTCTACGATCGTCTCCATGAGAGAATAGCAGCCTGCATTGCTGCGAAAGGTGGATATACACTGTACTAGTGCCGACATTGTGCATGCTCTGTTGCCTGTGTCTATGTGCCTGTGGTTCTGTCAGTGTGATCATGTGATGTATCTGACCCCAGGAATGTGTCAATAAAGTTTTCCCTTCCTGGGACAATGAATTCACGGTGTTCTTATTTCAATTTCCAGGAGTGTATATAGCGCAACATACAACATATATACATCGGAATATACTTAACAGTGTGGTAGATTATTTTGTGTGTTTCTCTATTTTATGTTTGTCTGTTGTCGATGTATTGTGCTCGCAGTAAAAGGTCGTAACAACGTGATAAAATTGTCTCTGACAGTGCTGTTAAAAGAATTACTGTTTGTTGGGCGTATGAAGAGTCTTGGGAGAGACGGCTGGATATTTTTAGCAACCATTCATACATGAGATTGCAGGTTCGAGCGCTGTTGTCCACGTCTCTTCCCGTACACGTCGCATTCAGTCTGAAACAAAATGGTTGAAATGGTTCTGAGCTCTATGGGACTTAACTTCTGAAGTCATCAGTCCCCTAGAACTTAGAACTACTTAAGCCTAACTAACCTAAGGACATCACACACATCCATCCCGAGGCAGGATTCGAACCTGCGACCGTAGCGGTCGCGCGGTTCCAGACTGTACCGCCTAGAACCGCTCGGCCACTTAGAATCTGAAACAATTCTGCTATTTTAATACTACCAAAAATACTAATAAAGATCGTGACGCTCACCTTTGTTCTCATGAAGTAGTAACGGTTTATTGTGTCGCTTGCACAATTCTCCACATAACATCAAAAGAAGCGAATAGAAAACTCTAGTTATCCTTAGTTACGAGTAAACCACAGAGAGAGTAATATTCCTAGTCAAGGATATAATTATCATAGAGTCTCTCTCAGATAACGTCTTTGCCACTTAGTTTTCTCACAGTCGATTCAGTACATTACATATTTATTACACTACAACAGACACGTGTTGGTGTGGTTTTCATGATACTTTTCACTACCCGAGCTGTTTTATGTTAATTATATATGTTGATGACTAGTTTCCGTAAAATCGCGAAGGAAACACTACAGAACTAACAGAACGCGCATGACTTTCTACCCGTGATGACACCCCGCGATGACTCTTCTGCACCGTGACTAGCAAGGTAACCAGCGTCCCCTGTGTGCACACTTAGGCACATATACCTGCTTTCGAAAGCAAGACCAATCGGCACTTGACGCAGCGGATATCTTCCTGTTCTTACACTGACTGGTCACTGCTGCACTCTCTTGGCAGAAATCTGAAGTGCAGCTTCAACAATCTGAGTTTTCCTCTATACGTGTTCAGTTTTGTGACAATATTTCAATTAATGTAGTTACAGTAAATATACGAATTCGCTTCATTCAGTCTCGTTCTGAAGTCAGAAGATTTTTCACTGTCTGCTTGCACTGTCAGCTTCAGCTTTTACGCTTTTAGGACCTAGCACTTTCTTTTGTCGCATTTTGCAATTCATTTTTTTCAAACTTTAAAAAGTTGCCTTCATATGATTTTCACAGCCATTGTGGAAGGTGGCCTTGCTAGCAACTCTTATTTTCAGACCACTGCACTGTGGCGTCTCCGAATTCTCCGCAGTGCAAGAAAGCGTGGAGGTCTCTTTTAGGAGTAGGCGAGAAAGCGGCAACACCAGAGTTCTGTCCCTTGGACCTGGTTACAAAGCGTGAACAGAGTATGACAGATAAGGCTGAGCGCCCGTGACGGAGCGCGGAGCCACTTTACGCGGCGGCTGGCCTTGTGGGCGACCTCTGCCGGCAGCCCGGCTGGCGCTCGCTCGGAAGGATCCGGCCCTGAGACCATACCGGCTTTCCCGCGGCGGAAGTCCTTAAAGGGGAGCGGGAGGGGGCAGTGGGCGCCCAGGTGGGCCGCCGTCTCTGCGTCTACAGACGTGCTCGCAGACCTACATATCTTCTCCAACGCAACGTTATGTTTCTCTTACCTCAGACACACGAGTTATAAAACACTCGAGACTAGCCTGAGTCAACCTAGATGTGGTAGCTAGAGTGGTGTTTTCAACACATTTTCTTGAAAGCCGTAAGTTTTTAATAATTTTGTTTCTGTGAAATGATGAAACTTGGTTTATCTAATCTTAAGAAACTTGTTATGAAATATTAAAATTGGCAGACAATCTGGAACCACCAAGATGTTTCTTTCGGCTTGTGGGGCGGCGAGTAAGTTTTGATGCCGTCTTTAATCACGTGAGACTGGCAACTAATTTGGTGGTCAGCCAGAAAGCGAAGGGAAACATACTGACCTTAGTTTCCAGTATGCACGGCCACATTCCGGTCCAGCCCACTGAAAGAAAAGTGTCTATTTCCCATTTCTTTGCGGGATCAGGACTATGACTTCAGTGAAAGTTTAAACTTCCAAATCAAGATTTAATTTAATTAAAGTTCCTCACAAACAACTCTTAAAATTGCGTTATTCTCAATTGAAAACAGGTCTATCTAATCTAACAGCACCTTTAGCAGTTCAGAGGCGACCTCTACGGTAACTTCCTACCAGATTCTTTTTCGCCCTGACTAACATCTCTCAATTGAAAGTGAAATGTCCCCTTTTGACAATTTTACTAGACTGTGCTTAACCTGACACACAATATTTTTTTAGCGCAACGCAATCTGACTTTCAACACACAATATTTTGTTAGCGCAACGCAATCTGACTTTCAAAATTCTCTACAAGAGAATGGCCCTGACTAACATTAACCTATACGTCTCACAAATCACTTACCTCACCAAAAATCTTCGCTGCTCAAGCTACTGCAATACAGCGAGCGCCACTACTGCCAGCTAAATAAAAGATTCAAACTATGGAAGGCACTAACTACTGATAGGGATAGTTAGCAAATGAAAGATATTAATAGAGAACAAACAATGTATTTACCTTGATATCATGACAAATTACAAAACTCCACCATCTCTCTCCCCACATCCACCACTGCTGGCGGCTCACCTCCAACTGCCCAGCGCTACGCGCTGTTCACAGCCAGCTGCCTAACACTACAATGGTTGAGTATTACAACAATGCAAAGCAGCCACAGACTGCACACGGCACAGCCGGTGATTTTCATACTGAGGTGGCGTTATCAATAAAAAAACCTAAACAGCCTACTTACATAGCCCCCATGCTCCCCACAAAAAATTTTACAAATTTTGTTGGGCACTGGCCAATACATATTTGTTAAAATTTTTCATAATCGTAATTACAATAACAAAGAAATCAAATGCACACACTTATTGATAGAATGTTGGTCAAAAGCTAAAATTATCTCACAGTCCATAAAGACAGTCCTGATCATTCATCACATTGCAGTGTTTTTCTCAAAGTCTGAGCAGTAAAAGAAAATGCACACGGAAGTAGTGGATTTCCATGCAGTCTTGAAGAAGTATCGTTGTCCTTCCAACGGAAAGACAGTGCTGACTCTTGACATGCAGGCAGGTAATGGGCCACAACAGAGCAAACCCACAGCCGAGTCATTCGACGTTTGGAAGAGTATTGGTGGGTAGGTCATCACAGAGCAGACCCACTGTAGTCCTGGTAGAAATGACGGTACTGGTGGGCCACCAGAGGCGCAGACTCACTGCAGTCCTTGTGGAAATAATGGTATTGATGGATCATCAAAGATGTAGACCCACTGTAGTCCTTGTAGAGATAATGGTACTGGTGGGCCACCAGAGGCGCAGACCCACTGTAGTCCTTGTAGAGATGGCCAGCAGCCATCTGTTGTGACTGTGCAGGTACACAATCACCATTGAAGAGTCTTGCGGATAATATAACAAGTCCATAACCACCACTTGTGCACTCACAAAGTTGTTGGAATTGTCCTTAGAACAAGCAATGCTGTTATCCAGTCCCTTGCTGAATTATTAACACACGTGCAAACACTAACAGTCCCTACTTGTCACATATTGTCCATATACTATGACCAACAAAAACGTGTGCAGTGAAATGTAACTTACAAGTTGCTTAATTTGATGACCTGGTGTCAATTACAATTTTATAACATAAGAACACAATAACAAAGATACAAAACACATCATTCAAGAACATAACAATACAAATAACAGTTGCGGTAATAGGGGCTTTACAAAAGAATAGAAATAAACATATACATCAGTGTTACAAAAATAATGACATAAGTACATACATAAAGATCAGAATAACTTTTGGAACATCAACATCACACATGAGCATTAAAACAGAACAGATAAATGTCTAAACATCTTTACAAAGTAAATAACATAGTATTTGAAAAATTATACAACATAAATCTTATTAGCTAAACACATAAAGACAGGAAAAACACAAATATAAAAGAGTACACAAACACATAGTGAGATAACACAAAAGGAAAGGACAGGGTTCGTTTTCAGTGTAACTTTTGGTACTGCAGTATTTTGCGAACAAAACCTTTTTTGTTCTTGGAGATCTCCCTTCGTTCATCATTATTCCCAAAAAGTCCTATCTGTACCTCTTTTCTGTGTTCCAACCATATTTCTTTCAAAATAGTTAGTTCTTAGTGCACAATACTCATTTTTGCCAAATCTGTTTCTTATATAGTCTACCCCTCTTACGCTAACTTAAATCTACTGAGCTCAGATGCTAAACTAAGGGACGAGGCAATGCAGCATCACATAAAACAATTAATATAAACAGCAATGAAAAAAAACGCAGATTTGCGAAGCAAGCAGGATTAAGAAATTAGCAAAGCAATTGTAATATTACAACTAATCTAAGGCAATGTGCAACAAATAATAACAAGAAATCATTAGTAAAACTGGCTTAACAGAATAATACAAAGTCAAATTCAATAACACTATGCCTGGCAAACAGCAGCAACTTATACCTAAACATGACATAGCTCAAGCAGAAAAAATATTACAGTAAAAATGGCCATGTTTAAAACTTACGTCACATCTTAACACTAGAGTGATGCATCACAAAAACTTACTCTACGAAAAAAAAATTAACAAGTAGTTGAAAAGAAAATTATGTATGCAGTTCCTGTTATTAGTCCCTTCGCCGGCCGCGGTGGTCTAGCGGTTCTGGCGCTGCAGTCCGGAACCGCGGGACTGCTACGGTCGCAGGTTCGAATCCTGCCTCGGGCATGGGTGTGTGTGATGTCCTTAGGTTAGTTAGGTTTAAGTAGTTCTAAGTTCTAGGGGACTTATGACCTAAGATGTTGAGTCCCATAGTGCTCAGAGCCATTTCAACCATTAGTCCCTTCTTATTGGTCTTTCCATTCCAAGAGCTCCTTTTTCGAAGAATGTGGGTCATAAAATAATTATTTAATAGATCTGTTGACAGAAAGTGTCCACATTAGCAAATGAATTTTTTTTTTTTATAAAACCTATGCTGCAACACAGCTGGAAACTAGATATCAAATGAAATAAGCAACTATGAAAGGCAAAGCATAAAAATATCATTCAATAGTCATGTGACATTTCATAAGTTAACTCTCGTAGAAAGACGCTTGTCGTAATCAGGTGTGCAGATGTAAAAATATTTCTCGTCATTTCATTAGGCATCCAGTGTAATCATATGTTTTCAAGATCGACGGTGTCGTTTTTGCGATGCTTTCTACAAAAGAATGTCAGAAGCGAGGTTAATGGCCTCCCTTTTTGTTTTTCTACCTGTGCCGCTGGAAGGCTAATGGCCTTTTTTTTTGTTCGGGCGGCTGTCGCCCAGGTGTCTGACACAGCTGTGTGCCCACGACGTATTACGTGCAGGTGGTCACTTAACTTTCGTACGGAAATATTTACGACAGCAGTTTTCGCTACAATGGCAGTCTTATATAAAAATTTCATAGGTCAAGCATTTGTGTTACAAATCTGTAGAAACAAAATCCTATAAATATAAGTGTCCAAAAAAAATATTCGTCAGCATTGTGATACATTCACGCATTTACACACATTTCATAATTCTAAAAGTACGATTCTCGGTTTCCAACATCCTTTTCCACAAAGCAGAGTTCCTATCCACTATTCATTACTCCTTACCTTATTATACATATACATATTCGTCGACACTTCAATATTTCATCGTAACATACGTATCATAATCAGATTCCTCATATAGCATCATCTCATTGATAATAAACATACCTCAACAACATAATACACATCGTCGCCGTAAAAATAACATCATAACACCTCAGTCAACTCTCAAAATCGTCGTAGCTTCCTCCAATAGTTTCAAAACCTAAAAAAAATTCTCTGCTCATTTCAAAAGTGTCATCTGCCTCAAACGTACTTTAAAATCATGATTCCATACCAAACACATCATTCAAAGCTCACATAGTATCACAATGGTTCCGAAAAAATATGAACAGTTTACAAAGTACAGACAAAATACAATTTCGTAAGTGTGAAGTTATCCAACGGTATAATTGCGTAAACATCTGTCACTGACGTAGTAAAAAAATGTTTGTCTCTCTCAGTTAAATGATCTGATAGCTGTGTAATACTGTGTTGGAGAAATATGGTACCGATGTGTAAAGTTGTATAAGCAAATACCATATTAGCTAGGGTTCCTTGTGCTTGCCAAACACATGGTACACAAAGTAAACGTGTACCCCCCTGAGGATTAATGTAATTATACCCTCAGGTGTTACAGATTACAGCAATGGAATGAAATGTATCACGGAAAACTTTCTTTGTAAAAAAAAAATCTTTAAAATAAATGTTTTAAGTATAAAATTAATCACTCAAATATGTGTCCTGTAGCGCTAAACTGTGCGTCATGTTGTAAGATAATTCTATGAAACTGTCGTAGTTATCGTCCTCTGTAAGCAAAGTTCTGCTAAAGTCAATGTACTTACCTCATGATACACAAAAGTGAAATGCTTTGTGTATAGATATCGTAGTTATTACGCTTATTGTTGTGATGAAGAAAGTACTGTACTGTAACGTATTGTTGTGCCACGAAAAAGGCTGTCTCATTGTTGCCATACCACAAAAGTTACTACTAAAACATGTTTTTCTTTCCTGAAGAATTCAGAAAACTGTGCAGATATAAAACAGATACACCGCAAAAGCAACATTGTAAGTTGTCACTCATTAGTAACGTCGTGATAAAATCCTGTAGCTGTCACATAAACTAACCACTGTGTCATCTAGTATCTCTCAGAAAGCACTTTAAATCCAGAATGTATTTTCAAATAAACCAAAATGTTGCATTAAAATCTCAAGTTAAAAAAGCACATTATCTCTCAATAAACGGTGTTACATGTGAAATGTGGTGTAAACCTTTGCTCTTCCTAGTACGCAGAGTTTCAACTTTAACGCAATTATCAAGTGGTATACGTCGGTAAAGAATACTGGAATTTTTCTCAAGGTTAGCGTCTGTGTTATTTTTCTCGGAGCCAGCGGGCGCACGCGGCTGCCTGCTGTGCGAGTCATTGTCTGTTTCTTTGCTGGCGCGCGTCGTTATTCGGATTAGGAGACCGAACTTCTACAAATTCGCCTTGCCGAGAGGGCCCAGCTCTGTTTGAATCTCGCCAGTTCTGATGCAATTCAGGTCTGTCGTTACGATCACATCGTCTGTCGTCATGTCGGTAGTTTCTGTGGTTTCTTTCTTGTCGGTTAAGTGGTGGAGAATTTCTCCCTGAATCGTAACTGCGCGCTGGACCGTTGCGTCTAAAGTTATTCTGTCCCTCGTAATAATAATTGTTTTCGTTCCCATATTGTCTGTTTCTCTGATTGTCTCTGTGATAGTCATTACCGCGGAGAGGTGATCTTTCCCTGTAATTATTACTACTCTGCCAACGGTTGTCATACGGGTGGTGTCTGTTTCGGTCTCGATTTGTGTTGTGAGAGTAGCCTTGTCGTGTCCATTTATTATTTCTGTCGTCACGGAATTGTGACGGATGTGACCTGTAGTGATTGTTTTCCTGTTTTCGCATCCCGCGACTGTCAGTGTCAATTTCCAGTTCTTGTAACAGTCCCTGAAAAGCTTCAATGTCGTCTTTACAACGTCCTGCTAAAATAATATGCCGTAAATGTTCAGGTAATTTCATTAAGCAAATGCGGATGAGTTCTGAAGGGCTGTATGGGTTTGAAAGATACTGATTCTTATGCAACATGTCTTCAAAATATTTCACAAGACTGGAGAATTCAGATTGTTCGAAATGTTTCATCATTATGATGCCATGTTTTACTCGGTCTTGTGTGGCTTGAGACCAGTATGCGGAGAGGAAGGCATGGTAAAATTCTCCTTCACTGTGGCAATCGTGAATGACCGATCGCATTCTTACAGCTGGTTCATCCTCTAAGTAGCCACACATAAATTCTAATCTGTGTTCTAACGACCAGTTGGGAGGAAAACAATGAGAGAATTGATGGAGCCATGCTTGTGGATGAATGTCGTTGGCAGAATTCTTAAATGTTTTGAATTTACGTGTAGTAATAAACAGCTTATAGTCAAAATCATCGTGTCGGCGAGTAGCATATCTGTCATTGTTACGTCGTGTCGGCCGTTCCATCTCAAAATTCGGTGTGCCTTGCCAATTTCTTTCATAATTTCCGAAATGCGCTGTGTTATTATTTTGTGGCTGTTTCGTATTTCTATGTCCCTCTTCCCGTATTGGGGCGCGAGTGTCCTCTGAAATACGTAATTCTTGTATTACCTGTGTCAGCTGATCTTGTACTTCCCGGATTTCTCTTTGGTGTTTCGTATTAATTTGATTCAGATATTGTTTCAGTTTCCTAATTTGTTCCTCTCTTTTGTGTCATTAAAGACTACTGGTTTTGTGTTATTCAGATTATCATCTACCTTCGTAGATAAGTTAGTGAACTGATCCGAAAGTTCGGCTACTTTCTCCGGTAGTGAACACATTTCCTCAGTGTGTTTTTCTGAACCAAGTTTCAGATTGTCCATTTGTGTTGAAATCGAATCTACTGTGTCCTTCAAGTTTTCCTGAGTTTTTGCAAGTTGCGTAACCGAATCGGTAGATGCAACTGAGTCAATTTTAGCCGACAAGGTCTCATGATTTTCATGAACAATGGTTTGCAGTTCTTTTATAGCTGCTTCGTGATTCTGTAATGCATTTTCATGCCGCGAAAAAATAGGTTGAAAATGCTCACAAATTTGTGTTTTTACGTCATTACAGACTTTTTGACATTTCGATTCAATGTGATGTAACTCAGTAGTTAAATCTTCACGTGTTTGTTCAACCGTGGAGTCTAACTTTTGAAGCTGTTGCTGTGTTTGACTCTGATTTTGTTCCATTTGTTTCTGATTTTGTTCGATTGTGTCTAATTTTTCAAGCTTTTGTTGTGTTTGTCTCTGATGTTGTTCCATTTGTTGCATTAGCTGTAATAACAATGCATTAGTGTCTGGAATCTGTTCCTCTACGCTTTTCGGCAGTGCATTTGCACCGGCAACATTCACATTTTGACAAGCAGAAAATGTGTCTTGACTTATTTGAGAAAACGGTGAGGATCCAAAACCTGAATCTACAGTATTTGTGAGATCGTCTCGTGTCATTTCGGATTCCTGAGCCGCGCTATTGCCGACCGATCGATCGATAATGCTTCCCTGTTCTCTAATTGTTTCGCTGTCTACACCATTGTTTGCAACCCGCTCCATTTCCCTATGCACAATTACCAAATTACTACTTTGAACGTCTGTTAATTCATTACACAGTGGTGCTGGCAAACTACGCTCGTCGTCACTATTATTTCTCAGTTTGCTTTGGAGCCTAGTGTTACGTTTTTCACACGCCATTATTGTCACAGTATTTCACACGACAACACAGAAAAACACAATTTCAAGAGCAAAAATAAGAGAACACATTAACATAACACTGAAAATAATATCTAGTTAATTGCAGCTGCGAAATACTTGGTGCAAATCTACATGCATACCACAACTGTTTTATTGTACAACAATGAAAAACTACAACTACAAAGGAGATTTTCTCTAAAATTACGCGCTAGCAATAAACAAAAGCTACACTAATTACACAAACTACAAGGAAAAATCAGAAGATTCCAGTGAGGTATCCTGGCAGGGTCGCCATATGAAATGTCCCCTTTTAACAATTTTACTAGACTGTGCTTAACCTGACACACAATATTTTTTTAGCGCAACGCAATCTGACTTTCAACACACAATATTTTGTTAGCGCAACGCAATCTGACTTTCAAAATTCTCTACAAGAGAATGGCCCTGACTAACATTAACCTATACGTCTCACAAATCACTTACCTCACCAAAAATCTTCGCTGCTCAAGCTACTGCAATACAGCGAGCGCCACTACTGCCAGCTAAATAAAAGATTCAAACTATGGAAGGCACTAACTACTGATAGGGATAGTTAGCAAATGAAAGATATTAATAGAGAACAAACAACGTATTTACCTTGATATCATGACAAATTACAAAACTCCACCATCTCTCTCCCCACATCCACCACTGCTGGCGGCTCACCTCCAACTGCCCAGCGCTACGCGCTGTTCACAGCCAGCTGCCTAACACTACAATGGTTGAGTATTACAACAATGCAAAGCAGCCACAGACTGCACACGGCACAGCCGGTGATTTTCATACTGAGGTGGCGTTATCAATAAAAAAACCTAAACAGCCTACTTACAAAAGTTCGCAATAAATGTTCAAAAATTAGTGCTCCCCATAAAAGTGAAAATAAATTCACCACTTGCCACGCGGGTTTAATTTCACACCGGCGGCACACTAACGGTTACTTTACCGAATTCTAAACAGTCCTCGCGAGTTCACTATCCGTTTTCACTGCCAAACACGCGCTTGTTACAGCTCGGCTCTGACGTCATCCGAGGCAGAGCGCTACCAGAAGTTTAACTGGCGTGGACCTCACAGTGTATGAGAGCGAAATGAACCTTCCTATTGCTTCAGGGGCTGTATTTATAAGGTGCCGGCGCGGACTGCCGAGATAACATCTGTTGTCTCTGTCTTTTTGCGCCGGCCGAAGTGGCCGTGCGGTTAAAGGCGCTGCAGTCTGGAACCGCAAGACCGCTACGGTTGCAGGTTCGAATCCTGCCTCGGGCATGGATGTTTGTGATGTCCTTAGGTTAGTTAGATTTAACTAGTTCTAAGTTCTAGGGGACTAATGACCTCAGCAGTTGAGTCCCATAGTGCTCAGAGCCATTTTTTTTTTGTCTTTTTGCATACGGCGGCAGTCTACAAACGACTGGTACAGAAAGCTGGCTAAGGCCTGAAATAAGTTCTGCAGAAATTTTTACGAAGTCTCAGACGGTGTTCAGGAAAGATAGATTAGGCAGAATTGGTGGTGGAATGTTTGTGTCTGCCAGTAGTGGTTTATCTTGTAGTGAAGTCGAAGTACATACTCCGTGCGAATTGCTATGGGTGGAGGTTATACTTAACAGCCAAACTAAGTTAATAATTGCCTCCTTCTACCGACCCCAGACTCCGATGATACAGTTGCTGAGCAGTTCAGAGAAAATTTGAGTCTCGTAACAAATAAATACCCCACTCATACGATTATAGTTGGTGGGGACTTCAACCTTCCCTCGATATGTTGGCAAAAATACTTGTTCAAAACCGGTGGCAGGCAGAAAACATCTTCCGAGATTGTCCTAAATGCTTTCTCCGAAAATTATTTCGAGCAGTTAGTCCACGAACCCACGCGAATTGTAAATGGTTGTGAAAACACACTTGACCTCTTAGCCACAAACAATCCAGAGCTAATAGAGAGCATCATGACTGATACAGGGATTAGTGATCACAAGGTCGTTGTAGCTAGGCTCTATACCGTTTCTTCCAAATCCACCAGAAACAAACGCAAAATAATTTTATTTAAAAAAGTGGATAAAGTGTAACTAGAAGCCTTCCTAAGAGACAGTCTCCATTCCTTCTGAACTGACTATGCAAATGTAGACGAAATGTCCAAATCCAAAGATATAGTAGCAACAGCAATAGAGAGATTCATACCTCATAAACTGGTAAGAGATGGAACTGATCCCCCATGGTACAAAAAACAGGTGCGAACGCTGTTCCAGAGGCAACGGAAAAAGCATGCAAAGTTCAGAAGAACGCGAAATCCCAGATATTGGCTAAAATTTACAGACGCGCGGAATTTGGCACGGACTTCAATTCGAGATGCCTTCAATAGGTTCCACAATGAATCATTGTCTCGAAATTTGGTAGAAAATCCGAAGAAACTCTGGTCGTATGTAAAGTACACAAGTGGCAAGACGCAGTCAATACCTTCGCTGCGCAGTGCCGATGGTACTATTATCGACGACTGTGCCGCTAAAGCGGAGTTATTGAACGCAGTTTTCCGGACTTCCTTCACCAGGGAAGACGAATGGAATATTCCAGAATTTGAAACACGAACAGCTGCTAGTATGAGTTTCTTAGACGTAGATACCTTAGGGGTTGCGAAGCAACTCAAATCGCTTGATACGGGCAAGTCTCCAGGTCCAGATTGTATACCGATTAGGAAAATTGCGCAGGTCGCACCAGTGTTTAAGAAGGGTAGTAGGAGTAATCCATCGAACTACAGACCTATATCATTGACGTCGGTTTTCAGTAGGGTTTTGGAGCATATACTGTATTCAAACATTATGATCACCTCGAAGGGAACGATCTATTGATTCGTAATCAGCATGGTTTCAGAAAACATCGTTCTTGTGCAACGCAGCTAGCTCTTTATTCACACGAAGTAATGGCCGCTATCGACAGAGGATCTCAAGTTGATTCCGTATTTCTAGATTTCCGGAAAGCTTTTGACACCGTTCCTCACAAGCGACTTCTAATCAAGCTGCGGGCCTATGGAGCATCGTCTCAGTTGTGCGACTGGATTCGTGATTTCCTGTTAGGAAGGTCGCAGTTCGTAGTAATAGACGGCAAATCATCGAGTAAAACTGAAGTGATATCGGGTGTTCCCCAGGGAAGCGTCCTGGGACCTCTGCTGTTCCTGATCTATATAAATGACCTGGGTGACAATCTGAGCAGTTCTCTTAGGTTGTTCGCAGAAGATGCTGTAATTTACCGTCTAGTAAGGTCATCCGAAGACCAGTATCAGTTGCAAAGCGATTTAGAAAAGATTGCTGTATGGTGTGGAAGGTGACAGTTGACGCTAAATAACGAAAAGTGTGAGGTGATCCACATGAGTTCCAAAAGAAATCCATTGGAATAGTACAATTCTCAAGGCTGTCAATTCAACTACGTACCTGGATGTTAAAATTACGAACAACTTCGGTTGGAAAGACCACATGGAAAATATTGTGGAGAAGGCGAGCCAATGGTTGCGTTTCATTGGCAGGACACTTAGAAGACGCAACAAGTCCACTAAAGAGACAGCTTACACTACACTCGTTCGTCCTCTGTTAGAATATTGCTTCGCGGTGTGGGATCCTTACCAGGTGGGATTGACGAAGGACATCGAAAGGGTACAAAAAAGGGCAGCTCGTTTTGTATTATCACGTAATAGGGGAGAGAGTGTGGCAGATATGATACGCGAGTTGGGATGAAAGTCATTAAAGCAAAGACGTTTTTCGTCGCGGCGAGATCTATTTACGAAATTTCAGTCACCAACTTTCTCTTCCGAATGCGAAAATATTTTGTTGAGCCCAACCTACATAGGTAGGAAATATCATCAAAATTAAATAAGAGAAATCATAGCTCGAACAAAAAGGTTTAGGTGTTCCTTTTTCCCGCGCGCTGTTCGAGAGTGGAATGGTAGAGAGATAGTATGATTGTGGTTCGATGAACCCTCTGCCAAGCACTTAATTGTGAATTGCAGAGTAATCATGTAGATGTAAATGTAGATGTAGATGTAGACCGCTATCTCGGGCATATAATCTTTAATAATATAGTTACCAAATACTTCAGAAACTTCTTAGTTTTTGCTGGTATGCAGATAAGCAGTTTGAAAGCACGTAGAAAGTTTCAGCTCGCTAGAATGAAAACTTTGCTTAAGAGAATTTATTTAGTGGAACTAACGGTAGATTGTTACCTCTGAACCATACCTTTGCCAAGACTTATATCAGTTGCTATTTATGTTACAAGTCTTAAACTTGGTTTAGCTCTATTATTTGATATATTTTATCATCTGGTTTAACCAAAATCTATCATTAAAATTTCAAGTACTTAATCTACAACACTTAGGTACATTTTAGTTACAAAATTTGTTTTTATTTAATTACTCAAAAACTATAAGAGGTAGATTAACGTGGACTCTCTGTTATTATTTTTGGGGTGTACTGAAGCATAAAACAAATTTTCAAGTTTCTAAGCCCATTACTTAGCGCCTCTGATTTTTCCGAAAAACATATATTCTGGCGTTAATTTTTGTTTTATGGTTTTGGAAACCAGTATCACTTATTTATAATTTCTAACTGCACCTTCTGACCCAATTCTGGCTTCCGAGCCTCATTATTTAGCGCCTCTGATTTTTCTCTTAAAACGGCATTTTTCCGTAAACTATTAAGTTTAGAACATCAAGACTTGGTATTTGGAACATTATTACACTAAACTACAATTTAACAAAATGTTAAACATAAATTTTGATTTTTAATTTCGTACTAAATTGTGGTGCAATACTTGTGCGCTACATGCAGACGCGTTAAGGTGACGTGGCGCTACTAGCAGTGAACTGGGGTAAGTCCCGCCGCACTCGCTCGCCTCTGTATCTCACACATGATACAGCGCTTAGTTTGCTTCAGGCTCTTATTGACAGCGCAACACACTTTACAGACAAGTGTTGGTGCGGTTTTTATCATACTTTTTACTATCCGAGCTGTTTTATGAAAATTAATTTAGGTGAAAGAATGCAAGATGTACCAAAAAGTACTTTATTCCCCTGATAATTCGTACCAAGTTGTTCATATGACTTAGAGACTTAGTCTTCGTATCATCTTGAAGGGAAATAAATCAAGTTGTGACTCATATAGTACGCCAGTACAGAATCGCCACTCCGGCCGGTGCCGAGTGTGCTCGCTGTAAGTTTTCGTTTTAGTATACTTAGATATGGTTCTAAACTTTTGAATCCCTCAGACTGATGTTGACGAAGAATGCAGTATACAGTTTATGCAAGATTGCACACCGAAACAGTCCAACGTCCAGGATTTTCTAAATGCCCACTTTTCGAGTAAATGGATGCAGGTGACGGTATGATAATTTCATAAGAACCCCGTTAACCGGACGTGATACCTCATGAATTTTTCTTCCGGGGATTCTTTTAGGGCAAGTTGTTTCCTCTACGCTTACCAACAACACTATCACAGCTTAGAGCTTGAATCTGTCTCACAATTGAACAAATGACGCATGACAGACTGTAGCGAGTTTGGCAAGAAATCGTCTTCTAGTCACATTAATCCTGTTTAGGTATAAGGTAGCAAACTTCAAGTATTTTGCTTTAAAATGTCACAACATAGTCCAAAAGTTAATAAATAAACCAATTTTAGTGATGGAAGTAGTAATCTCCTCTTCAATAAACCTAATATTTCTCACACTTCACTACATGTTCTTCTCTTATTCGTTACTTTCCAGAGCATTAAGTCACACAGGTATCTGGATCGATATCAATACGGCCAGCTTTCTCTCCTGAGGTTCATTCGCCTGTTTCTTCTTACATCGGAGCAATGAAAACATCGCTATCATCGAAACTAATCTCAACATCATGTACAGCTCCAACAGAGACACAGGTAGCAGCATATGCTGTATGCGATCAAAACGGAGCTGAAACATAAAAGGTGACGGTTTTGGAGTACAGGTAGTGCAGAATGCGAAAATTATATGGCAGGATATTACAGCGACCCATGCTTCTGCAGTCTGCATGGCTACCAACGGAGGGCTTGAGGTGAAATGTTAGCTAATAATTTTACGCACAGAACATGTGAGACTCGAGCCTGATGAACTGCTGCTGCACAAGTCCTACTTCGCCTCCACAGCGTGATAAGAATATTTGATAAATGAGCACTCCTCCAAAGCCCTTTAAACAAATGTGTGATCTTAACCGTTCCTAGTAAGTCAACAGTCTGTAATGTTCTTTTTATTACGAACCGGGTGCAGTCGTTGACGGAAAACAACATTTTCAGTGCACACTGTGCAGTCATCTTCAGGCGATCTCAGCAGAATGACTGTCTTTGCATCACGCCTCTTTTATACTCTTATTGCTCCCAACTCCTTCCACCACTGCCTGGCCTCATGCAGAGTCGGGTGTAGGAATGTGGGTGGGTTCGGTGGGTGGGTGGGGGGGGGGGGCGGGTAGAGGAATGAGCGGGGAGAGTCTGCGATCGCCACATGCAGGACAGCAACTCTGGTCCCTCAATGCTGCTCAGGCTGGAAGTTGGGATTAGGGTTGGGTGTGTGAGCGCTGAACCCTACAGTTTACTAGGGTTGAAGTCACTGTAGCTAGGAATCAGTCTGTCGGTCACTTTAGGAAACAATCCCAAAACGTCGAATTTTGTTGATATTTCATGCAGAGCGTTCAGTTGACATTTGGACTGCTGTCAGTCATTGTCAGTGGAATATGGGTACAAATATTAATGGGAGTATGAAATCAAACGAAGTGAAATTACTCTCTAAGAGGCCAACAAATACCATGGGTTCTTTATACCAAAATGCTCCTCAACATTATCAGAAGTTCTATTGGTGGAGTTCGTGTTCACACTATGTGCATGTAAAGTTGCTTGTGTACAAGCATATGAAGTCACGATTCGAGAAACATCCCTCGAATACTCGAACTGTCCACACAACATGGCGTACTTTACGTTACACATATGCCCCACCCCCACCCCTCTTGCTTCCTCCCCACCAGATATGTGTGACGTAAGGACAGCATTTCCCTCAAAGGAACCACATGGAAATATTATTTTTGTAATTTTTTTTTTATATTTGTGCTACGTGAAGCTCAGAACTCAAATATCAGTACCTAAAGCTGTACGAAACCAGACCCAAAACCTCCCTAGACAATCGCGTTGGCAGTTTCCTAAGGTAATTTAATTCCCTAATAAGAAGACAGTTTCGATGCCAGGAATTGTGGCTCACTCAGCAGCGTTGTACAATAATTATGTTAATCAATGGACCACTTTCTCGAATCTATGTTTCTGCCATCTATTCATTTTTTTGTTCACTTCGATTACCTACATGACTTAAAAATAAAGTTCATCAAATATGTGCTTATTAACACATTCTTAATAAATATTTTTATGAAAAATGCATGTCTTCATGTTTTTAATCACATACAGCATGCAGAATTCCAGAGATCGTTGAAAATACGAGGGTTGTTTGAAAAGTGCTCGGAACGGAATATAAAAAAACATCACTGAAACTTTTTTTTATTTTTCAATGTTATCTCCGTGTGGATGAATGCACTTGTCCAACGATATTCCAGTGCCCTGATCCCATCTTGATAATGAGTTTCCTCCAGGCCTGCTGAATAGTTGTCAGCTCCGGCCATCAATTCTTCGTTCGAAGTGAATCTTCGTTCACCAAGAAATATTCTCAGTTTTGGGAAGAGATGGAAGTGTAACGGAACCATATCAGGTGAATAAGGCTGGTGTGGCAACAATTTATACCTTAGTTCGTGCAATTTTGTCATAGCGACGGCACATGTGTGGGAGTGCCCATTGTCTTGATAGAAGATGACTTACTTCCTTGCTTAGCATAGTATTCTCAAGTAATTGTTTGCCCAGTGGGTAGAGAATCCCCAAATAGTATCCCCTACGTGTCCCAGAACACTGATGCCATGACCTTTCCCGTCGAAGGAATTGTCTTTGATTTCGTTGTGACAAAGAATCAGCCCGTTTCCACTGTTTTGACTGTTGTTTTGTCTCTGGGGTATAGTAGTGCACCCAAGTTTCCTCTATGGTCACAAATCGGCGCAAAAAATCTTGTTCGTTGCTCCTAAAACGGGCCAAACATTGTTTCGATACGTCCATTCTCATGCTTTTTTGATCCAGCGTGAAAAGTCGCGGCGCCCATTTTGCAGATAACTTTTTCATATCAAATTATTCAGGTAAAATGTGATGTGTCCTTTCAGATGACATCTGGTAAGGGTGAGCAGTTTCACGCACTTTCGATCAGCGATCTTCCGTGACCATTTTGTGCACTTTTGCAATGATTTCTGGAGTAGTGACACGTCTTTGGCCATCACTGCGTGGATCATCATCTAAGCTCTCCCTATCAAATTGAAATTCATTTGTCCAGTTGGCCAAAGATGAATATGAAAGAGCGGAGTCGCCCAGTGTATTCTGAAAATCGGCATGAATTTCATTTTCTTTCATACCATTCTTTACGAAGTACTTAATCACTGTTCGAATCTCGATTTTTTCCGTCACCGCCACAGCTCTCTTCCAAGAGCACTGATGTGGCACGTGTTTACAGGCAGCAGTCCAACGAATATCACGTAAACAACTCGTTGCGCTAGTGCTGACCTCTAGTGGGGATACTGAGAACTTTTCAAACCACCCTCGTATAACATATTAATTATCAAAGTTCCACAAAGTTTTGTTAATAAATGTATGATTTTTAAACCATTTTATATACTAATAATTACTAAGAAATTTAAATTTACAATGAAAACTTTTAAAATAATTTGGTCTTCCTTGGTTTTCTAAAAAGGAATGAACGCAGCATTTGGCTTATACATCAAAAATTTCACATTCTTACAATTTAAATTGCTGCTTAATTTCCACATATACTTTCATCACAAAATAATCTCCTGCGCTGAGAACAGTGCCAGGTAGTACTTTATTTCCGTCAAATTATTGGTCTTTTTCTGAAGAAATATTGGTGCTTAGTGTTTCCATTAACCCAAAACTTCCGGAAACATAACACTACAGTTTCAATTAGCTGAAACACAACTCAGGTTAAAGCTAAGTTTAAATTTTAACTTTTAGTTAATGAAACGGAATTGCAAATTTACATTCCAGGGACATAAATTAAAATAAACCAATTTAGACAGATACCTACAGATAAAGTCTGAAAAATTCAGCACCACATCTGATGTTTCTTATTGAGTTCAGCAAAACAGCAACTGTCAGTGTCACTAACTTTGAAGTTCATTATTTCACTGTTACGATGATTCACAACCACCTAGAAAACATGTATTCTGAATGATATTCTCGTTTGCTCTCCGACTGATAGTACACAAATTTTTTTGAAGTTTAATTTAGGTGCAGGTTCTCATAGCAGGTTCACCTAACTAGGCCAGTGGGATGACTCACCATTGTTAGGTAGTAGCAGTCACCATATGTGAACTGCCCGCCGTTGCCCCAATCAGTAGTATCCACGGTAGCGGCAGTCACACTGTCACCTGATCTCAGAGCCCCACAGTAGCGCCCAGGGGGTAATAGCACTCACCACATGTCAACTGACCGTCACTGGGCCACCTTACCGCCACTTATAGCCAAGTTATGGCACATTCACATTCCGTTTCTGGTGTCACTGTACAGTCTTAACATTCAGTAGCTGACAACCACTGTCAATTTATGGCACTTACACTGTTACCTTCTGGTGTTACAATACATTTTTAAGAACCACTAGTTGAATCACTCTCAAGCTATGGCAGATATATTGTCCCTTTCTGGTGTTCAAATACTATTTCCGAAGTGAATACCTATTTGTTTGTGTCAACTATTATTGACTTGCCTGCTTAGCATCGTAATTTCTACTGTGCGACTTTCTGTGATAACATTATCTGCAGATAATTTCTTAGTACAAAGTAAAGTTGTTACCCTAGCATGGAGTCGACGTGATGTTTTGCGCACTTTAAAAGTTGGCAGTTGAAACATAGGGACACCAGTTTCTTAACTGTGTAAATGCATATTAATGCAATTCAGTATGCTCCTTTATCCACTTACCATGTATTTTCCACTGTCTGACAGCGAAAGTTAATTTTATCTGCAGAAGATGACAAACGTTTCGTACTTCAAGAGAAGGTAAATATCACGCATTTGGGATTTACTATAATGTCTCGTTGACTTTGATATCTGCTTTAGCCGAAGTGAGAGAAATTCGACAAATTTAGACTTCGGGATATCTGTGTTTACTTTGATGCAATGACTGAATTATTTTCTCTAAGACTTAATTACTTTCTGTAATATATATTACTCGTGCTATTATGTGAGCTGTTTATGTTTTGGTAAATAATACACGGGATCTATGTATGGAAATATCTGATGAGAGGCTCGGTTGTGCCTTGCAAAATGAGGTACTAATATGGAGCTTTAGTTGGTTGGTTGCTTGGTTTTGGGGAAAGAGACCAAACAGCGACGTCATCGGTCTCATCGGATTACGGAAGGAAGTCGGCCGTGCCCTTTCAGAGGAACCATCCCGGTATTTGCCTGGAGCGATTTAGGGAAATCACGGAAAACCTAAATTAGGATGCCCGGACGCGGGATTGAACCGTCGTCCTCCCGAATGCGAGTCCAGTGTGCTAACCACTGCGCCACCTCGCTCGGTGGGTGGAACTTTAGTCATCGACAAGTGCTGTTTAGCGTGTAAGATTATCAATACTGCTAATATGCGAGGCATGTGCATTTTAACCTGTAATCTAGATCAGAAATAGTTTCCATGTATTGTTTGGAATGTTACAGGACAAATCTTTACCTATTATAATAAGTATAATGCGCGGTACGAAGATCTAGCTACTCTTGTTGATTAAACTCTAAGTTATGTTAGTAGTGCTATTATGTGAACAGTGTGTAGTTTGATAAGTAATACAGATGATCTGTATAGATCGAATTAGATGCTTCGTTGTGGCTTGCAAAGTGAGGTACAAATATGGAACTGTAGTCATCAACAAGTGCTGTTTAACCGGTAAGCTTATCAATAGCGTCAAAATGCGAGCCATGTGTATTGTTTTAAATGTTGATTTTGTATTATTCAGTCGAATAACTGGTTTGATGCTTGCCTCCATGCCACTCTATCCTGTGCAAGACTCTTCATCTCTGAATAAGTACTGCAATGTACAATCATTTGATTCTGCATAGTGTATTCGTTTGCCCCCCCCTCCCCCCACCCCACTTCCCTCTGATACTAAACTGGTGATTCCTTGAACTCTCTGAATGTGTCCTATCAACCATCTTTCCTCTGGACAATTTACATCACTCTCCAGTTCTTACAGTATTTCCTCATTAGTTATGCGATCTGCCCTTCTTCAAGCATTATTCTGTGACTTCTCGTTCCAAATGCTTTTATTCTAGTCTTGTCTGAACTGGTTATTGGAGAAACTCTCTTCTTGAGAAAGACTTTTCTTGTCATTAAAAACGAGCGTCTCATCCAAACCCTAAAGGTCCAAGGGATCCTGCCACTGCCTGTTCTCACTTTATATTCCTTCTACTTTGGTCATCATCAGTTAGTTTGCTACCCGAATAGCATAACTCACCTAGTACTTTTAGCGTCTCATTTCCTAATCTAGTTACTTCTCCATTATCCGATTTAATTCTACTATATTCCAGTACCCTTCTGTCGCTTTTGTTAATCTTCAGCGTATATCATCCTTTCATGAGACTGTTCATGCCTTTCAGTTACTCTTCCAATTCCATTGTTGTATCTGACAGAATTACAATGTAAGCGGAAACCTCAACGTCTTTATTTCCACTCTCTGAATTTTAATTCTTTTCCAAATTTGTCTTTGGTTTCCTTTACTGGTTGCTCCATGTACAGATTAAATAAAATCGTGAATAGGCTACAAACCTATCTCATATCCATCCGAACAACTGCTTTATTTCATCCCCTTCGGCTCTTATAAATGGAGTCCGGGTCCTTTACAAGTCGTGTACAACCTTTCGATACCTGTATTCTACCTCCAAACCCTCAGAATTCCAAAGAGTGTGTTCATTGTCCTACACTTTCCCTAAGTCTACAAATGCTGTAAACAAAGGTTTGCCTTTCTTTAACCTGTCTTCGGAGGTAATTTGTAGACTCATTATTGCCACGCATGTTTCTACATTTCTCGAAACCGAAACTGATCTTCTCTGACGTTAGCTTCTACCAGTTATGGCAATCCGGTAAAAAAAAATTGTGTCAGTATTTCTCAGTCATACCTTATTAAACTAATAGTTCAGTAATACTCACACCTATTAGTAAGTGCTTTCTTTGGAAATGGAATTATTACTTTCTCTTAATATCTGAGCGTATTTTCTCCCGTTGTCTAACGTTCGCTTTGAACCCTCAAAACCTATTGTTGTTTCAGTTCCTACCTTTTTGCAATCTTTTCAGTTTAATCTGCGTTTCATATCGAATAAATTATGGTCAGAGTCCACATCTGTCCCCGGAAATGTCTTACAGTTTATAATCTGGTTAGAATTTCTGCTTTAATGTCGTATAATCAATATGTGTCTCAATCCGTTTTTCACTACTCTCAAACCGAATGTCAGCGATGATTGAATTGTGCTCTGTTCAAAATTCTACCAGGCGACTTCCTCTTTCATTCCTTTCCCCAATCTTTTCTCCTTCTTTTTCCAGCTATCGACATCGAGTTCCCCGTCACAACTAAATTTTCGTATCACTAACTATCAGAATTATTTATTTATTTCGTTTCGTCTTAAATTTATTCAATCTGTTCACCATCTACGTAATTTGTTGGTATGTAGACTTCTATTACTGTTGTGGGTGTTAGATTCGTGACCATTTTGGTTACAAGAATGCGTTCACTGCTTTGTTTATAGTGGCTTACACACATTCCCATTCTCATAGACCTGTTTCTGTATTACCCTTATTTGATTTTGTATCTATAACTCTATACTTGCCTTACCAGAAGTCCTGTTGAACCTGCCATCGAACGTCACTAATTCCCACTATATCTAACTTTATTCTGTCCATTTCCATTTCTAAATTTCATACCAACCCTATTAAGGTGTAAGTAGGCTGTTTATGTTTTCTTATTGGCAACGTTAAGTAGCGCTCTGTATGAAAACCACTGGCTGTGCTGTGTGCACTCTGTGGCTAGTTAGCATTGTTGTCTGCCATTGTACTGTTCGGCAGCTGGATGTGAACAGCGTGTAGCGTTACGCAGTTGGAGGTGAGCCGCCAGCAGTGGTGGATGTGGGGAGAGAGATGGCGGAGTTTCGACATTTGTAAGACTGGATGTCATGAACTGCTATATATATTATGACTATTAAGCTAAATACATTGTTTGTTCTCTATTAAAATCTTTCATTTGCTAACTATGCCTATCAGTAGTTAGTGCCTTCCGTAGTTTGAATCTTTTATTTAGCTGGCAGTAGTGGCGCTCGCTGTATAGCAGTAGTTCGAGTAACGAAGATTTTTGTGAGGTAAGTGATTTGTGAAAGGTATAGGTTAATGTTAGTCAGGGTCATTCTTTTGTAGGGATTATTGAAAATCAGATTGCGTTGCGCTAAAAATATTGTGTGTCAGTTTAAGCACAGTCATGTATAATTGTTCTAAGGGGACGTTGCAAAGGCATCGACATTTCACGCTCTGCTCCGATGAATGTCAGTTTTCCGATTCCCTCGGAAACGTTAACGTATGTATATTCCCCTTGTTTCAGGCGTCCGCGGTAACAATACAACAAGGCCATGTTGGCTGACCTTATAAGGTCTAATTAGTCAAACAGCCAAACTGCTGTCCCTGAAACTACTGAAAAGGAATGATGCCCCTTATGATGAACCATATGATTGCCTCTCCTCTCTAAAATATCACACCACTGTGCTGCCGTCCGTATTGAGCACTCAAGGTATCCACCCTCGGCTAGGTTCGTGGTTCACGGAGGAGATTTTCATATCACAGAACGGCTAAGTTGCGACAGTAGTGGCAGTGCATTTAGTACTCGAAATCGTATGTATTTTGAGAACTAATATAATTTTATTCTTATGCAAAGTTCAAATGATTATTTGCGGTCAAACAACTATAACTGTGGTTGTTATACTATGGTAAACACCCAATATATACTGTGATAATCTAAAGTCCATTATTTGATGTAACCTTTCTTCTTTGTGTGTGAAACTCCGTCTATGACTGTCTGGGGCCACTTTTACACTCGTATTCCCTGCGTGACGAAGATCTCTTTGCGTATTACCAAATAATATAGTTAAGGTGATCCAACACAATGAAAATCACGCCAAAACGCCTTGTTCCCTCCCTAAAGTGGTTCTTGGTCAAACTGGTATTTCTTTAGGTATTTTTGTATGGTTTTGCACCTCGTATTTTATAATATTACCATTAGATTGTGATATTACGTAGTAGATGACATTGAAAATACATTCCGTAAACGTTTAAACGGTCTTGGCACTTTAGTTCCGATAGGAAATGTCGCAGCCTCCCTCGAAAGTTTGTTTTTTTACATAACTTCAAACATGCCTAGACTGAATATAACAAAAAAAGCATTAGCATGTCAGTGACATACATTATATTTTTCTGGTGTACAATATGATTCATTTTCGTCTTCCCTCTAAAATAATGCCCGGTGAAGCGACTATTACTGATAAACTTCCACCATTTTTACTTACATTTTAGATATCGAATTACAGTATGTTAATACTGCCAACCAGCTGCATTTCACACGCTTCAGAAGTAGGATATAACATTGCTGATACATAACTTTTATACACGTAAAGCTGTAAGTGGGCGTACCATTTTTCAGGATAAACAGTATGATAAAAGGAAGCCTGTCATTGTGTGTATTGATCGATTCGCTGTAGATGGATGTGTCTTACGTCTGGGCGCTCTGCTCGCCGCATTAGCTTCCGTTGGCAGGAAAGCCTGTCTGCAGAACAGAGGATAAACTCATATATCAAACCACCTAAGGACGACAGAGCTTTTACCATGTTTATGTCATTCTAAGGATCAATTACTTTACGGTGCCCGGTATTACAATGAGGCATACATTGTGTGTCAGGGCATTGTTGCTAAACAGACAGCCAGATAATGGTAAGAAAAGGTCTATGAAGCGGCTACATTTCATTTTCCCCAGAATCACCAAATAATTGGGTTATATGAATCTGTGACCATGCATAAGTATTTGTCAGCATTGCATTTCGCATACATTCTGTTGATTGTTAGTGAATTCGTTTCGTGAAAATTTCTCTAAAACATTAACTAAATGAAATGCTCATGAGGCTATAAACAGAGAGGTCTAGAGTAAGGTGGGCTCACAGAAAATTTATGGAGGTCATACAATGATTCAAAAACGCAATAAATTCACTAAGAAATTGCATTCCATTGCAGACATTCACTGCAGTCACAAATGAGCGGAGAAAAGTATTATTGTTTTCGAACGCGTTTCCTTATCGAAACCGTCTATAATGAGAGTCTGACAAATTTTAACATAAATAATAATAATGTTTCAATATTTGGTAACAATGTTTCTCCTCAGAAAAGCATAAGCTATAATACAGTATTGCTTAGTAGTTTTTAAAGTACATAGCGCCTGCCTGCTGGTAAGTGTTAAGGGGAATTTGAGTGTGGCTTACACGGTGCTACGTAAAAAAAAAATTACACTGTAGTACTCAACTAGTTTTATAACATGCGCGTGCTGATAAGAGTTTTTATATGCTTGTACAACAGTGAAAACGGTTAATGTTAACGTACTCAAATTATACACAGGAAACGGAGACTTTGCGTTTTATTTTACTTAAGAGTACTCACATTTTGAACTTATGATTCCTACTTGAGGTTCGACGGTTACCCGAAATGCGTATATTAAGACACGTATATCACAGGGTAACTCCGTGTTGATGTTACAAACTTTCACGAATGGCAGAGAATTGTAAAGTTATCAATTTGAAAGTTACAGTATAAGCGAAAATCGTTCTGATACCTCTGACAGTGGATCTCCTCTGCAGCAAAATCTTTGCTTTCCTTATATGGCTGGAGGTAGTACGGACCAAAACCAGAAGAAATTTTTGTAGTAGACAAGTGCTCTGAAATTCGTACCTTGAGAGCTTTGTTGTAGACAAGGGCTCTAAAATTCACCGCTTGACAGCTCTGAGAATTTCTTCTGCAGAAGAGATGTGGCCTACAGTAAAGAAGATGTATAAGCGCTCATAGCATTTAAGGTATGTACTTTAGAGCAGATATGTACCGCACTTTCAGTTTTTTTTTTTTTTCATACTACTTCAATACAACGGAAGCAAAGAGCATTCAGGTTGACGTCCACTGTCAGTGGTATCAGAGTGGTTGCCGTGATATAACAGATGCTTAAGAAGGAATGTGTGGTTTAAACATACTGGTGCTCTATACGGTGGAGTATGGAACAGTTCATGTATATAAATTGTGGTATTATTTCTGAAGCATTTTTCCACCGTCTGGAGTCACTTCCAGGAAGGTTCCGCCATGAGAGAAATTATCATAGAGCATAAACACACACTCCTAAAGTTAGAAGGTCCTGCGCCCAAAAGATGCAATATTGTTTATGTGTAAATTTTAAATTTTTACAGCCAGAATTGTCACAACTAATGAAATGTAGCGTGCTATTATGCCGTCGTCTACTTTAAAACCCGACGTTTCCGACAGATGGGGACAAAACGTCGTGTTTTAAAGTGGAATCCCCTCGACCACGGCATAATAGCCCAGAATATTTTTATTAATTGTATATGTTGTTAATGCCATACAGTTTTCGAACCCAAGTGTAGGTTGAAGAAAACACATGATGTCATCTGGGGCTGGGGGTGGGTGTGGTTGGATGGGTAATTTATTGATCGGTTACATTAATTAGGATATAAATTTGGTATTAATCGTTTTCAAATTGCTCTTTGAGACACATTACCCTACTTCTCATACTGTGCGGTAGTAAAAAGCTGTCGCGCTGGTCTAATTTCTGATTTGGGTTGACGAGGATTAGCTTAATTAGTAGCATGTCCAGCCTGGCTCTGCAGGCAGTGACAGTACATAAGGCCCTGGACTGTCTGCTGACATGCACATGCACACAAATGCTCGCATATAGTCAAACTGCGACGCTCGGAGCATACTGCTTCACTGTGAAACTCTGGCGGTACTGACTGCTGAATGGGGTTGTGGATTCGATTACAACCGAACTTGGCGTATGAACTACTTGCATGACATCGGATGGAGGCAGGATACAGTGCGCCCTCTACAGTATCTACACGTAACTATGGAAACTGGCCCTGCGGTGTGGCGCCCTCTTTGTCACCGTATCTAGCAGCAGACACATCAATCATAAAGGGGTACATTTTGCAGGTTTGTTTCACGCTATTACGGCAATGTGTTTTATGCATGCTCATATCCTACTATTTCCCACTTTCCTCGTAGATTCCTTTTCCATCATATTAATACATTTACATATTTTTGAGATAAAAATATTTATTAATTAAAATAAATAATAACCAAAAACATGGTCAGATCTCATTTCCCAAATTTGATATTTGTATGTACATATTCAAAGTATTTTAATTTGATTGTTTTGCCAGTTACTGAAATTAATATTGCTTTAAAAAAGTCATATTGGTATATATTGTTGAGATAATGATTCGGTTATAAATTTTTTTGTTTAACTGCAATAGATTCTAGAATATTAGCTTTGTTTCTTAAGTGGCATCACAAAAGTCTGAATTTTTTGTTTTCATACTTTAGTGACTGAATGGTGGTTTTGAAACTCCACCTTAGAAAAATTATTGAATTAGTGTGCTGGTAAACCCCTTACGTTATTTGACTTTCAAACAGCTGAGCAAAACAGAACGTACTCAGAGATTTCGCTCTTTACTTATTCTGATCAACACTAAACTGACACACAATATTTTTAGCACTACGCAATCTGACTTTCAAAAATCCCTACAAAAGAATGGCCCTGACTAACATTAACCTATACCTTTCACAAATCACTTACCTCACAAAAATCTTCATTACTCGAACTACTGCAATACTGCGGGCGCCACTACTGCCAGCCAAATAAAAGATTCAAACTACTGAAGGCACTAACTACTGATAGGCATAGTTAGCAAATGAAAGATTTTGATAGAGAACAAACAATATATTTACCTTAATAATCAAAGGTCATAATATATAGCAGTTCACGACATCCAGTCTTACAAATTTACTGTCTCTGATGGGCACACGTCCAGATCATCCGCTCTCAAACTTCGCCATTTCTCTCTGCACTTCCAACACTGCTGGCGGCTCACCTCCAACTGCGCAACGCTACCCGCTGTTAACAGCTAACTGCCCAACACTACAATAGCCAACAACAATGCAAACCAGTCACAGACTGCACACAGCACAGCCAGTGATTTTCATTCAGAGCGCTACGTGGCGTTACCAATAAAAAGACCTATACAGCCTACTTACATAGCCCCCATGCTTCCCTCAAAAAATTTTAAAAATGGTTTTGGGCCATGGCCAATACAGATTTGAAAAAATTTTTCATAATTACAATAACAAAGATATCAAATGCACACACATATTGATGCAATGTTGGTCAATAGCTAAAATTTTCTCACAGTCCATAATGACAGTCCTGAGCTTCCATCACAGTAAATTTGCAGTTTTTTTTCTCAAAGTCTGAGCAGTAAAAGAAAATGTACGCGGGAGTAGTGGATTTCCATGCAGAATTGAAGAAGTAGTGTTGTCCTTCCAACGGAAAGACAGTGCTGACTCTTGACATGCAGACAGGTAATGGTTCACAACAGAGCAAACCCACAGCAGAGTCAGTCGAAGTTTTGAAGAATATTGGTAGGTAGGTCATCACAGAGCAGACCCACTGTAGTCCTGGTAGAGATTATGGTATTGGTGGGCCACCAAAGATGCAGGTAAGCAGCCATCTGTTGCGACTGTGTAGGTGCACAATCACCATTGAAGAGTCTTGCGGACAGTATAGCAAGTCCATAAACCACCACTTTTGCACTCACAAAGTTTTTGGAATTGTCCTCAGAACCAGCAATGCTGTTAACCAGTCCCTTGCTGAATTATTAACACACATGCAAACACTAGCAGTCCCAACTTCTCACATATTGTGCATACGTTATGACCAACAGAAATGTGTGCAGTAAATGAATGCTTTCAAGTTACTTAATTTGATAAACTGGTGTCAATTACAATTTTGTAACACGGGAATGCAATAACAAATGTACAAAATACATCATTAAAGAACATAACAATACAGATAACATTTGTAGTAATACGGGTTTTACAAAAGAAACGAAATAACATATACATCAGAGTTACAGGAATTATGACATAAGTAAATAAAATAATGAGAATAGTTTCGAAACATTAATTTCCCATATGAGCATTAAAACAGAACAGAATAAATAATGTCTAAACATCTTTACAAAGTAAATAACATAGTATTAGAAAAATTCTACAACGTAACTCTTATCAGCTAAACACATAAAGACAGCAAAAACACAAATACACAAGAGTACACAAACACATAGCAGAATAACACTGTAGGAAAGGACAGGGCTCATTTTCAGTGTAACATTTGGTACTGCAGTCCAACCCAAAACTTCATTCCATAGATCTTCCATCATATTTCAACATTTGTTTCCACCAAAAAAAAAACCTATCCAAGCATGCTTTCTGTATTTATATGTTCACATATCTCTTACCTCATTATTTATTTTCCATTATCTTACCTCATCATTTATTTCCAAGAAAATCCTACCTAAACCTGTTGTCCCTAAACCCTACTTTTTTGTTCATATCCTCTTTCAAAATACTTTTTTGGCCAAACCATTTTCTTATAGCTTCTCAATGCATCCTTCCAATTCATCACAACTCGTTACCCTTATATAGCGCACCCTATCTTAAAACTAACTTAAATCTACTGAGCTCAGATGCTAAACTAAGGGACGAGGCAATGCAGCAGTACAAAACAATTAACACAAACAGCAATGACAAAAAAATGCAAATTGGCAAAGCAAGCAGCAGTATATCTAAATTAGCAAAGCAATTGCAATATTACAACTAATATAAGGCAATGTGCAGCACACAAGAAAAATAAATCAGTAGTAAAACTGGCTTAACAGACTACTACAAATTAAAATTCAGTAGCACCATGCCTGGCAAACAGCAGCAGCAAATGCAATAACTTATACCTAAACATGACAATGCTCAAGCAGAAAAAATATTACAGTAAAGATGGCCATGTCTAATACCTATGTCACATCTTAACACTAGAGTGATGCATCTCGAGAACTTACTCTAGCAGTCAAGTTACCAAGTCATTGACAAAAATTATGTATGCAATTCCTGTGAAGTGGAAATGTCTTTTTGTGCTCCATCTTTTTTTTTTTTTTTTTGAAGTAGATCATAAAATTATTATTTACTGGATCTGTAGGCATAAAATAACTATATTAATACATCTATTAAATTTTATTTTAACCAATGCTGCTGGAGCTAGAAACTAGATATTAAACGAAATGAGCAAATATATATATATAAAGCAACATATGAAACGTCGTTCACTAAGCAAATAGCGTCTCCAAAGGCAAAAAGATCTCTCAGCTACAAAGACAATAGATGTAAAATGTTTATCACCATTTCATTAGGCAATTTAGTAAATATCATAAATTAAGAGCTCCAGTGTAATATTACGTTTTCAAGTTTGAGCGTCTCGTATTTCTGATGCTTTCTACAAAGAAATGTCAATAGCGAGGATAATGGCTTCTTTTTATCTCCACCTGTGCCTCTGAAAGGCACACACTAATGGCTTTTTTCTAGGCGACTGTCTCTCAGCTGGGCGCCCAAAACGCATTACGTCAAGGTCACTTACCTTTATTACCGAAATATTTACGACAGTAGTTTCTGCTACAGTGACAGTCTCATATAAAAATTTCACAGGTCGAGAAATTGCATTACAAATGTGTAGAAACAAAATCCTATAAATATAATAGTGTCCAAAAAATTTTCGTCGGCATTGTGATACATTCATGCATATACACACATTTCATAACACTTGAAGTACTATTCTTGGTTTACAACATCCTTTTTCACAAACCAGACTCCCTAACCACTACTCATTAGTCCTTACCTTATTATACATATACATATTCGTCGACACTTCTTCAATATTTCATCATAATAAATACGTAGCATAATCAAGTTCCTCATATAGAATCAGCTTATTGATCATAAACATAACTCAACAGCATAATACACATTGTCGTCATAATAATAACATCATAACACCTCTGTCAAATCTCAAAATCGTCGTAGCTTCCTACAATAATTTCAAAATCTAAAAAAAATTCTCTGCACATTTTAATAGTGTCATCTACCTCAAACGTACTTTGAAAATCATAATCTCATACCAAATACATCATTCAAAGCTCACATAGTACCACAATGGTTCCAAAAAAATATGAACAGTTCACAAAGTACAGACAAAATACAATTTCATAAGTGTGAAGTTATCCAACTGTGCAATTATGTCAACATCTGTCACTGATGTAGTAAAATAAATGTTTGTCTCTCTCAGTTAAATGATCAGATAGCTGTGTAATTTATGTGATAGAGAAATATGCCACCGATGTGTAAAGTTGTATAAGCAAATACCACATTAGCTAGGGCTCCCTGTGCTTGCCAGACACATGGTACACAAAGTAAGCATGTACCCCCTGAGGATTAATGTAATTATACCGTCAGGTGTTACAGATTACAGCAATGGAATGAAATGTATCATGGAAAACCTTTGTATCTTTGTGATTCAAAAATCTTTAAAAATAAATGTTTTAAGTACAAATTAATCACTCAAATGCGTGTCCTCTAGCACTAAATGTGCGTCTTGCTGTAAGATAATTCTGTGGAAGAGTCGTAGTTATCGTCCTCTGTCCTCTGTAAGCAAAGTTTTGCTGAATTCAATGTACTCACCTCCACATAAACAAAAGTGAAATGCTTTGCGTATAGATATCTTAGTTATTACGCTTATTGCCGTGATGAAGAAAGTACTGTGCTGTAATGTATTGTTGTGCTACGGAAAAGGCTGTCTCATTGTAGCTATACCACAAAAGTTACTACTAAAACATCTTTTACTTTCCAGAAGAATTCAGAAAAACTGTGCAGATATAAAGCAAATACAGCACTAAAGCAACAATGTAAATTATGTCACATATTAGTAGCGTCATGATATAATCATGTAGCAGTCACATAAACTAACCATTGTGTCATTTGGTATCTCTCAGAAAGTACTTTCAATCCAGAATGTATTTTCAAGTAAACCAAAATGTTGCATTAAATATCATTAGCAGTACCGATATATGTTCTAAGTATGTGAGCCTTATAGTCGTTACGTCATCGTGCAACTAACAAGCAAGTATGTACACACACAATAACACTGTGTCGTCTGTTCACTATAACAATGCACTGGTAAATACTGTCTAAATATGTTCCCTGGGTTCTAGACTGGATAGGTCTTCAAAACATTGTTGCATGTTATCAGTTTCTAAGTGTGACAACGAGTACTAGTAACGTGATGTGAAAGAGTTTATGGCTAAGACTAAGTTAAAAAGCAGATTATCTTTCAATAAACGGTTTTACATGTGAAATGTGGTACAAGCCTTTACTCTTCCTACTATGCAGAGCTCCAGCTTGAACGGAATTATCATGTGGTATATGGTACATCGGTAAAGATTGCTCAAATTTTTCTCAAGGTTTGCGTCTATGTTATTTTTCTCTGAGCCAACCAGCGCACGTGGCTGCCTGCGGTGCGAGTCATTGTCTCTTTGTTGCCGTTTGTCGTTATTTGGATTAGGAGATCTAACTTCTACAAATTCACCTTGTCGAGAGGGCCCTGCCCTGTTTGAATCCCGCTAGTTCTGATGAAATTCAGGTGTGTCGTTTTGTCGGTAGTTTACATAGTTTCTTTTTTGTCGGTCATGTGGTGGAGAATTTCTCCCGGAATCGTAAATGCGCGGTGGACCGTTGTGTCTGACGTTATTCTGTCTCCCTTGATAATAATTATTTTGGTTTCCATATTGTCTGTTTCTCTGATTGACTCTGTGATAGTCATTACCGCGGAGAGGTGATCTTTCCCTGTAATTATTACTACTCTGCCAGCGGTTGTCATACGGGTGGTGTCTGTTTTGCTCACGATTTTCGTTGTAAGAATAGCCTTGTCGTGTCCAGTTATTATTTCTTTCATCACGGAATTGTGACGGATGTGACCTGTAATTGTTGTGTTCTTGTTTTCGCGTCCCGCGATTGTCAGTGTCACTTTCCAGTTCATGTAAAAGTCCCTGAAAAGCTTCAATGTCGTCTTTGCAACGTCCTGCCAAAATAATATGTCGTAAATGTTCAGGCAATTTCATTAAACAAATGCGGATGACTTCTGAGGGGCTGTATGGGTTTGACAGGTAATGATTCTTGTGCAACATGTCTTCAAAATATTTCACAAGACTGGAAAATTCAGATTGTTGGAAATGTTTCATCATTATGATGCTATGTTATATTCGGTCTTGTGTAGCTTGAGACCAATATGCAGAGAGGAAAGGATGATAAAGTTCTCCTTCACTGTGACAATCGTGAATGAACGATCGCATTCTTACAGCTGGTTCATTCTCTAAATAGCTACACATAAATTCTAATCTGTGCTCTAATGACCAGTTGGGAGGAAAACAATGAGAGAATTGATGAAGCCACGCTTGTGGATGAATGTCGTTGCCGGAATTCTGAAATGTTTTGAATTTACGTGTAGTAATAAACAGCTTATAGTCAAAATCATCATGTCGGCGAGTCGCATATCGGTCATTGTTACTGCGTTTCGGTGGTTCCATCTCAAAATTCGGTGTACCTTGCCAATTTCTTTCATAATTTCCGAAGTGCCCTGTGATATTATTTTGCGGCTGTTCCATATTCCTATGTCCCTCTCCCCGTATTGGAGCGCGAGTGTCCTCTGAAATACGTAATTCTTGTATTACCTGTGTCAACTGATTTTGTACTTCCCGGATTTCTCTTTGGTGTTGCGTATTATTTTGATTTTGATTTTGTTTGAATTTCCTAATTTGTTCATACTCTTCTGTATCATTGAAGACTACTGGACTTGTGTCATTCAGATTATCATCTACCACCCTAGATAAATTATTTAGCTGATCCGAAAGTTCGGCTACTTTCTCTGATAATGAACTAATTTCCTCCATGTGTCTTTCTGAACCAATTTTCAGAGTATCTACTGTATCCTTTAAGTTTTCCTGAGTTTTTGCAAGTAGTGTAACCGAATCGGTAGATGCAACTGAGTCAATTTTAGCCCGCAAGGTCTCGTGATTTTCATGAACAATAGTTTGCAGTTCTTTTAAGGCTGCTTCGTGATTCCGTATTGCATTTTCATGCCGCGAAAAAATAGGTTGGAAATGCTCACAAATTTGTGTTTTTCATCATTACAGACTTTTTGACATTTATATTCGATGTTATGTAACTCAGTAGTTAAATCTTCACGTGTTTGTTCAAGCCTGGTGTCTCACTTTTGAAGATTTTGTTCCATTGTGTATACTTTTGAAGATTTTGTTCCATTGTGTCTAACTTTTGAAGCTTTTGTCCCATTTGTTGCATTAATTGTAATAACAATGCACTGGTGTCTGAACCATGTTCCGCAGTGCTATTCGTCAGTGCATTTGAAACGGCAATATTCGCATTTTGAAAAGCAGAAAATATGTCTTGACTTATCTGAGAAAACGGTGAGGACCCAAAATCTGAATCTGTAGTATTTGCAAGATTGTGTCCTGTCATTTCGGATTCCTGAGGCGAGCTGTTGCCGACAGATCGATCGATAATGCTTCCCTGTTCACTGTTAGTTTCACTGTCTACGCTATTATTTGCCGCCCGCTCCATTTCCCTATGCACAATTACCAAATTACTATGTTGAACACTAGTTAATTCTTTACACGGTGGCGTTAACACACTGCTTTTGTCTTCACTGTCATTTCTCAGTTTACTTGGGAGCCTATTATTACGTTTTTCACACGCCATAATTGTCACAATATTTCACACGATAACACAGAAAAGCACAATTTGAAGAGCAAAAATAAGAAAACACATTAACATAGCATTGAAAATAATATCTAGTTAATCGCAAGCGTAGCTGTGAAATACTTGGTGCAAATCTACATGCATGCCACAACTGTTTTACTGTACAACAATGAAAATCTACAACTACAAAGGAGATTCTCTCTACAATTACGCGCTGGCAATAAACAAAAGCTACACTAATTACACAAACTATAAGGAAAAAATCAGAAGATTCCAGTGAGGTATCCTCGGCTAAGGGTTGACATATGAAACGTCCCCTTAGAAAAATTATTGAATTTCTGTGCTGGTAAACCCCTTACGTTATTTGATTTTCAAACAGCTGAGCCAAACTGAACGTACTCCGACATTTCGCTCTTCACTTATTCTGATCAACACTAAACTGGCACACAATATTTTTAGCGCTACTCAATCTGACTTCCAAAAATCCCTACAAAAGGATGGCCCTGACTAACATTAACCTATAACTTTCACAAATCACTTACCTCACCAAAATCTTCGTTACTCGAACATCTGCAATACAGCGAGTGCCACTACTGCCAGCTAAATAAAAGATTCAAACTACTGAAGGCACTAATTACTGATAGGCATAGTTAGCAAATGAAAGATTTTGATAGAGAACAAATAATGTATTTACCTTAATAGTGTTCAAAGGTCATAATATATAGCAGTTCACGACATCCAGTCTTACAAATTTACTGTCTCTGATGGGCACACGTCCAACACGGCTCTCAAACATCCCACATCCCACAAATAGACTAGGGCCATCAAGGATAGAGAGCTCGGCGACTCATGTACTCAACGCTACTGAATTCAACAGTATCCTCAATATTGAAGCGAAGAGTGTCACAAGAGCTGGTGTCGCAAAGAATAAACTGAAAGGAATTACCTTTACTTCTATCATTGCGTTTTTGTAAGTTGTGTATTTGATGATGATGTAATGATACTTTTATTCAAGGTAATGGTTGGTTGAGTTTACGTATTATAAGAACTGGTATTACTCTTTGTATTGTTCAAGTGTTGAAGAGTTTTGTTTCTCTTAATGTGGTTACTTATCGCACTCTCCATATTGGTGAAGTAGCGAATAAAGACTGGTGGCTGCCGTTTAACCCCCCATTCAATAAGTTATATCAGGCGAACAAAAAGTAGCGGCTATGTTAGATTAATTAAGTCTGGTATAGTTGAATGAGAGGATGTATATGAGATTCTTGTACATGATATATGGTCGACTCGTCGAAATCGCTAAACTTTCTTTCTTTTTCAGTATGTGTGTGCGCATAATCACCCACACATAAGAAAAGAATACCATTGTCAGCTATGCCGTGCTAAGGGAAAACGCTGGTATGCCCGGTCTAAAGCGAGTCTCAGTGCAGAGTTCTGTGTTTGTTGCTGAGGAATTCGGTCCATATTGGACCACCTCTCGGCAGCTCTCGGCATATAGCCCTTGGAAACCAGGTCACAACTGTTACCTAAGCTGGAATGTTTGAAATTTCAATATTATTTCTGTATTCAAAAGCAGTCCGACAGTGAGCAACTTGTAGCGTATAAGCAGCGACATCACACGACGCAGAAGCAATAAGAACGGCAATGCACTGCGACGTACGTAAAAAGAGACCGAGATCTGAACAGTTTTCATTGCAGTTTTTTGAAAGGATGTTTCTGTGCCGTCTCTATGCAAATAACAGGAAGGATATAAGGCAGCTGAATTTTTTCTGTAACAAGTGACAAATATGTGAATGTTATGGAGTTGTTCTGACAGTTCTAACCAAAGAATATGTTTCGTCATTTACGCAGACACATCAGTTCTTCCACACATCTACCGTATAGGATAACACCGTGACTGAGGTGCTGCCTCGAATTTTCAAGAATATGGTTTAAATACCGTCCATAGGAGTGCTTAAAATTAATACCTCCGTATTTATTACGTGAAAGCTGTTAAAGTATTTTTAGTGAAACGGACGTTACTAACGTTGTACGTCTTTATCCTCCGTGTCTGCATATTTATTTCTCTACATAGTCACCCCGGCAGCGAACACATTCCTCCCAACGAGAGACCAGTTTAGTTGATACGGTCATTGCAGAATGTTTGACATTTTTGACGGAGCGACAACTTAACCTCTGCAAGTGAAGTCCTCGAAGATGTTCTTCCAGTTTTGTAAATAGATGAAAATCGGATTGGGTCAAGTCGAGACTGTATGAAGGATTATCAATAACGGTGAACTCAAGGCCTCAGACTGTTTCAGATGTCTCAGTGCTCACGTGAGTCTGACACTGTCACGCAGAAGGAGAGGGCGTTTCATGTGTGAACGAACTTTTAGAATTCGAAACTCGATTAGAACTCACTGTTTCTCACGCACTGACATAGTTACGTTACATACTGCCATGTTATACGTTACAGTTCGAAGCCCTCTAGTGGCAAATGGCTGCAAATACTCAGACATGAAGAAGAAAGGCGTATAATGTTAATAACGTTTCTTTCCTTTAAAATCTTGATGACTTTCCACATTAAAAATACGGAGGCATTACTTTTCAGTACACTCTCGTACAACAGCACCTGCAATAAAACTACTGCCTTAGTGTCAACATTAAATACCTCTCATCCATTTTTTGCCACATAGATGAAAAATGCTGTGCCGCTGTGGCTCTTAGATCCTGTGGCCTGTCTACATGTGGAGCAATTACTATGCTACTATGGAAGTCAATATTCGCCTAGATAGCCTATGTAACTAATCATGGCCGATATGTGGGTTGTCTTCCGGATGTGTAAGTCAGATATAATGGAATGATTTAATTATTGTGCATTACGAGCTAAACAAGAAATAACACATTAAATATTGTAAATATATCATATATCGGCCCATAATATACGAGATACTGACTAAAGATTTGCCAACTGAATTTCAAACAGGCAAAGGAAAGGCTTGCATTATAAATGGAGATAGGACAAAGAAAATTTTGAAAGCCGTAACCGAAACTATGCAACAGAGAAATTGGTACAATTCACCACTTATTCTGGTATTCTAAAGTTTGACAATGTTCTGAATTCAAGAAAACCTGTACAAGAAGGTCCTGAGAAGCAAATAATTATTTTCATATATGTCGTTACACTGAAGAACGTGTACATCTAGCAGTAGCCATCCCCACGAGTGGGAAATATTCAGAACACTGAAAGGGGAGTGATACACGATAATTTTGTCTCCCGAAAACCATTCTTAGCGACCACAACGGACAATTTCGGTTCTTTAAAATGAGAGAAGGGGGGAATGAATACTTGTTAGTGGATCACATTTCAACCCCATTTGTTTTGGTGAAGACATTGCTTTCATAGATAAAGTACGTTAGAGCAACTGAGAATCATATAGGTGTAGAAATAAAAAGTTATTGCATCTAGTTTCCAAATTAAAAATTTTATAAAGAAGTATCATTGGGCTGCTGAGGTATTGATGTAGATGTAAATTCAGGTTTTTTAAAATTTATTTGCAAATCATTTTTCGAATAAAGAAATTGAGTATTTAATTTATTATGTCACCACAGTCAATGGGCCCATGCCGGGGCAAGGAGCGGGTGCCCCCTCACACTTAGCTACCAGGGAAAGAAATATAGAGTAGGGTGGTGTTTTTATCTCAAGAAAATGATTTAAAAGTCGTTATCACCACAGCAATTTACGCATTGTAGAACCAATAAGCTTATAAGATTTTGGGTATATTACCCACTAAATCATTAATGGTTCTATACTGCCTTCACCCATGGTCTAGGGTAGCTACTTTGACTATCAATCAAAACGTCCTCGGTCCCGGGTTCGAACACGGATTGAGAGTAAATCGAAGGGAAACAAATGTAATGAGAAGTAGTACAAATGAGAACAGCGAGAAATTTAACATCAGAATTGAGGGTCCGGAAGCAGATGAAGTTAAGGATATCTGCTACATAGGCAGCAACAAGAAGTGATTGTGGATAGAGGTAGGAGAACATGTAAAGCAGAATAGCACTGGCAAAAAGGATAATCCTGGGCAAGACTACTGTTATCAAACACAGACCTTAATTTGAGGAAGAAATTTCTGAGAATGTACTTTTGGAGCACAGCATTGAATGTTAGTGAAATATGGAGTGTTGGAAAAACGGCACAGACGAGAATCTAAGCATTTGTGATGTGGAGCTACAGAAGAACCTTGAAAATTAAGTGGACTATTAAGGTAAGTAATGAGCAGGTTCTTCGGAGTAACGAGGAGTGAGGAGGTTCGGAGAATCCGCGAGGGAAGGAACATGTGCAAAACATTGACAAGAAGGGACTGGATGTTAGGACACTCCTCAAGACATCAGGGAGTAGCTACCATGGTACTAGAGCGAGCTGTAAAAGGTAAAAACTGCAGAGGAGGCCAGAGATTGGAATACATCCATCAAATAATTGAGGACGTAGATTGCAGTTGCTACTCTTATATGAGAAGCTCTTCGCAGGAGAAGAATTCGCTGCGAGCCGCATCGAAGCATTAGACTGATGAATCAGAAAATAAATAAAGAGATGAACCTGCATTCACATGTAGGGGATACCATGTGGTTCATCAGGCCTCGTGACTTCGATGTTCCTGTCCTTTGTGATGTTCCGTTTTACTCTGGTGTAATAATTTCTTAAGTCGATCTTCCTAGAACGTCGCCAGTGGCAAATGACTCCGTTGACACAATTTCAGTTACTCATATTTATTGCCGTAGGCTGTATTTAATGGCTGTCCCCTATCCTCGTATTTTGTTTGAGTTTTGTCGTTGGAAACTGTCACCATAAAAATTAATTTTGTCATGTGTTATCCATCGTATTATATCACGTAACTGAGACAGAGTTGCGAAATCATTATGTATCCATGTAAAGCCTGTTCCTTGGGTAAGTGGTTGTGTTCAGTGCATCAGATTGTTTGAGAATTATGCAAAATATTTTATAAGTGACTAACTGTGGACTTTTATACGTTATAAGTGTCTCTGATATGCCGGCCGCTGGTGGCCGAGCGGTTCTGGCGCTACAGTCTGGAACCGCGCGACCGCTACGGTCGCAGGTTCGAATCCTGCCAAGGGCATGGATGTGTGTGTTGTCCTTAGGTTAGTTAGGTTTAAGTAGTTCTAAGTTCTAGGGGACTTATGACCTCAGCAGTTGAGTCCCATAGTGCTCAGAGCCATTTTTTTTTTGTCTCTGATAATATTTAAACCTCATAGAAAATTGCTTCATATCTCTTTTGGTGATTTAATCGAATTCGATTATAATTTTCATTGATAACTAATTACGAGTGATTTTATGATAATGCTACAACCTTTCAGGGATGATGGAGAAGGGTAAATTATCAGTTTGATGTAAAGGTCATTTCTTCCAAAAGGACGGAGTCGGAAGTTATAAGCGAAACCACATAATGGAGCACCTTCATGTTTAAACCATACGTTCCTTCTTAAGCATCTGTTATATCACGGCAACACTGTCATGTCTACTGTTGTTGTTTTGGTCTTCAGTTCTGAGGCTGGTTTGATGCAGCTCTCCGTGCTACTCTATCCTGTCCAAGCCTCTTCATCTCCCAGTACCTACTGCAGCCTACATCCTTCAGAATTTGCTTAGTGTATTCATCTCTTGGTCTCCCTCCACAGTTTTTACCCTCCACGCTGCCCTCCAATACCAAATTGGTGATCCCTTGATGAATCAGAACGTGTCCGACCAACCGATCACTTCTTCTAGTCAAGCTGTGCCAGAAATTTCTCTTCTCCCCAATTCTATCCAATACCTCCTCATTACTTATGTGATCTACCCATCTAATCTTCATCATTCTTCTGTTGCGCCACATTTCGAAAGCTTCTATCCTCTTCTTGTCCAAACTATTTATCGTCCATGTTTCACTTCCATAAATGTCTAAACTCCACACATATACTTTCAGAAACGGCTTCCTGACACTTAAATCTATACTCGATGTTAACAAATTTCTCTTCTTCAGAAACGCTTTCCTTCTCATTGCTAGTCGACATTTTATATCCTCTCTACTTCGACCATCATCAGTTATTTTGCTCCCCAAATAGCAAAACTCATTTACTACTTTAAGTTTCTCATTTCCGAATCTAATTCCCTCAGCATCACCCGACTTCATTCGACTACATTCCATTATACTCGTTTTGCTTTTGTTGATGTTCATCTTCTATCCTCCTTTTAAGAAACTGTCCATTCCGTTCAACTGCTCTTAAAGTTCTTTGCTGTCTCTGAGAGAATTACAATGTCATCGGCGAAGCTCAAAGTTTTTATTTCTTCTCCATGGATTTTAATACCTACTCCGAATTTTTCTTTTGTTTCCTTTACTGCTTGCCCAAAATACAGATATAGCATCGGGGATTTCTACTAGTCCTCGTCTTTTTACCTTACTTGATCCTCTGCTGCCTTCACTATTTCATACCTCAAAGCTACCCATTCTTCTTCTACTGTATTTCTTTCCCTCATTCCTGCCAATCGTTTCCTAATGCCCTCCTTGAAACTCTCTACAACCTCAAGTTCTGTCAGTTTATACAGGTCCCATCTCCTTAAATTCCCACCATTTTGAAGTTTCTTCAGTTTTAATCTACAGTTCATAACCAATACATTGTGGTCAGAGTCCACATCTGCCCCTGGAAATGTCTTACAGTTTAACACCTGGTTCCTAAATCTCTGTCTTACTATTATATAATCTGTCTGAAACCTTCCAGTATCTCCAGGTCTCTTCCATGTATACAATCTTCTTTTCATGATTCTTGAACCGAGTGTTATGCTCTGTGAAAAAATCTACCAGGCGGCTTCGTCCTTCATTTCTTACTCCCATTCCATATTCACCTACTACATTTCCTTCTCTTCCTTTTCCTACTATCGAATTCCAGTCACCCATGACTATTAAATTTTCGTATCCCTTCACTATCTGAATAATTTCTTGTATCTCATCATTCATTTCATCAATCTCTTAGTCATCTGCAGAGCTAGTTGGTATATAAACTTGTACTACTGTGTTAGGCGTGGTCTTTGTGTCTATCGTGGCCACAACAATGCGTTCACTATCCTTTTTGTAGTAGCTTACCCGCACTCCTATTTTTATTCATTATTAAACCTACTCCAGCATCAACCCTATTTGATTTTGTATTTATAGCCCTGTATTCACCTGACGAGAAGTCTTGTTCCTCCTGCCACCGTTCTTCACTAATTCCCACTATATCTAACCTTAACCTATCCATTTCCTTTTTAAATTTTGTGACCTACCTGCCCTATTAAGGGATCTGACATTCCACGCTACGATCCGTAGAATGCCAGTTTTCCTTCTCCTGATAACGACGTCCTCCTGAGTAGTCCCCGTCCGGAGGTCCGAATAGGGGACTATTTTACCTCCGGAACATTTTACCCAAGAGGACGCCATTATCATTTAACCATACAGTAAAGCTGCATGCCCTTGGGAAAAATTACGGCTGGTTTCCCCTTGCCTTCAGACGGTCGCAGTACCAGCACAGCATGGCCGTCGTTTTGGTTAGTGTTACATGGCCAGATCAGTCAATCATCCAGACTGTTGCCCCTGCCCTGCAACTACAGAATAGGCTGCTGCCCCTCTTCAGGAACCATACGTTTGTCTGACGTCTCAACAGATACCCCTCCGTTGTGGTTGCACCTATGGTAGGGCTATCTGTATCGCTGAGGAACGCAAGCCTCCCACCAACGGCAAACTCCATGGTCCATGGGGAACGCCGATAAGAGGCGCTACCCTCCTTGACAATCACGCATCTGGAGAGATCCTGTTCTTTTGGATGGGTGTCTGGGTAAGATTGGTGTTGCAAGGACAACTGGGCAAGGACAATGTCCTACGAATGCGTGAATGGTCTGTGACGCCCGTCCGCACAGGGAAAGACGTCCAGTCGTAATCGTAAATGATTTATGTCCTGGAAATACATAGATAACCCAACTGCATCGGTGTAGGACGCTCTCTGGTATTGTTTGGTGTATATGGTCGAATGGACGTATTGCACAGTTATGTAACTGCTTTCGCAATCTAGTATATGGTACTTGCAAAGTCGTGGAGATGATGCCAATTGTTAACTATTCTGCTGTGTCACTAATAAAATTGCTAAAATTGATCGCGATGTCAACTGCGCTGTGTATTACAGTACTTCGCCGTATAGCAACTGTGTGTATCCCATCCTGTCCGTCCGCTGTTCATTACCACACAATGATTGACTGTCACCACTTGGTTGAGGTGGAGGCGGCCTTGGCCGAGCACTGGATATCTGCTGCTTGTCACTGTGGAGCATGGGGTCAATGTAGAGGTCACCACCGTCACACAGTTGCTTGGAAGCGTTCCTCATTGCTGTAGACACGTCGTATTTCCATATGCTGCAATGGCTTACAGATGGTTTCATTTATTTATTTTTTAACCATTACGTTAACAGTACCTCTATTTATTTCTACTACTTTGCTCGTGTCGTGAATTACACCTTCTGGCAATGGTCAATACCGGTACAATAATCACATACATGACTGCAAAATGAGGAAACAATGCTCGTCGAAACAGAACACCGAGACACCCCGTATCCCGTTGCTATGGAAGATGAGATTAACTGTATAGGTGATTTCCATCGTATAGCTGTTGGAAACTTTCTACAATGCCACAAACTCTTCCATTTTCTGTATGTTGCGATGTCTTCCACATTTTTGTCAATGAGAAACATCGCCTCTGTGTTTTATTCCTATTTCCCTGGGTTGCGGGAGCTGTGAGAGTCAAGGGATCGAAACATGTTAATATCGTTCTAGCACCTGACACAGACCTTGAAGTCATGGTAGAAAAACAAAGTGTGTGGAGGTGTACAAAATTCTAGTCGTACCCTGCTCGGATGTTTTACAGCCGAAAAAACAGTGTGTTAAACTGCTTATAAAGGATCAATATAGGAACCTCCTCTTCTTATTGATAGTCTGCTGGATATATTCGTATTCTTTCTCCAGTGCCGGCTGCTGTGTCTGAGCGGTTCTAGGCGCTTCAGTGAGGAACCGCGCTGCTGCTACAGTCGCAGGTTAGAATCCGGCCTCGGGCGTGGATATGTGTGATGTCCTTAGTTTAGGTTTAAGTAGTTCTAAGTCTAGGGGACTGATGACCACAGATGTTAAGTCACATAGTGCTTGGAGCCATTTGAAACATTTGAACCTCCAGCACAGTCGACAAAAGTTTAGGCAGATATGTGCAAGCGACGTCGAGCACTGGCCACGTGCTCTAATGGAGTGATACGTGGATATGTAATAGGCCCGATTGCTCGATATCAACACGTACACCGTATTTGTTTTTTCGATATGTCAGAAGAGAAATATGCGATAAAATCTTACAGGGGGCTCTATTTAAAGGAGTGGTATAAGTGGTTAAAGTTTAGAAGCTGTAGTTGCGAAGGGAGTGAGACAGGATTGTAGCCTATCCCCGATGTTATTCAATCTGTGTACCGAGCAAGCAATAAAGGACACAAAAGAAAAAATTGGAGTAGGAATTCATCAGTTTTGCTCATGAAACTAATGGAAATCGGATTATCTATTTTCGTGCACTCATGACTGTTTTTATTCTTATCGTCGTGATTGCATGTTTAAAAAATAAGTATTACCTCAAGTGCTGTGTTTTTTCTCCAGCATATGAGTATATTGCATAAAACATGCTGTGATGATGAAACTGCTTACAAAACTAGAACACATGAATCTACCGGATGATGGAAAGTTTACAGATATATCTGTAGATTGGAGTTATGGAGCAAAAAGTAAATGCAAGCATACAGACAGTAAATGGTTTCTAGTTAATGGGAGAGAGCGAGAGATGCGGTAAAAACTTGTAGGAGGTTCTGTTACAAGACACACTCTCACAATTTTTTTCATAAACGCCAGTGTTATATAGCAACGCACTGGCAAAACGGGACTTGCCATAGTGTACAAAATAGCAGTGTCCTCTTGAATTATAGCATGTTGTTGAATGTAAAAATGATTGTGTTCTTTTTTCCGATATGTGAGGTAATGCGGTGAAAGACTGTATTCTCTAGTGTTAGGTTACACGTCTGAAATGTTTGTAATAAACATGTGCATGACAGTTTATTTACAGACACTAATTTGAATACGAGAGACCGTCTCAGGTCGTGTAATTAAGCTGAAAGAAATTGCATGTCATAGATCATTTTTTTCTTTGGAGTTTAAATTCTCGCTTTTTCTTCACTTCAATGACAGTTTTGAACTAATGAGGACGTTTTGCGGTAATCGGTAATTTTCGCAGAAAAATAGTGGAAGCTTTTTCCTCAATTTTACGCAGGGTGGGTGTGTATAGTAGTTGTATAGCCAGACCTCTGAATGTAATTGGCGGTGGTTCACCTCATTGGATGCCACAAAATAATGAGGTGTGAATTGTATCCTACAGTCGAATGTACAAGCTATACCGACTTTACCCGTAAGCTAAAAGAAAATGGACTGCTCCTATTGTTGTGGAAACAGGAGATTTATTAACATGACGTTAAATACAATTGTTCTCCATTGCAGAATGGCAGGCCTATTTTACCATTGGGGCGTGCCTAGTGTCTGTATGTGTGTGTGAGGTCGGCGACGCAGCTGCATCCTGACCAGTGGTGCGGTATGTGGGGGTGGGGCGGTGTTGCTACTTTTAGACGAACAAATTGCACTTGGTGCCACCCTCCATTTACCTCCTATTGTTCAATTGACAATACATGCTTTTGTGTCGCTGAAGGACTGTCGCCTCAAGGCGGTCAGCGACTATGGCGAGCTCATGCCACACCTTGCAGATTGATCTGGCTGCAGCTTAAGAATACTGTACTCCCAGATATGGCATGGTCTGTGGTCGCTTTAGACGGATTCCTGTTTTCCAAGTCATTGTTGTTCCATGGGGGTCCAGTCTTTCCAAGAAAGACGTTTAACATATTGCAAGCAGTGTCTTGTTCTTGTCTTTTGTCTATCTGTGACTGATTCCGCAGATTGGAGACAGTATATCAATGCCACCAGAAGAATCCCTTTGTGGAACACCAGCGCCAAGATAGAACAGGCTTCAATCGCTGAGAACAGTGAGGAGATGCAGCGTGGGAGGGAGGGAGGGATCAGGGTTGGTGGGGGTTTAAGACCATCTTCAAGCTGGTTAGTTTATGAACGCCCAGCGATGAGGACACAGTTGCAACTGCTGAAACTCTGCAACCTTGTTGGGTCATTTTCGCAGTAGTTCGGTTACTGCGATGTTTTTTTCCCAATCCCTACCACGTGTGTTGCATTATGACCCATTAATTATGAGTGCTGGTTTTATCACGACAATTTCGAAGTGTACTTAGAACAGTGACAACATTTTTTTTCCATCAGTTTACCGTAGAGTTTTTTCGCTTCGATTACCTGGACTGCAGAGTGATTGTTGAGCAGGCATCTGTAGTGAATTCTGATATGAAACAGCGATAGATACAGTTCTCAGCTGTATGGTTACAGGTAATACATTTATTAACCTCTGATACCAACATTTTGTCAATTGTATATATTTCCCAACAGCAACAGAAAATAAAGATAGTACATTACACACCCAGTCTTTTTCCTGCAAGGGTGGAGTTTGAGTGTGCCTGCCACTAGCTTCGAGTGATGTTGTGAAACTTTTTTCCCAGCAGGATAATACGAGTTGTATAGCATTATGAATTTTTGAGCTGTATTGCGATTTTAGACAGTTCTTGTATAGCACTATGCATGTAATTGTGTAAGTAGAACCGATTAGTATGATTAGTTTCGTAATGAGCACCGATATTTACTTCAGTTTCCCAATCAAAATAAATAAAGTACCCAGAACCTAAACTTCCTCTCCTGCATTTGAACAGTTTCCATGTTTTGGGCGTGCACTTGGGCTGTCCGTCCAGAAGGGCAAGAGTTCGAGCCCCGGAAAGGGCAGCGCCATTTTTAAATTCCCGCCAGTTCCTGGGTGTGGGGTGGGATGTCAGCAGGAGGGGGGGGGTTATTAATTTGCATTTCAATTTGTTACGCTCAGAGCCACATTTCCTAACTACTATCATCAGCCTCATTACAAATTTCATTTAATAAATTATTGTTAGTTGTATCATAATCTGCAGTGACAAACGTTATTTCGTCATAGTTCCATGTTGCCCAGTGCAGAAATTGTTTAGCTGAAGCATGGGTAGGAAGCCATCTCAATAATAGTAAACATATCTGTGGTAGTGGGTTCTCTTCCTCTCACCTTTATGTTTGACGCCAAATGTATTTCGCTGAAGACGACAATGATGTTTAAACTAAATGCAAGAAAACGGAGTATACTGTCCAGTCACATTAATCTGACCACCTGTCTCACACTTAAATGAACACCTTTTGTAGTGTGGACCACTGCAAAATCTGCAGGAAAAGATTCCACGAGTCTCTGGGACGTACTGTCAGGAATGCAGATCCATGCCGGCCCAGTGTTTAGGCCAAACGCATTAGGTTCCTCGGTTGATGATCCATGGAGAGAACAGTGCGATTGAGGTGGTCCTACATATTATCGAAAGGGTAGGAATCTGTGGAATTTGGCGAAAAGAGGAATACAGCAAAATTATTCTGGTGCTCGGCGAACTATGTACTTACACTGTGGCTGTATGACACGTGAAACCGCCCCTTAAAAAAATTTATGAATGATTGTGCTGATAAACACCTTACGTTATTTGAATTTCAAATAGCTGAGCAACACTGAAGGTACTCAGACATTTCTCTCTTCACTTATTCTGCTCATCACTAAACTGACACACAATATTTTTAGCGCAACGCTATCTGACTTTCAATAATCCCTACAGAAGAATGGCCCTGACTAACAATAGCCTATACCTTTCATGAATCACTTACCTCACAAAAATCTTCGTTACTCGAACTACTGCAATAGAGCGAGCGCCAATACTGCCAGCTAAATAAAAGACTCTAACTACCGAAGGCACTAACTACTGATAGGCATAGTTAGCAAATGAAAGATTTTGATAGAGAACAAACAATGTATTTACCTTAATAGTGTTCAAAAGTCATTATATATATATATATATATATATATATATATATATATATATATATCAGTTCATGATATACAGTATTACAAATTTACTCTTTCTGATGGACACACGTCCAGATCGTCCGCTGTCAAAATTCTGCCATCTCTCTCCCCACATCCACCACTCCTGGCGGCTCACCAACTGCACAACGCTAAGCGCTGTTCACATCCAACTGCCCAATACTACAATGGCGAATATTCCAACAATGACAACCAGCCACAGACTTCACACAGCACAGTCAGTGATTTTCATATAGAGCGCTACGTGGCGTTACCAACATAAAAACCTAAACAGCCTACTTACACACGTTGCACTGGTCTGCTGGTAGATGCCATGGTGCCGAGAAAAACAGGTGGCACATAGGGGTGCACATGGTCCACAAGGATAGACGTATAGTTATGTTGATCCGTTGTGCCTTCCAGAATGACAAGATCGGCCGGGGAATGCCCCGAAAAACATTCCTCGAACCACAACGCTCCGACAATTCTTGCGTGGTGTTTACTCTTAGACGTTTCACGCTGTACCCGACAACGTCCATCTTTTCGATGAAGCATCATACGTGATTCATCTGGAAAGATCACCTGTTGCCACTAAGAGGACGTCCAGTTGTGGTAACGGCGTGCAAATCCCAGCCATCGTCCCCAATTAACAGCAGTCAGCGTGGGTGCATGAACCAGGCGCCTGCTGCGGAAGTCGTTGAGGAGACACTGTTGGCAGCACCTTGGTTCATCTGGGCGGTCAGTTGCTCAACAGTTGCACGTCTGTTTGCCCGTACATATCTCCGCAGCCGTCGCTCGACCCTGACAATTATGGCTCGTGGTGCACCACAGGTATCGCGTCATTTTACCACGCCCTGTATACTTTGATCACGACCGAACGTGAACAGTGTACAAAATGCTTGGTAAATGCTTTCAACCGTTTCCCCAAAGCCAATGATCATGCCGTTTAGGGTGCCAGAAAAACCGCTCCGTGTCCGCATTACGACAACTACTGCAGTGTTTCTCGAGTCCCCCCGACACGTTTTATACAGGGTGTTACAAAAAGGTACGGCCAAACTTTCAGGAAACATTCCTCACACACAAATAAAGAAAAGATGTTATGTGGACATGTGTCCGGAAACGCATAATTTCCATGTTAGAGCTCATTTCAGTTTCGTCAGTATGTACTGTACTTCCTCGATTCGCCGACAGTTGGCCCAATTGAAGGAAGGTAATGTTGACTTCGGTGCTTGTGTTGACATGTGAGTCATTGCTCTACAGTACTAGCATCAAGCACATCAGTACGTAGCATCAACAGGTTAGTGTTCATCACGAACGTGGTTTTGCAGTCAGTGCAGTATTTACAAATGAGGAGTTGGCAGACGCCCATTTGATGTATGGATTAGCACGGGGCAATAGCCGTGGCACGGTACGTTTGTATCGAGACAGGTTTCCAGAACGAAGGTGTCCCGACAGGAAGACGTTCGAAGCAATTGAGCGGCGTCTTAGGGAGCACGGAACATTCCAGCCTATGACTCGCGACTGGGGAAGACCTAGAACGACGAGGACACCGGCAATGGAAGAGGCAATTCTTAGTGCAGTTGACGATAACCCTAATATCAGCGTCAGAGAAGTTGCTGCTGTACAAGGTAACGTTGACCACGTCACTGTATGGAGAGTGCTACGGGAGAACCAGTTGTTTCCGTACCATGTACAGCGTGTGCTATCACTATCAGCAGCTGATTGGCCTGCACGGGTACACTTTTGCGAATGGTTCATCAAACAATGTGTCAATCTTAATTTCAGTCCAAAATGTTCTCTTTACGGATGAGGCTTCATTCCAACGTGATCAAATTGTAAATTTTCACAATCAACATGTGTGGGCTGACGAGAATCCGCACGCAATTGTGCAATCACGTCATCAACACGGATTTTCTGTGAATGTTTGGGCAGGCATTGTTGGTGATGTCTTGATTGGGCGCCATGTTCTTCCACCTACGCTCAATGGAGCACGTTATCATGACTTCATACGGGATACTCTACCTGTGCTGCTAGAACATGTACGACATAACATGTGGTTCATGCACGATGGAGCTCCTGCACATTTCAGTCGAAGTGTTCGTACGCTTCTCAACAACAGATTCGGTGACCGATGGATTGGTAGAGGCGGACCAATTCCATAGCCTCCACGCTCTCCTGACCTCAACCCTCCTGACTTTCATTTATGGGGGCATTTTAAAGCTCTTGTCTACGCAACCCCGGTACCAAATGTAGAGACTCTTCGTGCTCGTATTGTGGACGGCTGTGATACAATACGCCATTCTCCAGGGCTGCATCAGCGCATCAGGGATTCCATGCGACGGAGGGTGGATGCATGTATCCTCGCTAACGGAGGACATTTTGAACATTTCCTGCAACAAAGTGTTTGAAGTCACGCTGGTACGTTCTGTTGCTTTGTGTTTCCATTCCATCATTAATGTGATTTGAAGAGAAGTAATAAAATGAGCTCTAACATGGAAAGTAAGCGTTTCCGGACACATGTCCACATAACATACTTTCTCTCTTTCTGTGTGAGGAATGTTTCCTGAAAGTTTGGCCGTACCTTTTTGTAACACCCTGTATACCCTTCACTGCTACTGCTTAAAACTCAGGAAACGGCTTCAGGATAGGAAAGGATGTAACATCAACACGTGAAAGGGAGACCCTTTAGATAGTTTTCTCCAAATTAACGTTTATTTAAGAAAAACATACTTATCACATAAATTCCAGATTAATAACAATATGGAAACCATCAGAATTATAGTGACATATAAAGTGACAAAATACTGAAATTTACCAATATAAGAAAAGGAAACAGTATCCAATAAACACAAAGCATCTGAGTTCATGAGCATTTCACAAAAGTTCATGAGCTAATCCCGCTAAACTCCACAGCCTAAAATCCTGGCGGCAGTCGCTCAACCCAGGTATAGCTCCAAGGAACAAGATAACTACTCAACTTTTGCTAGGTATGACCGAAGACGCGGCAAAGCACTCCCACAGCAATAACTTAGACATTGGGCATTGGGCAGGGTGACACCGCGGTAGCGGCAAAGAAGTCACGGTTGCAGACAGCAAGTTACACACTCCCGTGTTTTCCTGTATATACATATACAGGGTGGTCCACTGATCGTGAGCGTGCTAAATATCTCGCGAAATAAGCGTCAAACGAAAAAACTACAATGAACGAAACTTGTCTAGCTTGGAAGGGGGAATCCAGATGGCTCTATAGTTGGCCCACTAGATGGCGCTGCCTTGGGTCAAACGGATATCAACTGCGTTTTTATAAATACCTAAAGAAATATGAATGTTTTAGTTGGACCACATTTTTCGCTTTGTGGTAGATGGCGCTGTAATAGTCCCAAACACATGGCTCACAATTTTAGACGAACAGTTGGCAACAAGTAGGTTTTTTAAATTAAAATACAGAAAGTAGGTACGTTTGAACATTTTATTTCAGTTGTTCCAATGTGATACATGTTCCTTTGTGAACTTACTCGTATCATTTCTGAGAACACATGCTGTTACAGCGTGATTACCTTTAAATACCACATTATTCCAATAAATGCTCAAAATGATGTCCGTCAACCTCACTACATTTGGCAATACGCGTAACGACATTTCTGTCAAGAGCGAGTAGTTAGCCCTCCGTAATGTTCACACATGCATTGACAATGCGCTGATGCATGTTGTCAGGCGTTATCGGTGGATCACGATAGCAAATATCCTTCAACTTTCCCCACAGAAAGAAATCCGGGGACTTCAGATCCGGTGAACGTGCGGGCCATGGTATGGTGCTTCGACAACCAGTCCACCCGTCAGGAAATATGCTATTCAGTATCGCTTCAACCGCATGCGAGTTATGTGCCCGGACATCCATCATGTTGGAAGTACATCGCCATTCTGTCATGCAGTGAAACATCTTGTAGTAACTTCGGTAGAACATTACGTAGGAAATCAGCATACATTGCACCATTTAGACTGCCATCGATAAAATGGGTGCCAATTATCCTTCCTCCCATAATGCCGCGCCATACATTAACCCGTGAAGGTAGCTGGTGTTCCACTTGTCGCAGACAACGTGGATTTTCCGTTGCCGAGTAGTGCATATTATGCCGGTTTACGTTACCGCTGTTGGTGAATGACGCTTCGTCGCTAAATGGAACTGGTGCAAAAAATCTGTCATCGTCCCCTAATTTCTCTTGTGCCCAGTGGCAGAACTGTACACTACGTTCAAAGTCGTCGCCATGCAATTCCTGGTGCATAGAAACATGGTACGGGTGCAATCGATGTTGATGTAACATTCTCAACACCGACGTTTCTGAGATTCCCGATACTCGCGCAATTTGTCTGCTACTGATGTGCGGATTAGCCGCAACAGCAGCTAAAACACCAACTTGGGCATCATCATTTGTTGCAGGTTGGTTTCACACGTGGCTGAACGCTTCCTGTTTCCTTAAATAACGTAAATATCCGGCGAACGGTCCGGACATTTGGATGAAGTCATCTAGGATACCGAGCAGCATACATAGCAGACGCCCGTTGGGCATTATGATCACAATAGCCACATATCAACACGATATCGACCTATTCCGCAATTAGTAAACGGTCCATTTTAGCACGAAGCAAATACCGTCCGCACTGGCGGAATTTTACGTGATACCACGTACTTATGTGTTTGTGACTATTACAGTTCCATCTATCACAAAGTGAAGAAAGTGGTCCAACTAAAACATTCATATTTCTTTACGTACTACATGAGTATGTAATAAGAAATGGGGGATCCTATTTAAAAAAACGCAGTTGATATCCGTTTGACCTATGGCAGCGCCATCTAGCGGGCCAACCATAGCGCCATCTGGTTTCCCCCAAGCTAGACGAGTTTTGTTCTTTGTAGTTTTTTCGTTTGATGCTTATTTCGTGAGATATTTGGCCCTGTCACTATCAATGGATATATAAGCCTTCACAAGGCTTTAGATTAGATCAGGGGAAACTCGCTATGATTGTATGACTGGCACATACAATTAGAATAGATTTGGTCGTACACAATGAATATATACGCCTTTGTCTAGGTAAGGCGATCGCACCTGGTTTCCAACATTGCACACACAGAACTCAGTGCCCCTATCACTACACAGGATCTCATCGCTACACTCCGCACGAAATGCAGCACCGCTGCTGGTCACGATCGTGTCACCTATCGCCACCTTCGTGAAGCTCCTGCCTCTCTCCACCCTGGCCAGGCTCTACAATGTAGTCCTGTCCACACGCTACTACCCCGACCTGTGGAGAACCTCCCGTATCCTGATGTTTCTTAAACCCGATAAACAGCCATCTGCTGTCTCCTCCTACCGTCCCATCAGCCTTACCTCGGTCTTCAGCAAGGTCCTGGAATCCATCCTCACCCAACGCATCCACCAACATCTCCGCCAGCACCGCCTTCTTCCCGTTACCCATTGTGGCTTTCGGCCGTCCTTCTCTTCCGATGACCTTCTCCTTCACCTCACTCATATCCTCTCCGAACAGCTTAATTCCCGTCGTTCCGCTATCTTCCTCTCCCTCAACCTTGAACGAGCCTATGACCGCATATGGCATTCCGATCTCCTCTTCAAGCTCCAAACCTTTGCTCTTCCTATTAACTACGTCCGTCTGATCGGCTCCTTTCTTTCCCAATGTCCTTGCTACATCACCATCCACAACACGGGTTGATACACCTTGTTCCCCTCCGCCGGTGTGCCCCCCAGGGTTCCGACCTCTCCCCTCTTCTGTACCTCTTGTATACGGCGGACATGCCGCCGCCTTCACCCCCCATCCACCTTCTCCAGTACGCCGATGACACCGCCTTCCTTGCCCTTGCCCCCACCCTGCAGCGCTCCCAACACCTTCTCGAATCCCATCTTGACCGGTTCGCCGGTTGCTTAAGGTCAATCCTTCCAAAACCCAGGCGATCATTGTAGGCAAAACCACCCCATCCTTCCGCTCCTCGATTTCTACAGCACCATCTATGGCCGTCCTATGGCACTCACCCCCACCCTTAAGTACCTTGGTGTCACCCTCGACCGTCGCCCCTCCTGGAACCCCCACCTCTGGACAATCCAAGCTAAGGCACGCTCCCGTCTCTGTCTCCTGAAGCTCCTGTCTGGCCGTACTTGGGGTCTGGACCCCTCCACCATCCTCCATATCTATAAATCCCTCATTTGGCCTATCCTTTGCTACGCCCACCCTGCCTGGATCTCTGCTCCACCTATCTTTTACAAATCGTGAAAGGTGGCTACACTGAGCCACAGCGCCAGAGATCGCGCTAGAGAGTATTGTTCAGCCGCCTCCACTGGCAGTGATTCTTGAGAACTCGTAGTGGGCAGTGCTTGGGGAGAGCTCGTGGTAGTCAGTGCTTGTTAAGAACTCGCAGCAGTGCTTGTTAAGAACTCGTAGCAGAGAGTGTTTTTTGAGATGTGCTAGTAGGGAGTGCTTGCTGAGATGTGATACTGAAAAGTTCTTGTTGAGATGTGGTAATAGCGAGTCGGTGTGGAGATATATTGTAATGATTAGAGTGATTTTGGTCAATATATGAAGGTAACGAAACTTGATTTATTTTTCATTATTTAATGTCGTAAATAATGCATCATACAGGTTCAGTCAACAAAGCATCTGGCTTGTGTTCTGGGATTAGAGTGTAATTCTGGTTTTCTTGAGTAATTATGGTATTTCTATTTCCTTTAATTAATTCAGTATAAATGATATTTAAAATTTCTTGTGTTGTTGAAGAAGAACCGTGCCAGATGCGTACGTTGAGTCATACTTCCACACACAGAGCACTTATACTTATGCTTTGGTTTCGTAGGTTTTATAGTTGCTGGGGACTTAATTAATTAATTGTGTTAATGAAAATTTCCATTTCATTCTTTGTTATTGTTCTATGCAGTCAGATAGCGTAATAATACTAGCCAGGGCCAACCGTTTACGAGACTTCGTAATCGAACAGACAGCTACTAAATCAAAAAATTAAAATTATTTGCATTCTATTTTAATTAAGCCCCCATGCAATCCCTTCAGATCCTAGAATGCCATGCTCTTCACCTCGCCTATCGCATCCGTCTCCCCTCCCCCACGCGGATCCTGTACGACCTTATTCGCTCCCCCACCTCCTCCTTTTCCTCGAACAGATACGGATCCTCTACACCCCCCGTAAACTCGATTCTGCTCACCCACTGGTCTCTCCCATCCTCTCCCGCCCCCATCTGCTGCTGCACCTGTACTTCCACGTCCCACCTGCTCGCCATCTCTCCACTCTCCTTACCCTCTCCCAAGGTGGCTTCCGCCAGCTCCCTCTCCCTGATGATGCCCTCCTCCCCTCCATCTACCCCTCCTACAAACTTTGATCCTCCCTCCCTCTCCCCGTGTTTGTTCCTATGGGCACCCTCTCTCCCTTCTCTCCCCCTTCCCTCCCTCCTTCCTTTCTTCCCACTCCTCCCCCGGGCTTCCCCCACCCCCCATCCTCCACTCCGCCTACCATCTCCTCTGCCATTGGCGTCTTTGCTCTCCCCTCTCCCCCTCCCACTCCCTCTTCCCCTCTTGGCAGGTTCCACGACTCGCACACATTAAGTGGACATTCGCCATCCGTTTTCTCGTGTGTGTGCCATCGTGTTTGTGTTTAGTGTTCGCCGCCACGCTCCAACGTTCACCTGTGCCGTCGGAATCATCAGTGTTTGTGCGCCGTGCCAATGTGTTTCAGTGTATTTTTCGTCGAGTGTAAATGGCTCCGTGTTTTTGTATTTCTGTGTATACTGTTTTTTGCCCGTCAATATGTCTGTAACGTATCTTCTTTATGTTTTCTTATTGTCGACTCTAAGGCTGAAGAGCAGCGTAGGATGCTGCTTTTAGCCTACCTGATGCACGGGTATTTAAATTACAATAAAGGAAAAAAAAGGTAAGGCGGTAACCGAGCACATGTAACTGACAAGGTGCAGGGACAAACAGAGCAGTTGCAGTTCAACCCTTAAGCAAGGCGAAAATTTCACTCACTAGTAGCCCTAAGTAATTCAATTATGACTAAAATACATCACCATAGGTTAGAATGAATACACGTTACTAATTCAAAATTAGATTTCAAATTCATACCCAGTACCTGATAGGGTACCATGACATTACCACCGGGTATAGTGCTACTCGCAAGTATTAACACTTCAATTCATAACTTCATATCCCAAGCGGATGCACACAAACGGTTTACCAATTAACAGAATCACGTGGCTTAAAAGAATACGCACTAACCACTATTGGCCACTCTCAAGCCAAGGTGCACTGCAGAACAAACAAATAAACATTATTCAGTGAACATGACACAATAATACCGCGCCAATTTTCCTTTAAACAATAGAAGAACAGGGCCAGTATGTTAGAGTGCAGTTTCCCCACCATGAATTATCATTTAACTCCTCTTCAAATAACAGGAGACCCCCGTCACCAGAGCTCCAGAGCACGATCCTTGTCGCCTTCTTTAGCGGCTGCCCAACATTCAAGAAGTCGCTCAGCGATCCGGCTGGATACATGCGTTGTGAAATCCAAATCGGCCCAACCAAACCCCGCCGCCACGCATTGCTGCTCCAGCCGTCCTCATTTGCTCATGTGCCGTTCACAACTCCCTGCCACCGTGCCGATCCTCCACCTCAACCAGGAAGACCAATGATAAGTCACAAGGGAGGTGAGTATCGATACCGGTGCCAGCGGTAGTTAGGCCAGTAAACTGAACCGCCACGGATCAGTGTTGGCACCTATCGTATACGGCATTTTGGTTATTGCACGGTGACATCGAACATAGGCGGTGGTCACATAAATGTGACTGAACCGTGTATCACAACATATCTCTGGTTTATTTCGACGATGATGTGTCATTCATATACGTCGAACATTTAGTAATATTACACTTTTGCTCCTGATAATGGCTTTACTCTTGAAATTGCAAGATCCCCTCGCTTCTAAACTGATACGGTTATTACTCAGCTTAGCCGCGAGTCCGTAGAGGGTGGTATGTGACGTACAGTGTAACTGGTCAACATTTTCACCCGTAATTTGCGAGTGTAAGTCGGACCTTCCTTGATCCACCTCGGTGGGTCGTGTCGTCGGATATCCTCCTACCTGTGCGCGGTGCAGCTCTCGTAAATGTCGTCCCGTGCAGATTCTTCATTGGCGCATTGGATGTCTCTGTCGGTGGAAGCTAATTATCTGAAATTGCTGTCGATCAACTTTGGGGTATCTATTGACTCGAAATTAACATTCAGAATGCCGTAACAAACTACTCGTAACCAAGAGCATGGCTACCATAGAACAAGACAGGAAGAGAGCTCTTAACGCCGACTGCCGACTTTGGTGCGCAGTCCGTATCTCTTACTAGTTTCGTCACAGTTCGTGGGTTTCCGATCAAGTTCGTACTTATAAGATATGCATTTGTTAATGAATGGGTGTGAATTTTAACGAGGCAAAATTATGATAAATAGTTTTAAAGATCCAGAGGCTCCTCCTAGTATTCATGTAGTCATAAATGATTTTAATTATTAAATATAAATAAACAAAATTGATGACTTTAGCGCCAAGATGGCGGTACTTCCCATCATGTATATTTACCAGGCTGACACTTGTTGTTACGGTCCAGCGCCGAGCCCTACCTCGCTAAGCGCGACGTATGGTCGGTTCATCACCTAGCCAGCCAGCGTGGGAAATGCTCTCCGACTCATGACCGGCTACGGTCTACAGCACTTCCTAACTATCGTGAATACATCAATAAGAGACAATAATTTATTGCAACTGGTAAAAATGTCTTTTCACGTAAGAGGCACCTTACATATTCCCCCAGTTGTTTCTTTCCAACAGTGTGCTTTTTTTATGAGACAATATAGCTATTTTGGAAATAATAAAATCGCACTATTGCAAAATTCTAGGAGTAGCCTTTACATTTTGGTCATTTGCTTTCTATTGAGATCTTTAACTTTTCTTTTAACTCAGTGTTTCTTTTTTCTTTTAATTGGACGTAAAAAAAATCTTTTTTCAAATTTTCATTACAAAATTACTAATCGTTCTGTATCATTGCTCTTCTATGTCACCATATTATTAGAATATTAATTCCCATGCTCTCGTTATGAATACCTATACTTTCAGATCAAGCACAACATATAAATGAATAATTGAAATAGTGAAAGAGTATAAACATTTCCCAAATAACACCAATACAAAATAAATAACCAAGATACAAGACAATTTGTTATATAATCCAGTTTACATAACATTAGATATACATTTTATGTAGATACTTTTTCAATAATTTGTAACGCCTGTCGAATACGTCCCCTCAACACTAAACAAGACGCTCGACTTTCGTATCGGCTCTGTCGCCGTTTTGCAAAAAGTTACCAAGGGCGTTGTTTCTTTCATTCAAACAGACTGCTATATACATTGATGATAAACTATATCTTCAGCACACGTAGAGACACAGCAAATTTATATGCCCTATTTCATAGCACCAGGTAGACCACTACACCACTGAACACTGATGGCTCAAGACAATTATATTTATTTCTTTTTTCGTACGGCACTGACAACACCTTCTTTGGAACCAGTATTCACTGTAATCCCGAAGTTAGGGTTCTTCGGTCCGCTGGTTCCGCTGGGATCCGGAAGCAACAGCCTTTATCAGTTCTTCCCTTTTAATTGGTATTGCTTTGGATAAGTTTCCCAAATTCCTTGGTCAGCTTACAAGGGCGTCCACATTACGTCTCATCATTCATCAGTTACATTACAATGGTACATGAAACAGAAAAAGACTACTTTAGACAGAAGAATACAACAATATTTTACAACAGTTCCTGGGGAATCAAATAACAAAGCAATAAAGCAATAACAATACTAAGATTTTATGCACCACATTTCATTACAGTTCATCCTACTAAACACCACTGTGTCAGTATGTAAGCCTTCGTTTATAAACAAAGTCGTAGACACACCCTCATGACGTCACTCTCAGACGCTAGGGCACCAACCCGTCAGCTGGGCCGGTCAGAGAAAAGCTCAGCAAGACCAACCGGTTCCTCGCGTGATGTAACACCCCGCCTCTCATTCATCGACATTGGGTCATTCACCTACTGACCTACTCTTAAAGTAGATATTATGATTCCCTCATTCCACTTACTGTTTATCACAGATTCTTTCCATATTATCATGTCTTTCTATATATAATACACAAATAAGTTAGTTGCTACGTCGGATTAGAGTGTTTACCATTACTTTTTTTTTACACTAAAGAGATATCAGTCTGGCAGCTACTATTCATGCTCGTCAACTTAAGAGGCTTCCCCGTAACTACCACGATATCGTTTTACATCCACTACATTGTAAATTCCTCTGACTACTTTCGACTCAGGGTGAGGCACTTCCACGAGATTAGGGTGTGGTACCCTACTTACCACATAAGTACCATCAAAAATCTCATGAAATTTCTTTATTTCAACGTCAATTTTGGACGATTTCCTGTGAGCTCTAATCAGTACTACGTCTCCCACTACATATTCCTTGGGTATAATATTCCTATCATGCCTTGCCTTCCGATAAGCCCCTTTTGCTTTCATCTTGCTTAACACCAATTCCCGTTGTTCTTCTACAGTCATGTCTGATTTCTTTGGGAATTTCACTACATTCTCAATCATATTTCTAGGCTTTTTGCCGGTTAGGAACTCATATGGAGATACCTCAGTTTTCGAATGTGGCAGTTCGTTCAGTATCTCCGCAAACTCTTTAATAAATATTCCCCAAGCAGTGTGATGGTCGTGGCAGTAAGCCCTACAAAGCCGTCCCAGCTGTTTCATCACTCTCTATACCGGTTTGGAAGCTGGGTGAAACCTTGTTATATATATGGCTTTGATGTCTAGCTTCTCCAACATCTTCTTCCACACTCTGGGTACGAGTTGAGACCCATTATCACTGAGAATTTTTTTTGGTTTACCCACGGTGCGAACGTAATACTTTTCTAACTTATTTGCCATTACTTTCCCTGTACATCTCCTTAAGGGATACAGCCTCAAAAATTTCGAAAATACATCCATTATCACCAAAACGTGTTTAAACCCCCCTCTTAAGTCGGTAGTGGCCCGAATACATCCGCCGATACCATCTCTCCTATTTCTTCTGGTATACTACAATACATCTTACCCTTGCTACTAGTTGTAGGTGTCTTCGTTTTCTGACACTTCCCGCAGCTTTCCAGTACCTTTCTAGCCCTCTTCACCATATTACTGAAGATACATATTTCTGCTAATTTTTCAGAATATTTTTTAGGTCCGAAATATCCATAGCTCATGTGAATATACCAGAGACATTCATGTTCAGGCAAACACATCTTCCAGTTTTCCCATACCAGGTTAGTCCTGCGATATAGTACTCCATTTTCTACTAGGTAATATTGCCTCACTTGTGGTTCTTGATTTTCTGCCCATTTCTCCTTTGCCTTACGCAACCTTTCGTCCTTCTCTTGTTCCTGTGATATATTCCTCAGATACCCTTTAATCTTATCCTCATATTACCCCCCGTTCATATATAACAAATGGATTTCTCGAGAATCCGACACATATTGATTCTCCTGGTTCATCCCCAATGGCAATCTGGACAGCGCGTCCGCTACTACGTTGTCTTTACCAGGCCTGTAATGTATCTCGTATTGGTATTCCTGAAGAGCTATATTCCAACGAGTGAGTCTGCCATGTGTTAATCTGCAGCTTTTCATAAAAGATAAGGCCTTGTGGTCTGTGTATACTTTTACTTCTCTAGCTGTTAAATAGTATCTGAACTTTTTGAAGGCCCATACTATGACCAATGCCTCCTTTTCAGTAACAATATAGTTACGCTCGCATTTTCTCAACAACCTACTCGCGAATCCGATAGTTCGATGTTGTACTCCCTCTTCCGTCTCTATCATTTGCAATAGGTGGGCACCAATTCCAAAGTCCGAATTATCTGCTGAAAGACAAAATTCTGTGTCCAGTTTAGGGCGGTAGAGTATTCCACCCAAGGTACATTCTTTCCCGTTAAGTTATGCAGTGACTTTGCATTTAATATCTGTTTATCCACGAAATTTCGATAAAAATTACACAAACCGAGCAACGACTTTATTTGTTTCTTATTTCTTGGCTGTGGGAATTCTTTGATAGAGTCCAATTTCTTAAGATTCGGCTTAATACCCTCTGCTGATATAATATGCCCTAAATTGTATTTCGCTATTTCCGAATTCGGACTTAGTTAAATTCACGGTAACATTGCCCTCTTGAAACGTTTTCAACACGTCTTACAGAATCCTATTGTGCTCTTTCCAATCACTGGTAGCAACCAGGATGTCGTCAACATGAACCGTGATTCTAGACAATAATTCTTCTCCCAGTATGTTATCCAACACCCTTGTGAACGCTGCTACCGATATATTCAATCCGAATGGGACAAATTTGAAATCATAACATCTCCTCTATATACAAAGGCTGTGTACTGTTTACATTTCTCAGCCAGCTTTATTTGCCAGTACCCGGCAGTCATATCGAGGCTAGATAATTTACTGTCCCCTTCGAACTTTTGCAACAATTCTTCAAGAGATTCTGGCCTATCAATCTGGCGCTCTGTTATCTTATTCAATATCCTAGCATCCAAGGTTACTCTCACTTAACCATCTTTCTTTGTCACATATACTAACGGACTGCAATATTTCCTCGTCGATCTTTCGATAATTTGCAACTTTAGCATCCTTTGTAACTCTTTCTCTATTGCCTCCCTTCTTGCCAAAGGTATCAGATGGGGTCCAGTTTGAATGGTTGGTGCGGGTTGACTTTAAACTCATAAGGTTCTCCTTTCATTAACTCGGGTCTATTTGAAAATACTTTCTGATACTTTACCAGCAATTTTCCTAGTTCTTTTTTTGCACCTTGGTCCATATCATCGATATTATTTAATTTAGCTTTGATGTCTTCTACTGACCATTTTGCCTCAACTGGTTCACTTCTCTCTTTCCTACAGTCACTCCCCTTCGAATCTGCTTCCCACTGGAAACACTCATGCATTATTTTAAGGTAGAATTTTCCCTGCTCCTTCTCTTTAGCTTGAATGGCCCTGCCAAACTTAATGGTTCAAATGGCTCTGAGCACTATGGGACTTAACTTCTGTGGTCATCAGTCCCCTAGAACTTAGAACTACTTAAACCTAACTAACCTAAGGACATCACACACATCCATGCCCGAGGCAGGATTCGAACCTGCGACCGTAGCAGTCCCGCGGTTCCGGACTGCGCTGCCAAACTTAAACTCGTTTCTAGTACCAAACTTAAACTCGTCAGGATTACACTACCCCTTTCTAAATCTACAACAGCTGCATGGTCTATCAATAAATCAATCCCTAATATAAGCCCTATACAAAGGTCAGGTACCACTATAGCATTAACTTCCAATACAATTCCTTGAAATCTCACTTCCAACAGCACTTGTTTTTTTTATTACCTTATTTTTTCCTCCTACTGCACCCACGACACTAATTCCTTGTAACGGAAACATTGGTACCTCTTCCTGGTCTCTTATTTGGTCATAAAGCCTCTCTGCTATGGCACACAACTCACTACCTGTATCATGACTGCTACTGCTTCGATACCATTAATATCCACATCTGTTATCGGTTGATACTCTTCCTTACTCACCATTTCATCTTCCTCTAAAAGAGTTTCTTTAATATCACACCAATCCTCTTTTATTACCTTTTGATCTGTATTGGTCCACTGTTCATTTGAGTTCGTGCTCGGACCCCACACGAACTCCACTCTAGTTTTCCTGCTTGGTAATTTCTCTTTTGGGTTTTCTTTCGGTTCTGCCACCCTCATATCTCTCTCCCTGTTGTTCGTACCGTCTATTACCATGGCCGTTCGAACCACCTCGGTTCCAGCCTCCTCTTCCACGTCTGTTATGCCCGTTATCACGCCTCTCGTTATCCCTCACGTTATTGTGATTCCTGTTACGCTCTGTCCGGTTCTCATTTTCCCTTGACCTCCAATTTACACCTCTCCAGCCGTTACTGGATGTTTCTTCCCCTGATAAAGCATCTAACTGATCAAGTGCTTCTAATATGTCCTCAGTTTTCTTTTTAGGTATGCCTATCAGCTTTTCTTGCACAGATATCGGCAGTTTCACCAACACTACTGCAATAAGATACTCCTCACTCAGTGGATTATCTAAATACAAATTTTTTTCACAGCAACTCTCGAAATAATCTTTGTAAATATCGTACCCACTCTCAAGAAAATTTCTTCCTTGAAAGATACTATGTTGTGTCTATTTCATACAGCATAGACACAATGAGGTAGCTAGGTGCACGCTAAACTAACGCAGACGGGCTTGAAGTTCTGGAACATGAGACTTATTAATGAATAAGAGGAAAAGTACGTAGATGCGTTTAATACTTATCTTTATTCTCTTGTTGGAATACATCTCTCTTGAATATTAGTACGCTATTAGCACTGATACAAATGGCGCCTTGCTAGGTAGTAGCTATGGACTAAGCTGAAGGCTATTCAATCTGTCTCTCGGCAAATGAGAGGAAAGCTTCGTACGTCTGGTCGCAAGCTATGTCGTCCGTACAACTGGGGCGAGGTCTAGTCCGTGTCTCGTGACCTGCCATGTGGTGGCGCTAGGTTGCGATTACACAGTGGCGACACGCGGGTCCGACATGTACTACAGGACCGCGGCCGATTTAAGTTACCACCTAGCAAGTGTGGTGTCTAGCGGTGACACCACATACTATTACGTACATTACCTTGTGTACTATTAGACCAATATTTGTCGATAATTTCTTAATAAATTCGTCATAAGTTTGGCATGCTTCTCTTACTCTCATTCCCCACGACAGAGCGTCCGTTTCCATTCTGCTAGTGAAACAAACTGTTTTTCTTCTGTCGTCCGAATTTTATGGCAAAACCCCTTTAAATTTCTTTATAAATGCTTTGGGATGTAACTTCCCTCTCGCATCGAATTTATGGAAAGTACACACTCTGAGATAGTGGTTCTCATTATTAATTTTTCCACTATAATTACCTGTTTCCATTAGATTTTTAAATTTAGCGTCTAATTTCTTTTCTACTTTTTCAGCAAAGATATCAGTGCCTCTGTTTGTAAAATCACTGACTTCTTGCTGAATACTAGCTAACCTGTCAGATATCTCTTTAATATTATTCCTATCAAATTCGACAATTCTGACTTTACTTCCTCCTTTCTCTCCTTTACTTTGGATATTTCCCCTCTTTGCTTTTGAATCTCCATAGTAACATTCTTATCGAAAGTTGTGATACTTTGTTTAAGTTCACTGATATCTCTACTGTGATGCATTATTGCAGTTTCACTTGTGGTTATCCTCTTTGACAAATCACTTGCTACCGTTTTCTGCTCTTTTACTATTGTTGATATCCATCCCTCTATTTCGGTGAATTTATTGTCAGCTTTTTTGATAGACTCATCTAGCCTATTAGTATTTTTCTTAATTTCCCCAGTGATTTCTTCCCTAGTTTTCTGGTTAACTTCCTCTATTTTCTTACTCAACGCTTTGTTACCATTCATTATAGCTATCAACATTTCCCTGATGCCAATTTCTTCACCTCTACTCTGTATAGCCTCCGGTACTGTGTTTGCGCCCTCTCTAACAACGTTTGCAGTGGGAGACAAAGCCCGGGTTTCTGCCGTTTCTAAAGTTTCTACCATTTCTCCCTGCTCATCATTCCCTACTACATCAACCATTTCACTTTCCGGTAGCTCTTTAGACCTAGCAAGCGTTAACAATTCATCACTACTCTCTACTAAACAATTCATCACTACTCTCTTTCACGTCACTACTCTCTCGAATTGTTTTAAATTGTTGCTCTTTGGTTTATTTATTTATTTTTTGATTATTGGCGTAACAACGCATATATGGAAAGAGTTACGTGAAATACCTTTAACAATGCTGTGCTTTGAATTTCTTTATCATCGTTACCTTTTTGCAAAATAAAATGTATCTATGGAAGTCTTATTGTTCTGTATCTGGCCTACAATTTAAAGAACGATTTTTCTTAACTGCAACTCATGCTAAGGATCAATATAACTTCCCTACTTCATAGTTATTAAAAGTTGAAATTACTTTTAATGAACACTGATGTTACAGTTCGTATGATCGTTCAAAAACACAAGTTCGCAGTGGATTTTATTTCTTGGTGAAACACTATTTCATACCACGACTAGCCCAAGAACATGAGACTCTCATAAAAAAAATTACGTTATCACTATAAAATTTGCCAGATCAGAACGGAGCACAGCAAGATTACTATCAGATTTTGAAGGTACATTAAATTATTTGCACTGTAAATTATATCCTATCAGCAGCCCGCGTCAACCTGCAACACATCATACAATCTGCTGATCTTCACTGCCAGCCTGGGAGCTAAAAGAAATAATATTATTTTACTATTATTTTACCGCTTCCTTGCGGTATGCTCGACTATATTGTAAGTCGTTTAAATACGCCGCGGCAGCGGCTCTTCGTTCTCCACGCAGCTCAGCACCACAGATAATATTTATATAACTGAAAAATGTCTCAACAGGATGGGATAATAGGCAAGCAAGCTTTAACAATTAATAATACAAGTTTTCATTTAAACAACTCTATTAAAACATTTAAATATCTCATTGATTACAGACCTGTGTGAATTCACACGTAATGGCGTACATTTCCCAGTCTCGACAAAAGAATGCTACACTCGCGTTCTCCACGACAACAACAGGAGATCTTACTCTCACAACTTCCAGATTAAGAAGACAAAGAATTTAATTTACATCACGCATTATATACTAGTTCCTTTTGTAATCTCTGTTCAACATTTATCTTCTGTGGCGGTTTTATTACTCGCCGACGCAGACGTTCTCAAAAATAAATAATAGAAAAAAATACATAATTTTACACAATGACACAATATGATACATCTAATTTTCTAATTACTACATAATATGTTGTTTTTGTTTCTTACTAGACGTTACAATGCCCCCTGGCAGCAATTGACTAACGTTGAAAATGTTCGGCAATATGCTGCCACTAACGTCTGTTTGGTTATTGTCTGTTACCTTGGTTGGAACATTCACTTTACACTTCTTAGTTCTTTCACACTGTAGGTTTAATTACACTTTTTATACTGTTCTTACACTTTGCGAGGTGACCGTCAACCTAGTCCCAGGGTCATTACATTTATTTGGCTCCCCCATCCGGGCTACGTGCGATCAGAAAACCTGGGAAAACTGCGCCGGAGCCATGGTCATCTCACAAAAGGTTCAGACTCTATTCAATGTTCACATATAACAAAGGCTATTTGTGATAGTATGTTAAACTTTTAGTCTCTTTGTTATCAATATAATATTTGTGTTCTGGATTGTAATGAAAGTCACTTATTACACATTTTTACAATAGTATAATGAATCGTCCTTGCACTTACTCGCGACAGTTGGTTTAAAATGTCTAGCATTCGTGCGAGTATCCTTCATTAACATGACGAAAACATTTAGATCGATACATCACTAAACCCATGAATACTTGGAATTTGTGTTGGATAACTCAAAAAAAAAAATGTTTGTCACATCATTTCGTGTCCACTAAACCCTATTCATGTTAGTGCATTAGATACATAGTTGATAGTTCATTTGAATGATAACAATGTTGTACGGAGCTGGCGGCGCGAAGCAATTGTTGAGTAGCGTCGTCTGGAACGCCGCGTACCGACGGCCGCTGGGTTCGACGACCGGCTCTCAGTAACAGCGACGTCGTGCTGACGTGGCGCCCAAGCAGTCGCGAACCGCGGCGAACCATTCGCCGATGTCTGCGAGTGGCAGTGGTTTACCGCGACCGGCTGGCTGGCGGCACGGCACTCGTCTCTGCTTCTCCGCGTGGCTCCCCGTCGTAGCGCATGAAACAAACATTCCACAACGGTGTACTGTCTTTAAGGACACAGATTACTAGCTGTGGAAGAAGATGCAACTTGTTAAAAGCGTTTATTGTTCAGTAGCCGTCGCTTCACTGGTATGCACTGGTATGTTTTGGCGTGATAACAGGTTTCTTGTGGCATTGTGACACTGGTATTCAGGGTTCGTCACACGCACATTGTACTACACATTTTCACTCACTCCCACGGTTGATACACTGCCAGAGCGTCTTTCAACGCGCGAAAATGTTTCGTTACACACATACTAAATGTCTCCGTCGAGCGATGTTTGTTTGAATCGACTTCGAACGGATCAATAACTACTGTTTTTATACACTGTCTATTGTTCGTTGAGCACTGCACTAGGACAGTCTATCACTCAACACTAGACTTATCGACGTATATATTGGTGCAGATACAACAGTCATTTTCTGTCCCTACTACACACAATATTCCGTCCTTTCCTTAATTGTTTATGCACACAGTTTATTTTTTAATACCTTTTAACTGTTCTTCGCATAATTACTCTCATCTACATGGCGTCTATTTGTTTTTACCTTATCACAACACAGTTTTCATATTGTTACTAGGCGTATATAGCCCTTTTGTAAATTTTTTAAAGGTGTGTGATTTTTTTTTTTTTTTTTTTGTACATAGTTTTCCTTTCCTCCTTTCAGTGTAGCTTGCCTGGTTATCACCCATCTAGCAAACAGATTTTACCATGTGCATGACAGCTTGACTTGGGCATATTGCTCAATAAATACTTCATTTAGCACTAGCATTATTTTTAATGAATTTTCCTATATGACTACAGTGTAGGTTCCGCATTGGTTGACTTAATTCGCGTATCGCGTAATGAATATTCAAGGGCGTGTACCAAGTACACAGGCTTCAATTGAAGCATTGCTACATACAGAGCGGAGTTTCCACGGAACGGGCTTGTTTTTAATTAGCTTCTGCTCCAGTGTCGTTCTCAAATCACTACTGGCAGCAAACATCACATCACATAATTGTTGCATATTACAAAGTCAATGTTTGGCTAGTAAAGACTCTCTCTCTCAGGGTTCCTTATTCTAATACAATTACAGCAATTACCTTACTATATAAGATTGCATCATTAATTGCACTTACACACTACACATAGAAAATGGTTCAAGAAATTAATCCTTTATAAAATGATTCAAGAAATTAATCCTCACTTTATCAACAAGAAGATTGTTCGTTGCTTAATGAGCATATAATATTTTAATGACTAATTGTCTGTAAACAAAATCTTTCCTGTGTAAGCTATTGCTCACTTTCTGATTCCACTTCCTCCAAGTTTAATTACACACAAATTTCTTTCTTAATACTAACATGCTTATATTCTAAAACACAATTAAAATCTTCTTACAACTATTACTCTTTATATGTGATATGTCACTGAATAAATAACTTCACATCTTTACGTGGATATAATCCTTTGATCTTCCCCGTATGGGGATGTGCTAACAAATAGCTACATTCGTGTGGCACGCTTATTACTTCAAAGGGCCCTGAATATAGCAATTGCCACTTACTATTTTGTTTTAAGGTGGCTGAAGATTTAGGGTGGTTACGAATAAGTACTAGGCCTCCTACATTATATTTCTGTTCGTTAGTTACACCTCGATCGTACCTCTTTTTTTCTTTGACCACTACTTCTCTCCTCGACCAAGGGATGGAGTAAGTTGCGCGACAGTATGTTTTATGGGGCATCACCTCTATATGATAGTGGTACCCTTTGACTATTCCTGGTCGGTCGGTAAATACCATAGTATATTCCGATAGCAGCTGCGTCAACTGTTGCTTTTGTGTATCACTTAAACCTTCAGATTCGTGCACTTTGGTTTGAAATGCCTCAACATTTGTTTCAAAATTTCGCTCCTCTAAATTCGGGTAATAGAGGTCTGCTGCATGTGAAAAATCATCGAGGTGTAGTACCCAAGGGTTCCTACCTTTGATATTGATTCGATTACAACACGGCACAAGTACCTCCTTCGATTTCATCATAGATAACTCAATCCTCCTACCCCTATTAATTATGCTTAATTTCCCCAAGGAGAGGTCGATCAATGCGTCCCTCTCACGGAGAAAATCTACTCCCAGAATGCAGGCCACCTTTAATCCTTTAACAACGAGGAACGAGCTCACTATGGCTTCGCCCTCCTTACAAATCTCCACCTGCACCTGGTACTTAACTGATTGGCTCTGTGCACTAATGGCTCCAGACACCTTACAATTATTAACCGGGAAAGTCGGAATGCTATGTCCTTTTCCCAGTGCTTTAAATAACTCCATACTCATTACACTTACTGAGGCACCTGTGTCGATGATTATATTCACTGCAACATCATTGATTTTCGCTTCGATAATAGCTTGCACATTTTCGTTATTATCTTTCTTACATTCGTGCGGTTCGTTCAGTAGATCTTTATCCATACTGACACCGTCGTTGTATCGCAGCATACGTATCCCAGGTATATTATTATCACTCGTGTTGCTCTCACTCCATCCCTCGGCCATCGATGGAGAGCATATCAAGGCCGATTCTAGTTTGTTGGATTGCTTACTTGTGAGGTACTTGGACGGCTATTGTCCGCGACCTCCACTATATGTACATTCTGATTTGTAGGCCGCCACGGCTGCGCAATAGGCGCGTTTTGCGGTGGTGGTCTATTGTTGTCATACCGGTCATTACCCTGTCGCTCTGGGCTTCTTCGCTGATTCTGTTGCCAATTTCGATTACTATCACTATAATTGCTCTGCCACTGACCTCGCGCATTTTTCCAGCGGTTGGTCCCTGACATTCCGGATTCGTACCGGTCGTCAAATCGACGCTTTTTGTTATAAGTTGGTTGTCCATACCCGTTCTGGCTTCTACCATTACTACCATTTTGCGAATGTTCTTGTCGCTTGTTACCACCCCCACCATTTCCATGGTTGTGGTTTTGTGCACTACTATTTCTGTCATGTTTACATCCTGACCCATTATTCCGCGAGTGATCGCACGCTGATTTTGCGTCTTCCTGTATCAAGTCTATTGAATCTAGAACAGACAGGAAGTTTTCCATGTCGCTTTCTGGTACGTGTATTAATTTCTCTTTGATATGAATGGGTAAATGTGATTTTAGCAGTCTTATTATGTCTCTTGGTGATATAGGCTCGTCCCAGTAGCGCGTTTTGTTTATATATTTTTCAAAATACCGCCTCAAATTCCCAAGACGGGGTGAGTACGGTTCGGGATTATATACTTCTTTTCTTAGCCGCTCTTGTATACAAGGCGACCAATATTTCGACAGAAATGCCCTTTCGAACTGTTCGTATGTCCTGCAGCTGTCTGCTACTTCTGTAGCCCACAACGCTGCGTCACCTTGAATGTACGACATTACGTATTGAATTTTCTGTGTTTCGTTCCATACACTGGGCAAGATATTTTTAAAGCTTTTTATGAATACTACTGGGTGTACTGATTTCCGTTCAGTAGTAAACGTTTGAAATTGCCTATTTTTGATTAAACTTTCTTCAACTAATATTTTTGAACTACATGGGTTTGCTCCTGGGACATATGCTGTGTGCTCCGAACCGGAGCTACAGCTCTTCGCATTATCGACTACAGATTCCCCATTGTTGTATCGCGTATAAGTTTGTGCGTTGCCAAAACCATGGGCTGTTGGCGACATAGTTTCCTGTTCCAGATGTTTTCTGCTTTGTGCTAAACCCTTCTCCAGGTCGGATATCCGTTTGTTCATATTCACTTGCCACTGCGGAATATCCTCACTGAGCATTTGTTTGATGGTTTGCACGTCGTTCTGTACCTGACTATTTACTGCGGTACTGAACGATTCGGAATCTCTATTTGCTATGGCTGCTTGTACTTTAGAATTAATATTTTTGTCAATCTCACTCTCCTTCACTTCTAGCCATGAGTTGAATTCTGTTTCAATTTTAGTTGCTTGTTCGTTCCACTTCTGCTCTACAAGCTGTGTGGAATCTATTTCTAGCTTTTCTACTCGGTTGGCTAAGACACCTATTTCATCTACTATGTTAGTGTTTGCTACTTGCAGGTTGTTGACCTGTTCCGTCAACTCCTGCACGGCCTTAGGTATCGACTCATAACTCTGTTTCATACAGGCAATGTCCTTTTTCATAATTTCTAAAGATTGCACAAGTTGTTGGTCTCGCTCAGCTAGCTGTTCAAGTAACTTTTCCTCTTGCTGACGAGCTCGCTCGGCTTGTTGGCGATCTCGCTCAGCTTGCTGTGCGAGTAAATTTTCCTCTAGCCTGCGATCTCGCTCAGCTTGCTGACGATCTCGCTCAGCTTGCTGGCGATCTCGCTCAGCTTGCTGTTGCGCAAATTCTGCCTGGTAATTTAGCACACGCTCTAATATAGCTTGAAGTGAATACCCACCAGGCAGATTACCACTCTCTGGTTCCTGCTTTTCTGGTGGTGGTACAATTTCTTTATCTACATCTCCTTGAGCCCTAGTGGGCGGTGGCACCACTTCCTGTGCCCCTGCCCCCACATTCTCACATGTTATATCCTCAAAGAGAGTACTAGTACTTCTTGAGGTACCCGGTTCCACATTTCCTACGCTACCTAATTGCTGTTCCTCAGTATCCATATTGCTCGGACGTTGACTACGCAACTTAACCATATTCCTAAATTGCTTACTAAAACACAAACCTGACAGTTTTGTCACTTGCACACAAAATACGTTAATTTATCTACACTACACTGCACACTAAAAATTACTATCTACCATCAACTTTGTCCTGTCCCAAACACTAACATCAAACTACGCACAATATGCACACCACCAGCGATATGAGATCACTTCACTGGAGCTCAACTTCTACAAACAGGACAATTACACTGTAGTCTTACCTTTAGTTTATCTTATCTCGGGGTTCGGCTGCCCCTGGATTACGTAGTCGTTAGAGCTTCTCAGTACTATCAGGATCGTCTTCTCAGACTCGCTTGCAGTAGTACGTTTTGTCATGAAAGAGTGTTTGCACATTCATTAATGCATAGCATTGATCATGATATACATACATACATTTATCACTAACTACATATATATATATATATATATACATACATAACAATCAACCCTGAAAGAAAAATACATAAAATTTTATAATTGTGGCCACTGCAAATTCGGGCCCCGCGTTTTTGGGCGCCAGTTTCACGTCACTACTCTCTCGAATTGTTTTAAATTGTTGCTCTTTGGTTTATTTATTTATTTTTTGATTATTGGCGTAACAACGCATATATGGAAAGAGTTACGTGAAATACCTTTAACAATGCTGTGCTTTGAATTTCTTTATCATCGTTACCTTTTTGCAAAATAAAATGTATCTATGGAAGTCTTATTGTTCTGTATCTGGCCTACAATTTAAAGAACGATTTTTCTTAACTGCAACTCATGCTAAGGATCAATATAACTTCCCTACTTCATAGTTATTAAAAGTTGAAATTACTTTTAATGAACACTGATGTTACAGTTCGTATGATCGTTCAAAAACACAAGTTCGCAGTGGATTTTATTTCTTGGTGAAATACTATTTCATACCACGACTAGCCCAAGAACATGAGACTCTCATAAAAAAAATTACGTTATCACTATAAAATTTGCCAGATCAAAACGGAGCACAGCAAGATTACTATCAGATTTTGAAGGTACATTAAATTATTTGCACTGTAAATTATATCCTATCAGCAGCCCGCGTCAACCTGCAACACATCATAAAATCTGCTGATCTTCACTGCCAGCCTGGGAGCTAAAAGAGATAATATTATTTTACTATTATTTTACCGCTTCCTTGCGGTATGCTCGACTATATTGTAAGTCGTTTAAATACGCCGCGGCAGCGGCTCTTCGTTCTCCACGCAGCTCAGCACCACAGATAATATTTATATAACTGAAAAATGTCTCAACAGGATGGGATAATAGGCAAGCAAGCTTTAACAATTAATAATACAAGTTTTCATTTAAACAACTCTATTAAAACTTTTAAATATCTCATTGATTACAGACCTGTGTGAATTCACACGTAATGGCGTACATTTCCCAGTCTCGACAAAAGAATGCTACACTCGCGTTCTCCACGACAACAACAGGAGATCTTACTCTCACAACTTCCAGATTAAGAAGACAAAGAATTTAATTTACATCACGCATTATATACTAGTTCCTTTTGTAATCTCTGTTCAACATTTATCTTCTGTGGCGGTTTTATTACTCGCCGACGCAGACGTTCTCAAAAATAAATAATAGAAAAAAATACATAATTTTACACAATGACACAATGTGATACATCTAATTTTCTAATTACTACATAATATGTTGTTTTTGTTTATTACTAGACGTTACATCTCTACTAAATCAAATACCTTCCTTGATCCACCTCGGGGGGTCGTGTCGTCGGATTTCCTCCTACCTGTGCGCGATGCAGCTCTCGTAAATGTCGTCCCGTGCAGATTCTTCGTTGGCGCATTGGATGTCTCTGTCGGTGGAAGCTAATTATCTGAAATTGCTGTCGATCAACTTTGGGGTATCTATTGACTCGAAATTAACATTCAGAATGCCGTCACAAACTACTCGTAACCAAGAGCATGGCTACCATATAACAAGACAGGAAGAGAGCTCTTAACGCCGACTGCCGACTTTGGTGTGCAGGCCGTATCTCTACCTAGTTTCGTCACAGTTCGTGGATTTTCGATCAAGTTCGTATTTAGTAAGTTATGCATTTTTTAATGGATGGGTGTGAATTTTAACGAGGCAAAATTATGATAAATAGTTTTAAACATCCAGAGGCTCCTCTTACTATTCATGATGTCTAAATGACTTCAATTATTAAATATAAATAAACAAAATCGATGACTTTGGCGCCAAGATGGCGGTACTTCCCGTCATGTATATTTACCAAGCTGACGCTTGTTGCTACGGTCCAGCGCCGAGAACCACCCCGCTACGCGCGACATATGGTCGTTTCGTCTCCTAGCCAGCCAGCGTGGGAAATGCTCTCCGACTCATGGCGATCTACGGACTACAGCACTTCCTATCATGAATACAGCAATAAGAGACAATTATTTATAAACGCTGGTTAAAATGTCTTCCTCACGTAAGAGGCACCTTACAAGCTGACTACATCAATACTAGAATATACTGTATTGTCACATGGTGGAAATTTCATTCAAGGCATAACCAGTATGATTGCGTTTCTTGTATTTGTGTTAGTTTCAAATATGTTAACAGCGGTACGTCTGTTTTAAAGATCAGTTTACGTTTTCCATTCAATAATCCACCTCATTTCCTCAAGACCCCTTTTATCAGCGTATCACTTACGTAAATACAAAGTACAACTTTCAGTGCCATAAGAAACAAAAACGGGCATATTTAAAACCATTTTGTAGTACTGTAATGTACTGAGGCCACAAAAGGTTTGGCGATTCAAAGGTGCCAAAAGCAGTGACCATGAACGGCGATAACGACCCTACACTGCGTTTCCTTCCATAATTACAATGTTCCCCTATTGTCTTTCATTACAATTGCGACGTCGCGCCTGTTAAGTTGCGTGACCTCGCTAGAACCTTGATTGTCTACCGTAACGTGTAACTTTGTCTCGCTACTAAAAGGAGTAATATAAATAATTTTAACACTTATTTAGAATCATCTGAATTTTCTTACTAGCGTTAACAGCGTCCGCACCTGCCTGCGTTTTACAGACCATCGCACTTCTTTCAGAACGTTTGGCGGGAAACTAGCGTGTTGTTGTATCAAGAAGGCAAACATACATTTCACGTCACTGTTACCTGGAATATCGTTCTGACAATTCACGTTTTCCCTATACACCATGATGACAGCATACAACACTAGGCCAACAACTGCTACTAATTTACCTGGCAAGTTTTCTCCTGAAAATAAAGTATTCTACTTGCTAATACACACGGTCTGAAGAAAGGAATTAGGAGCCACTTTTCGTTCACGTTATAATAGATAATGACTTTATACTTCCAGAATTTGTACCAGAATAAGTCCTTTTCAAGCATTGATTTACGAACATTGAAAATACAAAACGAAGTTAGTAATTGTCCTTATACTGTAGTGGCATTAAGCCAGAAGCTTTCAGTATATGTATTTAGCCAAATGATATTTAAAGAAGTACGGCAACAATGCGGCTTAACAAAGTACTACATATCGACGTCCCTACCTAAATACACCACACAAACATAACATTGAGTGTTGTTACTTTAACAGATAAATATCAATTTTAAAATAAAATTTAAGTAAATAAAAGAATTGTGGCAAATACGCTTCTCGGGTTGGTCGCCGGATCGTATTGTGTAACTCGCACAATATTTCATCGTTGCAACTGCTCGACATCATCAAGTGGTGATAGCTGCTCCTGTCACTGCTGTGAGGCGCGACTGATGAAAATCGTGCGGCGGCGTCGAAATTTATCATGTCGGGAGCAGGCAATACGCGTGCGCGGGAGACGCTCTTAGTTGGAGGAAAGCGGCGCTCCTGGTGCCCCCTGCTGAGAGCCGCAGAAAGGCCATCCACCCGTGCGCTGTGGGCAATGACTGTGCTGCCGGACACTTCTGTGTTTAAGGCCTGAATTAAATCTCAGTAGTGCGTTGCGTCGCGTGATGAATCGGAAATTCTTGTTTTACCTCCTTTAATTTCATGGCAGACAGTGCTGGATTCCAAGCGGAGCATAGTTGAAAACCTGCATGAGATTGCCCGATGTACGGATATGTATGGCCTCCTTAACAACACAGTCCCAGAAAGATGACGCTGGGGATAAAATTTCAGCCCTTTCGTTAAATATACGATGTCCCGTGTCCAGGCAATGCTACGCTACTGCTGATTTATCAAGTTGCCCCAGGCGTGTTTGAGGGTGCTGTTTGACGCAACGTTCTTGGACGGTTCGAAGTGTCTGCCCAATATAAGATTTTCCAGATTGGCATGGGATTTTATACATGCCACGCTTCCTAAGAGCAAAGTCGTGTTTGACCGAGGACAGTAAATTCCACAATTTTGCTAGTGGCTGAGTAACACACTTGATATCGTGCCTTTTTAGAATTCTTTCTGTTCTTGAAGATATGCCGCAAATTAGGGCGAGAACACTGTTGCGGTAGGTGCCTCCGTATTTACATTCCTGCTTAAAATTTGCTTAGAACGGAATGCATGGCTTATCCGCCTATCGGACTAGCCATCCTGTTGGAATACCGTTGTTAGCTACTGTAGATCACCGGATAGATTGTTAGCATCTGAGACCACATGTGCTCTATGCCTCAAAGAGCGTAAGAATCAGCCACGTTGAGCAGCGTGATGATAACTTGTGGCCTGAAAATGTACACTACTGGCCATTACAATTGCTACACCAAGAAGAAATGCAGATGATAAACGGGTATTCGTTGGACAGATATATTACACTAGAACTGAAATTTGATTACATTTTCACGCAATTTCGGTGCATAGATCCTGAGAAATCAGTGCCCAGAACAGCCACCTCTGGCCGTAATAACGGCCTTGATACGCCTGGACATTGAGTCAAACAGAGCTTGGATGGCGTGTACAGGTACAGCTGCCCATGCAGCTTCAACACGGTACCACAGTTCATCAAGAATAGTGACTGGCGTATTGTGACGATCCAGTTGTTCGCCCGCCATTGACCAGACGTTTTCAATTGGTGAGAGATCTGGAGAATGTGCTGGCCAGGACAGCAGTCGAACATTTTCTGTATCTAGAAAGGCCCGTACAGGACCTGCAACATACGTTCGTGCATTATCCCGCTGAAATGTATGGTTTCGCAGGGATCGAATAAACGGTAGAGCCACGGGTCGTAACACGTCTGAAATGTAACGTCCACTGTTCACAGTGCCGTCAGTGCGAACAAGAGGTCAAGAGGTGACCGAGACGTGTAACCAATGTCACCCCATACTATCACGCCGGGTGATACGACAGTATGGCGATGACGAATACACGCTTCCAATGTGCGTTCACCGCGATGTCGCCAAACACGGATGTGACCATCATGATGCTGTAAACAGAACCTGGATTCATCCGAAAAAATTACGTTTTGCCATTCGTGCACCACGGTTCGTCGTTGAGTAAAACATCGCAGGCGCTTCTGTCTGTGATGTAGCGTCAAGGGTTTCCGCAGCCATGGTCTCCGAGCTGATAGTCCGTGCTGCTGCAAACGTCGTCGAACTGTTCGTGTAGATGGTTGTTGTTTTGCAAACGTCCCCACCTGTTGACTCAGGGATGGAGACGTGGCTGCACGATCCGTTACAGTCATGGGATAAGATGCCTGTCATCTGGACTGCTAGTGATACGAGACCGTTGGGATCCAGCACGGCGTTCCGTATTACCCTCCTGAACCCACCGATTCCATATTCTGCTAACAGTCATTGGATCTCGACCAACGCGAGCAGCAATGTCGCGATACGATAAACCGCAATCGCGATAGGCTACAATCCGAGTTTTATGGAATTCGGAAACGTGATGGTACGCATTTCTCCTCCTTACACGAAGCATCACAACAACGTTTCACCAGGCAACGCCGGTCAACTGCTGTTTGTGCATGAGAAATCGGTTGGAATCTTTCCTCATGTCAGCACGTTGTAGGTGTCGCCACCGGCGCCAACCTTGTGTGAATGCTCTGAAAAGCTAATCATTTGAATATCACAGCATCTTCTTCCTGTCGGTTAAATTTCGCGCCTGTAGCACGCCATCTTCGTCGTGTATCAATTTTAATGGCCAGTAGTGCAGTTGCGTATGAGCTGATGTGCGATACACCCTATGTCTCACCGTATGATTAGCTTTTCTTCTGACTGTGACGTCCAGGAATGGTAAAATTCCTTCCTCTTCCTCCTCCATTGTGAATTGTATATCAGGATGGAGCGAGGTCAGATGCCGGAGAAACTCAGGTAACGTCTCTGTTCCGTACGGCAACACCTCAAAAGTATCGTTACATACCGCCAGAGGCAAGAAGGTTTGTTACTTCCGACAAAAAAGCATGAACAGTTGCAAATGAAATGTACTTTGAATAAAGTGGCAAAGTGGTTTAAATTAATTGTCAACATAGTGTACTAAAAGTACTTTTCAACAAAATCTATGTTACTAGATTCTGGCTTTACAGTACATAAATAATGAATTAACTACACTACCCTTAGCTTGCCTTGTTAGAAGCAGTGAAGCTGAGAATGTGGTGCAAAAATACTTTCGTAAATTCTTCACACCTCTTATTAATTAGATAGAGCAGACTCGATAGTGGTCTACCTTTGAGAAACATAATTCTTGCAGCACCATACTTTAGCCTAGAAAAATCTTGTTTCCGCGGCTATTGATAAAGAAGTGCTGAATACACCTTCTGCCATAATTTGGGTTAATTTCAGCTCAAACATTTAATACATTGCTGGGTACACCAAAACATGACCTCACTGTAACACTACTGGCAGTCTTGTCTCACAGTTGAGTCTGCGGATTATACCTCGTCTTATGTAAAAGGAGTTTGCAAAAACGGAAATCGAAGCAGCAACCCCGTCAACTGTACGTCGACGATGTCCACTTCGTCTGCCTACACATGTTCCTTCATAGAAAAGGTGTTTGCAAATAGAACGACAAGGAAGAATGCTTGGCCGTCCGGAGGATTAATGGCGTCGTCTTTCGTTTGAGAGAATTTTGTACCTTGCGTCATATTAAATTGTTACATCCTACGGAAAGGATGATACTTTACATGTTTGTCATTTCCTTAACTGTATAACAACAAAAATAAATGTGTCGTTCTAATCCAACTATAATTTTACAAGGATCTGTCTACATCTCCTGCTATATAATCAGCATTACATAAGAATAAATCACCCCATTCAGATTTCGATAACTCATCACGTGAAAGTAAAGTGACACTTTTCCGTTAAAACTGGTCCATGTACTTCATCATTTGTTCTACTTGATGTAAACTTGTTCTACTGTTGCCTGCACAAATGAATTACAAGGAAGCGCGATAAGTTCTCGCATATTCTTTGAGGTTGTTCGTCACAGTCTTTTTCGCATCCCGAAAGAAAAATATCCAGAGAAGGTAAGGCAGTAAATCTCTGGTTCAGAATACGCATACACGCAATGCATTATGGGCTGCACATCCATTATATTGGTACCATATTAGCATTCTGCTTCGTAGTGGCACTTCGTCCAAAAGACGAGAAAGAATTCATATCAGAAAGTCGGCATGTGCCTGTTGTTTCGATTACTATTGATGAAATAAGGGGCAACAATTGTAGTACCAAGCATCCCAAAGTATTAATTCTCTAATGAAGCTGATGTTCCAACTGTATAAACCAATGAGAGCTTGCGCTGCACTAGTACTGGATGTTCTTTGTATTGACCTGTTCTTTGTTTGAGAAGGAATACTTGTCCCTAAAAAGAACATCAGATAAAAAGTTGCCATTGGTGAGGGTTGTTGATCTGCCCACTGACAAAACGGTACACGGTTCAGCAAATTATTCCCGTGCAATTTTTGGTGTAAGTGTACATGATGAGGATGGAACTGGTGGCATGTCAGAATGCGATATACGACACTGCTTTCCGGATTGCCTATCTCCTGTTCATCCTGTCGTGCTCTCACCTGTGGATTCACTGCAACAGAATCGTGAACAATAATTCGGCGGCTTTGTGAGCGTTCTGTGACCACTACGTGACTATAGGTTGAATTTTCGGTTTCTTGAAGTATCGCGGCAAGAGGAGGAAAATATCTCTCGGGATGGAAGGTTCTTGGAAAGATACCGCTCTCTGTTGAGTCCTTTTCATGAATAGCATTATGCCTACTACGGCAAGTACAATCACAGAGAGTTAGGGAGAAAGAGAAAGGGATATACGTGTGTGTGATGAACCCATTGCCTCGAAAATATTTCTCTGCTTCATACCTCCTCTATGTTACCACAGATGACGTGTAACGTATCTCATTTGTACTCAGACACAAGTTCACGCGTGGTGCCTATTTGCTTCCACCGCCCTGCGGGGAAAGCACAAGTTCTAATAAACCTTCACCACGGTCGTGAGTCCGTTATCTTGAGGCTGTAAGAAAGTCTTAACGAGGAACTAATATTATGTGAATAATTAAATTTTCAATTATTTTGTTTATACGGGATGCTACTCGCTTTTTATTAGCAGAACACGAGACACTGCACAGTTTCATTCCTCTTTAGAGTCACTAATAATTTCCATTCTTCAACAAAATAATGAAGTGCATATTTTTGTAATTACTATCACACTGCTCTCAACTACATGTCCAATTAACCATGCATTGCTAATAAAGTCTTAACGTAATGCCGCCCGCGGCAGACAACGTGTCTGTCCTCTGACACTGTCGAACCAGCGCTCATATTTACAAACTAGACACTTCATATTAAGTCTTAACTGATACCGCGAGGGACCACAGGTCCATCCTCGGAGACTGCCGAAGCAGCTATGATCTCACAGCCGAACCACTTCGCCCGCCAATCAAGTAAGGCGCGATCTGAAGGTCACCGAAGTTCAAATGGTTCAAATGGCTCTGAGCAATATGGGACTTAACTTCTGAGGTCATCCGTCCCGTAGAACTTAGAACTACTTAAGTCTAACTAACCTAAGGACACCAAACACATCCATGCCCGAGGCAGGATTCGAACCTGCGACCGTAGCGATCACCGAAGTGTTTCGTTTGCCTTTTCGTTTAGAAGTTAGATATTGTTCTGCATGTTATTAGTATTTGGAATGATAGCACGCTATTGAGAGATGCTTTAATTTAAAACGCAAGTAAATACCTTGTTTTGTTTCTTTAATACAAACAACAGAAGGTTATCATATTCCGAACGCAGCAGCCAATCGCGAAGGAGAACCACAATTTAGGCGGTCTTTCTCACGATACTCGTCCCGTGTGAATCATCTATCACCAATACCTCAAATCACATTACGTCATCTCGCCACTGCTGCCTTCTCAACTGCTCTAAGAAGAGCTTCTTGTACCTGAATATGATGGCTGTAAAGCCAGGAATATTACACTACCTTCATCGACAACGAAAGAAGAATGATGATGCTGTAGTTTTCATTCAAGGACAGCCGTCAATGTGTCCTGCATATCGTTCAAAAGTAATAAGGTACTGTATTACACGTACCTGTATTGTAAATTAGAAAACATTATTGCAATTACAATGCATCTAACTTACATTCTTCAGGATGTGTAGCGTTTCCACCAGTTTTTGTTGATGTACGTTGTACATGTACAAACCTTCAACTCAAGACGGTTGACTGAATGAACTGGGTTTTCTTGTGTATCCATTTGTTTACTTACGACTCTAGCAAGTGAAAGAGTAATGTTACCCAAATACTTGCACTGTGTTTTAGTACACAATAGTGAAATTATATTCTGTGTTACGATTTTAATATAGTTTGTTTACGTGAATAGTACACTGTGATATGTTTCTGAACAATTCATGTGGGGAGGAAATAGATTACCGCATAAAAAGAAATACAGAGTGATATTTAAATAAGACGTGCTACAATTCAAATATTCGTAATACACGAGGATAGAAGAAATGCAATCTGCCGGTGAATGTTCCCTTGCTAGCTCAGCAAAGTGTGATAGATACATTTTTCTTTTATTTTGCTTCTGGACAAAAAGTTATTTAGAGTGGTCAAGAGAAATGGGACATCCGGTATATAACATCGAATTTAGTATTTCCGTTTTAAAAAATACTGGTTACGACATTTGGTTGTGGTCTCACTAGAACCTAAGAAGCTAAAAATTGGTTTGTAATTATACAATACTGCTTCCACAAAATCAGGAACGTTGCTTTTAAACATTTGTTTTGAGTTCATATTTCGCTTGCCGTTGAGATTCATGCACATATTGTTATGTGGTGCACCTGCACAGTATTAAACATGTTCCTAAATTTCAAATTAATATCTTTGGCTATGAATTTTTGTAAGGACACATTTGGTGTCTATGTCAATTTATTTGTTACGTGCGTAATTTATTTTTCCTGTCTTTAGAGTAAAAGTATTATACTTTTTCAACAATATGTTTTCCCAGATTGAGATATAGGTGATTTTTCTTTTCAGTGTTACCCGCCTTCTACGAATCTGATGTGTCGCCTGAGTATTCCATTTAAGAGTTATTCTGTTGGTTCCGTAATTTCTGGCAATAATATTTTAATTCTCCTCGCAATTATTTTAAGATTTTCAGACATTATGTCATCCATTTCGAAACCGTTTTGACATAGATACTTTTCACCACTGTTGCAAGTGTAACGCCGGAAATGCATATCCACATATTTCCATCTATTGTACTACAAATTTTTTTCCTTCTGAAGATTTGACATTTATGTGTCTTTATATATTGTAATTGTTTTACTGTTTATATATATGAATTTATGTCGATGTATAATTGGTTTGTTTAGTAAATACTATTTGTATTTTTACGCTGGGTCTGGCCTAGGGAAAACTATGCTATCGAACGATTACATCGATAGGTCGTGTGGAGAACCAAAGTGCTTAGGATCTTTGGTAGTGTTAACCGTGCCGCGTGGAGGGCGGGAAGAGCTGAGTCTGGCTGGGGTATGGCGGTGGAACAGGTGTGTTGTGTGACGCTCCCGCGAGTTCCCGCGCTTTCGGGGTTTGGCAGCATGTAATTGCGCTCGACTTGCTATGATAGTTTCTGACACGATGTCGCGGACGGGAAACATTAGCTGGCGCACATCAAGAGACCGTTTCGCCTGGTGACCGTGTCGAGAAGAAGGCGCGCCAACATCCAGCTTCTGCAACAGCGACGGCCGACAATGAGTGACTGTCGCCACCACCCCTATCGACGACTGCAAACCTTCAATCAACGAACAAGGAAGACTAAAGGCACATAAAGTTTTAGAACTGTATGGCAGACCTCAGCTTTTCAAACTGTTGCATCACAAAAATACAGCAACTTAGCATGAACCTTTGTTGCTCATTGTCCCAATTGCATTACGAAACAGGGTCCCTTCCTTTTCAGGAATGAACCCGAGTGTCGTTGAAATTCATACGCCAACATTAAAGTAATATAATTCCATTTCACTGCTTTAATTTCAAAGTTCAGTTAAAGTATTCATAGCTGGCTACAATATTTAGATTAGGCCTACACGAGCAGAAATCAAGAGTGTGAGTTTTGTTACCATATTTTAGCTTACCTGTGACTGCAGCTCAGCTTGGTACGTACTAAATTTTACTATTGTTAATTGTTCAGAATCATTTAATTCAAGTTCAAAGTTAAATCTCTTATTTCTAAATTGCGTAGATTCAAGTAGCTTTTGAAATGATTGTTGAGGTAGCCCAAGACTGACCTTATTTTATTGAATTTCGTAGTGCTTCAGAAACAAAGTTCACTATTAATTTCAGTCTCTAAATTAAGTTTCAATTTTCCGGTTTTATTAATTCTTTCGCTAAATTAAGCCAGAGTGTAGCGAAATTTATTACTTTTGACAAACATTCAGTTTTCACACATCACGTGTCAACCTTCAGTTGCCACGCGTTTCGTGCTAATCATATGTGCATTAATCTTTCATTTTCAGTTATTATAGTAGTTGTCCATAGGACTGGCGACCGTAATTTTCCCCAAATCTCAAATATCTAATTAACGCCAATTAACTGTTAACGTAACGACCGCACATTTACTTTATTTATTAATTTTACCCTTTTCTCAAAATTAATTTCCACCAATTTAATTTGCATTTTTCCTTTCATTGAGATGTAACCCTTTCCTTCCTCTTTACCGACAAATTACCTTCGGTGACAATTGGTTTTCCAAAAAATTCCATTAGGTGCACGCAGTTTAATTTTTCAGTGTCATTAAGGTCCATAAGTCAGGGGGAGGTTACACAAGGACCAACAGCATGTAGCCAGAATACAGCTCACAGGTAACGTGAAATGTGACTGTGTACACCAAACTAGTTTCGATATAGAGTGTAACGATAAAATCTCATAAATTGTAACAGCGACACACAAAGTTTTTAATATCCTTCCTTGTTTTTTCGGCATTAAATGTCTTCTTTTTCCCAGCATCTTTCTAAATGAGCTGCAAAATAAGTTCGTTTATTTCTTAGTGGTACCTTTTCGAAAACTTATTTTTACTATACAAGGGTCATATATGTGGACCATCCAAAGATACATTTGAGATCTAACTCGATACAAAATTTAACATATTTCTTATTACATTGCAAAATTTACATTTAATTATGTAATTTTTCATAAAAAGCGTAATAAGGGTAAGAAGTACACAGTCCTCGTCAGTCCTGGTATATTTAGTTACTGAGTGTCCAGCTGCAATCCAGCTTATCTCAGTCAACCGTGTTGGATATTCAGGTTTGTTTCGTAAGGAATTGGTGGAATGAACAGAAATAAGGATTCTGGATGAACATACGAAAAAGGTACACCTCTGAAACATCATATGGGAAGGCGGGACTAAGATCACTGTCCAGATAACCAATTTATATTTCATGAGTTATCAGAATGGTTTGTTTTGTAAACACCACGAAAGGAGCAACAGCCTTTACTAATTGGTGGTTTTACTCCAACTCCAGTGATCTGTTATGTAGCTGCCAGCAGATTAAACACCAAGTTAACATATCTTCCTTTGCGATTTTGAAAATTTTGATTTTTGTTTATATTAGAATATGTTAGCAAACCCATTTACTCTTCATTCTTATGTGAGTATATTTTTGTCTATTATACACGGTTTTTGGACATAATTTTGAAGTTGCGATTCCTGTTTTAGTTGTCGTTTTCTTGCATTGTCCTGTTTGTGAAGAGCCCAACTACGAAGACCTTATAGTTCAACCAAGCAAATCGAGAAAAGCCAACAATTTCTGAACTCCCTGAACAGAGATTTGATGTCTGATAGTATGTTATGTTGCAAGAAATGCTTTACATTTTCGAGATACCAATACGTAAACGTAGAAAGGGACTAAGATGATAAGAAAAAATTATCAGTCACTTACTTCAATGAAAGAGAAACAATCAGCAATTGGCCGGTTGGGTGTGTCAGATTTGTTGTGAGAGTTAGCATTTAAAATTAGAAAAATTTTGTGAGTAGCCTAATTCAAAATAGTAACTTCTCCAATAAACTTTGTAGTACCAGTAACGTAATACATTGACTTTATAGCTCTTCAGTAATCTTTACATGCTTTTGAATTGTTCAATCCGGATAAGTGATACCAAATATTCAGATGTCAACTCCCAATTAAAATTAGCGTAATGTTTGTGGCGAGGTGCGAAATAATATCTGTAGGCACCCCTGTCAATGAAAGGCTACACGTGACAGTATAGTTCTGGTCGATCTGGCTCCCATGAAACGCTGTTGACGAATAGTATTTGGAACGCTGCGGATCCACTGGAAACTGAAAAACTGCAAGTATCGTAATGTCAACAGTGCTTTTTCTAAAGACTGGACAGCCTTTAGAATACAATTCAGAGAATAAGCAAATCCAGATACGTTCCCCATGCTGCCCTCCGCGTTGAAAGCGATCTCTGTACTATGTATGATGTGCCCCTTATGAACACATGATCTCAGCTTCACAGCTGGCCTGCGTAGTTATAATTGCCTTATCATTAGCGCATGAGATCAAGGGCTGTTGCCGTCTCATAATAACAACATTAGCTGTAAATCCAATTTCTTAATGCAGGTCATCAGCGACATCCTTGTAACGCTTATTGAAATTAGCTCCGGCAAATCAAATTACGCTCAGCTACCGTTATCCTCTCCTCACTAAACCGCCTGTCTCGTCATGTACTTCGTATCCTCTTCGTTGGAGAGACTCTTCGGTCGTTTATAGTGACAGAATACTTGCCAACGCTGGGAGTTTTAATCTGCCAGGAAATTTCACTTGCTAGTGTAATTACGTTAATCATTGATTCTGTTTCTGTGCGGTATCCAGAAACCAGTGGAAACATTATTTCACAATAGAACGATTTAGTATAATCGTCTTGTAGAACGAAAAATAACTCGATTTGTTAAGTAGAATTTAAAATTATCATTTGATGCAAGAATATCTTTAGATGAAAATATCTAATGATCACCGGAGCTCACAACGCCATCTTCAGTAATACTTATCTCGTTATCATTAGCAAACACAGTGGTTGTTTGTCGCTCCTATAGCAGTTTAATGCAGGTTTACTATATGTGTATTTTCACGGCACATTTTGACCTAAAATGATCTCGCCACTTCACCTCACCGACCGGTGTGGCCGTGCGGTTCTAGGCGCTTCAGTCAGGCGCTTCAGTCAGGTTCGAATCCTGCCTCGGGCATGTATGTTCGTGATGTCCTTAGGTTAGTTAGGTTTAAGTAGCTCTAAGTTCTAGTGGACTGATGACCTTAGATGTTATGTCCCATAGTGCTCAGAGCCATTTGAACAATTTGAACCACTTCACCGCTAAGATACCGTCAATAAAACCTTAGCCCTATGTTGTGCAATTCCCTGAGATCTGTTCCGGGGATAAATTTATATCAGTTTCTTTGAATCCCTGTATTTTGTAATGGCACTCGCACCAAGAATTGGAAATTTATTTTCTTTTGTTTCATGTGTATTGAAGATGCAAGGTCATATTGCGATTCAAGTTCCTTTTAAACTTGTAGTTTTTAAATATGTTGTAATTTATTCCTGAAATTCTGCTTAACTGTAATAGGTAGGGATACACTACCTAAAGCGACATATGAAAATTGATGCCATACAGGGACTCATATCCGGATTTTCCTTTTTTCGAGAGCGCTCTGCTTACCACTTAGGTGATCCAAGCACGCCCATCGGACTGACCCAAACTTCTGCATCTCTGTGAGTCCATCTTTACGCAGATGGTTGCGGGACCTCAGCTGTTGAATATAAAATGTCGAGTGAAAACACGTTTCACCCGTCTAAAAAAATGGTACAAATGGCTCTGAGCTCTATGGGACTTAACATCGGAGGTCATCAGTCCCCTAGAACTTAGAACTACTTAAACCTAACTAACCTAAGGACATCACACACATCCATGCCCGAGGCAGGATTCGAACCTGCGACCGTAGCAGTCGCGCGGTTCCGGACTGAGCGCCTTAACCGCGAGACCACCGCGGCCGGCTCACCCGTCTAAATTTCCAATAGTTATTTTATTTGAGCAACCAGTTTCGGCGCTACATTACGCTCTCTTCAGGGCCCTGACCGACGTGTAGGAGGAATCCCATATCTGGTCCAGTCAAACTAAGGAACAGCATTGAATGACTGTCATTCGCAGATTTTTGTCACAGCGATACCTTGAATCATAAGTGCCGAAACTGGTTGCCCAAATCAAGTAACTCTTGAAAATTGACGGTTGCAAGGCTTTTAGATTCGATATCCACAGACTTTCATAAGTCATACACCAGGTATTTCTTCTTATAGATTATTAATTCATTTACTCATATTCGAACATCTCGTGTTTGTCTAGCTAAATAACTTGCGGACAGTGTAAGCACGATTTGGCATCCTGAAACGTGAGAAGGTTTCTATCATGAAAAACTTGATTTTTGCAAATGAACTGCGCTTCTTTCACACCTTCACAATTTTCGTTGTCTTACAACTGGAGATTTATGTTTGTTGTCAATACCTTTTACTCCAACATGTTTTCAACTTGAAACAGGTTTTTGATAGTACTTCCCCTTATTTGATTTTACTTACTGAATATTGGTGTACACTGATGCAGAATTGTGCTAGCCTACTAAATACAGCGTTGACGAGGTTTTCCTTGTTGCAACACTTTTAAATTTGAATACAACATTAGTTCCTAGGATTTCTTCCTTAGAACATCGGAGTAACTTTTTTTTTTCAGGGAAAGACTGCCGGACACAAAGTGGAAGCTACATATCAAACGAATAAGAAAATATAACGGCAGGCTTCCGCCGCCGTTATCACAATCAGCAAAATTCCTCAGGGTATATGACCGCATTGTGAAAGTGTAAAGTTCTCCGAATTTTCGGCCTCACATTTCGGCCTCTATTGCAAATGGCCTTCCTAAGATTGTTTGTGTTTCTGCAAAAACACCCTGATAAAAGCCGTTTGCAATAGTGGCTTTAACGTCGAAGAATTTTATTCACTGCCAGTGCGGTTAGAGACCCTGAAGAATTTTATTGCCAATAAGAAAATAAATTAAACTATTGTTATGGACTGCCTTGAGGCGAAAGTCTGAAATGTTATTGGGTTGGGTTGGGTTGGGTTGTTTGGGGAAGGAGACCAGACAGTGAGGTCATCGGTCTCATCGGATTAGGGAAGGATGGGGAAGGAAGTCGGCCAAGCCCATTCAAAGGAACCATCCCGGCATTTGCCTGGAGCGATTTAGGGAAATCACGGAAAACCTAAATCAGGATGGCCGGACGCGGGATTGAACCGTCGTGCTCCCGAATGCGAGTCCAGTGTCTAACCACTGCGCCACCTCGCTCGGTGAAATATTATTCTTCGACATTGTCAATGGGGAGATATATGGGATTTGTTGACTTAAAACATGTGTGGATAAAAGCTCTACGTCAAGTTCGCAGTTTTTTTTACTGATTACCAGATTCTGCTCATTGCCGAAACATCTGTAGATCAATCTAAAAGGTAGTTCAGTATGTAACACTCATTACGCATCATCGCATTTTTTTCGAGCTACGTCGCCTAGTTGAATAAAAAAATCCTAAAACTAACCAACTAAGATTTTCACTTTAGGATTTTTTATTTAATTATGGTGCCTTAGCTCTAAACCATACGACGACGTGTAATGAGTGTGACAACATTTTATACTGAGCTGAATATGGCTTGGTAATAAGCCGAATCCGGTAACCAGGAAGGAAAAATTGCGATCTTGATTTAGGACAAGAAGAGAATAGAAGCTTTCGAAATGTGGTGCTACAGAAGAATGCTGAAGATTAGATGGGTAGATCACATAACTAATGAGGAGGTACTGTATAGGATTGGGGAGAAGAGGAGTTTGTGGCACAACTTGACTAGAGGAAGGGATCGGTTGGTAGGACACGTTCTGAGGCATCAAGGGATCACAAATTTAGTATTGGAGGGCAGTGTGGAGGGTAAAAATCGTAGAGGGAGACCAAGAGATGAATACACTAAGCAGATTCAGAAGGATGTAGGCTGCAGTACGTACTGGGAGATGAAGAATCTTGCACAGGATAGAGTAGCGTGGAAAGCTGCATCAAACCAGTCTCAGGACTGAAGACCACAACAACAACAACATTCATATATTTTCGAAAGCCTGAAAAGTGTTCGAAGGTACAACACTCTCGCTATTTATAGAATGAAATCACTGTAAACGTGTTAAATAGCATATTCCTTTCGGATGGCACCCGAGCAGCCACCAAAGATCAGTTAATCATCAATAGTGTCATATACTCTCACGTCATTAGTGTCGTGTTGTAGTTTCTGAGATAACCAAATGCCATCTCACTGCCTCATTCCTACCCTTCACTAGTATTCACATCTTGACTAAATTTTCGCAACTGTACTCTTCTGTAACACAATGATATATACGACTTGGAGATCTGACTTGTTTGTAAACTGCCTCACAAAAGAAGCGGAGCACCCAGAAGTCAAGATCGGACATCAGTGTAACTTGATACACGTATACGTCAACGTCAGATATTGTTACTAGTAGCGTTGCAGTTCTGTTACAGGTAGAGGGTATTCGGTAAACTGATTAGCCTGCCAGTTTCCCAGACTTAAATACGAGGGTGAGTCGAAGGAAAACCTTAAATATTTTTTTAAATATTATTGTGTAGAAGTGGTACAAACCTGTATCACTTTTCAACATAATCTCCCCCGCGCTCAATGCAAGTCCTCCAGCGCTTACGAAGTGCATAAATTCCCAGAGAAAAAAATTCTTTTGGTAGTCCGCGCAACCACTCATGCACCACGAGGCTACCTCTTCATCAGAACGGAACTTCTTTCCTCCCATTGCATCATTGAGTGGTCCAAACATATGGAAATCGCTTGGTGATGAGGAATGGCGCCATTCCTTGCTCGCTCTCTTCGTTTCCGGTTGGTGGAAGTGAACCAAGGTTTCGTCCCTAGTAACGATTCTTGCAAGGAAGCCATCACTTTCTTGTTCAAAGCGCCGAAGAAGTTCTTCACAAGTATCAACACGTCGTTCTCTCATTTCAGGAATCAGCTGCCGTGGCACCCATTTTGCAGAGACTTTGCGAAATTGGAGCACATCATGCACAATGTGCTGTGCTGACACATGACTAATCTGTAAACGTGCTGCAATGTCATTCAGTTTCACTCGGCGGTTTTCCTTCACTATGGCTTCAACTGCTGCAATGTTCTGTGGAGTCACAATTCATTGTGCCTGGCCTGGACAAGGATCATCTTCCACTGAAGTCACACCATTTGCGAACTTCCTACTCCATTCGTAGACTTGCTGCTGTGACAACATGCATCACCGTACTGAGCCTTCCATTCGTCGATGAATTTCAATAGGTTTCACACCTTCACGCGCAAAAACCGAATAACAGAACGCTGTTCTTCCCTGGTGCAAGACGCAAATGGGGCGGCCATCTTTATACTGATACTGCGACGGTATGTGTGCATCTGACTATGCTGCCACCTACAGACCATTCTGCACGATCTTTGTAGTACGCTTACCAACTTACAGGATAACGGCTCGAAATTTCGATTCGTTATTACAAAATTAAGGTTTTCATTTGTCTCACCCAACCGGGCGAGGTGGCCGAGCGGTTCTAGGTGCTACAGTGTAGAACCGCGCTACCGCTACGGTCGCAGGTTCGAATGGATGTGTGTGATGTCCTTAGGTTAGTTAGGTTGAAGTAGGTCTAAGTTCTAGGAGACTGATGACCTCAGAAGTTAAGTCCTACAGTGCTCAGAGCCATTTTGACTCACCCTCGTACCATCGAATACATAGAGTACAGGTGGGATGCATTTGGAGCGAGAGGGGGGGCGGGGGCGGAATCATACTGCAGCATGTTCACATGGATCAACGACTACCCAGCAGTTGTCAACCACGCTGATGGAGATCAGAACGACCCAACACAACAATTCCTTACCAACCCTGTGGCCAGGATGGGAACACGTTGCAGAGCATGCACTGATGTCCGAGGTGATCACACACTCTATTAAGGACCGTATGCCGCATTTTTAATGGCTAGGGGACCACCACAAATGGCGGTGAGTTTCTTGTAACTGTGGTCTTTGAATATAAGTACCATTTCTATTCATCTCATTCCGTATTTCTTGAAGCTAACTTCTGTACTATCCTGTAGCAGTTCCTTCAATGTATCGTGCACGTTTCATCGAGCTACGTTACTTGCCAGTGACGCATCATGAGAAAGCTACTTTCGTCCTTACGTTTTGCATGTCAGTGAGTATATATTTTTAAATTGATTATTATAAAAGTGCCAGCTGCAAACAGTCACACTTGACAACTGGTTTCGATCACATTTAACGGTCATCTTCAGATATGATTAATCACGTGTTGTGAACCGAGAGAATTCCTCAAAAACATGGTCATAATCTGTAAAGTTAAAGGAACAGCGGTGTAGTACATTTCTGATAAGGTTCCATAGCACCTAACGAACCCAGTATGAATCGAAATACAGAATATTAGTGAAGCACAGACGACAGGGCATTCATTCTAGCAACACTACGGACTACAAATTTGGACATTCACTGGCGTAAGCGGCATTGGAAATAGGGCCTGGTTTATGAGACGAGCATCTCGGAAACGGCGAAGATGGCTGTTGTCTTGAGTGTCCGTGCAAAGTGTTTAAGAACGGTGAAACCACGAATAGGTGACTAGGTCCTGGACGTCCGTATCTTATCGTAATACGTGGAGGCCGGGGGCGTACACTCTCCGTAAAACAGGATAGGCAGAGATCTTCGGCACGTGCAGTACTGGAGGAGACACAGTGTTTCAGTGTCTCAGCAGCAGACGGCCCTTATGTGTTCCAATGCTGACGGAACGATATCGTCAATTAAGTTTGCAATGAGAAAGGAATCGTCAAAATTAGACCACGGATCTATGACAACGTGTCACCTGGCCAGGTGAATCACGTTTCTTGTTACACTAGATCAATATGGTCATGTTCGACGATCCAGGCGAGCGGTTGTTCCAAATATAGACACTTGACGGTGGGAGGGGGGACATTCACTTGATATCTTTTCCGAAGGCGATGGCGTCTTCTCGCACCCAACTGTACCTATCACAAGGCCAGAATTGTTGCTACAGTGGTTTGAGGAACTTGAAAGTGAACACACGTTAATGTCTTGGTGACCAAATTCACCTCATCTGAGCACCATAGGACGTATCTGGGATGCAATCGGGCAACAGCTCCATATCCAAAAGCCACCAGTCAGTTATTCCCGGGTATTGCGAGACATTTGAGTAGACAAATTGTGCCATATACCCCGAGGAAGTTGCCAGGCGCTTCTTGAATCCATGCCACACGGAATCACTGCTGTATTGTGGCAAACATATACGATAGTAAGGAAGACTTCATACCTTTTTTTTTTTTTTTTTTTTTTTGCAGCCTGAAGCACCCTGAAGACATGTTAGGGCGTTATTGTATCTTTATACCTGTACACACGATCAGCTGGTATACAAATGATCAGAGTTGCAGTTCTCTGTAACAGGTATAGTGCATTAATGTTCGTCCGCAGCTCGTGGTCGTGTGGTAGCGTTCTCGCTTCCCACGCCCGGGTTCCCGGGTTCGATTCCCGGCGGCGTCAGGGATTTTATCTGCCTCGTGATGACTGGGTGTTGTGTGATGTCCTTGGGTTAGTTAGGTTTAAGTAGTTCTAAGTTCTAGGGGACTGATGACTATAGATGCTAAGTCCCATAGTGCTCAGAGCCATTTTTGCATTAATGTTCTTCACGGTTTAGTGTTGTTACCCGGTCTGGTAGGGTACATCAGCGGCATGAACACTGTCACACATTGAGTGATCACTGTGAAGAACACAACTCGTACGAGACAGCGTTACCGTCAACTGACAGCGTTTAAAAGTGTATTCGTTTTGGGTCTCCATTTGGCCGAATTGTCAAACAGTGCAACATTCGCATTTGTGGGTCATTCGAATGTGATTGAGGTCTGATAGTCTACAGTATGAGAACGTGAGGGTTCCTTGGTCAAGGTTCCTTTCGACCATGGTTGACCATCAGAATGGAAGATCGCTGTTTTGTGCCTCATGTACACTGCTGGCCACCGTAAATGCAACACCCTGAAGGAAGAAAGAAGAGCGGCGCGTTTCGTCACAGGGTTATTTGGTAACCGTGATAGCGTTACGGAGATGTTTAATACACTCAAGTGGCAGACTCTGCAAGAGAGGCGCTCTGCATCGCGGTGTAGCTTGCTCGCCAGGTTTCGAGAGGGTGCGTTTCTGGATGAGGTATCGAATATATTGCTTCCCCCTACTTATACCTCCCGAGGAGATCACGAATGTAAAATTAGAGAGATTAGAGCGCGCACGGAGGCTTTCAGACAGTCGTTCTTCCCGCGAACCATACGCGACTGGAACAGGAAAGGGAGGTAATGACAGTGGCACGTAAAGTGCCCTCCGCCACACACCGTTGGGTGGCTTGCGGAGTATAAATGTAGATGTAGATGTAGATGAAGCATCCGAATCAAGTGAAATTTACACCATGTGTTTGCAGCCATGAGATATGCAACTGATTAGAATTTCAGCGCAGACGCACATCACGCGCGCCTGTGGCGCCACCTCATAGCGCCATTTAAGGCTTGGCGATTTCGACGAGTGTACGTTCGGCACGTGTGTTTACCTTGTGGTTGTTTCACAAGACTATCAGTTATGCCTCGTAGACAACAGCGAACATCTTTTGATCAAGTATCCGAGTTCGACAGAGGAAGGATAGTGGCTTACCGAGATTGTGGATTATCATACAGAGAAATCGTTAGTCGTGTTGGACGAAACCAAACAACTGTAATGCGGATATGTGACCGTTGGATGCAGGAGGGTACGACGGACCAACGTGGTCGATCGCATTCACCTCGGTGCACCACTGCACATGCTGATAGGCAAATTGTGCGCATGGCAGTGACGGATCGCTCAGTGACATCCCGAACCATGGCACAGCACATTGCGTCTGTAACGCATCATCCAGTGTCTGCGCGTACCATTCGACGCCGTTTACAGCAGAATGGTCTGTCTGCAAGACGTCCATTGCTTCGTCTACCATTGACGCAGAACCACAGACGTCTCCGTCGCCAATGGTGTGATGACAGACGAATGTGGACGGCAGAATGGAATGACGTATTTACTGACGAGGCACGCTTCTGTCTGCAGCACCACGATGGTCGGATTCGAGTGTGGAGACACCGTGGAGAGAGGATGCTGGACAGCTGCATTATGCACCGCCACACTGGTCTTACACCGGGTATTATGGTATGGGGCGGTATTGGATATTACTCTCGCACGCCTCTAGTACGCATTGCCGGTACTTTAAATAGCCGGCGCTACATATCCGAGGTGCTGGAGCCAGTTGTCCTTCCTTACCTTCAGGGCTCGGCCACAGCCATATTTCAACAGGATAATGCGCGACCACACGTGGCACGCATTGTCCAAAGGTTCTTCGTCAATAACCAGATTGAATTGCTTCCCTGGCCGGCTCGCTCTCCGGATCTTTCGCCGATAGAGAACATGTGGTCCATGGTTGCTCCACGAGTGACCCAGATTACATCCCCAGCTGCCACACCAGATGATCTTTGGCAACGTGTGGAAGCTGCTTGGGCTGCTGTATCCCAGGAACACATCCAACGTCTCTTTGACTCAATGCCGAGAAGTGTGGCAGCGGTGATCTCCAACAATGGCGGCTACTCTGGCTACTGATTCTGGCAGGAACCACATGTCACAGACGTCTGTAAACGTAATCATTTGACACTTGGTCAACATGTTATCTACAAAATAAATTTTGTTGTGCTACCTCTTATCTTTCTTGGTGTTGCATTTACGGTGGCCAGCAGTGTATTTCGTAATCCTTTCACATCTGCGCCTGTCTTTCGAGAACAACTAATTCAATTCGGTGTCATCCCACACCATGGTGGGATACTAGAAGCAGCCAGATTAGGGAATACTGTCCGAAGTGTTGGATGCAGTTAACACCACAACACAAATGGCTGCATTTTGCGCTGTGCCGTCACCGGGAAATATGGGGTGCTGATGTATGGCGTGGCATTGTGTTAGGCAACTATTCGCAGTTCTGCACTGCTTCCGAAAGACCACCGACTGCGAGTATAGTAGCGACCTGTTGCGATGCCCCTATCTTCGAATGCTGTGGAGAGGCAGAGCAGCCTTACTTCTGACATCGTGGTATGGAGCCAACGGATATGACTTCACGTCACGGCTGGTGGTGATCAGGGATACTCAGACAACACAACTGTACGTAACGGACTTAGCATGTTCTCATGTGTTATCCTTCATGCGACAGCATTGTCGTGCCGTTTTTCAGTAGGACAATGCTGGTTGACAAATGGAAAGTGTGTCTATGAACTGCCAGCGCAGTACTGAAATACTTCCGTGGGCAGCAAGATTCCCACATTTATCGCCGATAGAACATGTATACCACCATCTCGGGCGTAAACTTCGTTGCAGTGTCAGTATCCATGATACAGTACCAAGGACCGGTTATAAGAGAATGGCTTTTTGAAACCATTCTCAACCGAATCAGTGCATTCATCTAGACCATATGGAGCGTCACGATACACAGTCAAGTGGACTGATACTGCCAAGTTCTTTGTAAATTGTACTCGATATTGTATTCCCCGAAATAACATCAGTTGTCCTCTCGACACGTAAAGTTAAATTTCGTTTCCTCCTCCCCTTCTGAGAGCGTAGAGTCCTATTTACAGTATCAAAATTGTAGACTTGGCTGTTAACCATGTAACTTCGTTGAGTTTAGGAGTGTGAATAAATACACTTCTGGTTCTCACTGATTTGTTTGCTGTGTTGCAACTGGGTGTCTAGCAACGCGTCGAACTGAGCCTGGCGAAGAAATACAATGCGCAACAGGTCTAAGCATTACTTTTTCTAAACCCCGTAATTCCCACCTATTGCAAAAGTCAAGTTTTAAATTTGGCTCCAAGATGTGTGCAACCTTCCAATATAACGGTGCAAAATCGTTGCGCCCTGCGATGTCAACCTTTGCTTCGACGCTGCTTCGTACATAAAGGTGTCGACAAATGTGATAGAAGACCTCATCTTAGATGCTCATTTCATGTGTAAGGTGGGCTAATGCGGCCACACTGGCACCATATTTCACCACAATTCTGTCCACCGCCCCGTAGATGTGTCACACGATGGGGAGGTCGTCACAGAATACCTTACCCACATTCCAGCCCTTATTTTCATGCCTCTGCAAAGGACGTGTAAACCGCGACGGTCACCGTTGTAAACCATAGAGTAGAAATATCTCTGGAGTGAGCATTCAGAAGTGCAGAATTGATTTTGTGTTGTCAACATACGTTGCCACAATGGTCACGTGGTCTCGGGACGCCGTAGATTTGTCCGACATTTGTCCTATAAATTTTGATTGTTGTCATATCGCTAGTAAAGACAGATTCCCTTCGTAAGTGCTGTGGATTTAGTATACACGTTTTGCAGGCACGATAGCAGTTTACGTCTGATATTTGAAATAAATTGGGCTCTTAGCTTTGAAGAGCAAAATGAACGAGCATGACATCACAGAAGCTTCAAGTCAGCATGTATTTACAATGTCTTTCATGTCACATCTCGTCAAGTCGCTTAACACAGTACTGAACGGCGAAATTGGGGTTTTGAGTCACCATCCCTAATATGCATTAAATGTTAGAGTATAGTATCAGAACTGAGGAGCTAACAACGACAAAATTTGTCAGTAGCCGAAGCAAACTCTATAACCTATGTTTGGTAAATTACTGAGAAGTGAGACAACGTTTCAAAACATCGACAATTATTTGCTAGGGAAAATATGTACATTCATACACTTCAAAGAAAGCTTCAAACGAATTAAAGAAGCCTGTTAAACTTATCCGTTATGTTTTTTCTTGCATAATTAATAACGTCATAAACAACTGTATTTTACTCCTTCATTAAAGCTGACTTTTTTGCTTAAAATGTCATATGGTGGAATTTGCTTCGTCTACTTATTTTCTTATACATGTACATTGTGGGCGTCAGCACCGTTGTGTTATCATAAAAACTAAATAACTTTTCGCCTTCAGATATACGACCTCGGTTGTGTAAGAAAGTGGAAAAAATATCCCTGCCGTCATGGAACATCTCCAATTTGTCACTAAAACGAAGCGCTATTATAAAATAAAGATTATGAAGATACAACAGTACAAAATCCACTATTATAAGGAGAATGAGCGCGGCGAGAATAGGTTAACTTAAGATGCTAACAGACTGGTACCGTCAAAATTTTCTTCCCGAGAAACCTTGATGTACCGTGCAATGACGTGACGTTCCGTTGACGACCTGTGCGAATGCCTCCATTCGAAAGGTATTGTAGAATTTTTGATGTTATGTGACGAGACGTGACGTCACCTGATGGCGGACGCGAATTAGCGTTAAACAATCGACGTCGTCCCTAGATCACGTAACAAGTCCAGTTTAATGTTGACAACATGCGCAGGACGCAATGCTCACTCTACTCTATGTTGTAATCAAGTGGAGTTCGTTTTGTTTTGTTTTCCAGACACCACCAAAAAGAGTTCGGTGGTCTTCTCGTCAAATTTCTGCCCAATAAGCTCGACTCTTTAGGCATATCTTGATCTCAACGTATTTTCTGTTTAATGTGGAATACTAAGAGTAAACGGATGGAGAGTCGCAATGGGCAGCCGACTCTCGCCGGTGGTCGCGAATTTGTACATGGAGTACTTCGAGGAGGAAGCCTTGGCGTCATCCAATTGGAAAACTACTTGTTTCTTCCGTTATGTCGATGAGACCTTCGTCATCTGGATTTCCTTACACATCTAATCTCCATACATCCAAACATCAAATTCACCATGGAGACCGAAGCAGAAGGAAGATTACCATTCCTGGACGTCATGGTCAAGAGAAGAGCTGATGGTACCCTGAGCCACAGTGTGTACAGGAAGAAAACGCACACTGACCTGTACGTGCATGCAGTACACAGGTCACGCAGCATCTCAGATGCAGAGAATCTGCCCCAGGAATTGGAACACCTTAAAACAGTGTTCCGAAAAAACGGGTACTGTGAATGGCAGATTAGACGCGCTCTCCGTCCCACTACCACAGCACAACCTGTGGAGACGGATGAAGTCACGGAAGAAGAGGTAGCCACTGCCTTTACTCCGTACAATGGCGCACTATCGGGGAAAATCGACCGTATATTAAAGAAACACCGAGTTAAAACCGTCTTTTGCCCGCCCAATAAAACACGGGTATTACTGGGAAGTGTGAAAGATGACCTCGGTTTAAGGAAGGCCGGCATGTACCAAATTCCCTGTGAGTGTGGGAAGACTTATATCGGAGAGACAGTACGCACCATCGAAGATCATTGCCGAGATCATCAAAGGCACACTCGACTGAAATATCCAAATAAGTCGGCGGTAGCAGATCACTGTTTGTCCGAGAAACACTATATGGATTATGAGCGTACCAAGATCCTGGATCAGAGTTCTAAATATTGGGACAGCTTTATAAGGGAGGCTACCGAAATTCGCACCAGGGGAGGTCTTATCAACCGAGATTGCGGCTACAATCTCAGCAAGGCTTGGGACCCAGCACTGAATGTAATTAAGAAGACTCTCAGCAAGAAGTATGAACTGGCTCACCAGGACGGACGTAGCAAGCACATCGACGCTACGACAGATTCCTACGCCCACGTCTTCGCAAACGCCGGCGTGCGGGCGCGGACGGCGAAGTGAGCCGGCCCGCGGGGTCAGGGGATTTCAGGAGCTCAGTCCGTCAGCGCACCTGACGATGGCGACATGTCTGATCGCCGAAATATTGTGCCCGTTGGACACTATGAACCGGCAGTATACCCGTGGACTGTTCGAGCAACAAATACTCCGGGAGAAACTGAAGAATCACATCTTTAACACTGCTTACACCCCGGGACGTTTCCACCCTTAGCCGTTTAATTCACATATGAGTCATCACGCAGGATCCCGCCACAGGATCACACAGAGTAGTAGAACTGAAAAAACAAGTGCAACTTTTGTTGTTTTGGACCATGTTCATATTTCGTCGAACTGTTCTGAAGGGCCCCTAGAGATAGTAACTAACACACGAAAGCGAAAACTACAGTCGGGCTGCATTCCAAACGGGTGCAATCACGTTCGATGGGGAGCTGGTGCCATCGCCTTCGCCGCCGGAGTACCTCAACTTCGTGGCACTCGTTCCAATGTCCGCCGTGGACCCAGCGCCGTAGTCGTCGCCGATGCCGTAGTCATCACCGCGGACCCGCTCAGGAAGAGGGTGGGCGCTTTTCCGGAGGCTTTCCGACCGACGTTCACCTTGGAGTACAGGAGAGATGTCATGGCCGGGGGCTAGGGCGCCGGTCCTAGTCGCGGCTCCCGCCTCGTCACACCACCCAGTTTCGTATCGTAACTTCACCCCTCACAGCCCATTGTCGTAAGATGGCTCCCTACAAGACAAGCACGCGGCATTTTGGAGGACAGGAATGTGCAGTCCTAAACCGTCAACTGCATATTGGCCAGTGAGCGACGCGATACGACATCTACTCGCACGTCAGTTGAAAGAGCGGGCAGCGTCCCATCTCCAGGAAGACAGAGTTTGACATCTCCTGTCACCGCTGACTTAACCAGCCGTCCTAAGTTGATCGGCCCACTTCCGTCGCAGACTTCGAGAGCTTCACAATACTCACTAATAGGAAGCGGATACTTAGCCTGCTTTCTGTGAGTAGTAATAGAGAGTAACGTACTTGTATAGTAGGAGGCACAGGAAGCTCGGGAATCATGTTTCTTCCCTTAAGGTGCGCCAGAAAGCCCTATGTTTCCGATGTTAAAATAGCGCTTATAAATTACACGCTTACTCAGAAAGTATTTGACATAGGAAGCTGAAATATTTACAGGTTATTTAATGGAGTATTGACTACAGCTTAAGACAGGGATTTTTGTAAATTTGAATTATGTCTATTGTAATGAAATTTAGCTACTTTTGTGCTATTTTTGTTTATAGCTTCAATAATAGTCTGTAGAGGTTTTTCGAAAAAGGCTGTGCTAAATTATGCTGTCAGAGTCAGCAAAGGACCTGAAAGAGTAGCTGAACGGAATGGACAGTGTCTTGAAAGGAGGATATAAGATGAACATCAACAAAAGCAAAACGAGGATAATGGAATGTAGTGCAATTAAACCAGGTGGTACTGCGGGAATTAGATTAGGAAATGAGACGCTTAAAGTAGTAAATGAGTTTTGCTATTTGGGGAGCAAAATAACTCATGGTGGCCGAAGTAGAGAGGATATAAAATGTAGACTGGCAAGGAAAGTGTTTCTGAAGAAGAGAAATTTGTTAACATCGAGTATAGATTTAAGTGTCAGGAAGTCGTTTCTGAAAGTATTTGTATGGAAGTGAAACGTGGACGATTAATAGTTTAGACAAGAAGAGAATAGAAGCTTTCGAAATATGGTGCTACAGAAGAATGCTGAAAGATGAGTAGATCACGTAACTAATGAGGAGGTATTGAATAGAATTAGAGAGGAGAGAAATTTGTGGCACAACTCCACTATAAGGAGGGATCGGTTGGTAGGACATGTTCTGAGACATCGAGGGATCACCAATTTAGTATTGGAGGGCAGCGTGGAGTATAAAAATTTTAGAGAGAGACCAAGAGATGAATACACTAAACAGATTCAGGATGTAGGTTGCAGTAGGTACTCGGAGATGAAGAAGCTTGCAGAGGATAGAGTAGCATGGAGAGCTGCATCAAACCAGTCCTAGAACTGAAGACCACAACAACAACAAATTATGCAGAAATGACTGTGTAACATTTCCTGAAAATCTGAAGCAAATAGGTTCCGTAGATACTGAGAAATTCATAATTTGTATGAAAAAATAAATCTTTCGGGACCCGAGCGACATTGCATTACATTTTAGTGCATTCCATTTCCATATATTCACCTTCTGCAAACTCCTTCTCCCGCTTCCTCTTTGTTCTTCTCCTGTTTCCTCTGGCGTGTGTTTCTAGACTTTTTACAACTCTGTCAGCAGTCCAAAGACGTTCCTTGTCCAAACCATGAATCGTTCATACTATGTTGAAACCTATCTTTCGTAACACTTTGCAACTTACAACGTTGTTACCATTGAAAGTAGCAACAGCATCACACACACCAAGTGAAGTGTTTCTACTTCAAGAAACACAATCTTGGGGATTCCTGACCATATAACACACTTACAGTTTAATTGGGGTTTTGAGTTTTTCCATGAACACACTTTTTCAACATTTCAGGTGCTGCTAAGTCTCTGAGACTAGATTTTATCACCACCATTACCGCATGAGGCAGACTATCTTTATGAGTGTACACTTCACCAGTCAGAATTTCCTTGTTGTACTTACACCAACTGTTTTCTCTGTTGGGACACAAGTAATGATGGGGACTTCCATCGGTTGAAAAAGTGCGAAAAAACGAGCTCAAACAGCCTTCTTCATTTCGTCGGCAGTGTGTGTGTGTTTTACGTAAAAGCCATTTGATAATAGTTCTGCATTTTATCAATTATACTGTCAGTTAACCTTCCCTTCCCATCCAGCCTTTTACCATCACTGAGTTTTTGTATTTTGTACGAAGCTTTTAGTCGCCAAAGTCTTGCTCCCATTCGTTTCTGTACGTGTCCAATACACTCAAATTTCTGGACTACAGCAGCATCACCATAGGGTTTCAGTTCTTGAACATGTGTGAAACTTCTAGAATCACCGTCAGCAAGATAATTCACGTATCACACTTTATCACAAGCAACAGAACGTGAAATATACTAGCGACATCAGCCACTGACATTCCTCCAATACTGCCACTATAGTTAGCTGTGCAATTATTTTCATGTGTACCTTTATTTTTTTGTGGACACCTACAATATTTAGATATTACTGCTACATCTAAAGCTTTCCCTGTGTACATACTGGTGGCAGACACTACACCATGAAGAGATGTGTGTCCCCGTTAATGCCAGGTACAATCGAATGCTACAGTCAAGTTTCTATTATCACTGTTTCCTATATCTGCCCCTTCCTCGGCTTTCTTCATAGATTTTATGCAGACATCTTTTACTTGTGACCGTATAAATTTATTATTGTTTAAATTTGGCTAGAGTATACCTTTGAAAAAGTGTGGTTTCAATTTCATTCTCGCAGTCAGTCTGAAGTAAATAAGAGGGCATTTGAAGTATTAGAAAACTTGCTTTTCTCGTATATATTTCTCCTCATACATATTTTCAAACATAAATCGTACGCACAACGATGGCCTGTGTTATTTTCTTCCTCATTGTCGATTTTACAGAAGTTGTATTTACAGTTTATCGGTTTACGATTAGAATAGCGTTATGGAATCTGAACTGTCTGCACTTCGAAATCTTACGCGTTGACAAATTAGAACTATGCGGATTACTGGCTTTGAAGGTGACTATGCTCACAGTTGCAGCAGCTGCAGAGGTGTTCTCATACCTAGTATACCAATGATCCCATCCAACTGACCCATTCATTTTAAGTGACTTATTTCCCACTCAAGATTTCGTTTGAGGCAACAATAAACAATTCGCAAGGTCAGAGAGACTAAGAGGAGGATGGGGAGTAGAAAATGGAAGTAGAAGGGGAAGGAAGAGACGGACGGCAAGAAAAGCATGACATGATGGACGGAGACAAGAGGAAAGAGGAGGAGATGGAGAAGGAGAGGGGGAGGGAGGAAAGGATATAGGATTTATATTCAATTCCCTAGCATACCAGTTGGAAGCATTGTCGGGTTCGCTAGCAATTTATGCCGACAGACGTTTGAAAAGTGAAAAATCGGTAAGTAAGTTCGCTATGCAAAAAATATGTAAGAGGTAAATGATATGCATAGTGTAAATCGTCTACATTTTTCCAAACAATTTCGATACCCCAGCTGCTTCTTCTCTTTTGTTCTTCCTCTCTCTTTCTCTCAGCAATGAAATACTTATGTGAATCACATAGTTGTGAGCTACGGGACAGTTATACTAGCTATTTTTAGTTATGGGCAACATTAGTGTGCTAAAACCACATGAAATTGACATATAACGTGCTTTATGTTTAACAAGAATATTTACCATTTTGTGATGTTTCCCTTGTTCTTGAAAATCAGTACAGCTCTCAAAAATGACGCAGCTATGAGTTGAGCCCAGTCGTATGAGCCTTCCTCCATGCGTATGATGCTTTATCATTTACAAATAAATATTTCATTGCCGTCAAGATTGTTGTAATTAATTTATTTTACCCATACCGCTGGTTTTCTCCGTGAAAAGTGTTCTCAAAAATTGCTTTCAACTTTGGCTTAACCCACTCGTTCTGTAGCGAAATTCGTCTTGCGTTACACCCTGTGAGGACTGCCTTCCCGCTAAGCCCTTTACTTGAGCGTACCCATTGTTCGAACTTCACCGTGGACTTTACTGGCGCTAAAGATTCTTCTTTCGCTTCTCTTGAGAAACTGCTATTATTCTGAACTTAATTGGCGCCCGACGTCGCGTTAAATCGGCAAAGTGGCCGTGAATAGGAGCTGTTTTTCTTCTCGTCTGTTAGATAAAGACTTTATTCGCGAGCGAGGATCGCGTGAAAAAGAACCGTAACGCTGTTCATGAGTTCAGTCTATATGCTTCTGCTTTAAATTCACCTTAACTGCAGTAAGTGGGATACTTTTAACGTAGTGTACTAATCCTTACTGGCTTCAACGAATCTACAGAAAACACTCACGCTCGAGAAAAATCTTAAGTGAACTGCTATGGAAAATCTAATGACAACTATTGCATCCACAAGAAGGGCTATGCCTGGAGCTTGAAACAGTTTCCACTATAATATCGTCTCGAAAGATATTCCGGAAAGTACCAAAAAGCCTCAGTCCTTTGTTAAGTCATAGAACGGATGTCAACCTTCCATAGCCTCTTTCGGATCAATTCAGTTTAGAAACCAAAGACAAAAGACAGAAAAAGAGATATGAAAACCAAATTTAGAAATGCTTTTAACGAGTGAGGATACTTTTACCATTGTACCATTCATTGACTGCTGCACATAATCGTAAATGAGTCACATTGAAAAAAGCAAACCCAATATCGAAATATAAAATGTAGACCGCCAAATATGAACAAGCCACCGACACTTACAGAATTCATATTTGATGTTACACTGAATAAGCTTCGGAACTGAGCCTTTCCCCAGTTCATATGTATCAAATTTTTCTCCTACTATAAACAGACATGTGAGGCTGGAAAATAGGTTAAAAAAAGGCTCCACAGGTATACAGCGAATATTTCTGTACGTTGAAGGATCTTGATCTTCCATTACGAACCGGAAACTTGTGACTTTTTGGAGGGAAAGCTGCTCAATGAGCGTGACGTTACGTCACAACTCTAGAAGATCGTTGTTGTGATTGGTCTCTTGATAGCGGAAGAAGCGGGAACTTTATTGTATGGCGGAGAGACTGGGAGTCAGCTGTCGTATACTGCTTCTTGCATTGTAAGCCATGATTGGTGATCATCGACGAGTAAGGTGTGGAGTCCCTTTTCCCTCCCGCCTGACGCAGGCCGCGCGTCGGCGTCTACTCGCCGCTAGAGTTCCGTGTTGCTGGTGCTGTCTGTTGGACTCTGAGGGCTGGCACCACGGTGCGGCAAGCCTGAGTGTTGTTAGGGTGCTTCAGTATTTCTATGGCTTCTCTGATCTTCCCCCAAATACTGATCGCTAAAAGTCGGCATCAGTAGGAAGACTTCGTGCTGAGTATTATGTTTCAGACTGTGGTCACTCTCAACCATCGTAAAGTTCTGACAGTGTAATTGCTTGAAGAAATGTTGAGTTATCTGTATGGGCAGATGATTAATTCGTTAATAACAGTAACTGCATTTATATTAAAATGCATTACACAGTGTGAGATCACAAGTGTTGACGGAGTATATCTATACACTGAAGCGCCAAAGAAACAGGCAGAATATGGTTCTGCCGTTGGCAACGCCTACATAAGTCTGCAAGTGTCTGACGCAGTTGTTAGTTCGTTTATTGCTGATATAAAAACAGATTATGAACATTTAAGAGGATTTGAACGTGATGTTATAGTCGGTGCGCGAGTGATGGTACACAGCATCTCCGAGGAAGCGTTGAAGTGAGGATTTTCCCGTACGACCATTTCATGAGTGTACCGTGAAGATCAGGAATCTCTGACTTCACTGCGGCCGGAAAAAGATCCTGCAATAACGGGACCAACGACGACTGAAGGGAATCGTTGAACGTGGCAGAAGGGCAACCCTTCCGCAAATTGCTGCAGATCCCAATGCTGGGCCATCAACAAGTGATTCCCACAAGCATTCAACGAAACATCATTGACAAGGGGTGTCGGAGCCGAAGGCCCACTTGTGTACCCTTGATGACTGCACGAAAAAATTCTTTACGTCTCACCTGGGCCCGTCGATACCGACAACGGACTGCTGATGACTGTAAACATTTTATCTGGTCTGACGAGGCCTCGTTTCAAATTGTATCGAGTGGATGGACGTGTACGGTTATGGCAATAACCTCATGAATCCATGGACCCTATATGTCAGAAGGGCACTGTGCACGCTGGTGTAGAGTCTCTAATCGTGTGAAAGTGTGCAGTTAGAGCGATATGGGACCCCCGGTACGTGTATATACGACTCTGGCGACACGTACGTAAGCATCCTGTCCGATCACCTTCATCTATTCATGTCCGTTGTGCATTCCCACGCACTTGGGAAATTCCAGCACGGCAATGCGATACCCTACACGTCCAGAATGGCTACAGAGTGGCTCCAGAAGCACTCTTCTGAGTTTAAACACTTCCGCTGGCCACCAAACTCCCCAGACGTGAACATCATTGAGCATACCTGGGCTGCCTTACAGAGTGCCGCTCAGAAGAGGTCTCCACCCCCTCCTTACCGATTTATGGACAGCCCTGCAGGAGTCATGGTGTCAGTTCCTGCCAGCACTACTTCCTACATTAGTCGAGTCCATGCCACGTCGTGTTGCAGCACTTCTGCGTGCTCGCTGGGGCCCTACGCGATATTAGGTAGTTGCACCAGTTTCTTTGGCTCTTCAGTGTATATTTTTAGGGGAAAGTGTATATAATTTGCCCTAAATATCGGAATAAAATCAGTAGGGGAATTTTAGATTGAGGCATTTGTAGCTGCGTGGCAATGTTGCTCCGATACGAAGAAGAAAATCGAAACGGCATCCATAAAAACAAATTCCGTATTCGTAAAGAGACTTAAGAGGGTTGCTGTAACTCGTCCTCAGAATGGCATTCTGAGTCCTTTTCCAGGGTCAGATTACTTTTTTAATGGGATAGTTTATTGTCTTCTATGGAAATGGAAAAGGCATTAAATTTTGAGTATAAAAGTCGTAGAACATTTATCCAATAGTGATGATAGGTGGTGCGATATTTGGTAAATAAGACTGCAGATGGTTTTCACACATTGTGACTTTTGTCTCTCTCTCTCTCTCTCTATTTTTATTTTGTTACTGTTCGATAAAGGGGACATTAATTTGTTTACGTAAGCAGCTTTATTGCTCTTTTATTTGTATTACTATAATGATTCTCATTTGTTTACAGGTTTGTTAGCATCGGTAGGAGTCAATTAGAACGTGATTCGCGAATTTCGCAAAGAAGTATTCTTCGAGTACTTGAGCGTCATAGATTCCATCCATAACACATTACTCCACATCAAGCCCTTCAATTAGGATGATTTCCAGAAACTTTTCGAATTTTCACAGTGTGCTCTAGTAAAAACTGAAAATGGTACGTTTTCAAACATTTTGTTTTCTGATGTGGCATTCACCAATCATGCTCAGGTGAAACAAAGTAATATGCATTATTGGTCAATGCCAAATCCAAGATCGTTATGAGAAGTTGAGCATTGCAGGCAGTGGGGCGTGGATGTTTGGCGTAAATTTAAGGATTACGGGTCATTGGAGCGTGCTACATTGAAGGTAAACTGAATGGCCGGCAATGCGGAAAGTTTTTCGTCCAAGGGCTTCCAGCGTTGCTTGAAGAAGTGCTACTTGTGGAACGGGGAGCCATGTGATATCAACTAGTTGGTTGGTCATCTGATTACTCAGGTATAGCTAGAGAAATACTAAACAGAGGCTCTCCTTATACATGGGTACGACGTAGAGGATCTGTCCATTGGCCTTCTCGCTCCGAGCATCTCACGTCTCCAGACTTTTTCTTATGACGCTACAGTAAAGAAAAAGTCTATCAAGAAAGTCATACAACATACAAAAATCTATGTTAACAAATTAGGAATGTCTGTGCATGAATCAGCAAAGAAAAGCGGATGCGTGTTCAGTTGTCTTTTGAAACGCGTTTTCGCAAAAACATCAGCATCGAAGTTAATGGTCGTAACTTTGAGCATTTACTAAATTGAAATGTCTATACTATTAACAAGAATTATGGTTATACAGTGTACAAGTAATGCACGTAATGTATGAAAATCTATTCCAATAAAGTCACTGTGTGTGAAAGCCACATGCTGTCTTGCTTGTCCAATATCAAATCACCAACCAGCACTAGCGGATAAACGTAATACAGCTTTTTTACTGAAATTGAATCTCCTTTCCAAATTCAATGTCCTTTCCATTTCTGTAGAATAACATACACCATCCAATTTAAAAAAGTAATTTGACCCAGAGAGAACTATGAGAACAGCATTTAAGGACGATTTACGATCACTCTCTTGCGTCCTCATGTGAATACTGCAAATTTTTTGATTTTGCTCCTCGTTTCGGTGCAACATGACGACGACACTATAAATGCATCACCAAAAACACTGGCTAATGTTCTGCCAAATTATATTTATTTGGTCACGAACCGGCTTTCAGCTTTCCAGGACATATTCAGTTATCACGTAAAGATGACCTGAGATGCCGAAAGCCATTTCGTGACCAAATAGATATAATTTCACAGAATATTAGGCTGTGTTCTCTTTTTCAATATTATTAGCATGTTTTGCCAAGTACTGACAGAAAATTAGTTAGGGTTATATCATTTTCTAATTGTAATTTCTAAATGTTTAGCAACCGTGTTGTGTAGTTTTTAAGATGTGTTTCCTTACAATCAGTTTTTGTTGACTCACAAGCTCTACAGGAAACCCGTTTTTTGTGTGTATGATGTTTTCTCTCAAACTAGATTGTTCGTTCGCTTTGTTGCCACCTTTGCTGTTAACTCTACATTTCACCAATCTTTGAAAATTTAATTCCTGCGCCCCTTTGTATTTCCATACCAAGCTCATTGATACCAAGACCAACACGACATTCTAGAAATATGTGTTTCACCTGAAGCCTTGAATTTTCAGAAGCGAAATATTTTTACTGCTCTTCGGTTCAAAAATCAGGAAAATCTTAATTTTCGGAAGCCATCACATTTCCATCAATTTCATAATAGTTAGTCACAGGGTTCCACCACGGATTTTTAATAACACGTGAGCATTTTATGTTCTCAACACACTGATTTTGACTTATAGTTTCTCCTATGTCCTCTGTGGTTAGTCTTTTCTCCGGCAGATTTATCAGACTTTCATTATGGAAAAATAAGAACACAATACGAAAGTAAAGTTACTTATTCTGTTATTAGCACATGCGCCATTCGCAAAATGCGAGTGATGATGCCGTTTTCGCCCTCCATCAAAAATGGAGTTAGCACTTGTGCCGCTTGTATCGCTCTAGTGTAGCTGTAGACAGTGCTGTCAGGGAAAGTATTTTTGTTTTTTATGGAGCAGAGAAATTAAGCACTTTAGAAGCTCTTAACGATAGCTGAAGTTCTTCGCTTCGGCTGTAAGTTACTAGATGCTGAGAAAACAGACGTTTTCTTTCACTCTACGTATTTCATGATCGCTGACTGCAGCAAAACGTATATAAAGACACAGGTTGGGAGAAATATTTCTGGGAACACAATTTCCACCGGTTTCCGCCAAACTAACGCACTGCATAAAATTATGTGTAGCAATTGAAGATGAATGGCTCTGTAATGCACGTTCATGAATCAATGTTGCATCCGTTTGAAACTTATACAACAGCTACTTTTCGGTACGAGATACACATGCCGGTGTGTTGTCAGTACTGGGAGACAAACGATAAAACATTCCCCTTCAAATGATTCAAATGGCTCTAAGCACTATGGGACTTAACATCTGAGGTCATCAGTCCCCTAGACTTAGAACTACTTAAACTTAACTAACCTATGGACATCACACACGTCCATGCCCGAGGCAGGATTCGAACCTGCGACCGCAGCAGCAGCGCGGTTCCGGACTGAAGTGCCTAGAACCACTCGGCCACAGAGGCCGGCCATTCCCCTTCAGGTATCCTCTAACCCCGCAGTGGCTATGCTACTTAGCCCTTTGCCCCTGTGATAAACAGCCAACTTTTCTTAGCTCACTGTCGATGTCATCAACGTCAATTAAAATTAAAAGAATTACTGAACGGAACAGAAAAATTACACTCTTTCCTAGCTTCTAAAGTTAGGTGAAGTTTTTGGAGTCGGCTGTTAACTGCTAGATGCTTTTTGCTACTAAATACGATCGGAACCGCGGGCCGTATGAATACTTGATTCGGGGCGCAGTTGGCGACCACTACCCTAGAAGAACGTAGCGCTCATGTCCCGCAAGCGCTTTGCTATTGGTCTTCCGGTCTCACCGCTGTGTTCTTCTGCACACTGATATTCCACCTTGTACACACCAGCAGCGCCTGCCTTGTCCTAAGTGGAGTCCAGCAAACCTTGGATCTTGCGGCTGCTGTAGTAGACAGGCTGCACACGAACCCAGAATTGATAAAAGGCAAGACCAGATCTAGCCACAGAAATACTTGAATGCCCTAACAACATGGCCGCACCAACAAGACATGACGCGAACATTACCGCGTGTAACTACCGCCACACGGCCTGCCTCCGGCAAGAGAAGAACAGGAGTCGACGCCTCACTCGCAGATGAGCACCAATCATAGCACACAATGCAGCTGATCCCCATTACTTCCTTCTATCAATTAAAATAAAGTTCCCACTCCTTCAGTAGACTAATCATGATAACAATCTTTTAAAACAGTGGCGTGAAGTCACGCTGAGTGAACAGTCATGACAAAATAGAAGTGACTCTACGGACCTAAAACACGCCAGTAGACACAGAAGAAGGTCACTATAACCGGGGCCGAACCATTGGTTTCTCCAGTATAATTTTTTTTACATTATGGTGCGTTACGATACTCAGAAAACTTATATGTCACTGACACTGGCCGCGGAAGCCTACGCAGTTGTAAATATTGCATTACTATATAGCATTTCTGGTTGATTTACCGAATGGAAGCTTTATTTAAAACCCATAACTGCAAGATAATAGGCATATGTAAGTTTCTGAATCCTAAAATGTTATTTTGATATTTAGCGGTAATCACTGCAACGTGATATTAAATGGTATTAACACAAAGCGTTAGTAGAGGCATAGATTGCCTGGTAAAGGTTAGTAAAAGTGTAGCGCACAAAACAACTGCATAGTACCACATATTGTAGCTTACAGCGCTTGGAGCCCCGTAATAAGTAGGCATCCACAGTATACACTGAAAAAACAGAGGCATGCAGATGTGATCCTGTCATGTTGTTATATCTCGCGTGAAAGTGCAACACAGATGCTAAGTGGACTTAAATGAGAATCTTTGGATCAAAGAGAAATTCTTTCTTATGAAACCCTGTTTAAGAGGTGGCGTCGGTATAATTTTCGGTTTCTACTCCGAAATCGGAAAAAGAAATATTGTTCACTAAAATCTATCTAATCACAGCCGTAATTCTTTTACACAGTTAGAACCACCTTATGTTAACTCTCCATTACCTGAAATTTTTATTTGCCATCCAAGCAACAAGTGTCTTTACATGGCTCGAAGAGGTAGGCTAGAAGAGTTTAAGAGAACTGTCAGTGTTATTATTAGACTACTTGTTGAGATCTCAGTTCTGTTTGTTGAAAAACACCGTTTGAGTATGGTATTGGTTAGTAACGTATACTTTTCGAGAAACAGGGAGAAACTGGATCAGGCAAAATGGAACTATATTGAATCTTGGATGTTCACTTCGAAAGCAAGTCCTCCTATAACTCACAAACCAACAACAACTGGCATGTTACCAATTAAGAAGTATGAGAACGACCCAATGTTTTTTGTTGCTGGATATAAGTTAAAGCTGCCCGTTCTAAAAGTTGAAAGTTTTAATATTGAAGTTTCACTCATAACAGCTTTGGAAAATTCTTTCAAATGTTTTCATTAACCTTTTCACAATACAAGATGTACCAAAATCTGCCATCTGAAGAACGTGAGTATTACTTCTGTAACGGCAAATTCGCGCAGGCTATCACAGATTGCTCGCCATATACCAATGATACAGACTGCTTGGCACAAACTGAAGACTACTCCAGTATGATTTGAATCAACTTCCCCCGCTCGAGGCTACAAAAGCATCAATTAAAAATTTAAATAGCCCTCCCGTTTCGATATCCACGTTAAGGCCAGTTTTCTTTACACCAGAGGAGAATTGACTTGATGTGATGGAGTTAATTTGAATCCGCTATTCCTATGATCATAAAAAATATACCTTTCCAAATTTAACCAATTCAGACCTTCTCCTCCGAAAGTGCTGATTCAGAACAGTCTGTGTCATGGGTTCTTATAATACTTCTTCTCTTCAGTTAAAAACATGAAAATTGATACAATGATAATATATCACATAGTAAAAAGTTCTCATTTATGTGAGAAAACAAAATTATTAATAATTTGTAACGTTTTTCTATTTCTATATCACAAATTCAGACTTTAGTCAACAATTGAAAACATACTGAAAAAAGTTTAATATAGGTACCATTAAAGCTTGCGGTTTATAGTTTTTGTAGTTCGGCGGAACTAAAAATGATGATAAATTTTACTTAGGGATTCTAAGATTAGGTGGCTCTTCAAATGGTTCAAATGGCTCTGAGCACTATGGAACTTAACTCTGAGATCTTCAGTCCCCTAGAACTTAGAACTACTTAAACCTAACTAATCTAAGGACATCACACACATCAATGCCCGAGGCAGGATTCGAACCTGCGAACGCAGCAGTCACGCGGTTCCGGACTGAAGCGCCTAGAACCGCTCGGCCACCACGGTCGACTGAGGTGACTCTCCATCCAGTCCAGATAACGGTGGCTGTAGGAGACCGAGTAGTATTAGTGTTAGATTCAAGAGACTAGCCTCCCAGAGGCGAGAGTGAAAGTGAAGAATTAAATGATCTGCTGAACGGAATGAACAGTCTAATGAGTACACAGTATGGTTTGAGAGTAAATCGGAGAAAGACGAAGGTAATGAGAAGTAGTAGAAATGAGAACAGCGAGAAACTTAACATCAGGATTGATGGTCACGAAGTCAATGAAGTTAAGGAATTCTGCTACCTAGGCAGTAAAATAACCAATGACGGACGGAGCAAGGAGGACATCAAAAGCAGACTCGCTATGGCAAAAAATGCATTTCTGGCCAAGAGAAGTCTACTAATACCAAATACCGGCCTTAATTTGAGGAAGAAATTTCTGAGGATGTACGTCTGGAGTACAGCATTGTATGGTAGTGAAACATGGACTGTGGGAAAACCGGAACAGAAGAGAATCGAAGCATTTGAGATGTGGTGCTATAGACGAATGTTGAAAATTAGGTGGACTGATAAGGTAAGGAATGAGGAGGTTCTACGCAGAATCGGAGAGGAAAGGAGTTTGAAGCACCCATGAAAAGCAGTTAAGTTCACAGAATACTAGATACAATTAGCTGGTTAAGGCCAGCAGTTGATAGCAGTGATAATTTTGGGGTAAATTGAAGTATATAACGACAGGACAGACTAAAGAGAAATGGAGGTGATGAATTTGTCCCAGTAGACAAGAATGTCAAATCCACGGCGATAGGAAATGAAGCTGCATGTGTGACTGTTGGGCAAAACTCAGTGTCAAATTTGGGAATGATACTGTAATTGGATCCTTCTATCGACCACCAGACTCACCTCCTGTTGTAACCTAAAATTAGAGGAAAATTCAGTTCGCTTGTTGCCCAATCATACTGCAGTCATCGGTGTAGACTCTAATCATCCAACAATCAACCAAGAGAACTACAGTTTTGTTAATGGTAGGCATGTGAAACATTACTAAATGCCTACTCTAAAAAGTATCTTGAAAAGCTAGTTCGGAACTCCACTCATGACGATAATATGTTAGATCTAGTAACAAAAAATGGAGTTGGCTCCTATGAGGATGGCTTCCACGAGTACGGTGTCAGTGACCATGAAGCGATTGTGACAACAAGGTTACCAAACCACAAACAAAACAAGAAGATATATATATTATTTTACAGGGTGTTACAAAAAGGTACGGCCAAACTTTCAGGAAACATTCCTCACACACAAATAAAGAAAAGATGTTATGTTGACATGTCTCCGGAAACGCTTAATTTCCATGTTAGAGCTCATTTTAGTTTCGTCAGTATGTATTGTACAACGTCATCAAATTGTAAATTTTCACAATCAACATGTGTGGGCTGACGAGAATCCGCACGCAATTCTGCAATCACGTCATCAACACAGATTTTCTGTGAACCTTTGGGCAGGAATTGTTGGTGATGTCTTCATTGGGCCCAATGTTCTTCCACCTACGCTCAATGGGGCACGTTATCATGATTTCATACGGGATACTCTACCTGTGCCGCTAGAACATGTGCCTTTACAAGTACGACACAACATGTGGTTCATGCACGATGGAGCTCCTGCACATTTCAGTCGAAGTGTTCGTACGCTTCTCAACAATATATTTGGTGACCGATGGATTGGTAGAGGCGGACCAATTCCATGGCCTCCACGCTCTCCTGACCTCAACCCTCTTGACTTTCATTTATGGGGGCATTTGAAAGCTCTTGTCTACGCAACCCCGGTACCAAATGTAGAGACTCTTCGTGCTCGTATTGTGGACGGCTGTGATACAATACGCCATTCTCCTGGGCTGCATCAGCGCATCAGGGATTCCATGCGACGGAGGGTGGATGCATGTATCCTCGCTAACGGAGGACATTTTGAACATTTCCTGTAACAAAGTGTTTGAAGTCACGCTGGTACGTTCTGTAGCTGTGTGTTTCCATTCCATGATTAATGTGACGAAACATTTAAAGAGAAGTCTCTCTTTTCGAGGTGAATGACTGTGGGCCATGTCATAGTCAATCTAGCGGTGAAGCTGAGTTGTTTTTAATAGAAATGGATACTGGTGACAACGAGAGGCTGAAGCTTGAGGGCAGTCTCTCTTTCAAGTTATCCAATTTAGTGAGAGAAATGTTTTCCGATCCAGGCTCAAATGTGGCTAGCGAAATACATTTCAATCGGCAGAGGATCTTATGTCGTACAGACAGAGCACACTAGGGGGGGGGAGAGGTTAATACTAAATAATAAGTCATTAGTAATAGGAAATATTACAATATTGTGATTCTTGAGTTTCTCCCGGCGTATTTGATAATCAAAATATCCACGGGTGTACTGCCGGTCTACAGTGTCCAACGGGCACAATATTTCGGCGATCATACATGTCGCCATCATCAGGTGAACTGACGGACTGAGCTCCTGTGAACGTGCCGGCACGGAGATCCGTACACTATGGCTACTCAGGGGGAACTGTGTTCGGTCGCGGCGGCGGCCGATTTAAATACCCTCCGCCCGCGGCGCGCTCACTCCGCCGTCCGCGCCCCGCGCCACGGTCGCGCGGTGGAACAGATTGCGACGGCGTCTGAGATGACGTCGGTGTGATGGCTCTCTCCGCCGTGGTCGTCACAACTATACATTTGCTCGATTTACTCTTGTTTAACCCAATCGCTGGTTCCCAAGCCTTGCTAAGATTATAGCCACAGTCACGGTTTATGAGGTCGTCATTGGTGCGAATTTCGATGGCCTCTCTGACAACGCTGTCCCAGTATCTCGACGTCTGTACCAGAATCCTCGTGCGTTCATACTCCATAGCGTGATTTTCCGACAAACAATGTTCAGCGACCGCCGACTTGCTCGGATACATCAGTCGAGTGTGCCTCTGGTGTTCACGGCATCGATCCTCGACGGTACGCATCGTCTGACCAATATACGACTTGCCACATTGACACAGAATCTGGTACACGCCGGCCTTCCTCAAACCGAGTTCATCTTTGGCGCTCCCCACCAGTGCACGAGTTTTATTCGGAGGGCAAAACACAGTTCCGACCCGGTGTTTCTTCAAAATGCGGGCGATTTTCCCCGAGAGTGCGCCTGTATATGCCTACCTCCTCCCTCGTGACTTCATCCATCTCCACAGGTTGTGCTGTAGTGGGTGGGCGGAGAGCACGTTAAATCTGCCACTCTGAGTACCCGTTTTGTCGAAATACAGTTCTCAGATGTTCCAATTCCTGGGGTAGACACTCTGCGTCAGAGATAGTGCGCGCCCTATGTACTAGAGTTTTAAGCACCCCATTCCTCTGTGAAGGGTGGTGGCAACTGTCTGCGTGTAAATACAGATCAGTGTGCGTTGTCTTCCGATACACCCCATGGCCTAGGATGCCGTCAGGCCTTCTCTTGACCAAGACGTCAAGGATAGGTAGTTTACCCTCCGTTTCAGTCTCCATAGTGAATTTGATGTTGGGGTGTATGGAGTTTAGATGTGTAAGGAAGTCAAGGAGTTTATCCATACCATGTGGCCAGATGACGAACGTGTCGTCCACGTAACGGAAAAAGCAAGTAGGTTTCCATTCGGATGACGACAGGGCTTCCTCCTCGAAGTTCTCCATCTACAAATTCGCTACCACCGGCGAGAGTGGGCTACCCATGGCGACTCCCTCCATTTGTTCGTAGTATTCTCCATTAAAAAGAAAATACGTGGAAGTCAAGTCATGCCTAAAAAGTTCAGTGGTCTTCTCGTCAAACTTCTGACTAATCAATTCTAGTGACTCTCGCAGGGGTACCCTCGTGAACAAGGAAACGACGTCAAATCTCACCATGATATCTGACTCACCCAACGTGAAGCTATCAAGGCGTTTAACAAAATCCACGGAATTACGGATGTGATGAGGGCATTTACCCACATAAGGACTTAATATTCTCGTCAGGTATTTGGCCAACAAATATGTAGGTGCCCTGATGTTGCTGACAATCTTTGTGAACCTTCGGGAGTCCATATAGTCTAGGCGGTACTGGACCTTGGGGTAACAATTTCTTAGCGTCACCCTCCGGTAAATCTGCGTCCTTGAGAAGCGACCTCGTCTTGTTGTCCACCTTCTTTGTAGGGTCAACGCTGATCTTCCGGTAGGAATCGTCATTTAGCAGGCTGTGCATCTTATCAGTGTAGTCCTTATGGGAGACAACAACTGTAGCATTGCCTTTGTCAGCCGGTAAGACAACATATGCTAAAGCACATGCTGACAAAATTTACAAAAGTAACTTTAACTTTTAATTTCATTCTTAAATTATGGCGCAATCTTGTGTGCTACGCACAGGCGAGTTAAGGTGACGTGGCGCTACGAGCAGTGAACTGGGGTAAGTCCCGGCACAGTCGCCCGCCTCTGTATCTCTCAAACGATACAGCGCTTGTTTCGCCACTTCAACCCCTATTTAGTTCTGCAAAAAAATTATATTTGAACAAAATTAAAAGTAGAAACAAGGGATGGTATTATAGCTGACCTCTTTTGAATGAAATTGATTTTCAGCAAAATTCCATAATACTGCACATACAAAATAACCATATATATACATAGAAAAACAAGACATAGCGGACTTTTACAAATCATCTACATAGATTACGTAGAAACATGAAATAAAATGTCGACAGTCACAAAATTATTTCAAATAAATTTTTCTGTCGTTACCTGAAAGAGACACGCAAAATTTTTCAGTTTTCACTACTCACGTAATTAATCACAATCGTAGGCACCAGTGTGAGTTTCCGTACGACAATTTCACTAAATCGTTAGAAGTAGGAGGTGGGAATTCACTTCTGCATTATATTTTATTGCAAATAGGAAAGTGGAGGATTCATTGTAGATGTAGTCTTCCTTACTTCCTTCTCCACTACTGCTTGTAGGCTGCCTTTCAAGATGCCTCTTTGTCCCTGAGAAACAGATAACATAGCTTAAGCTTCTGTTCTTCACTTACATCTAAGGGAGGACTAAACACATTATATATTCTATAATAGTACCAATAATTGAGAAGTTGTCAGAAAAAATTAATTTTCTCTCCTTTTGTTTTCATTTAATTCGAAAATTGTTATTATCTTATTTAAAAATGATTTTTGGCAATACGTTGCATCGTAACATCGTAACATTTCACTGCATTAATAACCCTGGTCCCTCAGGGGGCTCAGATTTCGTTTGCTGGGTACGGGCTTGGCGAACCCGGGGTCCTCGAGCTGTGGACTTGTGTGCGCCGCCAGTCTGCTGATAACGTAAGCTCTGGGCATGCTTCAGCGACCACCGTGTGGCGCTACGGTGGACCGTTGTGTGTCGTAGGGACCGGGGATCTCGGCTTGATTGCCTGGATCGCGAGGACGGTACATACCTCTATAAAAACCCTTCAATCTTAAGGTGTGCTGCGCGCCGATAAGATGCATGGCTGTTGAGGTGGAACAGTCGCTAGCGGGCGACCTCTGGGGAACCTGCCGCACCTCAGTTGTACAAGGCTTACCCAGGCATGCGGGGCCCTGTTTGGATGGACATAAGCTTCCCTAACTGCTCGTGGGACGACCATGAATACCACGAATTCTTCCTCTTTTCCTCCTTCTAATTTTTCGCTGGCCAGTGGGACGGGTGGACCGCTGGTAGGCACTACCGCCCAATCTAACAAGAGGGCTAGGTTAGCCAGTCCTCCTGACTCAGGCGTCAGCAAACGTACAGCAGTTCAGAGTAACAGAGCACATACTGACAACCAGAATGTGTTTTTAATAGTAAAAACGAAAGAGGGTTCCTTTGAAAAGGTTTCGCCATTCTATATCCAAAAGGGTCTAGTAGGAATAGCTGGAACTTTAAAATCAGTGAAGCGTTTACGGAATGGGACACTGCTTGTTGAAACACCAACTGCTCAGCAAGCAGTTAACCTTCAAACAGCTAAAAGCTTGGGGGAATACACTATCGATACAGAGCTTCACAGCACCCTGAACTCCAGTAAGGGTGTTGTTACCTGTAGGGATCTCGTTGATATTCCTGTAGAAGAATTAAAGAGTGAGTGGGCTCAGAAGGGAATTGTTGACGTTCAGAACATCATGAAAAGGGTGGATGGGAACCTGGTGAAATCTGACTCCTTCATTCTTACTTTCAATACCCCCAAACTCCCAGAACACATCAAGGCAGGATTTCTTCGACTAAACGTCCGGTCGTATGTCCCAAACCCAATGCGCTGTTTTAAGTGCCAGCGTTTTGGGCATACAACTCTAGGGTGTAAAGGAGAATCGATGTGTGGCAACTGTAGTAAGGCTGCCCATGACGGAATTGACTGTTCGTCGCCTGTCAGATGTATAAACTGTTCTGAAAGCCACCCTGTTTGGAGTAGGGACTGTAGAATCTTCCAAGAGGAACGTAAAATACAAGAAATAAAAACAACTAAGCGTATCCCCTACAGTGAAGCCAAAAAGATCTTTAAGGCCATGCAGCCCCCCACATTCGTTAAGTCTTTTGCTTCCATTGTTCAGAAGCCGCCTCCAAAAGTCGATGCATCTACACAGACGGAGGTTGTTAGTGTTGGCACGAACACCTGCACATGTCAGTGCACTTGCAAGGCAGTAAGTTTATCAGAGCCTGTAGCCCCTCCTAGAACAGCAGAGAAAGGTACAGTAGCTAACATTGAAGAGCCCCAGGCATCTCCGATTGCTGAGGCTGTTCCAAAGCCCAGAATGGTCATAAACACCCCAGCTCCAGTTCCAGCAAAGCCCTCTAAACAAAGGAAAGTACATGTGAAGCAGCACCAACAGATTAAATCGGCTGGTAAACCCTCTGATCATGTTAATTTGGTCCCACTAGACGCTTCATCAGACTATTCCCCACAGCTGATGGAGTCTGAGAATATGGGGCAATCATCTCGCCCCAAGACTGAGCCTCCACCCGCTGCAGTCTCCCCACCTCGGCGGAAAGAGAGGCAGAAAATACAACCACCGTGATGGCTCCCATACTACAATGGAACCTGTAAGGGTTCAGGACACATGTGGAGGAACTACGTCTATTGATTCGGGATAGACCTATGTGTGTATGTGTGCAAGAGACAAATTTCAGTGAAACATACACCCCTGAGCTACGTGGTTATGTCCTCCACAAAAAGGACGACCTGAGTGGACAGAGAGCTCGAGGAGGAGTAGGTATCTTCGTCAACACCGACTACCATTCCTCGCCTCTCTCCCTCACGACGAATTTACAGGCAGTTGCAATATTAGTACATGTGCGTCATATGCTAACAGTATGTTCGCTTTACCTGCCCCCACATGATGTGCTCGACGAAGAGGCTCTCAGTGATCTTCTTACACAGCTCCCCCACCCCTTTATCCTCTGTGGTGATTTTAATGCACACAATATACTTTGGGGCTCTGTGAGTACTTGCCCCATGGGTAGAGCAATCGAGAGGCTTCTTCTGTCTTCCAGTGCCTATTTGCTAAATACAGGTCAAAGCACGCATTTTTACATTGCAACTGGGTCGTTCTCTGCCATTGACCTATCGCTTTGCTCTCCAGCCATCGCCCACATTGCTGCATGGGAAGTGGTTGATGACTTACACGGCAGCGATCACTTCCCCATCTCGATTCACCTACCACATGCAGTGGAACCGGAAAGGATACCGCCTCGATGGGTGCTTGGTAGAGCCAACTGGGCACTGTATAGTCAACTAGCCCAGTTTAAACATCGGGTCAGTGTCCGGGAATGGGTGGATCATATTACTGAAGTGATCGACCGCGCCAGTGAAGCGTCCATCCCACAGTCCACGGGACGACCGAAGCGGCAGCCTGTCCCTTGGTGGAGCGACGAATGCCGCTCTGCAATCAGGGCTAGGAGGGCAGCTCTGCGTAGGTTCAAATGCCGGCCAACTGTAGAGAACCTTGCAGCCTTTAGGGTGGCGAGGGCAAAGTGTCGTCGGATTATACGAGAGAGCAAGAAGAGGTCGTGGCAGCAGTTCCTGAACACCATTAATCGTTCTACACGAAGTTCCATTGTATGGGAGGCCATCATGAGGATTTCTGGGAGAGGTGGGAGGTGCCCTATGGCTGCTATAATGTGGAATGGTACTCTCCAAACGACCCCAAAAGATATTGGCGGCTCATTTTGCAGCTATTACTGCAACCGCCAATCAGAAAACAGCTTTCCAGCCCCACAGAGTGGCTGCTGAGAGGAGCAGTTTTGACTTCCTCTCACCCAATACAGAAGAGTACAACTGCCCATTTTCCATGTGGGAACTGGATTCTGCTTTGTGTGGGGCTCGTGATACATCCCCTGGTCAGGATAGAATCCACTATAGGATGCTGCGGCACCTCACAGGGAGAAATAAAGAAATCCTCCTCCGACTTTTTAATCTTGTTTGGATGTCCGGTCACTTCCCCGACTCGTGGCGTGTAGCAATTTTAATTCCTCTTTTAAAACCTGGGAAAGACCGCACATGCCCGGGTAGTTACCGTAGTGTTGCCCTCACTAGCTGCGTGGGAAAGACCTTGGAGCGGATGGTCAACCGCCGCCTTGTCTGGATGTTACAATCCAGACAACTCCTTAGTCGCTTTCAGTGTGGGTTCAGGAGGTATCGCTCCACCTTTGATAACCTGGCCCTCCTGGAGGCGGCTATACAACAGGCTTTCCTGCGCCAGCATCACCTCTTGGGAATATTTTTTGACATTGAAAAGGCATACGACACTACTTGGAGGCATCTTATCATAAGGCAGCTCCACGAATGGGGTTTTCGTGGATGTCTTCCCAATTTTATTCGGTCCTTCCTGTCACCACGTTATTTTGGGTACCGAGTCAGAGACGTACTGTCTAGTCGCTTTGAACAAGAGAACGGTGTCCCTAAAGGTAGTGTTTTAAGTGTGACGGTCTTTGCTATTGCTATTAATAGTATTACGTCTGTTGTGAAAAGTCCTGTACAGTGTTCCTTGTTTGTGGACGATTTCTCTGTATTTTGCTCTTCTTCAAGCCTTGCAACGACGACTCGTCAGTTGCAACTCACTCTGCGACGTTTGGATGAATGGGCACAGCAGAATGATTTTAAGTTTTCAACTGATAAGTCGGTGTGTGTTCTTTCTAACCGTTCTCGTTCCATTTTTGACTTGCCTGAGTTGAGGATGAGGGACACCGTTCTGAATTTTAAAGACACGGTGAAGTTTCTGGGCCTCACTTTTGATTCTAAGCTTACGTGGCTGCCACACATTAAGGAACTGAAAAAACGGTCTCTTAAGGCGCTGTCTATTTTAAAATGTCTTAGTCACCACACATGGGGAGCAGACAAGGATTCGGTTGGCCACTGGGGAGTTCAGAACGAGCCCCATACCGAGCCTCTGTGCAGAGGCAGGTGAACCGCCACTTCACCTCCGGCGGCGTCTACTAATGGTGCGCCAGGCCTATCAGACATTATCCACACCATACACACCTGCATACCACACTTGTGCTCGGCCTCCACTGGAAAGGCTTTTTCGCAATCGGCAACGAGCAACAAGGCCCTATGGGATTCGTGCAAAGGATTGCATTTTAGAGATGGGTGTAGCCGGTTTTAATGTATCACGTCGAGGTTTGGAGCAGATATCCACCTTGGCTCCTCCAGAGGCCCACACTGATTTTAGATTTGTCAAATTTTAAGAAACACAGTACATCAAATTTTACTTTCAAATCTTTGTTTTTTAACATTTTAGATAGGCATCATGATTTTACAGTAGTCTACACTGATGGATCCCAACAGGGGGATTTTCTTGGTAGCTCAGTAGTGTTCCCTGAACGTGTCATCAGGATTCGCCTTCCCCTGGAATACACTGTTTTCTCCGCAGAACTTCACGCGATCCTGAACGCATTGGAGCAGATACGGTGTACTCAGGGCAAACACTTCCTAATTTTCTCTGACTCACTGAGCGCATTACAGTCACTGAAGAACCTGTACCCAGCGGAGAAGTTGGAACAGCTGATTTACGACCAACTGTACATCCTCCAACGACAGGGCAAGCAAGTGTCGTTTTGCTGGGTGCCAAGGCATGTGGGCATACGGGGAAATGAACAAGCTGATAGAGCTGCCAAGGATGCCTGCAGATTACCGGAGGTGACACAATGTTCTATTCCTTTGCAAGGTGTCGTTTCTGTGCTGCGGCGGAAGTATCTGCAATTGTGGGAGGAGGAATGGTTGGCGGTGAGGGAAAATAAGCTGCGGTTGGTGAAACCCACCATCCAACCGTGGTGTTCCTCCTGCCGGTCACCTAGGCGTGACGAAGTGACCCTTACACGTCTTCGCATAGGGCACTGTCCTCTTACGCATAACTTCTTACTACGGCGAGAGGAACACCCGCTGTGTGATGCCTGTGGCGTACGAATCACTGTGCGCCACATTTTAGTTGAGTGTGATTTATGTCGTTCTGTCAGGGCGGAAGTTAATATCAGTGGGGATCTGCCCTCGATTTTAGCCCATGACGAGGCGAGTGTCAAGAAAGTTTTAAGGTACTGTGATGTTTCTGGGCTTCAGCCTAAAATTTTAGGTTGGAATTTTTAGTGTGTTGCCGAGTGGCTTACCACTCCTTTTTATTCTTGTAAAAGGCCAGTTCCAAACATGTGCTATGTGTTTCATTTTAACCCCTTCCCCTACGTTCTCTTTATGTGCTGCTTTCCACTTTGCTACTGTTGACGTGCACACTGCCTATGTAGGCTGTCACCTTTAATATTAGTCCTATTTTTGCACTTGCTGCATTTTAGTGACACTCGTACGTTGTTGTTTCCGTTCGGGCGCTAAAGACTACACTGTTGGGTGCCCATAACACCATATGCATCCATCCATCCAATAACCCTGAAGCAGAGACTTTGCAGTTCTCCTTTCATTTACATATAAACCATAGTTTTTATTCACAGAAGGTCACTTTATGTTCTTAAATAGTGACTTTTTGGGTTAGTTTGCAATTTGTTATATTTCTTTACATGATGCTTTACTTATAAAATTGAGAAACCATTGTAAGCTTTTTCTTCATTTGGCTCCATTATCGTACGGATTAGTATGCTAAAGAAGTCGTTTGTTCGACAGCACTTACTTTGCTTTGTTGTACACATCATTACACAGCTGTTTTTAGTATACTTTATAATCCGAATTTCTTAATATATTTGTCTACCTGTATTTTGTTGTCTGTATTTATTGGTTGATGAGGCCACCTGTCTGAAGCAAGATTATGCGTTTCTCTGACCTACTTGCGAGACATGTGGCAATTACTCATAAACGTTTCACCTTATCACCATAATCTTTGCCTACTGTTTTCATTTCTCCTGTTTCTCCCCATTTTCATTTATACATATATTCTGACGCTTTTTTCTCAATTTTCTCTTCCTCAGCCTGATGACCTCATTATTTACATATACATTTGGGGTGATCCCCACACCACTTTCACACGTCTCCTTTAATTAATATTAAAACGCTTTGGCTTGCGTCTAGTGGCACCGCATATTACTCTTCCTTTTCCTTCAGACAGCCTTACTGACAACTAACAATAAGTAATTGAAGCAGAGTCTATTGTTTCCGATTTTAGGAGATTCTAGATGTAAACTTTTCTTAATGCAAAGTGTTCCATGTTTCTTCGTTACTAAACTTTTTTACGGATCTTATTTATTACTTATTTATTTTAGCCATGCTTTCTCTATTACTGATGCTCAAAAGTTACTCCTTGTTATTTTAACCTTTATAATTTACTGTTGCGAACTACCTCTTACATTCATTTGTAAGTCATCATTCGGGTATAGTCATTTCCAGGAATCATTCTAATTCACTAAGAAGACATTACAAACTAACAGCATATACACAACATGAAGATATATATTCCTTACTTGCTATGACAGGACAGAAGAAGGGAAATAAAGAGTCATCCATCTGAGACCGCACAGTACGCCAAACCATATAGCCGCCAAAGAGTGGCAGACTCCACTTTCTAGAGAACTCTTTGACGGACACGCGACCTGGACAAAACTCTTTAACACTCCAAAACTCTTTCAAGAACATCGTTTTGTTTGTTATATGACCAGTACTCGTTAATAAATGCATTTTTAAATTCAGAAGGACTTTCGCATCTTATCATTACGTCAGTGACCTCCGCAAAGCATCTCCTGACAAATTACTTCTAATGAAAGAAAGTTTCTCTCGCTCTGACCATGCACTAGGTAAAACATCCTCAAAATCATTCCAGAACTCTAATGGATGAATTTGTTTGTCTGGATCGAAACGTAAAACTTGACGACATCTGGTGATAGCGGCATCAACTGAAGCCACATTCTGCACAGTAGTATTACTAGAACGACCAGAGGTTACTCTATTTTCTATGTTAGTACTATTAGTATTTGTTTAGTATTTAGTTCTTATTCTACTGCTTCCGCCCTGTCACAGAATATTTTATCAACTTCGTCACAAAATTTCACACAGTGAGATTTTAGTTTTTAAATATCTTTCTAACAAGCATTTACTTTAATACTTACTTCCTCAAATCGATTAGAGGAAAGTTTGGATTCGTTGCCTTGCCTATTCTTTCTGACAATCTCCCTTCCAGAAGTTCATGGCGTCTTTGTAATCTTTGTGAACTTTGTCAATTTCGCTTTTGAAAGTACTATGCCGTTTATTTAGCTGTTGTCCTACTTTGATTTGCAGATCATGGTAATTAGCATCACATTTATGATTTAAATTACTCAGTTTTGAGGTCATTTCACTCTTTAATGCTTCATTGCTATCCCTCACTTCTTTATTACTAGACTCAATCTTACTTAAATGTATGCTATTGGATTCCATTTTATTGTTTAGTTCTTTGTGATGCGATTCAAGTTTAGCAAACAGTAATTGCATCCAGTTTGGAGCCTCTAAATTGTCACTTGGCATTTCCAATGATTTTAACGGAGTTTCTATCATTCCCTGACTTCACTGAATTTCAGACATTTTGAGCTCAGTTTCATGATCTGAAAACTTTATTAAATCTATATTTTCCTTTTTGACCTCAACTTCAATTACTTCTTCATCATAAAATGGTTCTAACTGTGCAGTATCATTGAAATTCAAATCAGATTCTCCTTTTGACGAATCATACTCCGATTTTAGATTTATTGTTTCGACAGAACCATCATCATTAATTTCAGATTATGATTCTGAGGATTCATTGTCAGAGACGGGTCTATGTTAATTTTCACTTTGTTCTCTTCAGTATTTTCCATTTTTAGTAGTCCGTTAGCAGCAATTAACAAATGCTTCAAATATTCTTGATTTAACTGGATTGTTTAATCTCGACGAATGGTGCCGTTGCGGTGTACCAACAAACGTGATGCGACTTATTAATACAGGCAGCAGCAGAAGCTGTGAAAGTGAGGATGGTGGCGGGTTTTGCGTACTGTGGCAGATCCATGGGGTGGGGTGGGGGCTGGCATCAGTCAGCGCTCGCAGTAGCTTGCCGGTGACTCCCAGGTTCACGTAGCATCCTGATGACGCACTGTCTTCCTCTCACCTCAGCGCCGGTGGTAGCCGCAATCTAGTGTCGTCTTCTTCCTTCCTTCCGTCACGATCAAAGTTACTGCGGCCAATTTTCACAGTTTACTTTCCACACTTGCGAGTAAATCTTAGCATTGTTCTCGCACTGGTTTCTGCCTGTTTTACTTCGGTATGCTGTTAGTGCCTGCCGAATTCGATGTTACCTACCGATCACTTTCACTGTTTAATTTCCTGCCCGGTGTTCTGTATGTGTGGCGGCGGGTTAATAATAAATAATAAGTCATTAGTAATAGGAAAGATTAGAATATTGTTCGCCGTATTTTACGAGAGCTTGGGAATTATTTCTGCGATCAGCAGAAAGCGATGGAGAACATACCGACCATAGTTCCCAGTGTGCAAGTCCAAATTCTTGTCCAGCCCACTGAAAGAAATTTTTCTGTTCTCAATTTACTCAGCGGGGTCAGGAACTATGATTATAAATCAAGATTTTGAGTTATAATTGATAGATATATTGCATAAATTTTCACACGCACAACATCGTAATATTCATGATTTTAATACCAATAATAAATCTGTCTAAGCTAAACAGCACTATGAGCAGTTCAGAGGACCTCTACGGTAAGTTCCCATTAAATGGTCTTTCGCTCTGATTTCTGAAATCAAAATAAATGCTTTCCAAATAGTGGAAAATAGCTGTCACCACTTGCCACGCAGGTTTGTTAACGTTGCGGGCGGCACACTAACAGTTACTTCCGTGAAATCTAAGACAGTGTACAGTCCTCACGAGTTCACTTTATATTATTACTGAAGATATGCGTTTAGTAACAACCTGTCTCTGACGTCATCAGATGTAGCATGTTCTCCCGCGTTTGAGTGACGCGGACCGTATGGTAGCTGGGTGCGACGTGAACTGAAGTCTTGCTTCTCAAGCCGTATTTATATCGCGCACAGCGGCCGGCTAAGGGAACATCTACTGTTAACCGCTCTATTATTTACCAGGTCTCATCATTTGCTGTAATGAGAACTTTCCAGCGTTAGTATAACAGATACTTAATCTACTACAAATAATTACGTTTTTTTCCAAATTTAGTTTTCCGTAAATTACTCGAAAAGTTCTACAGGTAGCTCAGTGCAGTCACTAGTTACTTGCTTCATACAAATTGTCATATTTCTACGTCTAGTATTTAGCGCCTTCAATCTTTCTTAAAAGCGTGAATTCTTACCAAAGTATTGCTTTAATCAAGATGACTTCCTAGCTTTGTTATTTAGCGCCACTTGTTTTTATTCAAATCGATATATTTAGGGAAAGCTATTCATCCGATCACTCTGAGATTTGACGGTTTGAACATTAATTGATTGGCGACTCCATAGAGTGCTGTGCGCGCAACGACCATATACGTGTAATTAGAGAGAAGGTCAGCGTTGGCTGTAATATTGATAGTTCATTGATAGCAAAATCGATTTTCAATCACGTAGTGATCATCTTCAGTGCTGTCGTGTACAAATTAACCTCATAGGCACTGGTGTCAAGTTATTATCAGTAACCAAAGCTTATGAAACGATCAGAATAACTCTGTGATCGTTTCATAAGCTTTGGTTACTGATAATAACTTGACACCAGTGCCTACGAGTTTAATTTGTACACTACAGCACTGAAGATGACCACAAAGTGATTGAAAATCGATTTTGTTGTCAATAAACCATCAATATTACGGCAAACACTGACCTTCTCTCTAAGTTTAAACATTAACGTACTCATGCACATGCTAATAAACATTGGAAAAGAAACTTTAAGTTTTAATTTCATTCTTAAATTATGGTGCAATACGTGAGTGCTACGCACAGACACGTTGTGGTGACGTGGCACTACTAGCAGTGAACTGGGTCAAGTCCCGGCACACCCGCTCGCCTCTGTATCTCTCAAATGATACACCTCTTGTTTCGCCACAACACTTGATCCGAAACGAGTAGATTACATCCTGACAATTCATTGTAGTTACAACGTCTTCAATGGTGAAATTCAAATATATAAATTTGAATGAATAAAACAGATGGTTCTATAAAAAAACAGCAATCTCATTTTTCGCTACGAGACCGACAACACCACAAAAATTAGTAGTTATTTTTCCAGTGAAACTTCAAACTGTTTCCAATAGGCATCATGACGGTATCGGGATTAGACACTACAATCCAGGAATACGCATCTATTGCATAACTAAATTGTTCTGAGTGTAGTTCCATCAACTGATGGGAGTTTTTCAGATGCGACTGCAGCATGCAGACAGACAGAGCTGCTGCTGTAACCTTGCAGCTATCGCGCCAGAACGGACGGCATATGCCCTCCCCATGGTCGCTCACGGCATGCCTGGGCGTATTGTGCACGAGCGAGTAAGTGCGAACAGAAACGCCCATTTCTTGGAGACCTCTAATTTCCATTCCCGCACGAAAGCGGCCACGCGCCTGTTTAGTCCCAGTCGGCGAGTACTTCCCAGCGTGTAGGCAACTGAGATCGAACTGCGTGGACCGCGAGTGATGGGGAAAGCCTGTCGCTCGCTCTGATTCGCCTCACGGGTGCACTTCTTCGATTTACGATGTGTGTGGACCATATGGTGAGCGAATGTGCTACATCATACGCTAACCGATAGATTAATTTGCAATATAACTGACTGCAATATAACCTTACCTAACACTAACAGTTACAATAGTATATTGTGAGTGAATCCTCATTTTGAATACTTTAATGATTGCTGAGGTATATACACCTACCTAAAACTAGAAATTTTCGCTGTTGCATAACGGATAGATTCCTTATATATCGACATTGTATACTTGCCATTTAAGTGATACAGGTGAACGCCGTATTGCAAAATAGTTGCTACTTTTCACAAAATAATGTACACCTTCCGCTCCTATAAGTATTTCGGAACATTCATTTTCGTTTTGAATGGATTTTCGTTAACAATATACAGTCGTTATACTGTCAGAATATGTGTAGGATGGAATGAAACTGAGAGTAACTAAGCTTGTATGATATGCCTGCGTAACGTTGTCAGTGAGGTACAGGATCAAGTACTTTTGCGAGGCATTTTGTAAAAGAGTCAGTATTTGTGTTGAGGCAGTAAGATATTTGCTCTGTCCCTTTAGACAGGTAAAGACTTTCTTATATGAAGTATTTCTTGGCATTCTCTAAGCCCATGACTTGGTAAAACACTAGAGTAAATTAAAGGCTCACGATTCTTTGAGCAGGTGAAATACATAATTACATAAGGGTAGCAAGAACGCTCATCAGAAAAGACTGTGTTCCCGCATTCTGGACACTGTAGATCGACGGAGTAGATTTATTATGGAGGAGATACTATTTATATCGAGTTCGATCATGTGAGGAACATTGTGTTTAGGGACAATATGAATATTTTTGTGTCAAATATTTGGGCTTAAAGGCGGCGGTGCATGATGATTTATAGTGAGCCAAGCTAAGAGGTTCACGCGTGCATTACCTGCAGTTAATTGTGGTTATTTTTTAACCATGGTGCGCTCGTAATTTGTCGCAACACATCCAATATCCAAATCCATCCACCAACCCACGTACTGAAAGTAAGTAAACATTTACGTCATCTGTAAGAAATAGAGACAAAATGTTTATAATTCACACGGGAGATTTATTTACAATACAATTTAAAAACATGATACCAACAAACTGCCGAGACTCTACATTATTTCGAGTTTAAAGCTGGTGCATAAAATCACGGTTTGATACCGAATGGATTAGTTTCAAAGTACCTCCAAACGTGAGTTGGTGGGTTGATTTGTATGTTAACGACGTTGCAACATCTCCTGAATGTTAAGTAATAGCTTGTGCTGTAAATTAAATTCACAACGCTTCCATTTGGTACTTTTTACTAATCCATACCTCAGTCGGTAAATCAGAATCTTAATAGGATGAGTTTTTAGTCCTTTAGAACAGGCATTTAACCATAAACTGTTTTCTTTAGTGTGTATATAATCTACCAGTTTCGATCATAGACCGTGATCACAGGATAACGTAAAACAGAACAGTTGATAGTCCATACATCTGTCTTCCAACTTCTATGAAATCTTTTCCTCAGGGACGCGGAGACGTATGAAGTTGGTATTTGAGTTCCTTAGTGACATCTATGGTCCCTTGACAGTGTAAAAAAATTATAATTAGAAGCACATGTAGTCATTTACGTCACATATTTTGATATTTTTCCAGTATCGATATTGGTAACAGCAAAAGTCATCAAAATGCTCGATTCCCGGGATGGACGAACTTTCGTTATACGTAATTAAGTAGACACGGAACCCTCAGTGAGCAAGTCTACAAACACTTCTCCGGATTTTTATTTATCATTTCTCATTTACGTTACAAGTTTTATGCTATATGTCTTTTGGTATGGTAATAGGTAACTTGATAATAACGAAATATGTCGAAAATGGCCAGTATTCAATAAATATAAAAATTATATAGATCATGAGGAACAATGGTTTCAGTTGCAAGAAAATATATTGAAGAACTTTTCAAATGTATTATCGTCGGCACATACAGGGAGAAATAAAAATATGTTCTGATTTAGTTGGCTCAGTGACGTAATGACCTGCCTCCCTCATCCAACCCGTACCGTGGTTCACCTCGGCTTTAATATTGTGGACACAGCAAACCACACGTGGCTCTGCTAGCCGGGCCAGCACACGACACGCGCTGTGAATGCGACCGCGGGCTCACCGCAGACACGTTGACAAACCTAATGAGAGCTGAGGCCGACTCTGTATGTGCTGACGCACCGACCACGGGCTTTCAGCTCTCCCACCTAATTACCCTTGTCTCTATTACAGCGAGAGTATAGCGGTAGAGAATGGGAGAAAATGCACCACACGAGCTCATCGGCTGCAAATAAGCTCACCACACAAAATATCAGTCACACCATAAAACTGCACACTAGTCGCTGTGGAGAGCAGTGGGTGGCGCAGAACTGGTAACAAGTGGTCATGACAACCTCCACTCCTGACGCGATTCATTACAGTTCAGTAGTGCTTATGTGCTAGGCTGATATGTGGGGTCACCGCAGTAAGGAGGATCCCAGTAGGGACGTGACAAAAAGGAGATAGTGTTTCTGAATGTGTCTATGACCACACAGTGAATAATGCCGCCCGCTGAGTTCGTGCACAAACACGGACTGTTCAGTGTATGAACCAGGAATGGTGTCACACTATCAGCTATATAAAATGGCCTAAGAACAGTAGTCCTAAAAGCATACTAACAGATAGGGAGCAGAGGAGAGTGTCTAGCCTTGTCAGTGAAAATCGGTTTCCAAACCAACTGGTCCACCTTCATAGAGTGAAATGAAGGTTTTCATCAGAAGACATTGCTGCTGGTAGATCTTTCAGGGTATAAGGTAGTGGTCCTCTCAACTCTTCTGTTCTTAACATTTCGTCCAGAACTGCGCTGGGCATCTTCGGATGCATTCCTCGCCGTTGAGGCTTGCCCACTGACTCTAGGACTTATTTTCCTTTGCTTTCTTTTTTTTTTTTTTTATTTTTGTTTTTGGTGGTTGGTTTCTGTACAGTGTCACAGGTGTAGACCACTGTAACTGTCTAGGTGGCGGAGTAATGTATCTCTGTCTTACACTGACGGCATAACAGTGAAATCATTGTACTGATAAGCTGTGACACAATTACAGAGGTAGATGGAGTGGTGATCGCACGAAGGATTGCGTAGAAGCTTTATTAACGGTTGTCGTCTTGTCATAGATAAAAATAAAAAACTGTTTCCGATTCTGCAGAGCTACTATCCATATCTCGCTAAGTTCCATGGCCTCTTATTTCCTATTAAAGTTATCTATACGCTTATATACACCCCCCAAGAACCATGGACCATGCCGTTGGTGGGGAGGCTTGCGTGCCTCAGCGATACAGGTAGCAGTACCGTAGGAGCAACCACAACGGAGGGGTATCTGTTGAGAGGCTAGACAAACGTGTGGTTCCCGAAGAGGGGCAGCAGCCTTTTTAGTAGTTGCAGGGGCAACATTCTGGATGATTGACTGATCTGGATCTGGTCTTGTAACACTAATCAAAACGGCCTTTCTGTGCTGCTACTGCGAACGGCTAAAATCAAGGGGAAACTACAGCCGTAATTTTTACCGAGGGCATGGAGCTTTACTGTATGGTTAAATGGTGATGACATCCTCTCGAGTAAAATATTCCGGAGATATTCCATTCGGATATCCGGGTGGGGACTACTCAGGAGGACATAGTTATCAGGAGAAAGAAAGCTGGCGTTCTACGGATCGGAGCGTGGAATGTCAAATCCCTTAATCGGACAGGTAGGTTAGAAAATTTAGAAAAGGAAATCGATAGGTTAAAGTTAGATATAGTGGAAATTAGTGAAGTTCGGTGTCAGGAGGAACAAGACTTCTGGTCAGGTGAATACAGGGTTATAAATACAAAATCAAATAGGGGTAATGCAGGAGTAGGTAAAATAATGAATAAAGAAATAGGAGTGCTGGTAAGCTACTAGAAACAGCATATTGAACGCATTATTGTGGCCAAGATAGACACGAAGCCCACGCCTACCACAGTAGTACAAGTTTATATGCCAACTAGCTCCGCAGGTGACGAAGAGATTGATGATATGTATGATGAGATAAAAGAAATTATTCAGATAGTGAAGCGAGGCGAAAATTTAATAGTCATGGGTGACTGGAATTCGATAGTAGGAAAAGGAAGAGAAGGAAACGTAGTAGGTGAATATCGAATGGGGGTAAGAAATGGAAGAGGAAGCCGCCTGGTAGACTTTTGCACAGATCATAACTTAATCATAGCTAACACTTGGTTCAAGAATCATGAAAGAAGGTCGTATAAATGGAAGAGGCCTAGAGATACTCGAAGGTTTCAGATGCATTATACTGTATAATGGTGAGACGAGATTTAGGAACCCGGTTTTAAATTGTAAGAAATTTCCAGGGGCAGATGTGGACTCTGACCGCCATCTATTAGTTATGAACTGTAGATTAAAACTGAAGAAACTGCAAAGCGGTGGGAATTTAAGGAGATGGGACCTGGATAAACTAAAAAGAACCAGAAGTTGTACAAAGTTTCAGGGGGAGCATAAGGGAACAATTGACAGGAATGTGGGAAAGAAATAAAGTAGAAGAAGAATGGGTAGCTTTGAGGGATGAAATAGTGAAGACAGCAGAGGATGAAGTATGTAAAAAGACGAGGGCTAGTAGAAATCCCTGGGTGACAGAAGATATATTGAATTTAATTGATGAAAGGAGAAAATATAAAAATACAGTAAATGAAGCAGGCAAAAAGGAATAAAAAATTGTCTTAAATGGCTCTGAGCACTATCGGACTTAACATCTGTGGTCATCAGTCCCCTAGAACTTAGAACTACTTAAACCTAACCAACCTAAGGACATCACACACATCCATGCCCGAAGCAGGATTCGAACCTGCGACCGTAGCAGTCGCGCGGATCCGGACTGAACGCCTAGAACCGCTAGACCACCGCGGCCGGCAAAAAGGAATAAAAACGTCTCAAAAATTAAATGGACATTAAGTGCAAAATGGCTAAGCAGGGATGGCTAGAGGACGAATGTAAGGATGTAGAGGCATATATCACTAGGGGTAAAATAGATACTGCCTAGAGGAAAATTAAAGAGACTGTTGTAGAAAAGATAACCACTTGTATGAATATCAAGAGCTCAAATGAAAAACCCAGTTCTAAGCAAAGAAGAGAAAGCAGAGAGGTGGATGGAGTATATAGAGGGTCTATACAAGGGCGAGGTACTTGAGGGCAATATTATGGAAATGGAAGAGGATGTAGATGAAGATGAAATGAGAGATATCATACTGCGTGAAGAGTTTGACGCAGCACTGAAAGACCTAAGTCGAAACAAGGGCCCGGGAGTAGACAACATTCCATTAGAACTACTGACAGCCTTGGGAGAGCCGGTCCTGACAAAACACTACCATCTGGTGAGAAAAAAGTATGAGACAGGCGAAATTCCCTCAGACTTCAAGAAAAATATAATAATTCCAGTCCCAAAACAAGCAGGTGTTGACAGATGTGAAAATCACCGAACTATCAGTTTAATATCCACAGCTGGATAATACTAACACGAATTCTTTATAGACGAATGGAAAAACTGGTAGAAGCCGACCTCGGGGAAGATCAGTTTGGATTCCGTAGAAATGTTGGAACACGGGAAGCAATACTGACTATGTGACTTATCTTAGAAAATAGATTAAGGAAAGACAAACCTACGTTTCTAGCGTTTGTAGAGTTAGAGAAACTTTTGACAATGTTGACTGGAACACTCTCTTTCAAATTCTGAAGGTGGCAATGGTAAAATACAGGTAGCGAAAGGCTATTTACAATTTGTACAGAAACCAGATGGCAGTTATAAGAGTCGAGGGGCATGAAAGGGAAGCAGTGGTTGGGAAGGGAGTGAGACAGTGTTTTAGCCTATCCCCGATATTATTCAATCTGTGTATCAAGCAAGCAGTAAAGGAACAAAAGAAAAATTCCTGGTAGGAATTAAAATCCATGAAGAAGAAATAAAAACTTTGATGTTCGCCGATGACACTGCAATTCTATCAGAGACAGTAAAGGACCTAGAGGAGCAGCTGAACGGAATGGACAGTGCTTTGAAGGGAGGATATTCGATGAACATCAACAAAAGCAAAGCGAGGATAATAGAATATAGTCGAATTAAATCGGGTGATGCTGAGGGTATTAAATTAGGAAATGAGACGCTTAAAGTAGTGAATGATTTTTGCTGTTTGTGGAGGAAAATAACTGATGATGGTCGATGTAGAGAGGATATAAAAAGTAGATTGGGAATGGCAAGGAAAACATTTCTGGAGAAGAGTAATTTGTTAACATTGAGTATAGATTTTAAGTGTCAGGAAGTCATTCTGAAAGTATTTGTATGGAGTGTGGCCATGTGTGGAAGTGAAACGTGGACGATAAATAATTTTGACAAGAAGAGAATAGAGGCTTTCTAAATGTAGTGCTACAGAAGAATGCTGTAGGACTGGGGAGAAGAGGAGTTTGTGGAACAACTTGACTAGAAGAAGGGATCGGTTGGTAGGACATGTCCTAAGGCATCAAGGAATCACCAATTTGGTATTGGAGGGCAGCGTGGAGGGTAAAAGTCGTAGAGGGTGACCAAGAGATGAATACGCTAAGCAGATTCAGAAGGATGTAGGTTACAGTAGGTACTGGGAGATGAAGAAGCTTGCACAGGATAGAGTAGCATAGAGAGCTGCATCAAACCAGTCTCTAGACTGAAGACCACTACAACAAGATGCTTATATATGCCAATGGCTTCCCTGCACAACTGTCATAATAGTTTGTCGTCGTCTGTAAGGAGAAATAGGAACAGTCAGATTCACAAAAAGAAAATAAGGAATAATTTTGCTGTTATCGGTTTGCATATGAGACGATTGTGCTGTGCCCACATGGTAAAAAAAGAAAGTTTTGGACGAATGCTTTGGTTTTCTAATTAATGTAGATCCAAAAACCGGTTATCATGGAATTAGTAAACGACAAGAAAATGCCTTTCTTATATGTTTTAATTGTGAGCCAGACCAATGAAAGCTTGGAAAATAAAGTTTTTCGAAAAGGATCTCACATTGACAGATATTTACATACGGACATCAATCACCATCCACATCAAAACAGAGGTATCATTAATAGTCTACTCGATACATCCAAAAGGATTTACACGCCGGAATACCTGGACATCAGATCAAAATTTCTGAAGCAGGCTTTCGAGAAAAATGGCTATTCGGGGAAAGAAATAAACAGAATTCTATCACCAAAAAACGGAAGACTGAAGGACAAGCACGAAAAACAATGATGGAAGCACATAGTTTCTCTCACTTTTATGAAAAAATGTAACATAAAATAGGAAAGATTTTACTGAAACACGGCAGTAGACCGGTTTTTAGCCCAGCAAGAGAATAGGTCAAGCACTCCGATCTCTAAAGGGTAAACGCCCTCCTCTGTCAGCATGTAGCGTATATACACTCCTGGAAATTGAAATAAGAACACCGTGAATTCATTGTCCCAGGAAGGGGAAACTTTATTGACACATTCCTGGGGTCAGATACATCACATGATCACACTGACAGAACCACAGGCACATAGACACAGGCAACAGAGCATGCACAATGTCATCCAGTCCCAAACATGCTCAATGGGGGACAGATCCGGAGATCTTGCTGGCCAGGGTAGTTGACTTACACCTTCTAGAGCACGTTGGGTGGCACGGGATACATGCGGACGTGCATTGTCCTGTTGGAACAGCAAGTTCCCTTGCCGGTCTAGGAATGGTAGAACGATGGGTTCGATGACGGTTTGGATGTACCGTGCACTATTCAGTGTCCCCTCGACGATCACCAGTGGTGTACGGCCAGTGTACGAGATCGCTCCCCACACCATGATGCCGGGTGTTGGCCCTGTGTGCCTCGGTCGTATGCAGTCCTGATTGTGGCGCTCACCTGCACGGCGCCAAACACGCATACGTCCATCATTGGCACCAAGGCAGAAGCGACTCTCATCGCTGAAGACGACACGTCTCCATTCGTCCCTCCATTCACGCCTGTCGCGACACCACTGGAGGCGGGCTGCACGATGTTGGGGCGTGAGCGGAAGACGGCCTAACGGTGTGCGGGACCGTAGCCCAGCTTCATGGAGACGGTTGCGAATGGTCCTCGCCGATACCCCAGGAGCAACAGTGTCCCTAATTTGCTGGGAAGTGGCGGTGCGGTCCCCTACGGCACTGCGTAGGATCCTACGGTCTAGGCGTGCATCCGTGCGTCGCTGCGGTTCGCTCCCAGGTCGACGGGCACGTGCACGTTCCGCCGACCACTGGCAACAACATCGATGTACTGTGGAGACCTCACGCCCCACGTGTTGAGCAATTCGGCGGTACGTCCACCCGGCCTCCCGCATGCCCACTATACGCCCTCGCTCAAAGTCCGTCAACTGCACATACGGTTCACGTCCACGCTGTCGCGGCATGCTACCAGTGTTAAAGACTGCGATGGAGCTCCGTATGCCACGGCAAACTGGCTGACACTGACGGCGGCGGTGCACAAATGCTGCGCAGCTAGCGCCATTCGACGGCCAACACCGCGGTTCCTGGTGTGTCCGCTGTGCCGTGCGTGTGATCATTGCTTGTACAGCCCTCTCGCAGTGTCCGGAGCAAGTATGGTGGGTCTGACACACCGGTGTCAATGTGTTCTTTTTTCCATTTCCAGGAGTGTAGAATTCCGAGTACATGTGGTAAAGTTTAATTGCATCAATCAAGAGAAACATGAATACATTTCTAAAGGAACACAAAATTAATGGCAAACTAGCGAAAACAGACGAATTGGCTGTACCAGACCATGCTCTTCAGCCAAGAATAACGAGGTGCAGTTTTCTGAAACAACAATTTTATCTATGACGACGAACTGTTAAGTACAGTTATATAGAGAAGTCATTGAAATATATAAATATAGGGATAATTTTAAGAATCACTAAACTGTTATTTATCTTTGAGAAGACGACAATAGATGGTTAAGTTCTATCTTTGAAAGGGATCATCTCTGCTTATCACGTGTAACTCCGGCCACGCGCCCTTGTTATACGGCTTATATGTCGCTCTCGGACGTCCGACCCATCAGTCAGCAACACTCAAAGCAGGTGCAACGCCTCTGAAGATATCCAGCGCAGTTTTGGACGAAAAATTAGGAACAGAAGAGTTCCGTGGTTCACCTTATCCAGTTTCTGGAAAACATTGGGAAAAACATGAAGCACCCCCGACTAAATTATAGTATTGTTAGCGGCCGGATAATGTAGCACCCTAATTAAATGATTATCACCCGATGGATAAACGCTAATCGGTTTTGAGTACTACGAGACTTGTTTGAGTCGTATTTTGGCTGCTCAGTGATTCTCAAAAAATAGAGGTTTTACATTAATCACGGTCACGAAAAGTTTCCACAAAGTGAAGTTACGTATTCTCGTTAAACACAAACTCACACACTTACTACCATTGTCATACGTTTACTTCTTATTTACAATCACTTTTTGGTAAGAACACTTGTCACGATTCCTTATGTCCTTTACGTTAGCTAGGGGTCAGCCCACGGCTATCGGGACACACATAGCCGGTGCAACATGCATCCCACCGTTATGCAGTTACAACGACTAACATCACTGCTCAACCACTGTCTAATACAGTCGCTACATTCTCTTGTGCGAAAGTTGTTACCGTTTATCAGCTGGTACAACACTACCGCTCCAAGCTGTGAGGAACCAGTCAGTCACGTGGGTCTTGAGAATAATGTTACTATTAATTACTTTTCTACTTAATTAAGATACAGGTGTTATATTTTTGCCGTCTTTGCAGCAGTAAATTAGCATGAGACAAGAATTAATGTGGAATAAACATAAAAACAGATAAACTTCACTGATTGAATAATAAAAGCTATAATTTATTGATCAATAATTACTTTCGAATAAGCGTATAATCGCAGCTTACTCGGCTGAAAGCAAGAAAAATAAACAGTTTTTTTATGCATGAGACGCATATATTTCCGTTGTTGTCTGTTCTCATTATGATAGGCACTTTCCAGATACGTAAAAATGTTTTACGGAATCTAATGATTCGTCCAATCTTACATTACACTCGACTACCTAACAAACGAAAATTTTGGTAAATGTAGTTAACTTTCCTTCAGAACTGAACGTTCAAAAATGGCTCTGAGCACTATGGGACTTAACATCTATGGTCATCAGTCCCCTAGAACTTAGAACTACTTAAACCTAACTAACCTAAGGACATCACGCAACACCCAGTCATCACGAGGCAGGGAAAATCCCTGATCCCGCCGGCAACCGAACCCGGGAACCCGGGCGTGGCAGAGCTGAACGTGTTGAAGATTGTTGCCGTTCGTTTCTCAGATGTAGCAACAATTCAGGAACAGGTTTCATATTTGTTGGGAAACAGTTTTATTATTTTTAAAGTTTTACTATCAGGTACGTGTGGTTTTTCCCTTCAGCTACAGCTGTAGCTTATTTCGTTCGTTAGGTTTCCACATTCGGTGATATGGTTGAAATTTTAGCAGACAAAACTTGGCGTTGCTTCCTGTGTATACGACGTCTTTCTGCAAAAGAGGCACCGTTTTACATCCCCCCCCCCCTCCCAGGTCCATGGGAAACTAAAGAATGAGAAAAGTACTGTAATTTTTTAGTTATTGTCGATTTCAGTGACACTATATACTCTCTCTATTCTAAAAGCTATGTTACAAATCAATGTCAATGTTTGTATTTGCACTCATCCGATTCCGTATTCAGAAATGTCACTTTCTGGCCGCTTGGTGCTTTGCTAACGCAGTGGGTAACGGAAACTAGATGGTATGTCACGACTGTTATTTTAGACTATGGCTCAACTCAATTGCATCTGCTATCACTAACACACCCGAGGGACCCGTGGTCTAGGGGTTTTACTATACAGCGTTACGTGAGCTGGCGACGCAACCGCCGTCTCCCGAACGTCAGATGTCAGTACAACGCATCAAAGCTCGTCTACCTCGCATCAGGACAGAGCAGCTAGACGATGTCCGCATCCGTGCGCGAGTGCAAGACTGTATCCCCAACGAAACAGCGTCAGTGCATCACATTGTGCGCGAGAGGCGCCACCGCAAACGTCAGCTCATTACGGCGGTAAACACGGAGGACGGCGGGCGCGCAGTGACACAAACGGACATCGCGCACACTTTCGCCAGACACTATGGGACCTTGTACATGGAAGATCCGCGAAATGTACGTGATTATGACAAGCTATTGCACGATTTTCCCGCCTCTCGGGACGTGGCACCCGATGATAGTCTGCTGTTGCTCATTACACCCGACGAGCTGACATCGGCCTTGGCACGTGGAGCACCGAACAAGTCGCCTGGACCGGACGGTTTACCCCTGGAATTCTACCGCACTTTTTACCACCTTATGGGTGACAAGTGGCTCCAAATGTTTCAAGACCTGATCCGCCATGATTTTCCTGTCCCCACATAATTCACAGAAGGCATCTTGATCCCAGTTCCGAAACCGAATGGTGGTTGTAGGTGGCAGGATTTTCGCCCACTCACACTCCTCAACAACGACTACAAGGTATTCGCCCGTATCCTCCGCGCGCGTCTCCACACCGCTATCGGGAAAGCCATCCACACCGATCAGACATGTTTAGGTGGTGTCAGCAACATTCATACGGCGTTAGGAGCATACCGCGACGCAATTGCTTTGACGGCGGCCTGCAAAATACGAGGCGCCCTTGTCGCCGTAGATTTTGACCACGCATTCGACCGCGTCGACCACGGCTTCTTACGCGCAGTTTTGCAACACGTGGGCCTCTCTCCGGAGTCTGCACAGGTGGTACTTCGACTGGTCCACGGAGCGCGCTCCCGCATGATGGTCAACGGTTATCAGTCTGGTCACATTGTTGTTGGACGGTCAGTGCGACAAGGGTGTCCCCTGTCGGGCATATTATTTGCTGCAGCGCTTGAACCAGCTTTACATGGTCTACGGCAGCGATTAACTGGTATCTCCTTGCGGGACGTGACCTTTTGTTGTGGTGCATTCGCCGATGACGTGGTGTTCCTGGCCAGATCAGAGGATGAAATGCATATGGCGCTACAGTGGCTACGCCAGTACGGGGCGGTCGCTGGGAGCGTCAACGTGAAGAAGACAAAATACATGGATGTCGGAGGGGGGATTTCCCACACAACGGCGGTGCCCTTTGACAAGGTGCCCGTACTCAAGTGTTTAGGAGTGCAGTTCTATAGCAATGTCAGCCGCATGGCGGCGGCTACGTACCGCCGGCTCCTACACCAGACACGTGCTCTGCTGCAGGACAACAAACTGCGTAGCTTGGATATGCTCCTCAGAACACGTTATGTCTCAAAACTGAACTATTTTGCGCATATCCTTCTCTTGACGGCTACGACGGCCGACAGATTTCAAGCAGCATATGGACATTTCGTAAGCACCGGTCTGGTTTTTAAAGTCCGATACGCCACCCTGACACTACCGCAGCGGGCGGGCGGTATCGGTTTAATTCACGTATATAACCGTGCGCGATCGCTTTATCTCAACACTATGCGTCGCACATGGACCTCTGCCCACGCCACTCTGACGGGCACCCTGATAGCGGAAGTGGCACCACACTCTCTGCATCCCCCGGTTTCTGTAGGACACATTTCACCGGCACTCACCCACATCAGAGAGTTCTTTATTGACTTCAGCTACTTACGGTCAGAACTTCCGACGACACGGAAGCCCAGCACAAAAGACTATTATCGCCTCTATCAACGGCGGCAACCTGTAAATACGGTCACCCACAGACATCCTGAAGTTGCTTGGAACACGGTGTGGCGAGCGGTACACACGACTTTTCTACCTACGACGGTGCGTTCATTGTGGTACGTGGTTGTTGTGAATGGGAAGTTTGCTACTCGTCAGAGGTTACATTCCATACATCTGACGGACGACCCCTTGTGTCCGACATGCTCAGTCGCTGACTCGGATGCACACCGTCTGACGTGTGCCACGACCAGCGAGTGCTGTCTACTGACGCAGCGCATGCTGGCATTACTCTTACGGCGATTGCCGGAGTCTATCTCCCCTGATGACGTATTGCGCCCCGACGGCGTATACCTTCAATCAACCAGAACGAACGCCGTTAACTGGCTAAAAGGCATGGCCGTTTACTACATATTTTGCGATGCTCCCAAAGGCACACTCGACTTTTGGTCCCTATTGATGACGACACATGCAGCTTTCAGCCGCCACCCGAAGTACAGAACTCGTTTCGCAAATTATTTAGGTTCATTATTTGCGGATCCTCTTGCTCACTGGGGCGTTCCGGGTATGAGACGCTGAAAATTAAGAAGAATCCTGAAGCATATTGATCCTCTACGGACGGAATAGGGGGGAACCCCTCCCAACAGACGAGAAGATGACTCGGACGCTCGGCTACGGCAGTTGTAGGATCTTTCTTTGTAATGAAACAAAAATAAAACTTTAATAAAAAAAATGTTATAAAAATTAAAGAAATAAATAAATAAAACAACATCGACAAACCCACTACATCCTCTTCCTGATCCTTCGATCCTCCAACTCGAACACGTTGCTTGGGCGTGGCGGCGGGATGGTCAGGCTTCGGGTGTCGACCCCTGCCCTACATGTCGTCCTGCTCCTGCAGCGGTTCATTAGATTTTTTTTTTTAAAAAAAAAAGGTTGCGTGTTTGATTCATAATCAAAAACGTCTTTGGTCCCGGGTTCGATCCCCGCCACTGCCTAAATTTTGATAAATAATCAGCATTGGCGGCCGAAGACTTCAGGCATAAGAAGTCAGCCTCATTCTGCCAACGGCCTTGTCAAAGAGGGCGGAGGAGCGGATAGAGGTTCAGGGCACTCTCTTGTCCTAGGGGTGGGAAATTGCCCCTAAAGGCGGAAGAATCAGCAATGATAAACGACATGAGGATGCAGAAGGCAAACATGTAACGTGTATCCACAGGACATGTGGCCTGTAATTGAAGAAATGTCATGATCTCTCCATTGGCAAAAGATTCCGGAATAGTCCCCCATTCGTATATCCGGGCGGGGACTGCCAAGGGGGAGGTTACCATGAGAAAAAGATTGAATAATCAACAAAAGGATAACGTTCTACGAGTCGGGGCGTGGAATGTCAGAAGCTTGAACGTGGTAGGGAAACTAGAAAATCTGAAAAGGGAAATGCAAATGCTCAATCTAGATATAGTAGGGGTCAGTGAAGTGAAGTGGAAGGAAGACAAAGATTTCTGGTCAGATGAGTATCGGGTAATATCAACAGCAGCAGAAAATGGTATAACAGGTGTAGGATTCGTTATGAATAGGAAGGTAGAGCAGAGGGTGTGTTACTGTGAACAGTTCAGTGACCGGGTTGTTCTAATCAGAATCGACAGCAGACCAACACCGACAACGATAGTTCAGGTATACATGCCGACGTCGCAAGCTGAAGATGAACAGATAGAGAAATTGTATGAGCATATTGAAAGGGTAATGCAGTATGTAAAGGGGGACGAAAATCTAATAGTCATGGGCGATTCGAATGCAGTTGTAGGGGAAGGAGTAGAAGAAAAGGTTAGAGGAGAATATAGGCTTGGGACAAGGAATGAAAGAGGAGAAAGACTAATTGAGTTCTGTAACAAGTTTCAGCTAGTAATAGCGAATACCCTGTTCAAGAATCACAAGAGGAGGAGGTATACTTGGAAAAGGCCGGGAGATACGGGAAGATTTCAATTAGATTACATCATGGTTAGACAGAGATTCCGAAATCACATACTGGATTCTAAGGCGTACCCAGGAGCAGATATAGACTCAGATCACAATATAGTAGTGATGAAGAGTAGGCTGAAGTTCAAGACATTAGTCAAGAAGAATCAATAAGAAAAGAAGGGATACGGAAGTACTAAGGAAAGACGAGGTACGCTTGAAGTTCTCTAACGCTATAGATACAGCAATAATGAATAGCGCAGTAGGCAGTACAGTTGAAGAGAAATGGACATCTCTAAAAAGGGCCATCACAGAAGTTGGGAATGAAAACATAGGTACAACGAAGGTAGCTGCGAAGAAACCATGGGTAACAGAAGAAATACTTCAGTTGATTGATGAAAGGAGGAAGTACAAACATGTTCCGGGAAAACCAGGAATACAGAAATACAAGCCGTTGAGGAATGAAATAAATAGGATGTGCAGGGAAGCTAAGAGGAAATGGCTGCTGGAAAGATGTGAAGACATCGAAAAAGATATGATTGTCGGAAGGACAGGCTCAGCATACAGGAAAGTCAAAACAACCTTTGCTGACATTAAAAGCAACGGTGGTAACATTAAGAGTGCAACGGGAATTCCACTGTTAAATGCAGAGGAGAGAGCACTTAGGTGGAAAGAATACATTGAAAGCCTCTATGAGGGAGAAGATTTGTCTGATATGATAGAAGAAGAAACAGGAGTCGATTTAGAAGAGATAGGGGATCCAGTATTAGAATCGGAATTTAAAAGAGCTTTGGAGGACTTACGGTCAAATAAGGCAGAAGGGATAGATAACATTCCATCAGAATTTCTAAACTCATTGGGGGAAGTGGCAACAAAACGACTATTCACGTTGGTGTGTAGAATATATGAGTCTGGCGACATACCATCTGACTTTCGGAAAAGCATCATTCACACAATTCAGAAGACGGCAAGAGCTGACAAGTGCGAGAATTATCGCACAATCAGCTTAACAGCTCATGCATCGAAGCTGCTTACAAGAATAATATACAGAAGAATGGAAAAGATAATTGAGAATGCTCTAGGTGACGATCAGTTTGGCTTTAGGAAAAGTAAAGGGACGAGAGAGGCAATTCTGACGTTACCGCTAATAACTGAAGCAAGGCTAAAGAAAAATTAAGACACTTTCATAGGATTTGTCGACCTGGAAAAAGTGTTCGACAATATAAAATGGTGCAAGCTGTTCAAGATTCCGAAAAAAGTAGGTGTAAGCTATAGGGAGAGACGGGTCATGTACAATATGTACCACAACCAAGAGGGAATAATAAGAGTGGACGATCAAGAACGAAGTGCTCGTATTAAGAAGGGTGTAAGACAAGGCTGTAGCCTTTCGCCCCTACTCTTCAATCTGTTCATCGAGGAAGCAATGATGTAAATAAAAGAAAGGTTCAGGAGTAGAATTAAAATACAAGGTGAAAGGATATCAATGATACAATTCGCTGATGACATTGCTATTCTGAGTGAAAGTGAAGAAGAATTAAATGATCTGCTGAACGGAATGAACAGTCTAATGAGTACACAGTATGGTTTGAGAGTAAATCGGAGAAAGACGAAGGTAATGAGAAGTAGTAGAAATGAGAACAGCGAGAAACTTAACATCAGGATTGATGGTCACGAAGTCAATGAAGTTAAGGAATTCTGCTACCTAGGCAGTAAAATAACCAATGACGGACGGAGCAAGGAGGACATCAAAAGGAGACTCGCTATGGAAAAAAAGGCATTTCTGGCCAAGAGAAGTCTTCTAATATCAAATACCGGCCTTAATCTGAGGAAGAAATTTCTGAGGATGTACGTCTGGAGTACAACATGGAAATATGGACTGTGGGAAAACCGGAACAGAAGAGAATCGAAGCATTTGAGATGTGGTGCTATAGACGAATGTTGAAAATTAGGTGGACTGATAAGGTAAGGAATGAGGAGGTTCTACGCAGAATCGGAGAGGAGAGGAATATGTGGAAAACACTGATAATGAGAAGGGAAAGGATGATAGGACATCTGCTAAGACATGAGGGAATGACTTCCATCGTACTAGAGGGAGCTGAAGAGGGCAAAAACTGTAGAGGAAGACAGAGATTGGAATACGTCAAGCAAATAATTGAGGACGTAGGTTGCAAGTGCTACTCTGAGATGAAGAGGTTAGCACAGGAAAGGAATTCGTGACGGGCCGCATCAAACCAGTAAGTAGACTGATTACCCAAAAAAAAAAAATTAAAACTCGCTGAGTGCACTCGGCGCGCGACTATCGATTCACGGACTACCTGTGCGAGTAAAATATGCTTATCTCTGAGTTAGGAACCATAGAGCTCTTACATCCCCACTCCAAAAAAATTCTTCAGATCCACAGACAAAAAACAAAAGAGAAAAAGTTCTTAAGGGGTACAGAAAAGGACGTAAAAGACCTCAAATTTAAGAGAAAAGCCTAAAATGTTACAATGTACCATAAATAAATCCTCTTTTAGTCTGCCTCTACAAAAACTATAATACCAAAATTGGCATAGATCTTATTGAAAAATGATAGTTAATTTCACAAGTTGTGGTTTTCATTCATATACAAAGACTCTTTCCTTTGAGTAGTTTGTGTGTGCTGCCAGACATGTAATGTTGCTGTTTATCCTTTTCACACCACAGAGAAAAACACTCATTAACTTATTTCAGCTATTCTTTTGGTTCGCCATCCTTTCAGCATGGATTTTGCCATCCATGCTACCATCGTTATTTCAGCTTGCCTCAGGCACCATTCATGAAAGGTAGAGTGGAGATACCACAAATTAATAACTATTCCTTTATTATCTCTACCAATCTACTAATACGTAGCATGGGAAACAAAATATAATTCTGACAGTTCAAAGTGTGCCATTGAATGACTATTCTTTACTTTTTATCAGGTCAGTCCAAGATGTAAATACTACATTAATTATCTAAACATATTTTACAGAACTACACACAATTATCACTAATGTGACTGGCCAGATATAAATTTTACAAAAGCCAGCCATTTTACTTCACATAGGTTTCTTATTGTGAAGATACTCTTGTTATCTTTGCCAGTGGAACATGTACAGTGGTCTATTGTTCAATCGACATGTAAATCCAAATTTTAAATATTGACACTCGCTATTCATTATATAGTGCGAGAACTTTACTTCTGAAGGCTTCAAGAAAGAAATGAATTGTCAACCGTGACAACTAGCTACATACTTAAAACAATATTTCTTGCCCATTCATGAGTAAAAACATTGTGATCATGCTTCTCTCATCATCATTTTCTATAAATACCTACAGAGACAAGTAGGACAAATTGTACAAAAATAAATGACTTCATTCAGACCTTAGCTCTTAAAAACTTGATATTCTATACATCTTTAAACTCATATTAACCTTCATTACATTACATTTCTCTCAACACAATATCACCTTCAATATACACTGCTTCATCATCTATTATCCCCCTTATTCATGACAATAAATACATAAAAATGGCTCCAAGCTCCTGAACTATCGACATATCAATCTTATTACTTACCTATCTTTATATTTCGTATTGCCCACTTAAACAATCAACTATTTATCTGTGTGCCATTTTACTAGTTATCCTATTTATCACAAATGTCATATGTCATGCCATTCCAAGTCTCTAGAGTTTTCTGTTCCTTCATGACTCACAACAAATTACAAGATTAGTCATAGTTCCTTACTCACACTAATTATCTTTACTCAACAATTTATATAGGTATTTTCTTTCAACTCGGGCATCACTCTTTATTCTTTTTGTAACTGTAATTTTGAGAGTCTGTTGACTTTAGACCACTATACAACTTATGTCCTTTGATATCTCAATTACTACAGTACATTGGCTACATATACTTATGATGACTGTAGCACGAGTCTTACTAAACTATTCCTGACTGAAATACCTGGACAACCACTGCTTAATTTACTCAATAAATTCCACAGTTTTCTTAATCTATATTGATAGGCAAGACTTTAGAGGAGAATCTATGGATGGACAAGACAGGAGAGGAGTGAACCTTGAAACAAAAAGTAAAGTCTCATCCCACTGGAAGTAAAGTAAAGTCTCACCCCACAGGAAGTGTACCAGTCGCCATTGGTAAGCTAGCGAAAGTGCTGCTGTTCCCTATGCCTATTTTCATTCTACTCTGTGGTTTCCGTTACTCTGACATATGTTAAGATATTTTGAAGGAACTGAATCCTCAAGTATTTCACATCCACAACTCTCAGACCACTATTGCTTTAGAAATTTCACTTCAAACTGATTGTGATCATTGCTCTCTTTTTCCTTCTCAACTCCTCAGACGGAAGATTTGTCATTCATTCTGTCTATTTTGTTGTGGATCTGTCCTACGTTTTAAAGTGTATTGTGGAAATCGCTCTTACGTGATTGGTAAACATCATTAGCAGCAACTGCTTTTTCGGTTTTTACTTCTCTCCTGTATTATCCTGAGGGTACTTGTTACTGTTGTTCATTACATTGTCTTTGTACCATACTCCCTAGCAAACCATTCATGGCTTCCTTGACTTGATTATCAGCCAACATGCCTCTGTTGCTGTTATTTCCCCTAAAATCACAGCTAGCTCAGTTTCGTTAGTTACCAGTTCTTTCAGGGGTTTGTCAATCACTTCTCCCTATTTTTCTTTTGATTATTGTTTGCCTCTATCGATGAACAAAAGTTTTTCTTTTATTTGAGATACTCCCTTTCTTTAAATCAATTTCCTCCTCTTCTTCTTTACTAAAGCCTTTAGCTACCTTCTTGTGAGTAGAACTCCCTTTATCATCAACTTACTTCGATATGCTTTTCTCTCTTTTTTGTGGGTTTGGAATTTTAGTCCTATTATCTTCTGTAATAGCTTTCTGTTCTTTCGTCTCTACCTCAAACATCTTCTTCGAGGTGTTTTTATTATCTATCTTGATTTTATTTTCAGGAATTTATTTTCATGAAAATTTCTCTGTATTTTCTAGCTCTTCAGTAGTGATGATTTCTTGTGGCACCTGTACCATATTTTTAACCTGTTGATCATGAAAGGTCTCAACTTCTCGACTCTCCTATTGCATCTTGATCTTAGCTTCTATAGCATTTTTCTGTGCTTCTTCTGTTAGCTCAACTCTCAGGTTATTCATTTGATCTCAGAGTTTATATGGAGACTCTTGCAGTCTAGTATCTTCCTCATAATCTCTCTTCCTTCTTTCTTCCCAATCCTGCAATCACTTCTTCTAGCTTTCCTTTGGATAAAACTACTCCAACTATCTTTCCAATACTAACTGTAGCCTTCTGGCATCTATACTTAGCTTAACTCTCACTGGTTTCACTGATGTCTCATTGTACCCAGTTGAATGATCTAATTTGTTGACATCTGATAGGCCACAATTATAGTTGGATAAATTATAAGGCATTTTGGTTAATGTTAATCCACTGACAAACATTGTAAAATTACATCTTGGTACCTCAAAACAATCCTCTGAATCAACATACAGTATAATTAAGTCTTCACTGCTGCGCTTCAGTTAAACACAAGTAACAATACAGCTGTCACCACCGAATACAACAGTCCTCACAAGCTTACCAATGTCAGTCACTAACATCAATGTTCAAAATTTCACAGAAAACGTTTCAATGAGGTACACATTATAAATTAATGAACATATAAACCCATAATTTACAATAAACAAGCATTTGAATAGCTGCTTATTTCTAAAGTTGCTGCATATTTGTTCGAATAAGTGCACTTAAGCATTCAGTACTTCAGAGCCAAATTTCGGAAAATAATGAAAACAAGTTTTGCGGTCCTCAACGCTGTGCGTTTTAAATTGCTCAAACAACACATTCACTGCTCATTAGCTGGCTGGAGGAGAGTAATGATGTCCAATCAGTAGTAAGTTGGTCTTTTCTCGGATGATACAAAGCGTCAAGTGCACTGACGATCTGATGGGGCGTTCTTAGTGAGTACGTTTAGCCTTTTTTCTACATTTTCATGATGAATACAATGTGGAATCTCGTCACCCGAGACGGCAGCAGCATCATTCCTAGTCTGACAAATATCTGCATGGGTTAAATGTAGTAATCATCATCCTAACAATCTGTTAGTTATGTATTAGCAGTGAGTGTCTTCAATATTTATGGCGTGTCAGAAAAAAACGATAAAGAATTGCATATTGGCCGAATTTTTGCAATAATCGAGGGCAGAGGCTGTGTGGCATGGTATTAGCGTGTCTCATAGCGGTGCATAATTTTTTGCCCGTGTGTTCATGTATCGGCCTCAAACAATCATTTGCCATAATGTACAGAGATTCAGCCATAAGTAGGCTGATTCCGTGTTGTGGTTAAAAAAAACCTCCAGTGATGATGGAGAACGGTAATAGTACCAATTTGGAGTAAGGGAACCTGCTCCATAGACAATGAAGTCGAAAGTTATAAGAGAGATTCGTTCTGATACTGACTCTCTGCTGGGAGCCCTTCGCTTTCAATTTTTTGGGAGGAGGTCGTCTGGACCAAAAAAGAGAAAATTTTCTAGTGAACGTGGGCTCTAAAATTCATACCTTATGGGTCATGAGAACTTATTCAGTAGAAGAGCTGTCTTAGACAGTAGCAAAGATGAACTAGTGCTCATAGCTCTTGAAGTACGCACTTTTTAGAACATGTCTAATCCACACACAGGACAAAAAAATTATGGTATTGTATTATGGTACCAAACTACTTAGGTCATTGGTCCCTAAGCCTACACGCTACTTAAGCTAACATACACGAACTTACACTATGGACAACACACCCACCCACACCCGAGGGAGGACTCGAACCTCCGACGAGGGGAGCCGCAAGGACAGTGACAAGGCGTCTCAGAACGCGCGGCTACCCCGCGCGACATACATGCAGGACATCTGTTTTAGTTTTCGTCCGTATTAGCACCTCTCAAAATATGGAAAGCAAATGCAGGGATCCATTGTCAGAGGTATGAGAAAGATTTTTCATTATAACTTTCGACTCGATCCTTACTGGACCAGCACCCATTACCTCAGATGCAAACATTTACAATTTCCCATCCTCTCTCAAAGGTTGTAACATCGTCACAGAATCACCATGCGTACAGGGTGCCTATCCTAAGAGTCGTAAGGTACATTTCATCTGGCAATTCGGCACGTATGTACAATTTCGGTTTTGCGATGTAAAATGGGTCAGCCCAAAGAAATGCAGCTTATCACGTCTTTCACATAGCGCTCAGTGTCGACGGAAAGCGTCAGTTTAATTCTCATTACAAACAAAATTATTTTTAAAAGGAGTATAACTTGTCGTTTAGTTAGATCTGTCTCAAACAGTCTAGTGCCACATTCGTTTTATCGATAGGTAGTAAGAGGGACAGGGAAACGCGAAGAATAACTCGTACCCCAGCAGCGTCATCATACGCCTCTAATACATATATTTGAGGTTTGGGAAAGGTGCAGTAGCTATTGAGCTGTCCGAAGTATTAACTGACTCGTGTTCGTCATCCATCAAGTTTGCACACTAAAGTGCGCCCAGTGTCAGGTGATCTGAGTATCATTGAAGTATAGTGGGGCTCTCGGCACGCAAAACAGATTTTTACTGTAGACCAAAACAGGTGTCCAGCATTACCTTGTTTCTGAGCCCATCACTAAGTGTAAATATGGAATCACGCACCTTACTACCGCCCCTTTAATCTGGAATCTAACTCAGATGTGGAACAGTTGGCCAATGCCTTCAACTTACAGATGAGAAAAATTGTTCTAATGCTTTGAACAGCTACCTGACTACGTTATCATTCTGCTCTGATCAACTGTAGTAGCCCTGATGAGGTCTTCCATAGGCACAGACCAAAGGCCTCCTTTGCAGCACTGAAACATAGCCAAGAACCTTCGCACGGAACTGTATTACCGCACAAACTCTCAGATCTGATGATGTAAATTTGGACGGCGCCTGCTCCTAACCAGCTAGGACGGCCGACAGGGAAATCCGGGTCCCCTCGTACACACATTTACGACCTCCGTCGATATCATCATATGGGGGTCACATCCCGTACATGTCGATATGCCACTGGACCCAAAAGGTGGACCGTCTCTAAAGTCCTCGTTGTCGACGGGACGTTAAACACTAACCACCACCACCACCAAAAGGTGGAAAATATCAACATCCCATTCCTGGTTATGCTGATATGCCTCTCGACCCACTGACGGGATGATAAGCTGATCCTCTACCTACTCCTAGGAATCCTATCGTAGGCTTGGTTACTACTGGTCCTATGGACAGATTAAAGAAGGGAGAGACCTTGTATCGCCGCCACACGGTACAATCGATACCAGTTAAATTTGTGAGCTATAGTGGTATAAGCTGATTCCCACACCGCAGGGAGGCGCAAGTAACGCCTGCATTAGTCATGATATCTCGTGGGGACCAGGGGATGAAGCAGGCTGCTTGGCGCACTACAGTCAATATGCTCTGTATAGCGCTAATCGTTACCCGCAACATGACACCTTTTACTCGACTCACGAATACTTTGGAATCCCTTGTTGTTCACTACTTGAACTCTGTGTCTGGCGTATTGGCGGTTTGGCTTCCCATACTGGTTCTCCGCGTGGTGCTGTGGTCACTGTCTGGTGCGTCCCTTTGAGGTCAGTGTTCACGTTCACAGTGTTGCGCTACTAAGGTTGCTTCATCAGTGTGCTGTGTACACGATAAACCCGAAAACTTAAAAACTCGAAGTAGGAATCTTCTTACTCGTCCTCAGTTTAGTATAAATGTTGCCTGCATGTGCACTTCACTTCATAAATACTTCCTACTTGATGAACTGTCTCACTCTAAATATTTTGATAACTCGTGCACAAACACTAATACTAAGTATCACTTTTAATTTGTTTCTAGGTTTGCAGGTTTTCCTTTATGTATGTTCTGACTGGTAGTTCGTTGTGCAGAACATGGCTAACATTTATACTTGTAGAATCCTTTTAACTTTCACCTCTATACATGATAGGTACATATGGATTTTGAAGTGTAACTACCTATGCATCTGATCAAAAAATAGATTTAGCTTTTCTTTCGTTACATAATTTTTCATTGACAGCTGGGAACTGCATAGTCTTCTTTTGTGCAATTAACTCTCTTCAGGAATGTAACGAAGCCTCGTTCTTAACGCAGCATTTTTCTGTGGCTTAACCAACGTCTGTACCCCATATTATGATTCTGTAAAAAATGTGGTCAGATTATGCAATAGTGGATTGTTAACACTATATATGAAAGTTTTCACAAACTCTTGTAAGTAAGTAGGAATCAGATGTTAATTGTGGTGTAAATGTTATTGGCAAAATTCTATGACGCCATGCGTCTCTCAATTGCAGCTCTCGGGCATCTAGAAATGTGTCTCCGTGCAGACGATAATTGAGGTATTTACTGCAATGAGTGTGATACATGGTGTTTCCTAGTATTAAGGAAAACATGGAAGGGAGGACCCAATAATGTAACTTCCTTTTCACACAATCTGTTTATTCAACAATATATAATCATAAATTTGTTTTCTTTAAAAATTAACAAATGTGTGAAATGAATAAGCATTTACAAGAGAAATCAAAACAGGAACAACATGACAATAACTGCAAGGGCCCGGACCTGCAGCCCACCCGTTATTGGGTGAAACAGCGGTGTTTACTACCGCGCTGGACAAAGTTTCTGTTATTAAATGTTCTTCTGTAACACATGAAAACATATAAGTAATATTGATGACAAGAGTGTTTCAATCGCTGAAACAAAAAACGTAGATTTTTTTTATTAGGAAACGGTATATCGAAAGGTTCGGTGTTAAGGTGCGCATTTATCCTTGAACATTAAACAAACTAGGAAACAATTATGACAATGATGAGACTGCCTTCAAAGCGAGCAATCTTTTCACTTCAATCAGCAGCAAGGTGCGACTGTATCCCAACCCGTCCCTTTTGACAATCTTATTCTGACTAAATTCCTCGTGACAGTTGCCTTTTAATATGTCAAAAGTTAAACTGTTTCTTTGTTATGAAGGCCGCTCTGAGGGAACATTTCATAACATTGCTTATGAGCGCAGGCCCTCCTTCCGTTGCTCGTGAATTGGGCCGCTCAGACCTCTTGACCACCTCTTGTGGCGACGTTGCCGCCAATCCCCAACTTGGTGCCTCCTCTCTCGGGCCAACGAACCCGCATATACATGGCCAAGCAAAGACCTTTTAAGGACACAACCCACAGATACCAACTCTTCATCACAGATATCGGCAACGGGGCCGCAAGAGGGATAGTCGATACTACCCTTGAGCAAGTGGCTCCAGAGAGAACAGTCTACTAACTTAATGGCGCCACGGACCAGACTGACTTTTCATCTTCATTAATTAGCCCATTATTATCTGCAGAATAATCAGCACTGGCGGCCGAAGACTTCGTGCATTAGAAGTCACCCCTCATTCTGCCAGCGGCCTTGTCAAAGAGGGCCGAGGAGCAGACTGAGGTTCGGGGCACTCTCTTTTTCTAGGGGTGGGAAACTGCCCCTAAAGGCGGAATAATCAGCAATGATCAACGGCATGAGGCTGCAAAAGGCAATGGAAACCACTGCATTAAAGACACGTAACGTGTATCCATAGGATACGTGGCCTGTAATTGAAAAACTGTCAGGATGATCTCTCCATTGGCCGAAGATTCCGGAATAGCCCCCAATTCAGGAGCTCCAAGAGGGGACTGCCAAGGGGGAAGTTACCATAAGAAAAAGATTGAATAATCAACGGAAGGATAACGTTCTACGAGTCAGGACATGGAATGTAAGAAGCTTGAATGTAGTAGTAAAGCTAGAAAATCTGAAAAAGGAAATGCATATTCTCAATCTGGATATAGCAGGGGCCAGTGAAGTGAAGTGGAAAGAAGTCAAAGATTTCAGGTCAGATGAGTATTGGGTAATATCAACAGCAGCAAAAAGTGATATTACGGGAGTAGAATGCGTTATGAACAGTAACGTAGGGCAGAGAGTGTGTTACTGTGAACAGTTGAGCGATAGGGTTGTTCGTATGAGAACCGACACCAAACCAACACCGACAACGATGGTTCAGGTATATGTGCCGACGTCGCAAGCTGAGGATGAAGAGATAGAGAAATTGTATGAGCATATTGAAAGGGTAATACAGCATGTAATGGGATATGAAAATCTACGAGATTTGGAGACTGGAATGCACTTGTAGGGAAGGAGTAGAATAACAGGTTACAGGAGAATGTTGGCTTGGGACAAGGAATGACAGATGAGAAAGACTAATTGAGCTCTGTAACAAATTTCAGCTAGTAGCAGTGGGTACTCTGTTCAAGAATCACATGAGGAAGAAGTATACTTGGAAAATGCCAGGTGATACGGGAAGATTTCAGTTAGATTACATCATGGTCAGACAGAGATTCCGAAATCAGATACTGGATTGTAAGGCGTACGCAGGAGCACACATAGACTCAGATCACAATATAGTAGTGATGAAGAGTAGGCTGAAATTTCAGACATTAGTCAAGAAGAATTAATACGCAAAGAAGTGATATACGGAAGCACTAAGGAATGACAAGATACGGTTGCGGTTCTCTAAGTCTACAGATAAAGCAATAAGGAATAGCTCAGTAGGCAGTGCAGTCGAAGAGGAATGGACATCTCTAAAAAGGGCCATCTCAGAAGTTGGGAAGGAAACCATAGGTACAAAGAAGGTAACTGCGAAGAAACCATGGGTAACAGAAAAATCTTCAATTGATCAATGAAAGGAGTAAATACAAAAATGTACCGGGAAAGTCAGGAATACAGAAATAGAAGTCACAGGGAAGATAAGACGAAATGGCTGCAGGAAGAATGTGAAGACATCGAGAAGGAAATGATTGTAGGAAGGACAGACTCTGCATGCAGGAAAGTCAAAGCAGACTTCGGTGACATTAAAAGCAAGGGTGGTAACATTAAGAGTGCAACGGGTATTCCACTGTTAAATGCAGAGGAGAGAGCGGATAGGCGGAAAGAATACACTGAAAGCCTGTATGATGGGGAAGGTTTGTCTGACGTAATAGAGTAAGAAACAGGAGTCGATTTAGAAGAGGTAGGGGATCCAGTATTAGAATCAGAATTTAAATGAGCTTTGGAGGACTTACGGTCAAATAAGGCAGAAGGGATTGATAACATTCCATCAGAATTTCTAAAATCGTTGGGGGAAGTGGCAACAAAACGACTATTCACGTTGGTGTGTAGAATATATGAGGCTGGCGACATACCATCTGACTTTCGGAAAAGCATCATTCACACAATTCAGAAGACGGCAAGAGCTGACAAGTGCGAGAATTATCGCGCAATCAGCTTAACAGCTCATGCATCGAAGCTGCTTACAAGAATAACATAGAGAAGAATGGAAAAGAAAATTGAGAATGCGCTAGATAACGATCAGTTTGGCTTTAGGAAAAGTAAAGGGACGAGAGAGGCAATTCTGACGTTACGGCTAATAATGGAAGCAAGGCTAAAGAAAAATCAAGACACTTTCATAGAATTTGTCGACCTGGAAAAAGCGTTCGACAATATAAAATGGTGCAAGCTGTTCGAGATTCCGAAAAAAGTAGGGGTAAGCTATAGGGAGAGACGGGTCATATACAATATATACAAAAGCCAAGAGGGAGTAATAAGAGTGGACGACCAAGAGCGAGGTGCTAGTATTAAAAACGGTGTAAGACAAGGATGTAGTCTTTCACCCCTACTGATCAATCTGTACATCGAGGAAGCAACGATGGAAATAAAAGAAAGGTTCAGGAGTGGAATTAAAATTTAAGGTGAAAGGATATCAATAATACGATTCGCTGATGACATTGCTATCCTGAGTGAAAGTGAAGAAGAATGACGTGATCTGCTGAACGGAATGTACAGTCTAATTAGTACAGAATATGGATTGAGAGTAAATCGAAGAAAAACGAAGCTAATGAGAAGTAATAGAAATGAGAACAGCGAGAAACTTAACATCGGGGCTGACTATCAGGAAGTTAAGGAATTCTGCTACCTAGGCAGTAAAATAACCAATGACGGACGGAGAAAGGAGGACATCAAAAGCAGACGAACGTGGCCAAGAGATGTCTATTAATAGCAAATATCGGCGTTAATTCGAGGAAGAAATTTCTGAAAATATACGTCTGGAGTATGGTAGTGAAACATGGACTGTGGGAAAACCGCAACAGAAGAGAGTCGAATCATTTGAGATGTGGTGCTACAGATGAATTTTGAAAATTAGGTGAACTGGTAAGGTAAGAAATGAGGAGGTTCTGCGCAGAATCGGCGAGGAAAGGAATATGTGGAAAACACTGATAAGGAGAAGTGACAGGACGATAGGACATCTGTTACGACATGAGGGAATGACTTCCATGGTACTAGAGGGAGCTGCAGAGGGCAAAATCTGTAGAGAAAGAGATTGGAATACATCCAGCAAATAATTGAGGACGTAGGCTGCAAGTGCTACTCTGAGATGAAGAAGTAGGCACAGGAGAGGAAATCGTAGCGGGCCGCATCAAAGAAGTCAGAAGATCGATGAAGAAAAAATTATCTGCAGCTGAAGGCATATAATTCGCACACATAACAAGGAGAAGGGATCCGAGCGCATATGCTTGAGAGATACCGCAATTTACCAGCCGAAAACTTTGACTGTTGTTTTCATTGGCATACCAGTTTTACAGTGGATTCCATAAATGAAGTTCCAGTTTCAAAACGCTGTATAATTAAAACTACTGCACACAATGACATCAAATTTGTACAGCGTATTAATGCAACAAGGGGAAACGTCATGAAACAAAAGAAAAAAAAGCGAAAACTTTACCAGCAGATGACGCTGTAAGCGTCTTAACGTATGTTGGGTCTGGAAAAAAGTGACAGATGGTTTTCAATGGTTTGAGTTGCTCGTAGCACCATCCGTAGTGTTCAATGTGCATGACTGCAGAAATTCGGCAGTCAACAACTGTGACACTGTTGGTTAGGAATGCCCATCCATCAAGGCAATACCGTACCCCATCGGACAGGAATAATCGGTTCTTAATTGTCATGAGACCAAACACTGTATATAAAGCAAATTAACATCGGTTTTTAATTATCCTGGACGAAACACCACATTAAAAGCCATCTGAAATATGTTTCTAATTGTCAGGAAACTGGCACAAGACATGTTAAATATGGTGTCCACCGTTCTCAGCCACATGATGAAATCGAAAAACAGCATTTCCGACAACATGTCTCGTTGGCCTTCAATTCAGCTACGTTCGTAGTTAAAGCACTGAACACAACATCTTTCAACATCTTTCACAAACTCTCACAACCAAAAGTCACTTGTATTAAGGTCAGGTGATCTGGAAGGCCAGGCTGTAGGGAAATGATGACTGATAATTCTAGCATTTCCGAAGTGCCTCACCAGTAGCCAATTGAATGGCTGTCAAATCTACGGAGGAGCGTCATTTCGATTTATAAAAATCCTGTCCACACGTCCACGCTGTTGAAGAGCTGGTATGTAGTTGGCGCACTAAAGACTCTCATAATTTTTACCAGACGGTGTACATAATAGGTCCCGCAAAACTCATCTGATCCTACGATAAACGATGCCATCAACCCGCACCATACAGTTACTTTTGCAGAATGAAGTGTTGCCAGTTAATGTGGGTGCAGATTTTTCGTTGCCCATGTTCGTCAGTTCTGCGTACTGGCATGCCCTCTGAATGAAAATGGGCATCGCTATCCACAGAACGTACCTTGCCCGTATGTTGTCCACTTCCATGGTAGCAAGAGATTCCTGAGCGAACGTTTGTTTAGCTGGTGGGTCAGATGCAAGCAACTCCGGAATATAGGTGATTTTGTATCGATATAAATGGAGGATGTTTTGTAGAATTTTATGCACCGTGGTCGCAGGTGTATCCAAAATTCTGACAGATCCCCTTGCACTGCATGTTTGCACACCACCCGAACGACTCCTCCTGCAATTCTGTGGTCCCGTTGTCAACGGCCGTTCAACTGCTGTTCTCTCTTCGCCACACTGGATTTCAAAATAACGTGTTTTTCTCGAATCTTATAATCATTTTCTCTAGGCCCATAGTAGACATCGGGCGAATGCATTTTTTCATATCCTTCAGTGTCAGAACTTCTGCTGGGCTACTGGCGCACAGTAACCGACTTTTGAAAGAGCTTTATCATCCACGCGTAATTGTTCATGGGAACAGTCTTGTTGGACGTTTCTGACTCCGTATGCCGCGCATCTGTTGGTCTGCGTCTTCTGAAGCTTACAGCGCCGTATATCGATCAAATTTTCATTAACTTTTTTTTATTCCATGACGCATTCCCCTGCGTCATCATTTTCTGTTCAAAATTGACGTCATTCTGAGTAGTCGTGTTCTTTCTACGGCGTTTTGGAACTGGAACTATAATTATGTACACACAGGTTATTGACTTTCCCCAGTTACTTAAGGTTCTCAGCTGTTTTAACCCTTCACAAATCATTTACAGAAGAATGGAGAAACTGGTAGAAGCCTGCCTCGGGGATGATCAGTTTGCATTCCCGAGAAATGTAGGAACACGCGAGGTAATACTGTCCCTGCTATTTCTCATAGAAGATACGTTAAGGAAAGCAAACCTACGTTTATAGCATTTGTAGAAATACAGAAAGCTGTTGACAATGCTAACTGGAATATTCTTTTTCAACTTCTAAAGGTGGCAGGGGTAAAATACAGGGAGCGAAAGGCTATTTACAATTTGTACACAAATAGGAGGGCAGTTATTAGACTCGAGGGGCACGAAAGGGAAGCAGTGGTTGAGAAGAGAGTGAGATACGGTTGTAGCCTATTCCCGATGTTATTCAGTCTGTATATTAAGCAAGCTATAAAGGAAACAAAAGAAGAAATTTGGACAGGAATTGAAGTCCAGGGAGAAGAAATAAAAACCTCGAGGTTTGCCGATGACTTTGCAATTTTGGCAGAGACGGCAAACGATTTGGAAGAATAGTTGAACGGAATGGACAGTATATTGATAGGAGGATATAAGACGAACAACAGCAAAAGCAAAACGAGCATAATGGACTACAGTCGAAGTGAATCAGGTGATGCTAAGGAAATGAGATATTTAAAATAATAAATGAGTTTCGCTATTTGAGGAGCAAATTAACTGATGATGATCGAAGTAGGGAGGATATAAAATGCAGACTGACAATGACAAGAAAAGCGTTTCTGAAGAAGAGAAATTTGTTGATGTCGAGCATAGATTTAAGTGTCAGGAAATCCTTTCTGTAAGTATTTGTATGGAAATGGTTCAAATGGCTCTGAGCACTATGGGACTCAACTGCTGAGGTCATTAGTCCCCTAGAACTTAGAACTAGTTAAACCTAACTAACCTAAGGACATCACAAACATCCATGCCCGAGGCAGGATTCGAACCTGCTACCGTAGCGGTCTTGCGGTTCCAGACTGCAGCGCCTTTAACCGCACGGCCACTTCGGCCGGCATTTGTATGGAGTGTAGCCATGTATGGAAGTGAAACATGGACGATAACTAGTTTAGGCAAGAAGAGAATAGAAGCTTTCGAAATGTGGAGCTACAGAAGAATGCTCAAGATTAGATGGGTAGATCACGTAATTAATGAGGAGGTACTGAATAGAATTTGGGAGAAGAGAAATTTGTGGTAGAGCCCGACCAAAAGAAGGGATCGGTTGGTAGGGCACATTGTGAGACATCAAGGGATCACCAGTTTAGTACTGCAGGAAAGCATGGGGGGGGGGGGGGAAATCGTAGAGGGACACCAAGAGATAAATACAGTAAGCAGATTCAGAAGAATGTAGGCGCAGAAGTTACTCGGAGATGAAGAGGCTTGTAGAGGATAGAGTACCATGGAGAGCTGCGTCAAACCAGTCTTCGGACTGAAGACCACAACAGAAACAACCATAGATAACCACCTATTTTTCCTAGTGTTGTGGCAACAGAGGTAGATGCCTTTTGGGTATCTAGGAACAAACTTTTGATACATTTCTGCTAAAATTTTACTTTTGTCGTATGATCTGTAAAGATGGCCGCTGTTGCTGCTGCCGTGTTAACATAACTAGCTCCGTGTCTTCTTCTTCTTACTGTCAGTACTCACGCTTTGCAACAGTTTCTACTATTTTGTATTTTTTATGTTTATTTGCAAATTATATCTGCTATGTTTCTTGTCTCTATGTTTATTCATAGACTTAGACTTCCTTTTTACAGGTAGGTAGTAAATGTTCTTTCTTTTATGTATTCAGAGACCTACCGGCCACCACCTGGCTAGTTCAATAATACACTCCTGGAAATTGAAATAAGAACACCGTGAATTCATTGTCCCAGGAAGGGGAAACTTTATTGACATATTCCTGGGGTCAGATACATCACATGATCACACTGACAGAACCACAGGCACATAGACACAGGCAACAGAGCATGCACAATGTCGGCACTAGTACAGTGTATATCCACCTTTCGCAGCAATGCAGGCTGCTATTCTCCCATGGAGACGATCGTAGAGATGCTGGATGTAGTCCTGTGGAACGGCTTGCCATGCCATTTCCACCTGGCGCCTCAGTTGGACCAGCGTTCGTGCTGGACGTGCAGACCGCGTGAGACGACGCTTCATCCAGTCCCAAACATGCTCAATGGGGGACAGATCCGGAGATCTTGCTGGCCAGGGTAGTTGACTTACACCTTCTAGAGCACGTTGGGTGGCACGGGATACATGCGGACGTGCATTGTCCTGTTGGAACAGCAACTTCCCTTGCCGGTCTAGGAATGGTAGAACGATGGGTTCGATGACGGTTTGGATGTACCGTGCACTATTCAGTGTCCCCTCGACGATCACCAGTGGTGTACGGCCAGTGTAGGAGATCGCTCCCCACACCATGATGCCGGGTGTTGGCCCTGTGTGCCTCGGTCGTATGCAGTCCTGATTGTGACGCTCACCTGCACGGCGCCAAACACGCATACGACCATCATTGGCACCAAGGCAGCAGCGACTCTCATCGCTGAAGACGACACGTCTCCATTCGTCCCTCCATTCACGCCTGTCGCGACACCACTGGAGGCGGGCTGCACGATGTTGGGGCGTGAGCGGAAGACGGCCTAACGGTGTGCGGGACCGTAGCCCAGCTTCATGGAGACGGTTGCGAATGGTCCTCGCCGATACCCCAGGAGCAACAGTGTCCCTAATTTGCTGGGAAGTGGCGGTGCGGTCCCCTACGGCACTGCGTAGGATCCTACGGTCTTGGCGTGCATCCGTGCGTCGCTGCGGTTCGGTCCCAGGTCGACGGGCACGTGCACCTTCCGCCGACCACTGGCGACAACATCGATGTACTGTGGAGACCTCACGCCCCACGTGTTGAGCAATTCGGCGGTACGTCCACCCGGCCTCCCGCATGCCCACTATACGCCCTCGCTCAAAGTCCGTCAACTGCACATACGGTTCACGTCCACGCTGTCGCGGCATGCTACCAGTGTTAAAGACTGCGATGGAGCTCCGTATGCCACGGCAAACTGGCTGACACTGACGGCGGCGGTGCACAAATGCTGCGCAGCTAGCGCCATTCGACGGCCAACACCGCGGTTCCTGGTGTGTCCGCTGTGCCGTGCGTGTGATCATTGCTTGTACAGCCCTCTCGCAGTGTCCGGAGCAAGTATGGTTGGTCTGACACACCGGTGTCAATGTGTTCTTTTTTCCATTTCCAGGAGTGTATATACAGTGAACTTCTTGGCCCTGTGACTTTCTCTATTCTTGGGAGCGCATAGATAAGAATGTGACTACATACCGATAAAACCACAAATAATGAGGAGCATCCACTTACGCATTGCAAATACCATAGGGCCATTCTATAAAACTACTGTGACAATGAACTCACTCCTGGTAAACAAAGTTATATAAATACATATATCTGCTGGTTTTTGTAATGTTTCATTTTAATTTCTGCCTGAAGTCTGAAAGTTACCCCAAATACCTGGGATGCTCTTCTCCCACCTACTTAGTTTCCTTGTTTCTTATTGCTATGTTTTCTTAGAGTCACCAACTCGCAAGAATTAAAACGATTTCATTTATTAAGCTAAAATTTAAACTTTATTGTACTGTACGTCCTAGACCTATATCTTAATTTACATCTACATGGATGCTTTGCAAATCACACTTAAGTGCCTGGCAGAGGGTTCATCGAACAACCTTCACAATAATTCCCTATTATTCCATTCTCGTACAGCGTGCGGAAAAAACGAACATTTATATCATTCCGTGCCAGCTCAGATTGTTTTACTATACGATAGTTTCTCCCTATGTAGTTCGACGTCAACTAAACATTTTAGCATTCGAAGGAGAATGCTGGTGATTGAAATTTCGTGAGAAGATCCAGCCGCAACGAGAAGCGCCTTTGTTCTAATAACATCCACCCAAAATCATGTATCATGTCAGTGACACTCTCTCCTCTATTTCGCGATAATACGAAACGTGCTGCTCTTCTTTGAACTTAGTGGGAAACGCCAGACATGATTTCGTTTTTACTCGATGACTTTCCGTTCATTTACAACCTGTGACCTCTCCGACAGCAAATCACGAATCCAGTCACATAACTGAGACGACATTCCATAAGCACACAATTTCACTACAAGCAGCTCGCGTGGCACCGTGCCAAAAGCCTTTCGGAAATCTAGAAATACGTAATCCAACAATAAATAATGATCAGAAATAATGGAGTTTCCATAACTTTACTTAGAATCGCGATCCACTATCCGCTAGCAGAATGCCAATAGTTGGCTTTCACTGTAAGCAGAAAATCTGATGATATATGCACCGTTTTGCAGTCAATTTTTGAGAAAATTAGATGCTCTATTAGTAAAACCCAGTGCTACCAGCAATGGCAGGAAATAAACGACTGCAAAAAATTTTTTTTCTCTGTGATAATGTTGATCAATTCATAGATGAAAAACTTATTTTTGTAACTCTCAGGACGAACAACAACCTCGACACCTCTTACTTCACATCAACGGTAATATTTGGAATTGCAAATGACGCTGCAGTCGAAAAATGCGCTTTAGATGCCATTGTTCCTTTCACCTCAAGAAAATCAGACCGTGTAATGGATAAAAGAAGAAAAATTACATTACGTGCAATTCTGCCGAGACCAGCGGTGGTATTACCTCTCCCTGATCCGCCCCCCCCCCCCCCCCCGTACGAGAACTTTGAGGAGAATTTTCGTTCAGAGCGAATTTACATTCCTTTCCCTTTGTCTCTGAGCGTCCCTGGAATTCGTTTTATCAAGTAGCTTGCTCCACCAATCTCCTGTTAAGAGGATTTCCTGTACAGAAGGGTAGTTTGGCATCTGCGTTTTTATTCTGTTTGCCATATCAATGATTTCTCTTATTTTATGTGTCATACTCGTCCAAAAGACATCACAGTTGCTGCCTCTTGCTTCCTTTAAATATTTTTTATCTATTTTTTTGCGACAAAAATTCTCTCACATGAGCTGTTGTATTCAGTGTTGATTTGCTTCGATGAAGAGCGTAGCCCAGACCTAATAAATTCTTGACTTAATTTGATCCTTTTCGAAATCATTACGACTAATAGCTCCCAATGTTCTACACATGTTGATACTTATTTTATAACAGCATATGTGGACGTGAACGTTTTCCAGGAAAAAATGTCACTGGACCTGGGAATAGTTGGAAATGTGACTGTGCAGAATGTAATATGTTGGACTGATGATCCAGCAACTTGCACCACAAATTTCTCAGTTATCCCTGTATGAAACAATCTTTCACCATCCAGTTTTTCCCAGTTCCAGTTCTCTTCTTACAAACCCTCGTTTCTCATAAATTCTCAAAGCTATAGTTGTGCCCCTTCAACGTGAGTTAATAAGAACGGTACACTGATCATCTCAGAAACTAGCTGCTGTAATCTGCCTGACATCTGAAAGCATCCGCAGCTTGTTTGGTTCTGGGCCAGTGCTTTGATCATCATTTCGGTTCTCTTGTGTGTTTTCGCTCTCACCTTTCGTTCATTCTAATAAACTGGTGCGTGACGTTGGAGAGATTCTTTTAAAAATAGATCATACTTACGTTTTTTACTTGTTTTGGTCAGCAACAACCTCCTTGCTTGCTGCTAATGGCGTTCTCTTTGTCAGTTATTCTCGTAAAATGTTGTGTCTCAAAATGGCTGAAATGCCTCTGAGCACTATGGGACTTAACATCTGTGGTCATCAGTCCCCTAGAACGTTGTTGTTGTTGTGATCTTCAGTCCTGCGACTGGTTTGATGCAGCTCTCCATGCAACTCTATCCTGTGCAAGCTTCTACTACTACTGCAACCTACATCCTTCTGAATCTGCTTAGTGTATTCATCTCTTGGCCTCCCCCTACGATTTTTACCCTCCACGCTGCCCTGCAATACTAAATTGGTGATCCCTTGATGCCTCAGAACATGCCCTACCAACCGATCCCTTCTTCTGGTCAAGTTGTGCCACAAACTCCTCTTCTCCCCAATCCTACTCAGTACCTCCTCATTAGTTATGTGATCTACCCATCTAATCTTCAGCATTCTTCTGTAGCATCACATTTCGAAAGCTTCTATTCTCTTCTTGTCCAAACTATTTACCGTCCATGTTTCACTTCCATACATGGCTACACTCCATACAAATACTTTCAGAAATGACTTCCTGACACTTAAATCTATACTCGATGTTAACAAATTTCTCTTCTTCAGAAACGCTTCTCTTGCCATTGCCAGTCTACATTTTATATCCTCTCTACTTCGACCATCATCAGTTATTTTGCTCCCCAAATAGCAAAACTCCTTTACTACTTTAAGGGTCTCATTTCCTAATCTAATACCCTCAACATCACCCGACCTAATTCGATTACATTCCATTATCGTCGTTTTGCTTTTGTTGATGTTCATCTTATATCCTCCCTTCAAGACACCATCCATTCCGTTCAACTGCTCTTCCCAGTACTTTGTTGTCTCTGACAGAATTACAATGTCATCGGCGAACCTCAAAGTTTTTATTTCTTCTCCATGAATTTTAATACCTACTCCGAATTTTTCTTTTGTTTCCTTTACTGCTTGCTCAATATACAGATTGAATAACATCGGGGAGAGGCTACAACCCTGTCTTACTCCCTTCCCAACCACTGCTTCCCTTTCATGTCCCTCGACTCTTATAACTGCCATCTGGTTTCTGTACAAATTGTAAATAGCCTTTCGCTCCCTGTATTTTACCCCTGCCACCTTTAGAATTTGAAAGAGAGTATTCCAGTCAACATTGTCAAAAGCTTTCTCAAAGTCTACAAATGCTAGAAACGTAGGTTTGCCTTTCCTTAATCTGTCTTCTAAGATAAGTCGTAAGGTCAGTATTGCCTCACGTGTTCCAGTATTTCTTCGGAATCCAAACTGATCTTCCCCGAGGTCGGCTTCTACCAGTTTTTCCATTCGTCTGCAAAGAATTCGTGTTAGTATTTTGCTGCTGTGGCTTATTAAACTGATTGTTCGGTAATTCTCACATCTGTCAACACCTGCTTTCTTTGGGATTGGAATTATTATATTCTTCTTGAAGTCTGAGTGTATTTCGCCTGTTTCCCTAGAACGTAGAACTACTTAAACCTAACTAACCTAAGGACATCACACACATCCATGCCCGAGGCAGGAATCGAACCTGCGACCGTAGCGGTCACGCGGTTCCAGACTGAGGCGCCTAGAACCGCACGGCCACACCGGCAAAATGTTGTGTTAATTTTGTTACCTATCATATACACGTCTAATCACTGATCGCCCATCATCAAACTGCTTATTTACTTGATGTTTTTATCTTTGACTGCCATTTTGCTACTCGTTTCAAGTGAACTCTCTTACGGTCATACAGCTCAGTCGAATTTAGGTTTGCGTAACTAATAGGGAATGATGCAGCTGAACTATTAGGCCTATAAGCTTCGGAAGAACTTTCATTGACGGTACCGTGCCTGGAACAAGGAGTGTTACGGTGGCAAGATATTACAGTTTACCCATTTGAACGGTCTATACGAAACGAGGCTACTCTAAAATAAATATTATGCAGATAAAGCTGACACACGACTTACATGTTTACCAAAATGTAGCAACACGATGAAAGAAAAATTTCGTAGATATAATTTCCACACTCACAACATTTGACCTCAACACCGTAAGAGTAAGTACACTCTCTCTAAACCTAGCAGGAAGCCCTCTCGGTATATCAGTATTGTTTGTGAACAGTCACTACGTTTCAGCTTGTAAACAGCCAACCTTTCGTTACATCACCTGCTTCATAATATGGTGTATAAAAGTTTTCTTGCAGTTTATTCTTTGTTAATTTATTTGCGTAGATATTTTCGTTATGAAAGTAGTTTGCAGTCAAATGTACGTGAAATTATCTGCATTAAACTTCCTTTCTGTCTCTGATGTACAAAATGATTGTAGCTAATAATTGCTATAGCTAATAATTGCTGTGAGTAATGGTTAATATGTTTCTATCTTCTTCCCTTCAACGCCAGTTACAATGTGCTGTCGTTTAATGTTCGATGGTAGGCACTATGTAGGATGTGCGTTTTTTTTGTTTTTTTTTTTAGCTTTTCTTGAATCTGCTGGTTCACTTTCTGTCATAAAATGTATCATATTTTATATCAATGTCGGTGTTTATTCTCAGGCAAAATTCGCAGTGACCTTTTTTTTTTGTAAAAAAGTTTTCGTAATGTGAGTGTAATATAGCGGTGAAATTTGTATAACTTTTTTTGTAAAACCTTATTTGTAATGACAGTGTAACACACTTGTCTGATTAGTAGTTGAACTTTTTCTCCTAAGTCCCACAGGCATAAAAAGTTTGTGTATGACTTCCTAACGCACCAATTTGAATCTATTTTCGATGCCTTTCTGAGCAGTAGTTGATTTAACGTGTTTCAAGAATTCCAGAACATAATGCATGCAGCATTTTCCTTCTTTTTTTTTTATTCTAATTTCGTATATGGCTTCCTACGACAGTTATTCTAACGTATCTTATCGGTTTTAGATGAACATGAGAGCAGACATGAGAGCAGTAGTTGAGAATTGCGATTCTTTATCATGGCATCATTGTCTCCTGCCATCTTCCATCCACGACCTTCTGAACTTGACCCTCACATTACCTTGGAGGGGGAGGGGGATGACAGTTCACTTATATGTATATGCCAAAGTTATAGTATGCCAGAACATATATAGCTCTACTACTGCAGAGTATACGCTACGCAGCTTTAAACAAGTACAACGGCACGCTCTCCCCAGTTGTGCGAGCGTGGGAACCAAAATCCAGTCTCCCCACGGCTCCACGGCAAGCTACGCTTTCAATACAAGATGACAGCTCGTAATTAGTCGCTACAATTCTAATGAGTATAGAATAAGGATTGAAAGTCAATCAAAGAAAGGCGGAGGTAATGAGAAGTAGCACAAATGACAAAAGCGAGGAACTTAACATTCGGATTGAAGGTCAGAAAGTAGATAAACTTACGGAATTCTGCTACCTAGGCAGAAAAATAGCCAATAACGGACGGGGCAAGGAGGACATCAAAACCAGAGTAGCACAGGCAAAAAGGGCATTCCTGGGCAAGAGAAATTTACCAGTATCAAACATAGTTCTTAATTTGGGGAAGAAATTTCTGAGACTCTACGTTTGGAGTACAGCATTGTATGGTAGTGAAACATGGACTATGGGAAAACCGGAACAGAAGAGAATCGAAGAATTTGAGTTGTGGTGCTACAGACGAATGTTGAAAATTAGGCGGACTGATAAGGTAAGAAATGAGCAGATTTTGTGGAGAATGAGAAGGGAAAGGAATATGTGGAAAACACTGGTAAGGCGAAGGGACAGGATGATCGGTCGTCTGTTAAGACTTCAGGGAATAACTTCCATGGTACTAGAGGGAGCTGTAGGGAAAAAACTGTAGATGAAGATACAGATTGGAATACATTTAGGAAATAATTGAGGACGTAGATTGCAAGTGCAACTCTGAGATGAGGAGAGGAATTTGTGGTGGGCGGGCCAAATCAGTTGAAAGACTGATGTTAGGGAACCTAACGGGTCGCGTGTGGTCAACGCCTGAAGAGGTCAAAATTTGCTTTTAAATTGTAACTTAAGGTTAGCTGAAAAGTGGCGGTGACATTTAGGATTTTCGTTTGATTTGTTTATTACTTGTTTCCGTATTGTGGGGACTGATAATATATTTGCTGGCACTCGTTCACTGGTGATAACCAACGTGTATTGAGATACCTAGAAGGAAAATAAATCCAATATTATTGGGGTTAAAGGAAACTTCCCAGTCTATTCAATTGGTATCTAGTATGAATATATCTATATCATTTTCGGAAGTATAAAAGAGTGTAATTTAGAGATATTGATACAGTGGAGTCGATATCACGTATAATGTGTTGTTTTTAAATGTGTTTGGTAAAAGGTTCTTGAACGAATGAAATTATAAATAAGCTACTGAAAGTAGATCTTCTCAGTATTAAAGAAAAGATTTCAATTAAGGAAAAAAGTTTTCTAAATGATGAATAAGTTTAATTGAGGTAATTGAATTATTTACGGAAAGGCCAAAGATTTTGCTACTAACAACGATTCGTTATTCTGTGACGCATGCGAAGTCTCATCACTTACATATTATCGCTGCGTCGGGTTGGAAAAATATTTAAGGGAGAATTAAAAATGTTTTAATTCCTAACAGTAGTGATGGAATTGTCCATAAACAGAATAATTATTTCAAGACGGTAGACAGATTGGTATTTTAGTACAAGTAATAAAATAGTTCCGAGTTCATGTCAGAGAGAACGTACTGCGATGTGGAAAGCTCGTTGTGAAAGATAACAATTGCTAGTTGGATGTCGCATTTACCATCACGCAATATAATCAGGTACTGAAATTAAAGTAATTTGTTGCTCTGACGAGATCAGTATCGTAGACAACGAGAGTGGTTCATTAAATAGTCCCATTTATTCACTACTGCTTAACTTCAGTAATTATTGCCGTGTGAATATTGTTAAGTGATTATTCGCAGTTCTGTCGTGGCTTGGTACGATTTCGACGTCGTGTCTAGGCAGGGTGTTGTTCCCATTATTTGTCAGACAGGCTGTTTGCATGGTCAGCGGTTGAGGTTGCTGCAATATTAATTGTACTAAGGCTGATTTCGTGTCCGATTGGTTCATTGCCAGTGTGATTGCGGCGCGGGCTAGATTCTTGTCGTCATCAGAGGCTCCTCGCCAACTGAAATCTTCTGCAATTAGATAGTGTTCTGCAGTCTTAACATCTAGTTAAAATAAGAAACTGTACCTAATTAAAGGTGTGGTGGTCGACTGGCGGCCTAAGTACTTTGCGCAACAGGATACTCTGCAGTAACGGCATAGAGACGTTGGTACAGTACGATCCCTTGTCGTTGTCAGTCGATCTTGGTTACTGCCAGTCACGGAACAGTACAACATGATGGTAATAAACCGAAGTCAGTGACAAATCCCTAAGGACAGTGCCGGCCGCGGTGGTCTAGCGGTTCTAGGCGCGCAGTTCGGAACCGCGCGACTGCTACGGTCGCAGGTTCGAATCCTGCCTCGGGCATGGATGTGTGTGATGTCCTTAGGTTAGTTAGGTTTAAGTAGTTCTAAGTTCTAGGGGACTGATGACCACAGATGTTAAGTCCCATAGTGCTCAGAGCCATTTTGAACCTAAGGACAGTGCGAAAACAGGACCTGAAATTGTACTTCAGATTGTCGCAAGTTGCCGTCAGGATAATCAGAACCATAAGAAGCAACAATGGTGGCAAGTTGGAGGCTGCAAGTGCTGCAGGTATACCTGTAATATAGTAAATGGGCAACTGCCACCACGAGTCGTCTTCTGGGAAAACAGGAGGTTGATGTGGCCATTACGCAGGATCCGCCTCTACATAAAGAGGGCGTTTCAGACCTCAGTGGAATTGAAGGTAATAGTATTTATATTAGAAATGTAAAGAACTCCATAACGCACATTTATATTAAGACTGGAATTTGTTTCATGCCGATAGCAGGCTTCTGTTCAAGGGACTGTTCTGTTCTAGGGACTTAGTGACCATTAGGATGAAACAACTTGAGGATGGATAACCGAGTGAAACTGTAGTTGCCTCAGCTTACCTTGCTTAAAAGGACAGTACTCCCCCATTCCAGGAAGTGATGAGACTGGTAGATAATTACTCGCAGCAGGGTGAACGACTGCTGGTTGAAACCATTGCCCACAAACTACTCGAATTTCTACGAGAGAATAATTTGGAAATATTGAATAGAGTTGGGGAACCTACCTTCGAGAATAGAAGAAGAGAAAGAGGAAGTAACACAATGTTTGGGTTCCATGTAATGGGTGTTTACGGAATTAAGATAATTTTTTGGGTGCACTTTAATGGGTGTTTATCTCAAAAAATAATGTGGCAGACATTGATATGACGACATGTATATAGTTTGAAGTTGAAATGGTCGTCAAACAGGGCATGGCCTATAGGAATCCTATGAAAACAGATTGTGACCCTTATAGGAAAGATCTCCGCTCACGTCAAACTTCGATAAGGAACCTAATAGATTTTAAGGAAATAGCAGACAGAGTGACCTCTGCCATTGCGAACTCAAATTTAGAAAAATGACTAATCATCAAGAAGAGCATAAACAGAAATGTACTTTTGCGGAACAACAACATGGAAGCGCAAAGGAAGCAGATAAGCGGACTGTTCAACTTTGATAGAAAGAAACGACAGTAGGGAAAATATCAGGAGACCCTTTTCATATACAACATTGCGATCAAGCAAGCGAAGCTGTCATTCTGGATGGTAGTCTATGAGGAAATGGTGGGTACAGCTACTTGCACTAGACTTCATAAAATCCTCTATAGAATACCAACTAATTCATGATTTACTCTGAGGAAGGAGGATGGTGGTAGACAAGGACACCCGAGTGGTACGCTGGATTTAAGAGTCAATTCCCTCATTGCACTCTGGCCCACAACACTGCTCATGAGCCGGCCAGTGAGAAGCACTGATTTACAGGTGATCCCAGGGGAAATTGGGTGTCTTACACAGAATTTGCTGATTTTAAAAAGTCCAGTGGGCAGTGAGAGTGTTCAAATCATTCAGGTCACTAGACCCAGCTCTAATGCAACAATCAGAAGAGGAATTATCTAGATTATCTGTGCAGACTGTTTAGAGTCGGCCTAGCAGCAGGAATTATTCCTAATGCTCGGAGGACAGTGAGGGTTGTTTTCATTTCGAAGCTAGTCAGCCGGCCGCGGTGGTCTAGCGGTTCTAGGCGCTCAGTCCGGAACCGCGCGACTGCTACGGTCGCCGGTTCGAATCCTGCCTCGGGCATGGATGTGTGTGATGTCCTTAGGTTAGTTAGGTTTCAGTAGTTCTAAGTTCTAGGGGACTGATGACCACATATGTTAAGTCCCATAGTGCTCAGAGCCATTTGAAGCTAGTCAGCACCAAGACTAAAGATATGAGACTTACCAGGCTGTCCTGGTTTCTTCTAAAGATATTATAAAAACTGGCCAATGTGAGCTATAGGGACAAGTTTGGAAATTTGTGGTAAGGTCTTATGCGAACCAACTTCTGAGGTCATCTGTCCCTAAGCTTACGAAGTACTGAATCTAACTTAAACTAACTTACGCTAAAGACAACACACACACACACCCATGCCCGATGGAGGACTCGAACGTCCGACGGGGGGAGCCGCGCGGACCGTGACAAGAAGCCTCAGACCACTCGGCTACCCCTCGCTGCGGTAGAGAGAAGAGGCTAACTTAATTACTTCTACAGGTAAACCAAAACAGATATCAAGCTGGAAATCATGTGAAACGCCGTACCAGCAGCTTGTTGTAAAGGTGGAAAAAACTCTACACTTTCAGAAGATAGCTCTCTGCACCTTCTTGGATACTGAGGGGTCTTTTAGCAATACGAACTTCATCCATGTTTTGAGCTGCAGAAGAGCATGGCACTGATACCACCGTATGCAACGAGATTAAGACCATGCTAAGTAGAAGAAACGTAGAAGCCATCATGATGAATTAGAAAGTGACGATCAACACCACTATGGAGTGTCTTCAAGGAGACGTTTCGTCCCCACTATTGTGGAACCTAGCGGTGAATGATTTCACTCAAGAGAAGTACTAGAGGCTACTTTTGCCAAGGATGATGATTCAATCGCAGTAATACTTAGGAAATTTGCTAGCGCTGTTAGAACAATCGCAAAATGTAAGTTAGACGTGAAAAAATAGTTCAGAAAAAAGCATCTAAGGGTCAGTCACCAGCAAACTGTATGATCTACGATGAAGCAAATGAAGCGCACATTCTGGCACCTCTAGCTCCGCACTGAAACAGCACCTCTAGTAATTTCAGAAGACTGTGACAGTTCATTAATAACACCGCCAATTTTTTTCTTATTTATTGTTCGGTGTAACAGTTGTTGAAAATCGACATTGACATATGGACAGACCTGAAAGACTTTGTTGTGGCTTGGTCCGCCAGGACACACAATCTAGAAGAGTCCATTGTAGTATAAGGGATGGTAGAGGCAGTGTAGTGAGCAATCGTGCAAACGGTAAGACTCGACATACGCTGTAGGGTGGTCACAAGCTTCGTAAGATTCAAAGTAGATGGGGAATAGTTGTCGGCATTAATTTCCTATCATGTTATATTCTTATTCGTTTTTTTTCAAATTCTGTAATTTTTCTATTATATGCTATGTTATAAATTATGTGTCTAATATGTAACTGCGCAAAATCTCCAGCATGCGATAAGCCGACTGGTCTCACGAAACTGATTGTAAGTCAGGCACGACTCTAAGATCTAGATTAACAATTTTTAATGTGCACTATTGTAAAGGAGAACGCTATTTTATGGCTTTAATTATAGATTCCAAAGTAGAGATTTACACAAAATTTTGTTTTAATGTGAATAGAATGTGTAAAACCGAAACAATCTTTCAAACATAATAATTTATTTAATAAAACATAGTAAAACTGAGCTGATCGTTGAAGACTATTTATAAAGGCAAGGCTTGTAACTTTAGCTACTGGATTCTGAATGGTTTGCAGAGTTACTTGCCCCAATGAAATAACTAAGCCCTTCCAATAAAAAATATCAAACAGTAATTTGGTCCGAAAATTCGTTAACCCCAATCGAGCACAGCGATTGGACACCTACTGTTCAACCAGGATGCTCGTGCACTCAATACAGCAACTGTGAATATGAGACAGGTCATTGTGCAGAGATCCACAAATGTGGACCAAGAACGCCCTGTCACACGAGTGCTGCAGCATACGTTCACCATAATAATTTTCCCCAGCTGTGTGGAACACCTCTGATGTGTGGATGGCACGCCTGTAGGCGACGTGGACACGGTGCTGCGACTGTAGCTCCGATGCCCCGTCACCCGTTTAAGGTACGCTCTTCCACGAATTCATTGTCCCGAACTCTGTCCACCTCAAATTCCAACCACTGCCTCTTCATTTTCCAGCGTCTTGCTACGCCCAGCAATATTTTCGCACCAAGCAGTACATGTCCGCCAATTCAAACACGACGCCCTCCAGAGCACAGCAGCTCACCAAGACAACGCATCACGATATCAATACAATTACATCGCACATCGGCTTCCCACTTCTAAAAATCAGTCACTTCCCCTCCGTTTCCCATACAAGAGGTTAGGCTCATTATTTCAGCACTGCCGTGTTTCTTTGGGAAAATAAGCGATTGGTATTTACAAAAGCCATTTTCCAAACAGAAGAAAGCAGGGCTCTCCCGTTGTTTGCATGATGGCTCGGCCACAGTTCCGCTGATACGCAGTCCCAGATTGTAAAATACACAGTATTCGCTGGGTACTTTGCCTGTGCTATGGTGACCCAGCTTCCGCGAAGACGGGCACCTGTGGCCGCACTCTCCATTCATGACAAAGAGCCGCTCTTATTTCGTAACACTCTCTACATTTTGTCCTAAATCCGAGGCGCTGTACTTTCTCACAATCACAAAAATCATCCAGAACACAGGCCATTCCAGCTTCAATTTCAAATGAGTTCTTTCACTTTCTATGGATAAGACTATAATTTTAGCTGTGTGTTGGGATTTATTTCTGCTCTGCCTTGGTGGAGGAGGGCCTGCTACGTCTGTTAGCTTTCTTGACACTTTGGCAGGATGGGTACCTAAAATAAAACGGAAGAACCGACAGCGGCACATCCCTAAGTTAGTCATAGAGTTTACACTGTTGGAGTACGATACTAGCTGCCAACTTTTCGGTGAGACGTTTCATTGGCTCTTTAGATTTCTCGACAAAAGCTCCTAGAAGCTTCTGGTAGCTTTCTTTCTGAGAAAGGTGCCAAAAAGTTGTATTCCTTCTCGCTCTTACCGCAGTCTGGATTACACAATCAAGCAGGAAAAAGTAACATCGGATTGGTTAGTTAGGACTGTTAAACACGCGGGCATACAGCCCTATTTTTCACTGGTGAGAACTCATATTCCCTTGGGGTGGCGGAGATTGCAAATCCGATCGCCTTGGGGTAGCATAGAGCGCATAACAGATTGCGTTGGGGTCTTGGATGGAGCACGTGAGATCACTTTGATATAGAGTACGGTCAGATAACAGCAGGGATTAAAAGAGCTCAGTCTCGATGCTCAGAGTGTCAGTTACATAATTTGGGCATTGCATCAATCAGATGTTTGTGGGACGCAGCAGGTATGTGGTGAAAGATTACCGGAGTTGTCGATGGGTGGAACTGCTTCAACCTTAAAGCTGAAATGAGAGGAATACATATAACTGTAAGTGAGGTTAGTGATGATGTTAGGCATCGGTATCATGTGTCTCATTCTGGTAGTTCAGTTTTGTTTTGTGTGTGAATATGCACACATTGAGTCAATATAAAACTATACATTAAGTTCAGTAAAATCGTCGGTTTACTCCTTTAGCCCAGCGAGAACCTACACTGGTGCATCCTACTATCAGAAAAAATTGCTTTTACAAGTGGAGCTAGTGCTGAACAGTCCGCGATTGGCTCGTACTTGCTCATTAGTACTCTGTGCTGATGTGTTAGTGCTCTTCCTCAGTTTCCATAATTCCTTTAAATGAACATGCGTCAGCCTTGCATGGCTAACATTCCACTCCATTGTAGCATCAATTTCCTTAAGGTACGGAGTCCTCATGTTGATCAGTATTAGCCGCGTTGTGTGAGGCTCCTTGTCACGGCCCCCGCGGCTCCCCCTTCAGAGGTTCGAGTCCTCCTCGGGCATGGGTGTGTGTGTTGTCCTTAGCGTAAGTTAGTTTAAGTTAGCTTAAATAGTGCGTAAGCTTAGGGACCGAGGACCTCTGAGTTTGGTACCATAAGACCTTACCACAAAATTCCAAATTTTCCTCACTATTCACTCTCATATGATATCGTATCGGACTGTAATACGTAGGAAAAATCCATAAATTTGTTATTCAGTTCAATGTCATTCGCTAAAGAAAATGTCAATTAATGTTACAGATTGAAAGGATCCTTTCTGAACTACCTGCTTTTCCAGTCCCAATGTAATCACAGTGGAACAGTGTGAATCAGAGAGGTGCAAATTACATTTAAACGTCAAGTACTCATCTCCATAAGGATGTACCGACTTAGCGTTACCTTTCACAAGGTAAGATTCAGATATCTCTCTCTTTAGTTCAGGGCTTAATTAGTTGTCTTTAGAAATCAGTGTGGCCACTGCACTTACGCTTAATCACCAATTAAATCTATAAAAGAGGGGGTATCTGGTCAGAGACTGCTAATGTGTTCGAGTAGGACATAAACGATCAGCTGTTTCTGGTACCCCAAACTTAATCCGCTATTTCGCTTTACGGGTTTCAGCTCATTAATCTGTCATCGTCAGAGGCCTAGTTTTGGGTTAAAAAACTTAACACGCAGCTAGTTCCAAGAATTTAGACTGCCATTAGTGAGAACAACACAACGAGCACCTTTCAATACAAAAGACAAGTTAAAGGCAGATTTTAAATTTCAGAATAAAATTCAGTCGTCAGTTGCACAGATATTTTTATTTCCCTTTATCGGTTTCAACATATTACTCTGCCATCGTCACAACCTAAGTACTTCTTAGCAGATAAAAGTACATTCTTCGCAGAAGCATAATGACGTGGTACGTAAAATATATACAATAGTACGTGATTATTATGAAAGTAGATCGACCGTTCGGCAATTTACAGGAAACGGGTTACATTTATCGACATAGTCAAGTTGTTGAGTTTATCTTAATCAGACACTATATGCACACTTTTTATATGCCATGGCATTAGGCTTCTGTAATGAAGATACTCACATCTGTTAACCCAAAACTAGGCCTCTGACGATGACAGATTAATGAGCTGAAACCCGTAAAGCGAAATACAATTCTTTCCTGGACAATTGACGACTGAATTTTTTTCCGTAATTTGTACGGCAGTTGCTCAGAAAATAATAGCTACCAAAAAAATCTTGAAAGTGTTAAAATATGAATCACTCGTATAGCACATGAGGCACTTTTAAAAGTTCCCAAAATCCAATGGCCGATTCTTGTGATTGTTTCAAAAGTATAACAAAATTCCTCCGCGATAATGCATAGATTGTGAGCTACGCAGACGATGTTTACAACACAGCAACGAACACGAGTATTCGGATATCAACGGTCGAAAAAGTATTGTCTATTTAGTCAGGGTATCTACTAATTATTTACGATTAATACATTTTATTTGTGTTTAATTTGCACATTTAGGATTTCAGCTACTGGATCAGTTGTGAAACCTTTTTATTTTCAACTAGCCCAACTGAAAAACATTCGTGCGTCGGTGTTGGACCCAGTTCTACGACAGATAGTGAACTAGTATCGGGCAGGTTAGTGCATTTGTCTAACCTCCGGAAGCAGGTAAAGGAATTCTTTTGCCGACCGAGCTGTTCTGATGGAGTGAAGCAAGAGTCCGTGTGTTTAAAGTTGTTAGAAAACAAGAACCGCCAGTACCGAAGTAAAATTTTTGTCCGTCTCTCCTGGGCTTCTTTCTCAGTATGACGTCATAACGATACTTCCCTGTCGTTACGAAGGTGTCCCAGCACATGTGAAGTTCCATATGCAACACCTTAACACTGCAAACAGATTTGACGTGAAGGAGCATCATATCACACAAACGAGCTTCTGGAAATACGAACGTACTTTACAAGTGTAAATTCCGCAATAATATCACTGCAAATTTACAGTTGCAGAAATGTGGGGTAGTCCTACATTAATAAGGTGGCTTCAGTCGGCTCATATACCAGTGTGACTGCGTATTAGGTAAATTGCCTTCCGAGAGGAAGATTAATGTCCCAGCAGAGTGTAACACTAGCCCTCGCACTCGAAAATGGAACAATATCCTTAAGGCCGCACTGGCTTTCAAGAGAATTGATAAAGTGCAATAAAACGCGCTTTGTATAACTATTTTCTTGGGCGAGAGATGTGTATATATGTAAGGATGTGCAAGTGTGGAAGGAAATCTAACGATAACTTTAGATATTTCAAACTTTTCTTTGCGACGCTTAGAACCTTGTGAATAGTTCTATTTTCGTATAATTTTCGCTTACATCCACAAGTGCCGTTTGCATGCGTATTTCTCAAGTATTTCTAGATTTAGCGCAGATCATTGTGGCCTAATTTGACTAAGACTTGCAACGTTTACTTATATTGGTGTGAAACATAATGAAATTTGAGTATATTCCCTGACAAAGAAGTGATGCATCCGGAAGAAGAAGACAAAATAAAATGGAACTTCATTAGTTGAGAGGATGTGTGCTGTTATTTCGGTGATTAGAAAATCGAGTCAAATTCACAGAGAACTTGGAAAAGTGAGCCGAATCTCACCCCCCTTGCACGGATGCATGCACTTGTTTGGTTGGGAGGGGCGTCATAAAGCCGTTGTAACAGGACTTTGATGTCCTAGGATCTTGCACTGCTACAGAGTTGACACCCTCGCTGATGTTGCACTTGTTCTATTGAGCAGATGCATGTGGATCTTGCAGGCCAAGAGTGTACCTCGACAACATGCACACTGCTAATGTACACACACGCCATCTAGTGACCCGCAATTACCCTAATAGAAAATATCACCTCCAAACTACTACATGTAATGTAACACATGAGGCACCATTCTGCAGTCAGCTTTCCCTCAGTCACTACCAGCCGTGACACGAGATCATACTTGATCATTCCTCGCACCATGAAGCCAGCAGTAGCCCCTGTGTGCCTCTCCGAAACGTCACAACCGTACTGACAGGGTCATGCGTGGTTGTGCAGAAATGCGATTCACCACCGAACACTATGCTAAGCCATTCACTACCAATCCGAGCTTCCCTGTTACAAGAACACTCAAAATGCAGCAATCTTTCAAGAAGTTTGTAATGGTCCCACTTCGACTGTTGCTTAACTAAAGGTATTTACTTCATTATGTTTCAATATTAGCTTGAAATATTGTAGTGTAATTGGAGACCTTTGAACATAATGCTAAAATAAAAAAATCGTGTGTGTATGTGTGTGTGTGTGTGTTATTGTAATTACGAAAATGATTTGGAATTTACCGCCGTCCACTGTCTTCCATTTTTACATTCATGAGCATCTGCTGTCTTGATTATATCATGCACTCAATCTGTTTGATGATGTTGTATGTGCACATGTCGAGGTCACTGGTCTTAAATCTTTTGCCATCCGACATCTTGATAACATCATACATTCAATAGCATTGCAGACGTTATACATGCATCGGTCAAGTTCATTGACGACGTCATTTACCCTGGTTATGGGCACCTGCACTAACACTTGTCTTTCAGGTTCCACTGGCTTCCATCATGGATTGTAACGCGATTGGTACCGCATGTTTGAACGCTGGTTTTAAGTGTAAAGTGTTCCAGAAGCCACATAGCGTTCCTACTGAGTTCGACTGGTAATAGCTGTGTATTTAACATGTTGTTGTCACCTATGGCACTGGCCTGCAAAGCCGAATTCGGACAATCATATGAAATGTAGCAAAGTAACTAATTGTTAATTAAGCAACCATTGCAGTGGCGGTACGTTATACGAGGAAAATGAAAGAGAAACATTTTGTGTTGTAGTGTTAACGGGAGGCCATGAATGGGGTAGTAATGTCCTAGTCCAGTTGCTGTTATACTCAGACCACTAGTGTAGTCCATAAAGAGTGTTGCAGTGAGTCCATCGCCTGTTCAAGGAAGGCAGGCACAGGCGTGAAGCTTTTACAATGTCCCTGGTACACAATACAGCTATTTTCCCTTGTGGTCAGATATGGTCGATCGGAGTCTTGGCGAATACCCCTGCCGCCGTATTCCCATGCAGTCCAACATCGTGCCACTGGCACATCCGTATGACTCACAAATCTGCATACTGGCTGATTTGGCCATTCAGCCAAACAGAGACTTAAAACGAGCCCACACTCAAAAACTGTCAGGTGGTTATAAAAATTGTATCACACGAGAACACGGAATTCCCATGTTCTTCACAGTGGTATCTGATACTGTTCATGTTCCTTGTATATCGTACCAGATCTAGTAACAACACTAAATACGAAGAGCTTCAATACACTCTGGTGACCTTTCTAGCTGACAATGAATGTTGCAACTCCAATATAGTAATCGCCCGGCGATGGTGCGCACGTGTGAATTGTGTCTATGATAAATAGACGATTTCATTGGTGGTGTCACAAGCGGATGAAATCGGCAATATATTCTATAAAAGATATTCAATTGCCTCCATCCACTGCCAACGATAAGCTGACCCTAGAGGCGAAATATTACCATTATTACTGTACACATTGTTACGGGTAACGGCGTAGCACTAAGGGGCAGCAGCCAAAGTTGACATATCCTCACCGCTCCTCACATTCCGACATTCGTAATGTGGGGCCAACGTACACTTCCTGCCCTCCCTGACAGCCACCACACCAATCGCGAAGTAACCGTGAACAAGATGAACTAGGTTATATTTACATACAACCATGTCTTCTGTGGGCTTCACATTATTGTGAGGAAATTTTCAGACTTTCGCCTGTAGCTGTCACTGTAAGAGGAGTGTCATACGTTTTCTCATTCCATTTTCAAATGATATCATTCACTTTGTGATGGGGTTTTCCTCTGACATTAAAAAAATTAAGCCAGGAAGGTAAGATTAATACAAATACGGAAAACTGTCCCAAGGCAAAACATGGTCAAGTACTTAGGAACAAATATTCTATTCAAATTCAAATGTGTTACCATCTAGAAAATTGCGTCAGTACCTAATGTGTTACAGTGTGTAATTACATACGAATAATAGATAGATGTAATAAATTTAAGAAGATCTAGTATTTCAAACCACTTACAAGTTAAAAATATTTTGAAAAGAAGCAGTTGACAATTAATACCAATTTTATTTTCGAGACAGAGAAAATTCTTGAAGTTAAAAAATCACTTTTGATTTGTAAATATCACACGTTCAGTGGTAAAAAGATCTTCAGTTTCAAGGTAAACGATGGTGTGTGGCTGGCAGTTTAGGGGTTAAACGTCCACACTTCGTGTAACGCTTGTATAAGTTACAAGCACTGCATAAAAAAAAACCTTATTTCTCACAACAACAACAACAAGAAAAAAAATAGACATTTTCGGCGAATGTTTATAGTTGTCTCTTATGTTCGTTCCTTCGTGTGATTGTAAAATTGGTACTAAAGTGTGACACAGACTAGGAGACACACCTTGTTGTTGATTTCTTAACCCAGCAATAGTTTAAGGCCTCTTCGGTTTATCTACTACCTAGGAATCGATATAAATATTGAAAAATACTTGTCATCTTTTTTTCATTACTTATCATACACTGAAGAGCCACAGAAATTGGTACTCCTGCCTAATATCATGTAGCGCCCCCGCGAGCACGCAGGAAAGTCGCGTCACGACGTGGCATGGACTCGACTGATGTCTGAAGTAGTGCTGGAGGGAACTGACACCATAAATCCTGCAGGTCTGTCCATGAATCCGTGAGAGTACAAGGGGGTGGAGATATCTTCTGTATAGCACGTTACAAGGCTTCGCAGATATGCCCAATAATTTTCACGTCTGGCCATTTGGTGGCCAGCAGAAGTGTCTAAAGTTAGAACAGTGTTTCTGGAGCCACTCTGTAGCAATTCTGGACGTGTGGGGTGTTGAAGTGTCCTGCAGGAATTGCGTAAGTCCGTCGGAATGCACAATGGACATGAATGGATGCAGGTGGTCAGACATGATCATTACGTACGAGTCGCCATTCAGAGTTGTACCTACACATACCAGGGGTCCTAAATCACTCCAACTGCACACGCCCAACACCATTACATAGCCTCCACCAGCATGAACAGTACCCTGCCATTATGTGAGGTCAATGGAATCACGAGGTTGTCTCCATACCCGCACACGGCCATCCGCTCGATACAATTTGGAACGAGACTCGTCCGACCAGGCAACATGTTTCCCGTCACCAACAGTCCAATGTCGGGCCTAGGTGAGACGTAAGGCTTTTTGCGTTCAGTCATCAAGGAAACTTGTTGATGGCCCAGCACTGAAATCTGCAACAATTTGCGGAATGGCTGCACTTCTGTCACGTTGAACGATTCTCTTCAGTCGTCGTTGTTGCTATTCTTGCATGATCTTTTTCCAGCGACAGCGATTTCGGAGATTTGATGTTTTACTGGAACCCTGATATTCACGGTACACTTGTGAAATGCTCGCACGGGAAAATCCCCACCACATCGGTACCTCGGACAATCTGTGTCCTATCGCTCGTGCGCTCACTATAACATCACGTTCAAACTCACTTAAATCTTGATAACCTGCCATTGTAGCAGCAGTAACCGATCTGACAACTGCGCCAGAAACTTGTTGCGTTATATAGGTGTTGCCCAACGCAGCTCCGTATTCCGCCTCCTTACATATCTGTATTTGAATACGCCTCACTATACTAGATTTTTTGGCTCTTCATTGTATGTGTTCTATGTTTCGATAAATGTTGTCACTACTATGTAATTTAATATCTTTCTTTGTTTGTCGCGGATCTAATATCTTCATAATGAGTCAGCTTTCTAATACTTATGACATTTTTGTGAACTAACATTCCACAACGAACACTCGCCGCTCCACTGTGAAACCAGTCGTCCCCTTTGCACTGCCCCACTCACACTGCATGCACTAAGCTCTGAACTGGTGTGGGTCACGTTGCGGGTGTACATGAGATGCGCACGTCACATTCTGGACCACTGTTGTTTGCCCCACCTCGTACAATATTCCCCAGTGCTTTACTGGGATGTGACAGAAGTTATTCATAACAGCGTGGAAGTTAGCAAGTAATGACCTGATAATCTTGAAAGGAAGACAGTCATTCAATTGAAGTCTTCCAAGTTCTCAAGTTCGGAACCTCAAGAACATATAATCTTCTGTAGTTAGAGTATGATTTTGTAAGTGGAACTGAGGCGTGCGCCGAGTTCCATAGTTCACACACGGCGAGATGAGCACCGTCTATGCCGGTTAGAGGGTCTTTTGTTGTCTCTCCAGTGGAAGAGAGGAGATGGTCTGTGCGAAAAGGAATGGGCAGTTGGAACTGGGCGGTTATTATTGATGGTGTGTCCGGTGGATCGCAGGGGCTTCCTGGAGATCAGTTGGTCAGTATTACCATCGCATCGGTCTCGTTGGATGAGCGTTGGTGGTCGGCGTTCCGTAAAGAGTGGTGCGACAGTTGACATGCCATGCTGGGCCACCCTAGTCCTGCCCTGACGCGCTTGTTTGCTTGTTTCCGGGTTCCTCGGGGACAATTTGGAACGATGCAGCGAAGCCCACCCATCTTGTACCCTTTTGCACTAGAACCGAGCGCCTTCATTACAGCGTGTTTTCGGGCACCGAGTTAACGCCTTCTTCGGATTAGTTGGTCGAGTCCGGTTCCTTGCGGGGTAGCCGCGCGGTTTAGGGCGCCTTGTCACGGTCCGCGCGGCTCCCCTCGTCTGAGGTACGAGTCCTACCTCGGGCATGGGTGTGTGTGGTGTCCTTAGCGTAAGTTAGATTAAGTAGTGCGTAAGCTTAGGGACCGATGACCTCAGCAGTTTGGTCCCATAAGACGTTACCACAAATTTCCAAAATTTCCGAGTCCGGTTCCGCTTCCTTATGATTATGGTGAGTGTCATACATATATTCTCCAAAGACTTATCTCGAATGTCTGCTGGTCGTCGTGTTTGAAGCATCTTGCCTTTGGCCTTCCTCTTGGTTTTTCAATTTCTTCTTGTGCTGCGCTCCCCCACTTTCATTCACCATGATTCTGAAAGGTTTTGCGGCACGTGCTCAACTCTCTCTCAACTGGGTAAATTGGCTCATGTTTAGAGTAAATATTTAGAAAAGCTTTTGGGCACCAGTTTTAAAGTAAATTGCAAACAGTTGCTTTGATGATTTAATTTTAAGGCCTAGAGATCAGTGCCTAGTTCTAAGTGAAAGCTTGTCACTATGATGGTCTTGAGGAAAGAAGTCCGCTTGATTTGATGGCATTAACTTATTTCTTGCGCCCAGTAAGTTATTTGTTTTCCTTGAGATCCGCAACAATCTTTAAGAAAAATAAGTTTAATTTTTTATACGACGCTTAACTGATGCTTGCCGCTGTTAAATTGTATGTAACTGCACTGAAAATAATTACATGAAGACACGTGAAGTTCTTAAGAACTTCTGATGTGATTATTGACTCAGACATTCGAAAATCTAGCGAACATATCACTGAACACTCTGATCTACTTCTCTCACTCGTTCAAAAAACAGTTGAAAGTAATAACATAAAATGTTTCAATTCCATTCTGAGTGAGATTGCGCCTGTACTCACTCAGCAAATATTTGCAAAAAGCTAAGAAATGTCCTACATGAATACACGGAAGGGGTGTGCACCTTTCTTTTAAACAGTAGTGAATATTATTGTTAGTTAGCACGTCCTCCACACTAGGATTTTGGCTAAACTTTGTATTTCAGTAACTTAAAGCGTAGCTTTAACAACTATCAAACTGAGCCACTCAGCATCCTTCTTAATTCACTCCTCCTCCAGCTTCCTCATTGCTGTTATCAGGAGAGGGTGTGTGCATACGATATGAAGTTCATCTTGCAATTCTTGTTTACTTTATTGTTCTTTAACCGTTCTGACAACTGAAAGACCACGTGGAAAGTCATGTAAAAATTCGCATACACTCTGAAAATTATTACAGAAAAACACCTCAGCTTTCGTCTACTGATTACGAGGAAGGTGGTAAACGCAAATTTTATATCTTTTATATTCTTCAAGGAGCTATTTTCAAGATTTTCATACCGCAGCATACGAATTGGTTTACATATGAGCGTTGTTCCTTTCACGTCTCACAAGCACGACGAATAGCTAGTAAGTTTTAGGTCATGTGTTTCAAGGAACAGAACAACACTTGAGAGTAGAAAATGAAAGTAACATGTAAAAGACACACGTAACCACTAACAATAGTGGATTATATTTTACAATACCAAGCCATAAGATCAAACATGGGTTGTTTAAACCAGGCGTCATGAGAGAATTCACTGTTTTCTCAATAATGTAGCTTCATAAAAGCGTAGGTTACATTTGTTCTTCATTCAGGGATCCTACTAAAATATACGGTGTATATCAGTTCTCGATGTTTGTGGTTTTATTTAGAATAAAATACTCTGATGCATTGCCTACTACTAGACTAATTTGTGGCACTTTTTGTTCATATAAAGGATGAAAGTATAACTTTCTCAAAATACTCTCATCCAGTATGGTTCTCCTGATACCAATTGATAATGGATGGTTGAGCCAGTAAAGAGAAATATGATACGCTAAACATGGCACCACTTATTCATAATAAATTCATTTCCTTTTTATGAATTTCAAGATGCCAACTAGTCTCTAGTAAACTGTGTTCTATTTTTCGCTGCCCGCATCTCGTGGTCGTGCGGTAGCGTTCTCGCTTCCCACGCCCGGGTTCCCGGGTTCGATTCCCGGCGGGGTCAGGGATTTTCGCTGCCTCGTGATGGCTGGGTGTTGTGTGATGTCCTTAGGTTAGTTAGGTTTAAGTAGTTCTAAGTTCTAGGGGACTGATGACCATAGATGTTAAGTCCCATAGTGCTCAGAGCCATTTGAACCATTTGAACCATCTATCTTTCGCAGAACTGTTGCAGCCTTGAATTAGTTATGCCTTAGTATGCGCAGAGCTTTTAATGTCATAATGAACATGATTTCATTGTGGATTTTCATCTATTGTGATGTAACAAATGATACACATCACAGTAAATCCGCCACACTGAACTGTGTAACGAAACTGTTTAACTAAACTGTTTAACAATGTCACACATACTCTCAGCGCTGCTTTTGGGTTTCGTCAATTTAGATGCAGACGAAGTGTCAAATTAAACAAGCAGAAGTGTACCAATATTCGCTCAAGCTACATTCGCCACTTGTACGACCTGAACTACAAACTGCTTCTTCCCGCCGAGTGGTCACGTAAATAACAGAGAAGGGCGTAGTCTATTGTTTCATTTGCTCTTTTCGTCATTGGTTTACTCACAGTTTACATACACTACTGGCCATTAAAACTGCTACACCACGAAGACGACGTGCTGCAGACGAGAAATTTAACCGACAGGAAGAAGATGCTGTGATAAGCAAATGATTACCTTTTCAGACCATTCACACAATGTTGGCGCCGGTGGCGACACCTACAACGTGCTGACATGAGGAACGTTTGCCACCGATTTCTCTTACATAAAAAGCACTTAACCGGCGATGCCTGGTGAAATGTTGTTGTTATGCCTCGTGAAATGAGAAGAAATGCGTGCCATCACGTTCCGACTTTGATAAAGGTCGTATTGTAGCCTATCACGATTGCTGTTTATCGTATCGCGACATTTCTGCTCGCGTTGGTCGAGATCCAATGACTGTTAGCAGAGTATGGAATCGGTGGGTTCAGGAGGGTAATACGGAACGCCGTGTTGGCGTATCACCCATCGTGCTTGTATGGGGTGCCAATGGTTACACGTCTCGGTGACCTCTTGTTCGCATGGACGGCACTTTGAACAGTGAACGTTACATTTCAGAATTGTTACGACCCGTGGCTCTACCCTTCATTCGATCCCTGTGAAACCCTTCATTTCAGCAGGATAATGCACGACTGCATGTTGCAGGTCCTGTACGGTCTTTTCTGGATACAGAAAATGTTCAACTGCTGCCCTGGCCAGCACATTCTCCAGATCTCTCACCAACTGAAATCGTCTGGTCAATGGTTGCCGAGCAGCTGGCACATCACCATACGCCAGTCTCTACTCTTGATGTACTGTGGTATAATGTTGGAGCTTAATGGGCAGCTGTACCTGTACACGCCATCCAAGCTCTGATTTCTCAGGTTCTATGCTCCCAAATTACGTGAAAATGTAATCACATGTCAGTTATAGTATAATACACTCCTGGAAATTGAAATAAGAACACCGTGAATTCATTGTCCCAGGAAGGGGAAACTTTATTGACACATTCCTGGGGTCAGATACATCACATGATCACACTGACAGAACCACAGGCACATAGACACAGGCAACAGAGCATGCACAATGTCGGCACTAGTACAGTGTATATCCACCTTTCGCAGCAATGCAGGCTGCTATTCTCCCATGGAGACGATCGTAGAGATGCTGGATGTAGTTCTGTGGAACGGCTTGCCATGCCATTTCCACCTGGCGCCTCAGTTGGACCAGCGTTCGTGCTGGACGTGCAGACCGCGTGAGACGACGCTTCATCCAGTCCCAAACATGCTCAATGGGGGACAGATCCGGAGATCTTGCTGGCCAGGGTAGTTGACTTACACCTTCTAGAGCACGTTGGGTGGCACGGGATACATGCGGACGTGCATTGTCCTGTTGGAACAGCAAGTTCCCTTGCCGGTCTAGGAATGGTAGAACGATGGGTTCGATGACGATTTGGATGTACCGTGCACTATTCAGTGTCCCCTCGACGATCACCAGTGGTGTACGGCCAGTGTAGGAGATCGCTCCCCACACCATGATGCCGGGTGTTGGACCTGTGTGCCTCGGTCGTATGCAGTCCTGATTGTGGCGCTCACCTGCACGGCGCCAAACGCGCATACGACCATCATTGGCACCAAGGCAGAAGCGACTCTCATCGCTGAAGACGACACGTCTCCATTCGTCCCTCCATTCTCGCCTGTCGCGACACCACTGGAGGCGGGCTGCACGATGTTGGGGCGTGAGCGGAAGACGGCCTAACGGTGTGCGGGACCGTAGCCCAGCTTCATGGAGACGGTTGCGAATGGTCCTCGCCGATACCCCAGGAGCAACAGTGTCCCTAATTTGCTGGGAAGTGGCGGTGCGGTCCCCTACGGCACTGCGTAGGATCCTACGGTCTTGGCGTGCATCCGTGCGTCGCTGCGGTCCGGTCCCAGGTCGACGGGCACGTGCACCTTCCGCCGACCACTGGCGACAACATCGATGTACTGTGGAGACCTCACGCCCCACGTGTTGAGCAATTCGGCGGTACGTCCACCCGGCCTCCCGCATGCCCACTATACGCCCTCGCTCAAAGTCCGTCAACTGCACATACGGTTCACGTCCACGCTGTCGCGGCATGCTACCAGTGTTGAAGACTGCGATGGAGCTCCGTATGCCACGGCAAACTGGCTGACACTGACGGCGGCGGTGCACAAATGCTGCGCAGCTAGCGCCATTCGAGGGCCAACACCGCGGTTCCTGGTGTGTCCGCTGTGCCGTGCGTGTGATCATTGCTTGTACAGCCCTCTCGCAGTGTCCGGAGCATGTATGGTGGGTCTGACACACCGGTGTCAATGTGTTATTTTTTCCATTTACAGGAGTGTATATTTGTCCAATGAATACCTGTTTATCATCTGCATTTCTTCTTGGTGCAGAAATTTTAATGGCCAGTAGTGTATGTGTGTTTGTGTTTTTGGATGAACGAACGTACCTGTGTAGCTAAGTATGTTACATATTTCCTCCTAAACCGATGGATCCATTTCAACGAAATTTCTTAATTTGGTACACATACCGCTTACTGTCTGGAAAGTGGCAGTCTACAGGTAAGTACTGTACCATGTAAGTCCCACAGGGGCAGGGGTTGAAAAAGTGAGGTAATACCTGATATATAGACTTCATGGCATGACTGCTATATTATTCAGATACTACTAGAACTCATATGTGCAGTTGGGCATGGATGAGCAGAGATAAGGGAGGGACAAGGAACTGTGAGTGGCGAGAAGGAGATTGGCAGAGAGATGTGGAAGTAGGGGATGAATAGATTGGAAGGTGTAAATGTACAGAGAGAGTGGACAGGAGGAGATGGTCAGATAAAAAGGGATGGAGAAGATGGATTAAGAAACAGGAAGGAGAAGATTTATAGAGAGATGGGGGATGAAGAAGATGGAAAGAGAGAGGGACGTGAATGTGGAGGACAAGGAGATTGCGAAGGAAGAGTTGGTCAGAAAGAGAAGGGAGGAGCAAATGGCCAGAGAAGCTGCGAGAAAAAGGTGAAGGTGGGGGACAAAGAGATGGACAAGAGAGAGTGGGATGAGAAGATGTGCGGAAAGAGGGGGGGTGAGGAAAGATGGACAGAGATAGGAGGAGAAGGAGATGGGCAGTGAGAGAAGGAGAAAGAGATGGACAAAGAGTGTGGCAGGAAGAGATGGACACAGAAAAGGGGAATGAAGCTGGACAGATAAGGGGGCAGGAGGAGGTGAAAGGGAGGATCAGACAGAGCAAGAGGGGAGTAGTACACATTCAAAGAGACATGACTGCAGACAAAAGTAGGGAAAGAGGAAATGGATAGTGCGAGGGTGAGTTGGACAAAGAGAGTGGGAGGAGCAGATGGACAGAGAGATAAAGGAGGATGAGACAGATATAGAAAGGGAAGTAGGAGATAGAGGGGGGATGAGGAGGAAGGAATGTCCAGAGACAAGCAGGGGAGAGAAAAGGTGGTAGCGATGGGGGGGGGGGGAAGAGGAGATGGACAGAGATGAAGGAGGAGATGGATAGACAGAAGTCAGAGGGGGAGGTGTATGGAGAGTAGGGAGGTGGAAATTGACACAGTGAGGTGGGAGCAGTTGTACACAGAGAGGGGGAAGAGGAGGTGATCAAGTAGAGGGAGATGGAGAAGATGTAAGGAGAGATGGTGTGGCTGAAATGAGAAAAGAGATGACAGAAGAAGTAGATGCAAAGAGAGAGGAAGGTGGATGTGGTGAACAGAGAGAGAGAGAGAGAGAGAGAGAGAGAGAGAGAGAGAGAGAGAGAGAGAGAGAGGGAGTGGTTATGGACAGAAAAAGGGGGGAGGAGATAGCAAAAGAGAGGGGGGGACTAAAAGGGCAGATTAAGAGAGGTGCAGAAGAATTCGGCAGGGAGTGGCTGGAGGAAGAGAAGCACACAGTGTGGGTTTAGGAGAATATGGACAGATTTGGAATGGGTAGATATGGACAGAGAGGGTGGTGGATGAGATGAACAGAGAGAGAGGAGAGGTGGAGTTTGATAGAGGGAAAGGTAAGAGACAAAGAGAGGATGAAAGACAGACAGGAAATGGAGGAGAGAAGATACAAGGAGAGGAGCAACGTCATATGGCAGAGAGAGAGAAGGAAGGAATTAGAGAGAGTGGGTATGCAGAGCAGATGGACAGAGACAGAGGGATGAGGAAATGGACAGAGCTACAGGAAAGGAAGAGATAGGCAGAGGTGTGGGAAGAAATGGACAGAGACAGAGAAAGAAGGAGATTGATTGAGCAGTGGGGGAGGAGGATATGAATTTAGATATGTGGAGGAGAAGACAGAGAGAGATAATGGGGCAGAAAATGGGTAGTTAGAGGAGGGTGGAGGTGGGATACAGAGTGACATGAGTTGTTGGATAGAGATAGAGGATGAGGAACTGTTCAGAGGGTGGTGGATGTGACAGATACAGAGTGGTTGAGGAGTGGTTGGAGGTAGAAACGATGAAGGAGGAAGTGTTCAGAGTGGGGAGCAAGACACACATAGAAGGAGGGGGAAGGTTAGGATGAACAGAGAAAGGCAGAGTAATATATAGAAAGAGAGAGGGGAAGGATGAGATGAAGAGAGAGAGAGAGGAGGAGGAAGAAGGTTAACAGAGAGAGGTGTGAGGAGCAGATGAGCAGAGCGAAGTGGGAGTAGTTGTTTGGAAAGAGGGAAAGAAGGAAAGTGTGAGGTGGAGAAGGATGGAGAATATGGAATGAGCGATGGAAAGGAAGAAATGGACAGAGAGATGGGAGAGAAGGAGATAGAAAGTGTGTTGAAGGTGGATGTGATGGACAGAGGGAGGGAGCAAGAGATGAAGTGAGAGAGAGAGAAGGACAAAATGGACAAAGAGACAGGAGTAGGTGGAGATGGAAAGAGAGTGGGGTAGAAGGAGATGTACAAAGAGAGGGAAAGAAGGAGATGATCAGTGAGTGGGAGAGGAGATGAAGAGGTGAACACAGACAACTTAGAGGAATAGGTGGTGGGCAGATATAGGAGAAAGGTGAGATAGAAAGGGAGAGAGAGACAGGAGGAGATGTACAGAGAGAGGGATATTGAGATATGAAGAGTGAGATGATTTTAGCAGGAGACTGAAAGAGTGAGGGAGGAACATGAGGTAGACAGAGTGAGGGGCTGCAAGGAGATGTGCGCAATACTTGTGCTGTACACGTACACAGGCGAAGCTGTTGGTAAAAGGCTATTATTTTACTAAAATTAGTGTAAAGGAAGCATGTAAGATGGTCGGTAAATGAAATATTATTTAAATTTACAGTTCATTATCGTGGCCAGTAAAAATTTGTTTCCAGTAATATAACAGTAATTTTCAGAGTAATTCCTCCATTTGGCTACGAATTGAAGGTCATTGTCTTCAATATTATTTTTCAAGGTCCAAAGTGCTCTGCAAACTTTTGAATAGACGTCCCTTTGAAAGAAACTCTCATGCCAGTTTGATGTTTGTTGCATGCAGTCATCGAGATGTTGCAATATTAATAGCCAGGAGTGTTTATTGAGGTCAATAAGTATTCTGGTGACCAAGAAGTACATTAGCTGAAGGAATTCTCGTATGTTCGAAGCAAAAAGAAGAAATGACAGACAAAACAAGGGGAATATAAAAGGCTGTCTACTATAGGCAGAGAGGAAAATCCTGGCCAAAGTAGGTCTACTAATGTGACACTTCGGTTTTAATTTAAGGAATAAATTTCTAAGAATGTACATTTGTAGTACAGTATTGTATAGAAGTGAATTATGAACTTTGAGAAAACCGGTGAAGAAGAGAATCAGAGTGTCTGCAACGCAATGTTACGGAGAAATGTTGAAAATTACATGGACTGATAAGAAATGGCAAGGTTCTCCACAGAATCAATGAGGGAAGGAACGTAGGGACAATTCTGACAAAAAGGAGGTTAAGATCATGAGACATAAGATATCACTGAATACCTTCCATTGCACTAGAGGGAGAGGTGTTGTTGTCTACAGTCGAAAGACTGGTTTAATGCAGCTCTCGAAGTTACTCTATTGTCAAGAAGACGCTTCATCTCTGAATATCTGCTGCAATATACATCCATTTGAGTGTGCTTACTATGTTCATCTCTTGGGCTTCCTGTACTGTTTTTACACCCTGACCTTCCTTTCAGTACCAAACTGATGGTTTCTTGACGTCCCAGAGTGCGTCCTATAAACCGATCCCTTCCCTTCACATGTGTCACAAATTTCTTTTCTCCCTAGTTCTCTTCGTTTAGATATGTGATCTACCTATGTAATCTTGAGCATTCCTCTGCAGCGCCACATTTCCAAATCCGCTACTTCTTGTCTGAAGTGCTAAATGTGCTTCTCTTCTTCAGTAACGCTTTTCGTTGCATTAAACTTGTATTAGATGTTAATAAAATCCTCTATTTCTTTAATTCCTTCTTTTGCGTAGCCAGTCTACATTTTATATCCTCTCTACTTTAGCTATCATCGGATATTTTACTGCCAAAATAGCTAAACTTTCAGTGTCTCATTTACTAAACTAATACCCCTCAAATCACCTAACTTAAATCTTCTACATTCCATTTACCTTGTTTTGCTTTTGTAAGTGTTCATCTTATATCCTCCTGCCTGGACATTGTTTCATTCCTTCAACTGATCTCCCAAGTTCTTTGCTGTCTCTGACAGAATGACAAAGACTCTAAAATTTCCTTTCTTCTCCTTGAATTTTAATACCTTCACAAATTTTATCTTCGGTTTCCTTTAGTGCTTGCTGAATGTTCACTACCAGCCGTGACACGAGATCATACTTGATCATTCCTCGCAACATGAAGCCAGCAGTAGCCCCTCTGTGCCTCTTCGAAACGTCACAACAGTACTGACAGGGTCGTGCGTGGTTGTGCAGAAATGCGATTCACCACCGAACACTATGCTAAGCCATTCACTACCAATCCGTGCTTCCCTGTTACAAGAACACTCAAAATGCAGCAAACTTTCAAGAAGTTTGAAATGGTCCCACTTCGACTGTTGCTTAACTAAAGGTATTTACTTCATTATGTTTCAATAATTTATTTTATTTGTTAATAATTAGCTTGAAATATTGTAGTGTAATTGGAGACCTTTGAACATAATGCTAAAATAAAAAAATCGTGTGTGTATGTGTGTGTGTGTGTGTGTGTTATTGTAATTACGAAAATGATTTGGAATTTACCGCCGTCCACTGTCTTCCATTTTTACATTCATGAGCATCTGCTGTCTTGATTATATCATGCACTCAAGCTGATTGATGGTGTTGTATGTGCACATGTCGAGGCCACTGGTCTTAAATCTTTTGCCGTCCGACATCTTGATAACATCATACATTCAATAGCATTGCAGACGTTATACATGCATCGGTCAAGTTCATTGACGACGTCATTTACCCTGGTTATGGGCACCTGCACTAACACTTGTCTTTCAGGTTCCACTGGCCTCCATCATGGATTGTAACGTGATTGGTACCGCATGTTTGAACGCTGGTTTTAAGTGTAAAGTGTTCCAGAAGCCACATAGCGTTCCTACTGAGTTCGACTGGTAATAGCTGTGTATTTAACATGTTGTTGTCACCTATGGCACTGGCCTGCAAAGCCGAATTCGGACAATCATATGAAATGTAGCAAAGTAACTAATTGTTAATTAAGCAACCATTGCAGTGGCGGTACGTTATACGAGGAAAATGAAAGAGAAACATTTTGTGTTGTAGTGTTAACGGGAGGCCATGAATGGGGTAGTAATGTCCTAGTCCAGTTGCTGTTATACTCAGACCACTAGTGTAGTCCATAAAGAGTGTTGCAGTGAGTCCATCGCCTGTTCAAGGAAGGCAGGCACAGGCGTGAAGCTTTTACAATGTCCCTGGTACACAATACAGCTATTTTCCCTTGTGGTCAGATATGGTCGATCGGAGTCTTGGCGAATACCCCTGCCGCCGTATTCCCATGCAGTCCAACATCGTGCCACTGGCACATCCGTATGACTCACAAATCTGCATACTGGCTGATTTGGCCATTCAGCCAAACAGAGACTTAAAACGAGCCCACACTCAAAAACTGTCAGGTGGTGATAAAAACTGTATCACACGAGAACACGGAATCCCCATGTTCTTCACAGTGGTATCTGATACTGTTCATGTTCCTTGTATATCGTACCAGATCTAGTAACAACACTAAATACGAAGAGCTTCAATACACTCTGGTGACCTTTCTAGCTGACAATGAATGTTGCAACTCCAATATAGTAATCGCCCGGCGATGGTGCGCACGTGTGAATTGTGTCTATGATAAATAGACGATTTCATTGGTGGTGTCACAAGCGGATGAAATCGGCAATATATTCTATAAAAGATATTCAATTGCCTCCATCCACTGCCAACGATAAGCTGACCCTAGAGGCGAAATATTACCATTATTACTGTACACATTGTTACGGGTAACGGCGTAGCACTAAGGGGCAGCAGCCAAAGTTGACATATCCTCACCGCTCCTCACATTCCGACAGTCGTAATGTGGGGGCAACGTACACTTCCTGCCCTCCCTGACAGCCACCACACCAATCACGAAGTAACCGTGAACAAGATGAACTAGGTTATATTTACATACAACCATGTCTTCTGTGGGCTTCACATTATTGTGAGGAAATTTTCAGACTTTCGCCTGTATTTGTCACTGTAAGAGAAGTGTCATACATTCTCTCATTCCATATTCAAATGATATCATTCACTTTGTGATTGGGTTTTCCTCTGGCATTAAAAAAATTAAGCCAGGAAGGTAAGATTAATACAAATATGGAAAACTGTCCCTATGTAAAACATGGTCATGTACTTAGGAACAAATATTCTATTCAAATTGAAATGTGTTACCATCTAGAAAATTGCGTCAGTACCTAATATGTTACAGTGTGTAATTACATACCAATAATAGATAAATGTAATCAACTTAAGAAGATCTAGTATTTAAAACCACTTACAAGTTAAAAATATTTTGAAAAGAAGCAGTTGACAACTAATACCAATTTTATTTTCGAGACAGGGAAAATTCTTGAAGTTAAAAAATCACTTTTGATTTGTAAATATCACACGTTCAGTGGTAAAAAGATCTTCAGTTTCAAGGTAAACGATGGTGTGTGGCTGGCAGTTTAGGGGTTAAACGTCCACACTTCATGTAACGCTTGTATAAGTTACAAGCACTGCATGACAAAAAAACCTTATTTCTCACAACAACAACAACAAGAAAAATATTAGAAATTTTCGGCGATTGTTTATAGTTGTCTCTTATGTTCGTTCCTTCGTGTGATTGTAAAATTGGTACTAAAGTGTGACACAGACTAGGAGACACACCTTGTTGTTGATTTCTTAACCCAGCAATAGTTTAAGGCCTCTTCGGTTTATCTACTACCTAGGAATCGATATAAATATTGAAAAATACTTGTCATCTTTTTTTCATTACTTATCATACACTGAAGAGCCACAGAAATTGGTACTCCTGACTAATATCATGTAGCGCCCCTGCGAGCACGCTGAAAAGTCGCGTCACGACGTGGCATGGACTCGACTGATGTCTGAAGTAGTGCTGGAGGGAACTGACACCATAAATCCTGCAGGTCTGTCCATGAATCCGTGAGAGTACAAGGGGGTGGAGATATCTTCTGTATAGCACGTTACAAGGCTTCGCAGATATGCCCAATAATTTTCACGTCTGGCCATTTGGTGGCCAGCAGAAGTGTCTAAAGTTAGAACAGTGTTTCTGGAGCCACTCTGTAGCAATTCTGGACGTGTGGGGTGTTGAAGTGTCCTGCAGGAATTGCGTAAGTCCGTCGGAATGCACAATGGACATGAATGGATGCAGGTGGTCAGACATGATCATTACGTACGAGTCGCCATTCAGAGTTGTATCTACACATACCAGGGGTCCTAAATCACTCCAACTGCACACGCCCAACACCATTACATAGCCTCCACCAGCATGAACAGTACCCTGCCATTATGTGAGGTCAATGGAATCACGAGGTTGTCTCCATACCCGCACATGGCCATCCGCTCGATACAATTTGGAGCGAGACTCGTCCGACCAGGCAACATGTTTCCCGTCACCAACAGTCCAATGTCGGGCCTAGGTGAGACGTAAGGCTTTTTGCGTTCAGTCATCAAGGGTACTTGTTGATGGCCCAGCATTGAAATCTGCAGCAATTTGCGGAATGGCTGCACTTCTGTCACGTTGAACGATTCTCTTCAGTCGTCGTTGTTGCTATTCTTGCATGATCTTTTTCCAGCCACAGCGATTTCGGAGATTTGATGTTTTACTGGAACCTTGATATTCACGGTACACTTGTGAAATGCTCGCACGGGAAAATCCCCACCACATCGGTACCTCGGACGTTCTGTGTCCCATCGCTCGTGCGCTCACTGTAACATCACGTTCAAACTCACTTAAATCTTGATAACCTGCCATTGTAGCAGCAGTAACCGATCTAACAACTGCGCCAGAAACGTGTTGCCTTATATAGGTGTTGCACACCGCAGCTCCGTACTCCGCCTCCTTACATATCTGTATTTGAATACGCTTGACTATACTAGATTTTTTGGCTCTTCATTGTATGTGTTCTATGTTTCGATAAATGTTGTCACTACTATGTAATTTATTATCTTTCTTTGTTTGTCGCCGATCTAATATCTTCATAATGAGTCAGCTTTCTAATACTTATGACATTTTTGTGAACTAACATTCCACAACGAACACTCGCCGCTCCACTGTGAAACCAGTCGTCCCCTTTGCACTGCCCCACTCACACTGCATGCACTAAGCTCTGAACTGGTGTGGGTCACGTTGCGGGTGTACATGAGATGCGCACGTCACATTCTGGGCCACTGTTGTTTGCCCCACCCCGTACAATATTCCCCAGTGCTTTACTGGGATGTGACAGAAGTTATTCATAACAGCGTGGAAGTTAGCAAGTAATGACCTGATAATTTGGAAAGGAAGACAGTCATTCAGTTGAAGTCTTCCAAGTTGTCAAGTTTGGAATCTCAAGACCATATAATCTTCTGTAGTTAATGATTTCGTAAGTGGAATTGAGGCGTGCGCCGAGTTCCATATTTCACACACGGCGAGATGAGCACCGTCTATGCCGGTTAGAGGGTCTTTTGTTGTCTCTCCAGTGGAAGAGAGGAGGTGGTCTGTGCGAAAAGGAATGGGCAGTTGGAACTGGGCGGTTATCATTGATGGTGTGTCCGGTGGATCGCAAGGGCTTCCTGGAGATCAGTTGGTCAGTATTACCATCGCATCGGTCTTGTTGGATGAGCGTTGGTGGTCGGCGTTCCCCGTAAAGAGTAGTGCGACAGTTGACATGCCATGCTGGGCCACCCTAGTCCTGCCCTGACGCGCTTGTTTGCTTGCTTCCGGGTTCCTCCGGGACAATTTGGAACGATGCAGCGAAGCCCACCCATCTTGTACCCTTTTGCACTAGAACCGAGCGCCTTCATTACAGCGTGTTTTCGGGCACAGAGTTAACGCCTTCTTCGGATTAGTTGGTTGAGTCCGGTTCCTTGCGGGGTAGCCGCGCGGTTTAGGGCGCCTTGTCACGGTCCGCGCGGTTCCCCTCGTCTGAGGTTCGAGTCCTACCTCGGGCATGGGTGTGTGTGGTGTCCTTAGCGTAAGTTAGATTAAGTAGTGCGTAAGCTTAGGGACCGATGACCTCAGCAGTTTGGTCCCATAAGACGTTACCACAAATTTCCAAAATTTCCGAGTCCGGTTCCGCTTCCTTATGAATATGGTGAGTGTCATACATATATTCTCCAAAGACTTATCTCGAATGTCTGCTGGTCGTCGTGTTTGAAGCATCTTGCCTTTGGCCTTCCTCTTGGTTTTTCAATTTCTTCTTGTGCTGCGCTCCCCCACTTTCATTCACCATGATTCTGAAAGGTTTTGCGGCACGTGCTCAACTCTCTCTCAAGTGGGTAAATTGGCTTATGTTTAGAGTAAATATTTTGAAAAGCTTTTGGGCACCAGATTTAAAGTAAATTGCAAACAGTTGCTTTGATGATTTAATTTTAAGGCCTAGAGACCAGTGCCTAGTTCTAAGTGAAAGCTTGTCACTATGATGGTCTTGAGGAAAGAAGTCCGCTTGATTTGATGGCATTAACTTATTTCTTGCGGCCAGTAAGTTATTTGTTTTCCTTGAGATCCGCAACAATATTTAAGATAAATAAGTTAAATTTTTTATACGATGCTTAACTGATGCTTGCCGCTGTTAAATTGTATGTAACTGCACAAAAAATAATTACATGAAGACACGTGAAGTTCTTAAGAACTTCTGATGTGATTATTGACTCAGACATTCGAAAATCTAGCGAACATATCACTGAACACTCTGATCTACTTCTCTCACTCGTTCAAAAAACAGTTTAAAGTAATAACATAAAATGTTTCAATTCCATTCTGAGTGAGATTGCACCTGTACTCACTCAGCAAATATTTGCAAAAAGCTAAGAAATGTCCTACATGAATACACGGAAGGGGTGTGCACGTTTCTTTTAAACAGTAGTGAATATTATTGTTAGTTAGCACGTCCTCCACACTAGGATTTTGGCTAAACTTTGTATTTCAGTAACTTAAAGCGTAGCTTTAACAACTATCAAACTGAGCCACTCAGCTTCCTTCTTAATTCACTCCTCCTCCAGTTTCCTCATTGCTGTTATCAGGAGAGGGTGTGTGCATACGATATGAAGTTCATCTTGCAATTCTTGTTTACTTTATTGTTCTTTAACCGTTCTGACAACTGAAAGACCACGTGGAAAGTCATGTAAAAATTCGCATACACTCTGAAAATTATTACAGAAAAACACCTCTGCTTTCGTCTACTGATTACGAGGAAGGTGGTAAACGCAAATTTTATATCTTTTATATTCTTCAAGGAGCTATTTTCAAGATTTTCATACCGCAGCATACGAATTGGTTTACATATGAGCGTTGTTCCTTTCACGTCTCACAAGCGCGACGAATAGCTAGTAAGTTTTAGGTCATGTGTTTCAAGGAACAGAACAACACTTGAAAGTAGAAAATGAAAGTAACATGTAAAAGACACACGTAACCACTAACAATAGTGGATTATATTTTACAATACCAGGCCATAACATCAAACATGGGTTGTTTAAACCAGGCGTCATGAGAGAATTCACTGTTTTCTCAATAATGTAGCTTCATAAAAGCGTAGGTTACATTTGTTCTTCATTCAGGGATCCTACTAAAATATACGGAGTATATCAATTCTCGATGTTTGTGGTTTTATTTAGAATAAAATACTCTGATGCACCGCCTACTACTAGACTAATTTGTGGCACTTTTTGTTCATATAAAGGATGAAAGTATAACTTTCTCAAAATACTCTCATCCAGTATGGTTCTCCTGATACCAATTGATAATGGATGGTTGAGCCAGTAAAGAGAAATATGATACGCTAAACATGGCACCACTTATTCATAATAAATTCATTTCCTTTTTATGAATTTCAAGATGCCAACTAGTCTCTAGTAAACTGTTTTCTATTTTTCGCTGCCCGCATCTCGTGGTCGTGCGGTAGCGTTCTCGCTTCCCACGCGCGGGTTCCTGGGTTCGATTCCCGGCGGGGTCAGGGATTTTCGCTGCCTCGTGATGGCTGGGTGTTGTGTGATGTCCTTAGGTTAGTTAGGTTTAAGTAGTTCTAAGTTCTAGGGGACTGATGACCATAGATGTTAAGTCCCATAGTGCTCAGAGCCATTTGAACCATGTGAACCATCTAATTTTCGCAGAACTGTTGCAGCCTTGAATTAGTTATGCCTTAGTATGCGCAGAGCTTTTAACATCATAATGAACATGATTTCATTGGGGATTTTCATCTATTGTGATGTAACAAATGATACACATCACAGTAAATCCGCCACACTGAACTGTGTAACTAAACTGTTTAACTAAACTGTTTAACAATGTCACACATACTCTCAGCGCTGCTTTTGGGTTTCGTCAATTTAGATGCAGACGAAGTGTCAAATTAAACAAGCAGAAGTGTACCAATATTCGCTCAAGCTACATTCGCCACTTTGACGACCTGAACTACAAACTGCTTCTTCCCGCCGAGTGGTCACGTAAATAACACAGACGGGCGTAGTCTATTGTTTCATTTGCTCTTTTCGTCATTGGTTTACTCACAGTTTATATACACTACTGGCCATTAAAACTGCTACACCACGAAGACGACGTGCTGCAGACGAGAAATTTAACCGACAGGAAGAAGATGCTGTGATAAGCAAATGATTACCTTTTCAGAGCATTCACACAATGTTGGCGCCGGTGGCGACACCTACAACGTGCTGACATGAGGAAAGTTTGCCACCGATTTCTCTTACATAAAAAGCAGTTAACCGGCGATGCCTGGTGAAACGTTGTTGTTATGCCTCGTGAAATGAGAAGAAATGCGTGCCATCACGTTCCGACTTTGATAAAGGTCGTATTGTAGCCTATCACGATTGCTGTTTATCGTATCGCGACATTTCTGCTCGCGTTGGTCGAGATCCAATGACTGTTAGCAGAATATGGAATCGGTGGGTTCAGGAGGGTAATACGGAACGCCGTGCTGGCGTATCACCCACCGTGCTTGTATGGGGTGCCAATGGTTACACGTCTCGGTGACCTCTTGTTCGCATGGACGGCACTTTGAACAGTGAACGTTACATTTCAGATTTGTTACGATCCGTGGCTCTACGCTTCATTCGATCCCTGTGAAACCCTACATTTCAGCAGGATAATGCACGACTGCATGTTGCGGGTCCTGTACGATCTTTTCTGGATACAGAAAATGTTCAACTGCTGCCCTGGCCAGCACATTCTCCAGATCTCTCACCAACTGAAATCGTCTGGTCAATGGTTGCCGAGCAGCTGGCTCATCACCATACGCCAGTCTCTACTCTTGATGAACTGTGGTATAATGTTGAAGCTGCATGGGCAGCTGTACCTGTACACGCCATCCAAGCTCTGATTTCTCAGGTTCTATGCACCCAAATTACGTGAAAATGTAATCACATGTCAGTTATAGTATAATATATTTGTCCAATGAATACCTGTTTATCATCTGCATTTCTTCTTGGTGCAGAAATTTTAATGGCCAGTAGCGTATGTGTGTGTGTGTTTTTGGATGAACGAACGTACCTGTGTAGCTAAGTATGTTACATATTTCCTCCTAAACCGATGGATCCATTTCAACGAAACTTCTTAATTTGGTACACATACTGCTTACTGTCTGGAAAGTGGCAGTCTGCAGGTAAGTACTGTACCATGTAAGTCCCACAGGGGCAGGGGTTGAAAAAGTGAGGTAATACCTGATATATAGACTTCATGGCATGACTGCTATGTTATTCAGATACTACTAGAACTCATATGTGCAGTTGGGCATGGATGAGCGGAGATAGGGGAGAGACAAGGAACTGTGAGTGGCGAGAAGGAGATTGACAGAGAGATGTGGAAGTAGGGGATGAATAGATTGGAAGGTGTAAATGTACAGAGAGAGTGGACAGGAGGAGATGGTCAGATAAAAAGGGATGGAGAAGATGGATTAAGAAACAGGAAGGAGAAGATTTATAGAGAGATGGGGGATGAAGAAGATGAAAAGAGGGACGTGAATGTGGAGGACAAGGAGATTGGGAAGGAAGAGTTGGTCAGAAAGAGAAGGGAGGAGCAAATGGGCAGAGAAGCTGCGAGAAAAAGGTGAAGTGAAGGTGGGGGACAAAGAGATGGACAAGAGAGAGTGGGATGAGAAGATGTGCGGAAAGAGGGGGGGGTGAGGAAAAGATGGACAGAGATAGGAGGAGAAGGAGATGGGCAGTGAGAGAAGGAGAAAGAGATGGACAAAGAGTGTGGCAGGAAGAGATGGACACAGAAAAGGGGAAAGAAGCCTGGACAGAGAAGGGGGCAGGAGGAGGTGAAAGGGAGGATCAGACAGAGCAAGAGGGGAGTAGGACACATTCAAAGAGACATGACTGCAGACAAAAGTAGGGAAAGAGGAAATGGATAGTGCGAGGGTGAGTTGGACAAAGAGAGTGGGAGGAGCAGATAGACAGAGAGATGAAGGAGGATGAGACAGATATAGAAAGGGAAGTAGGAGATAGAGAGGGGATGAGGAGGAAGGAATGTCCAGAGACAAGCAGGGGAGAGGAAAGGTGGTAGAGATGGGGGGGGTGGGGGAAGAGGAGATGGACAGAGATGAAGGAGGAGATGGATAGACAGAAGTCAGAGGGGGAGGTGTATGGAGAGTAGGGAGGTGGAAATTGACATAGTGAGGTGGGAGCAGTTGTACATGGAGAGGGGGAAGAGGAGGTGATCAAGTAGAGGGAGATGGAGAAGATGTAAGGAGAGATGGTGTGGCTCAAATGAGAAAAGAGATGACAGAAGAAGTAGATGCAAAGAGAGAGGAAGGTGGATGTGGTGAACAGAGAGAGAGAGAGAGGGAGTGGTTATGGACAGAAAAAGGGGGGAGGAGATAGAAAAAGAGAGGGGGAGGACTAAAAGGGCAGATTAAGAGAGGTGCAGAAGAATTCGGCAGGGAGTGGCTGGAGGAAGAGAAGCACACAGTGTGGGTTTAGGAGAATATGGACAGATTTGGAATGGGTAGATATGGACAGAGAGGGTGGTGGATGAGATGAACAGAGAGAGAGGAGAGGTGGAGTTTGATAGAGGTAAAGGTAAGAGACAAAGAGAGGATGAAAGACAGACAGGAAATGGAGGAGAGAAGATACAAGGAGAGGAGCAACGTCATATGGCAGAGAGAGAGAAGGAAGGAATTAGAGAGAGTGGGTATGCAGAGCAGATGGACAGAGACAGAGGGATGAGGAAATGGACAGAGCTACAGGAAAGGAAGAGATAGGCAGAGGTGTGGGAAGAAATGGACAGAGACAGAGAAAGAAGGAGATTGATTGAGCAGTGGGGGAGGAGGATATGAATTTAGATATGTGGAGGAGAAGACAGAGAGAGATAATGGGGCAGAAAATGGGTAGTTAGAGGAGGGTGGAGGTGGGATACAGAGTGACTGATGAGTTGTTGGATAGAGATAGAGGATGAGGAACTGTTCAGAGGGTGGTGGATGTGACAGATACAGAGTGGTTGAGGAGTGGTTGGAGGTAGAGACGATGAAGGAGGAAGTGTTCAGAGTGGGGAGCAAGACACACATAGAAGGAGGGGTAAGGTTAGGATGAACAGAGAAAGGCAGAGTAATATATAGAAAGAGAGAGGGGAAGGATGAGATGAAGAGAGGGAGAGGAGGAGGAAGAAGGTTAACAGAGAGAGGTGTGAGGAGCAGATGAGCAGAGCGAAGTGGGAGTAGTTGTTTGGAAAGAGGGAAAGAAGGAAAGTGTGAGGTGGAGAAGGATGGAGAATATGGAATGAGCGATGGAAAGGAAGAAATGGACAGAGAGATGGGAGAGAAGGAGATAGAAAGTGTGTTGAAGGTGGATGTGATGGACAGAGGGAGGGAGCAAGAGATGAAGTGAGAGAGAGAGAAGGACAAAATGGACAAAGAGACAGGAGTAGGTGGAGATGGAACGAGAGTGGGGTAGAAGGAGATGTACAAAGAGAGGGAAAGAAGGAGATGATCAGTGAGTGGGAGAGGAGATGAAGAGGTGAACACAGACAACGTAGAGGAAGAGGTGGTGGGCAGATATAGGAGAAAGGTGAGATAGAAAGGGAGAGAGAGACAGGAGGAGATGTACAGAGAGAGGGATATTGAGATATGAAGAGTGAGATGATTTTAGCAGGAGACTGAAAGAGTGAGGGAGGAACATGAGGTAGACAGAGTGAGGGGCTGCAAGGAGATGTGCGCAATACTTGTGCTGTACACGTACACAGGCGAAGCTGTTGGTAAAAGGCTATTATTTTACTAAAATTAGTGTAAAGGAAGCATGTAAGATGGTCGGTCAATGAAATATTATTTAAATTTACAGTTCATTATCGTGGCCAGTAAAAATTTGTTTCCAGTAATATAACATTAATTTTCAGAGTAATTCTTCCATTTGGCTACGAATTGAAGGTCATTGACTTCAATATTATTTTTCAAGGTCCAAAGTGCTCTGCAAACTTTTGAATAGACGTCCCTTTGAAAGAAACTCTCATGCCAGTTTGATGTTTGTTGCATGCAGTCATCGAGATGTTGCAATATTAATAGCCAGGAGTGTTTATTGAGGTCAATAAGTATTCTGGTGACCAAGAAGTAAATTAGCTGAAGGAATTCTCGTATGTTCGAAGCAAAAAAAAGAAATGACAGACAAAACAAGGGGAATATAAAAGGCTGTCTACTATAGGCAGAGAGGAAAATCCTGGCCAAAGTAGGTCTACTAATGTGACACTTCGGTTTTAATTTAAGGAATAAATTTCTAAGAATGTACATTTGTAGTACAGTATTGTATAGAAGTGAATTATGAACTTTGAGAAAACCGGTGAAGAAGAGAATCAGAGTGTCTGCAACGCAATGTTACGGAGAAATGTTGAAAATTACATGGACTGATAAGAAATGGCAAGGTTCTCCACAGAATCAATGAGGGAAGGAACGTAGGGACAATTCTGACAAAAAGGAGGTTAAGATCATGAGACATAAGATATCACTGAATACCTTCCATTGCACTAGAGGGAGAGGTGTTGTTGTCTACAGTCGAAAGACTGGTTTACTGCAGCTCTCGAAGTTACTCTATTGTCAAGAAGACGCTTCATCTCTGAATATCTGCTGCAATATACATCCATTTGAGTATGATTACTATGTTCATCTCTTGCGCTTCCTGTACTGTTTTTACACCCTGAACTTCCTTGCAGTACCAAACTGATGGTTTCTTGACGTCCCAGAGTGCGTCCTATAAACCGATCCCTTCCCTTCACATGTGTCACAAATTTCTTTTCTCCCTAGTTCTCTTCGTTTAGATATGTGATCTACCTATGTAATCTTGAGCATTCCTCTGCAGCGCCACATTTCCAAATCCGCTACTTCTTCTTGTCTGAAGTGCTAAATGTGCTTCTCTTCTTCAGTAACGCTTTTCGTTGCATTAAACTTGTATTAGATGTTAATAAAATCCTCTATTTCTTTAATTCCTACTTTTGCGTAGCCAGTCTACATTTTATATCCTCTCTACTTTAGCTATCATCGGATATTTTACTGCCAAAATAGCTAAACTTTCAGTGTCTCATTTACTAAACTAATATCCCTCAAATCTCCTAACTTAAATCTTCTACATTCCATTTACCTTGTTTTGCTTTTGTAAATGTTCATCTTATATCCTCCTGCCTGGACATTGTTTCATTCCTTCAACTGAGCTCCCAAGTTCTTTGCTGTCTCTGACAGAATGACAAGGACTCTAAAATTTCCCTTCTTCTCCTTGAATTTTAATACCTTCACAAATTTTATCTTCGGTTTCCTTTAGTGCTTGCTGAATGTTCGGATGGAATAACACTGGGCACGACCTACAATCTGCTCTCACTCCCTGTACAACCACTGCTTCCCTTTCACACCCTTAGACTCCCGTAACTGTTGCCCAGTTTCTGTACAGATTGTAAACAGCCTTTCGTTCCCTTTATAATTTCAATGACTCTATCCGAGCCAACATTATCAAAAGCTTTCTCTACGTCTTCAAATGCTTTAAACTTTGGATTGCCTTTCCTTATCCTGCCTTCTAAATGAAGACCTTTCTGCAGCATCCGGACTGATTTTCCGTAATGTCAGCTTCTACTAGTTTCTACATCTACATCTACATTTATAATCCGCAAGCCACCCAACGGTGTGTGGCGGAGGGCACTTTACGTGCCACTGTCATTACTTCCCTTTTCTTTTCCAGTCGCGTATGATTCGTGGGAAGAACGACTGTCTGAAAGCCTCCGTGCGCGCTCTAATCTCTCTAATTTTACATTCGTGATCTCCTCGGGAGGTATAAGTAGGGGGAAGCAATATATTCGATACCTAATCCAGAAACGTACCCTCTCGAAACCTGGACAGCAAGCTACACCGCGATGCAGAGCGCCTCTCTTGCAGAGTCTGCCACTTGAGTGTGCTAAACATCTCCGTAACGCTACCACGGTTACCAAATAACGCTGTGACGAAACGCGCCGCTCTTCTTTGGATCTTCTCTATCTACTCCGTCAACCCGATCTGGTACGGATCCCACACTGATGAGCAATACTCAAGTATAGGTCGAACGAGTGTTTTGTAAGCCACCTACTTTGTTGATGGACTCACATTTTCTAAGGTCTCTCCCAATGAATCTCAACCTGGTACCCGCCTTACCAACAATTAATTTTATATGATCATTCCACTTCAAATCGTTCCGCACGCATACTCCGAGATATTTTACAGAAGTAACTGCTACCAGTGTTTGTTCCGCTATCATATAATCATACAATAAAGGATCCTTCTTTCTATGTATTCGCAATACATTACGTTTGTCTATGTTAAGGGTCAGTTGCCACTCCCTGCACCAAGTGCCTATCCGCTGCAGATCTTCCTGCATTTCGCTACAATTTTCTAATGCTGCAACTTCTCTGTATACTACAGCATCATCCGCGAAAAGCCGCATGGAACTTCCGACACTATCTACTAGGTCTTTTATATACATTATGAAAAGCAATGGTCCCATAACACTCCCCTGTGGCACGCCAGAGGTTACTTTAACGTCTCTCCATTGATAACAACATGCTGTGTTCTGTTTGTTAAAAACTCTTCAATCCAGCCACACAGCTGGTCTGATATTCCGTAGGCTCTTACTTTGTTTATCAGGCGACAGTGCGAAACTGTATCGAACGCCTTCCGGAAGTCAAGGAAAATAGCATCTATCTGGGAGCCTGTATCTAATATTTTCTGGTCTCATGAATAAATAAAGCGAGTTGGGTCTCACACGATCGCTGTTTCCGGAATCCATGTTGATTCCTACAGAGTAGATTCTGGGTTTCCAAAAATGACATGATACTCGAGCAAAAAACATGTTCTAAAATTCTACAACACATCGACGTCAGAGATACAGGTCTATAGTTTTGGGCATCTGCTCGACGACCCTTCTTGAAGACTAGGACTACCTGTGCTCTTTTCCAATCATTTGGAACCTTCCGTTCACGGCTGTTAGAAGGGGGCAAGTTGTTTCACGTACTCTGTGTAGAATTGAATTGCTATCCCGTCAGGTCCAGTGGACTTTCCTCTGTTGAGTGATTCCAGTTGCTTTTCTATTCCTTGGACACTTTTTTCGATGTCAGCCATTTTTTCGTTTGTGCGAGGATTTAGAGAAAGAACTGCAGTGCGGTCTTCCTCTGTGAAACAGCTTTGGAAAAAGGTGTTTAGTATTTCAGCTTTACGCGTGTCATCCTCTGTTTCAATGCAAGCATCATCCCGGAATGTCTGGATATGCTGCTTCGAGCCACTTACTGATTTAACGTAAGACCAGAACTTCCTAGGATTTTCTGTCAAGTCGGTACATAGAATTTTACTTTCGAATTCACTGAACGCTTCACGCATAGCCCTCCTTAGGCTAACTTTGACATCGTTTAGCTTCTGTTTGTCTGAGAGGTTTTGGCTGCGTTTAAACTTGGAGTGAACATCTCTTTGCTTTCGCAGTACTTTCCTAACTTTGTTGTTGAACCACGATGGGTTTTTCCCGACCTTCACAGTTTTACTCGGCACGTACCCGTCTAAAACGCATTTTACGATTGCCTTAAACGTTTTCCATAAACACTCAACATTTTCAGTGTCGCAACAGAAATTTTCGTTTTGATCTGATAGGTAGTCTGAAATCTGTCTTCTATTACTCTTGCTATACAGATAAATCCTCCTCCCTTTTTTTATATTCCTATTAACTTCCATATTCAGTTTTCGATTTTCTGAAAATGATTCGTTTAATTATTATACCACCACGACTTAATAAGCTGATAGTTCGGTAATATTGTTAGCATGTACCCTCATTGAGATTGGAATAATTACATTATTCTTGACATCTGAGGGTATTTCACTTGTCTCATACGTCTTGCTCACCAGATGGAATAATTTTGTCGTGGCTAGTTCTCCCAAGGATGTCACTAGTTCTAAAAGATTGTCACATACTGCAGGGGTCTTGTTTTGACTGAGGTTTCCGGTGCTCTGTCATTCATCTCGCAATGTCACATTTTATCAAATTCCTCTTTGGTGTGTATAATATCTTCTAGTTCATATCTCTCGTGTGGCCCATCTGTACTGTCCTTCCACCTTTCAACATTCCCTTCTATACTTAACGTTGGTCTTCTGCCAGATCTCATTATATTCATACAGCTGCTTCTCTTTCTCGCAGAGGCTCCCGTAATATTCCTGTGGGTGGTATCTGTCTTTCCTTTAGTTACACATGCTTCTATAGCTTTGAATGTGTCATCTAGACATTCTTGCTCAGCTATTTGGCACTTCCTATACAGGGTGTTACAAAAAGCTACGGCCAAACGTTCAGGAAACATTCCTCACACACAAATAAAGGAAAGATGTTATGTGGACATGTGTCCGGAAACGCAATTTCCATGTTAGAGCTCATTTTGGCTCTGAGCACTATGGGACTTAACATCTATGGTCATCAGTCCCCTAGAACTTAGAACTACGTAAACCTAACTAACCTAAGGACATCACACAACACCCAGTCATCACGAGACAGAGAAAATCCCTGACCCCGCCGGGAATCGAACCCGGGAACCCGGGCGCGAGCTCATTTTACTTTCGTCAGTATGTACTGTACTTCCTCGATTCACCGACAGTTGGCCCAGTTGATGGAAGGTAATGTTGACTTCGGTGCTTGTGTTGACATGCGACTCATTGCTCTACAGTACTAGCATCAAGCACATCAGTGAGTAGCATCAACATGTTAGTCTTCATCACTAACGTGGTTTTGCAGTCAGTGCAATGTTTACAAATGCGGAGTTGGCAGATGCTCATTTGATGTATGGATTAGCACGGGGCAATAGCCGTGGCGCGGTGCGTTTGTATCGAGACAGAATTCCAGAACGAAGGTGTACCGAAAGGAAGACGTTTGAAGCAATTGAGCGGCGTCTTAGGGAGCACGGAACATTCCAGCCTATGACTCGCGACTGGGGAAGACCTAGAACGACGAGGACACCTGCAATGGACGAGGAAATTCTTCGTGCAGTTGACGATAACCCTAATGTCAGCGTCAGAGAAGTTGCTGCTGTACAAGGGAACGTTGACCACGTCACTGTATGGAGAGTGCTACGGAAGAACCAGCTGTTTCCGTACCATGTACAGCGTGTGCAGGCACTATCAGCAGCTGATTGGCCTCCACGGGTACACTTCTGCGAATGGTTCATCCAACAATGTGTCAATCCTCATTTCAGTGCAAATGTTCTCTTTACGGATGAGGCTTCATTCCAACGTGAACAAATTGTAAATTTTCACAATCAACATGCGTGGGCTGACGAGAATCCGCATGCAATTGTGCAATCACGTTATCAACACAGATGTTCTGTGAACGTTTGGGCAGGCATTGTTGGTGATGTCTTGATTGGGCCCCATGTTCTTCCACCTACGCTAAATGGAGCACATTATCATGATTTCATACGGGATACTCTACCCGTGCTGCTAGAACATGTGCCTTTACAAGTACGACACAACATGTGGTTCATGAACGATGGAGCTCCTGCACATTTCAATCGAAGTGTTCGTACGCTTCTCAACAACAGATTCGGTGACCGATGGATTGGTAGAGGCGGACCCATTCCATGGCCTCCACGCTCTCCTGACCTCAACCCTCTTGACTTTCATTTATGGAGGCATTTCAAAGCTCTAGTCTACGCAACCCCGGTACCAAATGTAGAGACTCTTCGTGCTCTTATTGTGGACGGCTGTCTTACAATACGCCATTCTCCAGGGCTGCATCAGCGCATCAGCGATTCCATGCGACGGAGGGTGGATGCATGTATCCTCGCTAACGGAGGACATTTTGAACATTTCCTGTAACAAAGTGTTTGAAGTCACGCTGGTACGTTCTGTTGCTGTGTGTTTCCATTCCATGATTAATGTGATTTGAAGAGAAGTAATAAAATGAGCTCTAACATGGAAAGTAAGCGTTTCCGGACACATGTCCACATAATATATTTTCTTTTTTGTGTGTGTGAGGAATGTTTCCTGAAAATTTGGCCGTACCTTTTTGTAACACCCTGTAGATGTAGAGGGTAAAAATTTTAGGAGAAAACAGAAATTACAGTAACGCCAATAAATAACTCGGGCTGTTTGGTACAAGTACTTGACTCAGGTTGACTTACTATAGGATGTCACGCTGGGCTGCCTCGATACATTCAGAAGCCTGATGACATAAATAGGAACGATTTCCTATTGTGTCTGTTTTACTTTAGAGTGTATTGTACATTCGTCATCAGGTACGATGTTCTAGAACTAGTGACCTACGTTTTACGAAACTCTACGCCATCACAGTAAAGTTTTAAATCGACTACTAACCCACTGCGTGGGGCAAGGACAGGATAGTAAAAAATAGGCTTCGAACAAAAGGATATGGAGTCCATTCGTCACACATAACACGCGTCAGTAGACAGCAATGAGACGGCGCCACTGGCCGCGGCAGACAAGGTCCCCCTCTGACGGCAATCAGGCCGTGTTGAATCGGCGACCCGGCTCGGCGCGCTGAATGGACACGTGGCTCGCCGTGAGACGCCGCACTGGCCAATAAGCGAGCCGCGCCGGTAATTTCCGGTGAGGGACGCCACTTCCGGCTGACTGGCGCGCTCATCCGGACAGCGCTGCGTGCTCTGCGTCACATCAAAGTGGCCAGCCTGGGTTTGCGTGTCTGCATGCGTGCGTGTGTGTGTGTGCCAGCGTCCGTGTGTACCGATGTGATTACCGGGGCGAGAAAGCCTGTCCTGGCCTCAGCAGACGTCATACAGTATCATGTGCTGATGAAAGCTGTGGTATGGTGAAACTAAAAGCATCACTTAAAAATCGTGGTGATGTACTGGTAATGTCTATACCCAGCTGTGTAAAAGTAAACCAGAGTATTTTCTGGGTCAATGGAATCGTCTTGTCAAGCAATTCGATTACAAAATCGATTCAATAGATATAAAAAACTATTATGAGGCATATTCTATAAATAAGATCCGTTTGGTCATAAAAACAATAAGCTCATGAGAATTGACCGTAATATTTTACTACACATCTAGCTTACTTTCCCTTATAGCCGCCGTTCACATCTATATACTTTCTATATCGCTGCACAGGGTTCTTTAACCCCTGTGCGTATGTGCATATGTCATTTTGAAGTCGTTGTCCACCCATCCACCGTTTCAAATGAAAGAAGAGGATGTAGTCGCCTGATGCAATGTCGGGACTGTTCTGAGGTGCTCAGTAAGTTCTCAACGAAACTCTTGAATCTTCTCCATGGTTTAGGCAGCGGTGTAAGGGTGTGCGTTGTCGAGAAGGAGGTTTTTGCAAGACGACAATTCCGCGTGGAGTCGATTTTGGATCGCATGTCTCAGGTCGGTTACCGTTTCACAGTGTACATTAGCTGTAATTTTTGACCCACGGTCCGTGAAATCAATCAATAGGACGCCCTTTTCGTCCCAAAAAACGGTAACGATTTTTCGAATCGAGAACAGAAATTGCTTAAAGATTTTTGGTTTGGGCGAACTTCGATGACACCACTGCATTAACTGTGGTTTCGATTCTGCTTTGCTGTACGATATCCAAGTCTCGTCGAACGTGGACGAACAAATCATCTTCATATTTTCCAGTGCTCCATAAACTACTCTGCCTCTGCTCTTTGTACCAGTCAGTGAGCATTTTTTGAACTCAGCTGGCACACTGTATATGACAACCTAGCTGTTCTGTGACAGTCATGTAAGTTAAGTTCTAGTAACATTTTGGAATGCATTAGCAAGACCTCTCTAACTGTCAATCGCCGATCACAACGAAGTTTTTGGTTCACTTTATGAACGATGTTGTCGGTCCAAATACGGGGTCTGCCACACCGCTACCCGTCATGAACATACGTGCGCCCATTTTGAAATTCTCGTTGCCATTTTCGAACTTCTTTGTCACTCATTATTTCATGTGCATACACCAGGCACTAGCTCACGATGAATTTCAGAAACTGAAGATCATTTTACCAACCAACATCTACTCACACGAGGCACTCACAAATGGCGGGATCTACGATTGTCACGGCCTCTTTCATCTGCTCTCACCGCCTGGCTAATAACTTGTGAATGAAACCAACACTGCAGCAGTTTTATAAAGAGTCAGTAGTCTGCTCACCGGCATGAAACTTCGTGCACGACTACCATCAGTTAAATGTTGGCCGCCGGAGCTTACTTTTGAAATACGCCTCGTATATTACGAAATTTTGCTCTGGGGTTGCTGTAACTTTTGCAGTAACAGGACAATTAGCCTACCATACTTATGATTTCTGATTAAGGGGAAGAAGGAAGATGGAAGGAGGGTGAAATGGGAGAAGAGGGCACATTCCTGCCACGCAGTTAGATTGTGCTAAGACCTACACATATGCTTCTGTGAGTCCAGTCTTGTTAACGCTGTGAGGGGTCCACTTGTACATGGGCCCGATTTTCTAATATAATCCATGAAAAATGACCTGAAACGACTGTCGTATGCAGAAGCGATTGTATTTTTGACACCACTGATCCAAAGATGTTGCCCGAGTGGCAGAATCAATTATAAGTAGGGGTGCGAGGAAGGCAGTAGCAGTTGCCGTTGCACTCTGTCATAGCAAGCATGTAAGAATTAAAGATAGTGGCTAGCTGTGAGAATTTAATTGTTGGTGTATGGACCCAATATAATACAGTTTTTATAAAATGAACTGAAGAACGGTATTGCCACAGAGCCCGTAAATATTCGGTTGTAAGTATTTCTATAAAAGTGCAAATTGTGTATCATTAATTTGTAAGGCTATAAGATTATCAGGAATTGAAGTGATACTGACCGTTAACAAATACTGAGCATTGCCCATGGCAATTATAGAACAGTAATGAATTTACACTGTAACCCAAGGGTCAGCACTGTAAAAATGAGCGACAGCCACATTGCGTTTCTGCATACTTAAAACTACATATACAAAATTTCATTACCTTACAAATTTGTTTCAGTTGCTTTACCTTTGAGATACGGTATAAATTCATTACCCTTCTATAACTGCCATGGGAAATACTCAGTGTTTGTTACGATCAGTATCATATGCAATTCCTGATAATCTTATAGCCATACAAATTAATGATACACACTTTGTACTTTTATAGAAATAACTACGACTGTAATGTCAATAATCGAACCTCACGTATTTTGTACTCTTATAACAAAACTAATACAGAATTTTTTTGTGTATTTTGGAGCAAAGATCTGATTTTTGTCCGCATCAGAGAACGAACATCGTCTGTGTGGAATCTTGTCTATCGTAGTAGAGGATGTGGAATGTCTTTGATAGATGCAATGCGAGCCATGGCGTTATCCCAAATGATAGCAATGGTAACATAGCGTATTTGGTGCTTTTCGTAGTTACACTTCTGTATTACGTAAAATGCTGTTTAAGTGATGCACCACATGCAAAACACATCATTTTTGTAATCTTTGTCATGCTAAAATGTCGGTAAATGAGACGCCGGTCGATAAACTTTGTGTAGCTATTGTTACTATTGAGGAGCTGATTATGGAATGGAAGGAAAATAAAAAAGCATTTTTTGTTTTAGAGAGTGTTAGCCATAGTTCAGATTGGTAGATGCTGCAGCCTTCCTCAAGAGTTTGTTTTTTTGGCACCAACTGAACATAACTTAAGATCAAAACAACAAAAAATCTATATAGTGTCAGTTACACATTTCTAGTGCAGAACTTGATGCATTACCCTCTTCCTTCTTAGAATTGTATTCGATCAGGTGAAAAAAGCTTATTTTTGTACCAGCTTTAAGATACGCTCAAGTAGGCCTAAGAGGTATTGTGAACCTCTTTTTCTTTTAGTCATCAGTCTTCTGACTGACTTGATGCGGCCCTCCACGATTTGCTATCCTGTGCCAATCTGTTCATATCAGAGGAGCACCGGCAACACACGTCCTCAGTTATTCGCTGGATGTATTCCTGTCTCTGTCTTCCTCCACAGTTTTTGCCCTCAGCAGCTCCCTCTATTACCAAGGAAGTCATTTCCAGATGTCTTAACACATGTCCTATCATCATGTGTTTTCCACATATTCCTTTCCTCTCCGATTCTGCGCAGAACTTCCTCATTTTGTACCTTATCAGTCCACCTTATTTTCAAGATTTGTCTGTAGCATCACATCTCAGATGTTTCGATTCTCTTCTGTTCTGGTTTTCTTACAGTCCACGTTTCACTACCATACAATGCTGTGCTCCAAACGAACATTCTAATAAATTTCTTCCTCAAGTTGAGGCCTATGATTACTGTTAGTAGATTTCTCTTGGCTAGGAATTCGCTTTTTGCCAGTGCTAGTCTGCTTTAAATGACTTTCCTACTCCGTCTGTCATTGGTTATTTTGCTGCCTTGGTAGCAGAATTCTTTTACTGCATCTACTTCGTGACCATCAAACCTGATGTTAAGTTTCTCGTTGTTCTCATTCCTGCTACTTCTCATTACTTTCATCTTCCTTCGATTTACTCTCAGTCCGTATTCTGTACTCATTAGACCGTTCATTCCATTCAGCAGATCATGTATTTCCTCTTCCTTTTCACTCAGGATAGGAATGTCATCAGCGAATTGTAACATTGATATCCCTTCACCTTAAATTTTAGTTCCACTCCTGAACCTTTCTTTTATTTCCATCATTGCCTCTTCGATATACAGACTGAACAGTACGGGCATCCCTGTCTTACCCCCTTTTTAATCCGAGGACTTCGTTCTTGGTCGTCGTCGCTTATTATTCCCCCTTGGCTCTCGTAGATATTGTATATTACCCGTCTCTCCGTATAGTTTACCTTTTTCTCTCTTAGAATTTCAGAATTTCGAACGCCTTGCGCCATTTTACGTTGTCGAACGCTTTTTCCAGATTGACCAACACTTGCATGTGTCTTTACTTTTCCTTAGTGTTACATCCATTATGAATTGCAACGTCAGAATTGCCTGTTTGATGCCTTTACCTTTCCAAAAGCCAAGCTGATCATCATCTAGCACAACCTCTAATTTGTTTTCCACTCTTCTCTCTGTTATTCTTGTCAGCTACTTGGATGCATGAGTGTTAAGCTAATTGTGCGATAACAGTCGCACTTGCTAGCTCTTGAAGTCTTCGGAATAGTGTGGATGAAAGCCAGATGGTATGTCGCCAGACTCATATATTCTACAAACCAACGTCAATAGTCGTTTTGTTACCCCTTCCCCCAACGATTTTAGATATCCTGATGGAATGTTATCTATGCCTTCTGCGTTGTTTGATCTTGGGTCCTCAAAAGGTCTCTTATATTCCAATACTGTATCCTCAACCTCCTCTAATTCGACCCCTGTTTCTTCTTCTATCACATCAGACAAATCTTCCCCCTCATAGAGACCTTCGTTGTACTTTTTCCGCCTATCCGCTCCCTCCTCTGCATTTAATAGTGGAATTCCCGGTTGCACTCTTAATGTTACCACCCTTGCTTTTAGTTTCACCAAAGTTGTTTTGACTTTCCTATATGCTGTGTCAGTCCTTCCAAGAAACATTTCTTTTTCGATTTCTTCACATTTTTCATGAACTAACGTAAACCAAGTAAAAGACTATGGGGTGTCACCAATGGACAGCAAAGTACACTAGTTTTCTAGTGCGATGTGCAGTTGGGTTTAGGTGGGTGTTCAATGATTTATGAATATGAATATAACAAAATATTTGATCAGGTGAACATCCGCAACTGCGGGATATACTTCTTATAAAATAACAACCCGATTCAGTTGCAGGTAGTTTTCTCAATTTTTTCTACTAACAGTTTCGAAGCTTAAGGCTTCACCTTCAGATGCCACAAAATAAAATGGGAACATAAGTGTGTGGTGGTCGGGGCAGTGATGGGGAATCACACGCACGTCATACAAAGGGCTGGGAGCGCAGGACCAGGAACCACAGAGCCCACCTACACAGCACGACACGGAAGCGACTAATGCAGACCGCCCAGAAACCAGCTGACACGGCGCGTGACTAACTGGCTCGGCCAATGCACATTTATGTTCCCATAATTATTTGCTGGTAACTGAAGATGAATCTCTTCATTTCTTACCTTATCAGTCCACCTAATAGTCAACATTTGTCTGTAGCAACACTTCTCAAATGCTTCGATTCTCTTCTGTTCTGGTTTCCTCACAGTCCATGTTTCACTGTCATACAATGCTGTCCGCCTAACGGACATCCTCATAAATTTGTTCCTCAAATTGATGCTTCGAAACCGATAGTGGGAAAAATTAGGAAAATTACTGGCAGCTGTAGCGGATTTATATCCTATAAATTAGAAAATCCTCCCCCCCCCCCCCGCCCCATGAACCATGGACCTTGCCGTTGGTGGGGAGGCTTGCGTGCCTCAGCGATACAGATGGCCGTACCGTAGGTGCAACCACTACGGAGGGGTATCTGTTGAGAGGCCAGACAAACATGTGGTTCCTGAAGAGGGGCAGCAGCCTTTTCAGTAGTTGCAGGGGCAACAGTTTGGATGTTTGACTGATCTGGCCTTGTAACATTAACCAAAACGGCCTTGCTGTGCTGGTACTGCGAATGGCTGAAAGCAAGGGGAAACTACAGCCGTAATTTTTCCCGAGGACATGCAGCTTTACTGTATGATTAAATGGTGATGGCGTCCTCTTGGGTAAAATATTCCAGAGGTAAAATAGTCCCCCATTCGGATCTCCGGGAGGGGACTACTCAAGAGGACGTCGTTATCGGGAGAAAAAACTGGCATTCTACGGATCGGAGCGTGGAATGTCAGATCCCTTAATCGGGCAGGTAGGTTAGAAAATTTAAAAAGGGAAATGGATAGGTTAAAGTTAGATATAGTGGGAATTAGTGAAGTTCGGTGGCAGGAAGAACAAGACTTTTGGTCAGGTGAATACAGGGTTATAAATACAAAATCAAATAGAGGTAATGCAGGAGTAGGTTTAATAATGAATAAAAAAAATAGGAATGCGGGTTAGCTACTACAAACAGCATAGTGAACGCATTATTGTGGCCAAGATAGACACAAAGCCCATGCCTACTACAGTAGTACAAGTTTATATGCCAACTAGCTCAGCAGATGATGAAGAAATTGATGAAATGTATGACGAGATAAAAGAAATTATTTAGGTAGTGAAGGGAGACGAAAATTTAATAGTCATGGGTGACTGGAATGCGTCAGTATCAAAAGGAGAGAAGGAAACATAGTAGGTGAATATGAATTGGGGGGGAAGAAATGAAAGAGGAAGCCTCCTTGTAGAATTTTGCACAGAGCATAACTTAATCATAGCTAACACTTGGTTCAAGAATCATAAAAGAAGGTTGTATACCTGGAAGAATCCTGGAGATACTAAAAGGTATGAGATAGATTATATAATGGTATGACAGAGATTTAGGAACCAGGTATTAAATTGTAAGACATTTCCAGGGCCAGATATGGATTCTGACCACAATCTCTTGGTTATGAACTGCAGATTGAAACTGAAGAAACTGAAAAAATGTGGGAATTTAAGGAGATGGGACCTGGATAAACTGAAAGAACGAGAGGTTGTAGAGAGTTTCAGGGAGAGCATAAGGGAACGATTGACAGGAATGGGGGAAAGAAATACAGTAGAAGAAGAATGGGTAGCTCTGAGGGATGAAATAGTGAAAGCAGCAGACGATCAAGTAGGTAAAAAGACGAGGGCTGCTAGAAATCCTTGGGTAACAGAAGAAATATTGAATTTAATTGATGAAAGGAGAAAATATAAAAATGCAGTAAATGAAGCAGGCGAAAAGGAATACAAACGTCTCAAAAATGAGATCGACAGGAAGTGCAAAATGGCTAAGCAGGGATGGATAGAGGACAAATGTAAGGATGTAGAGGCTTGTCTGACTAGGGGTAAGATAGATACTGCCTACAGGAAAATTAAAGAGACCTTTGGAGAGAAGAGAACCACTTGTATGAATATCAAGAGCTCAGATGGAAACCCAGTTCTAAGCAAAGAAGGGAAGGCAGAAAGGTGGAAGGAGTATATAGATGGTTTATACAAGGGCGATGTACTTGAGGACAATATTATGGAAATGGAAGAGGATGCAGATGAAGATGAAATGGGAGATACGATACTGCGTGAAGAGTTTGACAGAGCACTGAAAGACCTGAGTCGAAACAAGGCCCCAGGAGTAGACAACATTCCATTAGAACTACTGACGGCCTTGGGAGAGCCAATCCTGACAAAACTCTACCATCTGGTGAGCAAGATGTATGAGACAGGTGAAATACCCTCAGACTTCAAGAAGAATATAATAATTCCAATCCCAATGAAAGCAGGCATGGCAGATGTGAAAATTACCGAACTATCAGTTTAATAAGCCACAGCTGCAAAATACTAACGCGAATTCTTTACAGACGAATGGAAAAACTGGTAGAAGCGGACCTCGGGGAAGATCAGTTTGGATTCCGCAGAAATGTTGGAACACGTGAGGCAATACTAGCCTTACGACGTATCTTAGAAGAAAGATTAAGAAAAGGCAAACCTACGTTTCTAGCATTTGTAGACTTAGAGAAAGCTTCTGCAATGTTGACTGGAATACTCTCTTTCATATTCTAAAGGTGGCAAGGGTAAAATACAGGGAGCGAAAGGCTATTTAAAATATGTACAGAAACCAGATGACAGTTATAAGAGTCGAGGGGCATGAAAGGGAAGCAGTGGATGGGAAAGGAGTGAGACAGGGTTGTAGCCTCTCCCCGATGTTATTCAATCTGTATATTGAGTAAGCAGTAAAGGAAACAAAAGAAAAATTCGGAGTAGGTATTAAAATTCATGGAGAAGAAGTAAAAACTTTGAGGTTCGCAGATGACATTGTAATTCTGTCAGAGACAGCAAAGGACTTGGAAGAGCAGTTGAACGGAATGGACAGTGTCTTGAAAGGAGGATATAAGATGAACATCAACAAAAGCAAAACGAGGATAATGGAATGTAGTCAAATTAAATCGGGTGATGCTGAGGGAATTAGATTAGGAAATGAGACACTTCAAGTAGTAAAGGAGTTTTGCTATTTAGGGAGTAAAATAACTTATGATGGTCGAAGTAGAGAGGATGTAAAATGTAGATTGGCAATGGCAAGGAAATCGTTTCTGAAGAAGAGAAATTTGTTAACATCGAGTATAGATTTAAGTGTCAGGAAGTCGTTTCTGAAAGTATTTGTATGGAGTGTAGCCATGTATGGAAGTGAAACATGGACTATAACTAGTATGGACAAGAAAAGAATAGAAGCTTTCGAAATGTGGTGCTACAGAAGAATGCTGAAGATAAGGTGGGTAGATCACGTAACTAATGAGGAGATATTGAATAGGATTGAGGAGAAGAGAAGTTTGTGGCACAACTTGACTAGAAGAAGGGATCTGTTGGTAGGACATGTTTTGAGGCATCAAGGGATCACAAATTTAGCATTGGAGGGCAGCGTGGAGGGTAAAAATCGTAGAGGGAGACCAAGAGATGAATACACTAAGCAGATTCAGAAGGATGTAGGTTGCAGTAGGTACTGGGAGATGAAGAAGCTTGCACAGGATAGAGTAGCATGGAGAGCTGCATCAAACCAGTCTCAGGACTGAAGACCACAACAACACAAATTAGAAAATTACTATTGAGACTAGCACAAATAGAGTTTATACCAATTACGTTAACTAATGGAAATAACTGCTCTTCTCCAGTAGCTTATGCCACGCTCACTGTCAGCTTCCAGTGTAATAATGCGATGTGAGTTGTGAATGCCTGTTCGTCTGTTTGGAACTGTGCACTATTACTGCCTTATCCACTTAGCATATTATTTTAGCCACATGTGTTTTGCCCTGGCATGGAATAATAACAGAAGTTCGATGTACAAACAGCATTGTGGCACGAAATCTGAAAGTTGAAACTTGTGTGTCAGGCATAAAGTGCATATTAACCTGTAAGTTACACAAAAATTGTAAGCTATCAGTATCTGACTTGCTTTATCACGTTGTGGCGCGCACACACACACACACACACACACACACACACACACGGTCAGATACTGATGTTGAATACTATCTGGGTATGAATACCCAGTTGTTTGGAAGTGTCAACTACCACTGCCTTGCCTGCTTAGCATATTATTTCAGCCAATTAAATTTTTGTTTTCTTATAGGGCAAAAAGACAGATAGTTTAAGCTTGAATACAACAATTTCATATTTAATTTAACGGTGCATTGTGCCTTGCTATTACTATATGGAATACAGAACAAGATGGTCGACTCTTACCGACTGACTGTTTAGTTTTAATAGCTGGTAATTTACCGGATTGAAATTTGCCGATGTCATTGTGTGTATCTGTGTGTGTGTGTGTGTGTTTGTTTTCTGACGATGAAGCAGTGTTAGCTTTATGTGAAGGCTAACAAGATGGCTCGTAGTGATAGGCTGTTTCATTGTAATAGATGGTAAAATACCGAGCTCTGAGTCAGGGGAGATAGGATAGCTGACAGTATCTCACTGAAGAGAGAGGTGGGACACGATGCTGTGATGTCTTCAACCTCATGCGAACGGTTCGTTGTGGAATTTGATCCTACTACAATGATAAAAACATTAAAATTACAAACAATATTGCAACTAAAACAATATAATTATCTGAGCACTCTACCACTTCGACCCAAATTCCCAGCCTGTTACACACTAGTAGCGTAGCGTCTCCTGTGGATGAATCTCTCGCTCGCCATTTGGGATTCCCACAAGGGATCGGGTTTGGCGTGCATCCGCAATTAAAGAATGGATAATTGGCCTTCGCATCTTGCAACACACGGATGTACTGCCTCGAAAAAGGTACTTTGAATGGATGTACAAATTATTCTGAAAGTATATCGTAATATTAACACGTTGTTAAAACATTCATTTGCGTGTACTAAATCTGTCCTTAACCCGAAGATGTTTTGGAACACTATAGTGATTTATTATGCATGGCTTTATGGGATGTTGTTGTTGTTGTTGTGGTCTTCAGTCCTGAAACTGGTTTGATGCAGCTCTCCACGCTACTCTATCCTGTGCAATCTTCTTCATCTCCCAGTACTTACTGCAACCTACATCCTTCTGAATCTGCTTAGTGTATTCATCTCTTGGCCTCCCTCTACGATTTTTACCCTCCATGCTGCCCTCCAATGCTAAATTTGTCATCCCTTGATGCCTCAGAACATGTCCTACCAACCGATCCCTTCTTCTTGTCAAGTTGTGCCACAAACTCCTCTTCTCCCCAATTCTATTCAATACCTCCTCATTTGTTATGTGATCTACCCATCTAATCTTCAGCATTCTTCTGTATCACCTGTAAGCAGGCTGTTTAGGTTTTCTTATTGGCAACGTTACGTAGCTCTCTGTATGAAAATCACTGGCTGTGCTGTGTGCAGTCTGTGGCTAGTTTGCATTGTTGTCTGCCATTGTAGTGTTGGGCAGCTGGATGCGAACAGCGCGTAGCGTTGCGCAGTTGGAGGTGAGCCGCCAGCAGTGGTGGATGTGGGGAGAGAAATGGCGGAATTTTGAAATTTGTAAGACTGGAGGTCATGAACTGCTATATATATTATGATTTTTGATGACTATTAAGGTAAATACATTGTTTGTTCTATATTAAAATCTTTCATTTGCTAACTATGCCTATCAGTAGTTAGTGCCTTCCATAGTTTGAATCTTTTATTTGGCTGGTAGTAGTGGCGCTCGCTGTATTGCAGAAGTTCGAGTAACGAAGATTTTTGTGAAGTAAGTGATTTGTGAAAGGTATATGTTAATGTTAGTCAGGGCCATTCTTTTTTAGGGTCTATTGAAAGTCAGATTGCGTTGCGCTAAAAATATTGTGTGTCAGTTTAAGCACAGTCATGTATAATTGTTCTATGGGGACGTTTCATATGTCGACCCTTAGCTGAGGGTACCTCACTTGAATCTTTTGATTTTTTCTTGTTGTTTGTATAATTAGTGTAGCTTTTGTTTATTGCTAGCGCGTAATTGTAGAGAGAATTTCCTTTGTAGTTGTAGTTTTTCATTCTTGTACAGTGAAACAGTTGTGGCATGCATGTAGATTTGCACCAAGTATTTCGCAGCTGCGCTTGCAATTAACGAGATATCATTTTCAATGCTATGTTAATGTGTTTTCTTATTTTGCTCTTCAAATTGTGCTTTTCTGTGTTGTCGTATAAAATATTGTGACAATAATGGCGTGTTAAAAACGTAATACTAGGCTCCAAAGTAAACTGAGAAATGACAGTGAAGACGAAAGCAGTGTGTTAGCGCCACCGTGTAATGAATTATCTAATGTTCAAAGTAGTAATTTGGTAATTGTGCATAGGGAAATGGAGCCGGCGGCAAACAATGGTGTAGACAGTGAAAGAATTAGTGAACAGGGAAGCATTATCGATCGATCGGTCGGCAACAGCCCGCCTCAGGAATCGGGAATCACAGGACACAATTTTGCAAACACTGCAGATTCAGGTTTTCGGTCCTCACCGTTTTCTCAAATAAGTCAAGACACATTTTCTGCTTGTCAAAATGTGAATGTTGCCGGTGCAACTTCACTGCCGAAAAGCACTGAGGAACATGTTTCAGACACCAGTGCATTGTTATTACCGTTAATGCAACAAATGGGACAAAGGCTACAAAAGTTAGACACAGTGGAACAAAATCTTCAAAAGTTAGGCACAACGCTTGAACAAAATCAGAAACAAATGGGACAAAATCTTCAAAAGTTAGACACAATGGAACAAAATCTTCAAAAGTTAGACAATATGGAACAAAATCTTCAAAAGTTAGACACAATGGAACAAAATCATCAAAAGTTAGCCACAACACTTGAACAAACACGTGAAGATTTAACTACTGAGTTACATAAAATCGAATCGAAATGTCAAAAAGTCTGTAATGACGTAAAAACACAAATTTGTGAGCAATTCCAACCTATTTTTTCGCGTCATGAAAAGGCATTACAGAATCACGATGCAGCCATAAAGGAACTGCAAACTATAGTTCATGAAAATCACGACACCTTGCAAGCTAAAATTGACTCAGTTGCAACTACCGATTCAGTTACGCAACTTGCAAAAACTCAGGAAAACTTAAAGGACACAGGAGATACTCTGAAAATTGGTTCAGAAAGACACATGGAGGAAATTAGTTCATTATCAGAGAAAGTAGTTGAACTTTTGGATCAGCTAAATAATTTATCTATGAAGGTACATGATAATCTGCATGACACAAAACCGGTAGTCTTTAATGACACAGCAGAGTGCGAACAAATTACGAAATTCAAACAAAATCAGAATCAAATTAATATGCAACACCAAAGAGAAATCCGGGAAAAACAAGATCAGTTCACACAGGTAACACAGGAATTACATATTTTAGAAGCCACTCATGCTCCAATACGGGAAGAGGGACATAGAAATACGGAACAGCCACAAAATAATAACTGAGGGCACTTCGGAAATTATGAAAGAAATTGGCAAGGTACACCGAATTTTGAGATGGAACCGCCGAAACGACGTAACAATGACCGACATGCGACTCGCCGACATGATGATTTTGACTATAAGCTGTTCATTACTACACGTAAATTCAAAACATTTAAGAATTCTGGCAACGACATTCATCCACAAGCATGGCTCCATCAATTCTCTCATTGTTTTCCTCCCAACTGGTCATTAGAGCATAGATTAGAATTTATGTGTGGATATTTAGAGAATGAACCAGCTGTAAGAATGCGATCGGTCATTCACGATTGTCACACTGAAGGAGAATTTTATCATGCCTTCCTCTCAGCATATTGGTCTCAAGCCAAACAAGACCGAGTAAAACATAGCATCATAATGATGAAACATTTCGAACAATCTGAATTTTCCAGTCTTGTGAAATATTTTGAAGACATGTTGCACAAGAATCAATATCTTTCAAACCCATACAGCCCTTCAGAACTCATCCGCATTTGCTTAATGAAATTGCCTGAACATTTAAGAAATATTATTTTAGCAGGACGTTGCAAAGACGACATTAAAGCTTTTCAGGGACTCTTACAAGAATTAAAAATTGACACAGACAGTCGCGGGATGCGAAAACAGGAGAAATTCTCCACCACATGACCGACAAACAAGAAACTATGTAAACTACCGACAAAACGACAGACCTGAATTCCATCAGAACTGACGAGCTTCAAACAGGGCAGGGCCTTCTCGTCAAGGTGAATTTGTAGAAGTTAGGTCTCCTAATCCCAATAACGACGCGCGCCAACAAAGAAACAGACAATGACCCGCACCGCAGGCAGCCACGTGCGCCGGCTGGCTCAGAGAAAAATAACATAGACGCTAACCTTGAGAAAAATTCCAGTATTCTTTACCGACGTATACTGCATGACAATTTCATTCAAGTTCAAACTCTGAGTACTATGAAGAGTAAAGGATTTCACCACACTTCACATATAAAACCGCTTATTGAGAGATAATCTGCTTTTTAACTTTGTCTTTGCCATAAAACTTTTCACTTTACATTACTGGTATGCTTTGTCAGACTTAGAATCTGTTAACATGCAACAATGTTTGAAGTTAAATATCCAGTCAAGAACCAAGAGAACTTATTTAAACAGAAATTACGAATGCATTGTTATAGTGAGCAGACGACACAGTGTTGTTATTTGTACATTCTTGCTTGTTAGTTGCACGATTGCATAACGACTATAAGGCTCACATACTTAGAACATATACTGGTACTGCTAATGAGATTTTAATGCAACATTTTGGTTTACTGGAAAATACATTCTGGATTTAAAGTACCTTCTGTGAGATACCAGATGACACAGTGGTTAGTTTATGTGACAGCTACATGGTTTTATGACGACGCTACTAATGAGTGACAATTTACAATGTTGCTTTTGCGGTGTTTCTGTTTTATATCTGCACAGTTTTTCTGAATTATTCTGGAAAGTAAAACATGTTTTAGTAGTAACTTTTGTGGTATAGCTACAATGAGACAGCCTTTTTCGTAGCACAACAATACGTCACATTATAGTACTTTCTTGATCACAATAAGGTATGTAATAACTACAATATCTATACGCGAAGCATTTCACTTTAGTTTATGATGAGGTAAGTACATTGACTTCAGCAGAACTTTGCTTACAGAGGACAATAACTACGACACTTCCACAGAGATTATCTTACAAGACGCACAGTTTAGCGCTACAGTACACATATTTGAGTGATTAATTTTTTACTTAAAACATTTATTTTTACAGATTTTTGAATTACAAAGATACAAAGGTTTTCTGTGATACATTTCATTCCATTGCTGTAATCTGTAACACCTGAGGGTATAATTACATGAATCCTCAGGGAGGTACATGCTTACTTTGTGTATCATGTGTTTGGCAAACACAAGGAGCCCTAGCTAATATGGTATTTGCTTATACAACTTTACACATCGGTACCATATTTCTCTAACACAGAATTATACAGCTATCTGATCATTTAACTGGGAGAGACAAACATTTATTTTACTACATCAGTGACAGATGTTTACGTAATTACACAGTTGGATAACTTCACACTTATGAAACAGTATTTTGTCTGTACTTTGTGAACTGTTCATATTTTTTGGGAACCATTGTGATGCTACGAGAGCTTTGAATGATGTATTTGGTATGGGATCATGATTTTTAAAGTATGTTTGAGGTAGATGACACTATTGAAATGAGCAGAGAATTTTTTTTAGGTTTTGACATTATTGCAGAAAGCTACAACGTTTTTGAGATTTGACTGAGGTGTTATGATGTTATTATTACGACGACGATGTGTATTATGCTGCTGAGGTATGTTTATGATCAATAAGATGATGCTACCGTATATGAGGAACTTGATTATGCTACGTATTTCTTATGATGAAATATTGAAGAAGTGTCGACGAATATGTATATGTATAATAAGGTAAGGAATAATGAGTAGTGGTTAGGGACCCTGATTTGTGGAAAAAGATGTTGGAAACCAAGAATCGTACTTTAAGAATTATGAAATGTGTGTACATCCGTGAATGTATTACAATGCTGTCGAAAATTTTTTGGACACTGTTATATTTATAGGATTTTATTTTCTACACATTTGTAACGCAAATTCTCAACCTGTGAAAATATTTTTGTATGAGACTGTCACTGTAGTGGAAACTGCTGTCATAAATATTTCAGTAAGAAAGGTAAGTAACCTTGACGTAATGCGTTTTGGGCGCTCAGCTGAGAGATAGTTGCCTGACAAAAGAAAGCCATTAGGTGGAGAAAAAAAAAAGAGAGGCCATTATCCTCGCTATTGACATTTATTTGTCGAAAGCATCGCAAATACGACACGCTCAAACTTGAAAACATATGATTACACTGTGGAGCTCTTAATTTATGAGAAACATTTTACATCTATTGTCTTTCTAGTTGAGAGATTGCTCATTTTGTTTAATATCTGGTTTCCAGCTGTGTTGCAGCATTGGTTTTATAAAATAAAATGAAATGCATTTGCTAATGCGAACACTTTCTATTAACAGATCTATTAAATACTAATTTTATGATCCACATTCTTTAAGAAAGGAGTACTTGGAAAGGAAAGAACAATAAGAACGGTTTAATAACAGTAATTGCATACATAATTTTCTTCTCAACTACTTGGTAATTTTTTTGTTAGATTAACTTGTAGTGCACCACCTTAATTACATAGACATTAAGATGTGAATAAACATTTCCCTTATCTGGACTGTTGTCTTTAGTGTAACATTTTTCTGCTTGAGCTTTGTCATGTTTAGATATAAGTTATTGCATTTGCTGCTGCTATTTGCCAGGCGTAGTGCTACTATATTTCACTTTAGATTACTCTGTTAAGCCAGTTTCACTACAAATTTATTTTTCTTGTTTGCTGCGCATTGCCTTATATTAGTTGTAATATTGCATTTGCTTTGCTAATTTATGCTGCTTGCTTTGCCATTCGTATTTTTTATCATTGCTGTTTGTGTTAATTGTTTTGTGCTGCTGCATTGCCTCGTTCCTTAGTTTAGCATCTGAGCTCAGTAGATTTAAGTTAGCTTAAGATGGGATAGGCTATATGAGAGAAAGAGTCGTGATGAATTGGAATAAATGCATTGAGAAGTTATATGAGAAAGATTAAGGCCAAAATGAGTATTGTACACTGAGAAATAATTATTTTGAAAGAAATATCAATAGAATACAGAAAGTAATTATAGATAGGACTTTTTGGGAATAATGATGAATGAAGGGAGATCTCCAAGAAGTAAAGAATGTTTTGTTTGCAAAATACTGCAGTAAAACAAACCCTGTCCTTTCTTTTTGTATTATTCCGCTATGTGTTTGTGTACCCTTGTATATTTGTGTTTTTCCTGTCTTTATGTGTTTAGCTAATAAGAGTTATGTTGTACAATTTTTCTAATAAATATGTTATTTACTTTGTAAAGATGTTTAGACATTATTTATTCTGTTTTGTTTTAATGCTCATGTGTGAAGATGATGTTTCAAAAGTTATTCTGATCTTTTATGTATGTACTTATGTCATAATTCTTGTAACACTGCTGCACATGTTTATTTCTATTCTTTTGTAAAGCCTGCATTACCACAAATGTTATCTGTATTGTTATGTTCTTTAATGATGTATTTTGTACCTTTGTTATTGTATTCTTGTGTTATAAAATTGTAATTGAAACCATTTCATCAAATTAAGTAACTTGTAAGTTACATTTCACTGCACACGTTTCTGTTGGTCATAGTATATGGACAATATGTGAGTAGTAGGGACTGATAGTGTTTGCACGTGTGTTAATAATACAGCAAGGGACTGGATAACAGAATTGCTGGTTCTAAGGACATCTCAAAAAAAAATTTTTTGTGAGTGCACAAGTGGTGGTTTATGGACTTGCTATATTCTCCGCAACACTCTTCGATGGTGATTGTGCACCTGCACAGTCGCAACAGATGGCTGCTGGCCGTCTCTACATGGACCACAGTGGGTCTGCACCTTCGATGGCCCACCAATACCATTATTTCTACAAGGACTCCTCTGGTGGTCCACCAATACCGTAATCTCTACCAGGACTACAGTTGGTTTGCTCTGTGATGACCTACCTACCAAGATTCGTCAAAACTTCGACTGACTCTGCTGTGGGTTTGCTCTGTTGTGGCGCATTACCTGTCTGCATGTCAAGAGTCAGCACTGTCTTTCCGCTGGAAGGACAACACTACTTCTTCAAGACTGCATGGAAATCCACTACTTCAGTGTGCATTGTCTTTTACTGCTCAGACTTTGAGAAAAGAAACGGCAGATTTACTGTGATGAATAATCAGGACTGTCTTTATGGACTGTGAGAAAATTTTAGCTTTTGACCAACATTGTATTAATAAGTGTGTGCATTTGATATCTTTCTTACTGTAATTATGAAAATTTTTTTTCAAATCTGTATTGGCCAGTGTCCAAAACAATTTGTAAAATTTTTTGTGGGGAACATGGGGGCTATGTAAGTAGGCTGTTTAGGTTTTACTATTGGCAACGTTACGTAGTGCTCTGTATGAAAATCACTGGCTGTGCTGTGTGCAGTTGTGGCTAGTTTGCATTGTTGTCTGCCATTGTAGTGTTGGGCAGCTCGATGCGAACAGCGAGTAGCGTTGCGCAGTTGGAGGTGGATGTGGGGAGAGAAATGGCGGAATTTTAAAATTTGTAAGACTGGATGTCATGAACTGCTATATATATTATAACTTTTGATGACTATTAAGGTAAATACATTGTTTGTTCTCTATTAAAATCTTTCATTTGCTAACTATGCCTATCAGTAGTTATTGCCTTCCGTAGTTTGAATATTTTATTTGGCTGGCAGTAGTGCCGCTCGCTATATTGCAGTAGTTCGAGTAACGAAGATTTTTGTGAGGTAAGTGATTTGTGAAAGGTATATGTTAATGTTAGTCAGAGCCATTTTTTATTGAAAGTCAGATAGCGTTGCGCTAAAAATATTGTGTGTCAGTCATGTACAATTTTCTAAGGGGACATTTCACACCACATTTCGAAAGCTTCTATTCTCTTCTTGTCCAAACTATTTATCGTCCATGTTTCACTTCCATACATGGCTACACTCCATACAAATACTTCCAGAAACGACTTCCTGACACTTAAATCTATACTCGATGTTAACAAATTTCTCTTCTTCAGAAACGCTTTCCTTGCCATTGCCAGTCTACATTTTATATCCTCTCTACTTCGACCATCATCAGTTATTTTGCTCCCCAAATAGCAAAACTCCTTTACTACTTTAAGTGTCTCATTTCCTAATCTAATTCCCTCAGCATCACCCGACTTAATTCGACTACATTCCATTGTCCTCGTTTTGCTATTGTAGATGTTCATCTTATATCCTCCTTTCAAGACACTGTCCATACCGTTCAAATGCTCTTCCAGGTCCTTTGGTGTCTCTGACAGAATTACAATGTCATCGGCGAACTTCAAAGTTTTTATTTCTTCTCCATGGATTTTAATACCTACTCCGAATTTTTCTTTTGTTTCCTTTACTGCTTGCTCAATATACTGATTGAATAACATCTGGGAGAGGCTACAACCCTGTCTCACTCCCTTCCCAACCACTGCTTCCCATTAATGCCCCTCGACTCTTATAACTGCCATCTGGTTTCTGTGCAAATTGTAAATAGCCTTTCGCTCCCTGTAGTTTACCCCTGCCACCTTTATAATTTGAAAGAGAGTATTCCAGTCAACATTGTCGAAAGCTTTCTCTAAGTCTACAAATGCTAGAAACGTAGGTTTGCCTTTCCTTAATCTTTCTTCTGAGATAAGTCGTAAGGTCAGTATTGCCTCACGTGTTCCAATATTTCTACGGAATCCAAACTGATCTTCCCCAATGTCGGCTTTTACTAGTTTTTCCATTCGTCTGTAAAAAATTCGCGTAAGTATTTTGCAGCTGTGGCTTATCAAACTGATAGTTCGGTAATTTTCACATCTGCCATGCCTGCTTTCTTTGGGATTAGAATTATTATATTCTTCTTGAAGTCTGAGGGTATTCGCCTGTCTCATTCATCTGGCTCACCAGATGGTAGAGTTTTGTCCGGACTGGCTCTCCCAAGGCAGTCAGTAGCTCTAATGGAATGTTATCTACTCCCGGGGCCTTGTTTCGACTCAGGTCTTTCAGTGCTCTGTCAAACTCTACACGCAGTATTGTATCTCCCATTTCGTCTTCATCTACATTCGCTTCCGTTTCCAGAATATTGTCCTCAAGTACGTCGCCCTTGTATAGACCCTCTATATACTCCTTCTACCTTTCTGCTTTCCCTTTTTTGCTTAGAACTGGGTTTCCATCTGAGCTCTTGATATTCATATAAGTGGTTCTCTTTTCTCCAAAGGTCTCTTTAATTTTCCTGTAGGCAGTATCTATCTTACCCCTAGTGAGATAAGCCTCTACATCCTTACATTTGTCCTCTAGCCATACCTGCTTACCACTTTGCACTTCATGTCGATCTCATTTTTGAGACGTTTGTATTCCTTTTTGCCTGCTTCATTTACTGCATTTTTATATTTTCTCCTTTCATCAATTAAATTCAATATTTCTTCTGTTACCCAAGGATTTCTACTAGCCCTCGTCTTTTTACCTACTTGATCCTCTGCTGCCTTCACTACTTCATCCCTCAGAGCTACCCATTCTTCTTCTACTGTATTGCTTTCCTCCATCTGTGACAATTGTTCCCTTTTGCTGTCCCTGTAACTCTGTACAACCTCTGGTTTAATCGGTTTGTGCAGGTCCTATCTCCTTAAATTCTCACATTTTTGCAGTTTCTTCAGTTTTAATCTACAGTTCTTAACCAATAGATTGTGGTCAGAGTCCTCATCTGCCCCTGGAAATGTCTTACAATTTAATACCTGGTTCCTAAATCTCCGTCTTACATTTATATAATCTGATACCTTCTAGTATTTCCAGAATTCATCTATGTATACAACCTTCTTTTATGATTCTTGAACCAAGTATTAGCTATGATTAAGATATGCTCTGTGCAAAATTCTACCAGACGGCTTCCTCTTTCATTTCTTTCCCCCAATCCATAATCACCTACTATGTTTCCTTCTCTCCCTTTTCCTACTCTTGAATTCCAGTCACCCATGACGATTAAATTTTCGTCTCCATTCACTATTTGAATAATTTCTTTTATCTCATCATACATTTCATCAATTTCTTCATCATCTGCTGAGCTAGTTGGCATATAAACTTGCACTACTGTAGTAGGTGTGGCCTTCGTTTCTATCTTGGCCACAATAATGCGTTCACTATGCTGTTTGTAGTAGCTTACCCGCACTCCTACTTTTTTATTCATTATTAAACCTACTCCTGCATTACCCCTATTTGATTTTGTATTTATAACCCTGTATTCACCTGACCAAAAGTCTTGTTCTTCCTGCCACCGAACTTCACTAAATCCCACTATATCTAACTTTAACCTATCCATTTCCCTTTTTAAGTTTTCTAACCAAGGCAATGGCCTTGTTCGTGTCGGACACCTTTGTTGAGCGGCACCTGGCAAATGTTGTCCAGGAAATCGACAGGTTTCCAATATTCTGTGATGTTGTGGGGAGGCCTTAGTGTTGACAGCCATACGGATCTTGTCATTGTCCATGGTCGCCCTACTGCCAGGAAGTACATCGAAGAGATAGTGTTGGACTGCATTCGGCGGTTGCCCTTCTTTCTAATGCAAGGGTCTATGTGTCGGCGTAAGCCGGGATGTCTTGACAAGCCTGGCCATTGAAGTAATACAATGGCCGACCGTGATTCCCAACCTAAACGTTATCGTGCATATGTTGGACATAGTTAATGGGCTTGTTTGTTGTCGTCCTGCTACACCATAGACTCTCCAGGAACTCTCGTTGAAGAAAGGGAACTGTTTCCATAGAGTGACCTCTGTAGACTCATAGGGACTATGCCACGCGCGTAGGTGCCAGACAGTGATAAACTCTCACGGACGGCATCCACGTTACTGAAACTCTCAGATTCAGATGAAAAAGATCCTGAATTTCGGAATGAACGAATGTTTCCACTTTTTTTATCGACACTTCTCCGACATTTCAGTTCTCTTTGTATCAACAATCAAGGACGCAATGAGGCTTCGTTGTGTACTCAATTAGTGAAAGATGAAGGTATAAGTTGGTAGCATACCTAGTCATCAGTTATTGGTCAAAGAACTACAGCAGATGCCCAGTCATGTTCTCCAAATTCTTTTGAAGAGTCTAGACCTTGAATGTTCGTATTAGCGCCTTACTGTCCATTACTGTAGAGTAGAAGTATTAGTAACGAGCTGCGTTCTATGATGACCTGCGGATTTTAACAGCAGGGCACTTAGCAATTTGTCACGTCAAATAATGAAAGTAGTTTCAGTGCTCAAGTATAGTCATATGGCTAGACAGCGTGCAGTTTGCGTTGATAAGCATCCAGCCTCCTATCCGTTTTCATTCTCACTGTTGTCTTTGAGTAAGATGCAGAGAATCTGGGACTTATTTTACAGGGTCCGTCTTCATCAATTTTTTTTTTTTTCTGACCATCATTTTGCAGGACAATACTCAATTACATACATTGCAAGCTATTATTGATTTGTCTGACTGATTTGCCTGCTATGTGCGATACCACCTATTGCACTCCCCTCGTGAGTTCAACTCGAGGTCAGCTTGATTTCTAACCCGAAGGAAACACTTCACAGCATTCGCTTCAGAACTGCTACAAATTCGTCGGGCAATAGACCTCGCCACTCGAACTGTCGACACAACTAGCACTGCTAAGAGTATTCTACTTATTCCACACCGCTGGCAACGTGTTATACACACTTCTGGTGACTACTTTGAAGGTCAGTATAACTTTGAAACACATATCTATTTTGTACAAACTGTAAATAAATAGTTCCCAATATTAAACTTCCAACCGTCGTATTGAGTGGTCCTACCTTGATTTGATTGACGTTCAGAAGCAGGAAATGTTTTCATAGCGCATCGAAAAATATAATGCGAACCTGAACATACACTACTGGCCATTAAAATTGCTACACCAAGAAGAAATGCAGATGATAAACGGATATTCATTGGACAAATATATTATACTAGAATTCACATGTGATTACATTTTCGCGCAATTTGGGTGCATACATCCTGAGAAATCAGTACCCAGAACAACTTTGCTGTTTGGTCCCTACTCTCCCCCCCCCCTCCCCCAACCCCTAAAAAAAAAGGAAATCGTAGACTCACGCTTTCAAGCTTAAGCACTTTGCTGTTAAAATCTCGAGCCGAACTTTGTCCAGGTTGCATTCCTCATCATCGACGACCAGTATTATTTCAAGCGAAATTCTGAAACTACTGGAACCTCTCTCGAACTTCGGCAGTTACTCTATCTGCTAAATATTTTTCGTTTTAGTTCGTTTCCGTGCGATAACACAGAATCTCCATTTCCACTGGTTGAAATATGCCTCCTAATTCGTCTTGTAGGTTCGATAGAATTGCTAAGCTCTTTACACAAGCTTTTAACGTAACTTAAAGCCTCCTCTACTATTTCATCTTTCTTTTCTTCCAATACCGTTTGAAAATCACAATTTTCTGAACACACTGATGTTTGTTAAATCCTTCCGTTTGAAATTAGTATTGGGCATTATTCACTTCACGTAGCACTGGTCACCACAGACACATGAAAATGATTGTATCACGACAAAGGAAGTTTCTGCGTCCGTTTATGTCTTCAAGCTTTCGTTCCTTTCCGTTAGGCTCACTAGCGTTATCAAAATTCCTTTTAACGATTTCATTTCATGTTTTCCGCGTCGTCTCTTGCACTCCGAGGTATATCCTGAACTCTCTTCAAACTCTTGCCTGTAGCAGTAATCAGAACATCCCATCGGTGTGGGGACGGAGAAAAGAAAGCGTAACAATATTCCAAAGTTCCGAATAAAGCTCGCCAAAGCCTCATCCAGTCATATTAGGTTAAATGAGTGGTTTGAGGAGGGCATAAATTCGACATTAGAACTGATATATTTGATCCTTTGCCACACACCGATCTGCCTTACGGCCATTGTAGCAGCATTATCGTAAGCTTGCTTTCTACATTTCATGATGTTGAATCCATCAGCGTCGAGCTTACTTAATATCATATCTCCAACACCAACGGCTGTTTTGTCTTTTGTTTAAATGAAATGTACAAAAGATACTACTACTTTTACTTCTCGAGAATCACATATCATAATATTAGGCTTGTTTACCTTTATAGGAAATATCTGGTGTACTGTCACATATCACGGAATAACACTAGCCTTTTCTACCTGAGCTATAATATTTTGACGCACTCAATTCCCCAAAATGTCAATAAAGTTGTTCTAAATTTATGGTGACATATAAGTAAGTGAAATTTTTGGCCCATTTTTATTCTTACTAAAAGTTGCGAAAAAAACGATTGTACTTCGTCAATAGACGCACCATTTCTGTAAGGTTGCCTCTGTTGACACTGGTGTCATTTTCGCTATGGCTATGTAATGCCAAATCTTGTTTTCCCAGGAATCTTATACTTCAAACATTCAGATTAGAATATGGCTACGAAGCCTTTCGCGACGTATTTCTTGAATAAAAATCTCTCGGTGTACATGCCGCGTCAGTTCAGGATAAAACTCCAAGCTTTCGACCACTACCTCCATGGTCGTCGTCAGGGCTAAAACTGTCGTAAACTATTTTTTTTTCTTTATTGAGTTTCGATTCCTCCCGAAGGGGGCGGGCTGGCAGCAGCATAGTATGCCGCTCTTCAGCCTACAGACTTTGTTTTAAAAAAATTTAAGGTGATAAAGAATAAAAACAGGCTATAAAATTGGAGACTTAAATGGTAAAATGGCGAAAAATTTGTGGAACTTAAAACATAGAACAAAGGGATGATATAGCTAATAAAATACATATGAAGCAGACAGGTGAAATAATAGACAGACAATTAAAAAACACGGCGACAGTCTAGTTTCTGTTCGCAAAAGACTTTGGAAAGACGAACAACACTGAACATTCACTTGAACACTGCACTAAAAAGTTGGCAAATATGACATACCACAGCCGAGAGCACAGGGGCAAACTGGAGAGATGATGGGAAAATAAAAATGGGGGAATGAGAGGAAAAACGAAGGGGGGGAGGGGGGAATGGAGCCGATGGAAAATGACGACCCATAGGAGGGGTGGGGAGGGGGTGCTGGGCAGATGCGACAGGGAGTGGGGAAGGCAGAGGAGGGTAATACAAAAGGACTCGGGGGGGGGAGGAGGGAGGTAGGGAGAGGATAGGCGGGGATAAAACAGGATGGAAGGGGGGGGAGAGGGAGCCCAGGGAAGGAATGGAGGAAAGGAGGGGGGGCGAGGATCAGACTTGATAGGAGGGATAAATGGAGGGAGAGAAGGCATCATCTGGGAGGGAGAGTTGATGGAAGCCGCCTTGGGAAAGGAGATGAAGGGTGGACACAACAGTGAAGGCTTGGCAGGGTCGGGGACAGGAGAGGAGAGAAGCAACCAGGGGGTGATGGGGTTCAAGGTGGCGGGAGGTGTAGAGTATGCGGATATGTTCAAGGAATAGGAGCAGATCAGGGAAAGGAATGAGGTCACAGAGGATAGGATCCGCGTGGGGGATGCGAGGTGTATACAGAAGGCGAGGCGGAGTGCATGACACTCAAGGATCTGGAGGGACTTATAGAGTTTGGGGGGGGGGGGGCGGTAGATATCGAGGTGGGACTGGCGTAACAGGGGATAGGACGGATTAAGGATTTGTAGGTGTAGAGGATGGTAGAGGGGTGCAACCCCCATGTCTGTCCAGAGAGGAATTTGAGGAGACAGAGGCGGTTGTGGGCTTTGGATTGGATGGAGCGGAGATGAGGGATCCAGGTGAGGTGACAGTCAATGGTGAGGCCAAGGTAAATGAGGGTGGGGCAGAGGCTCGTAAACTAGGGAGGCTCCCAGTTTTATATGCAAAGGACGGCTTCTAATTGTCTGGAATACGTCATAGCAACAGCGATATGGCGCGTTGTGAAGTGGTGCCCTCTACTTCCATAGATGTAGTTTCTATCCCGCGTTGCTTGCAGAACAATCCCTTGAATCAGGAGGTAAAGTGCGGAAAGTTTTCCTCTGCGATTTTTCTTTATCCAGTGCACTTTTCCAGGTGTTGCTAAGTGCATAGCCGTTGTCTCTGTTAAAGTTGTTATCGCTAAGTCTAATTTCGACTGCTTCCCGAATCACTGAGTCCCAGTAATTCGATGCCTGGGCTATTACTCTTGTTTTTTTTTTCAAATAAAATCTTATGCTTGTTAAGCAGGCTATGCTCAGCAACCGCTGATTTCTCCAAATACCTGCAGTTCAGGTGGCGCTGATGCTCGATGCAATTGTCGGTAACGGTTCTTACGGATTGGCCCACGTAATTCTTGCCGCATTCGCAAGGAATACTATCAATTCCCGGCACCCTTAAGCCGAGACTACCTTTGACTGTTCTCAACATTTCCTTAATTTTCTTAGGTGGTCGGAAGACTGGTTTTATTCCTCGCCTCTTTAGGACTCTGCCCTTCTTGCTTGTTGTAGCACCGCAAAATGGAAGCCCCGCTATGTATTAGTCCTCTTCTTGTTTATGGGCGGCATCGTGTCTTACTTTCAGATTAGAATTTCATGCCATGTTTTTATTTCTTTATCCTTTACTTCCTACTCTCTTTTTTATCAAAAGTATGGCTTTTCTGAAGTCTTGTTGCCAACTCCTTCCATTTGAAAACATTTGGTTTTGTGTAGCACTCAATTCACCGTTGGCTATGGGGTTCAGTTTTCACCAAGTATTGAAGCCGGCAGAGGAGTAAAACTTTGACACATACGGTGGGTTTGCGTGTCAAACAAGCGACAAGACAAGCAGAACAATGAAGCTTTAGAAAGAGAGTAAGTCAACCATATGCATAAAACTTTTTTGCCATTTGTCAACTCTCGCGTTAGACGTCTTCTTGAAAGTATACACGTCAAAAAAAGTTTTGCAACACATCGGTTCCGAGAGTTCTTGAACCTGTACAGAAAATTTGAATAGAGATCAACATATACATCATTTTCGACATTTTTATTGCTCAATAAAGCCACACACTGCAAGTTGTACCACCGAACACCGAGTCTTTCAGAAGTGGTGGTACAGTTTGCTGTAGACACCGTTACTTTTAATACCTAGTAGCACGTCCTCTTGCATTGATACATGCCTGTATTCGCCGTAGCGTGCTATCCACAAGTTCATCAAGGCACTGTAGGTCCAAACTTTCCAATTCCTCAACAGCGATTAGGCGTATATCCCTCAGAGTGGTTGGGTGGTCACGTCGTCCGTAAACAGCCCTTTTCAATCTACCCCAGGCATGTTCGATAGGGTTCATGTTTGCAGAACATGCTGGCCACTCTAGTCGAGCGATGTCGTTATCCTGAAGGAAGTCATTCACAAGATGTGCACGACGGGGGCGAGAATTTTCGTCCATGAAGAGGAACGCCTCACCAATATTCTGCCGATATTGTTGCACTATCGGTCGGAGCATGGCATCCACATATCGTACACCCGTTAAGGCACCTTCCATGACCACCAACGGCGTACGTCGGTCTCATATAATGCCACCCCAAAACAGCAGGAAACCTTCACCTTGCTTCTCTCGCTGCATAGTGTATCTAATGCGTTCAGCCTGACCGGGTTTCCTCCAGACACGTCTCCGAAGATTGTCTGGTTGAAGGCATGTGCAACACTCATCGGCGAAGAGAACGTGATGACAATCCTGGGCGGTCCATTCGGTATGTTGTTGAGCCCACTGTACCGCGCTGCATGGTGTCGTGGTTGCAAAGATGGACCTCGCCATGGACGTCGGGAGTGAAGTTGCGCATCATGCAACTATTGCGCACAGTTTGAGTCGTAACACGACGTCCTGTGGCTGCACGAAAACATTATTCAACATGGAGTTGTTAGGGTACCTCCGATCCATAATCCGTAGATAGCGGTCGTCCACTGCACTAGTACCCCTCTGGCGGCCTGGGCAATGCGTGTCACCGACAGTTCCTGTCTCTCTCTGTATCTCCTCCATGTCCGAACAACATCGCTTTGGTTCACTCCGAGACGCCGGGACACTTCCCTTGTTTAGATCCCTTCCTGGCACAAAGTAACAATGCGGACGCCATCGAACCGCAGTATTTACCGTCTAGGAATGGTTGAACTACGGGCAACACGAGCCGTTACGGGAACTGGTCGGCTGTCGTACCCTCTCCGTCTAATAAGCGCTGCTCATGCATGGTTGTTTACATCTTTGGGCGGACTTAGTGACATCTCTGAACAGTCAAAAGGACTGTGTCTGTGATACAAAATCCAAAGTCAACGTCTATCTTCAGGAGTTTTGGGAACCATGGTGATACAAAACGTTTTTTGTTGCGTGTACTTTCGGTGTAGTAGAGTCTGTGTCTGACTCTGGCTGAACCTTGCGTCATACTGTTGGCTCTTTGGCGAAGTTTGTATCACTGTGCGAAAGTCTTCGGGATCTCACCGTATTAACAGCAATAACATCTTTCAATGTATTTTTTCAGACCATTTTCCAAAATCGCCTCCTAGAAAGGTTGACCCAGCTGATAGAGTTACAATTTGTGGCAGTGTCACAATTTCAGCAGTCGCATCGGAAGCGCTCTAAGCTGACGAACCCATAGTGTCAATTAAATGTCCTAGTAAGTCACCATTGTTAAGTACTTGTAATATTTTAGCTTCTTCTTGGTACTGAGCAGCACAAGCCACTGAAAATCTCACATCTGATGGCCCTGGCGTAGATTCTGGCGTCTACAAAGGAATTTTCACAAACCTATGCTAAGATCCTTCACTTTTTCTCACAATTTCCTCCTGGACTTTCTTCTCCTTTCGACATGATGTTTCAATTTCGGTTATCGTTTTCATGGTTATTTGTACTCTAACAACACAGAATCATGATATAAATAAAAAAATAGTAATACCACGAAAGTACTGCGCTCGTAAAATTAAATTACATGTAGTTTAATACGTTAAAACCAGTAAATATCATTCGGCATGGCTAAAACCGCAAAGCCATTGAAACATTTACAAATAAACAGACCAAACATTTACAGAAACACTTCTAAATATGCAACGAATCGTACGGAAAAAATAAACCTGTTTCTACAACAACTATCAAATTGAGGTACGCGTGAAACTTTATGAAGTTACTAAATAAACAATATGTATGCATGAATTTTTTGCCTTGCAACAGCGTACCGCAACCGGCCGCTTCAGTTTAAAAATCCAAAAAGTGAAATTTACTCTCGTGTTTTGCATAAAATATTTGACAAGCTTTTATTGAACTTCACATACATAGTATAATCATGGCTACTTGATCCCAAAATTTTATTTGTATCCACTGCTGTTGAAATGTTAGGCACAATTAATAATCTTTTCTCACATCAGGTAAGTTTTCGAACTACGGAATACATGCCAGGAAACACCTTATTTTTTCACCCATTAATTTCAGGTGAAGTTAATTTACTTTACATCCATGTTACAGTTACGGTCGGCTAACGTCAGCCCAATCCTTTTCACAAACCATTTCTGCCCATCTGAGCAAATAGTATTGAAATTTCGTGGAAGAGGAGTGTTTTAGAGCTACAAACTAAAAAAAACAAAGACAGGTTGCTTAAGAAACTATTAGGCAGGGTACAAAGTAACAAGAGAATGACGCTGACGTTTGTGGGGAAAGGCAGAAAATATTTTACAAAGCAGTGTTAATTCGTTATTTTGTTTTGAAACGTTAGGGTACCACATCTAAAAAAATATTGTCATAGAAACAGTGAATGAATTTCCAGGAATGTGGTTTAATTTTAGGCATTTATTTGTTGCAGGGCTGGCGGTCCGTATTGGTATGGTTTAGAATAAGATCTAATCAAAACATTCAGAATGGGGAAAATTAGAATTTGAGGGAATATACAGTACATACGTCATTGTTATGAACCCACGTTAATTGTAAGTCATCCTACAACTGGTTGTTTGAGTCAGGTCAAAGAGAGGAGGAAGCCAACAGCTTACCACCTTATTAAACAGGACTGAACGTAGTGAAGCATTGTAGTGTTCAAAGCAATCTATGGACTGATGACTCATAAGGATAAACCGCGACAAATGCATGTTTGAACATAAATGCAGATGCTAGCCAATGCTGCAGTTTGCGCTGTTGTGCTTGGCCACAAACGGCACCCGTGTGCCAATTTCCTCAGTTCGTTGAGTCAGTCGTGGCCAGAACAGTGTTCCGTATAGTTGCGAGGGCATCATGTGGGAGATAAGCGAATTCGAACGTGGGCAAATTGTCGGAGCTCGTGTGGTGGGTGACAGGGCAGCTGAAGTATTTGGCATTTCGAGAGGAACCGTGTCGATGATTGATACCGCATACAGGAAAATCCGAAAAACATCATCTGCTACTACACAACCCGGACAAAGTGTGTGTTGAGTGATCGTGACGAAAAATAAGAGGACGAGAGCTGCAACAGTCAATGCAGAACCGTCTCATCTCCAAAACAACACGAAGAGAACTCCACAAACAGGGAATAGCAGGACAAGCTGTAATTCCAAAACTACTCATCAGGATGCTAATGGTCCGTAACTAGAAAATGAGGTGCCAAAGCCATAAAAGCTAGACTATGGGGCAATGGAAGTAATTCATTTGGTCGGAGTGTAACATACACGAGATAAATTTTAGCTACAATGCGACGAGAGGAAATTATGCCTGTAACAGTTATAAACATTATCTATTCGACATATGAAAAAAAGTGAAAACGATGATAAATATTAATTATTTATATAACATTCTATCATGTAGTTGGACATATCGATGTGTATCATACAAAGACAATCATAATTGTAAGTTCCTTTTATGATCTGCGTTTGTCTCCCTTTGTTTTTACCTTTTGTTGGTTGGCTTTTGTAGGTTGCGGACGCATATCTAACTGAGGTCTGTTAAGAAATTGTAATTATTTCTTATTTATTACTTGAGAATAGAGTTCATTATTATTACAAATATGAGTGAATAATTATTTGTAACTTTAATTCCTCTCTCAGTAAGTATTATTTGTGTTATTTATTTCCGCTGTAAGGAGCGCAGCCATTGATGACAGCGATTTGTATCGCGTTTTTGTCAGTGTTTTCCTTAGAAACAAATCAAATGTTTGCTTGATGAAGTCTAAATAGCGCACAATACGAAAGTGGAGTTTAATAAGCATTTCAAATACTTACTTATTTGTTCTAACAATAGAAAGTCTCTATCAATTGTCTGCCGCCATCTTAACAATTATCTCAGCGGCAAATTCAAATTACGCAACTCTGCAGACATAAATGCCGAACGTAATACAAATGTGTAAAAATAAATGTGCACCGGTGGTCCCGAACTCATTTTAATGAAAATAATTCGAATCAGATTGAAACAGTGCTCATAGCACGATCCTTATAACTAACTTTTCTAGCCGATGTATGGAGCCGAAATTAATTACGCACGAGTTGCGAAGAATACTGTTTCAGGTAACATACGTCAGTGTTGTGCGCGGCTGATATTCGGTGGTTATAATGATAATTTTGCTGAAGATAACTATTTCCATCATAATCAATAGTTGTATAGAATCTGCTGTATGAACTGAGATTTAGTGATTCTTATACAACTTACAGCCAATACCTTAACACAACGATAACTTGGAGTTCTTCAGGAACAGATGCTCATGTTCAGTAATTACATAACAGCATACAAACAACATTCGCTGCGTGTGCAATATCATAATTAAAATCAGTACCTGCAGCGATAAGTAGTAGTAACTGAATATTCCGGCTGCGAGAATAATATTTTTAGTGTTATTAGTGTATATGTGTTAGTTATAAGATCATTTTGTGTCAATTGGTGCTTGTCAGTGATTTATATATTTGTTGTGCTATATTGGTGATAGAATGGTAAAACAAAAGAAACAAAATAAAGCGAATGAGCATATTGATGCAGAGATGACATCAGAGTCTCTCGAATGATTAGAAAATTTAATTATGAATGATAATTTAGTAACTGATGTCCCGAGTGATAGCAAAACTAAGGAGTTGCCAAAACAAACTGACACTCCTGCATTCAACCAGTTAGGAATTAATACCAATATTTGATCTGGGCAAGGGCAGAAGTTAGCAATGCTCAAGCTCTAAGGAGTTGCCAAAACAAACTGACACTCCTGCATTCAACCAGTTAGGAATTAATGACAATATTTGATCTGGGCAAGGGCAGAAGTTAGCAATGCTCAAGCTATGTCGATACAGGATATGCTAACAGCATTTTTTGAAAAGTTTACTATTGAAGAGCAGGAGCGTGAAAGACAACGTCAGCAGGAAAAGGAAAAACTTAGAAAGGACAAGCTTGTAGAAAAACAGCAACAGGAGCTCAGGGACCAAGAAAAGGAAAAAAAAATTATCGAAAATACAAACAATAATTTTCTGGAAAGAGATAAAGAAATTGTCCTTAGGATGAATAAAGTGTTGGTCGATCGTGATAATTCTATTACTACCCATTTTAAGCAGGAGATCGATGCAGTACAAACCACTATTGAACAGTTAACAAACATTCCAGTTCAGGTCAATAGTCTTCAAACTGAAGCAGATAGACTAGAGAACCAATTCAAAGCCTTTGCTACCGCTGTGGAGACAATGCAGGAGGACATTCCCTCAGAAATCCGAAAGCAAGCCCAAACAGAAGTAGCCAGGGTGCTGAGCTCTGAAAATCAAAACTTTGAAAATCTGACAGTATGCAGTAATGACAACACTGGTACGGACAGGCAAAAGATCGCAGATAATCTAACGGCGAATTTTAATGCACCACAAGGAAGACCAAATTTTGGTAATCATCCCATGTTACCATCGCAATATGTGACACCAAAGAATAATAATAGTGGAAAAGAATGTACTTGCAATAAAGTAACCACACCACCTGCGAATGATCGCAATTCCATGCACTTAACTACTTTGATGCATGAAGAAAGCCTGATTAAGCACAGACAGTTTCAAATATTTAACGAAGAAAGCAAGAAAAACATACATCCAGTAGTTTTCATTCGAAACTTCAAAAGTGTTCTTCCAAATCATGGTCGGAAGAACAGAAAATACAGTTTGTGGTTTCACATATTTCTGGTGATGCGTCGCTCTGGGCATTAAATGCAGCAGAAACTTGTAAGACTTTCCACGACTTTGAGAAGGCGTTCCTTGATCAATTCTGGTCAGCGTCTACTCAAGAGCGACTCCGTAAAGTTGTTTACAATGCAGAAATGTACAATCCGAAGTCAGGTTCCTTAAGACCCGGTACTGGGATGAGCCAGTAACCACCAGAGACTTATTGCGAGTGTTAAAAGCTAGATTACCCATACATATTTGAGAAAAATTATTTAATGTTACAGGCACCGATTTGAAAGAATTTCTCTCTGTAATTGATTGTCTGTATCTAGTGCAAGAAGACGCCAGAAAAAATTCTGACGTGATCAGCAATAATAATAGTCCTAATAGAAAAAATTCATGGAATGGAAATAATGGGAACAGGGGCGAAGCTAATCCAAAGAAAAAGAAAAATAAAACTTATAGTAACGGAAAATACAATAATAATTATAGTAGTAGGAATCCATACAACCAAAATTTTGGTTATCCTAATAATAATAACACAATGAAAACCCAAACAATAACAATAGCAACCGAAAGAGAATAAATGACAACAGGTCAGACAGTCCATATAAGGACAAGCCTAAAAATATGCGGGGTGACAGTGAATATTGGCGACAGCCAGGGCCAAGTCATTGGCAGCCGCAGCTAAATTCTATCAATTCGGGTCAGCCAATAAATTATATACAGGCTATACCTATACCAAGCAATCAATATCCACCGTGTGGGATCCAAGCAGGCCTCCTCCGACTGAAAACTCACAAAATGTTAGAATATTGGAGGTACCTTCGGAAGCAAAACAAAACACTGAGAAGCCAACAAACTAATTTCGATCCCTGTAGGCCTTCGCCAGGTGACCGCGGCCGACAATGAAGGCAATAGGTCGACAGAACAAAAAAATAAACATGATACGGTATGAGGATGGCAACAGGATCGAAGATGAGCTACATAAGGAACCTGCTGTCTGATAAGCCACAAAGGGAAAATATCCAAGCAAGTGTCACTGTAAATGGTGTAACAACTACTATTCTGCCTGACACAGGTGCGAATGTATCAGTTATGAACACGCAGTTTTTCAAGAAGGTATCGGAGAAAAGGAGATTGCCGATTTTGCCGGTTGCAAATTGTAAGGATATAGGGGCATTGGGAAAAAAGGCAAAGATTATAAAATACCAGACACAGGTGGAAGTTTCCTTGGGAAATGATCGCTTATTATGCACGTTCCTACTAATGGATAACTTGTCAGTACCGGTGCTTCTGGGTCTTGAGTTCCTTCGGGAAAGGGAAGCTGTAATTGATCTCGCCCGTGGGACATGTGCACTTAAGTACCAACAGCGACCCAAAACATTAATGCTGAATCGGGAGTTCGGTGCGAACCTTCCGCTGATGAGAAAAATGAATCTTTCTGTTAGCAAACAGAAGTTGTTAATGTTGGATAATAAGCACCCACAGGTGTGTCACAAAAATCGAAGTAACGATGCACCCAGCAACGTGAGTGGCATCGTCACAACGATAGAAGAGAAAGTACAGGAGGCAACTAGCATTCATGCTTCAGAGGCTAGACAATTAACAGAATTATTATCCGGGTACCTCGAAGTATTCACTGAACGCCCTGGAATCATAAAAGGTTACCAGTATAATATGAAAGTGTATCCGCACAAGACCTATTGCAGAGCATCTTACTCAGTCCCCTGGATTAAGAAAAACGAAGTGATGATAGAAATCCGAAAAATGGTGGATTGGGGCATTATTGAAACATCTAATTCGCCATATAGCAGTCCCCTATTAGCAACAACCAAAGCAGATAAAAGTATACGCTTAGTTCTCGACGCACGAGACATCAATAAGATTATAGTGCCAGTGCGAACGAGACCTGACAATTTAGACGAACATATCCAGAAGGTTTTTGGCAAGAAATATCTAACCTCACTCGATTTGCGTTCTTCATTTTGGCAAATCCTCTTATCAGAAGAATCCAGGCAATATACCGCCTTTGTGTTTGGAGGCCGAAGCTATCAATTTCGTGTTCTTCCCTTTGGATTAAATATTAGTGCTGGTGTGTTCATAGCAGCGTTGGATCACGTACAGTTATTAGATCGAGTCACAGCATATGTTGATGACCTATTTCTAGCAACAGATACCTGGGAAGAACACCTTGATTTAATACAAAATGTGCTAGACAAGTTTCTAGCAAGAGGAGTAACAGTAAATTTGAAAAAATCCAAGTTTGCTAGGGTCGAAATAAAATTCCTTGGTCATGTAATATCGCCACAAGGTATAAAACCAGATCCTAGCAAAATGAAGGCAATTGCAAATTTTACGTACCCACGCACGAAGAAACAACTTAAAAGTTTCATTGGCTTACCATCTTTCTTCAGAAGATTTTTAACAGCTCAACAGCTTAACAGTGAAGCGTTATTGAGATTGCTAAAGAAAAACGCACAATGGCGCTGGACATCGAAATGCAAAGAAGACTTTGATAGTATCAAAGAAGCACTTATCAACGCACCAATTTTACACCAGCCGGATATGTCAAAGGATTTCTTTATTGCAACAGATGCATCAAGTTATGGGATCGGAGCATGCCTGTTTCTAATAGGAAACATCAACAACAAGCTAGAAGTCAAGATGATTGGATTTGCAAGTAGGATCCTAACCAAATGTGAACGATCCTACACTGTGACCGAACTTGAGGCACTTGCCGTAGAATTTGCCTTTAAAAAATTCAGATACCATGTTTATGGGGAACATGTCAATGTTTTATGTGACCACCAAGCTCTGAGTTTCATGTTAACATGCAAACTACTGCACGGGCGCTTAGCTCGATGGACTCTCGCCTTGCAAGAGTATGACTTCGAAATTAGACATGTCCATGGACCAGATAATGTAATTGCCGACGCATTATCTAGGCTACCACGAGGATTATCAGCGTTTGCAGCTCTAGTAGAAAGTTCTACAGAATATAAAATTCTTCTTATAAAGGACAAAGCTAATAGACAAAAATATTTAGCGTTGTGGAAAAGGGTGGAACGATGTCAAGAAAAGGATCCGATATGGATGAACATCAGCGACGCATTGTGTCAGCAAGATGATAGTGCTTTCCACCAATATTACCAGCTGAACAATGACATTTTATTTTACAAATCTGACAATCCTAATAGTAGATGGCGAGTGTACATTCCATCAGACCTGCTTGATGATTTAATTTGGTTAACGCATCGGGCATGGGGGCACTTCGGCATTATTAAGTGTACTATGAAGATAAGTCAGTATTGTTATTACCCAAATTTAAAAAGAAGAGTTCAAGAACTTATCAGAACCGGTAAAATATGCCAAAAGGTCAAACCGAGTAATATTTGCAGAGATATTGAACTACACCCTATTATTGCAAAATGTCCGCGGCAGATTGTAGCCATCGACATTGCAGGACCCCTACCAACTGCCAGAGGAGAAGTGAAATACGTGCTTGCAGTGTACGATTTATTTTCAAAATACGTGAAAATGTACCCACTTAGGGCATAGACTGGCAGTAGTACTGCAAAAAGATTGACAAACGATTACCTCAAATCTGTCGGTTGCCCATCGATTGTCATAACAGATAATGCCACGTATTTTACTGGAGAGAGGTGGAAGAACCTTGTGGATAAATATAACATCAAACTTATTGTAATTTAAAGGTTTTCACCGAGCAGTAACCCGGTTGAAAGAACTTTCAGGGAACTCAACCGGTTCATCCGAACGTACGCCCACAACATGCACACTAAGTGGGTGGAATACCTAAATAGTTTCGTGGAAACGTATTATAATTTACCACATACGACAACTGGTTTCACGCCCAGTGAACTAATGAATGAACAGAAAAACGAAGTGGACGAGTGGGTTAATCCAATACCGAAGATCGAAGAAGAACAATTAACTTATCAGAAGAAACTAGATACAGCTCTACAGGACATAAATCGCCAAGCAGAGCTCCGCAAGGCGAAGTTTGACAAAAAACTTACTAAGACACAACAATATTGTATCGATGAGTTAGTATTGTTGAGGACGCATCCCAAGGCATCGATAAGAAAAAAAATAAAGAATGGCAATTACTGTATGAAGGATCATATAAAATAGCTAATATCCCACATGAAGGGTGCTATATACTAGAGGATGTCAATACAGGAAAGAGGAAAGGACTGTATCGTCATAAACACATAAAAAAATATTTGCAATAGGAAAACCAATTTACTGTTGGAATATACAAAGGACCAATCAGAAGTGCAAGTGCACTACCCCATAACTGTAAATATAATGATTATGGTAAAATAATTAGCAGTAATAATTTGATAATCTTATGTATGTATTAGTTTATAAGCCTTTACGTCAAGTATTATACTGTAATGTTGTTGAATTATTTGAACAAGGAGTAGAGAATCTCCATAGCAAATGTATTTTTACTCTAAAAGCGATAAATAATTTGATAAACACTTGAGTGTTATTGCATTAAATGTGAGGAATTTTACCTTTCTATACGTAGGATAGAAATTATTAAAATGCTTAAATAATATATTTGTTCGTGTGTAAGAATGGATATAACAAAAATATTTTCATAAGATTGAGTCATGTAGTCCCACACATGTAGCGAGTGTTGGTGGTGTGTGTGCTGTGTGACTGAAAAAACAATAGTTAAGCGAAATCTGAATGTGTACTGATTTACGTACACAGTTTCTTTACGAAGTCATTTAAAATGCTCTTATGTTAGATAAACCGAACATGGACATCTGTCCTAAAAACATGGTAAATAAAACTCCCAATAAAAAAAATAAAAAATAGAAATATATAAACATATGTATCTGCAATAAAAATGGAAATGTACTGTTATCTGGACAGTTCAGAAATGATCTCATGGTCAAGATAATGTAGCAGATTCTGAAAGTTTTATATTGTCTCATGTTCATGTGACAGTGTAAAATTTTAAATTTTGTTATTCAGTCATGGTAATATGAACTTATGTGCAAGTGTACCAGACCTCATTACTTGAAAAGTGTCATTTGAATATAGATTGTCTGTTAAGTACTGTGGAAAACTACAGACAGCAATCAGAACAGTGAAACATGTTTCGCAGGTACTAGTGGACGCGTGAAGAACTGTGATTTACATTGTGAATAATGATGAACAGTGATAAAAACTGTGATCACGTAACATCATGAACGCTCTTGGAGTGTCAAAGTTAGCAGCAACGCTATGAACGTTGAGTACTGTTGACTGTATTAATAATTAACTTGAACTGATGACCTTTAGTAGTTTGATACGAAGCGTCTTCGCGTGCCAAATTTAATGTGACAGACTGTACAGCCAGCCGCGCGGCAAAACAATAACGCAACGTTGGCTACGCAGCGCGTCGCGAAAATACTTACATTCCGCTTAAGTAAACGAAGCACACTACGGACACTTGTATGATTAACGGTGCAGTGTTCAAAATGTGCATATTGGGATAAACTTACATGTGAATCACTACATTGTGTTGAACAGTGTCAAAATACAGAACATACTCCAAAAGAAGTCTAATTCCATCCGTGTGAATGCGAGTGAAATGGACATTAATAAACTTTTCCACAGGATGAGAGTAGTAATTAACTTGTCGCTGATGCTTATATTTTGACATTTCATGTATCTATCTTAAACTGAGGGACGTGGGAAAGGAGAAGCAAGACCTGCTGCAGCGCGACTTCTAGCCAGCAGCAGATCGAAATCACGATGCAGCCGACTGCAGCCGACGCCCCACCGACTCGGCCGGCGGCGCTCCAGCAGCAGCCACTACCTGTCTGCGTTCCAACGGCTCGACACGGGGGCGGTCTTACGATGTCAGCGGCAAATTCTTATGACATTCGATAAATGAGTGATTTTGGAAACTTTATGATATACCACCATGAAAAAACATTCATTATCTCAGATGCTTACAACAGAGTCAATAATTTACATTTTCCAGCATATTTTTTTTTACATTCATGGCAAGCCTGACTATTAAAAGTAGGTGTCTGTATTTTCTTGAAGCCCCGTGCACGGTTTTATTCCCGGTTTTCCGAGTCCAGTGAACCTAAATAGGGGGGGGGGGGGATAAGATAATCCGGGCAGTATCCGCAGCAACTTCCGAGATAATACAGTCACTGAAGTCATTTAAAGTACCTGATTCAATTATGATTTTATCATGTCTAAAACAACATTGAAACTAAACATTTGTATCTTGAGATACAAAAAATATACAATAGATAAACTAATTTTTTTTTCTCAGCATCCACGAGATAAATTTTAGCTACAGTGCGACGAGAGGAAATTATGCCTGTAACAGTTATAAACATTATCTATTCGTCATATAAAAAAAAACAGTTAAAACGATGATAAACATTAATTATTTATATTATATTTTATGATGTAATTGGACATATCGATGTGTATCATACAAAGACAATGATAATTGTAAATTGCGTTTATGATCTGTGTTTGTCTTCCTTTGTTTTTACCTTTTGTTGGTTGACTTTTGTAGGTTGCGGACGCATATCAAACTCAGGTCTGTTAAGAAATTATAATTAATTGTCAATTATTACTTGAGAATAGATTTCATTATTATTATAAATATGAGTGAATAATTATTTGTAATTTTAATTCCTCTCTCATTAAGTATTATCTGTGTTAATTATTTATTTCCGCTGCAGGGAGCGCAGCCATTGATGATAGCGATTTGTATCGCGTTTTTGTCAGTGTTTTCCTTAGAAAAAAATCAAATGTTTGCTAGATGAAGTCTAAATAGTGCACAATACGAATGTAAATTATAATAAGCATTTTAAATACTTATCCTATTCGCTATAACAATTGAAAATCCCTATCAATTGTCTGCCGCCATATTAACAATTATCTCAGCGCAAATTCAAATTACGCAACTCTGCAGACATAAATGCCGAATGTAATACAAATGTGTAAAAATAAATGTTCATCGGTGGTCCCGAACTCATTTTAATGAAAATAATTCGAATCAGATTGGTTCTTTGAAAACAGTGCTCATAGCACGATCGTTATAACAAACTTTTCTAACTGGTGTATGGAGCCGAAATTATTTAAGCACGAGCTGCGAAGAATATTGTTTCAGGTAACATACGTCAGTGTTGTGCGCGGCTGATATTCGTTGGTTTTAATGATAATTTTGTTGAAGATAACTGTTTCCATCGTAATAAATAGTTGTATAGAATCTGTTGTATGAATTGTGGTTTAGTTACACTTACACAGCTTACAGACAACACTTTAACACGACGTTAACTTGGCGTTCTTTAGCAACTTGACCAAATCTTTAGCCGGGAGAAAAATTATTTAGTAATTACTCAGTGTAATAAAATAACATTATCATTTTCATTTACAAATTAATAAAGTACCAAACCACCGAATAAAACAGCGGACGCCACACGGGAAAGCTACCAATTCACACAAACAGGAAACGCAGGGCCTGATACATTTTCCTTCGAAATTACTGTAAGAAGAACTTTCTGCACAAGTTTTCGAAATTTCATTTTTCCAAGATTAACTTCCCGTTTGTATTTGAATATCCCAGTCTTTGGTGGTGGGCCCGTGCATTCAATTATAGCGCCCTCATCTTCTATTTGGTAGTTACTCGAAAATTCTTGAATAAACTGCTTCTTACGAACAGCAGTCTAGTTTTGCAAGTGAGTGAATATTAAGGAACCTCATCAGACGAAAACCCCAGCATTATCCGCAAACAGTACTAACCGTCCTTATATTGACCGACCAATTGCAACGGCATGGACCTCCATCCCACAAACTGATATCCAGCAACGGTGCAACACAATGCATTCACGTCTGCAAGCATTCATTCAGCTTTCTGACTGTTTCAACAGTTATTAATGTTCTATGGCAATGGCTTATCTCGCGCTTTTACTTTGCAATGTTAATCTCTTAAATATGTTATCTAACCACATGCCCGAAATTTCATTACTGTAGATTAATTATTTTTGGTGTGGTGACTATCTGTCCGTCGGTATATGTATGTTCTCTTGAAGAGTCAACGTACTTATGCAAGCATAATGGGAATGACCACCATAAGCAATGGCGGAGAAGTTTACTCAATAAGATACATGGTCAGGTCCTCATTTATTCTATGAAGTCACCATATTTACACTTGAAAAGGATATTTGCGTCAATCTCGTTCCTTCTTCGATGACATAACAAGCACCCCAATGACTAATGTTTGAGTCTAATTTTTTCGACTGATGGCATTGCTGTTTTCGAATTACTGTTATATATGTTGAGATGCAGTAGCTCTTGTCTTGGAAGGAAGTTATCAACGTCATTATGGACTTCAAAAACTAGGGTTGTGGGATGTTTATTTTCATCTCTGTGTAACTTTTTTCCTTTATTTTACTGCTTATGGTGTTGCATAGGGGCTTAAGTATATATAATGTAAATAATTTTAATTTTAGTCGCTGTTTGTCTGGTTACGCAGTCTCGTAACCGGTTGGCCCTGAGTAGTATTAGTACGCAATCTGACTGCATAGAATAACAACAAAGAATGGAAGGAAATTTGCGTTAACACAATTAATTAATTAAGTCCCCAGCAACTATAAAAGCTACGAAACAACAAAGCACAAGTGTAACTGTTCTGTGTGTGGAAGTGTGATTCAACGTACACATCTGGCACGGTTCTTCCTCAATACGACAAGATGCTTTAAACACCATTTACACTGAAGTAATTAAAAAAAACAGAAATACTATAATTGCATATAGAAACCAGAATTACAGTCTAATACAAGAACACGAGCCAGATGCTTTGTTGACTGAACCTGTGACCAAGAGGCATTATTATTTAAGACATTTGAAATAAAAAAATTTCTTTACCTTCATATATATTGACGAAAAATACACTCTGATCATTACAACATCCCCAATCCAACAACATCTGGTGTCTTGCCCAACAGAACAACTGCACACGAAATGCTCACAACTAGTACTCTAACTACGGCTACCTCAGAACTACCACATCCCACAGCAACTTCTGAACAAGCACTGCCAGTGGAGGCGGCGGAATAAAACTCTTTGGCGCAATCTCTGGCGCTGTGACTCAGTGTAGCCACCTTTCAGTGTTTGTTTATTAGTTAATGTAGAAAAGTTCTTGTCTTGAAACGGAGATGATATTTATGTCAAAGTACTGCAATAAAACATTATTTTCAGAATATTTTTCTTTCCTCATGTTTCATATACAATGCAGTTCCCTATATTTTGGTGACGTGGATAAATTAGAACAGCACGTCTTCATAAAATATTTTGTTTTAAGCGATTTTTTACTAGTAGTAATCCATACAAAACTGGTTGAACATTATAAGAAGTCAGCTGCTCGACCGTTACATTGCAATATTGTCGCACTTTTCCTGATGTCCCATGCCTAGAGCCTACAAAATAGCGTCTACAAATGAATACAAAATTTCAGAGTAAAGTGCAGTCCATTTTTCTTGACGAGCTGACAATGAAAAATCTTTGCAAGTTGCTTTGCCGTACTAACCAGATTCAGAAATGGATTTTTTAGCAGTATTTTCCCCCTTTTAAGCACAACCCAAATAATGTGCGACGATTAGTTACTGTGGTTGAAATGCAACTCCGTTCTAGCCCAAAAGCAAAAGAGGGATCTAATGAATGGCGTATGGTCGGGCTATTTTTGTGAAATGTTCCGCTTCAAATATTGACATCAAATATATCGCTGCACTCCTCTTTTCAAGTACTCTCTAATGTAATTAAAACGGCTTCATTCAAGCGAAATTATTAATTAAAGCTTTCATATAAAATTAAATTAATTAACTAAACACCAAAAAGTAATTTATCTTTTTAATACTGTCACGTGTCGAAAAATCTGTTTCGCTACTTGACTAATGCTGCACAAGAAATATTATCTGTGGCCACATTACATATGACACTGTATACTAAAGAAGCTCGCAAGTGTTAGCACAAATGTTTCATAGGGCTTTGTTTAGGAGTATGATGGCAGGTGAGAATGGTAGAGTAATAAATACTACGCGTTCAGGTACCAAAGCCTAGGCAACGCCAAACATAGCAAGTTCTGCGAACTCTGTGGCTCTTTATGAATTTATTGTTAAAGAGTATGATGGCAGGTGAGAATGGTAGAGTAAGAAATACAACACGCTCAGGTATCAAAGCCTAGGCAATCCCAAACATAGCCAGTTCTGCGAACTCTGTGGCTCTTTATGAATCCTGAGTGAACGTCAGTTATTAGCTGGAAAGTGTTCCCTTTATTTTGGAAAAGCAACATTTGTTGTTTCCTGGTGAAAGCTGTATAGGGACATTCACCTAGAAGTACCTAGCTCGGCAGCAGGATAGATGGGATCCTAGTGACCAATGAAAGCTTTAGTAATCGATCTTTATGAGACGAATGCATCTCTACATACTTAATTTAAGCGTGGGAGTAAGGATTCCTATTTCGTAGAGTGTTGGAGGACCAATAGTTTTCTTTCACCGTGATTTGTTTCAAAGAGGAACTAGGAGTTTATAAGAGTTTCGCTTACTGTGTGAAACATATTTTCGTTTTTCATTTTTTTTTTTTTAACTTTGTGGACTGCGTCTATGCTGTCCTGAGTGCAGCGTGCAGCTGTGTAGCAGCCTTCGGAAACTTGGTTTACGAATGATTTTATGATTTATTTTACGGTTTTCTCATATTACTTTAACTTTGATTTCCTGCGCTTGCGTAAAAATTATCTTTTTGTAAAATATTCTCTTCCCTCCATATCTTGTAGCCATGATTCTACACACATCAATAAAAGTTTTGCACCTCGATTCCTAGAGTTCCGGAACCTGTACAGAAAATTCGAGTAGAGATCAACGTAAACACCATTTCCGCCCGTTTTATTGCTCATGAAAACCACACATTTCATCTTATACCACCATATAGTGAGACCTCCAGAAGTGGTGTTCCAGATTGCTGTACACACCGGTACCATTAATACCCAGTAGCACGTCCTCTTGCATTGATGCATGCCTGTATTCGTCGTGGCATGCTATCCACAAGTTCATCAAGGCACTGTTGGTCCAGATTGTCCCACTCCTCAACGGCGATTCGGTGTTTACCCCTGAAAGTGGTAGGGTGGTCAAATCGTCCATAAACAGACCTTTTCAAACTATCCCATCGATGTTCGATAGGGTTTATGTCTGGAGAACATGCTGGGCACTCTAGTCGAGCGATGTCGTTAACCTGAAGGAAGTCATTCACAAGATGTGCACGATGGGGGCGCGGATTGTCGTCCATGAGGATGAATGCCTCGCCAATATGCTGCCGATATTGTTGCACTATCTGTCGCAGGATGGTATTCACGTATCGTAAAGCCCTTAAGGCGCCTTTCATGACCACCAGCGGCGTACATCGGCTACACATAATGCCACCCCCAAAGAGCAGGGAACCTCCACTTTGCCGTACTCGCTGGACAGTGTGTCTAAGGCGTTCAGTCTGACCGGTTTGCCACCAAACACGTCTCCGACGATTGTCCGGTTGAAGGCATATGCGACACTCATAGGCGAAAGGAACGTGATGCCAATCCTGAGCGGTCCATTCAGCGTGTTGTTCGACACATTTGTACCGCGCTGCATGGTATCTTGGTTGCAAAGATTGACCTCGGCATGGACGTCGGGAGTGAAGTTGCGCATCATACAGTCTATTGCGCAGAGTTTGTTTCGTAACACGAAGTCCTGTGGCTGCACGGAGAGAGTCATTCGACATGGTGGCGTTGTTGTTAGTGTTCCTCTGAGCCTTAATCCGTAGTTAGCGGTCATTCACTGCAGTAGTAGCCCTTGGGCGGCCTTCGCGATGCATGTCACCGAAAGTTCCTGTCTCTTTATATCTCCTCCATGTCCAAAATAACAACTCTTTGGTTCACTCCGAGATGCCTGGATTCTTCCCTTGTTGAGAGCCCTTCCTGGCCCAAAGTAACAATGCGGACGCGATCTAACCGCAGTAATGACCGTCTAGGCATGGTTGCACTAAAGACAACACGAGCCAACTATCTCCTACCTGTTGGGAATGACTGGAACTGATCGGCTGTCGGACCCCATCCGTCTAATAGGAGGTGCTCATGCATGGTTGTTTACATCTTTAGGTGGGTTTAGTGACATCTCTGAACAGTCAAAGGGACTGTGTTTGTGATACAATATCCATAGTCAAGACTATCTTCAGGAGTTCTGGAACCGGGGTGATGCAAAACTTTTTTTGATGTGTGTAGTTTGAATCACGATGTCTACTTTAGCTACTGATATGATTTGTTGTGGCCATTTAATACAAACGTATTATAATGTATTTTACTGTACTGAATGGATTCTTCAAATTAATACTGTGTTTCTTGATGACATCCATTATTACACAGAGCTAACAGTAGCCTTTTTGTTACCTTCTACAATTTTACTTGTATTTGACATCGTATGGAGCGCTATGTTTGGTACGCCATCTGTCGGCTTTTAGTTTACTTGACACTAGTCAGCATGATTTATTCACTTTAGTTTTGATGTTCAGCCACTGGGCACGACTGCTTTTTCCATGAAATCTTATACACTACATGTCAGTCCTTACGCAACTTTCTCATTACGTACAGTCGTATGTATTCTTTAAATTTGTCATATGTTCTACATCTACATCTATACTCCGCGAGCCACCTTACGGTGTGTGGCGGAGGGTACTTATTGTACCACTATCTGATCCCCCCCTTCCCTGTTCCATTCACGAATTGTGCGTGGGAAGAACGACTGCTTGTAAGTCTCCGTATTTGCTCTAATTTCTCGGATCTTTTCGTTGTGATCATTACGCGAGATATATGTGGGCGGTAGTAATATGTTGCCCATCTCTTCCTGGAATGTGCTCTCTCGTAATTTCGATAATAAACCTCTCCGTATTGCGTAACGCCTTTCTTGAAGTGTCCGCCACTGGAGCTTGTTCAGCATCTCCGTAACGCTCTCGCGCTGACTAAATGTCCCCATGACGAATCGCGCTGCTTTTCGCTGGATCATGTCTATCTCTTCTATTAATCCAACCTGGTAAGGGTCCCATACTGATGAGCAATACTCAAGAATCGGACGAACAAGCGTTTTGTTTTCTCTGTGTAGGTCGTCAAGTATTTTTGTGCTCATAATGCTTATATTTTTTAATAGATTGTCTGATGGGGACCACGCCCAAAACGTGTAATAGAGAGCTTGGATTCAATACAACACTTCTGTGGAACACCCAAGATCTGTTATTAGCGACCACTTAGCATTTTATACGTTTATTGGATAAATTATAATGGTTACATATCTCATGAGAGACTTCAGGTCGCGGAAATGACTAAGCCTTTGTATTAATGCGAGGGAATTAGGGAGTTAAGAAATACTGAAGGCAATACAAGAACTTATCATTTATTGTGTATTGGCATGTAGTTCTTAGTAGTTAGTGTCTCCCTCCTTAATTGTTTTCAAGTATTTTGAGTAGTCATTGTGTTCCAACATGAGCCTTAATCTTTCTATATGGTGGTTGTCAGCGAATGGGAGGAGTCATGACTAGTAGGGTACTACCAGCATGAGTCAAACTTTCAAATGACATTTAAGTCAGCACTTCCAAATACCTGATAATGACGTAATTGCACGTCATATTTCGCTGACAGCACGATAAACACTTCCTTGTCCCCAAAGCAACTCCAAGAAAAATGAAATCTGGCCATGTGCCACGGTCAATGCCAAGGTCAAGGATGGGAGCGGATGTGAGGTGAGGGGCGGGGAGGGGTCAAGGTCCGACTAGTACATACATCAGCATAAGCATTTTCTTATCTCCATGTCCATTCCAGGAATCATGACATCAGCATCATCATGTCCAGCACATGACAAGGACATGAGTGGGTGGAGAACGGAGGTCAGGACCCCAAACCCCATTCCCCACCTACTTTGCTGCCAAATACGATAAAGTATTTGAATTTCCGAAAAATTTTTCACCTATATCGGCATTACTAACTCCTAAAATATCGTTTAAGGACTGGCTCACCAATCACATTTTGAAATTGCATTTGGAATTCATCATCATTCGCCATGTGATATTGGAAGAAGTAGATAGCATATTTTTCTACATATAATTAAAAACTAACATTTCTTTATAAAATATAAATAACGAATTAGGAATTCGAATTTGTTGAAAATGAGCTTTGCCTTTAATGCTTTCTTTACAGACCCTGAAAACGCAAAATAAAATCAAGTCCAATTACACATCCTGCTTGCATCTGCCACCAGCAGATGGCTGTATTGTAAAATCGAGGGAAGTTCGAGGTGTGAACCACGATTTTGTACTGGCACCAACAGACTGCTGCACAGCTGCAGAACTCAGCAGAGTAATAAATTAATAGTTTTCCACGTCTATGATATTAAAATAATTCTAAAATGTCTGCAAAGTACGTTGGCAGCACTGAAAGTGAGATGCTTACATTCCTAGTTCAGGTTAATAAATGGAAAGGGCTGTAGTGCACAATAAAAGTAAATCCGAGTTAATTTCCAATTTCCACTGACACACACACACACACACACACACACACACACACACACACACACACACACACACATATATATATATATATATATATATATATATATATATATATATATATATATATATATATATATATATATATATATATATAGGGTGTCCCAGCTAACTTGTCCACCCAAAATATCTCTGGAACAATAACAGCTATTGGAAAACGACTTTCACCGATATCAATGTAGGGCTGGGGCCCATGAATGTACATATTTGGAAACATTCTAAAACGAAAGCATATGTGTTTTTTAACACAAACTTATGTTTTTTTCAAATGGACCTCCTATATTTTTTCTTCAGCAATCCATAGCATGCCAAAGCACATACACAATGGCGTTGATTGCATCGCAATATTCCCATTTCATCCCGAGATATTGAGACGCGAAGTATACGCTTGAAATCCCCGACATGCGCTGCTAGCGCACGTCCTGAGGCTCAGGCGTGAACCCCATGCTGCCCGTAATCGCGATGTGATTGACATGTGTAATCACACCTCCATACTTATCAAGAGGTCCGAAACGAATAATACGGTCTGCTGCCATCAACTCTCATAAGCACATAATGGTTTCCCTCTTGCACGTTTTACGTATCTACGTACACAATATGAACCATTACCGATCGGTGTACACCCGGCAAGTTGTCTTATTTATCCTGCACACCCAAAATAAGGTATATCTAATTCGTTATATGACCCATTGTTCCTGTCGCGCAGGGCCTGGCTCTACCTAGTCAAGTGTCCAACGTAGTTCCCACTACTGCCACAGTTACCACTTCGCCTTGTTTATGATTTGCGACCCATGCAAACTCCTGTACTCCGCCACCCTCCGAGCATCCCATTTGTTGTTGCTTTGGCGTGCAGTACACTGCTTGCCAGTGTAGTCGTGCATCAGAGTAATCTTGTGACGGCACGGAGGTAGTACACATTGTGAATAAACGTTGTGTTGTGGAACTTATACTGTACAGTATAATGTACACACATGAAGATATGGTAGTAATGCTGCTGATCTATGGAGAATGTACGTTGACGGGAAATACGTTATGAGATTGCTTGTTTGTTGATAGTACTGTTAGCGAACATTATGATTATTAAGTTAATATGTCTGTTTTCTACCCTACTCTACATACCTGTACTGTACCCTGTTGTAGGTGGACGAATGCTGTTCAGGCAGAACGACTGTACAGAAGACGATTCCCTAGCAAGCCATCGCCTTTGCGCCGGATGTTTGGTCGTCTCACATCATATCTACGTGAAACGGGACGCTTAAATCCAAGAACTCGACATCGTCCTAGAACACGTACAGATGAACGTGCTGAAGTTGCTGTGCTCGCTACCATAGCTGTGAATCCTCAAATCAGCACACGTCAAATTGAACGTGAAGTTGGTGTGTCGAAATCACGTGCGCTGCGTATTCTTAAACGTCATAATTTTCATCCTTACCATGTTCATTTACACCAGGATCTTCATGGAAATGACTTCCGCAATAGGGTAACATTTTGTCGGTCGGCTCAGCAAAAACTTCTGACTAATCCAATTTTTTTTTTTTTGCAGATGTTCTCTTTACCGACGAGGCATCATTCTCCAACAAAGGAATTGTCAATATGAGGAATATGCATTATTGGTCCGCAGACAATCCAAAATGGCTCCGTCAGGTAGAGCATCAACGTCCGTGGAAAGTTAATGTTTGGTGTGGGATTATTGGAGATACAATTATCGGACCTTTCTTTATAAATGGCAGACAATACTCCAGATTTATAAGACACAATCTTCCTGTTCTCTTGGACACCGTACCTCAGAACCGGAGAATGGTCATGTGGTATCAGCATGACGGATGACCTGCACATAACGCCTTACGAGCACGACAACTTCTGAACCGTAAGTTCCCTGGTAGGTGGATTGGACGAGGTGGCCCAGTTAGGTGGCCTGCCCGATCTCCGGACCTTAGACCGCTGGATTATTTTCTTTGGGAAGCAGTGAAGGATGCTGTTTACCAACATGAACCAGCAACACCAGAGGACATGAAGCAATGCATTATTGATGCTTGTACAGCCATAAAAGAGGAAACAGTAGCACGAAGTAGGGCATTCTTCATCCGCAGAGTGACCCTATGTATGCAAGCCAATGGGCACCACTTAGAGCATGATATGTGAACGCTACGTTTAGTATGTAGTGCTGGTATCACAGTGGAAGTTTCTACAAAGGGCCATTTTACCCAGTGATGTTAAGAAACATTTGTTTGCAACAATTTGTCGTTTAACGCATTAAATAAACATAACATTGATAATTATGTGATAATAAAACCAATTGGTTAAACATCTTTACATTCATCTTCTATGTCCTGCCTGAACTTCCCAAATCAAAACTTTTTACCTAAACAACGGTACAACGTTTAGTCCACTTGCTCTTTTCACTAAAACCATCAACATGAATTTTACTGTTACGAGTGAATGATTAACTGTCACTTGTGCCTGATCTACAGTAAAGTTTTAACGTTGAACGGCATTACCTTTTTAGTAACGGATTAACGATAAGCGAAATTAACTTTGTGATTAACGTTGCGGGACACAGATATATTAGAGAACCGCATCACCCCTAGCTTATGGGATAAATACCTGCTGGAATGTACGATGTGAATGCAGGATGGCAGCAGACCGTATTATTCGTTTCGGACTTCTTGATAAGTATGGAACTGTGATTACGCATGTCAATCACATCGCGATTACGGGCTGCATGGGGTTCACGCCTGAGCCTCAGGACGTGGGCTAGCAGCGCATGTCGGGTGTTTCAAGCGTCAACTTCGCGTCTTAATAGCTCGGGATGTAATGGGAATATTGCGATGCAATCAACGCCATTGTGCATGTGCTTTGTCATGCTATGGATTGCTGAAGAAAAAATATAGGAGGCCCATTTCAAAAAACATAAGTTGTTGATAAAAAACACAGATGCTTTCGTTTTAGAATGTTTCCAAATATGTACATTCATGGGTCCCAGCCCTACATTCATACAGGTGAAAGTCGTTTTCCAATAGCTGTTATTGTTCCTGAGATATTTTGGGTGGACAAGATAGCTGGGACGCACTATATATATATATATATATATATATATATATATATATATATATATATATATAGTACCCAATGCTTTTGAAGAATCTCAATCTTTTTCTCAAATGATAGTTCTTACAAAGCGAATATATATATATATATATATATATATATATATATGGTGGTCCATTAATAGTGGACCAAATATCTAACGAAATAAGTATCAAACGAAAAAACTACAGAAACGAAACTCGTCTAGCTTGAGGGGGAAACCAGATGGCGCTATGATTGACCCGCTAGATGGCGCTGCACCAGGTCAAACGGATATCAACTGTGTTTTTTTTAAATAAGAACTCCAATTTCTTATTAAATATTCGTGTAGTACGTAAGGAAATATGAATGTTTTAGTTGGACCACTTTTTTCGTTTTGTCATAAATGGCGCTGTAATAGTCACAAACGTATAAGTACGTGTTATCACGTAACATTTCGCCAGTGCGGACGGTATTTGCTTCGTGATACATTACCCGTGTTAAAATGGACCGTTTACCAAAGGTCGATATCGTGTTGATGTATGGCTATTGTAATCAAAATGCCCAACGGTCGTGTGCTATGTATGCTGCTCGGTATCCTGGACGACATCATCGAAGTGTCCGGACCGTTCGCTGGATAGTTACGTTATTTAAGGAAACAGGAAGTGTTGCGCCACATGTGAAACGTCAGCCACGACCTGCAACAAATGATGATGCCCAAGTAAGTGTTTTATCAGCTGTCGCGGCTAATCCGCACATCAGTAGCAGACAAATTGCGCGAGAATCGGGAATCTCAAAAACGTCCGTGTTGAGAATGCTACATCAACATCAAATGCACCCGTACCATATTTCCATACAATAGGAATTGCGTGGCGACGACTTTGAACGTCGTGTACAGTTCTGCCAGTGAGCACAAGAGAAATTAGGGGACGACGACAGATTTTTTGCACGCGTTCTTTTTAGCGACGAAGCGTCTTTCACCAAAGCGGTAACGTAAACCGGCATAATATGCACTATTGGGCAACGGAAAATCCACGATGGCTTCGACAAGCGCAACATCAGCGATCTTGGCGGGTTAATGTATGGTGCGGCGTTATGGAAGGAAGGATAATTGGCTCCCATTTTATCGATGGCCATCTAAATGGTGCAATGTATGCTCATTTCCTACCTAATGTTATACCGATGTTACTACAAGATGTTTCACTGCATGACAGAATGGCGATGTACTTCCAACATGATGGATGTCCGGCACATAGCTCGCGTGCGGTTCAAGCGGTATTGAATAGCATATTTCATGACATGTGGATTGGTCGTCGAAGCACCATACTATGGCCCGCACGTTCACGGGATCTGACATCCCCGGATTTCCTTCTGTGGGGAAAGTTGAAGGATATTTGCTATCGTGATCCACCGACAACGCTTGACAACATGCGTCAGCGCGCTGTTAATGGATATGCAAACATTACGGAAGGCAAACCACTCGTTGTTGAGAGGAATGTCATTACACGTATTGCCAAATGCATTGAGGCTGACAGACATCATTTTGAGCATTTATTGCATTAATGGTGGTATTTACAGGTAATCACGCTGTAACAGCATGAGTTCTCGGAAATGATAAGTTCACAAAGGAACATGTATTACATTGGAACAACCGAAATAAAGTGTTCAAACGTACCTAAGTTTTGTATTTTAATTTAAAAAACCAACCTGTTACCAACTGTTTGTCTAAAATTATGAGACATATGTTTGTGACTATTACAGCGCCATCCATCACAATGCGAAAAAAGTGGCCCAACTACAACATTCATATTTCATTACGTACTACACGAGTATGTAATAAAAATGGGGGTACCTATTTTAAAAAACGCAGTTGATATCCCTTTGACCTATGGCAGCGCCATCTAGCGGGCAACCCCAGCGCCATCTGGTTCCCCCCTTCAAGCTAGACAAGTTTCGTTCTTTGTAGATTTTCCGTTTGATACTTATTTTGTGAGATATTTGGCCCGGTAACTATCAACGGACCACCCAGTATAAACTACTGACCTTTAAAACTGTAACACCACGGAGATCACGTGCTACAGACGCGAAATGTAGCCGACAGGAAGAAGATGCTGTGATATGGAAATGATTAGTATTTCAGAGAATTCACACAAGGTTGGAGCTGATGACGACACTTACAACGTGCTGACATGAGGAAAGTTTCCAACCGATTTCTCATACACAAACACCAGTTGACCGGCGTTGCCTGGCGAAACGTTGTTGTGATGCCACGTGTAAGGAGGACAAATGCATACCATCAAGTTACCGAATTCCATAAAACTCGGATTGCAGCCTATCGCGATTGCGGTTTATCGTATCGTGACGTTGCTGCTCGCGTTGGTCGAGATCCAATGACTGTTAGCAGAATATGGAATCGGTGGGTTCAGGACGGTAATACGGAACGCCGTGCTGGATCCCAACGGCCTCGTATCTCTAGCAGTCGAGATGACAGGCATCTTATCCACATGGCTGTAACGGATCGTGCAGCCATGTCTCGATCCCTGAGTCAACAGGTGGGGATGTTTGCAAGACAACAGCCATCTGCACGAATAGTTCGACGACGTTTGGAGCAACATGGACTATCAGCTCGGAGACCATGGCTGCGGTTACCCTTGACGCTGCATCACAGACAGGAGCGCCTGCGATGATGTACTCAACGACGAACCTGGGTGCACGAATGGATAAACGTCATTTTTTCTGATGAATCCAGGTTCTGTTTATAGCATCATGATGGTCGCATCCGTGTTCGGCGACATCGCAGTGAACGCACATTGGAAGCGTGTACTCGTCATCGTCATACTGGCGTATCACCCGGTGCGATGGTATGGGGTTCCATTGGTTACACGTTTCGGTCACCTCTTGTTCGCATTGACGGCACTTTGAACAGTGGACGTTACATTTCAGATGTGTTACGACCCGTGCCTCTACCCTTCATTTGATCCCTGCGAAACCTTACATTTCAGGAGGACAATGCACGACTGCATGTTGCAGGTCCTGTACGGGTCTTTCTGGATACAGAAAATGGTCGACTGTTGTCTTGGTCAGCACATTCTCCAGATCTCTGACCAACTGAAAACGTCGTGTCAATGGTGGCCGAACAAATGGCTCGTCACAATACACCAGTCACTACTCTTGATGAACTGTGGTATCGTGTTGAAGCTGTATGGGCAGCTGTACATGTACACGCTGTCCAAGCTCTGTTTGACTCAATCCCCAAGCGTATCAAGGTCGTTATTACGGCCAGAGATGGTTGTTCTGGGTACTGATTGCTCAGGATCTATGCAACCAAATTGCGTGAAAATGTAGCCACATGTAAGTTCTAGTATATTTGTGGAATGAATACCCGTTTATCATCTGCAGTTCTTCTTGGTATAGCAATTTTAATGGCCAGTAGTATATATATATATATATATATATATATATATATATATATATATATATATATATATATATATACAGGGTGAGTCACCTAACATTATCGCTGGATATATTTCGTAAACCACATCAAATACTGACGAATCGATTCCACAGACCGAACGTGAGGAGAGGGGCTAGTGTAATTGGTTAATACAAACCATAAAAAAATGCACGGAAGTATGTTTTTTAACACAAATCTACGTTTTTTTAAATGGAAGCCCGTTAGTTTTGTTAGCACATCTGAACATACAAACAAATACGTAATCAGTGCCGTTTGTTGCATTGTATAATGTTAATTACATAGGGAGATATTGTAACCTAAAGTTGATGCTTGAGTGCCACTCCTCCGCTGTTCGGTCGTGTGTATCGGAGAGCACCGAATTACGTAGGCATCCACAGGGAACGGTGATGGACCATAGGTACAGAAGAGACTGGAACAGCACATTACGTCCACATGCTAACACCTTTTTATTGGTCTTTTTCACTGACGCACATGTACATTACCACGAGGGGTGAGGTATATATATATATATATATATATATATATATATATATATATATATATATATATATATATATATATATATATATATATATATATATATATATATATATATATTCGCCAAATTAGTGTCAAAAACTGTTAATGACAGCTAACGTTTTGGAAGTTAGGCCTAATATTTCGATGTCATAAAATTTGTCTGACCTGTTTTATATCAGCAGAAAAATACGTGTTACCTAAGCAGACTGAATGTACCTAATTAAGCCTACTGCGACGTGAGTCACAATACACCCTGAAATTAAACATTTTGCCAGTGAAATTGTGCTCACTCATTGTTTTTGTAGGACCAAAGATAACGCACCGTAGTAGTCTCTAGAAGCAATATAAACAACGCTCTTCATTGCAAATTATTGCTGTTACTAGAAATGAGGCAGACCTATAAGCCGGCCGGGGTGGCCGAGCGGTTCTAGGCTCTACAGTCTGGAACTGCGCGACCGCTACGGTCGCAGGTTCGAATCCTGCCTCGGTCATGGATGTGTGTGATGTCCTTAGGCTAGTTAGGTTTAAGTAGTTCTAAGTTCTAGGGGACTGATGACCTCAGACGATAAGTCCCATAGTGCTCAGAGCCATTTGAACCAGCCAGACCTACAAGACAGCTGTTGGCAGCCAGAAGGATCACTAAAAGCTTTATAGGCTGTATTTGTCCTATAACATTGCTGAGAGTAGCTTAAAAACGAGTCAGTAGCGTGACAAGTACAGTAATACACGTTGTAGCAGTATCTAAATACGATAAGACGATAAGTGTGTATTTAATTTGAGCAACAGCATTTCTGAGGACCATGGATTGAGAGAATAAAAAACTGTAACCAATTACAACACCACAAACACATGCTCTAAACAATTTTCTTAACTCGAAGGAAGGAATAAGGTGTTTCTAATACCAAATATCAATTAAACTGTAAAAGGGCTTGGATTACTGGTAATCACAAGTCTAACGACAGTAATAGTGGGAAATGTAATGTTTCCAAAGCGAATGTCAGAGTCGATATCGCAGAAAATAAAACTGATCATCACATACTGCGAGATCTCTCACAATTTCCAAGCACAAATTAAATATTGCCACATATCAGTTGCCGTTATAACGCATTAACATATGGTAATATAAGCTAAATCGCTACAAAAATTCGATTTCGTATGCCTTGCAAGCTCGTAGAGCAATGATAATATGCCTAAAGCCTAATGCAAGACATTGTATGATAACAATCCATTGTTATAAATGCTATACAAATGTCACAACACATATTAAAGTTCTGTTATTCTCAATAACGTACAGGTCTGTTTACCTAGATGTTGTAAAATCTGACCTGTTTACTGACAGAAATATTGTTGACTGCTTAGTGACAGAAAAATAATTTAATAATTTTGAGAACCAGATACTCCCTCAATTGGAGGATGATTCTCGATGGGGTCGTTAGTCGCAGCACACAAAATCAATTTACATTTGCGAGAAAGGTACGAACAGACTATGTCCTAGTGCCATATTTCGTATTTATTGTTAGTTTTATGATCTAGAAAAACAAAAACTTTCAATCCTCTAGGTCGGTCGGGAGAAACCAGGGCCCTTCTCTGATGAGCTCACCTGTAGAAAACTGTTGTTCCTTTTATGTTTTGACAGTGATGTCGGAAATCTGAAGTCTGCAAGCTCTTGAAAAGAGAAAGAGCAAAATAGTATCCGCTTAACTTTTACATACCCCGCAAGAGACCATTTTGACCCACTCCGAGACAGTCAAGAATTAACCCGTTTTCACTTACCTCCTTTTACAGCCTCGAGGAACAGCTAAACTCCTTCACCTTCTCTGCAGTAAATGGTTTCACAGGACAATAATAATTGTGTGCACCGATTTCTAAACTTGAACAATTATTATTAACAAATGAACTGATATATCCTCATCTGCCAAAGTTTATTCAACGGTAAAAGAAGTAAAGATATTAGAATGTGATAAGACAAGATCAAGGTTAAAACATCTGTTGTTTTCCAGCAGAGATTATAATATTCCATCTGACACCAAAACTAATTACTGTAACTCCTCATTCTCCATTTGGCGAACTCTGTGTAGTTCACACTCACACGGCTGAGTCCAATTATTGACTTCCCAAAATGTTTGTTACACTCTGTATTTGAGTCAGAGTGTTCTCGAGTATTTTAAAATCTAGCTGTTGTCGCGTAATCCACACCGCGCATTTGACTTTATATGCAATTTATATGGCATAATATTTTAACTAACTGTATATTGCTCATTGTTGCGAGCACAACAGATAAAACACGATTCTCACTATTAGTTTCTGCAGGTGAAAATATTTTAACTTTTTTCACCTTGATCTCTTACGTGGGGATTCGCACAACACTAAAAGATTGCCTGCTGTGCACAGTGATGTCTTTAATTTGCAAACTATTTTTATATAACCCTGACCTGGCTTGTTAGAAATGGAACACGGTATCATTACTGTGACTAATTATGAAATTAAACATGTCCTTCGCTACTTTCGTCTCTGAAATACACTGAAAATTGCTCTTATTTTACGTACAGAAGTTACAGAATGCTATGCTCGCTAAACGTAAAAGCTGCAGTGGATTTTTTAATATATGCACACTTCTGATTGCCACGACTAACACGAGAGCATGAAACTAAAAATGAAATTTGGTTTTTGTATTACTAGTCATAGCAGGTTCCATCGCAGCAGTCTTTGATATCACACAATTGAAATTTTATTGCTCTGATTTACTTAAATTATTTACGTCACTGATATTGTAATAGAAGTTGCCCATGTCCACGTGAAAATGACATAATAAAATCCACCATTCACATCTGAGGTCTCCGGGAAGCTGAAAGAAATAATTTTAATGTACCGTTACCCTGCCCGCTTAATTGCGGGAAAACTGCTTTCATTCCATTTAATTTGAATTTGCCGCGGCAGCGGCTCCCGCGATCTCTGCGTCATGAAAAATTCTAAATATGCTGAAAACGGCTAAAAATGTGGAATTAAATACTGGTTAAGCTAGAAATAAATTATTACAAGTATTTTTAACAATTTCATTATTCAAAAATCAACATGAATTTAAAGTACACACCTTTTTCATTCATCAGCCTCCAATGGCGTCCTTCTCGTACAGGGAACAAAAGAAAGCTACTAAAGCATTCAGTCGAGCGTTACAGGCTCTTATAACTTTAACGGCTACAAGAATAGAGAGTAATGTTTTAACCTCCACTATTTATAGGCAGTTTAATATGCATCTTTGTTATATTTTTTAATTATCATTGTCTGTTTTGATTTCTACACTCTCCGACCACAGACGTTATTTGCAAAATATAGATACACAATTATTGACCAAACATAAAAATGAAAAATGATTATTTCATTTTTTACAGAGTCTACATAATCGACAACCGTTCATACAGAAATGAAATAATAATAATAATACAGATAAATGTTTCCTTTTTTCACAAAAATTACATGACAACGATTTTGTGAATGTCTTGCCAGAGGACATCACACTGTTCATTATCGTACTCGTTGCTTTATGGTTCTATGACCTCGTACGTTATTGTTTCACGTATCAGTTTTTTACGGTAATATGAAATGGTCTTTCGTTCTGTTCTTTCGCCTGTAGTAGCACACACAATATTGTCTTTACACACGAAAATCATACTTACGTTTTTAATTACATCTCCTAACTTATTTCTTATCATATTAGCTTCGTTACAAGGTGATTTCTCTCTTTGTACTTATTATGAGACAACTACGTAGGTATATGTTGTCTTTGAGTGACTTATTGGACGTTAAAGTCGTAGGATGAATAAGAAAAGAGGTGGGTTAATTGGACTGCTCTTTGATCCGTAAGTGAAAAGGCCTCCATAGTGTATGTTTTTGCTACACGAGACTCCCCTTGGTACCCATTGCTTTTAAGGAATGTCAAGCTTTTTCTCAAATGATAGTTCTTACGAAACGAATTTTTTAAACAGAAACTAGGTAGCATCTTATACTACATACACATATACATATACATAAAAGTACTACGTTTTCCTTCTCCTTCATTCATTGTCGGTGATCTTTTGCCGGGGTGGCTCGAGATTTCTCCTTTTGTGTTAACTCACGAGCTTCTAGTGAAGTTACGTTTATTCCTTTCTCTACAAATTCCCTCAATATGCACGAGCATAAGTGTATTTGAGAAGTTAGTTTCCTATTTTAAAATTCACGTTCCCTCCTCGTCCGCTGAGCGTGAAGAACGTTGTCGCATACATGAGTGCATACGCAACAATGTTGAAGAAGTCGAGAGTCTCTTCCTTACTACTACATTCTAGTAAGTAGCACAGCTTAATGTTTATTTGCGTTCGCCGTGTTGCCTTTAGTTACTTCTACTTTTCATCGTTGCAAGACCGGAATAACTTTTCCTCCAGAACGGGAGCAACATTTCCTTAAACCAATGCTTTCACTTCACTAAAATTGCACTACTCGAATGTAGTCACGCTATTTATTGTCATGTCAATTTTATTTTACTTCACAACAATCTTCCTTCATACTGCCCTCGCTCATGAACACAATCCTTACTTGTTTGAGGACACCATTTGAAGTGTTTCTGTCTCTCACTGTTATTCAGGGCGTAAGCAGAAACGGATTACATGAGACTGCCTTGCACTTCCAACACACCGAAATGCGAGCGGTGCGTACACGCGAGTCATCTGGAAAGCACACCTCGTAAAGTTACAATACCCATTTTCCTCATCGTAAATATGGTTTGCTTAATTGTTTGGTTGCTTTAGCCTCAAATTTTCGGAGCACCATCAAGAGCTCGGAACCGTATCAAATTTGAGATATGAATTGATGTTTTTACCTAAAATCTACCGACGAGTGACTAACTGATAGCTTAAAATATTAATACAGTCACTAATAATAATAAAAAGATACATACAACAGACAAATCTACAACTATTTAACTTTTCTTTTCTTATTCCTTTTCAGTTAGGGACATCGTCTGAGTATGTACCGTTTGTTATTCTTCTACTAGGTTCACCGTATTCTCTGATCTGCTCGTGTCGGTTATGTTTCTGGTTTGTGTTCGTTTCATTATGTCTTTTACTTACCTTAATGATAACTAGCTTTCGGCGGCTTCCTGCGTAGACCATACTTAAACTAAATAAATGTACTGTATGCTAAACCCAAGCTCTTCTCGTGCTGCTACATAAATTTATGTCTCTTCATTCGTTTCTATGCTTCTGTCAGAGCACCAGTGTGTGCTGAAATTGTATAAATGTTTGGTGGCTGCCCTTCACCTCATAACAAAGTTCTTTGCTGGTTCTTCTCGAGTGGTTTGTACTTCTATTACTCCGTGTGTTAGAAGTGACTTTTCATTCCAGTTCCAAATTTAGACCTGAGCACTCATATAATTTTCTTAAAGATAAAGGCCAAATCAAACTACTGTGCTTAATAGTATCTGTACTTTCTATACGTTCCGATCAATTAGCCATTACTGGCATCATGATTAATATTAGCATCGATTACGTTTATTTATGCAAACACAAAGAAAAATCTACTTTTATCCAACTCTCCATTCCATTCCTTTAAGGAAGTCAAATGTTTGTACTATCCTTTGTCCACTCATCTTGGTTAACTTGTAACAAGATACATTACGAGGTCATATGCCCTTAGACTCCAGATTCCTTTGTCACTCAACCTAGTCTACAGTGGTCAATATACTCTCTTGCTTGACAGCTGCAAGTATATTTCCTTGCTTCTTATCTGCTAATAACAAATATATCCTAGCCCAGCTGCCTTTTTATAATCCAGCATCATTTTCCACATAGGTGTACCAACGTTTTGATTTACTTAACTACAGTGTATAAGATAGAATAGAACCAGTTTGTTTGTATTGCTGTCATTTTGTTCTTTAATCTTGTGCTCCGATATACTGCCTTATTTTCTTCTTACTATTTTTGGTCTTAGTATTGCCTACGTAAGCATTGTCTCAGCTGTTAATTTTCCTTACATTTTGCCACAGGAAGTATTTCTTCTGGTCGTGATGTGTGTACAAACCTTTATCGTCCCGCTCTGTGGTTATGCTAGTATTGGCACAATACGGAAAGGACCGGTAGAAATCAATTACTATTTCTTCTTTTTACTTTGTGACAATGATGGTTTACAGTGGGTCTTTAGCAGTACACTTTCCCCAACGGAGAACTGATTAACCCTAAGCAGTTGCCTGTCATAAGAAATCTTTACCACCTTGGCATTTCCTCTTAACGATATTAATACTTGCCTTACCTTTGGTACTAGGTCACATTTCACATTTTGAGGACCCCATTACCTCCCCTGGTCAGCATCGGAGAGGACAATGTGACCATTTCTGGTTTCACGTATTCGTAGTCACCGAATGTACATATATTATCGGCGACCTCGATTACATTCGCCATAGGATTTGGCTTTACCCAATACGATTCCCAATTCGGATTCGGAGCCGGATACGATTGCTGGTAAGATTTTTTCCCCTGGTTAAATTGTGCCAGGTTTCCATGGTGGTATTGCCACTGTGGATTCTCAAAATTCCTATGCCTATTGTACTGTGGTTAACTATTTGGCAGTGGTTCCCACTCTCTGCTACTGTTCTGATCATTCCAGTTGTCATTATTGTGATTCGCATAACCAGTGTGATGCCTATCATCAATCCTATGCCTCCTTTTATGACTCTGAGAACTGCCGCCTGCCGTGCGAGGCACTGACATCGGCGCATCCTCCTGTGTCAACAAGCGCTGGACGAGGGCAGCTGGACGTAGCCTGTCTTCATCTCCACCATGACAACACACATTCTGGTTATTATTGTTATTACTAGCCTTCATATCTCAGTTGATAAGGTCAACAGAATCGAGGACCGGCAAACGGTATTTTGAGTTATTTTCTGGGACCTTTACCAGTTTTTGTCCAATGTAAAATGGAATTTTTCCATTCAAAATGTCTAGAGTATCATTAAGAGCCACGACTTCATCTTAGAAACGAGTCTTATCTCTGTACTTCTCGAGCCGCGCGGGATTAGCCGAGCGGTCTTGGGCGCTGCAGTCATGGACTGTGCGGCTGGTACCGGCGGAGGTTCGAGTCCTCCCTCGGGAATGAGGGTGTGTATTTGTCCTTAGAATAATTTAGGTTAAGTAGTGTGTAAGTGTGTAGCAATTAAGTCCCATAGGATTTCACACACATTTTTTTGTACTTATCGAAAGACTTTCTTAACGTTTCTTGCCTGATGTTGTACAGCTCTGGACTAAATACATGTTTTCTTAATCTTTCCTGCATACAGCGCGACCAAATTTCACAACAAAAGTATTTTCAAATTTTGCTGTTGTGTAACAGCTATTTTCCGTATCGGATGTCCAAAGTGCGGCCTGAACTTGTATAAAACGTAATACATACTGGATCTTTTGTTGTTCATACAACGTTTTAGGATACACTCATGTAAAACTTTTACGGAAATAATTGGATGAACAGATTTATTTTCTGTGATGAACACCTGGAATGGTCGGCTTTCTAGAAAGCATTCTTTTTTTGTAACTGATGAAAGTATGGTGTCCTCCTCCACATTTCGTGTAACAGTGTTTCGTGGTATTATTTTCGTTCTGGCTACTGTTCCTTGTGCACATACATTTGCAAGAGAAACTGGACTATGACATTCATCATCACTGTTACCTGCACAGCCACTATCATTCCTTGTTTGCTCCTTAACGTTATTTCATTCTTTTTCTAAATCCTCTTAATTGTTTTCCTGTTTCTGTCTGCTCATGATTCTTCCACTTGGTCATATCCTGTGTAAATATTTTGTATCTGACCTAACTAGTTTGTATCTTAATACTGACATATTCTGCTCTGTGTACACATCAGCAATCGATTGCTCGACAGCCTTCTGTAGATCTGTCCTAACCTGTTATCAGTCAAAGTCCCTTTCTCTCGCAAGAAATTATCAACTTCATGTTTTGTTGCTGTGTCATCTACTTGTCTGACTACGTTTCGAGCTTTGGACTGTAGTGTTACGTATTCTAACCTCATTGTATCAAAATCATTTCTCAGGTTTTAAGTCTGCTCTGGCATGTCTTTTATTGTAGTTTTCAGTGTTGAAATGTCATTTAGTCATTCCTTCCGAGTCACCGCGTATCGCTTCAAAGACGCGATTCGTATTGTCTGTTTTCTAAGAGCTCTGCTTCTAAGTTCAAATGGTTCAAATGGCTCTGAGCACTATGGGACTTAACACCTATGGTCATCAGTCCCCTAGAACTTAGAACTACTTAAACCTAACTAACCTAAGGACATCACACAACACCCAGCCATCACGAGGCAGAGAAAATCCCTGACCCCGCCGGGAATCGAACCCGGGGACCCGGGCGTGGGAAGCGAGAACGCTACCGCACGACCACGAGATGCGGGCGCTTCTAAATAATCGTCTAATTTTTTTGAAGTGTTGGCCCACTTTTGGTTATTTCTGTCAAATCTTTTATGAAGTTTTTGATTGTTTTATCAAGTTTTTGCTTAAGTAAAGCTTTTGTCCTCTGATATAATTGCACAAAAGGATCATGTGTAGGATTTGCTACTTCGGAACTGGTGTTGCCTAACAGCTCTGGCATTGTATCACTTGATGGAGCGACAGCATCACTACCGTTATCATGAAGATATTAAACATTACTCTCGAATGTAGTATCTAAAGTGTTCTCGTCTTCTGACCTTTCCATGGCTGCTGTTTCAGACTTAGTTTTAACCATAACAACGTGTACTGTTTTTCGAAATTAATTTACCTTCTCTTTCTTATTCGTCTTATGTTCACTACGTGAACAGTTTACAGATGACGCTTAGCTGCAACTTACCTCTGCTACTGAAAAATATTTGTTTGTAAAACAATTGCGTGACGCTAAGCGTGTTTCCGTACTACTGCATGAATGTCCCCGCCATCTTATGAAACCCTAACATAAAGAGAGATTACTACGAAATTATGAATTTAGAAACTACTAGAAAAGAAACCAAATTCTATGCGTAACGCACAATGGATCTCGTAAAAAAAACCTGTTCTATTCCCACATTCAAGTTTATGAATCGCTACTAATGAGTACAGATGTTCGCTGCCTGAAGCACTGTTCTGCTGCAACCGGAAAAATATTTTAGGAGCGGATTTATCCAATTTTTTCTGTTCTGGTTCCACTGTCTCAGGATTTTGGAAAATATTTCCACATTACTGTAGTTTGCTCAGTGTGATCCATGCTACATGCTTGATTGTTTCATGCATGTAGCATGAAACGAGCAAGCCTTTATGTAATAATAGTATTGCTACTTTGTGCATATGTGTATAATAAATAATTGTTTATTTGCGTCGTCCAAACGGTTACCAGTGTAAAATCTCCTTCTGTTTGACTTGCGTTCACTGTTGGGGATAGAAAACTTTTTGAGAGCTCAGTGAGAGAAAAATAATTGATTAATTTTGAAAATCCAACACGGCCATAATTTGAGCACCACTCGCGATGGAATCGTGAGTTGCAGCACAGAAAAGGGATCTTCATTAGCGAGAACGGCACGAACGGGTTGTTTCCTAGTGGCCTGTTTCGTGATTATGGTTAGTTTTACGAACTAGGAAAACAAAAACTGTTCCGGTTTATATCGGTATGCAGGAGGCAGAGGGCTTCTCTGATGAGCTGGTCTGTAGAAAACTATTATTACTTTTATATTTTGACAGTGTAGTCGGAAAGTGAAAGCCTGCAAACTCTGGAAAATGTCGAGAATTATGTTCGCCTGACTTTTACGTTCCGCAAAAGTGGCCATTTTGACGTAGTCCAAGCCAGCAAAGAATTAATCCATTTTCACTTACATCCTTTTACAGCCTAGAAGAACAACTCTACCGTAAAAGGTGCCTCAGAACAATAAAAATACAGATTTCTTCATTTGAATGGTTATTATTTAATAATGAACGGACATATTCCCATCCACCTAAGACCTATTCAGCTTTAAAAAAGTAAGGATAATAGAACGTGATAAAACAAGACTAACGTTAACACATCTACTTCGCTACTAGCCATTAAAATTGCTACACTAAGAAGAAATGCAGATGATAAATGAGCATTCATTGGACAAATACATTATATTAGAATTGACATGTGATTACATTTTCACGCAATTTGACTGCATAGATCCTGAGAAACCAGTACCCAGAATAACCACCTCTGGCCGTAATAACGGCCTTGAAACGCCTGGGGATTGAGTCGGAGCTTGGACAGCGTGTACAGGTACAGCTGCCCATGCAGCTTCAACACGATACCACAGTTCATCAAGAGTAGTGACTGGGGTATTGTGACGAGCCAGTTGCTCGGCCACCATTGACCGAAAATTCCCTCGAGCAATTAAACAGAGGACCGACTCGTAGACGTAACATCTTGGACCTACTGATAACAAACAGACCCGAACTCTGTAAGCGCAGAACAGGGAATCAGTGATCATCCCTGAATATGGAAGTAAATAGGAATATAAAAAAGGGAGGAAGGTTTATCTGTTTAGCAAGAGTAATAGGATTCAGATTTCAGACTACCTAACAGAGCAAAACGAAAATTTCTGATCCGACATCGACAATGTTGAGTGTTCATGGAAAAAGTTCAGGGCAATCGTAAAATGCGTTTTAGACAGGTACCTGCCGAGTAAAACTGTGAGGGACGGGAAAAACCCACCGTGGTTCAACAATAAAGTTAGGAAACTACTGCGAAAGCAAAGAGAGCTGCACTGCAAATTTAAACGCAGCCAAAACCTCTCAGACAAATAAAGCTAAACGATGTCAAAGTTAGCGTAATGAGGGCTATGCGTGAAGCGTTCAGTGAATTCGAAAGTAAAATTCTATGTACCGACTTGACAAAAGTCCTAGGAAGTTCTGGTCTTACGTTAAATCAGTAAGTGAATCGAAACAGCATATCCAGACACTCTGGGATGATAATGGCATTGAAACAGAGGATGAAACGCGTAAAGCTGAAATACAACACCTTTCTCCAAAGCTGTTTCACAGAGGAAGACCGCACTGCAGTTCCTTCTCCAAATCCTCGCACGAACGAAAAAAATGGCTAACATCGAAATAAGTGTCCAAGGAATTGAAAAGCAACTGAAATCACTCAACAGAGGAAAGTCCACTGGACCTGACGGGATACCAATTCGATTCTACACAGAGTTCGCGAAAGAACTTGACCCCCCCCCACCCTTTTAACAGCCGTATACCGCAGGTCTCTAGAGGAACGGAAGGTTCCAAATGATTGGAAAAGGGCACAGGTAGTTCCAGTTTTCAAGAAGGGTCGTCGAGCAGATGCGCAAAACTATTGGCCTATATTTCTGACAGCGATCTGTTGTAGAATTTTAGAATATGTTTTCTGTTCGCGTATCATGTCATTTCTGGAAACCCAGAATCTACTCTGTAGGAATCAACATGGATTCCGGAAACAGCGATCGTGTGAGACCCAACTCGCTTTATTTGTTCATGAGACCCAGAAAATATTAGATACAGGCTCCCAGGTAGATGCCATTTTCCTTGACTTCCGGAAGGCGTTAGATACAGTTCCGCACTGTCACCTGATAAACAAAGTAAGAAACTACGGAATATCAGACCAGCTGTGTGGCTGGATTGAAGAGTTTTTAGCAAACAGAACACAGCATGTTGTTATCAATGGAGAGACGTCTACAGACGTTAAAGTAACCTCTGGCGTGCCACAGGGGAGTGTTATGGGACCATTGCTTTTCACAATATATATAAATGACCTAGTATATAGTGCCGGAAGTTCCATGTGGCTTTTCGCGGATGATGCTTTAGTATACAGAGAAGTTGCAGCATTAGAAAATTGTAGCGAAATTCAGGAAGATCTGCAGCGGATAGGCACTTGGTGCAGGGAGTGGCAACTGACCCTTACCGTAGATAAATGTAATGTATTGCGAATACATAGAAAGAAGGATCCTTTGTTGTATGATTATATGATAGCGGAACAAACACTGCTAGCAGTTACTTCTGTACTGGCGGCGAGGTGAATTGGGCGCGGCGGAAGAGGACTCGGCGTGGCGTTGTATACGTTCTGACGTAGGGAAATCCACTCCACCACCAATCAAAACAAAGAAGAGGAAACGCACATTTTCGAAACAATATCTACATTTTAATTATATTTTATGTTTCTTTAAAAAGAAATTTTAAATTAGTGTAAAGTTTTCGTTTCATGGTCCACTCAAAACAGATTATTCATGTTATTGCCTTAAAAAATTCTTTTATTAAAAAGAATATTCGCCATTAATATATACAGTGAAATAATAACAGATGCACAATTGTTATAGGTAGAGGACACTTTTCACTGTTACCAGTCAGGTTACTCTTAAAAACTGCGATATAAGGTATTAACAGATTGAAATTTACTTTTACTTATGACAGCGAACCGAGTGTTCTGTACGAACAAGTTACTCTGTAACTACAATACATGGTATGTTGGCATTTAATACGTTCCAAAATTTCTTTTTCTAAACTAAGATGTTTCTATCAATAACTGTATCTCTTTTATTAATTACATTTTTAACTTTGTCTAACAGATCTGAAGATGGTCAGCTAGCGCGAAACCGGCAATTGAAAATAAAGTATAGCGATCGAAGACTGAAACGCCATATTTTATAAATATCTGGGAGTATGCATACGGAACGATTTGAAGTGGAATGATTATATAAAATTAATTGTTGGTAAGGCGGGTGCCAGGTTGAGATTCATTGGGAGAGTCCTAAGAAAATGTAGTCCATCAACAAAGGAGGTGGCTTACAAAACATTCGTTCGACCTATACTTGAGTAATGCTCATCAGTGTGGGATCCGTACCAGGACGGTTTGAACGAGGAGATAGAGAAGATCCACAGAAGAGCGGCGCGTTTCGTCACAGGGTTATTTGGTAAGCGTGATAGCGTTACGGAGATGTTTAGCAAACTCAAGTGGCAGACTCTGCAAGATAGGCGCTCTACATTGCAGTGTAGCTTGCTGTCCAGGTTTCGAGAGGCTGTGTTTCTGTATAAGGTATCGAATATATTGCTTCCCCCTACTTATACCTCCCGAGGAGATCACGAATGTAAAATTAGAGAGATTCGAGCGCGCACGGAGTCTTTCCGGCAGTCGTAATTTCCCCGAACCATACGCGACTGGTACAGAAAAGGGAGGTGATGACAATGGCACGTAAAGTGCCCTCCGCCACACACCATTGGGTGGCTTGCGGAATATAAATGTAGATGTAGATGCAGATGTAGATCTCGACTGCTAGTGATACGAGGCCGTTGGGATCCAGCACGGCGTCCGTATTACCTTCCTGAACCCACCGATTTCACATACTGCTAACAGTGATTGGATCTCGAACAACGCGAGCAGCAAAGTCACGATACAATAAAGCGCATTCGCGATGGGCTACAATCCGACCTTTATCAAAGTCGGAAACGTGATGGTACGCATTTCTCCTCCTTACACGAGGCATCACAACAACGTTTCACCAGGCAACGCCGGTCAACTGCTGTTTGTGAATGAGGAGTCGGTTGGAAACTTTCCTCATGTCAGCACGTTGCAGGTGTCGTCACCGGCGCCAGCCTTGTGTGAGTGCTCTGAAAAGCTAATCATTTGCATATCACAGCATCTTCTTCCTGTCGGTTAAATTTTTGCGTCTGTAGCACGTCATCTTCGTGGTGTAGCAATTTTAATGGCCAGTAGTGTATTTTGCTACAGAGATCACAATATTCCACTTGGAACCGAAATTATTTATTTGTAACTCTTTAATGTGGAAGTCGTAATTAAGAATTGGTAAATCACAACCGGATTGACTTTTTTTTTGTCATCAGTGTACTGACTGGTTTGATGCGGCCCGCCACGAATTCCTTTCCTGTGCTAACCTCTTCATCTCAGAGTAGCACTTGCAACCTACGTCCTCAATTATTTGCTTGACGTATTCCAATCTCTGTCTTCCTCTACAGTTTTTGCCCTCTACAGCTCCCTCTAGTACCATGGATGTCATTCCCTCATGTCTTAGCAGATGTCCTATCATCCTGTCCCTTATCCTTATCAGTGTTTTCCACATATTCCTTTCCTCTCCGATTCTGCGCAGAACCTCCTCATTCCTTACCTTATCAGTCCATCTAATTTTCAACATTCGTCTATAGCACCACATCTCAAATGCTTCGATTCTCTTCTGTTCCGGTTTTCCCACAGTCCATGCTGTACATGCTGTACTCCAGGCGTACATCCTCAGAAATTTCTTCCTCAAATTAAGGCCGGTATTTGATATTAGTAGACTTCTCTTGGCCAGAAATGCCTTTTTTGCCATAGCGAGTCTACTTTTGATGTCCTCCTTGCTCCGTCCGTCATTGGTTATTTTACTGCCTAGGTAGCAGAATTCCTTAACTTCATTGACTTCATGACCATCAATCCTGACTCTAGAGATACTAAAGCTGAAATACACTGAAGAGCCACAGAAACAGGTACACCTGCCTAATATCGTGTAGGTCCCCCCCCCCCCCCCCCCCAAGAGCACGCAAAAGTGCCGCAACACGACGCGACATGGACTCGATTAATGTCTGAAGTAGGGAACTGAGACCATGAATCCTGCAGGGATGTCCATAAATCCGTTACGAGTACAAGGGGAAGGAGGTCCCTTCTGAACGGCACGTTTCAAGGCATCCTAGGTAAGCTCAGCAATATTTATGTCTGGGGAGTTTGGTGGTTTGCTAAAGTGTTTAATTTCAGAATAGTGTTGCTGGTGCCAGTCTGTAGCAATTCTGGACGTTTTGAGTGTCACATTGTTGCTACGGTCGCAGGTTCGAATCCTGCCTCGGGCATTGATGTGTGTGATGTCCTTAGGTTAGTTAGGTTTAAGTAGTTCTAAGTTCTAGGGGACTGATGACCACAGCAGTTGAGTCCCATAGTGCTCAGAGACTTTTTTTTTTTTGTCACATTGTTCTGCTGCAATTCCTCAAGCCCGTCGGGGTGCACAGTGGACATGAATGGAGGCAGGTGATCAGACAGGATGCTTACGTACGTGTCACCTATCAGAGCCGTATCTAGGCATATCAGGGGTCCCCTGTCACTCCAACTGCACACGCCTCACACAATTACTGAGCCTCCACCAGCTTGAACAGTCCCCTGCTTACATGCAGGGTCCAAGAATTCATGAGATTGTCTCCATAACCGTACACGTACATCCGCTTGATTCAATTTGAAACGAAGCACGTCCGACCAGGCAACATTTTTCCTATCATCAACTGTCCAATGTCGGTGCTGAAGGGCTCGGGCGAGGCGTAAAGCTTTGTGTCGTGCAGACATCAAAGGTACCCGAGTGGACCTTCGGCTCCTAAGTCCACATCGATAATGTCTCGTTGAATAGTTCGCACGCTGACACTTGTTGATGCCCCAGCATTGAAATTTGCAGCAAGTTATGGAAGGGTTGCTGTTCTGTCACGTTGAACGATCCTCTACATTCGTCGTTCGTCCCATTCTTGCAGGATGTTTTTCCGCCCACAGTGATGTCGGAGATTTGATGTTTTACCTGATTCCTGATATTCACGGTACACTCGTGCAATGGTCGTAAGGAAAGATCCACACTTCATCGCTACCTTCGATATGCTGTGTCCCATCGCCAATCGCAGCGCCATATTCTGCCTGTTTACCAATAACATTTCCCACTCCCGTGCTTGTGTTTTGACATATATGACGCAGTACATATGTTTTATTCAACAATTGGAAGTCACCCACTACAAACAGTTAACTCTAACTGTTTTGTCGTAAATTATGACCCTAAGCGTCACTATGTATAAGAGATGTCGCTTCCAAGTGAACATTGTGAACTACCTACGAGAAACTTTATAGAATTATCGAAGCAAGCTGGTTGGTTACGTTAATTTAGGATTGTAGCGGTAGAATAGTATGATAATCCCTCATGTACCATGTGTAAATTAAAGACGTCATAGCATATGTTACTAAAAATGGCTGCAATTAATAACGGAAGAGGATTATATAACGATAATTTCCGCGAGTTGTACTTGGCAGAGTACCAAATTGCGACGGATCAGACTGTACCACTGACGGCAGTGTCGAGAATAACACTGCCCCTGTTTAAATACAGCATTTCTGTCGGACTCAGAGCAGCTTATTACAGCCATAAATAGATAAAATATAGTTAATGTTCTACCTGTACACCAACAAACAGCAGAAACGTTGTTAAACAGCAAACGGTGACCGTTTGTTAAGTTATTCGTTAAGTGACACAACGTGGAGGCATCTACCACACAGTAGTGGTACTCGTACCCAGCACTCGACGCCATCAAGTAGCAACATAGTATTTCATCAACTATTGTACCCGAAGGGGCTTCCAGTCCAATGTTAACGGGACTGACAAAGTCACAGCATACTAGTGCAGGACACACATTTCCAGACTGAGTGCCTGAATACAATGAGTGGAACGAAATTGTCATCTGTCGTACAGTCCTCATGTGCTGTAAACTGTTTAGCAGTAGCAAGAAGGCACAGTAGATTAGTGGTCAATAACAAGCCGAAACTGTGGCATAGTACTCTTACCAAGATAAGTGGCGCAGTGGTTCGCATACTGGACACACGTTCGAAAGGATGATTGTTCAAACCCGTGTCCGATCTCCCGATTAAGGTTGTCCGTGATCTCCCTAAATTGCTCCAGGAAAATACCAAAATGGTTCCTTTGAATGGACATGACCGATTTCCTTACTTGTCCTTGACACAAATCGAGCTTGTTCTCCGTCTATAATGACCTCGAGGTCGACAGAACGTTAAACCTCATCTTCCTTCTCTTCTTCCTTTCTTACACTAAACCGCACCTGGTCATCAAATATCATATAATGTTTGATGGTCAGGTGCGGGTTTGAACAGTCATTCAGCAATTATATATTCAGCAGTATATATATATATATATATATACTGCTGAATATATATATATATACACTCCTGGAAATGGAAAAAAGAACACATTGACACCGGTGTGTCAGACCCACCATACTTGCTCCGGACACTGCGAGAGGGCTGTACAAGCAATGATCACACGCACGGCACAGCGGACACACCAGGAACCGCGGTGTTGGCCGTCGAATGGCGCTAGCTGCGCAGCATTTGTGCACCGCCGCCGTCAGTGTCAGCCAGTTTGCCGTGGCATACGGAGCTCCATCGCAGTCTTTAACACTGGTAGCATGCCGCGACAGCGTGGACGTGAACCGTATGTGCAGTTGACGGACTTTGAGCGAGGGCGTATAGTGGGCATGCGGGAGGCCGGGTGGACGTACCGCCGAATTGCTCAACACGTGGGGCGTGAGGTCTCCACAGTACATCGATGTTGTCGCCAGTGGTCGGCGGAAGGTGCACGTGCCCGTCGACCTGGGACCGGACCGCAGCGACGCACGGATGCGCGCCAAGACCGTAGGATCCTACGCAGTGCCGTAGGGGACCGCACCGCCACTTCCCAGCAAATTAGGGACACTGTTGCTCCTGGGGTATCGGCGAGGACCATTCGCAACCGTCTCCATGATGCTGGGCTACGGTCCCGCACACCGTTAGGCCGTCTTCCGCTCACGCCCCAACATCGTGCAGCCCGCCTCCAGTGGTGTCGCGACAAGCGTGAATGGAGGGACGAATGGAGACGTGTCGTCTTCAGCGATGAGAGTCGCTTCTGCCTTGGTGCCAATGATGGTCGTATGCGTGTTTGGCGCCGTGCAGGTGAGCGCCACAATCAGGACTGCATACGACCGAGGCACACAGGGCCAACACCCGGCATCATGGTGTGGGGAGCGATCTCCTACACTGGCCGTACACCACTGGTGATCGTCGAGGGGACACTGAATAGTGCACGGTACATCCAAACCGTCATCGAACCCGACGTTCTACCATTCCTAGACCGGCAAGGGAACTTGCTGTTCCAACAGGACAATGCACGTCCGCATGTATCCCGTGCCACCCAACGTGCTCTAGAAGGTGTAAGTCAACTACCCTGGCCAGCAAGATCTCCGGATCTGTCCCCCATTGAGCATGTTTGGGACTGGATGAAGCGTCGTCTCACGCGGTCTGCACGTCCAGCACGAACGCTGGTCCAACTGAGGCGTCAGGTGGAAATGGAATGGCAAGCCGTTCCACAGGACTATATCCAGCATCTCTACGATCGTCTCCATGGGAGAATAGCAGCCTGCATTGCTGCGAAAGGTGGATATACACTGTACTAGTGCCGACATTGTGCATGCTCTGTTGCCTGTGTCTATGTGCCTGTGGTTCTGTCAGTGTAATCCATATAAAATACATGACATTATTACAGTTACAGATCAACAGCGCAAGTGGTTGTGATGTGCTATGTATCAACAACCCGTTCTGAAACACTCATATTAGTACACTGTGTGGCCTTCATGGGCGGCAATGCAGGCTCTCACTCTGACATCCAGTCGGTCATACAGATAGGGGATACTGTCCTGGGTTACGTTATGGCGAGAATGCTCGGCCTCTTCATGTAGTTCGGACTACAAGTTGCTCGAATCACTTCTCAGCCCATCATATCCCACATATGCTGAATTGGATATAAGTCCAGAGACCATGTTAGGCGCCGAAGTTTCTGCAAATCTTGTACAGCACGGTGAGTTTCCTGGGCGTGTGTTTGCGTGCATTATACTGTTGGAACAACATATAATCTCCCGTGTTGTATGTGCTGCATGGACGTCCAGAACGACGTCTGTAGGTGTGAAAATGTTCACGTGACCACTGATATCATCAACGTTGAGAAACTTACACAGAATTTCCAACTTGTGAGGCAGTTCTCCGAAACGGCCATCTCACAACTCGCACTACCACAATTTGACCACTTTAGAACGTACTCAGTTGGCTCTAGGGAGCAGAAATCCTTCTTCTGCCAGCTTGCTTCACGTGTTGCACCACACTGAGTAGCTGGCTGTCGATGAGCATTCCCTATTAAAGGATAGACATACCTGGCGCTCTGATAGCTGTGCCTCTACACTATCGTTGTGGGATGAGATTGAAACCATTATATATGAGTAGGAGGTAGCCTTCTGGAGAATTTAAATACTTTCAAATTCCTTCCAGAACCAAGGCCTCAGTCCTTTTTGGTTGAAATCATGATGGGACCGGCATAGCGTAAATAATGCGTGCAGGCCGCGACATTAGCATCATTCGGTAAGTGGCCTCTTGCTATCAAGCAGCGACCAGTTGAACAAAGTGAAGTGTGGTGCTTTCACACCGGTATACATGATGAAAGAGTGTGTTTTGATTGTGGTGGTAGTTTAAGCCTTGGCATGAAAAGGCTGATCCACAGACATCCGTCGCTCTGTGATTCTCCAGAGGATGTTTCTGAATTGTGCAAAGAGCACTGACTTTGTGAAAACTGTCGTCGAACGAAAAATGAGTTAATTATAGCAAACACTGTTTAAACATTAAACTTAAGGCATATTTTCTGAAGGCAGTGGCATCCGAACAGCATGTGGTTGAGGGTACTTGTCTGTGTAAAATTTGCTTCCATAATGAAGTGGGTGCAATGTTCCATCCATGTGGACACACTGCTCACTGTGTTAAATGTGCTCTCTCCATTTCTTTGTACGTTTGAAGTTGGGAGCCTACAGCATCTACAGTCAGAGTATTCATTCAACGTAATTAAGACAGCATCGGTAAATTTGTATTTTTTAACTTCACAACATTTTAAACTCCACATTTCAAAAATTAATATTCGTCTGTAAAAATGTCGTTTTTTGTAAGCAAGTTCACGTAAACAGCTATATGTAATTCATAACCATACCTACGTACTGTATGATGAGTTATACACAAGGTGAATAAATATCCTGCACTCGGAGATCAGTATGCAACTTCTCATCCAGATTCAAAACAAATGCTTAGCTAATAAAATCAGATCTGGCTCATTTAGAAACCACATGCATGAAAACGAGGTGCCGGTAACACTCTCACATCCTACAGTGCGTCTGAAAGTACCGAGGAAAGTGTATCACTCCACACTACCTTATCAGCTCTGGTAGCTCGCTGAGTAGACTGCTGGGGCATCAAACCCCAATATTCCAGTTCTGGGTGCTGCTCATACGTATGCTAAACAGTACCGTCCAAGGCACCATGCTGATGAATATGTTTTTCGTCGACTGCAGCAACGCTTTCGAGAAACTGCTAATCTTCACCCTCCAGTAATGGGAAGAGGTCGTCCAAGCACGAGACGTACGCCACAAACAGAGGACGCGGTTTTTGTAACCAGTCACCTCAGCGAAGTACCTGTGATCTTATAAGACAGTTTCAGATATCTCAAAGACTGGTTCTTGAAGTTTTCCACGATGAAGAAGTGCACCCATATCACTACACATTAACTCAACACCAGCGACCAGGAAAACAGCATATGACGGATGTAGTTTGTGGATGGCTTTTGCACCAAGCGGAACATGATGAACATTTTCTAGATAGCGTGATATGGATTGAAGTATCTAGTTTCAAGTGTGAAGGTATTTTCAACCTCCAAACCAGCCACTATTAGTCCGAATACAACTGACATGTCACCCATGAACGTGGCTGCCAGGCACGCTTTGGCATAAACCTATAGCCTGGAATCGTGCGTGGAGAGCTTTTGGGACACCTTGCCTATTGCCAGAGACGTAGGATGCGTCCGTATACAGGGTGTAATTTTAAGTTGACAACCCAGACTAACTAGAAAAATAAGCTTCACAAGAAAAAATGTATAGAATCCAAAGTTAATTACTTTCGAGGGGGACATCAGCTGGTACCCGCCACACCAGCCTCCTGGGGGTGGAGTGGGAGGCATTTCAAAATTTCAAATGGGAACTCCCATTTTTTTTATTTTTTTTTTTTTTTTGCAGAATCAGATTCTACATAAAACATTTATTTAGATTCTTGGTAGTTGGCGCTGTAATTCAAGAAAATCCATGTCCTCATTTTTGCGTGGAAAATGGTTACAGATAAATAAAAAATACTTGTTTACTTCGTAAATTTTGATTCACTAAAACTAAACCTCTCCCTCTCTCCCCATAGGGTGGGGTTTGAGAGAAAGGAATAGAGTTTTACAAATGTTGACCCAAATATTAATTTAATAATTACAAATATTAATTTAATAATTAATCATTCCATCATCCTGCGATATTTGCATGCAGTGGGGAAGGTTCAAAAATCGAACATATGGATACCACAGCCAAAATCACAGGAATCAGTGGATGGCCATATCTGCATCCCTGCTAGCTAGTCATCAGTTGCCATGTAAACAACACCGACCATTCCTATCCTCTGGCATTACTCGTGATGAGGAACGGTGTCTTTTTGCTAAAATAAGGAAACGAAACGAGTGGTTTAGCACAAACAAAACAGCAAATCGCCATAGAAAGACCTGTGTGCATCCACAGAAGATAATATTGTGCATATGGTGCAACAGCGACACACCGCTGTACGAGGAGCTAGTTCCCCAAGGTTTACGCAACACTGCTGACATTTGTCATCAGCAACTGATATGGCTTGGAGACACAATCATAACAAGGACTAAGAAGACTGCACGAAGTGATGCTACTTCATGATAACGTCTGCCCGCATTCTGCTAGACCGACAAGAAACACTACTCAGGAGATGGGTTGGGAAATCATTCTGCAGCAATCTTGTTCATCTGATCTTACGCCCTCAGATTTTCACTTTTCCACTCTTTATCGAACAACTTTCAAGGAACTTCCTTCCCAAATGAAAATCCGCTCCGAATGTGGAACAAGTTCTCGCCTAAAAAACAAACAATTCCTGCAATTACGAAATCGAAAAGTTACTAGAGCGTTGGCAGGCTGTTGTAAACAGCGAAGGATAATATATTATTGATGACTATAGTCACTGTTATGTGTATTTGCTGTTTTTGTTAATCTTATGGGAAAATGCTAAGAACTTATGAACCAATGCAATATTTATCAAAATAAAAATACATCACACACGTCACACTAGCCTCCTGTAATCCAGGCACAGGATTACTGTTACAATGTGACCCTATCTGGTTGTGCTCAATATCATCTGATATATTTTTCATAAAAAATGTAGCAAAGAATCAGAACTATTTAAAATACTTAAATTGTTGTAAGCTGTTTTTTGCATTAGTGCCTTTTAAAAAATCGTTCATGAACTGACTTACCCGTCACATCAGTAAATTTTACTCGAATTTATACATAATTCATTATGGAACGTTGGAATGAGTATATAACACATTATCCCATAAATATTTAAAAGCCAGGATGTGCTTGCAAAATGTTATTAACGAATTACGAGTACATGGTTATTGAACATGAGTTTTATTTCAAATGTTATTCAGGAAATCTTGAAAATGCATAATAAAATCGACTACTCTTTAATTTCTCAATTATTTACTCTCATCAACAGATGGCTTCACTGTTGAAAGATAACACAAATTCGATCTCTACACCACAACCTTTTCTCACAGTCACATTCAAATTTCGATCTAAGCACCAAACTTCGCTCAGTCGTTTGTTTAGTTTCCAGTTGTTGATTTTTGTTATCTATGTTGTCTCAATATCCTAAAATGCCTGTAAATACGAAGGTAACGCAAAAAGAGCGATTTTTACATTGAAAATCACTGTTTTTATTCAACTTATTTTTTGTCTATAAGTTTGATTATAAGCTATGAAGAGTGTCAGATATAAGGGGAGAGAGAAGATAAACTATCAGTACAGGAACATAATAGGTAACAATTACTTAAAAATTTGTTGAGATCTCCTTGAGGATAAGTACAAGTAAACGTTCTCAAGCTCAAATTAATTATTTTGCCTGAACTGTGGCGCTCGTCAAAAATGCCACAATATTCTTAAATGCATCAGAAAATGCAGCCTTTCATTACAACAGTACAGAAATTAATGTGTTTTCAATCGAATAACGTGTATATTCTCATCATCTAATGGTGTCTCTTTCGTTAGCATTTTAAGAGAGGGAGGGGGGGGGGGAAGATACTGCAACACAAAACTAACAATTCATTCAGTAACAAGTATTACTAACAAGTTGCTGCTGTATTAGCAACGATGGCTCGCTAAAAACCTATGATCAGCTACACATAAAACTAATAGAAGTTTCAATACACACAACTGGATCTTTTTTTAGGATGGAAGGAGCAAGGTGTTCTATCTTGGCAGGGATTAAAGTGTGTTATTATGATACATCACTTGAACTACCGAATTGTATAGATTGCTTATAAACACATATTCCCGAGAGAGACGGCCAAAAATGGTAACAATGATAGAATTGATATCACCAAAAACAATGTCAGAGTCGATATCTATAAAATATAAAATTTTTATTATTTTTTGTGAGCATTCTCACACTTTACAACCATAATGTAACTTCTAAAGATAAATATTTCAGGATAAAATTGTCTGTATTACTTGTGAAAATGTCTACCACTTGGATTCTTATCGATAATGTATGCAAGATCTCTACAAAAATTCGGCCAACCCAAAAATTACATCATTTTATGTAAGACTCCTCACACATTGTAAGCATAATTAAGCTTAAATTTAAATATTGCCACATTAAAATATTCAGCATTAATTATTAAAAAACTTCGACTTGCATATTGAAACTACTGGAAGGAACTTTTAGGTTAAGCAACACTAATTCATGACGAAAGTTTGATACATTTACCACACTTGCAAGCTCTATGGTCCTCTAACCAAACATTTATCCATTTCTAAAGCCACTGTATAAATTATTAAAATAAACATGCAGCTTTCACAGTTGTCATAATGAGCAAGATATCTACAAAAATTCAAACAACAATAAAGCTTCACACACTTTCCCACTTTCAAATTTAATATTCCCACTCTTAAGCTCTCTATATTACTTATTAAAATAGCTGCTGCTCACTTATTGTTACTACTGAAAAAGACTCTTAAGTAAGGTAGCACTCGTAATAGTAAGACTATTGTTATACTATATCTGCTACTACATAAGAAAATAATTATATTCTTTCATTACTGCTGATTTAAGTTCCACAGTTAACAAAGTACAAAAATGTATATTAACAATTTATTTTGTATGTCAAAACTGTTCCTTGAAACTGAATTAATACCCTCACAGTAGCTAAAACAGGAATCTGACACACAGAAGATGTTTTCATCATCATAACGAGTCTACAGCCTCACTTGCCACTTTACTTTACTTTCCCTCCAACTTCATACGATAATCGATGCTTCCTGATTTTCCTCTTCAATAAATACTACTTTATTATTACGTCAGTTATTGCCTCAGCAAGAATAATAACCTCTACAGTTAATACAGTTTGTGGGTTAATTTGATACACTTTTGGGGCAAGTTTAAACAGTAAGGGGCCGGAGAGATATAGTCATAAGCCACATCGAACTAGTTTTGAGATACAGCGAGTTTAAAGTTTCATAGAGGTCCGAAAATTTTTAACACAATATAGAAACCTTATTTCTACTGCAAACACTTGCTTAATACTTGCGTAGCATGTTGTTAAATAGTCAACTCTCTGCACGCTATAAAATATTAATTTTAGAATGATTCTAATTAAGATGTAGTCAACGGTGGCTTATGACTATATCTCCCAAAAAATTGTTTATAGCATAAAGTATGAATATGTAAGGATTTATTTTAACTACTCTTACACGGCAAGCAGAATATATAATTTTTACACATTAATATATGCATATCAGGTATCTGAGATGTATAAATTACTTTTTTCATTTATACAGTTACATCAAGGATGTTCCTCTATCTCGTTATTGTACATGACCGAAAGAAATCTTGATTTGTTGCAGGTATGTATGGCATAAGAGACAGTACATCATCAATTTTTTTCTAGTTAATTGGTAGTGGCTTTCTGTACTTTATTGGCAGCTGATATGAATTTGGTTCATCTAGCATTCCTTTCTTTTTGACATGAATATCCACTGACATGAGAGCTCGTATGTCTGAATAAGAGTGCTTTACACTTAGCTTGAAGGGATCTTCAGACTCAAACTTAAATAGAGTAGCTTCACTGAAATGGTGGGGATCTCCATACGTGGATTCTGTACCTTTTGAGGTCAATGTCTTCAGGTTTTACAAACTTCTGAAGTCTTCTCTTTCCATTTTAGTTACAATGAAATATTTTGGACTCCCAGATTTTATTACTTCTGCCCATTCATCTGGAGTGTACACTATTGGACGTCTGTTTCTTGCATACCGTTCAATGCAACCAAAATCACGATTGTAAGGTAGCATGGTGTGACCTACCACAGGGAAGTAATGCTGGACAGAATCAAATCTTTTGGTAGCAACAAGGGACCTTTCCAAAGCAATAATAGTCCAATTTTTTGTCTGACCCTTGCAGTTGTCTATGATTACGTGGAGATGTTTTGTCTGAGGATCAGTTATCTCCACGTACTTCAATAAGCAGCTCCCAGCCTCATCTGAACCCCGTCCTCTATCTTTCTCGCTCCACAGAAACATATAATCCTTATTTGATCCACAGTCGTGGATACCATAGTTGTATGTCCATATTTTCCTCTTGTAAAATGCTGGACCTACTGTTAGTTTAGGTGTGGGGAATGTTTGCTGCATGTCCATTGCTATCACATGATGCTTTTTCAAATTTTCTCTAGCCAGAGCAGTTAAAGATGCAATCATATTTTGTCCTCTGTCAGCCTTTTTGAGATGCAGTTCATATTTTTGTTTCTTTTCTGTGACTTCGTCTGCACATAAATCTGGGTTATTTATTGCAATTAGAAATCCATCACATTTTGAACAGGTGTCACTTTTTGGTAGTTTGAAGCCTACGTTAAATTCAGATACGAAAATTTCTCTAAATTTACTTTCAGATACTGCAGGAACCTGCTTTTCCTTGGAGTATTCTGAGTATTCAACTCGAAATAAGGAAGCAATTGTGAGATCACAATCCAGATACACTTTATTGGAGTTCTGTTGCCTACTGTAATGAGTGTTATATTTCGGTATGGCATTGAGAAATTCTCTAACACTTTGTACAGCTTCGCCTTGAAATTTATATGGGTATTTTCCATGTTTTCCTGAAAGAGAAAAAAGATGAGCTTATATCCTCTTCCTAATAGAAATATTTGTATAGTACTCTGTTTGAGTACATCCCTAACTTATAGCACAGAGTAACATACAAACCTGTTCCATCCTCTTTTGGCACTGAAAATCCCTGCTTCATTTGATTTTGCAAATTCCTCACTCTTCGTGCATGTATCTGTAAGCCATGAACCCTTACGAAAACTTCCTTGCAGATCATGACTTCTATTCCACATACCCTCACATTATAAGAAAATGTAAAATCCCTGGATGATATTTTCTAGGAAGTCTTTTTTGGATAGCTTTGAAAGAAATTATGATAAATATAACAAAATGAAATAAATGTACAAAATCTTAAACCATTTGTATTTAAATAGTGAACAAACCTCCGCTTTTTCGGTTCCATTTTCATACAGCTCATCAGGTAAGTATTCGGGGCATTAAAGTTTCCTATGTCCCAAAATGAATGAAAAATGTTTTCTTCCTCTGCAAGCAGTTTTGTGAAGCATTTATTTGAACAAGTACAGGGACTTCCTATACTAGCAGCTTGAACACTTTTGTGGGTTTTTAAAGACTCATACTGCTGACCAGCATTTCGTCGACGTTGTGCTTTGTTTTTCTTCCACTGATCAATATTTCGCTTTCTTTTCCGTGAAGGCTTTGGTATTTCGGGTGATTCTTCATTTATTCTATTTATTTCCAGGTATAATATGCAGAGCAAAATAGTCTAAGAATTTACGTGAGATACAGTCATAAGCCACACAAAACATTAAATTTCGCTAAAATCACATTAATGAGAAAATATTTTTTACACATCTTTTGCCTTTGAAACTACATTATTGCACCATTAAGCAGTAATATAAATGTACCCATCAAGTTTCATCATTAACACACAAGATAGCTGCCAAATGCGTTGCCAGTGTTGAGAGAAACAAAGTCACAAGCCACAGGAAATTAATCACCAGAAATAAACCGTTTTATTTCCTTAGCGAAACATCATCTGAGGTGGAACTGCTGGTCAATGAATGCCAAGATTCATCACTGTCAGGATCCAAAGGGTAAAACTCTTCACTTCCACTACTGTCTGTGTCAAATATGCGTTGAAGACCCGAAGACTCTTCAGGCGTTCCTGATCCACCTGCCATTTTGCCGTGGCTTGTGACTATGTATCTTCTGAAAGTACCACCAGTTGGCACAGCATAGAACTGCACTCTGTCATAGCCTGCCATCCGTTGCAGTAACACGGAAGTTTTTCAACTCATTGTGAAGAAGACATTGTTAAGAATGCCACAACATGAAAAACTCAATTTCGTGAAAGTTGTGGCTTATGACTATTCTCTCCGAGCCCTTCAATTATTAAAATAAACATGCAGCTTTCACAGTTGTCATAATGAGCAAGATATCTACAAAAATTCAAACAACAATAAAGCTTCACACACTTTCCCACTTTCAAATTTAATATTCCCACTCTTAAGCTCTCTATATTACTTATTAAAATAGCTGCAGCTCACTTATTGTTACTACTGAAAAAGACTCTTAAGTAAGGTAGCACTCGTAATAGTAAGACTATTGTTATACTATATCTGCTACTACATAAGAAAATAATTATATTCTTTCATTACTGCTGATTTAAGTTCCACAGTTAACAAAGTACAAAAATGTATATTAACAATTTATTTTGTATGTCAAAACTGTTCCTTGAAACTGAATTAATACCCTCACAGTAGCTAAAACAGGAATCTGACACACAGAAGATGTTTTCATCATCATAACGAGTCTACAGCCTCACTTGCCACTTTACTTTACTTTCCCTCCAACTTCATACGATAATCGATGCTTCCTGATTTTCCTCTTCAATAAATACTACTTTATTATTACGTCAGTTATTGCCTCAGCAAGAATAATAACCTCTACAGTTAATACAGTTTGTGGGTTAATTTGATACACTTTTGGGGCAAGTTTAAACAGTTTGGGAGGTAATTTGATAGATTTTTGTGGCAAGCAGTTACACTTTTTAGGCAATTTTATACAGTTTGAGTAATAATTTCATACAACTTACTAGTGTGCACATCATCAAAAATCTATGTAAAATATTGGTACAACTGTCTGATAAGTATTACTTCGTATTACGGTTCAATGTAAATTTATTCCCTATCTTTGTAGTGTTTTTTTAGGGAGATAATAAACTGCAATGTCTTGACTTGAAAAGTCTCAACTTCCTTGTGCGTCTCGTGCTTATAATACGTAACTTGAAGGAATGAGTCTCAACCTGCTTAGTCAACATCATGCTGGAATCTGTGAGTGTGCTCTGACACATTTTCCAAACATGTTTAAAAAGGCGAGGTATAGGAAAGTCGTTTCGTTTTATTGCGACTTAAAGGAAGGTAATAGTAGAAATTACAAAAAGAAGACAGAGACACAACACCAAAAGGAAGAGACAGGGAAACAGCAAAAGAAATGATAGCTGTCCTTCACTGAGGAAAACCGCTAGTAAATATGGCATACATTTCGCAGTGCTTCGATAATTATGTCAAAAAACGGAAACATTTTATATCGGTGATAATATCGTATATAAAGTAGTTGGGTGAATATAACACTTCTTCGTTATCCACAGGAAGCACAGTGAATCAACACATTAAATACAATATTTATGGAACCTGTTGTCATCACTCAAACGAGACATGTTACTGTCCAATTCAGGCTCTAATGCGGCAGTGCCAAACGTTGGATGCAAAAAAACTAACCAGACTTTGTTAGAGAAGAAGAATAAGAAGAAAAAGAAGGAGAAAGAACAAGAAAATAAGGACACTATAACTTCCCATCAGACTCAGCGAATAAAAGTGTAAAATAAGATTAATTATGTAATGACATATTGCTCTGTATTTCAAATACTAATTCAACTTTGCCAAAAGTCTTACTAGGTTTTGTCAGACGATAAGGAGGTCCAATCACTTCAGCTCAGTATCAGACTCAGTAAGTAAAAGTGTAAAACAAAAATATTTGTGTATTCTCTTAAGACTACATAACAAAGATGTTAATGATAAATTATTCTATAAACCACACCATTCACCCATCTGTATCTAAAAGGTCTAGTCATGTTTTACCATATTAGAGGAAGATATGGTTCAAGAAGAAGCATGCACATCAACCACTTCCTCAGAGCACATCTATTACAAAAAAGACGGAAGAAGCTTGAGGTGAAGAGAAGCTAGAGAGTCCACTGCCAGCATATGATATTTTTTTCTTTGAGCCAACAGCCAAACTGTGTGATATTGTATACAGCATTAGATTTTAACTAACAGCAGTAGTGTGGATGACTGGTGATTCATCGGTACATGTTGAGGAATTTAATAATTAATAATGTAAGATACCTGATAACAATAGGGTTATATAATCTACTGTTATCCTGTACCCGTGGTCAAGGGGTAGCGTCTTTGATTTATAATCAAAACGTCTTCGGTCCCGGGTTCGATCCCCGCCACTGCCTAAATTTTGATAAATAATCAGCATTGGCGGCCGAAGACTTCCGGCATAAGAAGTCAGCCTCATTCTGCCAACGGCCTTGTCAAAGTGGGCGGAGGAGCGGATAGAGGTTCAGGGCACTCTCTTGTCCTAGGGGTGGGAAACTGCCCCTAAAGGCGGAAGAATCAGCAATGATCAACGGCATGAGGATGCAGAAGGCAATGCAAACCACTGTATTAAAGACACGTAACGTGTATCCACAGGACATGTGGCCTGTAATTGAAGAAGTGTCATGATGATCTCTCCATTGGCAAAAGATTCCGGAATAGTCCCCCATTCGGATCTCCGGGAGGGGACTGCCAAGGGGGAGGTTACCATGAGAAAAAGATTGAATAATCAACGAAAGGATAAATTTCTACGAGTCGGGGCGTAGAATGTCAGAAGCTTGAACGTGGTAGGGAAACTAGAAACAGGTGTAGGATTCGTTATGAATAGGAAGGTAGTGCAGAGGGTGTCTTACTGTGAACAGTTCAGTGACCGGGTTGTTCTAATCAGAATCGACAGCAGACCAACACCGACAACGATAGTTCAGATATACATGCCGACGTCGCAAACTGAAGATGAACAGATAGAGAAAGTGTATGAGGATATTGAAAGGGTAATGCAGTATGTAAAGGGGGACGAAAATCTAATAGTCATGGGCGACTGGAATGCAGTTGTAGGGGAAGAAGTAGAAGAAAATGTTACAGGAGAATATGGGCTTGGGACGAGGAATGAAAGGGGAGAAAGACTAATTGAGTTCTGTAACAAGTTTCAGCTAGTAATAACGAATACACTGTTCAAGAATCACAAGAGGAGGAGGTATACTTGGAAAATGCCGGGAGATACGGGAAGATTTCAATTAGATTACATCAGACAGAGATTCCGAAATCAGGTACTGGGCTGGAAGGCGTACCCAGGAGCGGATATAGACTCAGATCACAATATAGTAGTGATGAATAGTAGGCTGAAGTCCAAGACATTAGTCAGGAAGAATCAATACGCAAAGAAGTGGGATACGGAAGTACTAAGGAATGACGAGATACGTTTGAAGTTCTCTAACGCTATAGATACAGCAATAAGGAATAGCGGAGTAGGCAGTACAGTTGAAGAGGAATGGACATCTCTAAAAAGGGCCATCACAGAAGTTGGGAAGGAAAACATAGGTACAAAGAAGTTAGCTGCGAAGAAACCATGGGTAACAAAAGAAATACTTCAGTTGATTGATGAAAGGAGGAAGTACAAACATGTTCCGGGAAAATCAGGAATACAGAAATACAAGTCGCTGAGGAATGAAATAAATAGGAAGTGCAGGGAAGCTAAGACGAAATGGCTGCAGGAAAAATGTGAAGACATCGAAAAAGATATGATTGTCGGAAGGACAGACTCAGCATACAGGAAAGTCAAAGCAACCTTTGGTGACATTAAAAGCAACGGTGGTAACATTAAGAGTGCAAAGGGAATTCCACTGTTAAACGCAGAGGAGAGAGCAGATAGGTGGAAAGAATACATTGAAAGCCTCTATGAGGGTGAAGATTTGTCTGGTGTGAAAGAAGAAGAAACAGGAGTCGATTTAGAAGAGATAGGGGATCCAATATTAGAATCGGAATTTTAAAAGGGCTTTGGAGGACTTACGGTCAAATAAGGCAGAAGGGATAGATAACATTCCATCAGAATTTCTAAAATCATTGGGGGAAGTGGCAACAAAACGACTATTCACGTTGGTGTGTAGAATATATGAGTCTGGCGACATACCATCTGACTTTCGGAAAAGCATCATCCACACAATTCCGAAGACGGCAAGAGCTGACAAGTGCGAGAATTATCGCACAATCAGCTTAACCGCTCATGCATCGAAGCTGCTTACAAGAATAATTTACAGAAGAATGGAAAAGATAATTGAGAGTGCGCTAGGTGACGATCAGTTTGGCTTTAGGAAAAGTAAAGGGACGAGAGAGGCAATTCTGACGTTACGGCTAATAATGGAAGCAAGGCTAAAGAAAAATCAAGACACTTTCATAGGATTTGTCGACCTGGAAAAAGCGTTCGACAATATAAAGTAGTGCAAGCTGTTCGAGATTCTGTACAAAGTAGGGGTAAGCTATAGGGAGAGACGGGTCATATACAATATGTACAACAACCAAGAGGGAATAATAAGAGTGGACGATTAAGAACGAAGTGCTCGTATTAAGAACGGTGTAAGACAAGGCTGTAGCCTTTCGCCCCTACTCTTCAATCTGTATATCGAGGAAGCAATGATGGAAATAAAAGAAAGGTTCAGGAGTTGAATTAAAATACAAGGTGAAAGGATATCAATGATACGATTCGCTGATGTCATTGCTATCCTGAGTGAAAGTGAAGAAGAACTAAATGATCTGCTGAACGGAATGAACAGTTTAATGAGTACACAGTATGGTTTGAGAGTAAATCGGAGAAAGACGAAGGTAATGAGAAGTAGTAGAAATGAGAACAGCGAGAAACTTAACATCAGGATTGATGGTCACGAAGTCAATGAAGTTAAGGAATTCTGCTACCTAGGCAGTAAAATAACCAATGACGGACGGAACAAGGAGGATATCAAAGGCAGACTCGCTATGGTAAAAAAGGCATTTCTGGCCAAGATAAGTCTACTAATATCAAATACCGGCCTTAATTTGAGGAAGAAATTACTGAGGATGTACGCCTGGAGTACGGCATGTACAGCATTGACTGTGGGAAAACCGGAACAGAAGAGAATCGAAGCATTTGAGATGTGGTGCTATAGACGAATGTTGAAAATTAGGTGGACTGATAAGGTAAGGAATGAGGAGGTTCTTCGCAGAATCGGAGAGGAAAGGAAAATGTGGAAAACACTGATAAAGAGAAGGGACAGGATGACAGGACATCTGCTAGAGGGAGCTGTAAAGGGCAAAAACTGGAGAAGGAAGACAGAGATTGGAATAAGTCAAGCAAATAATTGAGGACGTAGGTTGCAAGTGCTACACTGAGATGAAGAGGTTAGCACAGGAAAGGAATTCGTGGCGGGCCGCATCAAACCAGTCAGTAGACTGATGACCAAAAAAAAAAAATATATATATATATATATATATATATATATATATATATATATATATATATATATATATATATATATATATATATATACATATTTCGGAAATATTTAATATCTTAGAATTTATTCTGAAGATTAGATAATTTTTTACCTCGTAATTGAAACTATTGTTTATATTACACTGTACTTGGTTTCAAGAGGTAACTGTACATGAGAAATTATGTAATCTGGCACCTGTTGTACAAGTCATTTACATACTACAAGTTGACTGGTTGGAAAAAAGAGTTATCAAGGGGTATTGTGCCTACAGTTGGTCTACTTCTACCATCTCCGATTTTTAATAATTGGCATGGTTGGCTGGAGATAAGGCTGAACTGTGTGGCTAATTGGAGATACGGGGAGGGCAGGTTCTTTTAAAAATTTTCCGCTCATGCAAGTGTACTATTTCCACTGTCTTAGATTTTCTATTCACTCTTTCATATTTAATACGGTACTATGATTGAATGTAGATAAGGAAAAGAGTGTGCCTTCTCACTAATAAGGATGATGATGTCACTAATAAGGATGATGGTAACAGCGACAACAGCGATGACCTCACTTATAATGTCAATCATACGGCTGATGACGTCACTGCGTCAATGACCTCGGTCACATGGCATCAAAAAAATAAGCAAAGTTTACCAGAATGAGCATAGCCATGCTCCAAATTATTATGTCATGTAACAGTGCTGCCCCAAACAAGACGTGTGAGACGTTATTATAATTCCAGTCTTAGACCACAATGTGTATTTGTAATCAGGTTATTAATTTCGGTCAGTTCGTTCGGTATTGACCATCTTCAGACCTGATTAAAAAATACGTTCGTTACATATGTACTGCTATTAAAAGTGACAATGCAGCCATTTCCGCTTTGTCAAACAAATAAAATTATGGTATGTAGATAATGTTATTTGTTTGATAAACTTGGAATGGCTAATGATTTTCACTGCATCATCACCTGTAATAGCGTGATGTGTATAATGCAACAAGTTTAATCAGGATTGACGATAGTCATCACCGACCGAAATTTATAACCTGCTTATAAATGATCACTGCGACCCAAACCTGCAATTATAATGAAGCAATTATTGTCCTGTATGGCTGGAAAGTTTTTGTGATTATGGCGCAGCCTGTAACGTTGTCTGTTGATGTTGTTCTTATTCACAAGAAATCGCTTAGTAAAATGCCAAGAGATGTTATCTAGAAGTTCGGGTAAATGGAGATTAAGAGACAGATTTTTCAAGTAGGCATTATCTTGTGGTCAGATAAGAAAACGTATGCGGTGGATGTTTGCAAGCATGAGGTGCGTTAATGTAAAGAGAGTCAGTTTCTATTCATGCACAACTGAGAAACATGATGTTCGCTGCTTTTATGCGAATGATAATGGTGAAAGATGACACACTATATGTTAAATTACATAAACGTTCGTTGAACCAGAATAATTAAATGTAGCTTGATCTTAACGCAGTGTCATTGAGAACACAGTATGACAACTGTTATTGTTTCATCTCTTTAACATGATGACCAACATTGTGAAGATAATAAACATGTTACAGAACGTAAGCTAAGATAGAAAGTCAAACATGTTTCGAATGGATGTATTTGTTTATTTATTTATTTTCATTTTCTGCAACTCGATTGTCGTGTCCCTTACAGAATGAAAGTAAGCAAACGTTCAGGAAAGAAATAAATTTCAATAATCAAATTAACTACACATTATCGAAAAGGAACTTCAAAAGCTTGACTGAAATTTAGTTCTTTGAACCTCGTTTTAAGAGCTGTGGATATTTGGCACTTATCATCGTAAAAAGTTAAGTCACAGTTATTACAAGCAGATTCAATGGCTCTGAGCACTATGGGACTTAACATCTATGGTCATCAGTCCCCTCAAGCAGATTCTTTCTCATGTTAGTGTAATAGGCTGAGACTAACATAATGTACAGAAGAATAAAGAGACCACTCAGTGGAGATGACTAATAATAACTATACAAAAAAAAACTTGTTCCTGTTGATAGAAGTATTTGAACATATCTTGGGTATATTTGGTACGATGAATCTGAATCTGAAAACGGATTTACAAAAACTGGCTTTACTCTCTTAGATACAGGGTATCTCTGACGCGAAGCGTTTCATTGTTATCAGTAAATAGGTTGTGAATTCCATTATTGTGTATGTATATTCATTTTACATTTCGTGATAGTGTACGTTCAAATGTAATATCTTGTACCTTACACGTTATAGAGGAGAAGGTGGAATTATGGGACATGGTAGTAATTAGAGACACCCTCTTGGGTCTCAAAATTTTGAGGAGAGTCAGCTGGTCCCACTGTTGCTTTGAAGGTCAGGGTTACCTACCTCCTTCTTTGTGCTCAGAGCGGCAGTCGAGCGTATTATTTTATTTCATTCTTTCCACAGATAAACATGAGTTCTTCGTGCGGAGGTTGTTTCAACTCTCCTGATATTTTTCGCTATATTTGTGGAGAATACACTCTGGAAGAACAACGGAAGAACATCACTGACTTTGTGAAACAGGCCTACCTTGCGTATTTTGGGATTAAACTCGGAGACCAAGAGAAACATTGGGCTCCTCATAAAGATTGCAATAGCTGTGTCGAGTCTTTACGACTGTGGACTAATGGTAAACAAACGGGTTTAAACTATGGAATGCGAATGGTGTGGTGAGAGCCAAAAAACCACCGTAATTATTATTACTTTTACATTGTCAATGAAAAAGTTTTCAAACGCTACAAAAAGCATAAGAGGGAATATCCCCACTTAGAATCTGCAAGGTGGAAAGTGACACATAGCAATGAAATTCCTGTACCAGTGTTCACAATTCTGTCAAAACTGCTTCCTTCAGATTATGGTGACTTGAATGGACTTGAAAAGTAATAGTAGTGAATCTTAACACGAAGGAAGTTCTACGTGATATCAGCTCTCCAGTTAGGAAGAGCTAAACGATCTGATAAGAGACCTCGGTCTTTCTAATCAGTCTTCTGAACTCTTGGCATCCAGACTAAAGGAGAAGAATTTCTACAACTAGGAACTAAGATCACAGCTTACCGGACAAGAGAAGAAGATCTGCTTCCGTACTTCAGTCAACATGATGCATTTGTTTACTGTAGTGACATTCCTGGTTTATTACTAAATGTGGGAGTGCCAAAATATCTACATCGCGACAGCAGACTTTTATGGATTGCTCAACCGGAAACCTAAAATGTGTGTTGCTGTGTAATGGTGACTGCTATGCATACATTCCAATTGGCCACTCGACGAAACTTCATGAGGAATACGAAAACATCCAACTTATTCTCCAGAAACTTCGTTATAGTCAACACCAATGGCCTATTTATGTTGATTTAAAAATGGTTAACTTTTTGCTTGGACAGCAAAGTGGAAACACAAAATTCCCATGCCTCATTTGCATGTGGGGCAGTAGAGCAAAGCATGATCAATGGGTAAAAGTTTCATGGCCATCAAGAGATAGCTTTATTGCAGGAGCAGCTAATATCCCAAAGAACTATAATTTGACAGGGAGCAAGTCATTCTTCCACCACTTCATATCAAGCTTGGTCTAATGATGAAATTTGTGAAAACATGGGACAAAAAAAGTGACTGTTTCAGATATACATGCCAGTCGTTCCCTGGACTCAGTAATGAAAAATTAAATCTAGTATATCTGATGGCCCCCAAATTCGGAAGCTTATACATGATTTAGAATTCATTAAAGTTATGAACCGCATTGAAGCATTTGCCTGGAGAAGTTTCGTCTCTGTTGTCAAGAATTTCTTGGGTAACCACAAGGCACATAATTATATTTGCCTGGAGCCGTTTATTCTCTGTTGTCAAGAATTTCTTGGGTAACCACAAGGCACATAATTATGAGGAACTGGTGCAAAACATGCTCAGAAAACTCAAAACCTTCAGGGCTGATACGAGCATTAAGATTCACTACCTCCACACCAATCTTGATAGAAATCCGGACAATCAGGGTGACTACAGCAAGGAACGAGGTGAAAGATTCCATCAAGATTTTCAGGTGACGGAAGAACGATATCAAGGTAGATGGGACAAGCACATGGTGTCAGACTACTGATGGAACCTTCAGCGTGTTGTCCTGATGATCAACACAAGAGAAAATCACACAGACGGAGTTTTTACATATCCTAAGTGTAATGTTTCTAAAAACAGCCTGTTTTGCCCTTTCTTCTTCTATTACATGCTGAATCAACAATGAAACTGCATTTTTGTGACCCTTTTCATATGCTTTTCTCTTTTTCACTTGACTGTGTACACAATTTGTGTCAAGTAACATTTTAAATTTTTGTTTGTTTATCTACATATTGCGCTTTACCACAATAAATAGAACCAATCTAGCCAAATGATGACATATTCGAATTCAGGGCCATAAAGGTACCTTAAATTGACTGTCAATTAATTGGCAACAAAATCACCGTTGACAGGTATAACGAGTTAGGCCACAAGGACGTGAAAACGTATGACTAGCATTACACAGTTTACGTTCAGTCGTGAAGGAAAGAAATTATGAAAATGATATGTTCATGGTACTTCTGGGAAGACAGGGGCAAACAAACGTGAACGAAGAATTTACGTACACATGTGAACCAATGGTATTATTAGAACCGTAAGTTGAATAGAGTACTAGTCTTTCTTAAAGTTTGCATTACAGTTTAGAACAATATTGGTGTATACATTATGTGCGGAAGAAGTGTTTAAGGAAGAAAAGAAAGGCTTAGAGGAGTATTATGAATGAATGGCTAACATTCAAGCACCGAACTTCGGAGACGACACACTATTTTTTTTCGGGAGTGCGGAAGACTCACAAAAATAAAATTATATTCTTTGATCATTGAAGGCAATGAATGCGAAACAAAACCAAGACAATTGTCCTGAATAGGTGACAGAGCAGTTTAAATGAAAGATTTCTGCCTAAGACTGAAATTTGCACGAGGTGAAAGAAGTAATCAAGGCAGAGGACTACCCAATGAAAAAGTACGTTTTCCGGTAAATAACCAAAGTTGAATAATTTTTAGTTTCTAGAACATTATGAAAGGAAAAATCCAGCACATTCTGAGTCGTAGATGGTGGGATGTAGAGCCCTTTGAAATATGATTCTACATGCGTACGTTAAAACATCAAGTGGAAAGATTAAATTTTGCACGAACTGTTGGAAATGGTGCTGAGTCGAGCTTTAGAGCATTAACTGGGTGCTATCAGGGCAATAGTGCAACAGGTTATAGAGAGAAACTAGCAATAAAGAAAATAATACTACAACTGTGGCAGTTTAAATGTACGTTAACAATTAAACATATCAGCTAAACAGGCGTGAGAAAGGAATAAAGAAGTAAATAGCGGCAATAATTAGTTATCGATTCAGCTGCTGAAGGGCTAAGACAGGAAGAAATTACAGGGAATTAGGATCGAGTTTCAAATCAAGTGATGTTCCACGCAGTACGGTCTCCTAGTCTCAGAAGACCGAGTGCTGCCTAGAAAAGCATTAACGTCCTCAGCGCCATCGAGTGACGCTTTCAGTCACGCACACGAGCTCCGTAATTTTGAACGGATGAAAGCAGGTCGTCGGCACATGAGTGTTGGCAGCGGTAATGGTATTGCAGGAGCGACGCGGCGGCGATTTGATGTATGGAGCGCGAGTAGATATCTGTATGTAAATCGGTGTCGGGTCTAGCCGCAGAGTAATGCCACTAAAATTGACAGCGGTTCGCGGCCCACCACTAGCCATGATGTATGCAGATGCAATCCAGACATCACTCCACGCAATTGGTCTCGGCTTGCTTCGTCCGTGATGACTTCACCCACGACACACTAAGCCAGCGTTTCTCAACTGCCGTGTCGCGTCACATGTGTTGAGAAATTTTTAAGGTCTTCTAATCTTCTGCAGGTAAAATATATAGAAAATCGTTTCTTGGAATTGCACAATTTGCAAGAAATCGCCCATCATTATACGTGATTATACGCATTTAAACATGTTTCGTATCATAATAACTCTATATGTTTTTATCATAATCATTTCCTTTTTCATTTTGCTATACACTGGCTGTCCCACCTAAATTTGCCACCTCATATAATTCCAAACTGAAACAAAATGTGAAAAATACAATCCGCCAGGGGTGGACCTATGTCAGAGCAGTTCAAGAAATGGTCCGGAATGCACAATCCCTACCAGTAAACAAACCTCTCTTTCAGTACAAAGCCAAGTTTTTCAATAGAACATGTACGTTTTCTCTGCCAAAATGATTATTAGTAGTACAGCTAGTGATGACAATCTTGGTTTAACCGCTCTAAACTATATACCCTTTGGTTTTTATTTAGACATTAAATAATGGAAAAGGTGCCACAGTTTTTTTTCAGTAACACTGTATACCATAAGACGGGTTGCTTATGCTGTTATGACGCCTACTGCAGGCAACCGTAGATCTACTACGGCAGAAACTGTGGCGCCGTTCTCATCCTTTAAAGTCGAATTTAAAACAGTGAAACAAAGTCTGTCGTCATTAGTTGTACCTCTAGTTTTCATTTCTGTAGAAAAAATATACATGTGCCACTACAAAACTTATACTTTGTCTTGAACAACGTGTTTGTTTACATTTATCGATTGGGCATTCCTGCCCATTGTACGAGCTCCTGACACATGTGCATCCCTGGATAACTACACGTTTCACAGCTTGTTTCGTCTCGGAAACATATAAGGTGGCTGAGTTAGGAGGGACACCGTGTATAAAAGAGGGTCGGTATTAATTTCACAGTCATTTTATTTTTTGTTAATCAGTCACCGCGTGCCTTTTGCTTAGCTGCTAGCTACAGTTTTATAGCCAATAGCTGATGTATAGAAATAACCAGCAAATAGTTGCATCGAAGAAATTTAGTTTCTTAAGCCGTTTCAAACACTTAGTGCCCATCTTGAGGTTAAAATTGTCACATTAATTGCGAGTGTCAACAATAAGATGCATGTAGCATACTGCTGTGGTCATGTGGTTCACAGTGCCTGTACAAAAGTGGTATAAAGAAGCCAAAAAACAAGTGCAGCCAGACATGAAGATAATAAGCTAGTATTGATCATCTGATTATCTCCAGTTCTGACGGTCCGGTGGTCCCGGTCCCCTACGGTGGACTGGAGGCCAAGCGGTGACCTCTCCAGTTGTCAGGATGGTAGGAAATGACTGTGGGCGCGTCAGAAACGCCAAAGAAACATCATTAATTCATGACACCTTTATTCCTGCCGAGTACAATATGGCCTGCGCAACACTGGCTGGCTAAGCTTGGTGATATCAACGACCCTCCCCAAGTCCTCGCTGACTCGAAGCGATGACACCAGCTCCGGGCCGCACCAGTCTTGCTGGCGCAGCGCCGCGTGCTGTGACGTAGCGGAGGAATGTCCTTACTTCGGCCGCGTGTGGCTGGCGGCGCCCAGCTGGCCGGCCGGCTCGGTGGCGGACAGCAGGAGGCTCTGGGTTGGAGTACCGGCGGTGTCGGCACGAGAGGCATTCTCGTAGTGCGGAGTGTACTCTTTCCCACCCCGTCTTCTTCCCTGCTCCTCCTGGTGGTTCGACCGCGGTGGACGGGCGGAATGGGCTGCAGTCCCCCAGCGTCGTCAGCTCACCCAGTTGTGACAGCGGATGCACAGGGCCTAGGCCTGGCACAATCTCGACGACGGCTCATTGATGTGGTCAGCGTTGGCGGCGAGCGAGTCTGCCGCGATCTCTGCTAATCCTGGGTTGATGATTGGCAGCAGAGAGGTCCCCTCACGTCTGCTGCTGGATGGGTCGCCCTTAGTGCAACATCTCCTCAATAAAGATTAACATGTCGATTACCGAGCTGAGCGCTATGCAGCGACCCAGTACACATCTAATTGCAAGTCTAACTGCGAGTGCCTTGTTGCTATCAAAGCTGGCATGTTTAAAGGAAGCACGAGCGACATCCTGACGTCATGCTCGTTTGTAATGAACGCATTCGTTCCACTTATACTACTGATTTATCTGTCGTACTCGCCCCTTAGGTGTTCTTGTGACAGAGTTACGTGTTGTTATGGCAGACTTACGCGAAGTTGTGAAATGCAGTACAGCTCACGCTATACCTCTGTCTTACACTCTACGAAAGTCTCCGTCCAACACAAACCCACATGCTAAGCAATTATCTCTCTCCTGTTGTGTGTAACCAGGCCATTGCCTCTGCGTGACGACACTTCCCGATACATGTGCAATCCTCTTACCTCGTGGCTAACCTACTGCCTCTGGCTCTCGGCACAGGCAACGAAACTTTGACAATATTCCTCGTTTGCAACTCTTTACTATTCTGCGACACTACAGTTTTATTGTTGACAATCGCAACTATTTCGATAGGTATAACCTTCTGAAAAAGGTTACTAAGTGCCCGAAACCGGTTAAAAAATTAAGTTTTTTTATGCGACTGGCTGCTGATTATTTCAATATACACAACTACAGTTGGCGAAGATGGATAAAATACTAAACTCAACAGTTTCTTGCGTTTGCCACTTGCTACTGCGCATCATGGGTAGATCTGAAATGAGGGAAAAGGGAGCCTTAGACGCTGACAGTTGTTCTTTATCTGAGGAGAGAAGATGAGTATACAAACATTCGAAAGAATGCAAAAATTACGCTGTCTTCGTCATTTACTAACCAGAAAAACATAAAACCAGGATCAAGCATGGTCCAATATCAGCACTACTATACAGAAAAATCTGTTAATTTCTATTTACGTGGGCGGATGAGGAGGGAAAACCTACACCGAAATGTATCCGGCGCAGTGCTGTCAAATAAGTCTGTGGTGTCTAATACGCTGGAAAGCTGTTTCTATCGAAACGACCATAACGTCTCTCATATCCTCTGGAATATTTTCGACGTCTGCATGTATCCATTCAACTATCTCAGATGAAGACTTTATGGCACCATTTAGAGTTTCTGAAATGACTGACAAGAAATATAAACTCGTTAACTTTGGCGAATAGCTTATTTTTCCAGTATCTAAAGAAATTTGTGCCTCTATTTTAGATCCAGAAGCAACTCAACATATTTCAAAAGTCAAATGGTGCAGTTCATCGGCGCATTATGGACATGTCAATTGAAATCCTGTGTGATATTACAGAAAACTTAAAAAACACTCAATTCCCTCTGAGAGTTGCTTTTAACGTTAAGGACTCAAACGGACTGATTGCATCGCTGTATGTATTGATGGCGAAGAAGCAACGTTAGGAAGTACAAAGCGGTTTCTAACTTTTGTACGTAAGAAAAACCCGTCAGTACTAGTTACTTGCCGCTTTTTAGATAGAGAGGCTTTAATGATGAAGGCAAGGGACGGAAATCATTTGGGTGACACCATTCGAACTGTTGTTTCAATGATCAAGGCTTGAATGTTTGAGAAACTTTGTAAAGAAATGGGTGCGGTTAATAAAGTTATATCATTCCACAGCAAAATGCGCTGGCTCTCCAAGGGATAAATACTTACCAGAGTTCTAGAACTTATTGACAAACTACTTGAATTTTTTGAAACTAGTGATAATAATAAGTTTGATAATTGCGAATGTCTAAAAAACCACGTTTTGCGTGCTGAACTGGTGTACCTTTCTGATATTTTCAACGAACTTATTGCTTTAAATGTAAATATGCAGGGACGGCATGGAACGACCATATCACCAAGTGATAAAATCAGAGCTTTTCGAAAGAATTCAAACTCTCCTAGTTCTCGACGATGGGAGAGAACTATCTTACTGATTTTCCTGCCATTACTACCGCATCAAGCGAGTTGAATGCAGCCGACAAAGGAACAAGTAAAAAGGCACCTATCTGTGTTCCAAAAAAGAGAATCCAAATACTTTCCCTCGATCTCCACTTCTAGATGGGGCTGACTGATTGCACCTGAGAAGGAAAACGTATCCAAAGCGGAGTTAAGCATCTCCGAAATAGAGCAACTTATCGGAAAATCATCGAATATAGTCCCGAGAGTGAAATTAAAAGAAAACGCTCCCATGACATTTGTGGATCTCAATCAAAACTGATTATCCGAATATCACGATTAAACAACACGTCCTTTACTGCCCTTCCTAACGTCGTCATAGTGCGAGTCTGGGTTCTCTTCATTTTAGAATACAAATAAAATGTGACTACACGTCTCGCCTCGTTGATGTGGACCAGCCTGAGCGTGTGTTAGTCATGAGTTCGGTCAAGCACAGATCTATTTTGCCAAAATCTTCAGGGTCGTGTATCTCATCAGTTTTAAGTTTTACGTCTTTTTATCTTTCTGATGTTAATGTTTGCTTTTTATGTTCCTGCTTAAGAATTGTAAGCTGCTTTAAGTTCGTATGTTCCTGTTCAAGAGTCTCAGGTAATAAATTTGATTTGCATAATTTGTATCTCCTCACCGTTCCCAAACGAAAAAAGTATTGCATGTACTTTCTATGCTGTTTTTTTTTTCATCCAGCAAAAAATCACGTATAGGGTTGTCACGAAAGTTGGAAACGTACTTTGGTGAGCTCCAAAGGAAAACTAGTTGAGAAACGTGGCGATAGCTGACTCGCCGATGTTTCTCTGATAACATGGTCTCTTCTCGCAGTTACCGTCTATTGGAAGTGGTGTTCAGAAAGTGGGTATGTGTATGATTTCTGTGATGACTAGTTTTCATTGATAAAATATTCCTGGTATGCGTCTCAAGTACATAGGGCTGTGATTGACAGACGAGCTGCGTATTTTTCTCATCCAGATGTAACTACATATTTTGTTATTCATTTCTATGTACACTAGAATGCAAAAGTAAATAATTAATTAAAGTCATAGGTTAACAATCATTAAAAAACCATTGGTAAGATTGTAAGAAAAAAATATCACTTTTTTTGTATGAAACTGCGTAAAACGGTTTTATTCAGTCACGTGTAAACTAGAATATAAACAGTCAATTAAAGAATTAACAACGGATTAACAGACTAAGAGCACATTACTACTATTTGTGAAACTGCTTGGAACAATTTTGTGTTTCCAAACAGGTAAATACACAATTTATTTTTGCTGACCGGTTTTCGTTCTGCTAGTACATGAAGTTCATCTACACATTCCTGGAGAAATAAGATCATAAATGACGGGGCAAATGACCTTAAGCATCTACTCTCTCGTCATTGCAAGGAACAGCGGAAGAAAGATTGGAATATTTGAATCTTTTAAATGCTTCAATCTCAGTTTCATTCTCAGATTCATGTGCCTCTGGCGTTTCCTTCTCGGGAGCAGGCATTTGCAGTTGAAATCCTTCCAGGTCCTTAATATCTATCTATGGAATTTTATTTCGTTTTGTGACTGCTCTATATTTAAACCAGTTGTTAACTGTATCTAAGTCAAAGGAACTGGAGGATGACGCTCAAAATCTATTTCATTGTCCTACATCAAGTGCGGTATCGCACTGTTTGTCGATCACAGCTGTCATCCACACTGGGTATATCCATGTACAGGAGAGGGACATGTTAGGTACATATGTTTTCTTCCGTTTTGGACCAACAATCAACCTTGTCTTCTATATGAATTCCATAAGATTTAGATGCCATTACAATTCGACTGTCATCTCTCTGTTGTACTAAAACTATCTTGTCATCACTTCCCGAGCCACTGCTATTATTAGTCATGCTAAAAAAATGCTTAAGCTCGACATGATTCATAACTAATGATTTAACCCTGTTTACTAGTGAATACGTATTTATGCATTCCGATGAAGCAGTAAAGAAATCGTCAAACAATTACTGAGACCAGAACTACAATGGGCTTTCCGGTATATGGCCATAACCTGCAAGAAAAAACATCTTATCCTCTTATGTGATGTACACTAAGATACTAAAAATAAAGTAAAATAAACTAACAAATTTTTCACCTCTCCACTTTTAGCACCTGCAGAAAGAAAAATATTCTGAACAAAATACTTCACTCTCCATAATCAACTCAGTTGCGTCATCCTCGATTTTGAAGTCAAAAGAGTCACTTCAGGGGACTCTGTTAGTACTATTTGATGTGAACACGCACCAAGAGATTGATTCACTGATGATGATTTTGGCACAGCAAGAAACGTTTCAGTTCCGTTATTGCTTTTTAGACCACTTCTTTCTGAAGGTATTTCCCTTATACCACTTGCCGGCAGTCACCGTTTTCGTCTACACACAAATCACTGGCGTCTAACGTTTTGTTCAACATAGTAATTACTCCACTTTCCAGCAAAATACGTTTACCATTTGGCACCTGAGAAGCAGAAACATGGTAACCCACTTATAATAAATACTTTATTACTTGAAAAGGAATCTTAGTTGCCATTTCTTATCTCAGAATTAATGCTCACTCGATGGTGCTGGCGAATGATAAAATGTTAACAATATACTGACACGCACACTAGTGCTAGTTATTTGTTCCACAATAAAGAGCCAGTCTTCGTACATCTATCACTTACTGTCTGGGAGCGACCACTAAGGGGGTATAAAAACACCTACCTCTTAAAGGTCCACGAATACCCAGATATCAGTCACGCAGTATTTGAGAATAAGAGCAATTAGTATCTGGCACCAAACTTTACACATAATTTCAGACCTTAGCAAAAGCTTTTCTCGCTAACACCAAGTATAAATGATGGAAGGAAAAAAGTTTATCGCTTACTTCAAAAAAATGGTTCAAATGGCTCTGAGCACTATGGGACTTAACATCTGTGGCCATCAGTCCCCTAGAACTTAGAACTAGTTAAACCTAACTAACCTAAGGACATCACACACATCCATGCCCAAGGCAGGATTCGAACCTGCGACCGTAGCAGTCGCGCGGTTCCGGACTGAGCGCCTAGAACCGTTAGGCCACCGCGGCCGGCTGACTAGCTTCGAAATGAAAACAACCCTCACTGTCCTCCGAGCATTAGGAATAATTCCTGCTGCTAGGCTGACTCTAAACAGTCTACACAGATAATCTAGATAATTCCTCTTCTGATTGTTGCATTAGAGCTGGGTCTGGTGACCTGAATGATTTGAACACTCTCACTGCCCAGTGGACTTTTTAAAATCTGCAAATTCTGTGTAAGACTTAGCTACTTAGAGCTACTTAAACCTAACCAACCTAAGGACATCACACACATCCATGCCCGAGGCAGGATTCGAACCTGCGATCGTAGCGGTCACGCGGTTCCAGACTGAAGCGCCTAGAACCGCACGGCCACACTTGCCGGCCTCGCTTATTTCATTTCCACTGTTCATGTAGTAAAAATGCCACATTAGACATGAAGTTTTAATCTATTACTTCTTTACTAGTGATTCTTTTCGCGACACAAACGTTTTCGCTTAGACCGCTGAATGACCTTGCAAAATTGTGTCATTGTACGACGAATAGTTCAGGAGATATGACGTGATGAACATTGCGCTTCTTGAAAATGAAACTGCAGAGCGAAATTCGCTAAACACACAGGTAAAATATGTGTAAAATAAGTTAAATACATCTGAAATACATATGACAAGTGCGTACACGGGAGAAGCCACAGGTAAAGAGCTCTTGCTAAACCACTGGATCAAATTCTAACAATATTGATAAACACATTACTTAACATCAGGAAAGACATACTTTCGGGGTAAGAACCACCAACATCCTATTGGAATAGGGTTGATGGACAGAGAAGGAGATGGAGGGGGAGGTAGAGAGAGATAGAGGAGGGAGAAGGAGGTGAATATAAATAGAGGGAGGAGGAGATTGACAGAGAGAGGGGGATGGCAGAGACAGAGTTAGGGGAAGGAGAAGATGGGCAGAGAAGAGTGGGAGGAGATCGACACCCGAGAGGGACGGAAGGAGGGAATGGGAGGAGGAGATGAACCAAGAGAGAGAGGTAGGAGGGGATGGGCAGAGTGACGGAGAAGTAGGAGGAGGAGGAGCAGGAGGTGGTGGTGAATGGAGAGAGGCTAGAAGGAGATTGACAGATAATTATGGGTGGAGGAAGAGGGCAGAGAGAGGGGGAGAAGGAGACAAAGAGGAGAGAATATAAGATGGACAGAGATGGTGGAAGGAGGTTGTGGAAAGTTGGTGGGAGGACTAGGCAATGGACTCGGAGAGTGGGAAGGGGCAATTGGACAAGGAGAGGGTGAGGAGAGATTGGCAGAGAGAGGGAGGAGTAGGATATAGACCAATAGAAGCTAGGAATAAATACACTACTGGCCATTAAAATTGCTACACCAAGAAGAAATGCAAATGATAAGCGGGTATTCATTTGACAAATATATTATACTAGAACTGACGTGTGATTACATTTTCATGCAATTTGGGTGCATAGATCCGGAGAAATCAGTACTCAAAACAACCACCTCTAGCCGTAATAACGGCCTTCATACGCCTCGGCATTGAGTCAAACAGTTTGGATGGCGTGTACAGGTACAGCTGCCCATGCTGCTTCAACACGATACCACAGTTCATCAATAGTAGTGACTGACGTATTGTGACAAGCCAGTTGCTCGGCCACCATTGACCAGACGTTTTCTATTGGTGAGAGAACTGAGAATGTGCTGGCCAGGGCAGCAGTCGAACATTTTCTGTATACAGAAAGGCCCGCCCAGGACCTGCAACATGCGGTCGGTCGTGCATTATCCTGCTGAAATGTAGGGTTTCGCTGGGATCGAATAAAGGGTAGAGCCACGGGTCGTAACAAATCTAAAATGTAACGTCCCCTGTTCACAGTGCCGTCAATGCGAACAAGAGGTGACCGAGACGTGTAACCAGTGGCACCCCTTACCATCACGCCGGGTGATACGCCAGTATGGCGATGACGAATACACGCTTCCATTGTGCGTTCACCGCGATGTCGCCAAACACGGATGCGACCATCATGATGCTGTAGACAGAACCTGTATTCATCCGAAAAAATGACGTTTTGCCATTCGTGCACCCAGGTTCGTCGTTGAGTACACAATCGCAGGCGCTCAAGTCTGTGATGCAGCGTCAAGGGTAACCGCAGCCATGGTCCCCGAGCTGCTAGTCCATGCTGCTGCAAACGTCGTCAAACTGTTCGTGCAGATGGTTGTTGTCTTACAAACGTCCCCATCTGTTGACTCAGGAATTGAGACGTGGCTGCACGAGCCTTTACAGCCATGCGGATAAGATTCCTGTCATCTTGACTGCTACTGATACGAGGCCGTTGGGATCCAGCACGGCGTTTCGTATTACCCCCCTGAACCCACCGATTCCATATTCTGCTAACAGTCACTGGATCCTGACCAACAAGAGCAGCAATGTCGCGATACGATAAACCACATTCGCGATAGGCTACAATCCGACCTTTATTAAAGTCGGAAACATGATGGTACGCATTTCTCCTCCTTACACGAGGCACCACAACAACGTTTCACCAGGCAACGCCGGTCAACTGCTGTTTGTGTATGAGAAATCGGTTGTAAACTTTCCTCATGTCAGCACGTTGTAGGTGTCGCCACCGGCGCCAATCTTGATCAATTGTTCAAAAATGGCTCTGAGCACTATGGGGCTTAACTTCTGAGGTCATCAGTCCCCTACAATTTAGAATTACTTAAACCTAACTAACCTAATGACACCACACACATCCATGCGCGAGGCAGGATTCGAACCTGGGACTGTAGTGGTCGCGCGGTTCCAGACTGTAGCGCCTAGAACCGCTCGGCCACCCCGGCCGGAGCCTACCTTGTGTAAATGCTCTGAGAAGCTAATCATTTGCATATCACAGCATCTGCTTCCTGTCGGTTAAATTTCGCGTCTGTAGCACGTCACCTTCGTGGTGTAGCAATTTTAATGGCCAGTAGCGTACAATACAAGGCTACGCCAAGTACTCGGCTAGTTACAGAATGACGAAAGAATGAATTAACAGAAGTGCAGAAATCTGAGACGTAAATAATGATGACATAGTAAGAACTATAAGTAAGATGAGGATGAAAAAGCTTTGAAGAACTGAGGGACTGAAAACAGTGTGCATCAAACACATATCAAAACAATCTTAAAATTGTTAGCGAGAATGAGATGAGTTTCCAATTCTTAATCAATTATTGTTACCTTTGAGAGTGGGGAAAATCTTAAAAGACTTCTGTAAGAGTAAAGAAAGTGACTTCAAACAAAAATAAAAATCTCGTTGAATTTAATAATTATGGAAGAAGAGGGTATCTCTTTTATCCCAGGCACGAAATCTATTTTCATACAAAGTTAAGAGTAGAATAAAAAATAAGATACAATTTTATAAAAAGTCAAATCAAGTACAGGTTTAGATCCTGGATGGAAACTAGGCCTGAAATTTGTGTGTATACCAAGACTGAAATATACTGTCGTTTGAAAATACATTGTCTAGACTTGAAAGTTATCTTTAGAATGTAGAGTCAGACAAGTGTCTCTACTCAATATGTAACTCGATTTAGTTGTTGCAGAAGAACACGTCATTGCCTCCCATAGCTTGACTTGGTATTGTTAATATTTGCAGTACGTTAGGGGCTGAAATATTCAGTTACTAAAGAAAATCCGGCTGTGACTCCCATAACTCACAAATTCCTAACTATTTGGAATGAAAAGTTCTGCGAACTGCTGAATTACAAAAGTAAATGTTATTGGAAAATGTAATTTTAATAACTCTCCACATGTTAATGTTTCGCTTCACTGTACCATTTTTTTCTGTACTAATATGTCCAGAACACAAAATACGGTCACTGGTATACTTCTTCTTAGCAGCCTGCAAACTGTTTACAATTGATTTGAGTAGATAAGTTTGGTCATGTATCGAGAGCGCGAATTTTCATTTATAGATACTGTTAGTATTTTCAGCACCTAATGCACATGCCGTTAAGATAAAATAAGTTTTTACTATTACGAAAGAAAATATTTGTCACATTGCAGTAGTTCGCATCAAAAAAATGGTTCAAACGGCTCTGAGCACTAAGGGACTTAACTTCTCAGGTCATCAGTCCCCTAGAACTTAGAACTACTTAAACCTAACTAACCTAAGGACATCACACACATCCATGCACGGGGCAGGATTCGAACCTGCTACCGTAGCGGTCGCGCGGTTGCAGACTGTAGCGCCTAGAACCGCTCGGCCACCCCGGTCGGCAGTTCGCATCACATGAGACATAATTTCATCCTTGAATTCAAGTATTAAAATTCTTAGAAACTTTTCATATTTAGAAAGTGGCTTTTGATTATTGCACTGAGTAACAGATGGTGGTGGTGGTTAGTGTTTAACGTCTCGTCGACAACGAGGTCATTAGAGACGGAGCGTAAGCTCGGGTTAAGGAAGGATTGGGAAGGAAATCGGCCGTGCCCTTGCAAAGGAACCATCCCGGCATTTGCCTGAAACGATTTAGGGAAATCACGGAAAACCTAAATCAGGATGGCCGGAGACGGGATTGAACCGTCGTCCTCCCGAATGCGAGTCCAGTGTGCTAACCACTGCGCCACCTCGCTCGGTTGAGTAACAGAGAAAAACAATTACCTTACGTCAAGCTCCGAAAATACTTTTGCCGGAAGTCGTTGCAGAAGATTAGTAGCTCACCTTAGTCCCTCAAAAATATATTACGCGACCCTCCGTCTCACCATGTATTTACTTTTACATAATACAGATGAGCAAAATTACGCCTTATGATAGGAAACAACGAGCGGTAAATTAACCAGACAACACGACGTTGTTGCTTAGAAGCAGCTTCAACCATGTCCCTCCTGTACTTCGGATTGCTGCACCGAAGACAAGACAACTACAAGATAGTTCCGTTTGTGGTTATATCTCTGGCTCTAACGGAATATGCGCAGTTCATTATAAGTAGAATCGAGGAAATTTAAGATTTTGCGAAAGTACATAGTGTTTCGCTCTCACTTTTCCTAGTTTATATACGATATAAGTGCATCATATTCACAGAAATACTTGTGGGAGAATTCTCTAACACATTTTTGAAATATATCTTGCAGTTTTAGTTTTTATAACTGGAAGTGCGATAAATACGTAGATATCTCGCGACGCTAGAGACCAGTATGTTATCATAGTCTTTATTTCGCAATTGCATTCGTTGATTTCGCCAGGTCAACGCAATATTTTTGCCTTCCAGCTTAATCTAGGACTCTAGTTGCACTACAGACCCGTTTGTGACCACAACCCCAGGATAACTAATAACTAGGTTGATGAGCGGGGGGGGGGGGGGGGGGTGCTACTACAGACCCACCCCAGGATAACTAATAACTAGGTTGATGAGTGATGAGGGGGGGTGGGGGTGCTACAGACACTTGCACACTCCAACCTAAGACTTCAATGAGAAAGCGACAAAATAACGTCAACGGAATATGTTGTACTGACCAACTGATATGCACTCACATGGTGATATATAGTTACAGCTGGTTTCATATCACTGTGCTGAATACTTAACCTGTTGTCAAATATAATGCATCCTTTAAAAAACGTTTTATCAATATTGGAAATGTAACAACGTCAGGGCACACTCTATTGCGTTGTTACATCAGTCGTGCATTTGTTCGTGCGTGCTTTTGTGTGTGTGTGCGTGTGTGAGAGAGAGAGAGACAGACAGAGAGAGACAGAGAGAGTCTTTGTGTGTGTTCGTAAGGCACAGAGAGAAAGGGAGATCGGGTGCTTACGGAAATCGTACTTAACGTATATACAGTGCGGCAACCACTGGAAATGGTCACAATAAAATACAGAAGTTAAGTATACGTTAGAAAGAATGTATTTCAGTTACAACGTTTCCTTTCACGACTTTCGTAATGACAATCTACAGCTACATCATACTCCGCAAGCCACCTAATGGTGGTGGCAGAGGGTACTTTCGGTACCACTATCTGATCTCTCCAACCCTGTTCCACTCGCGAATAGTTCAAATGGTTTAAATGGCTCTGAGCACTATGGGACTTAAATCCCAGGTCATCAGTCCCCTAGAACTTAGAACTACTTAAACCTAACCAAACTAACGACATCGCACACACCCATGCCCGAGGCAGGATTCGAACCTGCGACCGTAGCGGTCGAGCGGTTCCAGACTAAAGCGCATAGAACCGATCGGAAACAGCGGCCCGGTTCGCGAATAGTGCGTGGGAAGAAGGATTGTCAGTAAGACTCTGTATTGCCTCTAATTTGCCTGGAATTTTCTCCTCGTGGTCAATACATGAGATGTATGTGGGGGAAGTACTATGTCGCCCGGCTCCTACTGATAAGTGCTGTCCCGAAATTTCAATAGCAAATCTCTCCGTGATGCACAATCTCTCTCCTGTAACGTCTGCCAGTGGAATTTGTTTAGCATCTCCGTAACGCTCTCTCGCCAACTAAACGATCCCGTGACGAAACGCGCCGCTCTTCGTTGTATTTACTCTATCTCTTCTATCAGTCTTACCTACTAGGGATTTTAGATAGTTGAACACTACTCAAGAATCCTGTGAACAAGCGCCTTATAAGCCACTTCTTTCACGGATGAGTTACGTTTTCTTAAGATTATTCCAATGAATCTGAGTCTGATGTCTGCTTTTCCCACTATCTGTTTATGTGGTCATTCCACTAAACGTCGCTCTGGATAGTTACGCATATATATTTTACGGCAGACGCTGTCTCCAGATGTTTGTCATCATTTGTGTAGCTGCCCAGTAGTAGATTTACTTTCCTATGTATGTGCAATGTGTTACATTTATTTACGTTCAGGGTCAACTGCCAGAGCCTGCACCATAATCAGTCCTCTGCAGGTCGTTCTGAAAATTATTACTATGTTCTGGCGCTGCTACTTTGTTATAGACAACTGCATCATCTGCGAATAGCACGTATCACATCTAGGCGATATTCAATTTCCGCCCACACGTTAGCCAATATCACTCGAGAGATCGATTCAACGACTGTGGTTAACCGTTGCCGCAGGGTTTCAAGATCTGGTACACGTGTTCGGTAGACCTTGTCCTTGACATAGCCCCATAAAAAGAAGTCTAATGGGGTTATGTCAGGAGAGCGTGGAGGCCAAACCGTTGGTCCATCACGACCAATCCATCGCCCAGGAAAGGTCACATCGAGATAGGCACGGACGTCCAAACCCCAATGAGGCGGTGCACCGTATTGCTGAAACAAGACATCGGGGTGATACTGAAGCAGCTGAGGAACAGCATACAGTTGCGACATGTCCAGATACACTGCAGATGTGACGGTAGCCTCAGCGAAGAAGAATGGCCCGATAATTCGATCGTGCAATAGCGCGCACCAAACATTCACCTTTGGAGGGTCTACCAACGGTGCTCATGTGGAAGTTAACTGATGTGTGAAAAAGACGTTGATAGTTTGTAAACAATTAAACACCAGTTTCATATTTTTATCTTACTTCTAGCCTGAGTTAACAATTTATGTAATCAGGGAAAGACTTTTCGGACACCCTGTATAACACTTCCCTGTGGTACTCCGGATAACCTTTACATCTGTCGATTTCGTTCCGTTAAGAGTGACCTGTTGAGTTCTGTCTGCAAGGATGTCTTGAATCCAATCGCAGGTCTGCTCCGATACTTGATTAAACGTCAATGCGGGACGGAGTCAAATGCCTTACTGAAATAAGGGGAGACGGCATCAAACTGAACACTGATGTGCACTGCGTTGTGGATCTCATGGAGGAACAGACCGAGCTGAGTTTTGCATGATCTCTGTTTGCGGAACCCATGTTGATTTTAATACAGGAGATGTTCATTTTCCAAAAACCTCATATTTCTTGAGCATAAGATATGTTCCATAATTCTACAACAGATTCACGTCAACGATACAGGTATATAATTGTGTTGATCTGTCTTACGGCTTTTCTTAAAAACGGGTATGACCTGCGCTCTTTTCCAGTCGTTAGGTACCTTTCGTTGCTCAAGCGATCTACGATAAATTACTGTTAGAAAAGGAGCAAGTTCTTTCGCATAATTTTTATAGAATCTTATAGGTATCTCATCTGGTCCTCATCACTTTCCTCTACTAAGTGATTGTAGCTGTTTTTCAGTTCCGCCATCGGTTATCTCAATATCTGACATTTCAACGTTCGTACGACGATTTAAAGGAGGGACAGTGTTACGATCTCCCGCGGTGAAACAACTTCGGAAGACCGAATTCAATATTTCGGCCTTCTCTATGTTGTCCTCCGTTCCGGTGCCGGTGTGGTCGCTAAGAGAATGAATAACAGATTTTGACCCAGATACTGATTTTACATACGACAAAAATTTCCTAGTGTTCTTACTCAAGTCGGCTGACAACGCCTTGCTTTCGAAATCACTGAACGCTTCTTTCACTGCTCTCTTTACGCTCGTTTTAATTTCGTTCAGGTGTTGTTTGTGAGGTTTTTACTTCTCTTGAATCTGGCATGAAGTGCTCTTTGCTTACGTAGCGTTTTTCTAACACGGTATTAAACCATGATGGATCAATCCCATCCCTTAAAACCTTACTCGGAACATACAAGTCTAGGGCATATTGAACGAGGCCTTTGAATTTTTTCCATTTGTTCTCGACATCTTCGTCCTCATCACCGAATATTTGATGCTGTCTACTGAGATATTCCGAAATTTGTATCCTGTTACCCTCGGTTAGAAATTATAGACTATCTTCCTACCTTTCTTAACATTCCTTGTAGGACCCGTCGTCATAGATGCTGTCACAGCCTTATGATCAATGGTATCTTACTCTACGTTAACTGACTTGATAAGTTCAGGTCTATTTGTTGCCAGGAGGTCTAAGACGTTGCCCTTACGAGTTGGTTCTCTGTCTCCTCAAGGAAATTTTCGGACAGGACATCCAGAACAATGCCACACGAATCTCTGCCTCTGGAACCAGTTTTGATGGCATAACACTCCCAATATATACCTGGCAAGTTGAAGTCACTCCCTATTACAACGGCATGATCAGGAAAATTACTAATGATATTCTACAGGTTCCGTCCGGAGTGCTCTACATCTACAGATCCAGACCCAGGTGGTGTATAAAAACAACCGAGCACCATTTTTGACCGTTCTTTGATACTCAATTTCACCCATATTAATTCACATTCGGATCCCGTGATAACATCGCTAGATTTGATCGAATTTTTTACTGCAATATACACGCCGCCAACTCTGGCGACCTACCTATCCTTACCAATAAAAGCTCCAGTCTAAACTTAGGTTTTCTTCGTCGTTGACGTCTGGCTTCAACCAGCTTACTGTTCCCAGTACTATCTCCTCATTATAACATTCAGTAAGCGATACTAATTCTGGTGCCTTTCCTTGGATGCTCCTGCAGTTTACTAAAATCATTTTAATCTTTTCTATCTCTGATCTTGCACTTTGCCTGATTTAACAGGCAAATCGTCTTTGATCCCAAGGGAGGTGTCTCTAACCTAAAAAAGCCCCATATGAACGCCAGACGTACTCAGCTACCTTAGTAGCCGCTTCCTGCGTGTAGTGCACGCCTGACCTATTAAGAGGAACCTTACAATTCTGCACTCGATAGCGGAGACCGAGAAATTCGCATTCGATACTATTTAGACTTTCCACTCTGCTCCAAACCAGAGGACCCCGATCGACGCTGGGTACGATGCTACAAATGGACAGCTTAGAATGCACACCGCGTGCGTTACTGGTTGCCTTCACCAAATAAGCCAGCCGCTGAAAGGAAACGAGGCTGGCCTGAGAACCCAGGCGGCAGGCGTCATTCAAGCAGACATGTGCCACTACATGCAGCCGGTTGCACCCAATGCGCTCGATGGCCGGTGGCGGGGCCTCATCCACATCACGGTTGAGAGCTCCCGGCAAACATAACGAATGCACACTGGAATTTTTTCCCGCCTTGCCTGCTATCTCCCGGAGGGGCTGCATCACCCGTCTAATTCTGGTGCTCCCAATGACAAGCATACCCACCCTCTGTATTTTTCCGGACTGGGCAAGAAAATCTAACGTTGACCCAACAGGAGAGGCATCCCGTGCTGGCGCAAAACTACCATCAACACTGGGTAGCACCTCGTACCTGTTGCTAAAACACAGGGAGCCAGCCGCACGGCCTGCTCTCCCTTTCACCTTTCGCCCAGTGACGTGAGAACCTACCATAGTATGTCGCCCACGCTGGAGTGAGGACGGACCGGTCAGATGTTGCGTATCAAAAGCCGCAGGGACGTTCGGATCACTATTGGATCCCAGTGGCACCATAGTTGTCGCAGGTCTCGTCACTGGGGCCCCGACGTCACCGCAACTTTGATCACTAGCTAGAAGCTTGTCGACGGTAACAAACGCAGCTTCCAGCTGTTTACGGACAACAGCCAACTATCCTTGTGTCCGCTCACAACAAGCACAGTCCCTAGCCATATTGTACTGTGTGTAAAATAGATATAAGATGTCAAATGGAGCTACTGAGTTTGAAACGTATACCAAATATAGCAAAGGAGAATAAAGTAACACTAAAAGTTGCCGTGCAGATTTCTCACTGTAGTCTGAGACTGCAAGCTGTTAAATAGAAACAAATTCCTCTACTGAAGTTGATGTATTTACATATACCTGTTATCAGAAATCCGGTTTACCGAAACGTTACTGCACGAGATAAATATTCAAAATAGAATGCACTGAACTAAACTGTATGCTGTCTACTAACACCAGATAAAATCTTAGTGGCGTGAAGGAGTTTCTGGCGACGGGAAAATTTACACTAGCAAGCCCCCTTAGACAAGGATATTCATAGGACTTACGCAAAGACAATAACTACAATTAATTTTCTAACCACTAGTCTACACAGTAAAATACTTCTTTGCAGAAACAAGTGAAAAAAAGACTAAATTATGTACTGTTTATCAGACAAGTGCTGCTGCAGCGCGTCCTCTCGGCTCGGCGGTAGGCGCTACAAATCCCCAGTATTAAAAAATACGAAAGAAATTAATGATACACCATATAAATGGTGGTACTCAGAAAGAGATAGCCGAACAGACCAAGAGCGTAATCACGAAATAAACATCTGCACTCCTATCCCACAGACTGACAAGAGAACAAGCAGAAAACTAACCTTAGAAAGATAATTAGATTCGTAGAGGTTATTGTGCGCTCATTTCCATTTGCTATGATATGATGAATTATCAGCTGGTTACTGTTATTATGCAAAATTTTCTATGGCGATTATTACATATTTCGCTTGGATTGTGCCTGAATGTTCATTGCTCTTCGTCTTCCATCATCGTCGGACGTTACAGTTTCTACCGTGGATGAGGTTTAGCCAAATGTTACGAAATCCACTCGCATTTTGTAAATCCGTATTGACGTCAGCTGTTTGTGTCGGATGAAAATTCATGCTGGACCGGGACTCGAACCCGGATTTTCCGGTTAACGGAGAGATCGCCTTAATCATTTTCTCACCTCAGCTCCGCCTTGCGCTAGCTGGCCCGTGCATCACCTTTGACCAAAGCAATATGGAGTTCACTTGTTGCATCAAACCAGGGACTAGGTGTATGGAGAGAGCTGTTAGAACTTATTATGTAGCTACAGTCGCAGCAAAAGAGGAAAAGAGTGAAGTTTAGGGGGAATAAGTGTCGTGAAATAAAATCGAATGGTGGGATCAGTACAACCAATAACCGGTAGCACGCTGTGCACTAGACTGGGAACAAAAATAGCGGGACCCAGAATGAGATTTTCACTCTGCAGCGGAGTGTGCGCTGATATGAAACTTCCTGGCAGATTAAAACTGTGTGCCCGACCGAGACTCGGTCGGGCACACAGTTTTAATCTGCCAGGAAGTTTCATATCAGCGCACACTCCGCTGCAGAGTGAAAATCTCATTCTGGAAACATCCCCCAGGCTGTAGCTAAGCCATGTCTCCGCAGTATCCTTTCTTTCAGGAGTGCTAGTTCTGCAAGTTTCGCAGGAGAGCTTCTGTAAAGTTTGGAAGGTAGGAGACGGGATACTGGCAGAAGTAAAGCTGTGAGGACCGGGCGTGAGTCGTGCTTCGGTAGCTCAGATGGTAGAGCACTTGCCCGCGAAAGGCAAAGGTCCCGAGTTCGAGTCTCGGTCGGGCACACAGTTTTAATCTGCCAGGAAGTTTCAAAAATAGCGGAAGTTCCTGCCTCACTTAAGATGAAAAATACAAAGGGTGGCACATATCGCACCACTGTGCAAATGGTCATGATGAGACTCCCCCATCGCTTAACCATCCAGGTAATAATTGTCGTACTCACTAAGTATATCCCACACTGAATCGTGCATTGTTCTCTCTTTGTCTTTTAAATCTAGCTTATCCCACACATGATGATAAATCAATTCAGAGAGTCGTGAAGCGCCCTCCATAAACAGATGCGGAAGTATTGTCTACATTTTTTGCTATGGAGGATTTTGCAGTGTCGTACCTGCAAGTAGTTCCAAAGCGTCCTTAGTACCGTCTTGAAACAAATAATGTACTGCGTACCCCTGAAACCAGGTCACAATACTTATTTTGTATGTGGGTCACACGTCTCATTCAGGAATTATACGGTCTTAGGTTCAACTTGATTTTGTGTCACTCAAAGAACGTACGCCAACATTTGGTTCAGGAAACGCCACAGAGCTGCCGACGCATCGCAGCTAAGACGGTGTTAATCGTTGTCTTGGACTCCACAGCTCCCGTACAGTGGTGAATCCTCCACATGGATTACGTGTAGCCTCGATCTGTTTCCCTGCTTGCTACTAACCGTAATTAACCACAATCCAGTGACAGCGGGTGTCAGCGTAACGTAGTTCGTCTGCCACACTACGGTCCAACTTATGGTCTGGTGCTTTCTCTCGAACGTGTTATTTGGTCGTCCACGCTGGTTGACACGATACACTGCCCATGCCACCGCCATTCGTATCGGTGGTAGTATCTAGATAAAACATACCGTTAAAGAAGAGTGAAAGGCAGACGTTCTGTATCGTCAAAGATAGGGTGAGGTAGGAGGTTGCCAGTTCCTGTAATGACAAACCCATCAAACCGTAACGACTGATAAACTGTTCACCGGCCTTTTCAAAAAGGAGGCAGTCGTCCGATGGAGCACGTTTCCGATTCTTGTGTTTGCGGACATATTTTTCAGTATCGGATTGGGGATGGATATCTTTGGCCACTCTGTTGTTGGGAAGAATGGCTGCCGTTGGTACCACTATCTCGTCATCCGTACCCTCCTGCAAGGTTGGCTGTTGATTGTCTTGTGAATGGGTTGCCATCTTGGTGGATGGGTACAGTATTTCTTACTCCACCATATTCGTCCTGTCGCATGATTCTATCTGACAGGTCTCATTGACGTCGGATGGAGCGACCATTTGTGCAACACCTTCTTAATTGAGAGGGAGGGCCGTGATCGTAGAAGCAGTCGCAAATTTACGTGTCAGTATTTCAACAAGTAGCAGTTGTAATCATGTCGATGTAACGAATCACTCTTGGCCACAACTGGGGCAAGTATGTGGCTGCCCATCACACCTAACGATCGCCCTACAGCCGCCAATGATGAGGTAGGATGGCATTTGTTGTTCGTCAATACAGTTTTTATTTATCGTACCCCATTGGAGGCCGGGTACATGTAATTGTGGTCCATTCACCAGTTTGCCATAATGATAGAAAGCTGTGGTGGCTACATCAAGTAGTACTTCGAATAGAGTTGGAAGACTCATAGCATACGGAAGCCGAGTCCTTCGTGATCAGTACAGCCTGCCCCGGTATGGCAATCAGAGTGTTTAAATTTAAGATAGTTCTCGTTTAAGTGCACAACTATGTTGCACAGCTCATTACTCACTAACTTTATGTAGATGACACTGTTTGTCATAGAGAGGTGGATATACTGATTATGTCCTGTGGATCAATTATAATTGCGTCACACATAAAACGTTGAACTTCAAAAGCTTTTGGCCATCCATGATCTGGTTGAAAACTAATCTTTGTGGCAGTTTGTCCGCATGAATGTGCAGTATTATGTCGGCTATTTTGGACTAGCGGCGATGAAGCAGTAAACTACGGATGACATGATTTCGTAGGTGGGATAAAAAAAAAACAGCATGTCCTCAACGCTCCATTACCGAACGCACACTGCCACTTTGGCTGTCTGAGGATGCCTCCAGGCCCAACCAAAATTTCCCTATTTCATGCAGCTGACAAATTTTACTCTCGCATATTTCGTGATACCCACACTGGAAGAGACAACTATTTTATCGGCATTTTAGCCTCTCGATACAAGGATACGTCATTGATGGTTGCAGTGTCTGTGTTTGTATAGTGTATCTTTACATTACACTGTTCTCCAGAAATGCATGTACGCCTGAAGGACCCCTAAAGCAAAGACACAGACGCTGTATGAACACAGACATTGTAACTATCAATGAAATGTCACCATATTAAACACTACAAACATATTCAAACTTTTTCAAAAGTTCTCAGGCAATTTAATTGATAATTATGTGATTAGTAATAAAAATACTTCGAGTTCAAATCTTAAAAGGACACTAGTAGTTCTTAAAAACTCTCTGGTGATTATAGTTCTTTACATATACTGTGGCATCCAACTGGAGGGCCCTCCAGGAATGTCTGTTAATGCAAGGTCGTAGATCGGACGAAGAATATGAAATAACTTGTCCAAGAGCATTATACTTCTAATTTTTAAGGCTTTTTGTGTCAAATAAAGAGAGAGAGATAGCGAGAGAGCTGTAAGTATACATAAAAAGATACTTTATTAGTTTACTCCATTCTTTTAGTGAGACTACAAATTCTTGTACGTTAATGAGGAATTGCGAATTTTTATTGGACAATACCCATATATATAATAGTAACTATCCATTTCTTCGCAGTCTCTTTGTTACTTGAATCCTAGTACCCGTTGAAGACACAGTGATTTTCGCTGAAGCGTGCGCAACGCGACGATTCACTGGGACGCTTCGTATGCGGATCTTCGTTGCTTGGCGAGCGCGAAAGGTGGATCCAACCAGCTGTACACCGAGACACCAAGCTTCGTTGCTGCAGAGCATGTGAGTAGTCGTCTGGGATGAAGCATGTTGCCGCCTTCCACATCACCTAAAAGTAAGGCGGCGAAGAAACGTGTGAGAAACACTGGTAAACAGGATGATAACAGCTCGATTCTATGAAATAATGTAAATGCCAATAAACAAAAATATGCAGTGGCGTTTTAACTTTCAGCAGTTTGAAATTAACTATAATGCATAAAATCGTACGCTCTGCACCTTTTAGGAGGGGATTCTTATGCTTAACACTACGAAATAGCAAACATCTTTATTGCAGTACAGCTAATGACACCGGAGAAAACAGTAATCTCGGGTCACTTTGGAGAACCATAAAATAATTGAAACTTGTACCAGCCGGTAAACTGACAGCCCAGAGCTGACGAATGCCGTGAGATTGAAGTATTGTGCACGTGCCAGTCGGCTGTAAGGGATGAGCACGATGAAGATGGGTCGATGTGAAGATGTTACAAAACGACAAAAAGAGGCTGTCGTGTTCGGAAGTGTCCATGACCAAACCGTAAAAAATTGTATTCCCCGATTTGCTGGTATATCAACGCGGACTGTCCATCGTGTCTCAAATGATTGTTGTACCACTCGCAGCCATCAAACACAGTGTAAGAGTGTCGTAAATGGATCCTCAGCGACAAGGACGAGAGATGAATGCGATGCCTTGCAGATTATAATCATTTTGAAACCCGACAGGAATAACTGCAGACAGTGAATGTAGACCTTCTCATCCACCTATGAGCGAATACACCCTACGAAGAAAAAGGAGGAAAGAAGGAAAGAAAAAACAGACGCACCGTGCAGGAACTATCCAAATGGGACTGAAATCGGCATATGTAATGTACATGTACAGACAAACAAATCATTACAGATTGAGAAAAACTGGGTTATTTATTCTAGAGAAAAGTCTTCACAAACTAAAGTAGTCAGTAACGCATTGGTCCACCTCTGGCCCCTATGCAAGCAGTTATTCGACTTGACATTGATTGACAGAGTTGTGGGATGTCCTCCAAAGGAATTTCGTGCCAAATTAAGTCCAACTGGCGCGTTACATCGTCAAAATACCTAGCTGAGTGAAAGACCTTGCCCATACTGCTCCAACCGTTCGAAATTGGAGAGAAGCTAGTGGTTGTCAAGCACGAAGACAACCACTAGAAACTACCGCCGTGTGTGGACGGACAGTACCTTGCTGAAATGTAAGCTCAGAATGCCTTGTCTTGAAGGGCAAGAAACCGGTCGAAGGAATATTGCCAACAATCAGCGTGTCGTAAGAGTGCCGCGGATGACAACCAAGGAGTGATGCTTTGAAATGAGGTGGCACACCAGAGCATCACTCGTGGTTGTTGGGCTGTACGGCTGGCGACAATCTGTCTGTGTTGTCCCAGACACGTCTTCGCTGGTCGTCAAGGCTCAATTCGAAGAGAGTCTCATTACTGAAGACGATTCTGCTCCTGTCAATGAGATTCCAGGCCGGGCTTGTTGGTGTACACTGGTCAATGGTAGCAGACGCAAGGGCACCTTGACTTAGTTCCATTTCTGTGAGCTGATTATCTCAACTAGCTACACACTCAAATGCTTACATCTGTCTCTCAGGCGTAGTCTCTCTGCAACTGATTATATGGAAGAAATTCACAAAGAATTTATGCCGTGGTATCTTCGTGTCCCCTGTTTACTATTCTTGTCAGCTGAGGTGACATTGCGCTGTAACCTTAAATATTCACCCATCGGCCGCCAAAGTTTACAGTTTTGCAAAAGTCCTTCGCAGTGCGGCGGTTTCTTATCTTTTATTCTTGTGTGTATCGAAGAAGAGTGATGCAGTGAGTGGCCATTTGGCGTCGGGTACACAGCAAAAGGCCATTTCTCGCAACTGCACGTGAAGCTTCACATCTTTGTTGGAGTAAAGAACACAGAAACTTGAGAGCAGTCGACCAGAGACGAAGGGATATGGTCCGATGAGTCGTGATTCTTCCTCTTTCCAAATGGTACAAGGCGTAGTGTGCACCGACGGGCAAATGAGGCGCTTTATTTATTTTATTTTTCTTTTCTCTAGAGTTTATTAGTCTCTGGACATAGCACATATAGCCCGTCACCATGTGTTTCATTTAAGTACACTTGGTATGTGTCCTTGGGGCACACAACATTGCAAGAGGCGACTATTGGGAGGCCGTAAGTAGAGTTGTTTCTGTGTAAGGAGGCACTTTCTCCGGTTTGCTCCTTGCCAGTCTTCCTCGGAATAATGGCAGTGACCTGAGGTCCCTGGTAGGCGCAGTGGAAGAATATTCAGAATTAGTTATTTGTTTCCATAAAAATACACGTAGGGTCTTGACTCGTTTGTGTCTTATGTACAGAATAAATCCAATGATTTCAAACCCACTGATAATTTGTCTGTAACTTCATAACTACCTTATGATGCTCTGGTGCGTTCATTTTTGAAAAGAAAATTTGTACCTCACACGATCGGCTATCCGTTTGAACTACTCGTGCAGGATAAATAGTAAAAATCTCATTAATACACTTACCAAGATCTTCTACTGATTTAACAACGTGCATTTCACGTTGTTCAGATACAAGTTATATTTCATTAACCGAAAATTAAATCCATATGTTAATAATATTCTATCCAATTCGATATGCATGAATGGTATAATACTCAAACTGTGACTTAAAGTTAGTTACGGGAAACTGTGTGTGTGTGTGTCGCGCGTGCTTTGTCACAGTAAACTTTAACTATGGAAACATGATAATAAAATGCTAAACTGCTTTCATTTATGGTAATAATATGCTGCTGACCTGCGGGAAATTCTTTTTTCGCTTGCAAAAATTATTCCGGTGTTAGCAGTGAAAGTGATTAATGGTTTATGCGTAACATGGTGGATAGCTTCTCGAATTCTTTCCAGTTTTATTCTAGCATCACTTACACTGTTTGCTAATTCCATCATTAGCCTAGTTATGCCTACTTTGCTGTCCAATGTCTTTAATTCTGTATTATACCTAAAACCTTATTAACGGTAACCTTTGTATCATTAGCATATTACTGTAATTCCATTGTTATTTTATGCATTGTTTTAGTTACGTTTAACAATCCTTGCTCTATACCCGTAATTTGTATCGTATGCCAGTCTATTACTGTTTCTGTATGTCTCGCTACTTCTTGCACTTGGTCTATTGTGCTATTCAAACTTGAAATATCACCATTATCTGCTGTGACAAACACGGTTTTAGTAGTTTCCCGACAGAATTCAGCCATCCCCTCTTCCTCTGCACAGGAGAATATGGTACTGTACCCATCACCTGCTGCAAAAGCTGTCTCAGCTTATCATAGGAGAACTTTAACTCATTAATATTCATTTAGTATAAACCCTATGACACTGCTGAGTTTCCCTTCCTTTAGTACTTCCAAGAACAAATCTTGCAATCTTCTCAATTCGTTCCTTACCTCCCATATTTCGAATCTCAGTCTCAACGACCACCTGTGATTCGTGAGGATTACATCCTGCTGCTGCGCGAACAGAGGTCCGTTTTCTAACGGCTGGTTGACAATCCCTTCTACTCCAACAATGAACAAGATCATAAGACTCACTATACTCCATCTAAACGCCATTCTCGCCATCACGTAGAGGAGATAATTTATATGTACTTCCTACTTCTTTATGAGAAAATAGGAATACAACAATAATACCTATATTCCCAATTATACTACATGAATCAACGAAAATAAAGGAATAATCCAACTATCACTCATGTATCTTTACATCCACAACTACGTATTAATTGGTCTCAACCTGTATGGCCTATTCTGCGGTATTTGTTTATGTTTTTTCCTCTCAATTCTAGTATGTGGCATCTCCGCTGGTACGTAAGGAAAGGAATCTAAGGCCGCTTGAAAAGGTTTAATTACCTCCAACACTTGGTAAGGATCCCGAAAATTCGTCAAACACTTTTGTGAGTGTGTGTGTGTATGTGTGTGCGTGTGTGTGTGTGTGTGTGTGTGTGTGTGTGTGTGTGTGTGGATTGCAGGTAATACCCATTGGCATATCCGATACTCTGGTAAATTCCTCTTACTTAAATCAACATGCTCTTGATGTTGTAGCGCTTTTGTGTTAGCCAATATTAACTTTTGGCAGAATTCTTTTAGAGGTTTTGCGCATACCTGAACGTTTTTACCTTCTTTTCTCAGCTTTGATTGAATCACATCAAACAGAGAAGGCATTCTGCATCCATATACCACCTTGTAACGTGATAACCCTGTTCCTGCACGTCCCACTCTGGTGTGAGAATTCAAGTAATGGCTTAGCATTTTAGATACAGTGCTATGAACTCTTTCTGTAAGACCATATGCCTGTGTCTGGAATGGACTTGTACTTTATTTCCGTAAGTGACAGATGGACATCAAATTTGTTCGCTATGGCAAAATAATCTTTTGTGGCAGTCCACATTCATGTATCTAGTGGTTTGCTGTAGAGTAAGCTACTGGGATTGCTTTATGATATGTTATTGCTACCGTTACCAGATACCTTGAGATGCGTTCGATAATTGTTAACACATACTTGTTACCCAATTGACTCCTGTGAAATGTCCCCCTACTCCTATATTTGGAATGGATAGTCAGACTCTGGTAGTCCTTGTAATTGTATCATTTGATGGCTTAAATCTGCATGTTGTGCACACGGACTACAGTTCTTGAAGTTCTGTTGAACATTAGCGCACCTTGTTCTCACCAAGAACCTTTCTGCTAGTTTTCATTCTGTTGTTTTCTTATCCCGCGGCTCTATAACAATCATCATGTGCTTGCCTTAGTACTTCTGTCCTCAAAGCTGCTGGAACTGCAACACATTGTGCACACTTGGTTGAGCTACAAGGAACCCCATCTTGTGTGACAAACTATGGCTGTTTGCTATACACCTTACATTCTTTATCATTTGCTTCTGCTTTCTTCAGATCTTTCAGAGCAAATCCAAACTTGCAATGCCCCAATTTGTGGGTCTCCATTTGTGGGTTTAAACCTCGCTTGTGAATCACATCTTATTTAAATTCACCTAGTTTCAAAACCCATCTCATTAGACGATTTTAAGGACGATCTGAAAGATGTTTTACCCCTAGCAGCTATTTTGAAGCAGCGTGATCAGTAATCACTGTGAATTTAAGTCCATATAGATAACATCTAAAGTAAGAAATGTTGTATATTAATGCTAACATCTCCTTTTCAGTAGTACAATAATTTTGTTCAGCCTTATTAAGCCGACGAGATGCATATGCTACCGGATGTTATTATCTTCCATGAATGATTTTCCCTAAAACCACTCCCAAAGCTGTACCACTTGCATCACGTGATAATATGAATTTTTTTGTGAAATCTGGAAAAATCAAAACTGGATCTGAAGTTAATATATCCATTAAATTAGCAAATGCTTCCTGACACTCATGTGCAGTGGCAAGCCAGCCGTTTTGGCTGAGCGGTTCTAGGCGCTTGAGTCCGGAGCCGCACTGCTGCTACGGTCGCATGTTCGAATCGTGCCTCGGGCATGGATGTGTGTGATGTCCTTAGGTTAGTTAGGTTTAAGTAGTTCTAAGTTTAGGGGACTGATGACCTCAGATGTTAAGTCTCATAGTGCTTAGAGCCATTTGAGCCATTTTTTGCAGTGGCAGCTCGTGAGCATACATTCTGGGTGTTCACAAATTTTTAGATTCAGATAAATTTGAGAGTGTGAAACTAATAGCATCTGCTGTAAAACAGTTGTGCTTATCTATAAGTTTACGCAACTAAAGCGACTCCCAGTAATATAACAACAGCAATAATAATAATAAAATGCATAACTTTTCTTTCAAAAGAAATAATTGTTTTTGTAGTTTTACACATAACGAAGTGCAGGTTCGGGCAATAACCAAATAATGTGTAAGCTTTCGCAACTCTCCGCTTCGCATTCTTGTGGAAGTGGGAGTTTTCGTGCTTTTCGGACAAATGTACGACGTTCTTAACAGATGTAGCTTACACTGCACTGCACCCGCATAACCATCTTGTTAAATGTTTGCTTGTAGTCATGTTTATTTGATTTTGTCAATCTCTCAAGCAAAGGATCTTCTCTGGGAGGCCCTAGATTCTTTGCTACGAACTTTTCCTGGTAATTTACTTTCATGTTCACACAATGAGTTTTTCACTCTGCAACGGAGTTTAGGCTGATATGAAACTTGCTGGCAGATTAAAGCTATGTGCCAGACCGAAACTCGAACTCGGGGCCTTTGCCTTTTGCGGGCAAGTGCTCTACCGACTCAGCTACCCAATCACGTCTCACGACGCATCCTCACAGCTTTACTTCTCTGTTAGCATTTAAAATGGAATCAACATAGTTCATGCTTACACTGCACACGAAAGCCAATTCCCGCATAGTAAACCAACTACTCCAAACACAAACTGCCGTTTGTGGAAATGATTAAACTCAATGGTAATATATACAACATAGTCACTTGATGGTGATATACTTTAAGTCCTTACGATCCTCACCAACTCAAATGGATTACCATATGATAAAATCCATAACTTAATATTCTGTAACTCACTAAGAAACCCACGAAATAGGTTTACTGTCAGTACAACTTTAAAATATACTGACGTCTGATTTAATTTCATTACTACTGGACGAATTAGCTTATCTGTGGAGTGTGCTATCATCTAACAGGATTTATGCTGAACGAAAGAGGATAGAAGTCTGCCGCAGTGTGCTACCACATGGCAAGGGCAAGGGCTAGCTGTGCACATAGTGAACCATGCATGTTGTTCATAAAATCCGTATGTATTTGACCCGTAAGGCAATTACGTCTCGCGCAAAATCGCCTTAAAAAGTGAAGAACTGAGGGTGTGCTGGAGATTCTGATGTCAAGTTTCATAAAGTCTAGGGGAGCAGTAGCGTGGTAGATTTAAGTGCCGTATCTTTCAGATTGTATCATCTATGTCACGTTTAGCAACATTCAAAGAAAGATAACCAATAAATCCACAAGGTGTCCAAAGTTAGGGTGTAGACGTACCCTTGTGCTCTTACACAGCAGCCGCCACTGTGTCCAGCTAAATGTAGCATGTTTCTGCAATAACTTTGTTAGCGGTTGCGCTACCTCACCAAATTTCTTCACAAATTTTCAGCAGCAGTTAGCTAATGGTTCAAATGGCTCTGAGCACTATGGGACTTAACTTCTCAGGTCATCAGTCCCCTAGAACTTAGAACTACTTAAACCTAACTAACCTAAGGACATCACACAACATAATTATATCGTCGAGATATACCATGCATTTGTTTGGTTCTAAACCTCTGAGGACTCCACCTAATAAATGATGAAATGTATCTGGTGCGCTTTTCTGCCCAAAAGGCATCCTATAATATTGTTAGTGACCAGTAGTCGTGGTAAATGCTGTTTTATGTCTATCCTCAGGGTTTTCCTCAATTTCATGATGGCCATTACTTAAAGCTAGGGTTAAAAAGAACTTGCACTAACCCAAATTATCAATAATATTATGATTCAGATGCATATATATTACTAATTTTTCATTTAACTATCTGTAGTCGCAACAAAACAGATATTTCTTTCTTCTAACTGGTTATTTCTTACCCACAGTCATGATACTCGTTGACTGTGGACTATCACTGTGTTCTATAATCCCATCTTACGTTCCCTCTGCTAAAGACTGGAAATGCTTGGTCAGCCGTTACTGTTTTCTGAATAGTGGCGGTTGATTGTTTCTTGGTGTTCTATGTTATGTGATTGATGTAGCAGGTAACACTCCTTGTGGATTAAGCAAATCGTTATACTGTATTAACACTGATTCAATTAATGACCTATCTTCACTATGGAGATGTTTAACGTTTTGTCAGAACACAGGTATGTCTAAGGTATCCTCTGTCCTACCTTGTACATTGGAATCCTCAATATCTCCCGTTTCGAGAATGTCTAACTTGGCTATCAGTAATCCTTTTGGAAGACTTACTACATCTCCCCCAAAATTATCGAAGCTTTTTGGCGCTACAACCTGACCATTAATATCCCTTGTAGACATTATACACCTAGGTAAAATACAGTGTCATGACTTGTTAGTGCCCGCATCTCGTGGTCGTGCGGTAGCGTTCTCGCTTCCCACGCCCGGGTTCCGGGTTCGATTCCCGGCGGGGTCAGGGATTTTCTCTGCCTCGTGATGGCTGGGTGTTGTGTGCTGTCCTTAGGTTAGTTAGGTTTAAGTAGTTCTAAGTTCTAGGGGACTTATGACCACAGCAGTTGAGTCCCATAGTGCTCAGAGCCATTTGAACCATTTGACTTGTTAGTGGCTCTACCAAACAAATTAGTTTTCCTGTACGTGCTGATACTCTGTCATGGAAAAGAACTTTTAATGCAGTTATACACAGTTTATTCGACGTCAGCTGTTGAGTGGGTGCATGTCGTGATATAGAGATATTTGCCGCTGTTGTACCAAACGGGAATAACTTACAATCGAGTTCAATTGTCCGTTGACTGAAGTTGATTCTAGCACGATGCCTAACGAGATAATCTAACGTATGTATCACAGTTCCAGAGTTGGCCACACTTCCATTTGCTCATGGAATGTTATGTTTCCTATTTTAAGCTCGAGCCGTGTTGTCCCGATTGAATCAACTGCATTTCCGCCTATTGTGCGCAATCTATACCTTGGCCCTTGTAGTCGTCTCTTATACACGAGGTCCAGACTGACAACCGATGTGTGTGCCCCTGTAACTATCAAAAATTCATATTGTTTCCCTTTCACATAAATCGCCAACAAACATCTCTGCATGCGCATGGAAAGCACTTCCATTTAATGGGAACGCTTCTCGATGGAACGTCAATCTATGTTATCTTTTAACTATTTCTTTTACCCCTTATAGCTGCCCTGTTTCTTTGACTCACACTCCTATGCCTTACGACTAATTCGTTGACTATTAAAACATTTCGGTTGCTGACACTTTGATTTAAAATGACCTTTTCTTCTACAGTGACAACATTCTGTATTCGACATAACATTTTCTGAATTTCTGAGACTTAGAAGCATTACCTATCTCTTGCAGATAATTGGCTACCTAGAGCCCTGTTGCTACATCTTGTGGATTTTCCATTCTCACTCTGTGAGAAAATTCCGGTGAAATACATCTTAGGAACACATTCAGCGCCCTGTCCTCAGCCTCTCTCAATGAAGCAGCATCAGCGTCCGGTTTGCTGGTTAACTCATACGTTTGGGCATTCAACTTGCATATCCTGTCCAGAAACGCTTCACAGTCTCATTTGGCCATTCTCTCAAATTACTTTTCTCGAAAGAAACGAGCACTATTTCGTTTTCTGTACCGTTGATTCAAGCCATTTGTCAACTCTGTAAATGTGGTTATTTTATTAAAAACCTCATGGTTCCTAATGTACGTCTTAGCCTTACCAGCCATGCGCAATTTGGCCATCTGCGATGATGTTTGTTCAGATCAGTTGCACAAGCTGGCTGCGGATAACACGTCCTGAATAAAAATAATGACATCCTCCGATGTTTTTCGAGAACAAAAGGGAAATAAGTCTATCAGGTACAGGATCTACGGATGGGGAAGGTATTGAATATTGATTTAACTTCTCTAGGACCTGATTGTGAAGGATCTCCCATTTGACTACGTAAACGTTGGGCCATTTGCTCGATCTGTTCTTTTAACAATTTAACCTGTGCTGTGAAAGCTGATACTGTGTCTTCGGTAGTAGCAGCGCGGATTTATGCCATATTTGTCAGTTTCCTTTTGGATCATACGAAACCTTATACACCACACACGACATACACTATAATGGAATTCAAAATCTAGTTCCTACTTCGTCTCATAGACACCCACTTATCAAACACCTTTACCTGATCATACTGCAAGTGGAACATATTACAGGTATAAACCTATCACAAGGCGCTCTGTGCCTAGGCAAATTACATGTTTTATAATCTACCGGGATATAGAACCCTTCACCATGTTGTTGTTGTTGTTGTGGTCTTCAGTCCTGACACTGGTTTGATGCAGCTCTCCATGCTACTCTATTCTGTGCAAGCTTCTTCATCTCCCAGTACCTAATGCAGCCTACATCCTTCTGAATCTGCTTAGTGTACTCATCTCTTGGTCTCCATCTACGATTTTTACCCTCCACGCTTTACCCTTGACCATAATTTCCCTTAAATGCAGATACTAGGCTTTGCAAAAAGTAGCTCTGAACTCACTATATCTTGTTCTGGGCATGATCACCATAGAAACATAGTTGTGTGAGAAACAAATCTTTTCCGTGACCTCCAATTGTTATAACTGCTGGTGTGGCTCTGTGCGAAACGCATTGTACGGCCTTCTGATGTGGATGCTGGAATTTTGCAAGAGGCGACTACTGAGAGGGCGTAAGAAGAACTGGTTCCGTGTGAAGAGGTACTCACTCAATTCGCTCCATGTCAGTTTCCCTCGGAAGGACGGTAGGGACCTGTGGTCACTGGTAGTCTCTGTGAAAGAAGATTCAGGATTAGTTGTTGATTTCGATGAATATACAGGAAGCGTCTTCATTCGTTGTCGGCGTTGTCTGTCAATGCCCGCTGAGAATGGCGTCGTAAATGGGCTTCGGTCAGCTCAAGGCGGCTGACACCGCACAATTTGTTTCAGCCGGCTGCTGCCCTGGCGCTTCGCCGCTTTCGGTAGCCCAGGCACCGGTTATATCGTCACGCCGCGACAGTGAGAGATGGCGGCGCGTGTGTTGAACTTAAACACTCGACTTTGGAAGTGCTCTGTACCCTCCCATTAATCAGTCCTACCACGATGACGGCTACAGTGCAGCCGTGAAGTTTGAAGATATTCGACTTCTGTCCAGATACGCCCTATTCAGTCCGCTGGAATGAGAGGATCGTTGGTGTCCTGATCCTGATGTGAAGGAAGACCTCCAGGTCCTCCGAGCTGCGACAGAGGCAAGTTGTAGTGTTGTACTCTGCGACTGGTGATTATTGTTGGGTAGCCACATCTCCCAGTAGCAGCTGCTTTTGTCTGCAGCTTGCAGGAAATCTGCAACAGACTTGTACCTGACGCCATCTCGCTTCAATCAGGCAATCGAGTGCGAACTTCATGTATACCATGGATCCGTCTGAGCGACTGCCTTACGAGCTAAACTGCTGTGCTATTTATGGAGTGAATTTCAAAAATAGTTCAAATGGTTCTGAGCACTATGGGACTTAACTTCTGAGGTCATCAGTTACCTAGAAATTAGAACTTCTTAAACATAACTAACCTTAGGACATCACACACATCCATGCCCGAGGCAGGATTCGAACCTGCTACCGTAGCGGCCGCGCGGTTCCAGACTGTAGCGCCTAGAACCACTCGGCCACCCCGGCCGACAAGAAATAATTGATTTCGTTGTTTTCTACATAATCCAGTTTCGGGCAATAACCAAATAATGTGTAAGCTTTCGCAACTCTCCGTTTCGCATTCTTGTGGAAGTGGGAGTTTTCGTGCATTTCGGACAAGTGTACAATATCCCTAACAGATGTATTAGCTCATGAGTTTAGCTTACGCTGTACCCACACAACAACCTGTGCTAACTGCACACTTCCTTCTAAACGTTTGCTTGTAGTCGTGTTTATTTTATTTCGTCACTCTCTCAAGCAAAGGATCCTCTCTCGGAGGCCCAATTTTCTTTGCCACTAACTTTTCCTGATAATTTACTTTTACGTTCCCGGAATGAGTTTTTCACACTGTAGCGGAGTTTACGCTGAGATGAAACTTCCTGGAAGATTAAAGCTGTGTGCCAGACCGAAACTCGAACTCGAGACCTTTGCCTTTTGCGGACAAGTGCTCTGAGCACAATGGGACTTAACAGCTGAGGTCATCAGTCCCCTAGAACTTAGAATTACTTAAACCTAACTAGCCTAAGGACACCATACACATCCATATCCGAGGCAGGATTCGAACCTGCGACCGTAGCGTTCGCGCGGTTCCAGACTGTAGCTCCTAGAACCGCTCGGCCACCCCAGCAGACATGGAGTGAAGTAGTGGTTAATGTTTATCCGACTTCATTCGTCATAACCGCATAGAGCCTGCCATTACGAAGGTATCGGCGTTTTCCTTCTGCCGTACGAGTTTGTTATAGTTAAGAAGTGGTTCGTAAAATCTTTTGGTATCGTTTGTAGTATTCGCCTTGGCCTTCCTTTCGTCACATGACGGAGGTGACGGAGCCCTGTTTGTCTGCTCTGACCCATTACATTCTGCTGAAGTCTGCTGTCTAGCTCGCCAGGAACGCCGATGTTCTGTTTTGTCCTGACCCAGTCTCGGTGGCAAAATGTTCAAAATATTTACATTCCGGCCACGTGGTGTCCACTGAATCTTTCACATAACCCCACAGAAAGAAATCGCATGGGATTAAGTCGGGAGAGCGTGGAGGCCATGACATGAATTGCTGATCATGATCTCCACCACGATCGATCCATCGGTTTTCCAATCTCCTGTTTAAGAAATGCCTAACATCATGATGGAAGTGCGGTGGAGCACCATCCTGTTGAAAGATGAAGTCAGCGCTGTCGGTCTCCAGTTGTGGCATGAGCCAGTTTTCCAGCATGTCCAGATACACGTGTCCTGTAAAGTTTTTTTCGCAGAAGAAAAAGGGGCCGTAAACTTTAAACCGCGAGATTGCACAAAACACGTTAACTTTTGGTGAATTGCGAATTTGCTGCACGAATGCGTGAGGATTCTCTACCGCCCAGATTCGCACATTGTGTCTGTTCACTTCACCATTAAGAAAAAATGTTGCTTCATCACTGAAAACAAGTTTCGCACTGAACGCATCCTCTTCCATGAGCTGTTGCAACCGCGCCGAAAATTCAAAGCGTTTGACTTTGTCATCGGGTGTCAGGGCTTGTAGCAATTGGAAACGGTAAGGCTTCTGCTTTAGCCTTTTCCGTAAGATTTTCCAAACCGTCAGCTGTGGTACGTTTAGCTCCCTGCTTGCTTTATTCGTCGACTTCCGCGGGCTACGCGTGAAACTTGCCAGCACGCGTTCAACCGTTTCTTCGCTCACTGCAGGCCGACCCGTTGATTTCCCCTTACAGAGGCATCCAGATGCTTTAAACTGCGCATACCATCGCCGAATGGAGTTAGCAGTTGGTGGATCTTTGTTGAACTTCGTCCTGAAGTGTCGTTGCACTGTTATGACTGACTGATGTCAGTGCATTTCAAGCTCGACATACGCTTTCTCGGCTCCTGTCGCCATTTTGTCTCACTGCGGTCTCGAGCGCTCTGGCGGCAGAAACCTGAAGTGCGGCTTCAGCCGAACAAAACTTTATGAGTTTTTCTACGTATCTGTGGTGTATCGTGACCATATGTCAATGATTGGAGCTACAGTGAATTTATGAAATCGCTTCAATCATTTGTAATAACCCTGTATTAATGTTCTCACGCAGCATTAGTAGGACGCTGCTTGACACTGTCACAACAATTATATATCCAGGCGTAACTCTGCAATGTCCGCCCCTCGTGGTCTCGCGGTGGCGTTCTCGCTTCACGAGCACGGGGTCCCGGGTTCGGTTCCCGGCGGGGTCACGGATTTTTCCTGCCTCGAGATGACTGGGTGTTCTTGTGTCGTCTTCATCATCATCATTCATCCCCATTACGGTCGGAGGAAGGCAACGGCAAACCACCTCCATTAGGACCTTGCCTAGTAAGGCGGTGCGGGTCTCCCGCATCGTTCCCCTACGCTGTAAAGAAGCGTGGGACTTCATTTCCATTTCCAACTCTGCAATACTATATGAAATGGAACGACCAAGTAAGAATTGTAATTAGGAAGGAAAATGGTCGACTTAGTTTATTGGAAGAATTTTATGGAGGAGTGGTTCATCTGTAAAATAGATCCATATAGAACTCTAGTGCACTCATTATTGAGTACTGCTCGCGTGTTTTGAATCCGCACCAGGTGAGATCAAAGAAAGACGTCCAAGCTATTCAGAGTCGGGTTGCTGGATCTGTTACCAGTAGCTTGATCAACACGTGGATGTTATGGAGATGCTTTGGGAACTGAAAAGGGGATTCTTGGAAAGAAGGCGACGATCTTTTCGAGGAACACTACTGAGAAACTATAGAGAACCGGCATTTGAGCTGACAACGAAACGCTTGTACTGCTGCCAATGTACGTTTGGCATAAGAGCCACGAAGATAAAGCAAGAGAAATCAGGACTCGTACGCGATGTTATAGACAGTCATTTTCTCTAGATGTGTTTGGGAGTAGAACAAGAACGGAAATGACTAATAGTGATACAGGATGTCCTCCGCCATGCGCCGATGGTGTCTTGTATCGTATGCATGCAGATGTAAATGTAGCTTAAACCCGCAGAAAGTGTCTGGGACTTGTTTTAATCGCAAATGACACGTAACAATCAATTACCACTCAATACTGCAGTTCTACGAGAGCTAATCACTGATGAGTGGCTTGGGTCGGGTTTGGAATGCCTGGAGATACTTGTTGACTCTTCAGTGGTGAACTGAGACTGTTATCAAGGCCAGGAGGCATGTTAAAATGTTAGAATTTATATCGCTTGAGGTGCCAAATTTTTTCTCCAGTATGTTTAATTTCGACAAAAAAGTGGTCATCTGGTTGAATTTAGAATATTGTACACCACACGACCTTTATATTAATATATGTTACTTATCTAGTTAGTATTGTGGACGTAACTGGCTCTGAAGTATAGAGAACAAAATTAATATCCAAGAGACAAGAAGCAACTAATATTCTTTTTGCAGTTTGGGAGTTGACTGTGAACGTTTTAGGAAGTACGCTGTAACAAACACTAGTAAAAGTTAATCCAGTGTTTGTTTAAGTAAATCAGTGTCATCGATGAACCACACGGGCGTCGTCGTTGACTAACACGTTAGTCTTTTCGTAGGATGGAAAGGGTGTCATTACAGAGCACTGTGGGAGAGTAGAGGAGAAACAGATCCTGTAGATATATGCTTTCTACTGAACGCAGTAGAATGCAATCGCGTTTGCAGTGTGGGACTAAAACTGCGACCATTACCGTTACGGTGAATGACGGCCACCCTTTACACGGTGAAGTATCAGCCAGAAACAACTAACCAGGAACCAAGGTTTAAGTCGTTGTGTCTTGAGGTGTGTAACCTGGAACGTAACCCATTGAAACAGCTGCGGGATCTAAGCGTCCTGCAGTAACGAGCCAAGTGATTTCTGCCTGCTGCGCTGGCAGTCGTATTACGCTCCCGGCACACGATGGTAATTCCATTGCATGCGTTTCGAGCGACACTTACCGGCGCGGCGCCAGGCCTAATGGCCGAATACCTCCAGTCCCTGGTATCATCTTACCGATTTCCACGTCTGGAGGAAATACAAGAACATGGAGTTTCCCTTGGGTTGTGAAAGCCTGAAGGCAATTGTGGCTGATCCGCACTCTCTCTCTATTCGGAGTCTCACACCCTGTACTCTTCTACACGCACAAGATTCCGCCTATAAGTAACCCAACACGGTGCTGTATTGTAATAACAAATAAATATTTCGTACGTAAAGGAAGGCATTATGAGGACTTCGACTAAAGATAAATACAAATTAAACGGTTTTCTGAGTCCGTCACTTGTTTAGTTTGCCACTACGCATTTCTATGGTTCACACTATCATCTTTACATGGAGAATTATTTATTTACATAGCTGATGTTGATGAAGAGTACAGGTGTCTCCTCACAGTACCCGGCCAAGGGCAGTGTAGGTTATGATGTGAACATTTTTTTTATCATTAGGAAAATGCATAACGTAACCTACACTGCCATTCGTCTGCTGCTGTGGAAGACGTCTGTACTCTTCACCAACAGCAGCAAAGTAAATAAGTTATTCTCCATCTGAAGATGATGGTACGAACTATCGAAACGCTTAATGGAAAAATAGACTACTGACTGCGGCACAAAACTGTTTGATTTGTACACAACAAATTAAATGAGTGATTTAGATTATCTGATTTTGTTTACATAATATGATAGAGAATGTGATAAAAGAAATTGGTAGAGAATCTACTGAGAGGAGTTCAGTTTAATAAGAAAGGTATAGAGGTGTTACTTCTTTCTTTAAAAAAATCAATTGTGATGATATAATACCAGAAATTATCAAGACTTACGGGAATTTTAGGTACGAGCTAGAGATAGTAACCGAACGAAGTTATGTTACATTGTAGTTTTACAGAATTAATACTGTATTTGTGAAGATACCATTGGTGTAAATACACGCTTTTCAAATTGTCACAGTTTCATAAGCGCCAAAGGAATGTGCCTCGTCTGTTTTCATTCCGTTATATGTTAACACGCAAATTAGCTATATTAGAAGCAAAATGACATGTAAATTAGTTAAATTTCAGTTAAATACAGACGAAATCGAGGAAATGACACTAACGCATGTTAATTACCAATTGCAATACAAACAAAAATGATCGAAGAAGCGTATTCTCCTTTTCTATCATCTCTGAAATCGTGTGTATATCTTGTATGTGTACTGGATGCGGTTTAAGCCGATTTCGGTGAGTTGTGCCAGCCTCAGAGCAGACAATCCAACAAGAGACCCTCCCACCCACCATTCTCTTAGGAAGTAGGGAAAGCGCCAGGCCTCAGGTGCCGGGGTCCGTACTAGCTCACTATTGTTCTACCAGCGCTCTGAAGAGTATTGTCGTTCAGTTGGCCCCAGATAAAAATTTTACTGGTATGGACATCCATAAAACGTTTCCATGGTGAAAGAAGGATTCTTAAACAGTACAAGCTGATTCTTGCACCATTCTTAAGAGGAACTACCTAGTGGAGACACAGATCTTCAAAACTTTCTAAAAGATGCCGACAGTACCTGGAAATAATGATTACGAGATTCTGTAGCCAGTTTGGAGCCCAGCCCAATATTCTTATTTTTTTGTTCCCATGCTGGAAAAAAGTGTGCAAAAGGTGCCAAAAATAAGGAAATTCGGATTGGTTGAAGCGACGTAAATTTCTCTGGCACAATTTCTGGAAGTTGGGCATCACTGCACTTGATTGGGATGGCTGCATTATCCCTATACTGATAGAAGTACAGTAGCACCAGATTTAATGTTTCGTTGGCGGCACACTAAATGTAACTTTTCTGATTGTCAGTTGTTAACGTGCGGGGCGAAAACGGTCGCAGACGGATGCGGTGAGCACTCTTTAGATACTTCAGGCTCTACTTCCAAAGAAGATGCTTCGGATTCTGCTCTCTGAGCGGATACAGCTTGGTCAGCGTGCTTCAGGTGGAGACTTCGCCCAGCAGGCTTCTCCTTCAGACCCGTCCAAGGACGGTGCACCAGTTTTGCACATAGGGGCGCAGTTACCGATCCACTGGCACCAACTACAGCTGGCAACTTCACACTTCATTGATGGTGAGATTTACCAGCAGCACCGACAGTATATTTTGCCATGAATTCAGTAACCCTCCATAATTCCACGGCTAGCCTCCACTTGGCCACTGGAGCGGCACTGTTGTCGAGTCGCTAATTTTGGACATTTTATGTTTAATATGTTAGCGAGCTGAACTTACCATCATGTGCTTCCCTTCACTAAATTTTGAAAACTACAGCTCATTCCAATTTTATTTGTCTTCATTTATCAATAGTGTTTGCTACATCGGGAGTAATTGTTTACTGAATTACTTGACAATGCTTAAAACCATCAGTTATTAATAAACGCAGGGATTTCTTTATCTTGGAATTCCATTTCATAGTTACCCATCCACTTGCAAAATTAGTGAAAATTGGTGATTACCTCTCACCCACTGATTTATTGCTGGATCTAAAATTAGAAGTATTTGTCGTGGCACACTATCCACAAGTTCATCAAGGCACTGTTGGTTCAGATCGTCCTACTCCTCAACGGCGATTCGGCGTAGATCCCTCAGGGTGGTTTGTGGGTCACGTCGTCCAAATGGCCCTGAAACAATCTATGCCAGGCATGTTCGATAGAGTTCACGTCTGGAGAACATGCTGGCCACTCTAGTCGAGCGATGTCGTTATGCTGCAGGAAGTCATTCACAAGATGTGCACGATGGGGGAGCGAATTGTCGTCCATGAAGACGAATGCCTCGCCAAAATGCTGCCGATATTGTTGCGCTATTGGTCAGAGGATGGCATTCACGTATCGTACAGCCGTTACGGCGCCTTCCACGATCACCAGTGGTGTATGTCGGTGCCATATAATGCCACCAGAAAACATCACAAAACCTCCTCCTTGCTGCACTCGTTGGACAGTGTGTCTAAGGCGTTCATCCTGACCGGGTTGCCTCCAAACACGTCTCCGACGATTCTCTGGCTGATGGCATAAGCGACACTCATCGGTGAAGAGAATGTGATGCCAATCCTGAGCGGTACATTCGGCAAGTTGTTGGGCCCATCTATACCGCGGTGCATGGTGTCGTTGTTACAAAGATGGACCTCGCCGTGAACGTCGGGAGTGAAGTTGCACATCATGCAGCCTATTGCGCACAGTTTGAGTCGTAACATAACGTCCTGTGGCTGCACGAAAAGCATTATTCAACATGGTGGGCGTTGCAGTCATGGTTGCTCCGATCCATAATCCGTAGGTAGCGGTCATCCACTGCAGTAGTAGCCCTTGGGCGGCCTGAACGAGGCATGTCATTTACAGTTCCTGTCTCTCTGTATCTCCTCTATATCCCAACAACATCGCTTTGGTTCACTCCGAGACGCCTGGACACTTCCCTTGTTGAGAGCCCTTCCTGGCACAAAGTAACAATGTGGACGCGATCGAACCGCGGTATTGACCGTCTAGGCATGGTTGAACTACAGACAACACGAGCCGTGTTCCTCCTCTCTGGTAGAATGACTGGAAGAGATCGGCTGTCGGACCCCATCCGTCTAATAGGCGCTACTCATGCGTGGTTGTTTACATCATCTCTGGGCGGGATTTGTGACGTCTCTGAACAGTTCAAAAACTGGTTTAAATGACTTTGAGCACTATGGGACTTAACATCTGAGGTCATCAGTCCCCTAGAACTTACAACTACTTAAACCTAACTAACATAAGGACATCACACTCATCCATGACCTGAGTAGGGTTCGAACCTGCGACCGTAGCAGTCGCGCGGTCCCGGACTGAAGCGCTCAGAACCGCTCGGCCACCGCGGCCGGCTCTCTGAACAGTCAAAGGGACTGTGTCTGTGATACAATATCCACAGTCAACGTCTATCTTCAATTCTGGGAACCGACGTGATGCAAAACTTGTTTTGATGTGTGTATAGTTAGGAAAATTACTATAGAGGGTGAGCCGAATCACAGATTTTTCAGAGATGTTTCCTGAGTATCTTTATACAACTTACTGTTACTTATGGTTTCTACAGACTCTTTAGAGCCTAATAATGTAATTATGATTGTTCGGGTCGTATCCAAATTTTCTGTGAAAAGAGCTGTAATATGCTATCACCAAAATATGGTTTTCTTTTGGGCGTCTATCTATGATGTTATTGCGGTCTCTGCGGGAGTAGCTCAACATACCATTGTTGAGCCACTCGCCCATTGGATTCAGTGAAAACAAACACGATGTACATATGGGCGGACCCTTCATCAGTAAATCTATGAGTTCTGTTGTGTATCACAGTCGCACTGTTATAGTCTGAAGCTAGTGGTCTAGTGGTTCACTTCGCTGCCGCTACGCCTAGGGATCTCGGGCCCTTACTTTGCAGCCGGATTCAGACACAAAGCGGGTACACTGAGGAGACAAAAGTCATGAGACAGCAATATGCACACATACACCCCACAGGGCGGTAGTATCACATAAACAAAGTATAAAGTGGCAGTCCATTGACGGAGCTGTCAGTTTTAGTCAGGTGCTTCATGTGAAAAGATTCCCGAGGTGATTGTAGCCACACAATGAGAATTAACAGAATTTGAACACGGAATGGTAGCCGAAACTAGTAGTTTCGGAAATCGTAAGGGAATCCAATATTCAGAGATCCACGACGTCAAGAGTTCCAGAGAATATCAAATTTCAGGTATTACCCCTCACCACAGACAACGCGGTGGCTGACGGATTTCACTTAACAACCGAGAGCAGCAGCGCTTGCGTAGGGTTGTCAGCGCTAACACACAAGCAACTCTACGTGAAATAACAGCAGAAATCAATGTAGGACGTGCGACGAAGTATCCATTAGGACAGTGCCGCGAAATGTCGCCTTAATTAGCTATGGGAGCAGACGACAGGTGCAAGTGCCTTTGCTAATAGCACGACATCGCCTGCATCGTATCTGTTGGGCTCGTGTCCATATCTTTTGGATCCTAGACAAGTGGAAAACCGTGGCCTGGACAGACGTGTCACGATTTCAATTTGTAAGAGGTGATGGTAAGATTCGAGGTTAATGAAGGCCCCACGAAGACGCAGACCAAAGTTATCAACAATGCACTGCGCAAACTGGTGGTGGCTCCGTAATAACGAAGCCTCTGTTTGCATGGAATGGATTGGATCCTCTGGTCCAACTGAACCGATCAATGACTTGTACCGCTCTCACCGCATAATGTAGTTTTAGCGAGAGCTTGCGTCAGTGGATTTCAGCCGTACCTGTAAGTTAGGCGAGGGCTTGTTAACAGCAACTTTGTGCAACATGAAATAGCAAAGATGTCGGACAGCCAAGAGCGCAAGAGGTGCCAAAACTGCGTGCTCAGATGTATTGCAAGAAACGCTTGCCTCAAGCCGCAACGAAACCTTAGTACTGGCGCTAACCTAATGTGTATCAGTACCTGACTTCAAGAGGCTCATTCGCAAAATATATGCCCACTGCCAAGTATAAAGAGGGGGTAGTCAAGTAATAACAGTGTTTTCAGTGTCACAGCTCTCTTGGACGACTGACAACTGTGCTGTGCTACACGTGCGGCCTTATAAGCTTCCGAGGGAGGACCACAGCTCGACGCTCTAAGTGCACAAGGGACTCGGAGCCAGCCATCAGAGGTCAGATCAGGTCCTCAGGCTGCAATGTCGACTCGTGCCCTGGAGCCATGTGTGTCGGATCCCAAATGCTACAGAGGACATCCATCGATGTGAGCGGGTGACGGACGCATGTACCGCCTGATGGGAAAAAATACGAAAGAAAAAAAAATTACAGATCGCTGCGGTGTATCTCAGCAGCCGTGAGATGCCCTATGCCTCGTCCATCAGCCTCCACTCTAGCATCCCCCTACCTCTGGCGACTTCATATGGTATCGCAGGCGTCGTCTTTGCAGTACAGCGTTCGCATCCACCACCTACATAATCTGAAAGAGCCATTCAGATACAGCAGTCACAAGATGTGGTGAGGGATGAACAGTTTGGTTTTGGAGTTTAATCACATGTGGTACCTGCATTGTTACATATGTGGTTTTTTGTGTTTTGTTTTAGCGATGTATTTGTTATTAATGAAGGGTGCTAAAAAGAAATGAGTTACTGTTTTGTTGTAGTATGAGGAGCCTATTGCTGTTTCACAGTCTCAGGTCTCAGTCGGGGTAAGAATCGCGATTATTTGATATCTGTAAGACGCCGTCAGCGTAATTTGTGGACCTTTCTGCACCTTGAACTGAGTTTGCGGCACTACAGTGGTATATTTCTCGTAGTTTCGACCATAATGCGGGTCAGTATTTTGAGTCTAAGTGTAAGACCTAGGAATTAAGTTTGTTTTGTTCTACGTTGAATCTGAGTGGTTCACTATGCTAAATGTGAGGAGTAGGGGCGTGACCAGGCTGAGGAGTATTTGTTCTTGCGGTTGTACGGTTTGTGATTTGGAATGCTGAAGCGTGAAAGCAGTACTATGACAGAACCAGAGACGCAAGGCTTGTGGTAACCTGGACATGTGCTTACTTTATTGAAAATGGTTGTTCCATTAAGAGCGAATTATACGTGTTTAAGTAATAAGTTGTCAGCCAGGTGTGAGGAGCTGTCTTTGCTTCGAGTACCACAGCAGTAGATAGATCTGGCTGCCACAGTATTGATTGTGCCATTATCTAGTAGAGCATCTGAGGACCTACGTTCTTTTGTAAAGGATCTAGAGGCATCGGTTGTGATGAATGGTTGGATTGACAATCAGTTGTGCAAGTGGCTGGGCTGCAGGGAGTGGGAGAAGCTAAACCGTATGCGAGGTGTTCTGAGGTCTCGAGAAAAACGATGGAGTTTGTACAGTTGAAGGACAGCTTGTTGCAGAGATATAAGTAACAGAATAGCACACTGTACTTTAGGGAGAGGCTGAGTACGATAGGAAAGAGGCGAGGGAAAACAGTTGAGAAATTCACAGTTAGGGTAAGAGAGATGGACCAACTCACTTATGAGTTGGGACAAAGTGATGAGGCAAATAAGGTTGTGGTAGGAGAGGCCAAGCAGAGTTCACTGGATTTTTTTTTTGGGGGGGGGGGCGGGGAGGGGGGTTTGGCGAAAATGTCTAGAAAGGTGGGTGAAAGAGCGCTGAGAGATTTGCACTCTGCTATTCAGTTGGCGATTCGGTATGAGGAAACAGACATAGGAACAGGGGGTACGTGATAAGAGGATAGTGTTTTCGACTGACATAAGGTGTTACAAGTGCAGTCGTACGGGACATGTGCTGAAGCAGTGTTTATAACCACCAGGGAATAACTATGAAGGTGGTAATCAGCAACGTGAAGGATGCAGAGTTGGGCAGGGTAATGTCAGGCAGTCGTTAAGCGGCAGAGGGAGTCCAAGACACACCTAAAAGAGTTACCATTTAATCAAAGCTACAAATACATATATGGAGGTGGAATGTTCACTTGTAGGATTTATAGGAACCAGGAAATTTAAATTTTTGTTGGACAATGGAGTGCATGGGTATATGGCTAGTAAGAGCCTAGTAGGTAAGAGTAGGTTGAACCCACCCCATTATGGAGATGGGAGGTCACACCGTTGGGGGTCAGTGCATGGGGAGTTTGGAATAGGGAAGGTTCAGTTTGATCAGTGAATGATTATTGTACCACTTGTGAGCAAAGGCTACGACACGATCCTAGGGGTAAATTTCTTGTTTCATCATCATGCCAAAACTGACCTTGGACTGCGAACTGTGGAGCTTAGAGGAATGTTATTTCAGCTAGGTGAAACAGTTGCGAATGTGGAACTGTCAAAAGGGGAGTTCAACGTAATGACCAAAAAAAAAAAAAAAATCTCAACAGCGCAAAAACCAAGTCACGCTTGATTACCAGTGTCCAGCTGCACCTTACTGTATGCAACCAACATAGCATATTTGTGTCACAAGTACTCTAAACACTCTGCAGCACAGTCGATTCACTATACACTAACGATACGACGAGCCACTACTAGAGAATGCTGATCTTTATGGCAATCAGTCAGGATGTAAACCAATAGCATCGTACAAAAAACATTAGAAAATATACTGTTAGGGATTGCGACTGTCCTTAACGCTTGTAAACCAAACTTCTTCACAATAAGTGACACTGCATAAGTATATCACACTCGTTAAATGATGAATTGCTATTCGTCGTCCTAATTTGAAGCCACCGTTCAAGAAACAAAACTTGCATGTCTGAACGAGACTCGACTATGCATAAAGAGAGGTAAAATTTCGAAATGTTCACCAGTATCAGTTTACAAGGCTGAATGTCCGAACCTAGAAAAAAATGACGATACGTTTAACACTGCATGGGGGACATAATGAACTTTATCTTGGCCCTGAGAAGTAACCAAGAAAGGCATGTAATAAAGTCAGCACATAAGTGTGAAATGCGATGATGTAAAGTTGTGGTGATCGTCGGAGAGTAGAACCCTGTGCTTATATGTATTGTTAAATAAACTCAATCAGATGTCAGACATTAAATATGTTTACCAACAGCGTGATATTGGAACCTGAAACGACAATAGAGATGACTTTTGCCTGGTGGGTATTCGATCCAGCACCTTTCGCTATTGCCTTACTGCTATGAATTGATATGAAATATTGTTTCATCATCAGAAGCGTGATGTGCACATGTTGAGCTAGATGTAGCGCACACAATAATTGTGTGTCCCTGGGTCTGCAACCACGAACCGTCGTTGTTGAGCCCAAATGAAGATTTTTTTTTTTTTTTTTTTTTTTTTTTTTTTTTTTTGGGTCATCAGTCTACTGACTGGTTTGATGCGGCCCGCCACGAATTCCTTTCCTGTGCTAACCTCTTCATCTCAGAGTAGCACTTGCAACCTACGTCCTCAATTATTTGCTTGACGTATTCCAATCTCTGTCTTCCTCTACAGCTTTTGCCCTCTACAGCTCCCTCTAGTACCAAGGAAGTCATTCCCTCATGTCTTAGCAGATGTCCTATCATCCTGTCCCTTCTCCTTATCAGTGTTTTCCACATATTTCTTTCCTCTCCGATTCTGCGTAGAACCTCCTCATTCCTTACGTTATCAGTCCACCTAATTTTCAACATTCGTCTATAGCACCACATCTCAAATGCTTCGATTCTCTTCTGTTCCGGTTTTCCCACAGTCCATGTTTCACTACCATACAATGCTGTACTCCAGACATGCTTCCTCAGAAATTTCTTCCTCAAATTGAGGCCGGTATTTGATATTAGTAGACTTCTCTTGGCCAGAAATGCCTTTTTGGCCATAGCGAGTCTGCTTTTGATGTCCTCTTTGCTCCGTCCGTCATTGGTTATTTTACTGCCTAGGTAGCAGAATTCCTTAACTTCATTGACTTCGTGACCATCAATCCTGATGTTAAGTTTCTCGCTGTTCTCATTTCTACTACTTCTCATTACCTTCGTCTTTCTCCGATTTACTCTCAAACCACACTGTGTACTCATTTGACTGTTCATTCCGTTCAGCAGATCATTTAACTCTTCTCCACTTTCACTCAGGATAGCAATGTCATCAGCGAATCGTATCATTGATATCCTTTCACCTTGTATTTTAATTCCACTCCTGAAGCTTTCTTTTATTTCCGTCATTGCTTCCACGATGTACAGATTGAAGAGTAGGGGCGAAAGGCTACAGCCTTGTCTTACACCCTTCTTAATACGAGCACTTCGCTCTTGATCGTCCACTCTTATTATTCCCTCTTGGTTGTTGTACATATTGTATACTACCCGTCTCTCCCTATAGCTTACCCCTACTTTTTTCAGAATCTCGAACAGCTTGCACCATTTTATATTGTCGAACGCTTTTTCCAGGTCGACAAATCCTATGAAAGTGTCTTGATTTTTCTTTAGCCTTGCTTCCATTATTAGCCGTAACGTCAGAATTGCCTCTCTCGTCCCTTTACTTTTCCTAAAGCCAAACTGATCGTCACCTAGCGCATTCTCAACTTTCTTTTCCATTCTTCTGTATATTATTCTTGTAAGCAGCTTCGATGCATGAGCTGTTAAGCTGATTGTGCGATAATTCTCGCACTTGTCAGCTCTTGCCGTCTTCTGAATTGTGTGGAAGATGCTTTTCCGAAAGTCAGATGGTATATCGCCGACTCATATATTCTACACACCAACGTGAATAGTCGTTTTGTTGCCACTTCCCCCAATGATTTTAGAAATTCTGATGGAATGTTATTTATCCCTTCAGCCTTATTTGACCGTAAGTCCTCCAAAGCTCTTTTAAATTCCGATTCTAATACTGGATCCCCTATCTCTTCTAAATCGACTCCTGTTTCTTCTTCTATCACATCAGACAAATCTTCACCCTCATAGAGGCTTTCAATGTATTCTTTCCACCTATCTGCCCTCTCCTTTGCATTTAACAGTGGAATTCCCGTTGCAATCTTAATGTTACCACCGTTGCTCTTAATGTCACCAAAGGTTGTTTTGACTTTCCTGTATGCTGAGCCTGTCCTTCCGACAATCATATCTTTTTGATGTCTTCACATTTTTCCTGCAGCCATTTCGTCTTAGCTTCCCTGCACTTCCTATTTATTTCATTCCTCAGCGACTTGTATTTCTGTATTCCTGATTTTCCCGGAACATGTTTGTACTTCCTCCTTTCATCAATCAACTGAAGTATTTCTTTTGTTACCCATGGTTTCTTCGCAGCTACCTTCTTTGTACCTATGTTTTCCTTCCCAACTTCTGTGATGGCCCTTTTTAGAAATGTCCATTCCTCTTCAACTGTACTGCATACTGCGCTATTCCTTATTGCTGTATCTATAGCGTTCGAGAACTTCAAACGTATCTCGTCATTCCTTAGTACTTCCGTATCCCACTTCTTTGCGTACTGATTCTTCTTGACTAATGTCTTGAACTTCAGCCTGCTTTTTATCACTACTATATTGTGATCTGAGTCTATATCTGCTCCTGGGTGCGCCTTAACAGTCCAGTATCTGATTTCGGAATCTCTGTCTGACCATGATGTAATCTAATAGAAATCTTCCCGTATCTGCCGGCCTTTTCCAAGTGTACCTCCTCCTCGTGTGATTCTTGAACAGGGTATTCGCTATTACCAGCTGAAACTTGTTACAGAACTCAATTAGTCTTTCTCCTCTTTCATTCCTTGTCCCAAGCCCATATTCTCCTGTAACCTTTTCTTCTACTCCTTCCCCTACAACTGCATTCCAGTCGCCCATGACTATTAGATTTTTGTCCCCCTTTACATACTGCATTACCCTTTCAATATCCTCATTCACTTTCTCTATCTGTTCATCTTCAGCTTGCGACGTCGGCATGTATACCTGAACTATCGTTGTCGGTGTTGGTCTGCTGTCGATTCTGATTAGAACAACCCGGTCACTGAACTGTTCACAGTAACACACCCTCTGCCCTACCTTCCAATTCATATCGAATCCTACACCTGTTATACCTTTTTCTGCTGCTGTTGATATTAACCGATACTCATCTGACCAGAAATCCTTGTCTTCCTTCCACTTCACTGCACTGGCCCCTACTATATCTAGATTGAGCTTTTGCATTTCCCTTTTCAGAGTTTCTAGTTTCCCTACCACGTTCAAGCTTCTGACATTCCACGCCCCGACTCGTAGAACGTTATCCTTTCGTTGATTATTCAATCTTTTCTCATCGTAACCTCCCCCTTGGCAGTCCCCACCCGGAGATCCGAATGGGGGACTATTCCGGAATCTTTTGCCAATGGAGAGATCATCATGACACTTCTTCAAATACAGGCCACATGTACTGTGGATACACGTTACGTGTCTTTAATGCAGTGGTTGCCATTGCCTTCTGTATCCTCATGTCGTTGATCATTGCTGATTCTTCCGCCTTTAGGGGCAATTTTCCACCCCTAGGACAAGAGCGTGCCCTGAACCTCTACCCGCTCCTCCGCCCTCTTTAACAAGGCCGTAGGCAGAATGAGGCTGACTTCTTATGCCGGAAGTCGTCGGCCGCCAATGCTGATTATTTATCAAAATTTAGGCAGTGGCGGGGATCGAACCCGGGACCGAAGACGTTTTGATTATGAATCAAAGACGCTACCCCCTTCTTTTTTTTGTTTTTTTGTTTTAATCTCATTTTGTTCGCTTTTGTTCGTTGCATCTGCTCGGGGCGGACGTCGTAAGTCATCCGTTTTAAGTTCGTTGATGATCGATTAACTCAGTTTTTTTTTATTACAGAAGGCACGTAGCCCTCTGACCGAACACGCTGAGCTACCGTGCCGGCTATCCCTAGACAACGGGTACTGTCCTTAACGTTTGTAAACGAAACTTCTTCACAATAAGTGACACTGCAGAGGTCTTATCACACTCGTTAAATGACTTGATGAATTGTTATTCCTCGTCCTAATTTGAAGCCACCGTTCAAGAAACAAAACTTGCATGTCTGATTGAGACTCGACTATGCATAAAGAGAGGTAAAATTTCGAAGTGTTCACCAGTATCAGTTTACAAGTCTGAAAGTCCGAACCTAGAAAAAAATGACGATACGTTTAACACAGCATGGGGGACATAATGAACTTTATCTTGGCCCTGAGAAGTAGCCAAGAAAGGCATGTAATAAAGTCAACACACAAGTGTGAAATGCGATGATGTAAAGTTGTGGTGATCGTCGGAGAGTAGAACCCTGTGCTTATATGTATTGTTAAATAAACTCAATCAGATGTCAGACATTAAATATGTTTACCAACAGCGTGATATTGGAACCTGAAACGACAACAGAGATGAGTTTTGCCTGGTGGGTATTCGAATCCAGCACCTTTCGCTATTGCCTTACTGCTATGAATTGATATGAAATATTGTTTCATCATCAGAAGCATGATGTGCACATGTTGAGCTAGATGTAGCGCACACAATAATTGTGTGTCCCTGGGTCTGCAACCACGAGCGGTCGTTGTTGACCCCAAATGAAGAGATGTCAACCATCAAATCTCTTTCACTAGTAGTTAGAATTATGCCTTTCATAAAGACCTAGAGGAATTTGTCATCCTGAAGAAATAATGGTATAATAGAATAGAAAACCTTAAAGGGTTCAAGTCCTGAGAAAAACTGGATTCGGAGCTGGAATCACAGTCTAGTGGAACCATTTTCAAAATCTCAGGTTCCCTTAACTTAAGAAATGAAGGTCCTATGATCTTACATGACGACTAATTCATGCACTAAAATAACACTGCTTGTGTAAGGAAGCTTACTAGAGACAGAGTTTTCGCAAGCAGTGACTTGCGCCAAAACTAATACAACTCGGTTCTGGTCAACAGTGAATGGACATGTTTTCGATGTTGGTTTGGAAACACGGCACAACCCTGTGTTCTATACTTGCTATTACTGGATGTGAAGAGGGTATGTTTGACGTTGTTAAAACTGGTACACTCAGCAGGAATCGGACCCACACCTTAGCTATTAAAAGCTAGCCTCAGCCCAACGAATCACCGAATCTCACATGTGTTAACATCATGTTTTTGACATAATGTGTTACGCAGCACACGGTACTAGAAATGTTGATCCCGCTTGAGCTGTTGTTATGAATAACCTATTCGTGGTCTAATAATGAATGTCATGCAGCCCGAAGGCAAAGTCGTGATATCAAAACCATTCTTACCCTTCCTTTTTTATGCCGTATTCCATCTGTCTGTCAAGACAAAAAGTCTGACAGAAGGTCAGAGACAGTTTCGTTCATTTTCCAAATCTTGCGAAAACATGTTTCTGAAGAAGATCGTGGGTGTCTGTCATGGTAAGACCAATTTCAGCACCATCTGCCGGTGGCCATTTGATGCAGATTGGCGTCCGCCCAAGTGATCGAAACGCATCAGCGATAGGGCGTGTTCCAATTAGCAAGTACTACATTAACTAACGTCGCGTATTATATAATAATATGTTTCAGCATGCTCCATGATGATTTTGTATGGCAGTTTGCTATAAGATATAATTATGGTCTTATTTTGTGCAAGTCTGTAGTATAGCTCATGCCATGAAAACGTGACTATTTTTCATTTTTTATGTAATGAGGAGCGTCGTTTCTGCATTAGAAAACGGAATCTAAGACGGAGTAAAGTCTAACATTTGTGACATTTTGTTTTTTTTGTGCTTAGTAAATGGGATAAAGCAGTGAAAGCAATTAGAAAGACTGTGCCTTGCATGGTGTGATGCTGTCAAGAAAGTCAAAAGTAGTGTCGTTTCAATTTCGGTCGTTTCAAATAAATTAATCACCACATTCAGAAAGATAAGCAGGTGTTGATGAAGGACTTTTCTGTGATTTACTATTATTGTCGCCGATTATTAGCAAGTATGACGACCAATTATGTTTCGTGTGACACTTGCCTTAAGTAGTCATATTAATGTAAAAAGAAAGGAAGGAGGATTAAGGTGCAACGATTCGTCGAAAACGAGATTAGATGCGACACAGCATCTCGAACTGGGAAGAATGGGGAAGGAATTTCTCTGTGCTCCTTCAAAGGATTGATCCTGCCATTTTCTGTAATAGATTTAAGGTGGTCACCATAAACCTAAATCAGTGTGGCCTAATGGCGATTTGAAGTACCGTTTGGTAACTTCATACGGAGAAAAAGTGGGTTAACCATAACAAACATTATGTCAAACGATGACCTGTTTACATACACAAAATACATTGTTATTAATATACATCTGGTAGCACAAAGAAAGTGTTTTGTGTTACAAACTACTTCACAGGGATGTTTCCTTCGCATTTTATATTTTTTGCCAACAAGCACTCACTAAGTAACAAATACGACTTGGAAGACAGCGCCAAAGAACTTAGTTGACAAACGCCTACCCGACTTCTTCTAATCTGACTCGCGCCTGTGTTAACTTAGTCGCCCCATATCGATTAAACACAAGGAAGTTAGTATTTGTTTTATTTTTTATGCTTTTGTTTGCTTTGTTTTGATGATTCCTCTTTAAACGTGGCTTAATGCAGAATCAGCAAGTCGCTACATGCATGATATCGCAAAACTACGTGCACATCATCAGAACGGTTTTCAGCAAAGAGGTGGAATATATTTTTGATAGTCTCTGTGCTAAATGGTTAATACATATTAGTTATATCAGGACTACATCACATTACCTGCGGAATCACACTCATTACTTGCGTTTCACTAGGAGACGTCCCGTTAGTTACTGCGAACTCTAACATTTAAGACAGGAAATCACGAACCCACTTACACAGATGAGACGATTGTCCATAGGAAAGCAAAGTGGCTGGAAGCCTCTTATGAGGAATAATAACCTTTTTGGAAACTATAAATACGGAATCAATTTTAGAGCCCCTGTACGCAGAACTTCGTGCAAATAAAGTGCCAGCCGTATCTTCTTCGCACGTCCTGTTAAATGTCGGTGTCAATGAACTCGATCTGTAACTCACTGGGTTACGTTTATTTTATTTCGTTTGATTGCGGTTGTCTGTGCTACTTTACATTACTTTCCCTCACCATATATGCTAGAATAGGCCCCATGACTCTGTAGGGAAAGTAATTAAGCCGCTGCATCGTTGATGGATAAGATGCACTCCTAAAGTGTTAGTCCACTCAAGAAAGATATTGCCTGTAGAAACATAATCGTCCTGATATTGCCTTACTGCTATGAATTGATATGAAATATTGTTTCATCATCAGAAGCGTGATGTGCACATGTTGAGCTAGATGTAGCGCACACAATAATTGTGTGTCCCTGGGTCTGCAACCACGAGCGGTCGTTGTTGACCCCAAATGAAGAGATGTCAACCATCAAATCTCTTTCACTAGTAGTTAGAATTATGCCGTTCATAAAGACCTAGAGGAATTTGTCATCCTGAAGAAATAATGGTATAATAGAACAGAAAACCTTAAAGGGTTCAAGTCCTGAGAAAAACTGGATTCGGAGCTGGAATCACAGTCTAGTGGAACCATTTTCAAAATCTCAGGTTCCCTTAACTTAAGAAATGAAGGTCCTATGATCTTACATGACGACTAATTCATGCACTAAAATAACACTGCTTGTGTAAGGAAGCTTACTAGAGACAGAGTTTTCGCAAGCAGTGACTTGCGCCAAAACTAATACAACTCGGTTCTGGTCAACAGTGAATGGACATGTTTTCGATGTTGGTTTGGAAACACGGCACAACCCTGTGTTCTATACTTGCTATTACTGGATGTGAAGAGGGTATGTTTAACGTTGTTAAAACTGGTACACTCAGCAGGAATCGGACCCACACCTTAGCTATTAAAAGCTAGCCTCAGCCCAACGAATCACCGAATCTCACATGTGTTAACATCATGTTTTTGACATAATGTGTTACGCAGCACACGGTACTAGAAATGTTGATCCCGCTTGAGCTGTTGTTATGAATAACCTATTCGTGGTCTAATAATGAATGTCATGCAGCCCGAAGGCAAAGTCGTGATATCAAAACCATTCTTACCCTTCCTTTTTTATGCCGTATTCCATCTGTCTGTCAAGACAAAAAGTCTGACAGAAGGTCAGAGACAGTTTCGTTCATTTTCCAAATCTTGCGAAAACATGTTTCTGAAGAAGATCGTGGGTGTCTGTCATGGTAAGACCAATTTCAGCACCATCTGCCGGTGGCCATTTGATGCAGATTGGCGTCCGCCCAAGTGATCGAAACGCATCAGCGATAGGGCGTGTTCCAATTAGCAAGTACTACATTAACTAACGTCGCGTATTATATAATAATATGTTTCAGCATGCTCCATGATGATTTTGTATGGCAGTTTGCTATAAGATATAATTATGGTCTTATTTTGTGCAAGTCTGTAGTATAGCTCATGCCATGAAAACGTGACTATTTTTCATTTTTTATGTAATGAGGAGCGTCGTTTCTGCATTAGAAAACGGAATCTAAGACGGAGTAAAGTCTAACATTTGTGACATTTTGTTTTTTTTGTGCTTAGTAAATGGGATAAAGCAGTGAAAGCAATTAGAAAGACTGTGCCTTGCATGGTGTGATGCTGTCAAGAAAGTCAAAAGTAGTGTCGTTTCAATTTCGGTCGTTTCAAATAAATTAATCACCACATTCAGAAAGATAAGCAGGTGTTGATGAAGGACTTTTCTGTGATTTACTATTATTGTCGCCGATTATTAGCAAGTATGACGACCAATTATGTTTCGTGTGACACTTGCCTTAAGTAGTCATATTAATGTAAAAAGAAAGGAAGGAGGATTAAGGTGCAACGATTCGTCGAAAACGAGATTAGATGCGACACAGCATCTCGAACTGGGAAGAATGGGGAAGGAATTTCTCTGTGCTCCTTCAAAGGATTGATCCTGCCATTTTCTGTAATAGATTTAAGGTGGTCACCATAAACCTAAATCAGTGTGGCCTAATGGCGATTTGAAGTACCGTTTGGTAACTTCATACGGAGAAAAAGTGGGTTAACCATAACAAACATTATGTCAAACGATGACCTGTTTACATACACAAAATACATTGTTATTAATATACATCTGGTAGCACAAAGAAAGTGTTTTGTGTTACAAACTACTTCACAGGGATGTTTCCTTCGCATTTTATATTTTTTGCCAACAAGCACTCACTAAGTAACAAATACGACTTGGAAGACAGCGCCAAAGAACTTAGTTGACAAACGCCTACCCGACTTCTTCTAATCTGACTCGCGCCTGTGTTAACTTAGTCGCCCCATATCGATTAAACACAAGGAAGTTAGTATTTGTTTTATTTTTTATGCTTTTGTTTGCTTTGTTTTGATGATTCCTCTTTAAACGTGGCTTAATGCAGAATCAGCAAGTCGCTACATGCATGATATCGCAAAACTACGTGCACATCATCAGAACGGTTTTCAGCAAAGAGGTGGAATATATTTTTGATAGTCTCTGTGCTAAATGGTTAATACATATTAGTTATATCAGGACTACATCACATTACCTGCGGAATCACACTCATTACTTGCGTTTCACTAGGAGACGTCCCGTTAGTTACTGCGAACTCTAACATTTAAGACAGGAAATCACGAACCCACTTACACAGATGAGACGATTGTCCATAGGAAAGCAAAGTGGCTGGAAGCCTCTTATGAGGAATAATAACCTTTTTGGAAACTATAAATACGGAATCAATTTTAGAGCCCCTGTACGCAGAACTTCGTGCAAATAAAGTGCCAGCCGTATCTTCTTCGCACGTCCTGTTAAATGTCGGTGTCAATGAACTCGATCTGTAACTCACTGGGTTACGTTTATTTTATTTCGTTTGATTGCGGTTGTCTGTGCTACTTTACATTACTTTCCCTCACCATATATGCTAGAATAGGCCCCATGACTCTGTAGGGAAAGTAATTAAGCCGCTGCATCGTTGATGGATAAGATGCACTCCTAAAGTGTTAGTCCACTCAAGAAAGATATTGCCTGTAGAAACATAATCGTCCTGATACGACTATGATAGGGTCTTGGCAACATAGCGGAACACGTCTGGTGGCGCTGTGATAGTTTTGTTACTTTGTGGAACAACAGAGAATTATCTTGCAAAATGGGCTTGACATATTCATCGTATAACAATCAAATATTCTGACTGAATTCGACTTTCATGTGTTATCGATTTATCAAACAGATATTTACTGACAGGGGAGATTACTTTCACGCACCAACTACCACTAATCTAGTTATCTATAATGTGAATTATCTGTATCAGTCATCATAAGGGCAACGAGGAGGCGATGGGCGCTGCCATTAGTCGCTTGCTCCCTGACAACGTTCACGCACTGTAAAGAGTGAGGAGCAGTAGCTCTCAGTTCCAAAGTAGCGACAGAAACATTTTACCCTCTCTGTGATAGAGCTACAAAAACTACGTCGAACTCAGAACGACATCTTTAGAAATTCTGTCATCATAAGACGCCTCGCCATGTACAGTAAACTAGAAGCAAGAAACGTAAAATACTGCGGGCTGCTGCTGGAAATACACAAATCTGATAATGAAATCGTATCACTGAATACTCACTGTACTGTGTTCCGTCTAGCAACTACTCTGATAGTCACATTGTCGTATTTACGTTGTAGTCCGGTAAAGCTACTTGAATATGACAAAAGACTTTACGTTAATTAAGATGGCCATCCGTTGTATGGTATTATGTTGATACACCAGTTGTGTTAATGTAGTGCATATTAATAGAGTTTGTCTTTAGGTTATTGAACAAAATAGACACAAAAATCAGAGAAATTGTCACCATCATGTTTCATCACGTCTGATGATGTGCACGTAGTTTTTCGATCCGACGCATGTAGCGACATGCTGATTCTGAATTAAGTCTCGTTTAAAGTGGAATCACCAAAACAAAGAAAACAAAATCATACAAAAGAAAACAAATATTAACTTTCTTGATGCTTTATCGATAAGGGGCGACAAAGTTAAACACAGGCGGGTGTCAGATTAGAAGAAGTGGGGAAGGCGTGTTTGTGAACCAAGCTCCTTGGTGCTGTCTTCCATGTCGTATTTGTTACATTGTGACTGCGAGGCATCACAATTGTTGGCAACAAATACCAAGTGCGAAAGACACGTCCCTGTAAGCACACCGTAACACAAAACTTCTAAACATCTTCATTGTGGCACCAAATGTACATTAATAACAATACATTTTGTGGATGTATACAGGCCATCGTTTGAGATAATGTTTGTTATGGTTTACCCACTATTTTCTTCTTATGAACTTACCAAACGGTACTTAAAAACGCCATCAGGCTACACTGATATAGGTTTATGGTGAGCGCCTTAAATCTATTACAGCAAATGCCAAGATCAATGCTTTCAAAGGGCACAAAGAACTTTCTTCCCCATTATCCTTCCTTTCTTGTAACCCCAATATGACTAATGAAGGCAAACGTCGCATGAAGGTTAATTGGTCGTCAGACTTTCGAATTATCGGATTCACTCTTACAGAGCATAATAGTAAATCGCACAAACTTCCTTCATCATCGCCTGTTTATCATCCAGAATGCGGTGATTAATTTATGTCAAAAAGATCGTATTTGAAACAAAATAAGTTGACTTTCTCGACAGCACTTACTCCACACAGGGCACAGGTCTTTCGTATTGCCTCCACTGCTTTCACTCTTTCACTAAAAACAGAAGCAGAACATAATGTCATTAATGTTAATGTTAGACTTCACTCTGTTTTAGACTCGGTTTTCTACTACATAAATGACGTACCTCATTACGTCAAAATGAAAAATATTAAGGTTGTCATGGCATGTGCTATCTAGTCTTGTACAAAATACGACCATAATTATAGCTTATAACAACACGCCATACCTAATCAACATGGTGCATGCTGAATCCTATTATTATATTATACGTTATATAATGTTATACTTGCTAATTCGAGGACAAAGAAGTCCACTGGAGATTTTACGCCCTGTGCCTAATGCGTTGCTATAACTTGGGCGGATGCCGCTCTGTATCAAGCGTCTGTTGGCTGATGCTGAAATTGGTCTTACCATGACAGACATCGACAAGCCTTTCCACAAACATATTTCCGAAAGATTTTTCTTTTGTTGGTTGATTAGAAAGTGAACGAAACTGTCTCTGACCTTCTGCCACATTTTTTCTCATAGCAGAAAGACGAAATACGGCTTAAAAGAGAAGGGAAAAGGGTGGCTTTGATATCACTGTTTTGAGTTCGCACTGCATGACACTGACTACTAAGCGACGAATAGGTTATTTACAACAAAAGCTCAAGTGGATTCAAAACTTGTAGTACCGTGTGCTGCATAACACATTATGACAAAACCATAATGTTAACACAAGTGAAATTCGGTGGTTCGTTGAACTGAGACTAGGTTGTAATGGCTAAGGTGTGGGTTTGATTCCCGCTGGGTATACCAGTTTTTAACAACGTCAAAAATACCCTCTTCACCTCCAGTAACTCCAAGTAAAGAACACAGGACTGTGCTGTGGTCCTAAATCAACATAAAACACACCCATTTGCTACGGACTGGAACAGAGTTGTATTAGTTTTGGCTGTCAGAGGCGGAAGTCTCTGCTTGCGTAAACTCTATCCCTAGTAAGCTTTGCTACACTAGCAGTGCTATTTTAATGCATAAATCAGTCGTCATATAAGATCATAGAACCTTCATTTCTTATTGTAAGTGACCTTGAGAGTTTGAAAACATTTTCACTGCACTGGGATTCGAGCTCCAATTCCAGTTTTTCTCTGGACTTGAACCCTTCAAGACTATTCTGTTCTATTATTTCGTTGTTTCCTCTGAATGAATGGTGCGATTCTAATTACTATTAAAAGACTGTTTGATAGTTGACGCGTGAAATCAACATTGACGACATGCACGAGGTTGGAGTTCCAGGCAGCACAGAACTACTCGTTGCGTTACCTCTAGCTGAAGATGTGGACGTTTTCCTACTCATGAAGAAACAATAAATATTACATGTCTATTTGTAGCTAAAAAACATTAGCGAAAGGTGGCGGGATCGAATCCCTCTCATGAAAAAATCACTTATATCGTCATCTCGGGTTTCAATATCACGCTATACTTCATAGAGTTGGTGCTTTATCGATAAGGGGCGACAAATTTAAACACAGGTGGGTGTCAGACTTCTATAATATACTTCAACTATACTTCATGGAGCTTTACATTTGTGCATTGCACTTCATTACATACCTCTCGTGGTTATTTCTCAGTGGCGAAATAAGCTTCATGGGGTTCCCAGTGCAGTGCTAAACATATCATCATTTATTTCAAGGTTTGGATAAAAAATGGTTCAAATGGCTCTGAGCACTATGGGACTTAACTTCTGAGGTCATCAGTCCCCTAGAACGTAGAACTACTTAAAAATAACTAACCTACGGACATTGCACACATCCATGCCCGAGCCAGGATTCGAACCTGCGACCGCCTAGAACCGCTCGGCCGCTCCGGCTGGCCAAGGTTTGGATATTCAGCGTTGTAAACTGATAATGATGAACACTTCGATATTTTACTCTCTAATGCCTAGTTGAGTCTCGACGAGCTAGTTTTATTTGATTAAGAATGGATTCAAATACGGAACACAAACAACAACTCATCAAGTCATTTAATGAACGTGATAGGACTTAATGCAATGAAGTTGAATTTACCATCGTTAAGGACTGTCTATCTCTAATAACGTGTTTTGTAATATTTGTTGTATCATGGTATCAGTTTACATGCAGATTGACTTGAACAGTGGTCTCTAGTGGTCTCTTGTGGTAACCATTCTGTATAGTCAAACGACTGTATGCCACAGGTTTTCGGTGTCCCAGTTTTTTTGCTGTCAAGTTTACGTTAGCATTAAGGCTCAGTTTGGATGACTGTGTGTCTAGTGGCATAGGGACATCATTTTGGGTGAATGTGGATGCAGGTCTACTTGTGGGTAGGGTGTTTGTTGCTCAAGTATTAGAAGAAAATGACATTATGAATCCATTAGGTTGGTTTGTGAAATGTAGTATTGTGCACCTACAGTACAGGAATGGCGAGCGAAAATCATCTATGAGTGTGAATAATTATAAACGTCATGGAAGTGAGCCTCAGATAAAGAATTTTGATAGCAAATTTATATGTTCCAAATGAGGAGAATTGATACATGACATGTTCCCATAGGGAACAAAAAGAACTGCGAATAGAACTGCGATACTTAACAAAATTGAGTTCTTGAAAGGAGTGGACAAAAAGCTGGTGAAACATCTGTTATGGAAACTTGAGGACTTGTTTTTCTCCACAAGGGCAGTTGCCATCAACTGCGATAGTTCAGCACAGAATGACAATGGGAAATGATGAACCAGTTTACCATGAAGTCTATTGTATACCATGGTTTTTGTGATTGATAGTGGAGAACTTTAATAACAGACAGCTAGTTGACCATCTAATAGAACATAGGGATCAAGGGGTCATCGTTTTGCCAAAAAATTCTATTGGTGGGGCAAGGAAATACAGGTTCTGTTGTGACTATCACTATCTCAACAATAAGACAGTAACGGATGCATATCTCACACTAGATGTATCTGAGACTTTGGGTCACTTGGGGCAGCGCCAGCATTTTTCGACCATGGATCCGATGAGCAGTTATCATCAGTTAGAAGTAGCTCTAGAGAAACGTCCGAAAACAACATTCTAACACCCGCTGGCCACTACCAATACAGAAGGACGCGATTAGGTCTCCAGCATGCTCCACAGCATTTTAGAGATTGTTGGACAGTGTGTTGAGGAGTTTGAAACAACGGCAATATCTCTTATATTTAGCCCGCCGGAGTGGCCGAGCGGTTCTAGGCGCTACAGTCTGGAACCGCGAAACCGTTACGGTCGCAGGTTCTAATCCTGCCTCGGACATGGATGTGTGTGATCTACATCTACATCTACATCTACATGACTACTCTGCAATTCACATTTAAGTCCTTGGCAGAGGGTTTATCGAACCACAATCATACTATCTCTGTACCATTCCACTCCCTAACAGCGCGTGGGAAAAACGAACACCTAAACCTTTCTGTTCGAGCTCTGATTTCTCTTATTTTATTTAGATGATCATTCCTACCTATGTAGGTTGGGCTCAACAAAATATTTTCGCATTCGGAAGAGTAAGTTGGTGACTGAAATTTCGTAAATAGATCTCGCCGCGACGAAAAACGTCTTTGCTGTAATGACTTCCATCCCAATTCGCGTATCATATCTGCCACACTCTCTCCCCTACTACGTGATAATACAAAACGAGCTGCCCTTTTTTGCACCCTTTCGATGTCCTCCGTCAATCCCACCTGGTAAGGATCCCACACCGCGCAGCAATATTCTAACAGAGGACGAACGAGTGTAGTGTAAGCTGTCTCCTTGGTGGACTTGTTGCATCTTCTAAGTGTCCTGCCAATGAAACGCAACCTTTGGCTTGCCTTCCCCACAATATTATCTATGTGGTCTTTCCAACTGAAGTTGTTCGCAATTTTAACACCCAGGTACTTAGCTGAATTGACAGCCTTGAGAATTGTACTATTTATCGAGTAATCGAATTCCAACGGACTTCTTTTGGAACTCATGTGGATTACCTCACACTTTTCGTTATTTAGCGTCAACTGCCACCTGCCACACCATACAGCAATCTTTTCGAAATCGCTTTGCAACTGATACTAGTCTTCGGATGACCTTACAAGACAGTAAATTACAGCATCATCTGCGAACAACCTAATAGAACTGCTCAGATTGTCACCCAGGTCATTTATATAGATCAGGAACGGCAGAGGTCCCAGGACGCTTCCCTGGGAAACACCTGATATCACTTCAGTTTTACACGATGATTTGTCGTCTATTACTACGAACTGCGACCTTCCTGACAGGAAATCACGAATCCAGTCGCACAACTGAGACGATACCCCATAGGCCCGCAGCTTGATTAGAAGTCGCTTGTGAGGAACGGTGTCAAAAGCTTTCCGGAAATCTAGAAATACGGAATCAACTTGAGATCCCCTGTCGATAGCGGCCATTACTTCGTGCGAATAAAGAGCTAGCTGCGTTGCACAAGAACGATGTTTTCTGAAACCATGCTGATTACGTATCAATAGATCGTTCCCTTCGAGGTGATTCATAAGGTTTGAATACAGTATATGCTCCAAAACCCTACTGCAAACCGACGTCAATGATATAGGTCTGCAGTTAGATGGATTACTCCTACTACCCTTCTTAAACACTGGTGCGACCTGTGCAATTTTCCAGTCTGTAGGTACAGATCTATCGGTGAGCGAGCGGTTGTCCTTAGGTTCGTTAGGTTTAAGTACTTCTAAGTTCTAGGGGACTGATGACCTCGGAAGTTAAGTCCCATAGTGCTCAGAGCCGTTTGAACCATTTCTTATATTGAATTAACATCATATTTTCTAATAGCATAGGCAGCATCTAAGGAAAGTGTTTAAGAGGTTGCGAGTGGCGCATTTGACGTTGTATCTACAGAAGCCTCATTTTGCGCTGGAGGAGGTGAGATATTTTGGCCACGTTATTAGTAAGGAAGGGGGGTGGATCGATCTCGGGTTGATACAGCAGTACAGGATTTTCCAGAACCAAACACAATTAAAAAATTACAATCCTTTCTCAGGATCTCGAGTTTCTGTAGAAAATTTGTGAAGGCATCTGCTGAGATGGCTCTGGCGTTCGACACAGATTTTGCACAAAGTTGGTGGCGAACACTAAAACATCAGAAGACATCATCAACCAAAGTCTTGCAACCCTACAGGGATGTTTGGAAATGCTGGATACCAAGATTGTATTGACATGACTTCTGCAAGGAGTATCTGACATCGTGTGGGTTGTGTAGGGAGTAGCGACAAGCCTGCAGGAAGATTTGAATCATTTGAGTACTAACTTGTTACTGCCGGCCTGTAATTGCTGGGATTTCGTAAAGCGCACCTACACTGAAGAGCCAAAGAAACTGGTACACTTGCCTAATATCGTGTAGGGCCCCGCGAGAATTCAGGAGTGCCGCAACACGACTTGGCATGGACTCGGCTTATGCCTAAAATAGTGGTGGAGGGAACTGACACCATGACTTCTACAGGGTTCTCCATAGATCCGTAAGAGTACGAGGGGGTGAGGATCTCTTCTGAAGAGAAGGTTGCAACGCATCCCAAATATTCTCAATAATATTTATGTCTTGGGGGTTTGGTGGCCAGTGGAAGTGTTTAAACCCAGACGAGTGTTCCTGGAGCCACTCTGGAGCAATTCTGGACGTTTGGAGTGTAGCAATGTCCTGCTGGGAATGCCAAACTCTGTCGGAATTCACAATGGATATGAATGGATGCAGGCAATCAGACAGGTGCTTACGTACGTATCACCCATCAGAGTCGCATCTAAACGTATCAGGGTCCACATATCACTCCAACTGCACATGCCACAGACCATCACATAGCCTTCACCAGCTTAAAAAATCCCCTGCAAACTTGCCGGTTCCATGGATTCATAAGATTGTCTCCATACCCGTACACGTCCATCTGCTCGATACAATTTGGAACGAGACTCGTCCGATTAGGTAACACGCCTCCAGTCATCAATAGCCCAATGTCGGTGTTGACGGACCAAGGCGAGGCGTAAAGCTTTGCGTCGTGCAGTCATCAACGATACACCATTGGGCCTTTGGCCACGAAATTTCCTATCGATGATGTTTCATTGAATGATTCACTCGCTGACACTTATTGATGGCCCATCAATGAAATATGCAGTAATTTGCGAAAGGGTTGCAGTTCTGTCACGCTGAACGATTCTCTTCATTCGTCGTTGAACACGTTGTTGCAGGAACTTGTTCCAGCCGAAGCGATGTCGGAGATTTGATGTTTTACCGGATTCCTGATTTACACGGTACAGTTGTGAAATAGTCTTACAGGAAAATCTCCACTTCATCGCTATCTCGGAGATGCTCTGCCTCATCACTCGCGCACTGACTATAGGACAACGTTCAAGCTCGCTTAAATCTTGATAACCTGCCATTGTAGTAGCAGTAACCGATCTATCAACTGCCGCATGCTCTTGTTGTCTTATACAGGGTGTTATAAAAAGGTACGGCCAAACTTTCAGGAAACATTCCTCACACACAAAGAAAGAAAATATGTTATGTGGACATGTGTCCGGAAACGCTTACTTTCCATGTTAGAGCTCATTTTATTACTTCTCTTCAAATCACATAGGTCAGGGAATGGAAACACACAGCAACAGAACGTACCAGCGTGACTCAAACACTTTGTTACAGGAAATGTTCAAAATGTCCTCCGTTAGCGACGATACATGCATACACCCTCCGTCGCATGGACTCCCTGATGCGCTGATGCAGCCCTGGAGAATGGCTTATTGTATCACAGCCGTCCACAATACGAGCACGAAGAGTCTCTACATTTGGTACCGGGGTTGCGTAGACAAGAGCTTTCAAATGCCCCATAAATGAAAGTCAAGAGGGTTGAGGTCAGGAGAGCGTGGAGGCCATGGAATTGGTCCGCCTCTACCAATCCATCGGTCACCGAATCTGTTGTTGAGAAGCGTACGAACACTTTGACTGCAATGTGCAGGAGCTCCATCGTGCATGAACCACATGTTGAGCCGTACTTGTAAAGGCACATGTTCTAGCAGTACAGGTAGAGTATCCCGTATGAAATCATGATAACATGCTCCATTGAGCGTAGGTGGAAGAACATGGGGCCCAATCAAGACATCACCAACAATGCCTGCCCAAACGTTCACAGAAAATCTGTGCTATTGACGTGATTGCACAATTGCGTGCGGATTCTCGTCAGCCCATACATGTTGATTGTGAACATTTACAATTTGTTCACGTTGGAATGAAGCCTCATCCGTAAAGAGAACATTTGCACTGAAATGAGGATTGACACATTGTTGGATGAACCATTCGCAGAAATATACCCGTGGAGGCCAATCAGCTGCTGATAGTGCCTGCACACGCTGTACATGGTACGGAAACAACTGGTTCTCCCGTAGCACTCTCCATACAGTGACGTGGTCAACGTTACCTTGTACAGCGGCAACTTCTCTGACGCGGACATTAGGGTTATCGTCAACTGCATGAAGAATTGCCTCGTCCATCGCAGGTGTCCTCGTCGTTCTAGGTCTTCCCCAGTCGCGAGTCATAGGCTGGAATGTTCCGTGCTTCCTAAGACGCCGGTGAATTGCTTCGAACGTCTTCCTGTCGGGACACCTTCGTTCTGGAAATCTGTCTCGATACAAACGTACCGCGCCACGGCTATTGCCCCGTGCTAATTCATACATCAAATGGGCATCTGCCAACTCTGCATTTGTAAACATTGCACTGACTGCAAAACCACGTTCGTGATGTACTCTAACCTGTTGACGCTACGTACTGATGTGCTTTATGTCCACATAACATCTTTTCTTTATTTGTGTGTGAGGAATGTTTCCTGAACGTTTGGCCGTAGCTTTTTGTAACACCCTGTATAGGCTTTGCCGACCACACCATCATATTCTGACTGTTTATATATTTCTGTATTTCAATACGCTTGCCTTTACCAGTTTCTTTGGCGATTCAGTGTAACGCGACCTAGCAAGCTAAATCTATCACGTGGCATTGGTGGACGTAAAAACTGACCAAGCATGAGCATACATTTTAGTTCGTTTTCCAGTAATGCAGAAGCACGTGAAATTCCAGTGTCATACGGTTCGTCTGTATCCAATAAAGCTGAACCTTTGGCGAAGTTTATGGAAGTGGGGAATGAGGGATGTTTCTAATCTCGACACATAGAGGTAGGTACGCCGAAATTTCGACGGAAGAATCCCAAACTGAGCCTACAGTGAGTCGGCTAGCATTGGGTTTACTCCAACTACGAAATACTGGTGGTAGCAGCAAGCTGATATCGATTCATTGAAGGTAGATACATAGAACTCAGAGGAAATGGTATCTTGGTTCAAATGGCTCTGAGCACTATGGGACTTAACATCTATGGTCATCAGTCCCCTAGAACTCAGAACTACTTAAACCTAACTAACCTAAGGACATCACACAACACCCAGCCATCACGAGGCAGAGAAAATCCCTGACCCCGCCGGGAATCGAACCCGGGAACCCGGGCGTGGGAAGCGAGAACGCTACCGCACGACCACGAGATGCGGGCAAATGGTATCTTGATTAATGGGTCAGCACGCAATAAATATGACCAACTTTTCATCTATCAAGGTGAATTTCAGGAGTCACGCAATCGAACATTACACAGATACGGGCAATGTTAGGATTTTTTGCCCAAACGAAAGATAACCTTTCCGTATCAGACTTTGGTGCTGGGCCTAATACAGTCCGTGGATCAATTCACTGCTGTGCAAACTGGGTGCATCTCAGCTGAGCTGCTGATGCAGCGTGTCCTATCGACAGCAGTTCTTCTGAGAGCCATACCGAGTGCCATAGTGGCCCTGGTCCTCTTATGTGTTGCTTTCATTCTTATGAGGCGAAAAATCAGTAAGCAAAAGGAACCATCAGTGACACAAATCCTAGTGGATTGGATACCAAAGACGTGAGAGGAGCCTTGGTGCCTTATGCTTAAGTAACAAAGTAACATTAGGATTCATGCGAATGTAAGTCAGGCAAAACGCCAGAAAAATCACGAAATTATGCATGTTATTATAAACACATGTACAAGATATAGAAATAGGTTAGATTATGCGTAAGAGAAACCCATGTAACTAAGGAACATGTAACAGCAAATAGAGATCGTCCCACGGACTGAGTCGTCCCACGAGGAAAATAATATATCGGCGTCACGATATAAGATAATTTTAGCGTGAATTTGCGGCAGTGGATTGCAGCCGTACCCGTGAATCAGGTGAGGGCTTGTTGATAGTAACTTTGAGCAACAAGAAGCAGCAAAGTATGCTGCACTGACATGACCGCAAGAAGTGCCAAAACGTCGTGCTTAGCGTGACTGCATGCAACTCTTGCCACGAGCCGATATCGAAACCAACACACTGGCGCTGACTTAACGTGCATCAGTACACAGCTTGGTGAGGCACAGTCGCGAAACCTATGCACAATGCTAACTATAAATAGGGTGCAGTCAGATAATAACAGTCCTTATCTGCTCCTTTTTCTCGAACATATCCGTGTCCTCTACACCTCCCGCTGCCTTGATCCCCCTCATCCCCTGGTTGCTCCACACCTCTCCAACCCCTGCCCTCTGCCACGCCTTCACCGTTGGGTTCCCCCTACCCTCCACCTCTACACCCTTCATCTCCTTTCCCAAGGTGGCTTCCGTCGACTCCCCCTCCCGGATGATGCCCTCTCTGCCTCCATTTATACCTCCTATCAACTCTGATCCTCACCTCCTCCTCCCTGCCTCTGCCAGGCTTCCTCCCTCCATCTTCCAGCCTGTTTTTTTTCCACCTATCCTCTGTCTGCCTCCCTTCTCCCCCCCCCTAGTCCTTTTTGCTCTCCCCTCCACTGCCTTTCTTACTTCTTCTCGCGTCTGCCTAGCCCCGTCTCCTTTTTCAATATGCCCTTCCTCCGTCGACTCCCCCGCCCCCTTTTTAGTGCTGCTTTAAGCGAGTGTTCAGTGTTGTGCGTCCCCTGTCAGTGTTGCGAACAGCACCTTACTGTTCCTAGTTGTACACTATCTCGTGCGAACAGAAACCAGACTGTCACAGGCTTTTTTTTTTTTTTTAATTGTGCCTGTTTACTTGTTTTGTGTCTTCATCCACTTCATAAACGCCGTGTTTTTATATTTTAAATTCCACAACTTTTCACCATTTTACGATTTCTTGCAATGTCACCATTTTATCGCCGCTATATTTCTTGTTTGTTTATATTCTCATTATGTTCTTTAACTTTTCTGTAGGCTGTAGAGCAGCATATTACGCTGCTGCCAGCCCCCCCCCTCCCCCCCTTCGTGGGGGAGAATCGAAAGGCAATAAATCAAATAATAATAATAACAGTGTCTTTAGTGTCACAGCTCTCTTTGACGATGGTGCTGTGCTACATGGGCGGTTCGGTGTGCCACAAGTACCACATGACTCCAGAGTCCAGTGCGCAGCTGTCATTAAAGAGTTGGCTGTTGGGGTAGTTTGACTTGCCGTGGCTGTGGCAACTGGGCTACGAGCAAGGGGGAAGCGTCCTCAGCAAGGCAGAGCGCCAAACCACCAATGAGCGGAATCCGACGTGAGCGGGACGACAGACACTTGCACCGCCTAAAGCAAAGGAGGCTGTGGCGTATCCCTTCAGCTGTGATCAGCCCTCTGTCCTATCGACAGACTCCTCTCCAGCATTCCCGTACCCCTGACGGCTTCAGACTGTTATTTTTGTCTTCTTGGAGATCATTTGCAGCCAATCAACGATGGATATTTTATGGATGACAATGCGCCATGTCATTTGGCCATAATTGTTACTTTCAAGAACATTCTGGGAAATTCGTGCGAATGATTCAATTTCCAGTCGTTGTAGATATTTTCAACTGTGCCCATTGATATTTATCAAGCTAAAAGTATTGATTTCATTATAATTTATTGCTGAAGAACACTAGCGAGCTGAAGGCTATCCTAATCTGACTTCGCTCACGACCTGTAGCTGACTCGGCCGGTGCGACCTGCAAGTCTCTGTTCGTGCCATACGGCGCGGTGCTGCAAACGCCAACGATTATCGCAACCTGTAGCTTGGTGTCTAACGTTGACACCACACTGGCTGTCCGCCCCCTGTAGCTGAGTGGTAAGCGCGACAGAATTTCAATCCCCAGGGCCCGTGTTCGATTTCCGGCTGGGTCGGAGATTTTCTCCGCTCAGGGACTGGGTGTTGTGTTGTCCTAATCATTATCATTTCATCCCCATCGACGCGCAAGTCGTCGAAGTCGCGTCAAATCGAAAGACATGCACCAGGCGAACGGCCTACCCGACGGGACGCCCTAGTCACACGACCACATTGACTACTTGGCTTCGCGTGTATTTCATGGGTTTTTGTTCCTGCATTGTCGTTTTTTCATCGTTTCAGGTTCTTTATCTTCAGTTGGCTATTGGGTTTTTCGCTTCAACCCTTTTTTTCATAGTTTTAATAGTGACTAAGATGATTGGCGCTATGGCTTTTCATGCTGACTAATGTGGCTTCCGCTGACTTTTTAAGGTATGTTTGCGTCCTTGCACCATTAGTCTATTCTACCATTTTATGGTTTAGATAGGTTTACGAATTTAAACTTTCACGTTGCAATTACTTTGTCATGTTTTGCAGTTAATCTGATGATGCGCTAAGACCGAGTAATGCGTTATTAATTAATAAATACTGGAACAGAGACTCTAATTTGAAAATGAATCCTTTAGATTTTTCTGTACTTCATCACCTGAAAAGCGTCCTGTACAGAGTTCCCATTGACATGGCTGTAAAATTACAGCAGCGAATTGTTCTGTGGTGTTAAGATTTACGAGGTGACCCGATTGTGTTTTGAAGATTTCGTAGCTCACAGCACACACGAGTGCTGCATTGCTTCAAAATGTGAGGGCGACACGTGGAGAACACCTTTTAACCGATGAGAGTGCGCAGTAATTTGTCATGTAACGCGCTGAAGTAGTATTGCACATCTTGTTAAGGTAAGCTTTGGGTGAAATTTGTGCTCAGTTATAGGCGGATGTAATCGAAAGGTTTGTTTTTCAAATTTGTTTTCACCAACTGGAACAATACTTCACAGTCGCGGCGTGTAGCCACACATTCATAGTGTCTCGCTAACATCACGTTTACTGAAAAGATTTTGCTTCTGCGACTATTGTCATACATTTTCTGTAAAGACTAATAGATAGTTCTTAGTTACACTTAATCTGCTTCACTATTGTGTATTTTCAAAACTACATTAAACTCCCTTCCTTTGTATTTTGTTTTAAAATTAGCTGTCGTTTTTTCCATTTACTTCTGTTACAATGTTTCAAATGGGCATATGTGACTGTCCTCCCATAACTTGTATTCGTGACAGCTATGTAAGCCACTGGGCCCATCACTCTGACGTTGATCCTAGATAGGCGTACATGCTAAAGACTGAAACGTGTTTTATTTGTAGACTTGTGCATATCTCCTCTTAATTCTGACCATTGCTTCCTCGAAATGTAATTTCACGTAAGTAACCTTTGCACGTAATGACAGTTCTCCTGTTGGTTAATGCTTTATGTAACACTTAATTTTCTACGTATTATTTCAGAGGGTTTCTCAAAATTTCGTTCTGATGAAGGCATCCTTAGGGGTGTCGAAACCAAGGTCAAAGTAACAAACAGCTTTTTGCAACCAGTTGGCTGCGTAATTCCTATCCTGAAACTAACATACGGTTGCTGAGAAACAGCTATGTCTAAAATCACACACTTTTACTCCTGTCAGCTTTCGCTAGTAATCATTTGTCACTCTATATTCAAATTTTGCACTTGGTCGCCTTTTGTGCACCACTCAGCTTGGCGCCCCAAGCGGCTGCTGAAGTTCCTTGGGCCTTAAATCGTCCTGTCGACCAACTATATCTTTCCTGACGCCTTCAAAAATGGGCTCAAACCTTTCTATTGTCGTACGGTGGTAGTCACTGAATTTATCTGTACGCCAGACATATCGTCGTTACACCGATGTACCCATGCTTCTTTTTTAAGTCTCTTATTAGCGAGATCGCTCTTCTCCTGCAGAAAGCAACCTAAAACGACCACGGGGCACGTAATCGCTCTACGTCGGGTCGGGAGAAATACGGATCCAATGTAAGCGCTCCCGATGGACGACGTCGGGCGACATCGGATCACGTAAACGGCCTACATCGAAACGGATGGGACCGGGAGAAATACGGGGCCAATTTAGATGTAGCCTTACCAGGAGGCGGGATTTGTGTAACTCAGCCGCCTGCGTTGGTAAGTGCAGCATTAGCTTAGGGCTAAGATAGTGCTTACAGTTCGTTACACTTTCCTTTTTTGCAAGTCTTCATGCAACGGAACTCTAACATTTAACGGGATGAAGGCATAAATGGAAATAGTATTTGATCAGTAACTTGGTGAAAGACTTTTACAAAGTGAGTACTGCCTCTTAGGACAAAAGCTGCCTCTTAAGTAGTGTGCATCGCCAGTAATGATCCATGTGTCAAGTGAAATATTTTTTATGATGGTCAGAATCTATTGAATAATTTTTCATCTTACTTTTCTGTTTTAAAGCGATCAAGGAACTGTTTCGAGATATACGAGCTCACACAGAAAGAGTACTTAATTTGTTACACCCAAACGTAACTATCGTAAAGAACTATTAAAAAGAATTTACTACGTGTTAAGATTTAATAGTGAAAGAGATACGTCTGAGAGGCTACGATACAGTATTTTTTTTCAGAGTTTTTCTTTATTACTTTAGAAGTTTTTAACACACTTCAAAGGTTTTAAACAATTGCACTCTTTCTTTTGTTTACTTTACTACCTCTGTTAAGCCACTCTTCCTCTGTTAAGCCACACTCGAGATGCACTGCTAATGTTTAGAGCGACTGGTCAAAGAATACTTTTATGTACTCCGTTGACAGTATGTTTTGGGAGACAAAGGTGTTAATCTGAGTCCTTTTGTAATATCTTCTGTACTCCACTTAATACGAAGTTCCTTCCTTAACAAGTGTCTAACACGTCTTCGTATGAAATACAGGGACAAAGTAGCGTGCAGGTCACTGCTGACACCTACATTTGCTACTGTTACATATTACATAGCATTCAGCTTTAAATTTCTCCATGTCCACAATTATTTTCAAAGGAAACGGACTTTTCTCATTTATTGCTCGCAAATACTTCTTGGGATCTTCAGCTTCTCTACGTCTCCTTAAATTACCTTTAATAGATTCAATAGTGAATGAATGGTCAAGTTTTCTCTGTTTTGGAGATAACGATTTCTTTTTCGGACAGTTGTTGTTCGTGTCCTAGCGACGCTCTTTGTTTGCGAGGACTTACGGATAAACGTATGTACTTCGAAACTTTGATATGCTTAGTAAAGTGAGATTAATTACAAGCATAGAAGTTCGCATTGAATTTTACGAAAGGTATATAAGTTAGAGAAAAGAATAATTTACTTTTGAAAGTGTTTGTTGATGCTTCTTTAAATATAGTTAAAGAAATTAATTTCGAGATTACATCAGGGGAGCGTTGTAGGGACGCTACCATTTACGATTTATATTAAGGACCTAGTGAAGGCTCCGTGAAGCTGTTCGCGAAAGACGCTGCTCTCCATACGAAGGTCGCGGCGCGATAAGCCTGTTAGAGAAATACGCATTCGGGAGGACGACGGCACAAGCCCCCACGAGAATATTCAGATTTAGGTTTTCCCTGATTTCTCAAAATCGCTCCACGTAAATTCCTGGATGGTTAATTTGAAAGGACACAGAAATTCATTCTTCTCACATCAATCACGTCAAAGTGGCTTGCGGAACACATATGTTGATGTAGAAGAACAGAAACAAATACGAATGTTAAGGTTCGCAGACACATAGCCCTTCTGACCAAGTTAAGGACGACTTAGAAGACTTACTAAGGGGAACTCGCGTTGTACGTAGCACAGAAATGGCTTATAAATGTACAAAGTGTAACTGAAGTTGATAAATGGTAGCACAAGCAAGAATAACGGCTTGCTCGACAAAAAGCGTAGTAAGAAGTAAAGGGAGTCTCCTAAGTGGGAAGTAGGATTACACAAGGTGGTTGAGGACTGAAAGGTAGGTGAATTATACACTCCTGGAAATGGAAAAAAGAACACATTGACACCGGTGTGTCAGACCCACCATACTTGCTCCTGACACTGCGAGACGGCTGTACAAGCAATGATCACACGCACGGCACAGCGGACACACCAGGACCCGCGGTGTTGGCCGTCGAATGGCGCTAGCTGCGCAGCATTTGTGCACCGCCGCCGTCAGTGTCAGCCAGTTTGCCGTGGCATACGGAGCTCCATCGCAGTCTTTAACACTGGTAGCATGCCGCGACAGCGTGGACGTGAACCGTATGTGCAGTTGATGGACTTTGAGCGAGGGCGTATAGTGGGCATGCGGGAGGCCGGGTGGACGTACCGCCGAATTGCTCAACACGTGTGGCGTGAGGTCTCCACAGTACATCGATGTTGTCGCCAGTGGTCGGCGGAAGGTGCACGTGCCCGTCGACCTGGGACCGGACCGCAGCGACGCACGGATGCACGCCAAGACCGTAGGATCCTACGCAGTGCCGTAGGGGACCGCACCGCCACTTCCCAGCAAATTAGGGACACTGTTGCTCCTGGGGTATCGGCGAGGACCATTCGCAACCGTCTCCATGAAGCTGGGCTACGGTCCCGCACACCGTTAGGCCGTCTTCCGCTCACGCCCCAACATCGTGCAGCCCGCCTCCAGTGGTGTCGCGACAGGCGTGAATGGAGGGACGAATGGAGACGTGTCGTCTTCAGCGATGAGAGTCGCTTCTGCCTTGGTGCCAATGATGGTCGTATGCGTGTATGGCGCCGTGCAGGTGAGCGCCACAATCAGGACTGCATACGACCGAGGCATACAGGGCCAACACCCGGCATCATGGTGTGGGGAGCGATCTCCTACACTGGCCGTACACCACTGGTGATCGTCGAGGGGACACTGAATAGTGCACGGTACATCCAAACCGTCATCGAACCCATCGTTCTACCATTCCTAGACCGGCAAGGGAACTTGCTGTTCCAACAGGACAATGCACGTCCGCATGTATCCCGTGCCACCCAACGTGCTCTAGAAGGTGTAAGTCAACTACCCTGGCCAGCAAGATCTCCGGATCTGTCCCCCATTGAGCATGTTTGGGACTGGATGAAGCGTCGTCTCACGCGGTCTGCACGTCCAGCACGAACGCTGGTCCAACTGAGGCGCCAGGTGGAAATGGCATGGCAAGCCGTTCCACAGGACTACATCCAGCATCTCTACGATCGTCTCCATGGGAGAATAGCAGCCTGCATTGCTGCGAAAGGTGGATATACACTGTACTAGTGCCGACATTGTGCATGCTCTGTTGCCTGTGTCTATGTGCCTGTGGTTCTGTCAGTGTGATCATGTGATGTATCGGACCCCAGGAATGTGTCAATAAAGTTTCCCCTTCCTGGGACAATGAATTCACGGTGTTCTTATTTCAATTTCCAGGAGTGTAATAGATGGGCACGGGCAAGGAACGACATCTTCAATAGAAGAACTCTACTGATATCAGAAATCGATGTGCAAATGAAGACGTTACTGAAAGTGTGCGTCTGGAGTGCAGCATTCTATGGTAATGAAACGTGGATCGCCGTAAATATGGAGAGGAAACTGAAAGAACTGGAAATGTGGTGCTATTGAAGAATGCTAAAAATTGAGTGGAAAAGCGCAATACGAAATGAAAGAGCACTAAAAATATGTGAGGGAAGATGTCTATGAAAGGCGCTTGCTAGAAGAAGGAACGGGTTGGCTGGACGTATGTTACGGCATCCAGAAACAATTAACTTCGCATTGGAAGGAATAGTAGAATGGAAAACAGTGGAGGTAGATATAAACTGTAATGTGTAAAGCGTTATGGAGGATGCTGATGTTGGCAGCCGAGCAGAGATGAAAAGATCAACACAGGATACGAAAGGATAAAGGAAGTCCGAATAACTGAAAGCCTGCTTGAAAATAAAATAAAAAAAGTCATGTGCATCGACGAATAGGGCGTAACTAGCAGCAGATGCGTTGTTGTTGTTGAGCAGTTTTGTAGGACTGCGTTCCTGCTCCACAGCTCAGTCTTCATCCCAATCATCATGGGTTCCGAAAACATCGGTCATGTGAAATGTAACATGCACTACTCTAATATGACATCCTGAAAGCCATGGATCAAGGCATCCCATAAACTTGGCAGATGGGTGGAACACATTGTTAATGTCAAATCTCCTTAAAAGTCTCCCAATCTTACAGGACCTGCGGCTAGCATTTTCCCACTACTCGGCTCTTTTAAGGACGATGCGGCCCGTAGGAGCCCGTCACGTACGAAATTTCGTATCATTATGGGAAAGCTTGTATCGGCCGATCGATTCGCACAGTTCAGGACAGATGGTTGGAACATCACCGTGTCGCGAGGCTATAACTGTATGAAAAATCAGCGGCAATGGAACATTGTTTGAACAAGGGACAGAGAACGAAATCTGCGACCTAATTCTGGAATAGTTTTTATAGCGAGATGAATGAAATTAAGTTGGCAGACAATTTGGTTAATACAGACAAGGGTTTTCGTCTTAGCAGGACGTGGAATACTGTACAACGCTCATTGGTATGGCCAGCCCCAGTGTTTGACGATAATTTTAGAGTACGATGTATCATTTTCGCCGTTATTCTACTAGGTGAGACGGCATAAGGCCAGTCTCGAAGACACCACGTGTGCTGGTCGGCTCATGTGTCGTCTCTGGTATGTGGGTCTACATAGGACAACGGTTTCCAGCCTTGACAGTTGGCATCAGTTTTCAGTGGTAGCAGCATCATCTCTCCTCAAAATAGTAGACAAGTGGATCGCCGACATATCGAGTCATGAGAATGGCAAGGTCCCGGGTTAGTGTCTCGGTCCCATACACAGTTTTAATCTACCAGTATGTTTCATGTCAGTGCACACTCCACTGCAGAACGGAGAATTGATTCTGGAAACAACTCCGAGGCTGCGGTTAAGACAAGCCTCCGCAATAACCCTTCTTCCACGCGTGCTAGTCCCGTAAGTTTCACACAGGGACCTCACTGAAATTTGGAAATTGGCTGGGCTGTGAGGACTGTTCGTGTGTCATGCTCGTGCTTTGGTAGCTCATGTGGTGGAGCACTTGCCCGCGAAAGGCAAAGGTCGCGAATTAGAGTCTCGATCCTCCACACAGTTTTAAACTGCGAGGAAATATAATATCGAATCATACAGATTTTATGATCCGGCAGCAAATCCGAGGAGACTACCAAGAATTATTACGCGGGGAAAGTCCACAGAGTCACACATGAAGTCGCACTTCCGTAACGGTTTGACTTGGTAGTATACATTCGCTTATTGTCCGAAAGTACGATCGTATGCGGTATTTAGTGAGAGTTATGATTGCTCTAAGGGAGGAAGCAGCATTTATCTAGCATGGAAAACCATTAACAGATGTAGAATGAACTTAGAAGGCGCTCCAGGGAAGGGTGCTCAGACCATTCCTTTTCATATATTAATGCCCTTGCTGCCAATAGTAATAGTAACCTCGGACTTTTCGCTGATTTACTGTCTCAAATTAGCTGCACAAATATTCAGCCAGGCTGCAAATTATTGTAATTACGAACATCTATCTTTGCAGTGGTGAATAACGTACGGCATCACTCCGTCTCCCACCGAAGACCACATACAGTATGCTACCCACACGTTGGCACGTGTAAATCTGTGGTTAATTCTTCTTCGTAACCAGATGTCACGCACGGAGTAAAACGTTGCTTAAATTTGATTGTAATCAAAAATTGAATCGTGCTTAATAGAGTTACTAACTGCAACAGTTAATTATGCTTACCTCCAGGGACGGAACGAGTACGTAACAGAGTAAAGTGCAACAATAACAACACAGACTAGACAATGTACAGAAAGGAAAGCAGGGGCCGGCTCCTTTGATTTGTATGAAGTCAAGCGTTGCGCTCGGCGCCATATTGAACCGAGTAAATGTGAAGCGACAGCTGCTTACTGCTTCGGCTCTAAATGGCCATTGTTATGAAACGGAAGTAATCCAACCAACCAAATGAAACTTCCTGGGAGATTAAAACTTTGTCCCGGACCGAGATTCGAAATCGGGACCTTTGCCTTTCGCGGGCAACTGCTTTACCATCTGAGCTACCCAAGCACGACTGAGGCCCCTATCACGTCTCCTATCTTCTAAACTTCACAGAAGCTCTCCTGCGAACCATTTACCCTCGAAAGACAAAGGTCCCGAGTTCGGGACTCGGTCCGGCACAAAGTTTTAATCTGCAAGAACTTTCATACCAGCGCACACTCCGCTGCAGAGTGAAAATCTCATTCTGCAACCAAATGAAAACTTGTTCGAAAGGAAGCGCCAATGAGACAAGTTGTGGTAAATCTTTAGTTAAAAACTGATCATATAAGCTTTTAAATTTGTCATCGTTCACATGTACATTCTATGACCTGCCACAGTTTTTAGCTTCAGATAACCATGAAACTACTTTGTATTTTAAATATCGGCTTTTTCGTTGCAGCAATTTAATTTAATTATTTAGTATTGTTTTCTCTTCTGGGACTTGGAGCTGATAAATCAATTGCACCTTCTCCGAAACAGCTGTTGTGGGACACTCCACAGCGGTTTTTAGTATTTGTATCAGTGCTCGAATTTTCAGTCATGTTTCCAACCTGAAAGTGCACTTAGGTATTATTTACATGCATATCTGCATGAAAAATCATTAATTACGATTGGCAGTCGTGTGAAATTAATTCGAAATAAATTGGACAGCACGGATAGCCGAAATGTTTCAGTCGGTTTTCGGCCGTGGTCGAGGGCGGACGGGCTTTGGGCGCCAGGTGGAGCTCCATTAACGGAGTTGTTTACTTCCGCGTCACGGCATTTGTTTTGTGTAGCGTCCATCAAAAAAATGGCTCTGAGCACTATGGAACTTAACATCTATGGTTATCAGTCCCCTAGAACTTAGAACTACTTAAACCTAACTAACCTAAGGACAGCACACAACACCCAGCCATCACGAGGCAGAGAAAATCCGTGACCCCGCCGGGAATCGAACCCGGGAACCCGGGCGTGGGAAGCGAGAACGCTACCGCACGACCACGAGATGCGGGCGAGCGTCCATCAGTATTATACAACATGGCACACTCTTTCGTCCGAGAGATACTTAAAATAACGTTCCAAGCTGAATATGCACGACCGCGCGCTTATGAAGTCGAACAATTCATTCGTGAAGAGCTCCGCCTGTACCCACAAGAAGTGAGAAGTATTCTCTTATCTTTCACCGGAAGTATCTTCTACATTAAAATGACGACGGAGGAAGTACGTGCTGCAGTAGTTCGACGACATGCACACTGATTAAAGCTTAAGCATTCTGAAAGGTATATTTAGGAGGTGACGGTAGACCATGCTGGTTTCGGCCTTCGAACAATTGGGGTGTTTGAGCTAGCTTTCGAGGAGACACAAGACGTGGTCATCGAAGCCTAGGCAATGTTGTGGGCTACATCGCGGGAAAATGGCAGACGTTCGTGACATACTACGTGTTAAATGGTGTCTGACAGATCTAGATCGGACTGTCGCAACACGTACCATCCTATCTGCAGATCGGTGGTATGGTAGCCTTGCCATGTATGATGTCCAGCCGCAGACATGTGCAAGATGTGGACAAGAGGACCATATTGGGATCAGATGTCTCCGTCGGCTTTTGCCACAGATCCCGCGCAGTGACGCAGCTCCTAAAGTGATGGTCACTTCTTTACCAGACACTTACATCTCGGCTGTGTGCAAACCAGATGTGTCACTTCAGAAAGCACCTTTTCACTTGCCGGCACGATGGTGCGGCTGAGACCTGAGGTACTATTTCCGCTGACGACGACGAGGCCATCAACTCTCCGAGCTCGATGAACGGTCCATCGACTGCGATGCATATCGAAGTGAATGTGGTACCTACCTGTGCTTCCCTTCAGATGGGCATGGCTTTGGACGACAAACGGTCACATTCTGACATGGTACAGCACCTCCATAGCAGTGGTCTCCCCCCGAAAATGGAAGAAGCAAAATCGAACACCTTCGACGACACACTTCATCATTTCGCATCACAGTGGACTGGATACCAGACAGTGAACTCCCTTCGAGTGCCTCAATGACAGGAGTGCCCACTCCCGTTGTCCATTCTGGGGAATGTCCTTTACACTGTCTGCAATCCCACCCAACAATGATTGATCCCATGGATGGAGGTTCCCTAGATCCTCCTGTGGCAGCATCATCCCCCGTAGCCATCGATGGTGCTGCAGTCGCCTGCCACTGGTTCTGATATCCCCAAGACTGACAATGTTGATGACAGAGCATATCAGGATGCTAGCTCAGCCATCGGGGAGTACCTCACTGTAGCACGTGACCCAGCTCCCACCTGTAATTACAGCTACAGTGGCTGTGCTGGATGCTTCACTCCAGCTGAACATCTATGCATCTGTGCCAACAGGAAGAGCACATCCACAACACTATCGCATAGCGCTGAGGAATATGGCCACCATTTGGGATCCATATAAACTGGCATGTGCCGAGACACCATTTATGCTGCTGATGTCGACACTGTTCTTAAATGAGCACCAGAAGAATAAGCAACTAAAGACTTCAAATCAACATGACGAAAACAAATAAATCTAACAGTAACACCACAAGCCCTCTGCCAAATAAGTGATCGTCACTGATTTCTATGCCCCCACCAGCGATGAAGCCCATATCTCCCATGCCTCTGACAACAGTAGCGGGGAGGCCATCTTCCTCAGTGCAGGACTCCCCACTGAAGATGTAGTGTACCTTCCTAATGACAGGTGTATGTCCCTCACACTATTTGGCGTCCACATCCTATATATAATGTATATGCCCTGTCTGGCTCCAGTTGATGTCATGTATGATGCCTTCTTTGCTGACGAGGTATCGCCACTTTTTGATGGTCCCTTTGATGAACTGGTCCTCGGTGGCAACTTGAACTCCACACAAGAGCCTTCTGATCAACTACCACAACATTCCCCATTCTGTCATCATCGACCGACTTCAACTTACCGACACATGGACGATGGTTCATGGCACCCATGCGGGTTTCGCATACTATATGGCACACTCGTCCAGTCATGTCAACTGTATACTCCTCACATATTCCCTTTCTGGCGACAATCGACATACTGAGGTTTGGAATCTGGCTTTCTCCGACCATGAGCCCTACATTTGCAGTGTTGCCCTCACCTGCCAGCAGGTGTGGCATACTCATGGCCTCTGGAAACTAAATGTTCCCCAACTGACTGTCCCTGACTGCTGAAGGATCATTGAGAATGCATGGACCTTCCATTATCGACGTCACACTGTGTACACATCCATCCTATACTGGTGGCTATCCTTTGCAAAACCAGCTGTAAGCAATGTAATAATGGGGTATGGCAAATATGTCCAGGCTTGGTATATGTGCAGCATGGACTTATACTACACCATCCTACATGACTGCATTTCGACGGCATCCTCTCCTGCCAGTCAGGTGACAATACATCATGCTAAATCATGTACCACTTCACTCATATGGCGACGCTTGGAAGGCCCCATTGACAGGTCTGAGCTGTGCGCAGCTCCCGGTCATGAATTTTATTGCTCGTCATCCTGTTTTCATGGTACTGTCGCCTCTTTTCTTAATCAATTCATTGGCGTCACTAAGTTGCTGGTTTGCTTGCCCATGAGTGGCAGAATGGCAGCAGCAGCGCTTATCATAAGTGCAGTGTTGTACAATCTCTGGAGCGATGGCTAGTATTTCTCTGTCGTCATCTGCTGGGTTCAGTTGGGAACGGAGTGCTAGCAAGGCATGGACAGCCAGTACTTACTGACCACTGGCCACACACATGAACTGTCTGATGGAAGGATGTTGCAGCAGGAACGACCGGCAGTTGGTCGTTCGTTTGGTCGTCTCATGGGGCGACGATTATTTGGTCTTTTGACCATTTCTGGACCTCATCAGTTGGTCATCTTGCCGGATCTGGGTCGGTTCCTTCCTTGTGATGATGTCGCCAATGGGCAAGAGTTACCTCTGCATGGTTGGGTACGAGCCAGTGTGCCCGGGTCGCCGTCACTCGAAGTTCCGAACAGACATCGAGTTGAGTCGGGTTGGAGCTACAGTGAGCTCTGGACAGCCAAGACTGGCCCGACCATTGCTGACACTCATAACTTGAGTGGGGACGACCTTGATTGGTCGTTTGGCGGTCGTCTCATCAGACGACGTGTATTTGGTCGCCGACCGCTTATGGAAACTTTCTGTGTATGTGAATTGTCATTTCTCCTTGTTGTTGCACGGTGATTGGTTTTAGGATTGTCAGTGTTCTTGGTGCAAGTGTTTACGTGGAACTGTGGGTAGCCAGTCAGTTGTGACAGAGCAATGAGGAAGTCTCTGCGACATGAGGTCAGGCCGGGGCTGCTGGTGGTGTGTACGCACGGTCGGAGTTGTGAGGCACTAGCTGCAAAGTTCGTCTCCCACCAAAATTAGTTAACGTGTTATGAAACCTCAACTGCCATGACATCTCTTCGTTCATTGCCGCTTGCTGCTTCCTGGGCCGTTCCTGCAAGCAACAATGTATGGTATACTGGAGGCAGCAAATTTTGCAGCCGTCTTTCTGTATGGTGTTTAACTATTGAAATGATTGTAACTTATTAGTGAAGTGCACCAGCGGTATCTTCTGCCTTTTGGTCATTAACATTCCGGTTACCTGCCCTGCTCGTTAGTGTACTTTTCCGGCTGCATTTTTTCCTCGCCGTGTTGATACTGTCCGGCACGGTGTGTAGTTTGACAGCTTTGGTGTTTTTCATTTTTTGGCTTTTTGTGCCGTGACTGTGGTTAGAAGCCAATTATTAAGACATAGTACTTCTGTGATCGTTGTCCTCACTGATATTTTTGCTTGTCGTGCCGTTGGCCGCGTGGAAGGGAACTGATTAGGTTGTTGGTTGGTTCTTCAGCTGTCCTTCTGTCGTTCTGCCACGCCGTTACTTAGTGTTACACTTGGCTGCCTGTCTAACCTAACCTGTTGTTAGAGTTTGCTCCCCAGGCTGACCCTTGGAACGCTTCTGAGCACCACTGTTCTGTTGTTTGTGACTGTGATTTTCTTTTGTCACAAGTACTGTGCCAAACTTTCAGCTGTGTATGTTTTATGTTCAGTATATGGCACTTAGCTGATGTGAAGTATTTTATGATTAGGCCTTCAGCCGTGTTTTATTTAAAATTCTTGTTTGCTCTGTATTTAGGCCTTCAGCCGCATTTGTTTTAAAATCTGTGGCCTTCAGCCGTAATGGGTAAATCCCTGTCTGTAAGGTTTCTCCTTAATTAACATGAATTCTTAAAAACGCCTTCAGTTGTACTGTGTATATGATTATCTTAGGAATTCTCTTTAATTATTTTGAATAATTGTTTGGGCCTTCAGCTGTCAAGATATTTCAAGTTTTCTGTTGTACTGTGTAAAGCCTTGCCTTTAAAGGTTGCCTTTTATTATGTTGAAATATTATTGGGCTTTTAGCTGTGGAATTTTATTAAAATTTTCCTTAATATGGCTTTTAGACGAAATTGGTAAATGCTTGCCCTTTAAAGAATTTCCTTTGCTGATCTGAAATATTATTTTGGCCTTTACCAGAGAAGATATTTTAATTTTACTAAAGTAAGGCCTACAGCTGTTTGTCTAAATCCTTGTGCCTTAAAAGGAGTTATTTAAGGATATTTTAATTTTACTTAAGTAAGGATTTCAGCCGTTTCTCTAAATCCTTGTGTTTTAAAAGAATTATTTAAACTTTATTATTGAGAAGTTACTTGGGCCCCCAGCTGTGAACTGATCCTTGTTGTTTTAAAGAAAAAACTGTCCATTGGTTTTTGAGGAATAAAGTTCAGTGTTCTTGTGTAACTAACAGTAATTGATTTTGGCCCCTTTACACAAGCTGATCCGCTCTGTCCTGCGAAATCAGATTTCAAGGTCCTTCACCTATGATTATACACCTAATGAAATGCCATATATGTACCGCCTCCTCACAGAACCCCGATGTCGTCGTCGAACTCTCATACACAACCTCACTGATGCGGAAGGACGATGATGTACTACCCAATGCGCAGTTGGTTGCGCTTTCCACTCACATTTCACACAGTTGTAGGCTGCCATCCCACATCACCCGATCTTAACTGAGGACGTAGGAGCACTCACCATCAACACAGTACCTTAGGACGTGTTCACTGATGAAGTCCTGGTAGCTATCAATGGGGAAGCTGCCAATAAGTCCCTAGACCCTACAGCCTCCTCCTCGAATTTTACATGTGTTTTAGCTATCTGATCCGAGGCACCTTACTCGAAGGGGTTATCATCCCAGTCCCTAAGCCACAAGGTGATCATAAATCTATGATTACCATCCCACCACTCTACTCAACAGCAACATGAAAATCTTCTTTCATTTGTTGGCATGGCGACTCAAGAAGGCAGCAAGATACATCACGTCCCATGATCGGACTTCGCTGGGTGGTGACAACAATATTCACACGGCCCTTAATAGGTTTTCCGGCCTACATAATAATAGTGGTAATGTGTCTCTTGAGTGGCACGACGTGAAGAATAATCTATAATGGTCGCCTCTTGGCGCTTCTAGCGATCGAGTGCTCTGTCAGACAGGGTTGTCTCCTTTCTATGATACTTTATGCTTTGGCGTTCGAACCCCTAATCAAAAATGGCTCTGAGCACTATGGGACTCAACTGCTGTGGTCATTAGTCCCCTAGAACTTAGAACTACTTGAACCTAACTAACCTATGGACATCACACACATCCATGCCCGAGGCAGGATTCGAACCTGCGACCGTAGCAGTCGCACGGCTCCGGACTGCGCGCCTAGAACCGCGAGACCACCGCGGCCGGCGAACCCCTAATCCTGGGGGTCACAGAGGGCCGACATTGCATGAACACCACTTCCGTTGTATGGCCTATGCTGATGATCATGTCCTCTGCCTAAGCAGTGAAGATGATGCCCATGTTGCTCTGATATAGGGAGGCATCCAGCAGTTCTCTTTTTGTTTCGAAATGGCAGGTTCTGCTCGTTGGTGAGGGCCTGCCTGAGGGATGTCATCTCTGACCACCAGCGTCCGCTGTTTGGACATTGATTTTATAAATGATCATCGCTCGGCGGCAACAAACAGCAGACGTCTCCTCCAAACGATCGGGGCTGGCCTCATGGTCCACTGGCTTAGATCCGTCGACATTGTATAGCGTGCAGAGTACGTGAATGTCTACCACGCCTCTAACATTCTCCATGTGGCACAATTGTTCCCAGTATCGATTACCCTCGCCCATCATATGATGATAGCCATCGGGTCCTTTGTCTGTACGAGGATGTTATTTAGAGTTCAGTATTCCTGCCTTGCCATCCCACGGGTGCGTAGTGGGGTTGACTTATTCCACAGACCAGACAAAGGTACAGCACTTTTTGTTAGCTCCCAACAAAGAGTCTAGCCCCATTGCCCAATGAGCCTCACTGGACGGCTTTTACATGAATATGTGCCGGTCTCCATGTCAGTCCCAGTCATGTTATCAGACAATCCATCCCAGTCCTGTTACATTCAGCATTCCTTTCTGGAATTAAGTTACATCCTCCATTACTTATCACTCCCATGAATACTCCATATAAAGACTGTACACAACATATTACAGATGCATCGGTCCCCTAATCCCATCAAACTCGTTTCACCAGATCATATTGCGTCGTGTGTGGAAAATGGTGCTTGAATCATTTATTGACACCAACGTCCAGTTCGTTTGGTATATCACTGTCAATGGCAAACGGGTCGACCAATTTCGTTTGCACCGCATCCACCTCGCTGACACACCACTGTGATGTGCACGACACAGACGCCCACCGATTCTTAATTGGCCCCTTGTCTGTTGTCTGGAGGCTCGCGCTTTCCTTGCACGACATACACCTGCTCAGATCACTTTCCAGACACTTATATTCACGGGTATGACTCATTACCCTGAATCGAAAACTAACACTGTGAATTGGATGTGCGGCCATACTGTCTGCTACCTTTTTGACCCCGACGAGAAGTCGGAACTGGGTTATTGGACGTACCTTAGTGATCGACACTGTGCACTTGTTCGCATCCCAGATGGAGCGCCTTTCATGACCCACCTTCCAGCAGGAATGACCAAGAGATGAGATGCTGATGCTTATTTTGCCGGCATGACGCTCTGAACTACAAACGGAATCTCCTTTACAATTTCGAGAAGACATCTGGATGTTCCACCATCCGAATGTGTGAATGACTCCTGGAATTCTGGTACACAAAATAAAGTTAAAAACTGAAATAAAATAAATACAAAAAATGAAATAACTCTATAAAACAGCCTCTACAAAACTACATTAATTTTCATCGCTCCTCTGTGAGCTCTCTCCCGCTACTTTCTTCCTTTCCTACCCCGTTTTACTAATAGGTTAGTTGCTTAGAGATGGAAATAGATAGGCGCCGACGCCTGAAGAGGTGAGATTCATTTTTTCTTCATAGGACAAAAGTGTCGTTGGTAGGGATATCTATTTTTTGTAAAAAAAAAAAAAGTCGTTAATGCGACCGATCGCTATAAGAGGGAAATACGAGTCCGTCTCACCAGCCCAGATATTCGTATATCACTAATAGGTAGTATATCTACATAGCTGATGCCAACATATTTGCGGCCACAGAATTTATTTCGAATTAACACAGGTAATACTTTAAATGAAGACAGTAGGCTACATTAAAATTTAATTTATACAGATGTTTTGAATTAGGCCCAGGCCTATAGGTTAAGAGTAACATAATACGTAAAATGAATTGTATTGTTTAACAAATGACAACTGATTAGCGTCACAATGAAATTTTGTCCAGCCTTGTCCTAAATATGAGATGTGCTTCAAGTTTTCCATTATGTTTCCGTTGTTGCGGAATGTCTTGATCTTAATCATTTTCTTCCAGCAGTAAGTATAACAATAAATCGCCATCACTAATTTGAGAAACGTGCGTCTACTTACACAAAATGCTCGTAACTGAGCTGCACGCTATTTGCAAGTGGCGCCGACAGGCAGCGAGGCCAAATAAAATACGTTAACTTCTATTTTCTCCGTACCTTAGTGATACATGGTTTCTCTTTAAACTATAAAAGCACATTTCGTAATTTCGGTGTGTCAGCTAAATTTAGTATACAGCAACGCAGCACCTGAATTGAAACAAACACAAAGAAGCCAGCAACTATATCATTTTATGCTGCAGAGTACTAGGATATTTAAGTATCACAGTAAGTACGAACAAACTGCTACTTCATCATCAGGCTGTGATCTGAAACTGTAAAATAAGAAAGAAATCAGTTTTGTGTGCCAGTTAGTTTACTGAGACTTGAATGAGTTATATCACATTGTACTATAGTAAAGGAAAAATGCGAATGTGAAAAAAGTAGTTTTTAATATTTAAAATAAAAATGAGGACCTCTACCCACCAAAATCTAGCCCCAGGAGTTAATGAAGCTTTGCTTCATTTACGTACATTATTTTTTACTTTCTAATGCCCCTTTATTGTTTACAGCAAGAAAATAAGAATACACAATTTTCATATGTACATCCATCAGTCGCTTTGTGAAAGCCGATTGTTTCTTTCCTGTGTGTTCTTTTCTCTTACTGCTACTCATGATCTATTTCTAACTTCAAGAGCACATCAAATAACTTTTTACTTCGAAGTAATCCCAGCAACTAAAACGCACAACTAATAAAATAAATAAAACTTTTCCATTTACCTTCAGCTTCAGACGCAGCTGCAGCTACTTATTCGGTTTCAGTATGATAGACTTCGTGCCACCACAAAAAATTTTGAAGCATGAACTGCAGCCGACTTTCCGGTCTGTATAAGCGTTACTCTGTGGTAGCACAACAACCAACAACACACAACAATGTCAACAAGTAACGCTGGGCTGCAGGGAATGTAGTGGGACGCGAAATTGAAGCGTCACCCATCCACCAGTGTCAGCCCAGTTTGCAGGTGAATGTAAGTTTAATTTAGTGTTTTGTTTATGTATTTTGTAATATTTGTAATGTTTGTGAATTATCTAAAGTTTTGATTTTTATGTTTCGTGTACGGAGAGGGCGGCGCAACGAACGGAGACAGCATCTTCACTGCCGGGACCAGAGAGAAATTGCTGGCCACTTTACGTCGCGGGTCGACAGCCAAGAGCAACAGAAGATCCTGAAACCGAGTTGTTGCGTCGTGCTTCTAAAAACTGAAAAAATAAGAACTTCTAATGTTTCTACAACAATGACGTCACAGAAAGTTTAATCGTGTTGTAAATTTTCAGTCCTATCTTGTCAAGGCTCATGTTCACGTCTATATGTAGTATATATGAAGATAATAAACTAGTGTATACTACAAAAGTTTAAATACGTGTTCCGAGAATTTATTTATGAAGAATTATATCAAGGAAGAAGTATTACTGATTTATTTGACAAGATTTTTAATTTTTGACAACGTTCATCGCGAGTTTGAGTCTTAAAAGTTTATTCAATGTGGTTTTAATATTTATTAAAGCAGATAACTTGCATTAATATAATTTCTGAGAAGAAACAGACGACATCTAAATTGAAAAAAATTTGCGCAGACCAATTGGACTGAGTGACGTAATTCTGCGCATACGACTCAAATGATGATGTTTTAATTACAGTTTCGTTCAAGAACCATTCAGAGACAACTTTAAAAAGATTTTAAATAATTTTGAAGTGTTTTGTAACTGACGTAGGTGACGAAGTCTGCACATGGTCATATGTCAAAAGTTTTATACAAAACTTACGTCTTTACACTACACCAAAAACAAATGACTAACGTCCACCCGCTTCTACCGATTCAGGGCTAGGGAGTAGGTCCGCCGACTTAAACTGTACTGGCGACAAATGTTTCACCGAAAGATCCTTGGTGCTAAACGAGGGTGTGTTCCGTGCTTCAGCTACGTAGTGGAGTTTAAGAACTGTCGATACCATAGTGGCACTTAGTAACGACCACACAAGTCACGCCGGTTGGTGGAAGGCTGACGTTTCTGAAAAGGAGGCAGGTGGACAGCGAGGACGGGTACCCACCAAGTCTCGCTCACACTCAGGGATGTGTGGGCTCAGAAGGCGGGTGTCGTCACAGGGCGGTGGTGAAGGGCCGCGGAGACAGAGTGGGGCGGCGCAGCGAGAGGCCGTCGTGCAGCTGGCTGCCGTTGGAGGCGGCGGTGACCGCCACCGTGGGCCGCGCGGGGGGCGCCGCCTCCGCGGACCAGCAGGCAGCGCGGCAGCTCCACGACATGCGCTGCATCGCCACCTGCAACGCGACAGCGGTGCAGGTTCCGATACACTGTAGGAACCTTTAATATTGCTATTATTATCAGGGACGTTCCGAAAGCAAGTTTCGTCATTGTTTTTTGAAAGAGGAGATGGTACACCATGTGACGCAAATAAACGTCATATGAATTACGGCTATTGATAAAATAGCGATATGTCCATGCATCGAATTTTTCAAAATAAAATATGTCGGGGACACCTTTCCCCCGATATAATGATATATCGATACTAAAATGACAATACCGGGTGCCGATATTTATTATTTTATCTTACATTTTTTTCACAATTTTCGGTAAGTACAGAGGAGTCCAAAAAAATGTATCCACTGTTTCAAAGCCCATAACTTGCAAACTAATTGACGGAGTTGGCTCATTTTTGGTGGAAGCGTAGCGTAAATTCCAACTTAAAGATATAACTGTAGGTGTACGAAATTGTCACCATTAACATCCACACACAAACGATGCCGCTGAACTCCAGCACAAACTACTGACTGCAACGAGTTCAGTTGGATATTTGCACATGAGTGTACGATGGATTCTCGAAGTTCATCCAATGTGTGTGGCTTTTGTCGATAAACGACGTTCTTTAGCGTTCCTCACAGGTAAAAGTCCAGAGGATTAAGGTCTGGGGACCGTGGTGGATACTCCACAGTACCTCTACGGCCTATCCATCTTCCACCGGCACAGTTACCGGTGAGGTGTACCTTCAGGAGCTTCAGACATCCATTTCACCTGCCATCTGAGACTTGGATGGAGACGGAAGAGTTTACTTTCAACAAGGTGGTGCCCCAGGCCACTATCAAAATCGTGTTAGGGCGTATCTCGGCGAAAATCTACCAGAAAGATGGATAGGCCGTAGAGGTGGTGTGGAGTATACACCACGGTCCCCAGACCTTACTCCTCTGGACTTTAACTGTAGGGAACAGTAAAGGACGTCGTTTATCGACAAAAGCCACGCAAATTGGATGTACTTCGAGAATCCATCGTACATTCATGTGCAAATATCCAACTGAACACGTTGCAGTCAGTAGTTCGTGCTGCATTTCGTGGATGTTAATGGTGACCATTTAGAACACCTACAGTTATATCTTTAAGTTGGACTTAACGCTACACTTTCACCAAAAATGAGACAAATTCGTCAATTAGACTGCAAGTTATGGACTTTTAAACAGTGGATACATTTTTTGGACTCCTCTGTATATGAAGCTGTTCTTTTCCATTTGTAGTAAAACATAATTTTACTTTCACTGTGTGAAGGAGTCTTACTACTTTTTCAGCTCTCATCATTTTCAGTCTTTCTCCTTGACTGTATAAACCAAGTACATGAGGCGCAAAAGACGAAGTCCGATTGCGTCAGGGAGGAGTTGAGTGAAAAACCAACATTTCTGATGTGAAGAAGTAGCACACCAGTTGCGTTAAAAACAATTTTGAACGTAACTGGTGTGCTGCTTCTTCACATCGGCAGTCTTCAAAATGACAAGACTGGTCTTTGCCTTGGGCGGAGACGTGTGAGCGGAAATGCTGATGTGACTGGCACTTGGCGCTACCAACAGAAACTGTAGCGTTTAGCTTCATCACACAATTTTGACACTACAGGTCGCTGGCGTTAGCAGAAACGAGAAAACAGGGAAGTCGACATGAAGTGTTCCAGAAAAATCCGGTATGTGACGAAACTCAAAGACGTATCATAGGACACCTTTTATTGTCGCACTTACGTGCAGTTACGATTGTTAACAAAGTGGTTATCGCCAAGCGTGAACGTGAATCATTTTCCTTTCAGTTATTTCTCTAAGAGTGATGGGCAGGCTGCTAACTTGTTGACGTACAGAATACCTAATAATAAATCAATACTTAAATATACAGCTCTAAAACTTACAGTATATTTACAACGTGCATCTGATATTTAATAGACCGGTACATCGATAATTTTTCCGTCAGTACAACGATATATCCATACTTTTTCAGTATATCTGCAGCCGATAATGACTTTTTTTAAATATCGATATATCGGGTTCTCCGTATTTTAAAAATTATCAACAGTCCAAATATGAATCCACGCACTTGCTCGTTCAACGCCGGAAGGGGTGGCAAGGGAGAAGGAATGACCCATGAACAGAGTGCCAAAGAATACAGAGTAGCAACTGCCTGGTGCCCGAGGTTATTCGAGTACACATCACGTTGTCAGACGTGCGAGTACTGGCGACGTGCTTGCTGTCATCGGGCATATATGGGCTTGTGTGTTCGTCGTCCATGAACGCCTACGGATAGTGTATAGTGAAGAGGGCACGTCTAGCCAAACGAATGTCGCTGGTGCTGCATGCGCAGAGAAGGAAAGCAGAGTGCAAATGGTTGAAATGGCTCTGAGCACTATGGGACTCAGCTGCTGTGGTTATCAGTCCCCTAGAACTTAGAACTACTTAAACCTAACTAACCTAAGGACATCACACACATCCATGCCCGAGGCAGGATTCGAACCTGCGACCGTAGCAGTCGCACGGTTCCGGACTGCGCGCGTAGAACCGCGCGACCACCGCGGCCGGCGGAAAGCAGAGTGTGGAGGATGCAGGTTAAGTTGGCGTCCCTCCACGTCCATAATGGAAACAACATTGTTAGAGTACAGGACATGCTTACAGCAAGCACGTGCATAATGGTGTGAGGCGTGGAGTCTTAACTCCGTATGGGCTGTGCTGCGGCCCATCACATGCTCCGTGCTTTGTTGGGTTACGGAAAAGTGTCTGGGAGAAATCTGACCCCCCATTAAAAGAGTGGAAGGATGAGAATCAGCCTAGGTCACAGCTGCTTGTATCGCAGGATACCGAATTTTACCAGAATTGTTTCTTCAAACTGATCGCACGCTACTACACATGTCTGGATGTCGGTGAAGACTAGGTCGAGAATAATGCAAAGTGTGTTGTTGATGGTGCTATCGTGTACTTTTATTCAGCAATAAAATTTCCGGGTGAAAAACATAGGCGAAACTTCCTTTCGGAACGACCCTCGTATTATAACAATGATTTCTGGCATCAAACCATCAATCTCAGTACAGCTGAATAATGACAATATTTGTTTTACCAAACGCATTTCGCCACAATTTATGAAGCCTAGATCGGTGGCCTGTAATGTAATTAAAACAATAAATAGCCTTTAAACAAAATGACTACAGAGGAATTCCAAGAATCAGACATCCATTGTTTCAAATGCCAAAGCTGCAGTGCCGTGCATGGCGGAAGGAAATGCACCAATAATGGTACAAGATAAAAGAACGTATCTTAGAAGAATGACGTAATTACTCCACATTTGCAGAAAATTTAAGACAATATAGTTATTGCCTCACAAATACAGAACAATAGGTGAAAGTGAACAAACACGTATCAACTGCATCTAACAATTAAATCGCCTACAGCGAACACACACTCACACACACGTGCGCGCGCGCGCGGAGACTTCACAAAATACATTCTACACTTGTGAACACTACGTAACACTAAACACATTAACATGGTGGAAGACTGTTTCTGCAATATGCATCCTGCGCTGAAATTGGTTTGTAATGTTACAGGTAGAACACCAGCTTCTCCAGCAGTACAATTATAGCACATGCGCTGATCAGCCAGGACATTATGACCACCTACATAATAGCCGGAATGCTCACCTTTCGACGGATAACTACGGCGACGCATCGTGTCTTGGAGGCAAGGAGGCCTTGGTATGTCACTGGAGGGACTTGGCACCACATCTGTACACACAAGTTTCCTAATTCTCTTAAATTCCGGGGAGTGGAGTGATGACCTCTGACGCCAAGTTCGTTCACATCCCAGATGTGTTCGATCGGGTTCAGATCTGTCGAGTTGGGGAGGGGGGGGGACAGTACATCAATTGGAATTCGTCACGGTGTTCCTCGAACCACTCCACCACACTCCTGGCCTTGTGAGATGGTGCATTATCTTGCTGAAAACTGCCACTGCCGTCGCGAAATATGATCATGAATTGATGTACGTGGCATGCAACGAGTGTACAACACTCCTTGGCCGTCAGGGTGCCTTGCAAGAGTTCCACTTGCCCCATGGATCCCCATGAGAATGTTTCCCAGAGCATAATGGAGCTACAGCCAGCTTGTCTCCGTCCTGGAGTACGAGTGTCATGGAGCTGTCCCCCTATAAGACGACGGATTTGCGCCCTCCCATGGGCAAGATGAAGAGGGTATCGGAGTACGAGTGTCATGGAGCTGTCCCCCTATAAGACGACGGATTTGCGCCCTCCCACGGGCAAGATGAAGAGGGTATCGGGATTCATCAGAGGATGCAACGCTCTGCCACTGTGCTGAAGTGCAGTGCCGATGGTCCTGTGCCCATTTCAGTCGTAGTTGCCGATGTCGTGGTGATAACATTGTCACATGCATGGGTAGTTGGCTGCAGAGGTCCATCGCTAGCAGTGTTCGGTGCACTGTGTGTTCAAACGCTCTTCTACTCTGCCCAGCATTAAAGTCTGACGTTAGTTCCGCTACAGTTCGCCTCCTGTCCTGCTTTACAAGTCTATCCAGCCTACGACGTCCGACATCTGTAATGAGGGACGGACGCCCAACCCCACAGGAGATATATATATATATATATATATATATATATATATATATATATATATATATACAGAGTTATTACAAATGATTGAAGCGATTTCACAGCTCTACAATAACTTTATTATTTGAGATATTTTCACAATGCTTTGCACACACATACAAAAACTCAAAAAGTTTTTTTAGGCATTCACAAATGTTCGATATGTGCCCCTTTAATGATTCGGCAGACGTCAAGCCGATAATGAAGTTCCTCCCACACTCGGCGCAGCATGTCCCCATCAATGAGTTCGAAAGCATCGTTGATGCGAGCTCACAGTTCTGGCACGTTTCTAGGTAGAGGAGGTTTAAACACTGAATCTTTCACATAACCCCACAGAAAGAAATCGCATGGGGTTAAGTCGGGAGAGTGTGGAGACCATGACATGAATTGCTGATCATGATCTCCACCACGACCGAGCCATCGGTTTTCCAATCTCCTGTTTAAGAAATGCCTAACATCATGATGGAAGTGCGGTGGAGCAACATCCTGTTGAAAGATGAAGTCGGCGCTGTCGGTCTCCAGTTGTGGCATGAGCCAATTTTCCAGCATGTCCAGATACACGTGTCCTGTAACGTTTCTTTCGCAGAAGAAAAAGGGGCCCTAAACTTTAAACCGTGAGATTGCACAAAACACTTTAACTTTTGGTGAATTGCGAATTTGCTGCACGAATGCGTGAGGATTCTCTACCGCCCAGATTCGCACATTGTGTCTGTTCACTTCACCATTAAGAAAAAATGTTGCTTCATCACTGAAAACAAGTTTCGCACTGAACGCATCCTCTTCCATGAGCTGTTGCAACCGCGCCGAAAATTCAAAGCGTTTGACTTTGTCATCGGGTGTCAGGGCTTGTAGCGACTGTAAACGGTAAGGCTTCTGCTTTAGCCTTTTCCGTAAGATTTTCCAAACCGTCGGCTGTGGTACGTTTAGCTCCCTGCTTGCTTTATTCGTCGACTTCCGCGGGCTACGCGTGAAACTTGCCCGCACGCGTTCAACCGTTTCTTCGCTCACTGCAGGCCGATCCGTTGATTTCCCCTTACAGAGGCATCCAGAAGGTTTAAACTGCGCATACCATCGCCGAATGGAGTTAGCAGTTGGTGGATCATTGTTGAACTTCGTCCTGAAGTGTCGTTGCACTGTTATGACTGACTGATGTGAGTGCATTTCAAACACGACATACGCTTTCTCGGCTCCTGTCGCCATTTTGTCTCACTGCGGTCTCGAGCGCTCTGGCGGCAGAAACCTGAAGTGCGGCTTCAGCCGAACAAAACTTTATGAGTTTTTCTACGTATCTGTAATGTGTCGTGACCATATGTCAATGAATGGAGCTACAGTGAATTTATGAAATCGCTTCAATCATTTGTAATAGCCCTTTATATATATATATATATATATATATATATATATATATATATATATATATATATGGTATTGTTCTTCACCGACATACAGATTGCGACTGATAATACCGGGTGCGATATTTAGTTTATATTATAATTTATTTATTTTTTTTGCATTTTTCGGTAAATATTTGAAATTGTTCTTTTGAAATTGTAGTGGAATGTAATTTTAGTTTCACTATGTCAAGGAATCTTACTACATTTTGAGATTTCCTCGTCTTCAGTCTTTCTCTTTGACTATGTGAAACAAGTATAGGTGGCACAAAAGAAATCTGATTACACTGGGGGCTGGCGGTGTGAATGGAATAACAAGATTTCCGATATGAGGAAATAACACACCAGTTGCGATAGAAAACAGTTTTAACGCAACTAGAAGTGCTATTTCTTCATATCGGCATTCTTCAAAAACCGTTGCTGAACATAATGAATAAAAATCGCCAAGCGTGAACGTGCGACGTTTTCCTTTCAATTGCTCCAAGGAAGATACGAGGCTGCTAGCTTGTTGATGTACAGAATGTCTACTAACAAATCTAAATTTAAATATACAGCGGTATATTTACAATGTGCAGCCAATACTTTTATAGCCCAGTATGTCGATAATTTCTCCCTTGCAATATTGATATATCGATACATTTTTTCGACGTATTAAAGGCTGATTATGATACATTTTAAGTGTCGATACATCGGTTTCCCGAATTTTAAAAGTATCAGCAGTCCTAGTACAGATATCGGGAAAATACAGAAAGGAATGTTCATCCGTGCATACGATGTAAGGTCTACTATGTAGAGTCTAAAGCCGAGATCATTTACATGTGGTTGTGAATAACAAAGAATTGTGGCATTTAGTTCTACAAATGAGAATATAAAATCAATCTACGCTAAACGTAGCGTCATAAAATTAAAGTTTGATGGCGAGGGATGATTTCGAATAGTGTGCAATCGTCAAACAGTTTACGCTTGAACACTTCATATCTTACCTCCACGGATATATGTCATTGTGCCAGTACTACTTCGCCACACCATCTCGTCAATTTTCCCAATCTTCTCTTTTCCAAAACTTGATGAGAAGTTTTGGAAGTGAAGAGCTTCTTAGAGTGTCGATGTTGTGTCGACTGATACGAGCTCATGCATGAGGTAAGAGTCTTCTCACTTATTGGAAGATGTTCAGAAGCATTTTTGTTGATGCGAAAACTTGAAATCGAAGATTTTAAATCAACAGATGTCTTCTTAAATATCGTAAGCGCAATTGAGTAAAATTTTCGCACTTACAAAAGATACAGAGTCGATACACTCTTCGCTGCACTAGAAAGTATTTCGCTGGTGAAAAAAATAGGTTTTAGGTTTACGAAAATGTTATGTAAAGGAAAACAAGCCTTTAAATGCAGGGGTGCTTTGATGTGGTTTATTGAGTACATAGATAACTCCGTGGATCTGTCTGATTTACAAAAGTTTTGCAAAAACACCTGTCCCGGCATTAGATTTGACGTAAGATGTGGTTTCTTTATCATACAGATCCTGAACACTTCTACAGGTCAACGTTACCAGATATATTCATAACAACAGCAATCGCTCTTTATTACTAGTAGCATTGGTAAAGTTCTCTCGCAGTGTCTATAGTACTAACAGCTCTATTTATTTCAAAAATATAATAATAACGAGTTGTTAATTCTATCAATTAAATTTCGTGGCAACATCACAAATAACTGAGAACGCAATGCTTCATAAATATTCTGAGAAGGTGTTGAAGTCAGTGTATGTTGTGACTCTTTCAGTTAAGGAAGACATTTCGATCGCATAAAATGCATCAGCCATTCATGAATATTGGGCAAAGATCAGGAAGGGAAACTCATTTTTTCAACGGCGGGGATTAAGGAAGAATCTAGCGGAGTATACCAGCAAGAAAATGATTTGAGCATAAAAATCCTTTCTTATTTTAAGTTCACAAATAGATAATGGGCAAAAGAATGAAATAAATCTAATCAACACCTCTTCTCGCAGTTAAATACGAAAACAAAATGGACTCGCTTATTACTTCTCATTACGCCTGTGAACGTAACAAATTTTTCATTGTATGTGTTCTCTATTATCAAGATGTTTGCCTTTTATTCAATGTGTGTTACTAAATATCATTAACTGTAAATGTTTGTCGATATTTGTTCTGGAGCCTCCTGCGAGCGAGTATTATTGTCGACACATATCATACTTTGACCACCTCTTTTTTTTTTTTGTTGTAAATGATAGAATACCAAATTAGAAACTACAGTAAGTTTTCTACATAAATGTATTACTTTTCATACGAAAACGAAATCTTCTGTTTTCTGTTTCGCGTGATTTTTATCATCATACTACTACCAAATCAATTTCTCCGTAAAAATAGCGGAATTTCTTAAATGCGATAGGATAACATCTTAGATTCGAATCTAACACCTTACCATTCATAATTATTGAGTCGGTGAAATATCACATTAGTAAAAAGCATGTACACTTGATTCACGAACATTGCATTGAGAAAGATCAGTTGCACTCAGTCCATTGTTATGCAGGCGATTACCACAAGGCAAGCAGTAATATAGACAAGTTGTTACATTATTTGACAGGATGATCACTTTCGACAAAGAATTACAAGTTTAGAAACCACTATGACATGGGCACAACTAGTGTCAAAACTAGTGTAAGCTACTGCATATTTGTACATGGAGAAGTTGACATATCTCTGAATAGGCTACTGCGATTAGCGCTGTTCGCTGCTAAGGAGAAATTGCACGGCGGCATTGCGGCTGGGAATTGCTTGACGAGGTCTAGTAAAAATTGTATGTGCTGTTCTAAGAACATTTTCATAGCTGTGACTGACTTGATGACGTGTGAGCGACGTAAGAAAAATTAATAAAATGGCTAACCTCCTCATTGAACCCATGCCCTAGAAATACACTTAACGAGACAAATAGTGGGATACCAATATACACAGATGCAGATTGGAGTAGTATCGGAAAGACAAGGCTTAGAGGAGCGGTGCATTGGCGGAACTGTCATACGTACTCAAGTGATTCATATGAAAATATTTGGAGACGTGATTACGGCCGCATACCAGGAATTAACAGAGGATGAACGTGGAATGGCTGTTGGAACTCGAAGCATGAGACAGTCCATTTCTGAATTCCATATTTCACAGTGTCAAGAGTGTGCAGAGAATACCAAATCTCAGGCATTACCTCTCACCATGGACAACGCAGCGGTCCACAGCCTTCCTTTAAAGACCGACAACGGTGACGTCTGCGTAGAGTTGCCAGTGCTAACATACAAGCAACACTACGTGAAATAATCGCAGAAACCAGTATGGGACGTATGCGTTAGGACAGTGAGGCGAAATTTGGCATTAAAAGGCTATCGCTCCAGACGACCGATGCGAGTGCCTGCAGTGGACCCTAGAAAATGGCCTGGTTCCGAGCCCCGATTTCAGTTGGTAAGACCTCATGATAGGGTCCGAGTGTGGCGAAGACCCCACGATGTCATGGAGCCAAATTTTGAACAAGGCACCGTACAAACTGCTAGTGGCTCTATAATTGTGTGGGCTGTTATTACATGGAATGACTGGGCGCTCAAGTCCAACTTAACCGATCAGTGACTGGAAATGTTTGTGTTCGGCTACTTGGAGACCATCTGTAGCCATTCATGGATGTGCTGTTTCCGAATGACGATGTGATTTTTTTTTGGATGACTATTCGCCATGTCACACGGCCACAATTGTTAGCGCCTGGTTTGAAGTACATTTTGGACAATTCGAGCGAATGACATGTCCACCCAGATTACCCTACATGAATCCCATCGAACATTTATGGGACATAACCAGGATGTCCATTCGTGCACAGAATCCTGCACCGGCAACACTTTAGCGACTATGGACGGCTATAGAGGCTCCACGGCTCAATATTCCCACAGGGGACTTCCAACGCCTTGTTTACTCCATGCCACGTCGAGCTGCTGAACGACGCCAAACAAGAGGAGGTCCGACTCCATATTAGGAGATATCCCCTGGCTTTTGTTACCTCAGTGTAATACCAATCACATTCACCATTTCGGTGTACATCGTATTAATATTGGCGTTGTGTATACAGCTACGTACTGAAACGTGTTTTTTTCGAAACGATACACGTACGTTTCATTCAGTTAAAACGTCGCCATTGGTTCAAAAATGGTTCAAATGGCTCTGAGCACTATGGGACTCAACTTCTGAGGTCATTAGTCCCCTAGAACTTAGAACTAGTTAAACCTAACTAACCTAAGGACATCACAAACATCCATGCCCGAGGCAGGATTCGAACCTGCGACCGTAGCGGTCTTGCGGTTCCAGACTGCAGCGCCTTTAACCGCACGGCCACTTCGGCCGGCGTCGCCATTGGTAGCTCGTTCCAGTCCATGTACTGTTTATAATATAGATGTGATACCTGAACGCACGTTTCACCAGAATTTTCCCCACTGACATTGGCGCTTTAGATGAAAAGTAAAATAAACACAACTAGGCCGACAATGAAGTCTACACGAACAAAGCTAAAAGGTGAGTCTGAGAAGTTTGGCATATGGTCATGTACGATGTATGTTAAAAACCGCGCATGCGCATTGAGAGACAAGTCATTGCAAAATAAAGCACGAAATAGAGTAATTCGTTAACATAAAATTTTCCTTCAAATTAAGGAAAATGGCGATGGATACTTACGGAATGTTAGCGCAAATGAACGGCATTGAAGCAGGCGTAAAAAATGTGTGCGTTTTGAGTGGTTTAAACGCTTTAGAGATAGAAGGGAAGGTGTCGAGGATTAGCCGCTTTCGGGTCGACCGTTAACATGCAAAGTGGCAGACAACATCGAACGAGTGCGAATCATGCTTGCAGATGATTGGGGGCTGTCTCCGAAAGCCATAGAAGAAGAGTTCAACATGACCAAAGAAAATGTAAGAACTGTTGTCCACAATCCTTTGAAACGCCAGAAGATTTGTGACAGTTATGTAGTGCACACATCGTAGATTTCATCGACATGTATGAATGGAATCTGTGGCTTTTGGAAACCCGGCGCTGCCAATACAATTCTGACCAATTGAAACTCAATGCTATTGTGTTGATCGTCTTCCTTACCTCCACCCCCCGCCCTCCCCAAAAAAAAGATAGTCAGCTGTCAACATCCAACATGTTAATTGCGTCTTTAGACAGCGAGACTTTTATCCATTATAAATATCTACTCGAGGGTTAAGCTTTCAACGCTGAAGTTCAGAGAGAAATTTAAATGGCTGCTGCAACGCATCTGGCGGGTCAGCCTAGACCTGTGCTGAAGGGACAGTGAAATTTCCTCCAGGACAAAACCCGTCCGCACACTGTGGTTCAAGTACTTAACTTTCTCGCTCAACGCGAGGTGACTTCTTCTCTGCCCTCTTTAGCTGTGAACCCATACACAAGAATATAATAGACATAGTTTTGTTTCCCCGCCGTAAATTACTCCTGAAAGGCTTACGCTTCCCAGACCTTACGTGTATCCAACAACGCGTGAGCACAAGTGCGTTGTGGCTGCTTTGAAGGCCAGTAAGGGTACTTTGTAACTGTCGTCTCCTTTCACTTCTGAAGCCATTAATCGAACTCCTCAGACGCACCTTGTATATTTTTCGGCCGGCCAGTATCACAGACCGATGGCAGCTTCGCGATGGAAGGGAGATGAGCACAGTACTGTCCCCCCCCCCTCCCTGTTCCTGTCTGCATTCTTCTCATCTGCCTATTGTGGATTCCTTTAGCTCTTGAGTTTCAAGTAAACATCCATTATGTGAAAGAGGCTGTAAGGCCTTTTTTTCAGAAAATATTCATTAACTTGCTAGTATTGTAATAAAATTATCATTTTGATCTCGATGATTTTCCAAGCGTATTTAGTTTTTAAATCTTGCGTTGAACTCACTGATGAAAGTATTCTCCACTCAAATAATTTATCGAATTATTCACTGTACGCTTTTGTTTCCTTTTGCCTAGGCACTTTGCCATGTACATACACGTACGGATGTCATCTCTGTAGATAGCACCACGTGAAAAGACGTAGATCTCTGTCCGTCCACGTAAAGGTTCCTCCTCCTACGCACTGACACTGTATTATTGGAACCTACTTCATTAATCTTGCCTTACAAGCTGAGCCCATTATGTTGAGGAGGGAGGGAGAAATTTCCCCAGCCCCGCCCTCCCCCCTCCACTCTGCTGGTGGATGGCCATCTCACATACATTCAGTGATCATTAAGTATTTAGCGAGCAGCACCATATAAATTTAATAATTCTATTTGCTACAGCGGGACATGCAGAGTTTTGTCAGAGTCATTGTCTCTTTTCTTTGAGTCTACTGCGGTAAATAATGGCCAGGACACGAGTTTTGGCCTCTTATCATTATTATCAGAAATTCAGGCAACGAGCCATGCATTGAAGGAAATATTTCATCAACTGGCCACATAGCTGAATTACAGCTAACTGAATCATTTCGTAACTGATCTACTGACTAAATTATCTCATCCATCTGACTATCTGCCACCTTACTCTGAAACATGCAGTTGTCTGGTATGCACTGTTGATCCAAGAGGACAGACACACCGTCGTTGCGTATGTTACAGAACAGTAGTAAAGCACATTGGGTAATCGTTACAAACGGTTTCTTTTGCGAATTACTACTAATTTTATCGTTATTCCCTAGTGTCTAGCAAGCATTGTAATCAATTAGATAATTTCAGTGTCATCTACATGGTTTCCCATGCTCTGTGATAAAAGGCAGCTTGCTTCTTGTGATTGCGAAACAGCGACTGCAAGTGCTACTAATTTTCAGCCAGAGAAAAAGCCATATATGTGTTTCAATTATCCCTAAATCATTCTTCTGTATCCTAGTTGGGAAGTAAAAATTCGCTTTAACTGAAAGAATTAAATATGTACATAGGTCCACATATATGGTTAGTACAGGCCTAATGAGTCACCTACTATGCATCGCAAATAAAAACCGTAGTTTTCGTCTGACCCATGTTCCTTTGTCAAATGCTCACATAAATTGTTTAATGGTTCTACCAACGGTGATTGATGAGTTATTACCAACATACTTATAAAATGTAGCTAACAGCGTACTAGTAGACTTATAACTACATTATACTGACAAAACTGAATAAACAGCGACCAGCACGACAGGTGAGTAGTTCTTGATGTGTCGTGTGGGCGACTCCCTGATGAAGAAGTCACTGGTGTACTTATTGAATGGCTTCGTTGCTTGATACTGACATTGCATAATGTATTCTGCCTGGGCAGCAAAGCAACGGCGTCGTCAACAATGCCTTATGATGACTGTGAAGTTGTTCATGGACGTGTTGCTATGCGACAACCGCTATTCTGGGCCTGAAATTTTTTCTGGGCGACAATATTTGCCATATGTTGAAGATGTCAGGAAGATAGTAAACCTCAATATCAGAATACATTACATGTATTTAATAATAAAGAATGACATAACACAATGGCTAAGAATAAATTGAAAATCTCTCATTTGTATATAAAGACACATAACATAAGGACAGCAGTTTTAGAGGAAGTCGATAACATGGAGTAAAAAGAGCTCTTATTCAACTCCTGCAGACTGACAGTTTCTTCCATAGTCTTGCTGTAAATTCCAATCCCTTAAAGCTTGTCTTTTTAAGCAGCCAAAGGATACGTAAATTATCTTCTCTGCAATTAACATGATATTCGGATGACAGCAAGTAATTTAATCATCAGATGATCCTTGATAGATCTACATTAGTGCAAAACACACTTACAGTGGTTTACAAAAATATGGAAACACCAAAGACGGAACACATTACCATGCCTAACATGGTGTAGGGAATATGATGGCATTCAAAATAGTTTCCAGTAGTCTCGGAATGGATAAATATAGCTCTTTATCGTTTTGAAAGTAATTTTACACCATCTTCCTGCAAAATAACGGCAAGCTCAGGTAGATGATGGAGGTGGATAGTTATCATGTACCCTTCTCTCGAAAGCAGGAAGCGAAGGGTCAGTAATACGAGGCATATTGTGAGAGTAATGTCCGATTAAGCGTGAAATGGAAAACCACTGTGAAAATACGATGGAACTTTGCGTAGATATGTTTCGCATTGTCTTTAGTGTGCCCATCAATCGCTTCACGTCGCTCTTTCAGTTCAGAGCGCAAAGTGATCTCGTAGAAGTGCCTAGAACAACAGTGTGTCCCGCCAAGTATGTGGATCTGGTGAGAGATTCCGCCTGTAGCTATGCAGCCTACATAACATAAATGCCACGCGTTTTTTCTTCAAGAAGATTTTCAGCTGCTTTCTGCAGGGGCAATGAAGACGCCGCTGCAGCGTTTTTGATGGGAAGTGTTTAATCACCCACAGTACAGCCCTTAATTGACTTCTTCCGTTGTTCGTCTCCGCTTACATGAACCGCTGGCTATGATGACAACATTTTGGCACAAACAACGAAAGACAGACCAGCGATAATTGGCGGAAAGTACATTCGGCTACTTTTTGTGACGGGGGCACTGGAAAGTTTGTACAACGCCACGACAAATGTCTACGTCGGAGCTACGACTATTTAGAGAGGTGGCTGCAAGATGAGGCTAACTATTGTGAATAAAAAATTTTAGGTTTTCACTGTGGTTTACATTTCGCGACCAATCGGATCTTACTTTCCGAGCAGCCCTCTTACTAAGATCTGGTGACTGTTGTGGCCAAGACACAAAACCTGTTCTGGGCGAGGTGAGGTGTGTGATCAGGGGCCGTGTGGTCTTGGAACACAGAGTCACAGTTGGGAAACACATCGGAATGCGGGATGCACTTGATCAGTCAAAATGCTAATATAATCCTTGGCAGTAAAGAAACCTTTAGAGTAAACATTAGGCCCATGAAAGACCTCTATACAGATGCCGTATTATTACCGAACCGCCGCCATATTTCACTTTTATGACTTAAATTCGGCCATAAGTTGGGAATAATGTGAAACATAACGAATCTGACCTAATAACTTTCTTCTCTGGACCCATAGTTCAGGTTTTATGACTCAGGCGCCACGTTTTCCTGTTACGGGCATAAGCATCACTAATGAATGGTTTTGGAATTCCAGATCGCTCAGCAGTTCCTAACTTATGGAGCTCCTTTCGTCTTTTTTTAGTGCTAACAGCATTCTCGAGTGCGATTTTCACTTCTGTAGCGACATTCTGCAGTTATCATCCTCTTATTTTTCGTCACAGTCCTCTTCAGTGACGAATGTCACGTTCACTCAACACACACTGTCATCCGTGTTGCGTGTTAGCGGATGATATTCTCCCGATCTCCTTGTATGTGGTATATTTCTTTAATCGGTGCCTTGGCTGTCTTGATTACGGAAGCGGTGGCCTTGTGACAGAGCAGTTCTAGGCGCTTCAGTCTGAAACCGCGTGAACGCTACGGTCGCTGGTTCGAATCCTGCCTCAACGCATGGATGTGTCTGATGTCCTTAGGTTAGTTAGGTTTAAGTAGTTCTAAGTTCTAGGGGACTGATGACCTCAGACGTTAAGTCCCATAGTGCTCAGAGCCATTTCAATTTGATTACGGAACCACGCACCATAAGAGCAACAACAATTGTCCACTCACAACTACAAAGAATGTTGTTCATACCTAGACTGACACTTGCAACGTATTGAGGAAATTACACAGATTCAGTTACTGGTCAAATAGAACACAGCAACCTGCAGGCTTGGCCAGCATTTGCATTTATGTTCAAGCATGAATTTTGGTCCAGTCCCTGTATGTAATATTTTACGATAGTTTAATACTAAACAATGTATATGAACCAAACTACAAAAGCTTTAACAGCGACATCTGGCTATAGGTGGTAAACCCAGCTATATCGACAAAATTTCGGAGGTTGTTCATGCGCGTATTCAGAATCTTTTGGTGTGAATGAGAGACTTGTGGTCTACAGTGGCTCGTTACAGAGTAATTACATTTCATTTCATTTCTTACCTCACTTTTGTCTGTATCGGTATTTCACTGGAAATTTCAGCAGAACTGTTCAGATATCGACGGTATACACTGTGTATCTTGTTTGGAAACAAATTTATTCCACTCATTCATTATACTTCCCGTCGACAAAAGTAATCTCCGTCGTAGTCATTCTCAGGCTGTACTGTTCAGTATTTTATTTTTACTGACATTGTTCCTTGGAAGTTAGACATGATCTTCTGCCATGGTTACGGTGTTCAACATTTTGCACAATACCTGTTAAAGTGGAACGCACCTGCTATGTCGTTCCGGTCATTACTTATCGGAAGTTGCTACATGCGACGAATTTTTCAAATATACACGCATGACGCATGGGTGAACCATGGGAACAGTCCTGTGGACTATCCTTTGGGTCGAGACGTAGCAGCTCGACAGTAATGCCTCGCGGAGATCATGGAGCAGTGGCGAGGCACGGCTTTGCTGGTGAATGTTTCAATGGGCAGGTTTTGCTGCTGGTGCTGGTGATACAGCTTCTGAAGTCAATGGACGCAAATAGAGGTGGAACAACATGCTGCCTTAATTGGGAGATTTTCCCGTGCTGCTGCACGTAGGAAATGCGTTGCATTAACGTATAGCAAGTCATTCTGCTTCCAGTGTTGTAAACTCCGTGATTAGCTAATGGATTTAAGCCTCCCGCCCATGTGGGCGACGTTATCCACTCAATCTTCCATCATATGCGCTGTATAAAGCGTATACAGGGTGTTACAAAAGGGCACTGCCAAACTTTCAGGAAACATTCCTCACACACAAAGAAATAAAATATGTTATGTGGACATGTGTCCGGAAACGCTTACTTTCCATGTCAGAGCTTCTCCAAGATCGGTTTCTACCACTTTCTTCATTATTCTGTACGTAATTCGTGTTAGTCCTCTACAACCGTAACTCATTAAAGTGATAGCTGATATTATTCATACCTGATTTCTTTGTAACTGGAATTATTACATTCTTCTTGAAGTCTGGGGTGTATTTGGCCTGTTTCGTACGTTTTTCACACCACGCGTAATAGTTTTGTTAGGAATGGCTCATCCAAAGATATCAGTAGCTCTCACGGAATGTCGTCTACTCCAGAGGTCTTGTTTCGACTTATATCTTTGTGCTCTTCTCGTTGTACCACACACTATGTGATCAAAAGCATCCGGACACCATCAAAAACATACGTTTCTCATGTTAGATGCATCGTGCTGCCACCTACAGCCACATAATATATATCAGCGACCTCAGTACTCATTAGACATCGTGAGAGAGCAGAATGGGGCGTTCCGCGGAACTCACGGACTTCGAACGTGGTTAGCTGATTGGGTGTCACTTGTGTCATATGGCTGTACACTAGATTGGGGCGTTCCGCGGAACTCACGGACTTCTAACGTGGTTAGCTGATTGGGTGTCACTCGTGTCATATGGCTGTACACTAGATTTCCACACTCCTAAACATCCCTAGGTCCACTGTTTACGATGTGATAGTGAAGTTGAAACGTGAAGGGATACGTACAGAACAAAAGCGTGCAGGCCGACCTCGTCTGTTGACAGACAGACCACCGACAGTTGAAGAGGTTCGTGATGTGAAATAGGCAGACATCTATCCAGACCATCACACAGGAATTTCAGACTGCATCAGGACCCACTGCAAGTACTTCGACAGTTAGGCAGGAGGTCAGAAAACTTGGATTTCATGGTGGAGTGGCTGCTCATAAGCCACACATCACGCCGGTAAATGCCAAACGACGCCTGGATTGGAGTAAGGAGCGTAAACACTGGACTATTGAAGCGTTGAAAAACGTTGTGTGAAGTGACAAATCACGGTACACAATGTGGCGATCCGATGGCAGGGTGTGGGTATGGCGATTGCCCGCTGAACGTCGTCTGCCAGCCTGTGTAGTGCCAACAGTAAATTTTGGAGGCGGTCGTGTTATGGTGTGGTCGTGTTTTTCATGGAGGGGTGTGCACCCCATGTTGTTATGCGAGGCACTATCGCAGTACAGGTCTACATTGATGTTTTAAGCACCTACTTGCTTCCCACTGTTGAAGAGCAATTCGGGGATGACGATTGCATCTTTGAACACGATCGAGCACCCGTTCATAATGCAAGGCCTGTGGCGGAGCGGTTACGCGACAATAACGTCCTTGTAATGCACCGGCCTGCGCAGAGTCCTGACTTTATTCCTACAGAACATCATATGGATGTTTTGGAACGCCGACTTCATGCCAGGCATCACGGACGGACATCGATACCTCTCCTCAGTGCAGCGCCCCGTGCCGAATGTTCTGCCATTCCCCAAGAAACCTTCCAGCACCTGACTGAACGTATGCCTGCGAGACTGGAAGTTGTCATCAAGGCTAAGGGTGGGCCAACACCATATTGAATTCCAGCATTACCCGTGGAGGTTGCTGCGAACTCGTAAGCCACTTTCAGCCAGGTCTTCGGATACTTTCGATCACATAGTGTATTTCCTATCTCGTCTTTATCTATGTCATATTCTCTTCCTATAATATTTCTGTCAGTTTCATTTCACCTGTACAGAACCGCTACATAATCCTTCCACCTTCCTAGGCAGAAAGATCCGTTATTATACTGCTACATGATTGTAGTACAATCGCTGGAAGCAGTTGTATCCATTAAATATCTAGAAGTACGCTTGCAGACCTTGAAGATTAAATTTAACTAATGGCAGGTAATATAGAGTCCAGGAAGAGAATAATTTGAAGAATTCTCAGGTTTAGTTCATCCGCGATACTCTGAAATGAGACAATACTCTTCAGTCTGGAATCATTACCTGCTAGGATTAATAAAGAAAATAGAGAAAATCCAATGAAGAGCAGTGTGATTCGTCAAAAGGCTCGCTTAGTACACACGATAGGGTCACGTAGATGCTCATCCAAATCCAGTGGCAGACGCTCCAAGAAAAGCGTTCAGCATAACAATTTGATTCATTGTTAAAATTAGCTATGTTCCCTGCGTTACACGGCTATATATTTTAATCCTGTATGTCAATTACCTTCTTTCGCCTCTGTCCATCTCATCATGTCCCCTCTCTGTCCATCTCCTACCCAATCTCTCTGTCCATCATATCCTACCCCTCTCCCCTATCGCGCAGAGAAGACATTGACTGTGTCTGGTCACTAGTATATTTTACATACGTCCAGATTCTTTTTGGATTTTTTGCCAGGTTTCGAGACAGAGTATCACTGTGAAAACTATTACAAGCATCTCCCATTGAAGTCGGCGCTAAATTTCGAGCTTCTGTAAGAAATCGCCGATCTTGGGGATTTTGCATATGTTTAAATTTGGCATGTTTCTTTCGTTGTTTCTGCAACAGTGTTCTGACCCGTGCTGTGTACCAAGGAGGATCAGCTCCGTCGTTTGATAATTTATTTGGTATGAATCACACAATTGCTGCCGATACTATTTCTTTAAATTGAAACCACATCTGGTCTACACTTATATTATTAATTTGGAAGGAGTAGCGATTGTCTTTCAGGAAGGCGTCAAGTGAATTTTTATCTGCTTTTTTGAATAGGTATATTTTCGTGTATTTTTGGAGGATTTGGGTGTTACAATAGTCAATCTCGCTACGAAAACCCCGCGCTCAATAACCGGTGTATCCACTTTGATGCTCATTATTAACTCAGGATTATTTGTTGATAAGTGGTCAAGTGTGTTTTTACAACCGTTTACTATTCGCGTGGGCTTATGAACTAACTGCTCCAAATAATTTTCAGAGAACGCGTTCCTTCGGAATTAAACATATTTTCGCCAACATATTGGGGGTAAATTTAAGTGCAGGAAGATCTGCAGCGGATAGGCACTTGGTGCAGGGAGTGGCAACTGTCCCTTAACATAGACAAATGTAATGTATTGTGAATACATAGAAAGAAGGATCCTTTATTGTATGATTATATGATAACGGAACAAACACTGGTAGCAGTTACTTCTGTAAAATATCTGGGAGTATGCGTGCGGAACGATTTGAAGTGGAATGATAATATAAAATTAATTGTTGGTAAGGCGGGTACCAGGTTGAGATTCATTGGGAGAGTGCTTAGAAAATGTAGTCCATCAACAAAGGAGGTGGCTTACAAAACACTCGTTCGACCTATACTTGAGTATTGCTCATGGGTGTGGGATCCGTACCAGATCGGGTTGACGGAGGAGATAGAGAAGATCCAAATAAGAGCGGCGCGTTTCGTCACAGGGTTATTTGGTAACCGTGATAGCGTTACAGAGATGTTTAGCAAACTCAAGTGGCAGACTCTGCAAGAGAGGCGCTCTGCATCGCGGTGTAGCTTGCTCGCCAGGTTTCGAGAGGGTGCGTTTCTGGATGAGGTATCGAATATATTGCTTCCCCCTACTTATACCTCCCGAGGAGATCACGAATGCCGGCCGCGGTGGTCTCGCGGTTCTAGGCGCGCAGTCCGGAGCCGCGCGACTGCTACGGTTGCAGGTTCGAATCCTGCCTCGGGCATGGATGTGTGTGATGTCCTTAGGTTAGTTAGGTTTAAGTAGTTCTAAGTTCTAGGGGACTGATGACCGCAGATGTTAAGTCCCATAGTGCTCAGAGCCATTTGAACCATTTGAAATCACGAATGTAAAATTAGAGAGATTAGAGCGCGCACGGAGGCTTTCAGACAGTCGTTCTTCCCGCGAACCATACGCGACTGGAACAGGAAAGGGAGGTAATGACAGTGGCACGTAAAGTGCCCTCCGCCGCACACCGTTGGGTGGCTTGCGGAGTATAAATGTAGATGTAGATGTCACCACCAACTATAATCGTATGAGTCGGGCACTTGTTTGAAATCAAACTCAAGTTTTTTTTAACGTTTCAGCAATTGTATCAACTGATTTGGGAGGTCGGTAAAAGGATCCAATTATTATTTTATTTCGATTGCCAACAATGACCTCTGTCCATACTAACTCACAGGAACTATCTACTTCAATTTCGCGACATTATAAACTACTACCGTTTCGAAACACCGTTAGGTTCGTCCGAAAAATTTCGGCTGAGCTTATATCCGGCTTTAGCCAGCTTTCAGTGCCTGTAACGATTTGAGTATCAGTGCTTTCTATTAGCGCTTGGAGCTCTGGTACTTTCCCAACACAGCTACGGCAATTTACAACTGTTGTACCGATGGTTCCTGTATCTACGTTTTTCCTGTGTTCGGCCTGCACCCTTTGTGACTATAGCCCTTCTTGTGTCTCCCCGAGACCCTCTAACCCAAAAAACCGTCCAGCCCACGCCACACAGCCCCTGCTACCCGTGTAGCCGCCTGCGTATAGTGGACAGCTGATCTATTCAGCGGAACCCGAAACCCAACCACCCTTCGGAGCAAATCGAGGATTCTGCAGCCTACACGGTTGCAGAACCGTGTGAGCCTCTGATTCAGGCCCTCCACTCGGATCTGTACTAGAGGTCCGCAATCGGTCCTGTCGACTACGTTGCAAATGGTCAGCTCTGCTTTCATCTTGCAAACAACACTGGAAGCCTTTAGCTCTTCTGTTAGCCGCTCGAAACCAGAGATAATCTCTTCCGATACAAAGTGACACACTTCATTGGTACCGACGCAAGCAACCACCTGCAGTTGGCTGCACCCTGTGCTCTTCATGACATCCGGGAGGACCATTTCCACATCTGGAATGACTCCACCCGGTATGCACACGGAGTGCACATTGGTTTTCTTACCCTTTTTGTCAGTCAAGTCCCTAAGGGGCCCCATAGCGCACCTAACGTTGGAGCTCCCAAATACCAATAATCCCACCCTCTGTGACTGCCCGGATATTGCAGGCTGATTGGTTTCCTCTGAAACAGGACAGGTGACAGTATCTGGCTCAGCGACAGTGTCAACCACAGACAGCATCTGGAACTTGTTTGTCAGACAAACCGGGGAGGCCTTACGTGCGGCCGCCTGGGAAGTCTTTCGCTGCCTGTTTTGCTCCGTGGCGACCTCCCACTCGACCACAGGTGAGGGGTTAGCCTCAGTGGGAGCAGTAACTGGGTTGGCCACCGGTAAGGACCGATCGGAGGACTCTGACGTGCTGGACGTCCGTTGGATCCCCACGGCCGGCCCACAACAGTGGTGCCCATCCACTGCAGCCTCAAGCTGTGTAACCGAAGCCATCACAGCCTGAAGCTGAGAGCGAAGTGTCACCAACTCGGCTCGCATCCGCACACAGCAATCGCAGTCCATGTCCATACTAAAGATCGTGGAAAACTAAACTATGCAGATAAACTGACCATCGGTACGTGCTCCGCAACTCTACTGTAGACACAACAAAAACGCAGGATCTATGTCTAATAAATTAGATTAATACACAGATTCAAAACCTAAGTTCCGAAGAACTCAGGAACAAAAAAAATGGCTCTGAGCACTATGGGACTTAACATCTATGGTCATGAGTCCCCTAGAACTTAGAACTACTTAAACCTAACTAACCTAAGGACATCAGACAACACCCAGCCATCACAAGGCAGAGAAAATCCCTGACCCCGCCGGGAATCGAACCCGGGTATCCGGGCGTGGGAAGCGAACTCAGGAACATTCATCCGCATATGTCGATACTGACTGCAAAATATTTTGGGAATAGCTTTAGTAGCAAAGAAGTAAAATATCTAACCATCATGTAAAATGCGGTAGTCTCGCGCATCTCAGTGATTATAACGTGGTATTTCCTGAACTATGATAGATACTTGGTTCGTGTCCCTAAAGCTGTTGTCTGCCAGTGAGGGATATTAACTAGAATTCTGGTTGGAACTGGTCCAGTGGTTCTGCATGTTTTTAGACGATAGAAACTTAAATGTTGCTACCTCCTAAGTACGATCTCTAGAAAGGGCCTGGAGCTAATATCAGAGAGAATCTAGCTCAAACAGAGCGTTACCAGTGGTCGTTATACAGAGGACAATCTGGAACTGGAGAAGGAAAGGGCGTAAGTGACAGTGATACACATGTTACACCTTACCACACACCATGAGGTGGTTTGCGTAGCTGTAGATATACGTATATTTAATGGAGTTCTGCCTCCATGTTATGCCACACTAGTAAGAACATGAGGTTCACGCGTGCCCACCTTAATCTCGTGCATTCTGGACGCGTAGATGAAGGGGTTGACGAGCGTCTTGAGGATGACGGCGAGGTTGACTGTCGTGAAGAGGAAGAACATGCGGAAGTGCTGCGGCTCGGAGCGCGGCAGCGGCGCGGGGCAGTCGTCGCAGACGAGCACGAACACCAGCACGGCCGGGATGAGGCCCAGCAGGTAGGAGACGAGGATTCGCAGCGTCGTCTGCACCGTCTTGACGGAGCGCGCCATGGCGCTCTGCCGGCGCAGGTGCAGCTGGTCGGCGTCGGGCGCCTGCTGCGCCGAGCCGCCGCTGCTGGTGGCGCCGGGCACGCTGGTCCTGGGCGCGTAGCGCAGCCGGCCCGCCTGGTGGCGGCGCACCACCACGAAGATGCGCGCGTAGATGAACGCCATCACCACCAGCGGCACGAAGAACAGCGACGAGAACGTCAGCCGGAACTTCGAGAAGTACAGGAACCTGTAACGAGGGGAGCGCGTACACTTTTTTTTTTTTTTTTAAACGCTTAGCAATATTGTTAGCACTTGCAGTGAAGGGTATATAAATACTATCGGGGGGACGCAGAAAAAAAGTGCAGTCGTTGTCGTAATGCGGAAATGGAGAGATCTATCTAACATCTAAAAGTGCGTGATTATTACCTTTCATACCGAGGGTAAAAGGATTTCCGAAACCGCAAAATCTAACATATTCGCGTACCGCCCTGGTTGGAAAAGTGGAGCTATCCAAAACTGACACCGAGCCAACTCTGATGCACCACGGGTCATAGATGACAGAGCTGAACGATGGCTGTGGAGATGTGTACAGGCGAACAGACGTGGAACTGTGGGGCAACTGACCATCCACATGAACCAAGGGGCTGCCATCAGTGTCTGCTCAACGAATGTACAGCGAACATTGCTGTGTATGGACCTTCGCAGCAGAGTACTGTTTTTTTTATTTGTGCGTTTGTTATTTTGGCCAATCATCAGCTCGGGTGCGAAATATGTCACTAACTAATCGGTTTTCAAGGGACATACTGAACTGCTGATGTGTGGTAGCTCTTATTTCCGTATTGTAGTATATCGAGACCAGGTTTGTCGTGTGTATGGCTTGGATGAGCTCTTACATGCCAAGTGTTATCAGGCAAGGTGGCATAAAAGAGTTTTAAAAAAGCAGGTATGCCTGATGTGACCTTACACGATTCCATCCAAATCGAGCTATTCTAGTAAGAGCTACTCTTCTGAAACGAACTGCACTTACTAGCCAAAAGCTTACTTCGGCCATCGGTACATCCTTCAGTGCCTTCTGGAAGCAGTTAATAGTTCAGGCTCTTGAAGTTTAGCACTGCGAGCACACGACACCGACGTTGACACTGATTAGGCTATTCAGTTCGCGATGTTACAGGCAACAGTCTGGTGGTGATAAACAAGAAAGATTATCCGGCCAGAGGCCACTGTCACCTGGTATTGTGTCGAGGCGTGGTGAGGTAATTTATAGTGTAGTTAGTTCTTCCCCCTTCGTAACGTGTGTATATGATCTAGGTTCCAAGTGTGTAATTCCAATGATACCCACTCGTGTTTCAACTAAACATCCCAATCGATGCTCAAATTGTAAGCCAGCTCGTTTGTACAGAATAAGTCTCAACTATATTAAGTTTATAGTTTGGTTAATTAATATGGCGCTGAATGACTGTGATGTTATCTCCCTGACTAACATGTCATTAGATTTAAAATAAAACTTGCATATTAACACAAATTATTTAAGCCCCAAAAATAACCAAATCATGGTGCCATGAGGGAGCCACACTAAACGGTGTACGGGCTGCACAAGTAATGTTAAGAACTTGATTTAAAAATCTTTTAATATTCATTCACTACTAAAATCACAAGCAACTTCAATTACAAAACAATTTCAATCGCCACAGAAATGCTTCATACTGTGTATACAACACCGTAATTATTTTATAAACGCTATCTTAAAAGCCTCGATTTGGTATAAGGAAGGATTCTTCTCATCTACATGCACAAGAACGTTCATCTCACAGTACACACACAGAAAAAAGGCAGTACAAGAAGAAATTTATATACAAGGTTAAAACACGATGGGCCACAGAAGGGTTAGCTTTACTAATCAACCACGTGGTCAGTGCCTCGCGTCGAAATTCTCTATCTCTGAGGTAAAAACAAAACCGTAAACATACAAAACGAAGGCAAATCTGCATACAATTCGAAATTTAAACTGAAAAATACGCTTGAATAACGTTGAGCTGAATGCTCTTCACGTGGCAGAAAATCACGTGGTCAACTTTAGCTAACCAACACAAAGAGACACCAAATTCACGAAATGAAATTAAGATTGAAACGTGGAAAAAGAATGCTAATACTACAGACGGGTATCACATTCTCAACACATTCAAATGTAGAAGACCTACACTAACAAATAAGGCAATGGTTGGACAAAGCACTCTCTCAAAGCCAGCAGCGGTGGGACATCAATCGACTTAAATACCTGAAATGTTAATAAGCTTTATCGCACTCCCTAACTGAAATCCTCTGGTGTCATTTGCCATGGTTCTACTTCTGAGCAAAGCATTAGCGCCTCATCCTCAACGAAATCCTTACACATTCAAACTACCTGAACTTACGTAATAAGAAATGATCGAGTAGACAACCCCATAATTGGAAATTTGTGGTAAGGACTATGGGACCAAACTGTTAAGAACATCGGTCCCTAGGCTTACGCACTGCTTAATCTAACTTAAACTAACTTACGCTAAGGACAACACACACACCATGCTCAAGGGAGGACTCGAAGCTCCGACGAGGGGAGCCGTGCGAACCGTAACAGGACGTCCTAGACCGCACGGCTGCACCGTGCGACAACCCCACATTCCGACGACCGACCGATCAGTGACGTTCCGCGCCTGCTGGTGTGGCCGAACGGTTCTAGGCGCTTCAGCCTGGAAACGCGTGACCGCTACTGTCGCAGGTTCGAATCCTGCCTCGGGCATGGATGTGTGTGATGTCCTTAGGTTAGTTAGGCGTAAGTAGTTCTAAGTTCTAGGGGACTGATGACCACAGATGTTAAGTCCCATAGTGCTCAGAGCCATTTGAACCATTTTTTTGATGTTCCACGCTATTTGACGGAGGTCTACTGGTAGAAGCGGAAATAGGCAGAGAAAGTACGTTCTGGCTGTCTGCACCTACTTGCACTACTAACGTCTATTTGATCCAACAGAAGCTACTCAGTCTCTACACAGAAGTTTACTGAACTGCCACTACTACTCAAAGAATCCCTGCCCAAGAACCATAGTACACGGAATCATCAACACTCATTCCCAAAAACTTTGTAGCAGACGAGAAAAGGACGGGAAAATGGAAATACAGAGACACGACATGAAAACGTAATAAACAAGTGGGGATAAGAAACAGAGAACTTTATATACAGTTAGTATTCCTATAAGTAAATGAAATATAAAGAATAAATTGTAAAATGACAGTATTTGCCTGTTAAGGTGCCACTGTGCCCGTCTAACGATACTGGTCCCGAGTATCGAAAGCACAGATGCTACAACCAACAAAGATGAAAATACCTATATAAAGGCTGAAGGTAGCTCAATGCAGAGCAATGGAACGGCTTGTATTGAGACGTTTCATATTCGACGTAGATCTCCAGCACATAGGGGCCGCCACTACACGACGTTGTGAATGAGCTCCCTTCACCATATGTCGTTTAAATCCTCTCCCAGCTGCTACAACAGGCATGAACGACTTTCCTGCCCATCCGGTGAAGCAGAACTTTCCGCCGGCCGATGTGGCCGAGCGGTTCTAGGCGCTTCAGTCTGGAACCGCGTGACCGCTACCGTCGCAGGTTCGAATCCTGCCTCGGGCATGGATGTGTGTAATGTCCTTATGTTGGTTAGGCTTAAGTAGTTCTAAGTTCTAGGGGACTGATGACCACAGATGTTAAGTCCCATAGTGCTCAGAGCCATTTGAACCAGAACGTTCCCTGTAACGAGCCCGCACCGCTACTCTGGCTGGACAACAGCACGATGGGGAGATGGGCCATTGTCTTAATGCCAACACCAGTAGCCAACACAAACTGACGAGGCGTTCAACTGGAATTTATATAGGGTAGGATGACGAGTAATAACTATAGAGGTTCTTGCCACAGGTCCAGTGTGGTGAAATGGCTAACGTTTATGCCTAGTAAGAAGGCGACCCTAGTTGGAATACCAGTGTTGGCACAAACCTTAATTCATTTCTTCAGCCTGCATCATTATCATACATTAGTTATCGGAAACCGAGATTGAGGGTTCCAGGATCGCACAGAGGCCACCACTGTATACAGGATGTTAAAAAATTTTTAGTGCTAGCTTCACGTTAGCAGTGAATGACGTGGAGTGGTACACATGGAGAGAATTGCGAGGAATATACACTGCCGCCCCCCCCCCCCCCCGCCCCTCGTGAACCATGAACCTTGTCGTTGGTGGGGAGGCTTGCGTGTCTCAGCGATACAGATAGCCGTACCGTAGGTGCAACCACATCGGAGGGGTATCTGTTGAGAGGCCAGACAAACGTGTGGTTCCTAAAGAGGGGCAGCAGCCTTTTCAGTAGTTGCAGGGGCAACAGTCTGGATGATTGACTGATCTGGCATTGTAACACTAAACAAAACACCCTTGCTGTGCTGGTACTGCGAACGGTTGAAAGCAAGGGGAAACTACAGCCGTAATTTTTCCCGAGAGCAACCAGCTTTACTGTATGGTTAATGATGATGGCGTCCTCTTGGGTAAAATATTCCGGAGGTAAAATAGTCCCCCATTCGGATCTCCGGGCGGGGACTACTCAAGAGGACGTCGTTATCAGGAGAAAGAAAACTGGCGTTCTACGGATCGGAGCGTGGAATGTCAGATCCCTTAATCGGGCAGGTAGGTTAGACAATTTAAAAAGGGAAATGGATAGATTAAAGTTAGATATAGTGGGAAGTAGTGAAGTTCGGTGGCAGGAGGAACAAGACCTTTTGTCAGGCGAATACAGGGTTATAAATACAAAGTCAAATAGGGGTAATGCAGGAGTAGGTCTAATAATGAATAAAAAATTAGGAATGCGGGTAAGCTACTACAAACAGCATAGTGATCGCATTATTGTGGCCAAGATAGACACGAAGCCCACGCCTACTATAGTAGTACAAGTTTATATGCCAACTAGCTCTGCAGATGACGAAGAAATTGAAGAAATGTATGACGAAATAAAAGAAATTATTCAGATAGTGAAGGGAGATGAAAATTTAATATAGTTCAAATGGCTCTGAGCACTATCGGACTTAACATCTGTGGTCATCAGTCCCCTAGAACTTAGAACTACTTAAACCTAACTAACCTAAGGACATCACACATATCCATGCCCGAGGCAGGATTCGAACCTGCGACCGTAGCAGTCCCGCGGTTCCGGACTGAGCGCCTAGAACCGCTAGACCACCGCGGCCGGCGAAAATTTAATAGTCATGGGTGACTGGAATTCGGTAGTAGGAAAAGGGAGAGAAGGAAACGTAGTAGGTGAATATGGATTGGGGGTAAGAAATGAAAGAGGAAGCCGCCTGGTAGAATTTTGCACAGAGCACAACTTAATCATAGGTAACACGTGGTTCAAGAATCATAAATGAAGGTTGTATACATGGAAGAAGCCTGGAGATACTGACAGATTTCAGATTTAGGAACCAGGTTTTACATTGTAAGACATTTTCAGTGGCAGATGTGGACTCTGACCACAATCCATTGGTTAGATTAAAACTGAAGAAACTGCAAAAAGGTGGGAATTTAAGGAGATGGGATCTGGATAAACTGACTAAACCAGAGGTTGTACAGAGTTTCAGGGAGAGCATAAGGGAACAAATGGCAGGAATGGGGGAAAGAAATACAGTAGAAGAAGAATGGGTAGCTTTGAGGGATGAAGAAGTGAAGGCAGCAGAGGATCAAGTAGGTAAAAAGACGAGGGATAGTAGCAATCCTTGGGTAACAGAAGAAATATTGAATTTAATTGATGAGAGTAGAAAATATAAAAATGCTGTAAATGAAGCAGGCAAAAAGGAATACAAACGTTTCAAAAATGAGATCGACAGGAAGTGCAAAATGGAAAAGCAGGGGTGGCTAGAGGATAAATGTAAGGATGTAGAGGCTTATCTCACTAGGGGTAAGATAGATACTGCCTACAGGAAAATTAAAGAGACCTTTTGAGAAAACAGAACCATTTGTATGAATATTAAGACCTCAGATGGAAACCCAGTTCTAAGCAAAGAAGGGAATGTAGAAAGGTGGAGGGAGTATATAGAGAGTCTATAAAAGGGCGATGTACTTGAGGACAATATTATGGAAATGGAAGAGGATGTAGATGAAGACGGGTTTGATAGAGCACTGAAAGACCTGATTCGAAACAAGGCCCCGGGAGTAAACAACATTCCATTAGAACTACTGACGGCCTCGGGAGAGCCAGCCCTGACAAAACTCTACCATCTGGTGAGCAAGATGTATGAGACAGGCGAAATACCCTCAGACTTCAAGAAGAGTATAATAATTCCAATCCCAAAGAAAGCAGGTGTTGACAGATGTGAAAATTACCGAACGATCAGTTTAATAAGTCACAGCTGCAAAATACTAACGCGAATTCTTTACAGACGAATGGAAAAACTAGTAGAAGCCGACCTAGGGGAAGATCAGTTTCGATTCCGTACAAATATTGGAACACGTGAGGCAATACTCACCCTACGACTTGTCTTAGAAACTAGACTTAGGAAAGGCAAACCTACGTTTCTAGCATTTGTAGACTTAGAGAAAGCTTTTGGCAATGTTGACTGGAATACTCTCTTTCAAATTCTGAAGGTGGCAGGGGTAAAATATAGGGAGCGAAAGGCTATTTAGAATTTGTATAGAAACCAAATGGCAGTTATAAGAGTTGAGGGGCATGAAAGGGAAGCAGTGGTTGGGAAGGGAGTGAGTCAGTGTTGTAGCCTGTCCCCGATGTTATTCAATCTGTATATTGAGCAAGCAGTGAAGGAAACAAAAGAAAAATTCGGAATAGGTATTAAAATCCATGGAGAAGAAATAAAAACTTTGAGGTTCGCCGATGACATTGTAATTCTGTCAGAGACAGAAAAGGACTTGGGTGAGCAGTTGAACGGAATGGATAGTGTCTTGAAAGGAGGATATAAAATGAACATGAACAAAAGCAAAACGAGGATAATGGAATGTAATCGAATTAAGTCGGGTGATGCTGAGGGAATTCGATTAGGAAATGAGACACTTAAAGTAGTAAAGGAGTTTTGCTATTTGGGGAGCAAAATAACTGATGATGGTCGAAGTAGAGAAGATATAAAATGTAGACTGGCAATGGCAAGGAAAGCGTTTCTGAAGAAGAGAAATTTGTTAACATCGAGTACAGATTTAAGTGCCAGGAAGTCGTTTCTGAAAGTATTTGTATGGAGTGTAGCCATGTATGGAAGTGAGACATGTACGATAAATAGTTTGGATAAGAAGACAATAGAAACTTTCGAAATTTGGTGCTACAGAATAATGCTGAAGGTTAGATGGGTAGATCACATAACTAATGAGGAGATATTGAATAGAATCGGGGAGATGAGAAATTTGTGGCACAATTTGGCTAGAAGAAGGGATCGGTTGGTAGGACATGTTCTGAGGCATCAAGGGATCACCAATTTAATATTGGAGGGCAGCGTGGAGCGTAAAAATCGTAGAGGGTGACCAAGAGATGAATACACCAAGCAGATTCAGAAGGATGTAGGTTGCAGTAGGTACTGGGAGATGAAGAAGCTTGCACAGGATAGAGTAGCATGGAGAGCTGCATCAAACCCGTCTCAGAACTGAAGACCACAACAACAACAACAACAACATACACTGTTTAATGTGAAGCTAAAAGCAATGTTAAAACAGCTTAGTGAATTTATATCAAACATTTCCTGCACAAAGCTATCTGCATTCTTGTTATTAAGCTCGGAAAAGAGGTTCGAGGCAAGTAGAACAGCGAAACACGATGAGTCTGGTGTTCACCATAGTTTAGTGTGGAGTGTATTGCGTGAACAGCTAGTTCATCTTTTTCGTCCTGCCAGTGCACAGATCTTGGACAAGATGGTTATCCACCTCGGCTTCAGTTAGGAAGTTGCATTCTGCAACAGGCTAACTAAGACTCTCCATTTCCTGACGTTGCTTTGTTTACGGATGTTAATTATGTTACCTCATCAGAGGCAATGTGTAGTAAACATTTGGGGTTGTATCATAGGAGACTACTTGCTTCGGCGCGTCATGTTGCCTCCACGACTCAGGTAGCCGATTTACAGACAGTTCTATCAAGAGCACCTTCCAACATTATTGCAGAACGTAGCCTTACGTACTTGCAGAATGATGGTCCTCTGGCATACCTTTCAGAACCAGTAGGCTACCAGTACCTTTAACCTTGTGAGGATTAACACCGGAGAACCGGAAACCTGGCCTGCAAAGTCTCTGGATTCCACACCATTAGACGTCTACCTCTAATGTTATATGAAAACCGAAATGTGTCTTACAACTGTAGACTCAGTGGAGGAATTAATTGCAAGAACACACACATACACAACACATCAAAATTTTACTTCGAACGCGGGTTGCCCTGCTGCTTCATTACCGACTATGCACTGAGTTAATGGTGCTCATTTTGAACATTTGTTATACGACGGATGTCGAATAAGAAATTCAGCACATTTCTTTTTCTTCACCAGCTTCGGTTGAAAAAATGCGGGATTTGCTGTGGGACATCGTGGAATATTCCCACTCCAGCCCCTATGATTTCTTGAAGTTCCAATACGTGGCTGCGCTATACATAACCTTCGAAATGGTGGCTGCAATTGAGGTGCGCCGGCAGGAGTGGCCGAGCGGTTCTAGGCGCTACAGTCTGGAACCGCCCGACCGCTACGGTCCCAGGTTAGAGTTCTGCCTCGGGCATCGATGTGTGTGATGTCCTCAGGTTAGTTAGGTTTAGGTAGTTCTAAGTTCTAGGGTACAGATGACCTCAGAAGTTAAGTCCCATAGTGCTCAGAGCCATTTGAACCAATTGAGGTGCATATCAACGAGAGAGCAATCGTAGAGTTTCTTTTGGCGGAAAGCCAGAGCATTGCAGATATTCATAGGCACTTGTAGAGTGTCTGCGGAGACCTGACGATAAACCAAAGCACGGTGAGTTGTTGGCCAAGGAGTCTGTCGTCACTGAAGCAAGGTGGCGCAAACCTGTCCGACCTCATGCGGGCGGCCGCACACAGCTGTGCATCCTCCAGTGTTGGAAGACGATAAAATTCAAAATCGCATCCTCAGTCCATGATGTCATGGAGATAGTCTTCTGGGACTCGGTAGGGGCTATTCTGTTTGATGTCCTCCCTCATGGTGCTAGGATTAACTCTTAAATGTATTGTGCTATCCACAGAAAATTGAACAAAAGACTTCAGTTGTTCGTTGCCACAATAATGCAAACAAACTTCTCCTTCTCCGTGACAATGCAAGGCGTCACGAAAGTCTGTACACCCGAGAGGAGCTCACAAAACTTCAATGGACTGTTCTTCCGAATCTACCCTACAGCCCGGATCTTGCAACTTCCGACACCCACCTCTTTGGCCGAATGAAGGATGCACTCCGTGGGAAGCAGTACATTGATGATTGGGAGGATATTGACGCATCTCGACGTTGGCTCCGACGTCGACCAATAGAATGGTACCATACGGGCATATACGTCCTCCCAGTGTATTGGCGTAAAGTCGTCCCATTTAACGCAGATTGTGTCGAAAAATATGGTTTTGCAGCCAAAAGAATGGGTGTATTGGAATCCTGAATAAATCCAACCTGCTTTCTGGAATAAATGAGCTGACTTTCTTATTGAACATCGCTCGCAATACTGATCAGAACGGAAAAGGACATTGTGTTATTCTTAACCACATCCAATGGCCTCTTGGACACTCTGCACTTACCCAGTCTGCATTTCTGACGTTTGGTCGAGAATGAAATGTATTTATTGACTTCGTCATCAGGTCTGGCAGACTGAGCATTGAGTTGTAGAACTTCCTGTATAAACTACGAGTATTTCACTTACTGGCGCATTGGACCCCCACAGCTCCAGTAACCGCAGCAGCAAGTGGTCATCCACAGCTAACAAATAATCTCACTCCAAAAAAAGTTACAAGCATGGTACAATAAAGTCTCTTCGCTATGAACAGCTCTTTAAATCAACTTGTCGTTAGTATCTTCCGGCACCTATTCTGAGTGAGGCTGACCACGTGTACTGCTGCAGTTGTCCTGTCGTGTTCTCATCTCCTCGCTCTACGCATTCTATCAGTCTTGTAGTCGGAATGTAATTGGACTCACTGGAGAAAATCCAAGAGCCACTTAATACCCTGCCTCTTCGATCCCAGCTCCACTCCGCTTACGTTTGGACATAAGCACAGACTAATCGGATAGAGATTTACAGAGTGCTACGAAAGGGGTCACTTCCATTTTGGAAGCTAAAATACTGAAAACAAAGATGATAATGCAAATACTTTTTATTTCTGGATAATGTACCGAATGTCAGTACACATAAACATGTTTCGAGGACAACAGCACACTAATGGAATTCTTTAATATTGATACACTATTTAACCTCAGCGGTTATTCATTATCTCGAGAGTCATTTTACATGTGATGGCAATAGCTTCAGATCATATTGCCATCTTCAGAGGTTCCAAAGTTAGTGGACTTAGTTTGTATATCTTTGCTCTAATACAGCCACACAGAAACACTCAAAAAGGATGAAATTTTGCGAGTGCAGGACTACTCGGTAACGCCAAGCAAGGAGATAAAACGTCCGGGATAAATTTGCCGCAGTAGTGACAGAGAACGACGTGCTGTTAAGTTCTGTTACATATTGAGTGGGCAACGTTTCATTCAGAACTTTGCCATATTCAGACTGGAAATAGTTCTGTGACATTGGTCAATAGCACTCAATCTTCACCATGGAAGGAACACATATTTATTCACGAAAGTATGGACAAAAAATACCGAATTTGAAACGTCACAACACGGTGTCATTTTATGCGAATATGTTTCTCTATTCAGTTAAACTCGTGAGGATTACTCTTAGACAGTGATGGAAGTTCTGCATGCTTCGTGTGTCAAAGAAGTGGAAATGTACCCCCTCGAACCAAAAGCCTTCCCCTCACTAATCAGGGAACTGTTCTTGCTGCACCCTGTGGTATTCTACCATGCGCGCCTAATAAGTCGGACGCCATGTCTGAGGTGTTTTTGCTGCTCAATAAAGTGACCTGTAATGGAAACAGTGTCCGAATGATCTGACTGTTGTCAAAAATTTCCGTATTAATCTCCCATTCGGATCTCTAGGAGTGGACCATGAGAAAAGGACTGAATAACCAACTAAGCTATAACGTTCTACAAGTCGGAGCGTGGAATGTTCGATGTTTAAATGTGGTAGGGAAGGTAGAAAATCTTCAAAGAAGGACTCAGTCTGGATATAACGAGGTCAGTGACGGGAAGATTTCTGGTCAGAAGAGTATAGGGTAATATCAATAGCAGCAGAAAATGGTGTAACGGGAGTACGATTCGTTATGAATAGGGAGGTGGGAGACAGAGTGAGTTGCTGTGAACAGTTCAATGTCTTGGTTGTTCTCATCAAAGTCGATAATAAAACAACACCGATAACAATCGTTTAGGTCCGTGTCGACGTCGTATACAAAAGATGAAGAGAGAATGAAAGTATATGAGGATGATGAAAGGGAAATTTAATATGTAAAGGGAGGTAAAAATCTCATAGTCATGGGAGACTGGAATGCGGTTGTACGGGAAGGAGTAGAATAAAAGGTTGGAAAGAAAAACATACACAGAAGATAACTGCGAAAAAACAACGGGCAACACGAGGAAGACTTCACCTGATCGATGAAAGATAGAAGTACAAAAATGTTCAGGAAAATTCAGGAATATAGAAATACCAGGCACAGAGGAATGAAATAAATAGGAAGTGCAGGGAAGCTAAGGCGAAATAGGTCTTGAAAAATGTGAAGATGTCGAAGATGTAATGATTTTCACAAGCACTGACACAGCATGTACTAAAGTCAAAACAACTTTCGGTGAAATTTCAAGCAAGGTTAGTAATATTAGGAGTGCAGTGGGAATTCCACAGTTAAATACAGGGGAGAGAGCGGATGGGTGGAAAGAGTACACTGAAGGCCTGAGGGGGACGACTTGTCTGATGACGTGATTAAAGAAAAATCAGAAGTCGACAGAGACGATAGGGGATTCAGTACTGGAATTTAAAAGAAATTTGGACTAGTTAAGGTACAATAATGCACAAGCGATTGATAATAGTTCACGGGAATTTCTAATATCATTGGGGGAAGTGGCAACGAAACCACAACTCACGTTGATGTATATAATATATGGGACTGGCGATATACCATCAGACTTTCGGAAACACTGCATCAACGTAATTCCAAAGATAGCAAGAGACGAAAAATGCAAGAATTATGGCACAATCAGCGTAACAGCTCACGCATCCAAGTGGCCGACAAGAATAATATATAGATGAATGGAAAATGAAATTGAGAATGTGTTAGATGACGATTAGTTTCTCTTTAGGAAGGTAAAGGCACTGGAGAAGCAATTCTGACGTTGCGGTTCATAATTGAAGCAAGTCTAAGGAAAAATAAAGATGTGGTCATAGAACTTGTCGGTCTGCAAAAAGCGTTCGACAATGTCAAAAGGTGCAAGGTGTTCAAAGTTCTGAGAAAAGTAGGAGTGTGCTATAGGGAAAAAGTGTAATATACATAATCTACAAGAAACAAAACGGGACAGTAAGAGAGGAAGACCAAGAACGAAGAGCGTGGGTATAGTCTTTCCCCTGCTGTTCAATTTGTACATTGAAGAAGCAATGACAGAAATAAAAGAAAGGTTCATGAGTGGAATTAAAATTCAAGGTGACAGGATATCAGTGATACGATTCGGTGATCATTGGTAGCACGAGTGAAGGTGAAGAAGAATTACATGATCTGCTGAACGGAATGAACAGTCTAATGAGTACATAGTATGGATTGAGAGTAAGTCGAAGAAACACGAAGATAATGAGAAGTAGTGGAAATGAAAACAGTGGGAAAATTTACATCAGGATTGATGGTCAAGAAGTAGATGAAGTTAAGGAATTCTGATACCCAGGCAGTAAAACAACCAATGACAGACGGAGCAAGGAGAACATCAGAAGCAGACTAGCAATGACAAAAAGGGCATTTCTGGCCAAGAGAAGTATATAATATCATATATCGGCCTTAATTTGAGGAAAACATTTCTGAGAATGTACGTCTGGAGTACAGCATTGTATGGTTGTGAAACATGGACTGTGGGAAAACCGCAACAGAAGAGGATCGAAGCATTTGGGATGTGGTGCTAAAGACGGATGTTGAAAATTAGTTAGACTGATAAGCTGAGAAATGAGGAGGTTCTGCGCAGAATCGGAGAGGAAAGGAATATGTGGAAAACACTGATAAGGAGAAGTGACAGGATGGTAGGACATCTGTTAAGACAAGAGGGAATGACTTCCATGGTACTAGAGGGAGATGTAGAGAGCAAAAACTGTAGAGGAAGACAGAGATTGGAATACATCCACCAAATAATTGAGGACTTAGGTTGCAGGTGACGATTCAAGAAGAAAGAAAAGAAAGGGAGAAAGAAAGAAAGAAAAAGTTACAGCCGGACAGACTTGTCCGAAGCGCTCCAAGCAAGTGGCATGGACGTGGGCTCCAAGTCGTGAAGGCCAAATAAATAGCTGTTGTGGAGCTGATAACACTCGCCCTCACCAGTTAAATTATTGAGCTCTTTAGCACAAGGAAACCAGGAAAAGAAAAACCAAGAGGTCAACAAACACCAACGAAATACTTCTAGCAAGCCATCGATGTTAATACACTGCTAACAACAGTAGTGCAAAAAAGAAAAAAACGACCTACTAATGTGTTTGGTGGTGGTTAATGTAGTACTAACCATATTGTTGTTGAAATAAAGTTTTTTTTATAAAAAAAGAAAAAATGTCATCGATGTTACTCTGAAGTCACATAAACAAATACCCTTTAACATCCACTAACCACTGACTTTTTTTTCTGGGACATATCATCCCAGAATTAGATTAAAAATTGTTCCCAACACATGATCTGACTGAAGTTATTGGGAAGATTTCTTTGGTTGTAAAACAAATGCTACAACCCGAAATCCCCTCGCCCATATATGAGATGAGAACCCCACTGCCCCACTACCAGCTCACCTCGTTTTCCGCTGACTATACCATGGTTCATTACTCGAACATCCCACTAATAGAAATTCCGAAACTCAAACACGAAAGAAATACAAGGATCTATAACGAACCGCAAAACAAGGTAGAAAGTAAAATGTATCGATTAAAACTTAAAATCAGGAAAGAAGAACTGTATGAAGGTTACAGGATCTCAAGACTCATTGCAGTGTACCACTTGATGCGATTCGTATCGCGCCGATGGGTCACACGTTACCGAACCTAATGTTCTGTTTTCCTAAAGTGATTCTGCTTCTTGGTTTCACTTATTCTGGCTTATGATGAGTTTGAGTGTCTCCAAGGCATGTAATTAAGATCTGCATTCTCGACATGTGTTAAATGGCTGCCGGCCGTTGTGGACGAGCGGTTCTAGGCGCTTCAGTCTGGAACCGCGCGACCGCTACGGTCGCAGGTTCGAATCCTCCCTCGGGCATGGATGTGTGTGATCTCCCTGGGTTAGTTAGGTTTAAGTAGTTCTAAGTTCTAGGGGACTGATGACCTCAGATGTTAAGACCCATAGTGCTCAGAGCTATTTGAACCTTTTTTTGTTAAATGGCTGGAGCATCTGCTAGTTGCATCGATAGTGGGCCAATTTGCAGCTCCACAGTCTTTAATAGTAACTACGAACTTCGCTTATTACTATCAAATGAACAGTGAATTGTCATTGTAAACACTGTAGTAAAATATGTAATATGATGAGATGGTGCAGCATATCTCATAAGTTCTCCGAAGAAAGATATATTTCAAATTCCCAAGAGCTGCTGATGAAATAATTCTTTATTTCTTAACCGGTTTCGATCTCCAGATCATATTCAGGTATCATTTTAGGACGCAGTACGAACGATACCGTGTACGTTGGTGTAAATAATTTTGTGGGATTTGAACATAGAGCAAAACCGGTCGTAAACAAAGAATTATTTCATCACTAGCTATCACGGTCTGATATTTCCAAATAGGTCAGCCGAATCTAATGTATCTGCGCTGCCGCTCTCCTTCTGAACCAATAATTTTGAATGTGACTGAAAATACAGAAATCTGTAACTCGGTAATCTGTCCAGACAGTACAAGTATTTCAGAACACTTTTACATGCTAATGTTTTTCATAAAGCGGAACTTTCCTAAGGCGGAAAAAGAAAGCAAATTAATTAATAATCCATTGTACGGGGTGTTCCAGAAGTCTCTCCGCAGTGCCGTGTAATTGTTAGCCGCGCGTGCCATATGATTATTCGCCTGCCTGGGTTACTCCCTTCACGTCGACTCTCCCAACATACCACTGTTCCGTTTATCTCAGCCAGCGTCAGTAGTATCGTTGGTGTGTGTCGTTACGTGTTGACGTAAATGTTTAAGTTTAGTCCTTTGTTCTTTTGTTTCGTTTTTGTCATTGGTTAAATGCAAACCATTGAAGACCGAGTGTTTTTAACCGAACAAATGTTCAAAGTTGGCGGTAAATACACAGTCTCAGTTCGTCAAACACTTAATTCATTCTTCCCGGAGACAACACTCCCACATCGCGATACTGTGCGAGATTTGATTAACAAATTTCGAGGTGATAGATTCACCGAGAAGTGATCGTCCTAGTGTTTTGTCTGTGGATAAACTACTCGATACTTCCGATAAAATAGTCATGTGTCCGAACAAGTCAGTAAGAAAAGTCGCCCAGGATATCGATGATAGTGTCGGAACAGGCCACAAAGCAGTAAGAAAAAAATTAGAATTTTTCCCATATAAAGTGACAGCCAGGCAAGAACTAAAAAATACTGATCATGGCAAGAGACTGCATTATTGTCAATGGTTCAAAAATTTCGTTGAACAAAATGGAAGGGATAATCGTAATGGAACGTTTTTTCACTGATGAGGCGTGGTTTCATTTATCCAGGTACATCAACTCACAAACCTCTCGTATGTGGAGTACTGCAAATCCATTGCGTATTCGTGAGTAACCTCTTCATTCTGTGAAAATAGGAGTGGGTCCCATATTTTTCAACGAAACAATAAACGCACAACGATACTGCAGTGATATTCTGTACCCATTCATAGGTGGTCTTGTGTTAAGTGAAATACTGAACGGTTGTTTTGAACAATATGGTGCAACCGCGCATACAGCTTCCGCTGCAATGTTACTACTTGCTGATGTTTTTGGTGATCGCATAATTTCACAGGGCCTCTACGATCGCCTGACCTAACACCACCTGACCTTTTCTTCTGGGGTGCAGCGAAAGCAACTGTCTATAAAAACCGCCCAAAATCCGTCGATGAATTGAAAATTGCAATATCCACTTTCACGGCTTCTCTTACAGAAGAAATGTTACAGCTCTTGTTTGGAAACATGATTCGACGAATTGAATTTTGTATTCAACAACAGGGGGGACACTTTCAACACTTAATGTGAAAATTTGTAAGTAAAAATGAATATTCAATAAATTAATAACTTGTATTTCACTGAGTTTCATTTCGGTATATTCACTGCGGCATACGGCACGACTGGCTAAGAATCATACGGCACGCGTGGCTAACAATCATACCGCACTGCGGAGAGGCTTTTTGAACACCCCGTATAATGTGGAAAAGAGCTTATACATTACTACTGTATTGCAGTATACTTGTTTTAGTTATTCACGACACTACAAGGACGGTACTTATAACACGAAGACTGTACTCATACAGCCCAGACAATACTCTTAAGCAGCACAAAACCAAGAAAAGAGGTTCGGCGCAGCGCGCGCTGTGTGTGGGGACATCAGGCCGCGCAACAACGAACAAGTTACGCGCAGTGTCGGTACTTCAAAGACAACTGGTTGTTCGTGAGCGTTCTGTGTTTTGGGGTTTCTCTTTTTCGATAAAGACCGACGCGCGCACACTGGAAAGTTATTGGGCACCTACAAAAAAATGTGCAAATGTGTGTGAAATCTTATGGGACTTAACTGCTAAGGTCATCAGTCCCTAAGCTTACACACTACTCAACCTAAATTATCCTAAGGACAAACACACACACCCATCCCCGAGGGAGGACTCGAACCTCCGCCGGGACCAGCCGCACAGTCCATGACTGCAGCGTCCTATACCGCTCGACTAATCCCGCACTGCTACGCACCTACGAACACTATTCTGCAATCTGCACTCTGAAACAGGTGGGTGTTGTTCCGTCAAACAATGGTTTTACCCGGCAGTGACAAGCACTCCAAAGAAATGCACTGCTATAGAGTACGCGCAGGGTACCGTGGCCGAAACGCAGTGCCCAGTTTTAATTCAAAGCGCTGGGAGATTTCATTCATTTATTCGAAAGGGGACGCCGACAATTGTTTTCCACACTTCGGCCGGTCAACATTGACAGAGGCGGCCTTTTTGGCCGAGCGGTTCTAGGCACTGCTGCAACGGTCGCAGGTTCGAATCGTGCCTCAGGCATGGATGTTTGTGATGTCCTTAGGTTAGTTAGGTTTAAGTAGTTCTAAGTTCTAGGGGACTAATGACCTCAGATGTTAAGTCCCATAGTGCTCAGAGCCATTTTTTTTAACGTTGACAGAATGGAAGCGCATGCCCTACAGTCCTCCTCAAACGGTTTTACAGAAACTATTCGGTAAAAAAAATTCATTTTAGCTTTACTTATAACTTTATATATCAGGTTCACGATGATGGGCCCATCATTTCGTCAATGGTCATAGTTATTGTGGTATTTACTTGGAAGGAAGACACTGCGCGCGAAGTTCTGAAAATTTTGCGTTTGGCGCACATTACATAATACAATGTTGCTTATGAAATTTAGCTAACACATAGAATTTTGTTTTTAGATTTATCTATCAGTCACCAATCTCGAGAAAAATGATCTGACTTAGCTCGCTCATTTGTAATCCCGCCGCGCCAGCGATAAAGCCAGAGTGAAATATTCAAAGCGTTCCTCAAATTTCATAAACTGTTTCACATACGAAATGAGATTTTGGCAAATGATAGCATGCAAAGAGGAGAGTATTTTGCCGTATCATTATTATGTCAAACTTCATTATCTGCCGAGTTGTTCCACTAACTACAGAGTTTTTCGATGATACAATGTAATTTTAAGGACCATCAATAGCTGGTGAAGAGAGAAATGCTATGGCTTTTGGAACAACAGATATTACACGTTTTTTTGTACCAAGGATGTCCTTTCTCATCGGCTACTGAGCTTACTTTTACTCAGTTCTTCACTTAATGAACTCAATAATACATTCTTTCAGAATTCTCTCGGAGTTGTTTCTGCATTTACCGATGTGAGACTGTGAAAACTTTGCTGTGTTTTGGCAAAATAAATTAATTTAAAAATTGGCAGCTAGAGAAATGTGTATGTTTCGCTCAAAATTCACCACTCATGACGCTTCTCTCAAAGTTGCAAACGGTTAACGAGCCAGACGAAAATAAATCGCTGCATTTTTGGCGGAATTCTTTTTAGATGCTATACAAAGCAGAGGTGATAGCATATCTTTTTGCATGGTCACCATGCCAGTGTGGGCGTGGAGATGTGAGCATAGGCTTTGGTTTAGAACCGCATTTTCCCTCCAGCGCTCGGCATTTCACCCACAACGCCTGCGCGCGCACCCCCACCACCGCAACTCTCCCCATGAGTGCCCTGCTGTCTGTCTGCTCATCTACTGGGTACGGCTTTCTGTGCGGACTATACCTGCACTATTTTCTGCCAGATTCAGTTGACTAATAGAACTTCAAGTGATAACTTGGTGCTGAACAAAAAGGATGAGTCGCTAACAATTAACGAAAAGGTTAAGGTGATCGAGGCGATGAGAAAGACAAACTTTGTAAGCGAAATAATGTTGCGCTTGGAATACGGTAAAAAACACAAATTTATGATACATAAGATAAGGGATGAATGGAAGAAAGGGAATCGGTAAATGAAAAGAAAAGCGAAGAAGACGGGAAATTATGGAGATCGTGTGCAAATGGTTCGTAAGGGTGGGGGCAAAACACATCTGTCTGGACACATGTTTCAAACGGAGGCTCTGGATGTCGCTAAGGAGCTTGTAAATACAGAGTGTAAGACATCCACAGGACGGATTGAAAGCTAGGCACAACGTTGTGTTAAATGAAATATGTACAGATGCTAAGGATGTGCTCGGAAGTGTAGCACTAGAGTGGAAGACAATACTGTACAAACCAGTGAGTTTTATATAATCCGGAAACTTGTCCAAGTTGGAAAATTATTTTACAGGGTGTATAAGCGGATAAGGAAAAGAAATTACCGGATTTTTCTCTGTTTAAGAATACACTTTTTCCCGGGTAACACATTTCTTCTGCATTTAAGTGACAGTAAAACTTCCCTTTGAATATGGTCTGAGCATAGGACATGTGACGTAGTCAGCCAATAGTAACATCACTGTTAAGTAGCGCGAACACACAGGTATGAAACATTAATGGTTTAAATTAATATACATAGTGTAGCTATAAGAAAAGCTAAGCTTTCACATATAATACTGATCTCTTGTGCGTGTGTCATACGTTTAAGGTACATCACGCAAATGTGCGAGTAAAATTTTAAATAATAACGTAAATGTCTGGTCTTCTGGGCTCGAGATTCTTCTAAGTGGCTGGCCTTCAAAATGTTAAGCTTTAAATGAGAGTCAAAGGCTCTGTGATTTAAGAGTTTCAAAGGTTATTCTCGTACCTAACATAATTCATCTTGCGTAAAATGAAACTTACTTTGAAAGTAACGCAATATTTTCCCGCGACCTGTTAGAAATGATTTCAGCAACTGTCAGAGAACACCAAAAAACAGGCATTACTGCTCGTGCACAAATACGATGACGTGGCAAGCCCGAATGTTCGTACGCATATAACATTAACTGATCTTACAATACGCTATAAACCAAACAGGACGTCAGATGACACTCCTAGAACATCGGAATTTCGTAAATGATGCTAAAATGCATAATTCGGCTTAAAGTGCAAATTCCTATGTCCGGATTCACAAAAAGATATAAGACCCAACCTGATATTAAGCTTTCCATTGTGGTTTTCGGAAGGCAAATTTTCCTCGAGTACCAGTACTGTATTATCTCATGTTTTTTTTAAATTATTATTATGGCATAATGCCATATGTACCGGAAGATGAAAACGTGCGTTTGAAATTCAGTAAACAGTTCAATCTAGCCAATGGTGTGGAATGAAACACTTCGTTTCAAATAAATTAACAGCCTCTGCGTAACAGACTAATAAAAGGCAAATTTCTTTAGCAAATCGACAAAAATAACTTCATTGTTCTGCAAGGCAATTAATGCTTGACTGCCAAAAACGTGGAAATACAGTAAAATCAGAAAACTGAAACCAATAACATGCTTTAGCCTTCCATTATTATGTTAATGTATTTTAATTCACTTGACAGCTCTCGGACACAGAATTCCATTTTGTTTTCATTTGACGTGAGAGCTGTAGACGAAGAGGAAACAGCGAAATCACTAATAGTAAACACAGGTCACGTGGTAAACGACTCCCCACTACAACTTACACTCCTCGGCGTATGTGCGAATGGGCAGCTTGGGCGCTCGAGCAAAAAATTTCCGGGTAGCGTCTGGCTGCTTGTTGCAACTACTGATACAGTTAACAGCGGTACTTCAAGTACCAGAAGCGGGAGCAGATATACAGCCCATACGCGACTCAACTGCACATGCGCATGAGCCCGCTGCCAGCTGTTCAAACGATCGCAACGTGAACAGTTGCGACGTCACGCTCATCGGAAGCAGTTTGTTGTTATGAAGAATTGCATTGACTTCGTCCTAAAGCCTTTCGCACGTTTTGCTGTTGGCAAACGCTTGCGTGTGTATTGAGTTTCATTGTTGTAAATAGCGCATTTCCTTTGTAACTTAGGTTTCATTTTTTTGCTCTCGTTTACGTTTTATTTTGATTTTTTTGTGTCTTTTATGTTTTATGGCTGCAATATTGTTATGGGGCGGCGGGATACAGTGAAATTCTTTGTCAGAGTATCAGTTGTTGCCAGTCAAAAACAAAAAAAATTAACTGAAAACCAAAACAATGAAAAAATTCACGGAATTCTAAAATATTTCCGGGTTTTTCCCAGTTTTATCACGGATGACAAAATTCCCTGGTTTTTCCCGGTTTTCCTCGTTGTCCCGTGGCGTATACATCCTAGTTTAGTATCACTCGATTCCGTTTTGAGCGAGTTTTACTGTACAACATTAATGCATCTTTATACGTTGCAAACAGTAGAGTCGATTATTTGCGTCTTTTAAGCATCGTTTAATTCAACGTCTGCAGACGGATCAATTGCATACCGAAGTAAAGTACGGCTGCATTTCCTGCTAGTAACGCTGGGCAAACGTTTTCGTTTTTCACTGTTAGCTGGTACATTCCTACAAAGCACTGATTCGTTTCGATAGTTTTAACGTACGACGTAGCGAATTCAAACAGGGCCGTAGACTGTAAAAATGGCCACCGTGTCCCCTTTGTATTTACAGGTTCCTGTTGCGCTTTTCCCGCCCCAGGCACCGCTTACTGAATTCCCTTTAACAACTTTTAATTTCCATCAATAGGGACATTAGTGCGCTGGTCCCTATTCAACAGCCCAGTGAACTAATGACGTATTTGTTCCGGAACGCTGTCGTTTTGTTTTTTTTTTTTTTTCTACATTCGATTCGGTGTAGAATTCCGCTCTCTTTACGGTTGACGAGCAACGAAATTTTCAGTTAAAGTTAGCGCCATCCTCTTGTTGGTCGTATTTAACAGTGATAGTCTGTTGGAACTTCCACTGAGACACATTTTTAAGAAAAAGGACTCAAAATATGCGTAACGTTGTCGAACAGATTTCGAACTCTGTGCTGAATGATATGCAGAGTCTATGGGCCTAAACGTTTCTTTCTATCAGCTATGAAGAATCTAGTTAGTGAATAGACTATGCGTGTACTAAACTGTAGACTAAAATATGACACGTTGTTTGTTGTGTAGCACTTCGGTATCTCTGCGTACTAGTGAAATTTTAACTATTTTCTTACAAGGCGCACGTACTCTGCCGTGAATCTTTATTCGAGAGACTTCAAAAAGTAAACTACACTTTATTATGACTGTCCACATAACTTTTTCTTAAATTTTATCCATTGCTGCCAGTGTTTTTTCCATGACTGTATGATCTTCGTAAAATGTAAAACAACCATCTCCAGTCACAATAGTGAAGTTACTTTAATTCACGCTGCATTTCGAGCGATGGAGACTCATTCCCAGATGCTTTGACATTCTACATCAGATTTCTTTCCAAATTCAGTTTAATTTTGATCCTGGTAGGATTAGGTTGGTATACAGGGTGAATCACCTAACATTACCGCTGGATATATTTCGTAAACCACATCAAATACTGACGAACCGATTCCACAGACCGAACGTGAGGAGAGGGGCTAGTGTAATTGTTTAATACAAACCATACAAAAATGCACGGAAGTATGTTTTTCAACACAAACCTCGGCTTTTTAAATGGAACCACGTTAGTTTTGTTAGCACATCTGAACATATAAACAAATACGTAATCAGTGCCGTTTGTTGCATTGTAAAATGTTAATTACATCAGGAGATATTGTAACCTAACGTTGACGCTTGAGTACCACTCCTCCGCTGTTCGATCGTGTGTATCGGAGAGCACTGCAACATACATCTCGTTTCTACAGAATGATCTGCCAACGTTTCTCGAAAATGTCCCACTGGAAACGCGTCGTCGTATGTGGTATCAGCATGGTGGTGCACCTGCACATTCCACAATTAACACTAGGCTGACCCTTGACAGGATGCTCGACGGGCGTTTCATAGTACGTGGAGTACGCATAAATTGGCCAGCCCATTCTCCTGATCTTACACCTCTGGACTTCTTTCTGTGGGGTACGCTAAAGGAGAATTTGTACCGTGATGTGCCTACAACCCCAGAGGATATGAGACAACGTATTGTGGCAGCCTGCGGCGACATTACACCAGATGTACTGCGGCGTGTACGACATTAATTACGCCAGAGATTACAATTGTGTGCAGCAAATGTTGGCCACGACATTGAACATCTATTGGCCTGACATGTCGGGACACACTCTATTCCACTCCGTAATTGAAAACGGAAACCACGTGTGTACGTGTACCTCACCCCTCATGGTAATGTACATGTGCGTCAGTGAAAAAGACCAATATAAAGGTGTTAGCATGTGGACGTAATGTGCTGTTCCAGTCTCTTCTGTACCTAGGGTCCATCACCGTTCCCTTTGGATCCCTACGTAATTCGGTGCACTCCGATACACACGATCGAATAGCGGAGGAGTGGTACTCAAGCGTCAACTTTAGCTTACAATATATCCGGATGTAATTAACATTTTACAATGCAAAAAACGGCACTGATTACGTATTAGTTTATATGTTCAGTTGTGCTAACAAAACTAACGTGGTTCCATTTAAAAATCGTAGGTTTGTGTTTAAAAACATACTTCCGTGCATTTTTGTATGGTTTGTATTAACCAATTACACTAGCCCCTCTCCTAACGTTCGGTCTGTGGAATCGGTTCGTCAGTATTTGATGTGGTTTACGAAATATATCCAGCGGTAACGTTAGGTGACTCACCCTGTATTACAAAGTGTCATATTGTGAATATATGCTTCCAAACTGAGACAAACCGAAAAATAACTTAATGTTTTCGGTAGTGGATACATGGTTTTCAAGTATAGTTTTAGCAGACATGCTTGTGTACGTACATACATTTTGCATTATACAGCACTTTTGTAGATGCTAGCCAAAAAATCGGCATCTCTACTTATGAAATTCTTTGACTTGTTTTTAAAAATGTGCTGTGTAATGGAATATGTATTTTTCTACATAAACATGCTTAGCCATACTGTACTTCAGAACCATGTATTCACAAGTGGAAACAATACTTAGTTCTGTAAACTTATATGCACAATCTGCCACTTAGTAGTATACCAATGTAATCTTACCAGGACCAGAGTTAACCTAATTTTGGAAAGAAAATTGATGTAGAGTTCCAAAGTTCGTGAAGATGAGCCACCACGGCACGAAATACAACGTGAAATCACGATTGTGACTGAAGGCTGTAATTTATTGTTTTATTGAATGCTGCATTACATATCAACCTGATAAGGATTCATAACATTACTTTTAGACATACTCACCAAGTCTCTGCCACAGCCGGTCGTTGTGGCCGAGCAGTTCTAGGCGCTTCAGTCCGGACCCTCGCTGCTGCTACAGTCGCACGTTCGAATCCTGCCTCGGGCGTGGACGTGTGTGATGTCTTTAGGTTAGTTAGGTTTAACGAGTTCTAAGCCTAGGGGACAGATGGCGTCAGATGTTAAGTCCCATAGTGCTCAGAGCCATTTGAACCATCTCTGCCGCGCGGCGTAGCCGTGCGGTCAAGGGCGCCTTGTCACGGTTCGTGCGGCTCCCCCCGTCGGAGGTTCGAGTCCTTCCTCGGGCAGGTGTGTGTGTGCTGTCCTTAGCGTAAGTTAGTTAAGGGAGATTAATTCGTATGTAAGCCTAGGGACCGATGACCTCAGCAGTTTGGTCCCATAGAACCTTACGACAAATTTCTAAAAAAGTTACCAAGTCTCTGTAAAAGACATTTGGAACGCTCTACCAATCTACAAATCCGGTCCTCCGCTCCTTCGTCACGTAGCCATTCGACAACCATTATTTCAAGGTCCTCATCCTTGGAAAATCTCGCACCCCCCCCCCCTTCCAGAACTTCTTTCAGAGCTTGCCGAAAAGATGGAAATCGTGTGGCGCAAGATCAGGAATTCGCTGTTAGCTTTACCCACATATGTGCGGTGTATGTGTGTGCAATTTAGACAATTTTCCCACAAGTATCGTCTTATCCTGTGTGTTTCAGATTTCGAATACAGTTCTAGTCCCCGTGCCAATTCAATCGCACACGTTGACGCGCGTGTTATCCACACCGCAACAGCGCTGTCCGCAGGAAACGTGGAACGTGGACTCTTTTGAGACAATACGCCGCTCCACTTTCGCAATGGTCTTAGCGTGGAACGGCATGTATTCCTTACTTTAGGAAGCCTCTACGTCGTACAACCTGCTCGATCGTTTATCCTCATTCACAGTGTTGTCAATAGGAATTTGAAACAGCATTTGCGAACAAAAATTATGTATCGCTTTGTAGTGTATCCTACTGTGACAATGTTGATGCATTCTCTCCGTTTCGTAATTAAAATAGGAGTGTAGTGTTTAATGTTCTGTCGACTACGAGGTCATCTTCCATAGGAACCATCCAGTAGTCCATTTGAAACAACTTAGGGTAATCGCAGGAAACCTGTCTAGATGGACGAAGGGGGCCTGAAATTCCTTTCTCTCGATTACGACCTCAATGACTTATGGCTGCCCCACGTCTGACCTTTGCTCTAAGTGTTCTTTATCTGTTTCTTGTACATAAGATAGTACGATGCCCGACCACGATTTAATTGAACTTGGCCTCCCGGGGCCGTTATCGGACATAAGCGGTGATTTCTCAGTAACCAAATGCTGTGGTGACTAAGGGAACCGCATCGCATTGTCAACGATTGCAAGACAGTTGTGCATCTACTATAGAGTGGTTCATCTTGTTCCTATGTAATATCACAATAAACACTTACGATAAGCCGACCGAAGCAGTCTCTCTGCCATGTGCAATAATATACCATTATCTCATTTTATACATGTGTATCACCATCGAACTCCGTCGTCAGATGGTTTACCAGGTGCGGATAGAAATAATTCACTAACAAACAGTATACGCAGCTAGTGATTTACCCATAAGCAAAATTGTGTTAGTAATCAGCGAACTGTTTACTCAGAGAGGGTGCATAATTGAACAAATAACTATGTAACGAATCACTGGAGAGGAAAAGATATTATAAAAGTGCATTTACGCATGAGAATACTCATACCGTACCATCGGTTACCCTCATAAATGAGTGCCATAGTAAATAGTACGGTCGTTTTCAAAGTTAATTCAGATTACTCTAAGCGCATATGGCATTAGTCCTGGTGGTACTTCTGTTATACTTCGAACTGAATACGGAGTGGCAATGTCACTTTCTGTACTTCGTACAGTGAGAGGAGGCGCTGACAGCTTGCCAGCTTGTGGCGCTACTGCTACGTTTCAGCTACGAAGCGGAAAATGCACATGACGTAACAATAGTCGTCTATAGGGTTGCAATGAGACTAAGGCATTGCCACAGGAACCTGTGCAAAGTACGTTACGTCACCAGTTGTGACAGACGCGCACCGCTGCCGCGACACACTCACTTTACCTGTCAGGTCTCTTATTTCTCTGTATACATTACAGCTTGCCTTGACAGAGCTAGTGGCACGGTCGCTATCCAAAATGAATGTTAAAGAATAGCTTTCACGTACAATGTTTTTTTTTTTTTTTTTTCAGCGACTGGCTCCTTTAGTAGTAGTGGCTTGCGTATTACGAACAGACTGCGAGGAAAGGAATAAGTACTTCTGTGTATTCATATCAGTGTTCACGTCTAAAATTAGGAAATTTTGAGACAGTAATTTATTGCACACCACATCTATTATGCATTCTGCGTCCGCACTTGTCTTTGTATACACCTGATGGTTAGAGTCTCCTGACCATGAGGAAGAAGATTCGTTATAACCTGCTACATCTACATCTACGTACACATTCCGCAAGCATCCATAAGGTGCATGGCGGAGGGTACTTTGTTCGTCTTTCCTTTCCTGTTCCATTCACAAACAGAGAGAGGGAAAAGGTCTATCTATACTCCTCTGTACAATCCCCCATTTCTCTTACCTTCGTGGTCCTAGTGTGGAATATGCATTGGTGGCAGTGTTTCGTGAAAAGAACGTAATTTTCTCTCGTGGGACACCCTTTTGAGTTCACAAAGACCCTCCGTAATATGAACGTGTTTATCAAATCCACCGGGGACAAGTCTAGCTGCTCGCCACTGAATTGGTTCGATGTCTTCCTTTTATCCTATCTTCCTGGGATCCCAAACAGTCAAGCAGCACTAGAGAACGTGTCGCACTACAGACCAGATGGCGCCAGAAGCAGTGTGATAACTCGCAGCACTGTAGCCAACATCCAATTGCGAAGCGCTAACGGCTGCAGGAGAAAAAACAGCCGCACGGGGTAGCCGCGCGGTCTCAGGCGCCTTGACACGGTTCGCGCGGCTCCCCTCGTCGGAGGTTCGAATCCCCTCTCGGGCGTGGGTGTGTGTATTGGTCGTAGAGTTAGTTTAAGTTAGATTAAGTAGTGTGTAAGCCTAGGGACCGATGACCTCAGCAGTTTGGTCCCATAGGAACTTACCACAAATTTCCAATTTTCAAAATTTCCGAAGAGAATAGCCGTCTGCAGAGCTGTGACAACACAGAGGCGTTGCTATATGGACATTTACAAAATCGCGTAACGTTTTTGGGTCTGGTAGGCACGCGAAGTTGCTGCTACCGGCTGACTGCAAATGTCAGGGATCAACTTGCGCCGACTTAACTGCACTGTTCCACAAGCGGTCTCCTTTATAGATGAGGTACACTTTCCTAAAATTCTCCCAATAATCCGAAGTAATATCGCTCCGTAGCTATAGGCATAGATATTTAAGCGACGTGACTTGTATCGTGCAGCACACTACCAGTACTGTAGTCGAACATTACAGGATTGTTTTTCCTGCTCGGCTTCATAAACGTACATTTTTCTACTTTTAGAGCAAGCTGCTGTTCATCACACCAATTTAGAATTTTGATATAAATCGTCTTGTATCCATCTACAGTCTCTCAACGGCCACACCTTCCCGTATACCCCCAGTGTCATGAGCATACAGCCGCAGATTGCTGCTCGGCCTGTTCATGTGCGTAGAGAATAAGAGGCATACTATCAAACTTCCCTGGGGCATTCCTGACGGTACCCTCGTCTCCGATGAACACTGGCCGTCGAATTGCTTCCTGTTGCTTAAGAAGTCTTCGAGCCACTCACATATCAGCTGAGACTGTCTCTATTAGATTTGTCTCATATTATTTAACTTGTATTTCGTGTGTCACGCTCAATCATTTGTAATTTAGTTTTGTACTTTCTTTTTGTCCCGATTCAATGGTACAGAATTGTATTAAAGTATCAGTTTTCCAGTAAGTACCTAATCCTATTTCTATTACCTGCATTTTATGGTTCCAAATTTCCTTTCTCCCTTTACCCTCTGTATAAATGAGTGAGTGAGTGTGTTTGTTGTCTCTCTTTATCCTCTGTATGAATGAGTGAGTGAGTGTGTTTGTTAAATTTGTTTTTTAATGGTAGCAGTACAGTATCTCTCTGTCTGCTGTGGTAGTGACAGTGTAACCAATCTAGCTTTCTCAATCGAAGAAAAGATATTTGTATCCTTTCATTGGACAGTAGTTAAGTTGGTGGCAACGGGACCCCTCCGGTCTCTTCCGGCTTGTGGACATTCGTTACAGGGAGAGCGTGCACTAGGCACTCTGCACTCGGGGCTGAACCTTTGGTGTGAGAAGATTGTAGTCGTAGGAGCGACCTGACGCTGGTGAGTGTCTCAATGTGTGACGGCGTGCAGCTATTCTAACTGATGTACGCGTTTGATTTGCTAGTTCAGTTTCAAGTTTGGTAGCCGAATTCTTCAATTTTTCAGAGTTTACTCAGGAATATATTTTCTCTATTTGGTAAGTTTTTCCGGTCCTTACAATGTGTAATCAGAACACATGGTGTAGAGATTCGTTACTCCAGCACAGGTTTAAAATTCAACTGCCTTACTTTTCTTTTAATTGGAACGTATGAGTAAACTTTCCTCGTATTTATGCTTTTTATTCCTTCTGCTTTCATTTCATTTCAGTTTTAACATTATGTAGCTTTGTTCACACCACGTGGTGGTAGTTTCACTGTGTGCAATTTCAGTACCATCTTGAATAAGTTTTATTGTTAATTCCATGTGATATTTCATTGCTTTTCCTGTCTATACGGTTTACGTTTTTGTTCTTATGTTCACGGCATTTGCGGGTATTCCAGGCCATTCTACCTTAGTTTCATGTGAAAGATTATGGAGATAAATTTCTATGCCGGAAAGTGTTTCATAAAATTCGTATTTACAATAATTCAATTATAGATACAGGAGTCAAACTCTGAACCTTTGACTTACTGCGATGGGCAAATTCGTGTATGACTGTGTGAACTCCTCCTATGGGTGCTTAATACTTTCTTTTTATTTATCGCCGCAGTAACTAGTATCAGCACTCAGTATAATAATGGTATAAGTGTGTAAGATAATTAAATAACAGGCAACGACAAAGCATACTTTAAATTTACTTTATGAACTTTTAATATTATGTTTTATTTCAATAAACTATGTTAAACTGCGTTAACCCCCCCCCCCTCCTCAATTTTTGTAAGATTATTTTTAATACCTTAAATTTACTTTATGAATTTTTAATGTGATGTTTTATTTCAATAAACTATGTTAAACTGAATTTAAACCCCCCCCCCTCAATTTTTGTAAGAATATTTTGAATACACCTAACCTGGCGAATCTGAAGCGCAAAAACTAGTTTTTTTTTATTTGTAGATATGTTTGTCTGATTATGTTATTCTTTTTGTTGCTGTTTCACTGATTTATTTGATTTAAGATGTGCACTTAATTCGTTCCCATATGCTCATTCCATCTGTTAATTTGTATCTACTTATTAATGTTAAAATGTTAGTAATGCTTACCAGTTCGATGATTAATTCAGTTCTTATACTGAATTTTCCCAATTTAAATTAAATTAGGAGGCGACCCAGAGAAATTTTGTGGCACACGGAACATCCAATACACTGCAGAGTTCCACACTGGCTAACTTTCCTCAGTTCCGGTTTACATACCACTTTCCATTTAACAATTTATCCATTAATATCCGTTGAGTGAGAACCAAATCCGTATTATGCTTGTACCTCTTCCTTTTATCCGACCTGGCTGCGATCCCAAACAAGTACTGAAGAATGGATCACACTATAGTCCAGATGGAGTAAGAAATCCAACTCACAGAATTGTTAACAGCATTCAGTTGCGAAGCGTTAAAGGCAGCAGGCGAAAACAGTAGCCGTCTACAGCGGGGTACAGTGTCTAATGCATTCTGGAAATCTGAGAATATGGACTCGGCCTGCTGCCCTTCGTTCATGGTTCGCAGAATAACAGGTGAGAAAAAGGAAATCTGAGTTACGCACGTTCAATGCTTTCTAAATCCATGCTGATCTGTGGACAGAAGCTTTTCCTTCTCAAGGAAATTTATCACACTAGAACTGAGAATACTTACAACAATTCTGCTACAAAACGATGTTAAATGTGTGGTGTGGAATTTTCCGGGTCTATTCTTTTACCGTCCTTATATAAAGAAGTCAAATGCGCTGTTTCCAGTTGCTTAGGACTTTGCGCTGGCGTGAGATTTGCTATAAATACAAACTAAGTAAGAAGCCAATGTCGCAGAGAACATTCTGTAGATCCAAACTGGCATTACACCCTAACCTGGTGACCATTTCTCTTACACTCTTTCAGTTGTTTCTCTGATTCAGGGATGCCAATTACTACGTCCTCCATACTGGACTCTGTGCGACGGTCAACCAATAGTATGTTTGTACGGTCCTCCTCCATGAATGATTTCTTACACGTGAAATTTAAAATTTCAGCTTACCTTTAGCTGTCTTCTATTGAAACACGAGACTGATCAACGAGTAATTGGACAGAAGCCTTCGACCTGCTTACCGACTTTCCGTAACACCAGAATTTTCTCTGGTTGTCGGCAAGCTAAAGGATGTCGGTGGAAGTTTTGTACAGTGGGGGCAAGCCTCCGACCACACGTTCTGTGATGATAAATGGACGTTCTGCGTCATGACGCCTCCTCGGGGTTTCACTGCCTTTCAGCCAGTTTCCTTAGACTCTCTCGAAAGTAGTTCGCGAACAGTCTACTAGATTCGCTGTTTCCGAGGTGCTCGTTTCCTAACCATAACAGTCTGCGCTTTGTCAAAGTAGTTTATGTAAGTAACTTCGCATTTTGCAGCCCGTGTCACCATTAGAATCACTTCCCGAGTTGCCTCTCTTCCAAAAATGTACACTGCTGGCCACCGTAAATGCAACACCCTGAAGGAAGCATCCGAATCAAGTGAAATTTACACCATGAGTTTGCAGCGATGAGATATGCAACTGATTAGAATTTCAGCGCAGACGCACATCACACGCGCCTGTGGCGCGACCTCATAGCGTCATTTAAGGCTTGGCGATTTCGACGAGTGTACGTTCGGCACGTGTGTTTACCTTGTGGTTGTTTCACATGACGATCAGTTATGCCTCGTAGACAACAGCGAACATCTTTTGATCAAGTATCCGAGTTCGACAGAGGAAGGATAGTGGCTTACCGAGATTGTGGATTATCATACAGAGAAATCGCTAGTCGTGTTGGACGAAACCAAACAACTGTAATGCGGATATGTGACCGTTGGATGCAGGAGGGTACCACGGACTGACGTGGTCGATCGCATTCACCTCGGTGCACCACTGCACGTGCTGATAGGCAAATTGTGCGCATGGCAGTGACGGATCGCTCAGTGACATCCCGAACCATAGCACGCATCATCCAGTGTCTGCGCGTACCATTCGACGCCGTTTACAGCAGAGTGGTCTGTCCGCAAGACGTCCATTGCTTCGTCTGCCATTGACGCAGAACCGCAGACGTCTCCGTCGCCAATGGTGTGATGACAGACGGATGTGGACGGCAGAATGGAATGACGTTGTCTTTACTGACGAGGCACGCTTCTGTCTGCATCACCACGATGGTCGGATTCGACTGTGGAGACACCGTGGAGAGAGGATGCTGGACAGCTGCATTATGCACCGCCACACTGGTCTTGCACCGGGTATTATGGTATGGGGCGGTATTGGATATTACTCTCGCACACCTCTAGTACGCATTGCCGGTACTTTAAATAGCCGGCGCTACATATCCGAGGTGCTGGAGCCAGTTGTCCTTCCTTACCTTCAGGGCTCGGCCACAGCCATATTTCAACAGGATAATGCGCGACCACACGTGGCACGCATTGTCCAAAGGTTCTTCGTCAATAACCAGATTGAGTTGCTTCCCTGGCCGGCTCGCTCTCCGGATCTTTCACCGATAGAAAACATGTGGTCCATGGTTGCTCAACGAGTGACCCAGATTACATCCCCAGCTGCCACACCAGATGATGTTTGGCAACGTGTGGAAGCTGCTTGGGCTGCTGTACCCCAGGAACACATCCAACGTTTCTTTGTCTCAATGCTGAGACGTGTGGCAGCGGTGATCTCCAACAATGGAGGCTACTCTGGCTACTGATTCTGGCAGGAACCACATGTCACAGACGTCTGTAAACGTAATCATTTGATACTTGGTCAACATGTTATCTACAAAATAAATTTTGTTGTGCTACCTCTTGTCTTTCTTGGTGTTGCATTTACGGTGGCCAGCAGTGTACTTTCCTTACGGCATCACATATTTGGTAAGCCACCAGATCGCATTCGTTAACGCGGTGGGCAATTCTCATAATGCCTTGGCTCAGCAGTGAATTACTGAATCTAGTGAAATGAAATAAAATTTAATAGTAATTGCTTACACAGCGACTTTCACTATTGAAATCTTCTCGGGTTATCAGTCGAGTGTTTCCGTCATTAAGAACAACGTTTATCCAGTTTCGTACCTCATCATCTGCAAACAAAAAAATGAGGTGTAGAAAACTCATTTATCAGATAAAGAAATGTTCGAAGAAACTGTTCTCCCGAGAGCCATCTCAACTAAATTTACAGATGATGGTTGTAAGAATTTAAAACATTTCTGTAGGAGCTGAAGTTTTGTGCTAGACGTTTCCCTAGGTGGGAGTCGTCATGATACTTTCGGGTGTGGTGGAGCACCATCCTAGTGTAAATAAAAGTAAATAAGCGAGTATGAATGGCAGCCAGAATGGATGAGTGTAGCGTGTTTGGATACGATTGAGCAGTTGCTATAACTTCAAAGCACACTGATGTTCTGTAACGACATTAATTCAAGGTAAATGATCTTGTTTTCCACATTAAACAGAGTGTCTATACAATACTAAGCGCAGTTATGGTTGTTTAATGTGTCTCATTCGTCAGACTAATTTTCCTTACATACCTTTTGTCGTTTCTCATAATTGTTGCAAAATAACACTTGCGTCTGGGTTTTCCAATAATCATCAGTCATTTAGCTGGTTGGATGCGACGCGCCAGGAATTCCTTTCCTCTCTAACCTCTTCATCTCCGAGTAGTATTTGCATACAACATCCGTAATTACATTACTAGCCATTAAAATTGCTACACCAAGAAGAAATGCAGATGATAAACGGGCATTCATTGGACAAACATATATACTAGAACTGACAAGTGATTACATTTTCACGCGATTTGGGTGCATTGATCCTTAGAAATCAGTACCCAGAAAAACCACCTCTGGCCGTAATTACGGCCTTGATAGGCCTGGGCATTGAGTCAAACAGAGCTTGGATGGCGTGTACAGGTACAGATCCCATGCAGCTTCATCACGATACCACAGTTCATCAAGAGTAGTGACTGGCGTATTGTGACGAGTCAGTTGCTCGGCCACCATTGACCAGACGTTTTCAGTTGGTGAGAGGTCTGGAGAATGTGCTGGCCAGGGCAGCAGTCGAACATTTTCGGTATCCAGAAAGGCCCGTACAGGACCTGCAACATGCGGTCATGCGTTATCGTTCTGAAATGTAGGGTTTCGCAGGGATCTAATGAAGGGTAGAGCCATGGGTCGTAACATATCTGAAATGTAACGTCCACTCTTCAAAGTGCCGTCAATGCGAACAAGAGGTGACCGAGACGTGTAACCAGGGGCACCCCATACCATCACGCCGGGTGATACACCACTATGGCGATGACGAATACACGCTTCCAATGTGCTTTCACCACGATGTCGCCATACACGGATGAGACCATCATGATGCTGTAAACAGAACGTGGATTCATCCGAAAAAAAACGACGTTTTGCCATTCGTGTACCCAGGTTCGTCGTTGAGTACACCATCTCAGGCGCTCCTGTCTGTGATGCATCGTCAAGGGTAACCGCAGCCATGGTCTCCCAGCTGATAGTCCATGCTGCTGCAAACGTCGCTGAACTGTTCGTGCAGCATCTGTTGACTCAGGGATCGTGACGTGGCTGCACGATCCGTTACAGCCATGCGGATAAGATGCCTGTCATCTCGACTGCTAGTGATACGAGGACGTTGGGATCCAGCACGGCGTTCCGTATTACGCTCCTGAACCCACCGATTCCATATTCTGCTAACAGTCATTGGATCTCGACCAACGCGAGCAGCAATGTCGCTATACGATAATCCGCAATCGCGATAGGCTACAATCCGATCTTTATCAAAGTTGGAGACGTGATGTTACGCATTTCTCCTCCTTACACGAGGCATCGCAACAACGTTTCACGAGGCAAGGCCGGTCAACTGCTGTTTGTGTATGAGAAATCGGTTGGAAACTTTGCTGATGTCAGCACGTTGTAGGTGTCGCCACCGGCGCCAACCTTGTGTGAATGCTCTGAAAAGCTAATCATTTGCTTATCACAGCATCTTCTTCCTGTCGATTATAATTCGCGTCTGTAGCACGTCATCTTCGTGGTGTAGCAATTTTAATGGCCAGTAGTGTATTCGGTCGATGTATTCCAGTCTGTCTTCCCGTACAATTTTTACCCTCTATAGCTCTCTAGTGCCACATAAGGCATTCCCCTATGACTTGACACATGTCCTACAATTCAGGCCCTTCAACTTGCCACATTCTCCACATACTTCTTTCCTCACCGATTGTGCACAGAACTTCTTAAATTTTTGTGGCATCTGTTCAGCTAATTCTGGACGTGTTTCTACAGCACCACAGCTAAACCACTTCGATTATCTTTTTTTCGGTTTCTCCACAGTCCATGGTTCACTATCAGGCAGTGTTGTACTCCAGACACACATTCTCAGAAATTTCTTCCTTAATTTAAGGGCTTTGTTTGATACCGGTAGACCTCTCTTCGATAAGAATGCCCTATTTGCCTGTGCTAGTTTGCTTTTTGTATCCTCATTGCTTTGTCCGTCATGCGTAATTTTGCTTCCATGATAGCAGAATTTATTGACTTTATCTACTTCGTGGTCCCCAATTTCGGTATTAAGTTTACATTGATACAATTTCTATTACTTTACATTACTTTTATCTTTCTTTGGTTATCTCTCAATCCTTATTCTGTGGTCATCAGATTATGCATTCCATTTAACAGGTCCCGTAATTCCTCCTGACCGTCAATGACGACAGCAGTATCATCACCAAATATTATCATGTAATATTTTTACACAATTTAATACCAATTCCGAACTTTTATTTTATTTTAGCTATTGTTTAGTCATTGTACAGACTGAACAATGGGACAGAAATGCTGTGTTCAAGTCTTACATCCTTTTTAACCCGTGCACTTCGTTATGGGTCCTCCATTCTTATTGTTCTTTATTTGTGCTTGTACATATTATCCATCTTTCCTTATAGTGTATATTTTTTTGTGAGAATTCCGAAAATCTTCCGCCATTTTACATTGTCGGACGCCACTTATAGGTCGATGAATTCTACGAAGTGAGCTCTATTTTTCTTTCGTCTTGCTTTCATTGTCAGGTACAACATCAGAACTGCCGGTCTGGTGCCTTTACCTTTATTACAGAAACAGTAGTCGTCACGTAAAAGATCCTAAATTGTGTTACTTCATGAAAAATTGCAGACTGTACACTATAAGCCCATGTGTCTCAAACATCAGATCGTTCGCTGTTTTCCTGACACCAACCTCACCCTAGACTTTCGGTATCAACGTCAAACTATTGCAACTCGTGTAAATGTGTTATATCATATCAAAAGCGTATCAGATGTCCCGTAAGAGCATCTGATAGTGTTGTAAAAAAATGAAGTCCTCATTCTAAGTACGTTGACCACATAGTAAACTGCACTTTTATTCTAAGCATTTATCCCGTTCTAGCAGGGTCCGCTTGTTGACACATCTGCCTCCATTAGGGTCTGTTAAGGGCATCTTCGTAGGTGGCATTCATGGATTCCTTATCATTATTGATGCATTCCATCCGGCGTGTCCTGGGCCTGCCGCGAGGTCGTCGCCCATTTATGACTCGTGGATAGCTGTGCTTGCCACGGAGTGCGCTTTACTGCGCGTTACGTGTCCGTACCATTTTAACCTGCTTTCCCGTGGTTTGTCTGAGACGGGTGCAACTCCAAGTCGCCGTCGATCGTCGACGTTCGATAAACGTAAACCCAAGGGACCTGCGGGGCATACGCTTTTCTGTCAGGTGGAGAGCCTTCTCATGCTGCGTTGCCGCTGGCCAACAGTACGACCCATAAAGTGCAATTATGAACGGCTATAGAGGCACCATTGCTCAGTGTTTCTGCAGGATCTTCAAACGACTTGTTGATTCCATGCCACGTCGAACTGCTGCATTACGCCGGACAAGCGGGGATATGACAGGATTTTAGGAGGTATCATACTACTTTCGTCATCTCGGTGTAGAATAAAAATATACTTTTTTGGGGAAGCACCTGTTGAACAAAAATATGGATAAAACGGCAAGTCTGATGCATTGCAAGCACCTGTGTCACAAGGATCTTCGCGACCTTTCCTTTTCCTTTTTTTTTACGTCTGGAGGAAGCTTATAGTACCGACTGGCTTTCGGCTGAAGCACTGTCAATGTAAATAGCTGTAGTATAAAGACTTTAAACCATAAAACTGCAAGCTCCAGAGAGTAGTAGTAAAACAAGTATAGCAATAAGAAGAAGGAAAAGTAACACAACAGTAATAGCAACGAATAGCAAACCAAGAAGAAGATAGATTGAAATATCAGGAAAAACTGATCACTCTGATGAATGATGATACGTCCCTTCTCCCAAGCGTCGTTCAAGATTACTAAGAAGTTTTTTATAGGAATCTGCAGTCCTAAAAATTGAATCCATTGCGTTTTCGTTGGTAAATAGCAGTTCCTTGCAAGAGAAGTTGTTGGTATCGGCCGTACTTGAGGCAACAGAAATACGGCAGTTTCTTCTAGAACAGCCACTCCACAAGCGAAGGCGCTGAAGAACGTTAGACGAGCAGGAGGGGGCACTTAACTTCGTTGTTTTCGTTCCGCTTCCATATTTCATGGCGCACGCGTCGGCAAAGTGGCGAGTTGGTGAGGAGTGGTCTCTCCAAAGCGGGCACCAAGCAGAGCCTTTACGGTCGGCAACGTATACGGACGATGGGCACCGTTCTCGCCGATGCGGAAGCGCCTTTGAGAATATTAACCTCAGAAATTTGTTGCCTGTCCTCTCACCAGACGACCACAACAAGTCGCAAGAAGTTGTTAAAAAATAAACAGGACCAGTAGAAACTCTGCACAGTCATTTCAGTCAAAAGAGAGACGACGTGGTAGATATAGCAATCCGGGAAGCTGTTGAGTTTTTTCTTTTATTTAGGTTTTTTTTGAGCGTTTTCATTGCTAGGAAAATGAGTACGGAAAAAAGAGAACTTAAGCGATTACATTCGTCTTACAGATCATGATCACCACCGAATTTCACGTTAGAATGACGGTTCTCGTTATGACATGCTTGTGTATAACATTTTCTATTTACTTTTAGCGCTAATTCTCGATCTTTCGACTGAATCCACCACCATCTTTTTCAGGAACGGAGGAAAGCCGTGGATGTTGTGGTTATCATTCATGTAACCCGTAGACGGCTTGTGGTTGGTCGGTGTACTTCATCATTATGTAATGGTGCCAGATATTGTGTTCCTGTGTGCACTGATCGTGTCAGCAAGCCCTCACCACGCCGTTGTGGTGAAATGTGACAACGTTTTCCGAATTAAAACGTTCATTCGCTTGAATACTGGCCTAGTGATCTGAAGGGTACAGGAGACAACGAAAGAAAACCGAAGTATAAAAGTTTGTTTACCTCACGATTTCTTCTAAGTAATCAAGTTCCTCTTAAATGAACATAGTTCCCTAGTTTTATATGTGGGTTCCACATCAAAAGACGGAGGGTAATAGTTATCTGATGAAGAATGTGGGGTTCGTTTTCTACAAGTATGAGCGAAAGCGCAGCAAGTTATCGATTCAGTTGCATGAAACTTACGAAAATGCAGAGTGACATTATTTAATCATTGGCTAAGTTTTTCACTTTTTGTTCTTGTTTAATATTTCCAGCACACATTCTGCGTCTGCCTTTTGTACTTACTTTTTTGGTATTTATTTTATTTTTGTGTGGCACAGTTCCATCTACCTTCCTTTCCACAATTTTGTCGTGTCTTTCCTTCAGCTACCTTGTACGGGAATGATTGTAATCTCCAACATAAAAAAACTAAACTCCTCCCGAACAGGTCGTGAATGCCCAACGGTACCGACCGGCCGCCGTGTCATCCTCAGCCCATAGGCGTCACTGGATGCGGATATGGAGGGGCCTGTGGTCAGCACACCGCTCTCCCGGCCCTATGTCAGTTTCCGAAACCGGAGCCGCTACTTCTCAATGAAGTAGCTCCTCAGTTTGCCTCACAAGGGCTGAGTGCTCTCCGCCTGCCAACAGCGCTCGGATGGTCACCCATCAAGTGCTAGCCTAGCCCGACAGCGCTTAACTTCGGTGATCTGACGGGAAGCGGTGTTACCACTGCGGCAAGCCCGTTGGCCACAATGTGCAACATAACTTGAAACTATATGATTCCAGAGACCTTCTCAAACCTCCGCATCTATGATGAACGTATGCAGACTCGAGCAACGAATGAAAATTTGTACCAAGTCCATGTAACTTGCTCACTAGACACATGCGCTAACCACTACACCACTCTGCACAACTGCACCGCCTACTCAAGCACCCCTCCATCCTCAGTAGAAATTCTTGTTCATGAATCAGCCCAATTGGCATTCCCCGGCAACGCTGTTCGAGTTTAGAGGAAATACGGAGTAGACTGAGGCACGAATGGGAACGCCGACTGAGGAGGGAGGCGTGCTAGGGTAGCCTGCGCAATTATACAAAGCCGCTGTGCCAGGGTGGCGTAGTGGTTAGCACGTCTGCCTAGTGAGCACGAGATCTGGGTTCTAATCCAGGCCTTGCTACAAACTTTCATTCGTCTCTTCAGTCTGCATGTATATAATACAACTAGAACTAGCCACATTATTTTGACCCTTGTTTCTAACGGGGATACAGAGTGCTTATGAACGTTTTTTGCATGTATGAAGTCATTATAAATGCAGAGTTTATGGCTTATTTGTCATCATTTACTGCATTTCTATGTCACCCCTCAGTGCCGAGAGCTCGCTTCCACGTAGTAGTAAGATCACTGCCGCTGTCATGGTTAGAGTTCTCACTGCTTCTTCAGTAACAAAATCTCATTATTTACGGGTATCGGAAAACATTCTTGTTTCATCAAACATTAATGTGTGCTTGTTTGTGCATCAGCTCAGTCCCCCAGTACTCGATTTTTAACGTGCTTTTGGTATTTTCAAAGCACTTCGTTAAGGATAGACCGATGTAGTTGCCTCCGTATTCACGAAGAAGCCTGAATGTTCCCGGCAAGACTTAAGACCCCGCTTCACGGCTTTACTTTCGACAGTACTTCCCTCTTCCTGTCCCTCCTTTTGCGAAGAATTTTCAAAGCAGCTAACCCCCAGTCGTAGAGCGAAGGTTAATTCTGGGAACTTCTGGGAAAAGCTAGCTTTTTCTCGGGTGATGTTGTGTCCTACACCAGAAAAAAAATGGTACAAATGGCTCTGAGCACTATGGGACTTAACATCGGAGGTCATCAGTCCCCTAGAACTTAGAACTACTTAAACCTAACTAACCTAAGGACATCAGACACATCCATGCCCGAGGCAGGATTCGAACCTACGACCGTAGCAGTCGCGCGGTTCCGGACTGAAGCGCCTAGAACCGCTCGGCCACTCCGGCCGGCTGACACCAGAAACATTTGTTTCGCAGCACCCCTATATAATGCGGAACTGAGCAGTAGCTGTCACTAGAGACGAACCCGCCAGTATAAAACAAGGCAGGTAGAGTAGTGTAGTCAGTATGGACGCAGTAAAGGCAAAGTGGGACTTTCAGAAAATAATCGCCAGTCTGGAAGCAGGCATTCGTAGTGTGGATACGGTTACACCTGAAGAAATCCCTACAGAAGCTGTAACAGTATTGTATTGCACAGAGCCTCCAAAAAGTTATTTAACTGTGGGTGAGAGGAATGCCCTAATCCGCCTGAATGATGATGGTTCAAATGGCTCTGAGCACTATGGGACTTAACATCTTAGGTCATCAGTCCCCTAGAACTTAGAACTAGTTAAACCTAACTAACCTAAGGACATCACACACATCCACGCCCGAGGCAGGATTCGAACCTGCGACCGTAGCAGTCGCGCGGTTCCGGACTGACGCGCCCAGAACCGCATGGCCACCGCGGCCGGCCTGAATGATGACGATAGTGTTATTATTCTCCCCGCTGACAAGAGAAATGCAGCGGTTGTTTTGAATGTGATCTACTATGATAGTTATATTAACGACTTATTACATACGGAAACGTATAGGAAACTGAGTAAAGAGCCCAGAGACAAAGTCCATGGAACTGTTACGTGGTTGATAAGGAAGTACTCTATCGAGCAGAGTGTCCAGAAAAGTCTGTTGCGCTACCAGCAAGACTTCATAGATTGCCCAAGGTGCAGAAAGAACATGTTCCTCTAAGGCCTATAGTAAGAGCTACTGGTTCGCCCGCTTATTAGAGTGCCAAGTTCTTGACAACATTATTACGGCCGTATGCGGGCCTTTCGGATTCGTATATCAGGAATTCGGCACATTTTATCAAAAAATGGTTCAAATGGCTCTGAGCACTATGGGACTCAACTGCCGAGGTCATTAGTCCCCTAGAACTTAGAACTAGTTAAACCTAACTAACCTAAGGACATCACAAACATCCATGCCCGAGGCAGGATTCGAACCTGCAACCGTAGCGGTCTTGCGGTTCCAGACTGCAGCGCCTTTAACCGCACGGCCACTTCGGCCGGCGGCACATTTTATCAGTAAATTAAATGGCTTAGTAGTACAGCCGGATGACATATTAGTTAATTTTGATGTGATATCGTTGTTCGCTTTGGTTTCGCTCAATGAAGTGTTACAACAGCTGTGTGGGGTCCTGCCCACTCGTATAGGGTGCCTAAAGGATGCGGCTTTCTCGGAATGCTAGAAAACAATTGAAGCAAATCACATTAATAGTTTTTATAGAAGGTAAACAATACTTAACTTTGTATTACAAGGAAGTGTCGCAAGCGATGGGCGACAGGCAAACAGTCAGTGTCTTTCCCTATATAATATGTCCATACTAACCATGGATATGGATTACTAATAACTGCTATCGTAGTGCTCTCCTAGTGCAGGTCTAGTACTGTGCGGACGAGGCTGGCAGGAGCGGCCCTTATATTCTCTTCGGGCAGGGACCGCTCCTGTCGTGTGCGATTCTTGTCAGCAGGCTTACTGGCTGACGTCGTTTCACGGCCTTCTCTGCTCTTGTGTTCCTCATCTTCGTGCCGGTGCTTGTCCATACGCCGGCACAAGCTCAATCGGATTTTTTCTCCTGATGCTGCAAAAATGTTAAATTATTACCCCACAGGCACGTATTTCATATGGAGCGATGAGTTCATGAACAAACGGATTGTGTCGGTACGGGAAGCCCATTAAGCCCAGTTACACCGAACTTCCTTATGGAAGAATTAGAAGAGCAGCCATTGGAAACTGTGCGCATGAAGCCGAATACTTGGTTCCGGTAAGTGGACGATAAATTTGCTTTGTTGCGGCATGGCGGAGAGGAGCTGGAACGTTTTCACAAACATCTAAACGTGACAATCCGAAGGTTCATTTTACCGTGGACGAGGAGGAAGGCGGAAGATTAAATTTTCTTCACGTGCTAGTTTCCTAGAAAGAAGATGGTACCTCGGACCACACGGTTTACTGAAAACCCATGCACACAGATCGTTACCTACGCCGGGATTCGAAGCACCGCCCACAACAAAAGCGAGGCAATGTTTTCGTTGGCCGAAACAGCAAGGAAAATTTGTGTGCCAGAGCTGCTTGAAACAGAATTAAACAGCTCACCATTGAATTGTTCATGAACGTTCTTTCGCTGACTTGAAAAGAGCCTCAAGACGAACGTTGTGGTGAAATCTAAAGTTTGAGCCTTTCACTAAAGTCGTTACTGACCGCATAGGAAAAATTTTGAAGAAGCGAAACATCGCGGAAATCTACAAATCGATCAGGAAGGTACAAGATACCTAGAATCGGGGAAGGATGCTCGCCAACAGCTGAAAAAAAAACAGGAATTTATAGCATTCCGTGTAATTGTGGCGATTTGCACGTGGGTACTACAAAAAGAGCGGTGAAGAAACGGCTAGAAGAACACAAGGGCAATAGCAGAAGAGGAGAAACTGACAAATCAGCAGTTGCGGAACATGCTTAGCAGCCAGGAGACCACAAGCGATACCATGAAAAACTGTACAGGGAGACCAAAGAGATTGTTAAACAACCCAGGAATTTCAGTATGAAAGAGGAGGGCGTGAAAGTGAATGACATTTGGATTCCGGTGCTGAAGAAGATTTGTACTTGTCTTCCAGCACGGGGTGGTAGCAAAAGCGGACGACGGTAGTCGACAATGGTTAATTGCGCTCGCACATTCAACACATATGACGTCAAACCACTGCGCAGAAGCACGCGTAAGCGAAATTTTGCTGTAGTCAATAGTGAATCGAGCATTCTCCGCAGATGGGGACCAAACATTGGGTTTTAATGTAAAATCGATTCGACCACAGCGTAATAGCCAGGAACAAGTTATTAATTGTGGCGGTCAGGGCAGCAGTATGACTTCGAACGTGAACTAGTCATTAGATGTCAAGTCACTAACAAATACATCACGCCCATTTCAATCCTTCTAAAGCTGCCGAATTCGACTGTTGGGGATGTGAGTGTGAAGCGGTAACGTGAAGGAATAACCATAGCTAAAGCAAGAAGAGGAGGTCCCTGACGCATAGTGACCGTACAGTATTGCGAAAGGTGGTTGCAGAAATTAGGGTGAAATCAGTGGAAGGAATCGTTCGTGAGTTCAAAAGTGCTAACAGCAGTCCAGATAGCACAGTGACTGGGCGGCGTAGGAAATTAAAAAGTCTGGGTTACAGTGGTCGAGCAGTTCCTCATATGGCACACATTTCTGTAGTCTACGCTAAGCGATGCTTGAGTCAGTGTAAAGAACTAAGCCACGGGGCTGTGGACACTGGAAACGAGTGATGTGCATTATTGGATCACTCTATACCCAGTATGAATGTGACGTAAGGGTTTGGATTTGGCGAAACGCCTAGAGAACGTTACCTGCCAACACGTGCAGTGCTAACAGTAAAGTACCAGGGAGGTGGTGTTACGGTATGCGGCTGTTTTTCGTGTTTACATTGTGGTACTCTTATTGCGTTTAAGAAAATGGTGAATGTGTGGGGGGGGGGGATTAGACACGTTTAACAGCACTGTGTTCTGCGTACAGCAGAGAAACAGTTCGGAGTGGATGATTGTTTGGATCAGCGTGACAGTGCACCCTATAACTAAGCGGTATCTGTGAGATAATGTTTTTTGAACAATAACGTCCGCAGCTCGTGGTCGTGCGGTAGCGTTCTCGCTTCCCGCGCCCGGGTTCCCGGGTTCGATTCCCGGCGGGGTCAGGGATTTTCTCTGCCTCGTGATGACTGGGTGTTGTGTGATGTCCTTAGGTTAGTTGGGATTAAGTAGTTCTAAGTTATAGGGGACTGTTGACTATAGATGTTCAGTCCTATAGTGCTCAGAGCCATTTGAAATACACTCCCGGAAATGGAAAAAAGAACACATTGACACCGGTGTGTCAGACCCACCATACTTGCTCCGGACACTGCGAGAGGGCTGTACAAGCAATGATCACACGCACGGCATAGCGGACACACCAGGAACCGCGGTGTTGGCCGTCGAATGGCGCTAGCTGCGCAGCATTTGTGCACCGCCGCCGTCAGTGTCAGCCAGTTTGCCGTGGCATACGGAGCTCCATCGCAGTCTTTAACACTGGTAGCATGCCGCGACACCGTGGACGTGAACCGTATGTGCAGCTGTCGGACTTTGAGCGAGGGCGTATAGTGGGCATGCGGGAGGCCGGGTGGACGTACCGCCGAATTGCTCAACACGTGGGGCGTGAGGTCTCCACAGTACATCGATGTTGTCGCCAGTGGTCGGCGGAAGGTGCACGTGCCCGTCGACCTGGGACCGGACCGCAGCGACACACGGATGCACGCAAAGACCGTAGGATCCTACGCAGTGCCGTAGGGGACCGCACCGCCATTTCCCAGCAAATTAGGGACACTGTTGCTCCTGGGGTATCGGCGAGGACCATTCGCAACCGTCTCCATGAAGCTGGGCTATGGTCCCGCACACCGTTAGGCCGTCTTCCGCTCACGCCCCAACATCGTGCAGCCCGCCTCCAGTGGTGTCGCGACAGGCGTGAATGGAGGGACGAATGGAGACGTGTCGTCTTCAGCGATGAGAGTCGCTTCTGCCTTGGTGCCAATGATGGTCGTATGTGTGTTTGGCGCCGTGCAGGTGAGCGCCACAATCAGGACTGCATACGACCGAGGCACACAGGGCCAACACCCGGCATCATGGTGTGGGGAGCGATCTCCTACACTGGCCGTACACCACTGGTGATCGTCGAGGGGACACTGAATAGTGCACGGTACATCCAAACCGTCATCGAACCCATCGTTCTACCATTCCTAGACCGGCAAGGGAACTTGCTGTTCCAACAGGACAATGCACGTCCGCATGTATCCCGTGCCACCCAACGTGCTCTAGAAGGTGTAAGTCAACTACCCTGGCCAGCAAGATCTCCGGATCTGTCCCCCATTGAGCATGTTTGGGACTGGATGAAGCGTCGTCTCACGCGGTCTGCACGTCCAGCACGAACGCTGGTCCAACTGAGGCGCCAGGTGGAAATGGCATGGCAAGCCGTTCCACAGGACTACATCCAGCATCTCTACGATCGTCTCCATGGGAGAATAGCAGCCTGCATTGCTGCGAAAGGTGGATATACACTGTACTAGTGCCGACATTGTGCATGCTCTGTTGCCTGTGTCTATGTGCCTGTGGTTCTGTCAGTGTGATCATGTGATGTATCTGACCCCAGGAATGTGTCAATAAAGTTTCCCCTTCCTGGGACAATGAATTCACGGTGTTCTTATTTCAATTTCCAGGAGTGTATAACACTCCTAAAATGGAATGGCCTGCTCAGAGTTCCGACCTGAACCCAAAGGGACAACTTTGGGATAAGAACGTAAACTTTGCTCGAGATCCCAGGTTTCGGTTCTTCAGGAGCAATGGGAAGCCATTTCTCCAGTTTTCCGTATTTTGCTAAGCCTCTTCTACGTGGGTATTTTGCTGAGGGCTCCCGACCTGAGGGCTCCCAACACTTCAGTTTGTCTCACACGTAAAAAATCACAGGAAGAGAGGTGAAGCGATTGGGGTGGCCAGGAGACTAAACTGCATCTGCTGATTGTTCCCTCTTCACGGAACAACTCACGCACTCGCGACAATGTTCTCAAGCGGGGTGTGCTGTGTTCCGTCTTGCCCGAAATCCTCACCATTCGTTCCTCTTCTGTGAGCTGATCCATATACGGATTATATTGTTCTTGTATGTACTGGTTAGCGTTAGCGGTTTGGTAAAAGAATCGTGTCACGATGAGGACACCAGACATTCCGCACCAAACACCTATCTTATGATTGCAACGTGTCTTCAGCGTACACATGAGGATTTTCTGATGCATAATAAGGCATATTCTGTGAGTTCGCAAACCCTGACAGGCTGTACCAGGCTTCATCTGAAGGAATGAAATGCAGAAGTTCTGGTCTCATTTCAACTACAAACCATCGGCACAACTCAACAGGTGAAACTTCGTCTGGACGCGTTAGCTCACCGGTAACAGTAAATTTGCAAAGATTCAGATGCAGGTATTTTCTTGCTGTTTCGACACGAGGATCTCTTATTTCCCTGTTGCACATTTAAACGGCATTGAGAGTTCGTTCCACTTCGTTACAAGTTTCCCTTCACTCGAACAACGTTTTGTACAGTTCTAGTTCTTTTTGGTTAGTTACAGGTTTTATTCGCTACGAAGACTGTTTCACGCCATTCTACCACTACATTCTGCATTGCAGACGTTGCTGGAGGTTTTAACTAAAAACTTACAGTCTTAAACTTTAGCATAAAGGGTTCCGCACGTTTATTTCACGAACTGTGCTACGCATAGAACTCGACAATGAACACGCATCGTTATATCGTGAGCGCCATTTGGTCTTGCATCCAAGTTATCATTAAACACGTCCGCTCCTGTCACTCACTCAAACATTATGACACAGCTAAGTATTCAGGAGAGAGCATGGAGATGATGGTTCAGATGGCTTTGAGCACTATGGGACTTAACTTCTGTCATCAGCCCCTAGAACTTAGAGCTACTTAAACCTAACTAACCTAAGGACATTACACACATCCCTGCCCGAGGCAGGATTCGAACCTGTGACCGTAGCGGTCGCGCGGTTTCAGACTGTAGCGCCCAGAAACGCTCGGCCACTTCGGCCGGCAGAGCATGGAGGAATGAGCATACACAGACATGTAACAGCAACTGATTGGCACATCTAAATCATGGTTTCATGCATTTTCTGTGATGGGCACTTCTCCTGTCCATTAAGAAGGGACAATTCTGTCTTCAGTTAAAACTTCCGGGCTGACAGGCCGTGGTCGAAGTATAAAACTGTCTCCTGACGTTTCGTCTCCGACTGCGGGAGACATCCTCGGAGGTAAAACTTCAGAAGACAGTTTTATATTTCGACCACGGCCTATCAGCCCGGAAGTTTTAACTGAAGACAATACCGGCCGTGAAAGTTTACATTGTATGGACAATTCTGTGTTCGTGTTACAATTATTTTGCGGACCAATTTTATTTTGCTCAGTGAAACACGACGTGAGCGAACGCTTATGATAACTGAAGCGAAATGTGCTAGTAGACATGGGTCCTCAAAGGAGCAGTTGGCGAGATAATAGCGAATATGTGCTTACCGATATCGGTGTGAAATATTTTCATAGTACGAAAGTATTTGAAATGAAAAATCTTTTCCGTTAAGCCCTCATCTGATTGGGTTAAAATTTCAATCATGAAAGTTTACATTGTATGGACAATTCTGTGTTCGTGTTACAATTATTTTGCGGACCAATTTTATTTTGCTCAGTGAAACACGACGTGAGCGAACGCTTATGATAACTGAAGCGAAATGTGCTAGTAGACATGGGTCCGCAAAGGAGCAGTTGGCGAGATAATAGCGAATATGTGCTTACCGATATCGGTGTGAAATATTTTCATAGTACGAAAGTATTTGGATGCAATACTGCTCTCATGTCTGCAGCAAGGTACGGAGTTCCATTCATGCCTCTGATCTCACAATTCTTGATAAGACTGCTCCAGTTCTTAAAGTTTATCGAGTTTGAAATCTACTAAATGATGGCAAAATGTTTGAGTTTCAAAATTGTGAAGTACGACTTAAAGCAGGCCAGTGCACGCGTGGTCAAGATAAGTAATCAAAACGTACTTCCTTCAGGGTTTGAACTCCGTCAATACTTAAGTTTTGAATAAAAGCCATTAGCAATGACGGCCGACATCTTCCGACACAAGACGTCATCCAGGATCTGCCAACGGCCTTGTCGGAGAGGACGGATGTGTGGACAGAGATTCAGGACTTTTTCTTGCCCATTGGGTGGGACTCTGCCCCTAAAAGGGGGAAGAATCAGCTGCGGTCAACGGCATGAGGATCCAGAAGGAAATGAAAACCACTTCATTAAGGACACATGATGTATCCACAGCACATATGTCCTGTAATTGAAGAAGTTTTGTGATGTTTTATCCATTGGAAAACGATTACGTACAAGTCCCCCATTTTGATCTGCCGGAGGGGACTGCCAAGAGGGAGGTTACCATGAGAAAAAGATGGATTAACAAACGAAAGGGCAACTTTCTAAAGGTCTCAGCGTGGAATATCAGATGTTTGAACGTGGCAGGGAAGCTAGCAGATCTGAAAAGGGAAATGGTAAGTCTCGCTCTAAATATAGTGGGGATCATTGAAGTAAAATAGAAAGAAGATAATGTTATCTGATCAGATGAGTATTGGGTAATATCAACAGCAGGAGAAAATGGCATAACCGGAGTAGGATTAGTAGGATTCGTTATGATTAGCAAGGTAGGGCAGAAAGTGAGGTACTGTGAACAGTTTATTGATAAAGTTGTTCTCATCAGAATCGAAGCAAACCAACCACACCAACATTAGTTTAGGTACACATGCCGACGTCGCATGCACAAGATAAAGAGATAGAGAAAGAATTTGAGGATATTGAAAGGGTAATTCAGGATTTAAAGGGCGTTAAAAAATTAGTAGTTTTTGGGGACTGGAATGTGGTTGTAGGGAAAGGAGTAGAAGAAAGGCTTATGGGAGAATCTGGAATTGGTAGCAGGAATGAGAGAGAAAAGGGACTAATTGAGTACTGCATCACAATTTCAGCTAGTAATAGTGAATAGTCTGTTCAAGAATCACAGGAGTAGGCGGTATACTTGGAAAAGGTTGGTAGATACTCGGAAATATCAGTTAGAGTACATCATGGTGAGAAAAATATTCTCAAATGGGCTATTGGACTGTAAGGCAAGCCCAGGAGCAATTACAGACTCAGATCACATTTCAGTAACGATGAAGAGTAGGCTGAAGTTTAAGAGACTAGTCAGGAAGAATCAGTGCGCAGAGAAGTTAAATACGGACGTACAACAAAATGGAGAGATACGCTTGAAGTTCTCTGAGGCTCTAGACTCTACGATACTGAATATCTCATAAGGCAGTTCAGTGCAAGAAGAATGGAGACCTCTAAAAAGGGCAGTCACAGTAGACGAAAAGAAAAACGAGTATCACGAAGGTAACTTCTAAGAAACAATAGGAAGGAAAGTACTGCAACTGAACGAAGAAATAAGGAAATATAATAATCACCATTGAAATTCCGGAGGACAGAAAAAATTCACTTAGAAATGAAATAAATAGGAAATGTAGGGAGGCTAAGGCGAAATGGCTGCATGAAAAATATGAAGAAATCGAAAAAGAAATAAAGACTGACTCAGCTTACAGAAACGTCAAGCCAGCTTTCGCTGAAATTAAAAAGAAGGCCAGTAACATTAGGATTGCAATGGGAATTCCACTGTTAAATGCAGAGGAAAGAGCGGATAGGTGGAATGAGCACATTGAAGGCCTCTATGAGAGGGAGGATTTGTATGATGAAGTTATACAAGGAAAAAACAGGAGTCGATATAGAAGACACAGAGGATGCAATGATGGAAATAAAAGAACGATTAAGAGCGGGATTAAAATTCAGGGTGAAAGAATATTAATGATAAGATACACTGATGACATTGCTGTCCTCGCCGAAAGTGAAGAAGAATTACAGGATCTGTTGAATGGAATGACTAGTCTGATGAGTCAAGAATGTGAAATGAGAGTAAATTGAAGAAAGGCGAAAGTAATGAGAAGCATCAGAAATGAAAACAGCGAGAAATTTGACTTCAGAAGTAGGGATCACCAAGTAGACGAAACTAAGTGATTCTGCTATCTACGCAGCAAAGTAACCCGTGACGGATGGAACAAGAAGGACATAAAAAGAAGACAACAAGCACTGGCAAAAAGGCCATAACTGGCCAAAAGAAGTCTATTAGTTTTAAACATAGGCCTTAATTTGAGAAAGAATTTCTGGGAACGTACGTTTGGAGAACAGCATTATATGGTAGTGAAACGTGGACTGCGGGATAACAAGCAAAGAAGAGAAATCGAATCATTTGTGATGCGGTGCTACCCAGAAGGACGTTGAAAATTTGGTGCACAGATGCGGTACAGAATGAGTAGATTCTCCGCAGAATCTTGGAGGAAAGTGGTACATGGAAAACATTGACAAGAATAAGGAACAGAACGATGGAACATCCTTTAAGAAGACATCAGGAGATAACTTCCATGGTACTAGAGGGAAAGTCAGAGCTTTAAGTACCTCCAGCGTATAATCGAGGACATAGGTTTCAGTTGCTGCTCTCAGATGAAAAGATTGGAACAAGAAAGGAATTCGTGTAGGGCCGAATCAAACCAGCCAGGTGACTGATGACTGAAACAGAGAGAGAGAGAGAGAGAGAGAGAAGAAAAAGGCTGGCCATTTGCATTTATTACTTTTGGTGTCAATTGTAAGTGTGCGCCTCAATCCCTTTCTCGTCAGTGACTCGCGAATGAACGTGAACCTCGATGAGTTTATCGCTTAGCAATGCACAGTAGCGTAACTGATATCGAAGTGCGTTGATGAGGAAATAAAGAGCCACCGAGCACGACATATGGAGCTTCGCGGTGGACTGTCAGTTCCTAGCAGTTAGTGACAATCATCTTGACTGATTTCGTGCAAGACCTGAAGACTAGTGCGTGTTGCGTGCGCCAGCCGCCTATTAACCCTGCCAAGTTTCGAATTTCTTCCCCCTGGGACTTGGCGCTCTATTCTGCCGACAGGATGGCCACGAAAAGGGTTAATAGGCTATTACGACTTTCTTGTACGGCACACTGTAGATGTAGTAAAGTCGTTAAAAACTTCAAAGAATTAATAGATCACTTTTCTACCGTTTACTGCTCCCTCGTTTCCTTTTATACCAGGCATGGAAACAACTTTTTAGCCGGGGCAGCAACAGCTCGGAGACAATGTAAATAACAATATAAACAATCAACACTCAACGACCATCTAAACCATCATACAAATTACAACAATTAAGAAAGCCAGGAATGATGAAGTGCTTTTAAACGCCCCATATCTGTATGAAGGTGCTTTATTCGCAACTCCTGGTGTCACGTCAGTATAGATATATCTTCAGGTTTATGATGGTTATATTTTCATAATGTAGATGGAAAATTACGGAGTCGCACCATTCGGGAAGTTATCCACGATGAAAGGTAAAAAGCCTCAGTTAGTTGTAATAATAAAATTAAGTAAACTAACAAATAACTTTTTGGAGTGCTCAATTTTATGATTACAACCCATTAATATGGTTTGATATTTAACGCGGATGACTTCCAAAATGTCAGGAGTTTGTAATTATTCATTTACATTACGAAGAGGTAGCCACCATAAATCTGAAGATGCATCTATAATGACGTCAGACCGGAAGTTTTGCTTCAAGCATCTTCAAACAATTATGCGGTTTTGGAAAGCACCTATTCATTCTTGACCTTTTTACGTATATTTTTTTGTTATAGTTTAAGTGGTTACTGAGTACGCCAGCCGTGAACTTCCTGCATTTTACGGCGCAGCACAGTTTCCGGATACGAGCCTCATAGCTGGGGGACAAAAAACTTTGCTGTCTCTTCGCAGTACCTGATGGCACCCCTTCCTTCAAAACCAAAGAGAAATTAGTAATTAGGAGGGACAGCTGTTATTACGGTCGTTCTAAAGGAAAAGAAATTGCAAGAAATTCAGCTTCTGCATAATTGAAGTTGCGGCGCCGGTACAACAAAAGAAAACTAGTGGTTGTAAAAAGTGTGAGCAGCTCTGTCTTGAAGAGTCTGCAAAGGTTTGGAACGCACTGGTAGGAAAGCAGGTAGAGAAGTGCTTGGAGAATTGCACGAATGCTTATTCGTGCCATTAGTTTGTAGCTTGTTGGTAAACGAATAGGTTCAAATGGTTCAAATGGCTCTGAGCACTATGGGACTTAACATCTATGGTCATCAGTCCCCTAGAACTTAGAACTACTTAAACCTAACTAACCTAAGGACATCACACAACACCCAGTCATCACGAGGCACAGAAAATCCCTGACCCCGCCGGAAATCGAACCCAGGAACCCGGGCGTGGGAAACGAATAGGTATTCACACAGGACCAAGGCAAGCAAAAGCTAAGTGAAATCCAAAGTAAATCCATGACAGCATCTTATATAAAAGAAATAGTTTCATCGATACCTACATCTACACATATATTCCGCAAGGCACGATAGGGTGCGTGGGGAGGGTAGGTTTACCACTGCTAATTGTTTCCTCTCCTCTTCCACTCGCAAGTAGAGTGCCTATATGCTTCCGTCAGAGTCCTAATTTCTCGTAGCTTATCTTCGTGGTTCTTACGCGCAGTGTATGTTGGTGGCAGTAGAGTCGTTCTGCAATGAAGTTCATATACTGGTTCTCTAGATTTTCTTAACAGCTTTCCTCGAAAAGAACTTCGCCTTTCATCCAGCGATTCCATTTGAGTTGCCGAAGCGTCTCCGTCACACTTGTGTGTTGTTCGAACCCACTTGTAACAAAACTAGCAGCCCGCCTCTGAATTGCTTAGACGTCTCCCTTTAATTCGACCAGGTATGAATCCCAAACACTTGAGCAGTACTCAAGAACGGGTACCACTAGCGTCCTGTGTGCGGTTTTCTTTACAGATGAACCACACTTTCTCGAAGTTCTCACAATAAACAGACAACGACGATTCGCCATCCCTACCACAATCCTCACTTGCTCGTTACTTTTCGTATGGCTTTGCAACTTAACCCCCCGATATTTAAACGACGTGACTGTGTCAAGCAGGACACTGCGAATGCTGTATCTGAACATAATTGGTTTGATTTTCCTACTCATCAGCATTAACTTACATTAGGACTATGTGTCACTGTTCACACAACTATAAATTTTTTCTAAACTATCTTGTAACCTTCTACAGTCAGCCAACGACGACAACTGCCCGTACACCAAAGCATGATCAGGAAATACCCGCAGATTGCTGCCCACCCTGTCCTCCAGATCATTTATGTATGTAAAAACTAACAGCGGTCTTATCACATTTCCCTGGGGCACTCCCTGATGATACACTTGTCTCTGATGAACACTCACCGTCGCGGACAACATAATGGGTCCTATTACTGACAATTCTTCGAACCACTTACATATCTGGGGACCTATTCCATATGGTCACACCTTCGTTAACGGTCTGCGGTAGAGCAGCGTATCAAATGCTTTCCACAAATCTAGAAATGTGGAATCTGTCTGTTGACCTTCAACTGTAGTTCGTAGTACATCACGTAAGAGAAGAGCAAGCCGAGTTTCGCACGAGCGATGCTTTCTAAAACGATGTTGATTCCTGGACATAGGCTCCTTGGTCTCCAGAAAATTTATTGTATTCGAACTGAAAATATGTTCGAGGACTCTGCAGCAAGCCCTACATACATACGGGAGTCACTTGCACTTTTTTCCTGTTGCTTGGAACTGTACGCTAGGCGAGAGTTTCGCGATAAATACAACCTGGGTAAGGGCCCTGTGTTGTAGACTACTCTTTGTAAAACCAAATTGGGACTCCGTCCACATCTGGCGACTTTCTTGTTTTCAACTCTTTCAGCTGTTTTTCTAACCAGAAATGCTTATTGCTGTGTCATCCGCATATGTTCATAATATTACTGCATGTAACACAACTGCAGAAAGAATGAAAGGGAAGGGTGAAAGTTGGTATGTCTGAGGAAAAGAAATATGAGAAAATCCGGAAATTAGAGGTGCTGAGAGAGTGCAGCTGTGAAGAAATTCAACAACCATAAAGTAGAAGGAAGAAGAAGATAAATCATGCATAATTTCAGTTGTAAAAGCAAGAAATATACAATGAAGGAGACTGTGTGTGCTACCCCATAAACAACTTGGTCATACGTTACCAACTTTAAGCACTAACGTTTCCATGCCCATGCGATTTGTAGTTAAAACTTCATCATTTTGGGAGCTTATTACCATCACAGTCAAACCCCAGTCCTACACGTGAATGCCGTGTGTAAATAGTGGCTGTCTAACATTACAGGAATTTGTCAGATGGAGATCACAACAAAGCACGCCCAGAGGAAAATGTTTCAGTCGTTTAGGGTCGCGTGAGGGACATGGGAGCATCATATCGACTCCATTTAATGCAAATAAGTAATAAGATGGAGCAAGGGAGGCGGGAAGAGTAATCTTGAGTTCTTCCAGGAGGGCTCATCACAGGAAGATGTTAGGACTGTTCCGCTGGCTTTAACAAAAGTCGAACGACAACAGAGGAAATCAGGACAGGGGTTACAGAGTGCGAACGTTTTGGGACGGTTTCTTCTCACCTGTTTGAGATCAGGAGTTGCCACACGCGTTCACTCACGATACCACAATATTAAAGAATTAATATCATGTTTCTATTTTATGGATTTTTCATGCCTGTAAACAACTATACCCACAGCATCTTTTAAATTTCGTCTGCTTACACATTTTGTTTCAAATTTATGACTACCTTGATGGGTCCATGATTCTTTGTGGCTTAGTGTTCCTTTGATGTAGTTTGTACATCCGTATATCTGACATTATGTACGCCTGTTTTATGAAGTATTCAGGGCTATAAACAATTATATACACAGTATATTTCAAAATTTTGTTTGCTTATGCTGTTTGTTTTATATTTTGATTACCTCGATGGATCCATCACAATTTATCCGTAGTGGCCCTTTGATGTAACATATATTTTGATACATCGTATATTATGAACGAGTAGTTTTCTCGTTACCTTGTTGTTAACTTGGTTGCAGTCTTCTAGAGGATCTGACATAAATTGCTACAGTTTTCTTTTTTGCATATTAGTATGCTGACTCAGCTGTGAAATCCTCTTGCACTGGAACGTGCATATCGACACTTCCGCGCCGCCTCCATGGTAAACAATGGCGTCCCTTAAGCAATGTTTTCAGTAACACTACGATCTAGGAGCAGTCTACAATGTTTGACATGCATTTCTACATGCCTGTCTGAATATCAACACGTTGTTAATATACAACCGTTGTCGTAGCTCTGAAGTCTGGTGCATATCGATACGTCAGCGTCGTCGCCATGAGAACCTTTGGCGTCACTTAACCACTATCTCTGCTAGCATACGATCTACGAGATTTCTGAAAATCCCCACCGATTAGTATCGAACTTCTCACAATCAATTATTACTGGTTATCTCCTCTACATACACTTTTATCACGTACTGACGAAATGCTGTCTACAGCAGTCATTTATTTTGCGTACACCTTGTTGTTAACTCTTTACGTCCTGTATGCCTGACTGGTTGTCCTTGACGTAATGCCGTATGCGTTGGGGCGAGCGTCGCATATTTAAGTAACAACTCTGTTACTCTTCTGAGCAGCTGACGTTCGTCGAGCGACAACACCTGCTCTTTTCACCGCCATCGCCTTCCAACATGGGTATAATTCCATTTTTTAATTTTGGTTGTACAACATGTATTTCATACGTTACTACTATTATCAGGCTACCCTATAAAACAATTCTCTGTTTGTATTTCAGTATAACGGCTTGAAGATGGTCATATTCTGACAGAAAAATGTTACCATTGCAACTAAACATTTTATTGTTGTCCAGTTAATTTTAATCAACCTTAAAGTTTTAGCTAGGCTGCCAATTTCCAGCATGAGAAATGTAATCAAAAATTACAGACATGCACGATGTAGAGGCATCGTTCACTGAGACATTGAACGGCATTATGTAGTGTTCAGCGACGAAATCTACTTCCGATTTTCGCGATCATATAGTCCAGACTACGTCTGTAGAGTATCTGCCCCACACATCTCCAACTACTGGAAAGCGGTGTGAGGAGCTACTGGATATGGCAACAGGGCTGATTTGGTAATTGCTGACCAAAGGTTGGACGCTCGCCGGTATGTAACAAAAATGGTAGACCCTCTTGTCATACACTTCATGACCAGATACCGAATGGCACTTTTCAGCAGGATAATGCACGGCTCCACATTGCGCACCACAGATGTCTTGAGGAATGTATGGACCCTTGACTGGCATATCTGTGCTCTGATTTGTTCACTTTAGAGCATGTCTCGGATCGATGGAAGATTAATACCTTCACTTTGGCCTACAGTCAATAATCTTAACAATATGACACAGCACATGTTTCACGCATGGCAAGATGATTGTCAAAATGACATGCAGAGGCTGATTGCTTCCTTGCCACAAAGAATACAAGATTGTATTCGTGTCCGTGGGCGTCACATACCATACTAACGATCATGGGCATCACTTCGAAATGGAATGAAAGCGTAATCAATTAATAGCCACTATGTGGTGAATAGCTTACAGACTTTAACATCGGACAGGTACTTCATAGTGTATCGCATTCCATTTCCGTCATTGGCGATAATGACGTTCATCATCTTACGGCACTTTCAAGAGCTCGATGGGCATTTCAGGGAACTCTTTCGTCATATGTTTCTCCGGAACCAGTGTCGCTGAAAGTTATTGAAATCGCAGCAGATTTTAGGGACTTTGTATTTGGAGAGTATTGAAAGTATTATCAGGACCCATTCGTCAGAGTATAAGTGATTTAAGCGGTAGGGGACGGCCGCCTTTCTTCCTCATGGAATCTGGCATTCCGAGAATACGATTATATAACTATTGTTCGTCAGTTATAAAAAACACCCTCTGCTTGTTTCATAAGGCGCGGCACATACTGGACGAATAAGCAAGTAATCTTCTGAAAGAAAACATTGCCAGTAGTACTCTGTTCTGCTGTATCCTTATTCGTTGTGTGAATGGCCAATAATGAAACTAAGTCATTTTCAGCACTTATACATAAGCATTATGCAATACATTGTACGTGATGTGGCATACAATCGAAAAGTTATTTCATATGTCAGACCATAAGTGGAATAATCCTTCTACATTACAATCTAAAAACAAATAATGCCTCTTCTCACTCAGGGCAGCACACGCAAATTACGTCCTCAATTATTTGCTGGACATATTCCAACCTCTGCCTTCCGGCAAAGCTTTTTTTTTTTAAAAAAAAATCTTGTGGGACTTAACTGCTAAGGTCATCAGTCCCTAAGCTTACACACTGCTTAACCTAAATTATCCTCAGGACAAACACACACACCCATGCCCGAGGGAGGACTCGAACCTCCGCCGGGACCAGCCGCACAGTCCATGACTGCAGCGTCCTATACCGCTCGGCTAATCCCGCGCTGCATAAAGTTTCTATACTGTACAGCTCCCTGTAGTACCATGGAAGTTATTCCGTGCTGTCTTACTAGAAGCCCTTCTTCTTGTCAGTGTTTTCCATACATTCCTCTCCTCGCCTATTCTCTGGAGAACGTCCTCATAGCTTACCTTATCAGTCCACGTAGTTTTCGAAATTCTTCTGTAGCACCACATCTTAAACGCTTCGACTGTCCGCATTTCAGTACCATATAATGCTTAGCTTCAAACGTACATTCTCAGAAATTTCTACCTCACATTACGCCTATTTTTGATACTAGTAGACTCCTCTTGGCCAGGAATGGCCTTTTATCCAGTGCTAGTCTGCTTTTCTTACCTCGTTGCTCCTTCCCTCTTGGGTTATTTTGGTGGCTAGGTAGCACAATCACTTAACGTCGTGATCCCCAATTCTGGTGTTAAGTTTCTTGCACTTCTCATTTCTGCTACTTCTCATTACTTACATCTCTCTTCGATTTACTCTCAATCCATATTCTTTAGTAATCAGACTGTTCATTCCATTCGTTAGTTCCTGTATTTTTCTTCACTTTCACTAACGATAGCAATGTCATCAGCGAATTGTATCATTGGTATCCCTTCGCCTTGAATTTTAGTCCCGCTCTTGGACCTTTCTTTTATTTCTGTCATTACTTCTTCGATATTAAGTTGAACAGTTGTGGCGAAGGACTGCATCTCTCTCTTATTCCATTTTAATCCGAGTACTTCGTTCTTGGCGTTCCACGCTTATTGTGCCCTCTTGGCTCTTGTTCATGTTGTATATTACCCGTCTTTCTCTACAGCTTACCCCAATTTTTCACAGAATTTCAAACATCTTGCGACATTTGACTTTGTTGAGTGCTTTACAGGTCGACAGATCTCATGAACGTGTCATGTTTTTTCTTCAGTCTTGCTTCCCTTATCAAGCGCAACGCCACAACTGCATCTCCGGTACCTTTACCTTCTCTAAAGCCAAACTGTTGGTCATCTAACAGATCCTCAATTTTCTTTTCCGTTATTCCGTATAATATTCTTGTTATCATCTTGGATGCTTGAGCTGTTAAGCTGGTTTTACGGTAATTATCGCACTTGTCGGCTCCTCTATGTTCGGAATTGCGTATACGCTGTTTTCCCGAGAGTCTGATAAGCGTCTGTAAAGGTTACCTGGCGAGTGTAATCGTACTGCAAGAAAAGAATTACTTACCATGCAAACGGGCTATTACGATGCGTAGGACGGGTGGAAGTGAGGGCGAGAGTACCACAGATATGTTTCGCGAGTTGGAAGGTCATCAGACGTTTTTTAGTTGTAGCGAGACCTTTTAACGAAATCTGAATCTCCCACCCACACATGGAGGTATGACCATCGTAAGAAAATCAGGTATTTTACCGAATTCCAAAAAGTAATACGTAGTATTAATCTGCTACTTATAACTCCTCTGTGCTGCTCCCTTAAGAGACAAGGAATTTGGCTACTTTGACAGGGTTCAAAAGTGAGGAGTCATCGCGTGACATAACGAGATCATGCTCTTAACATGAGTTTAATATTCTATGACTGTCAAGAACCGTTGTGATGTAATAAGTATTAAGCTGACAAGAACGGATTTCCTTTTACGTGATGAGAGAATACTTGCAGGAAATAGATGCTATGCCATACTGTTGTACTGGATTTTCACAACTAATAATATCGATAGTTAGGCGATGTGAAAATGCGTGTAAGCTGTTATTACTTCTGTCTTCGAAAATTACTTGTATAAAAGGGGAGAAACTACATTTCACTTCAGAAATTCGAGGTGTATTGACAACAAAATGGTTCAAATGGCTCTGAGCACTATGGGACTCAACATCTTAGGTCATAAGTCCCCTAGAACTTAGAACTACTTAAACCTAACTAACCTAAGGACATCACACACACCCATGCCCGAGGCAGGATTCGAACCTGCGACCGTAGAAGTCCCGCGGTTCCGGACTGCAGCGCCAGAACCGCTAGACCACCGCGGCCGGCCTATTGACAACAACAGCCTCATTTCTGATTCGGTTATGTAGAATTTTTAAATGGGGGAGTCTATGTTGAGAGTGGAATTACAGTTGTAACTTTACATCCAGGCCAGAACTGCTTGTCTTACAATGTGCTGTGGATATTGTGGGCATGAGGCTTCGTTCGATCAAAAGCAATGGCTTAGTCTTGTACTATCAACAGGTACAAACAATGGTCCGACCAATTGGTTCTTGCGCGCAGCGACTCGCAGTGCCCTCTGGATGACTGAATAGCGAAGTAACAAGTATAATGGTTGAGTGGCGACAGAAATTGATATGTGTAGTGCTTGAGAAGATCGAATGTTGTGAGTGTTTGCGCTGGACAATTATTCCCTCCACGTAATTTGATCAGTTGACTGCTTGGTAGTCACGCTGACAGTCTCTCCTGCCGTTGAGCTGTTGGTACAGCCGGCGCGTGGATACCTGGAGACGGTCACGCAACTGCCAGTGCGGTCGATGTGGGTGCGGGTCTTCAGTCCTCTCCCGGCCAGCGTGGCGGTGGCTTCCTGACGGTCGGTGGACGGCATGCGGTCATGAGTGTGTGATATGGGAAGCCTTTTTTTCGCCACATATGGTCAGTGTAAGGTGGAACGATGTGATGAGAGAGGGTGCATGTGTTCTCAAACGTCGTTATACAAGACCCTGAATATACACACTTCAAAAAAAGTCTTATATCACGTCGGTTCCGAGAGTTCCGGAGCCTGTGCATAAAATTGGAATAGAGATCAACATAAACATCATTTCCACCCTTTTTATTACTCATGGAAACCACACATTGCATGTTGGACTACCATACAGTGAGACCTTCACAGGTGATGGTCCAGATTGCTGAACACACCTGTACCTCTAATACAGAGTAGCACGTCCTCTTGCATTGATACATGCCTGTATTCGTCGTGGCGTACTATCCACAAGTTCATCAAGGTACTATTGGTCCAGATTGTCCGACTCTTGAACGGCGATTCGGCTTAGATCCCTCAGGGTGATTGGTGGATCACGTCGTACATAAACCACCTTTTTCAATCGATCCCAGGCATGTTCGATAGGGTTCATGTCTGGAGAACATACTGGCCGAGCTAGTCGAGCGATGTCGTTATCCCGAAAGAAATCATTCACAAGATGTGCACGATGGGGTGTGAACCGCCGTCCATGAAGACGAATGCCTCGAAAATACTCTGCCGATATGGTAGCACTATCGGTCGGTGGATGGCATTCAAGTATCGTACAGCGGTTACGACGCCTTCCATGATCACCAGCGCCGTTCGTCGGCTCCTCATAATGCCACCCCAAAATAGCAGGGAACCTCCATCTTGCTGCACTCGCTGGACAGTGTGTCGAAGGCGTTCAGCGTGACCGGGTTGCCTCCAAACATGTCTCCGACGATTGTCTGGTTGAAGGCATACGCGACAATCATCGGTTAAGAGAACGTGGTGCCAATCCTGAGTGGTCGGTTCGGCATGTTGTTGAGCCCATCTGTACCGCTCTGCATGGTGTCGTGGTGGACCTGGCCATGGACGTCGGGAGTGAAGTTGCGCATCATGCAGCCTATTGCGCACAGTTTGAGTCGTAACACGACATCCTTGGCTGCACAAAAAACATTATTCAGCAAGGTGGCGTTGCTGTCAGGGTTACTCCGAGCCATAATCCGTAGGTAGCCGTCATCCACTGCAGTAGTAGCCCTTAGGCCGCCTGAGCGAGGCATGTCATCGACAGTTCCTGTCTATCAGTATCTCCTCCATGTCCAAACAACATCGCTTTGGTTCATTCCGAGACGTCTGGACACTCTCCTTGTTAAGAGCCCTTCCTGGCACAAAGTAACAATGCGGACGTGATCGAACCGCGGTATTCACCGTCTACGCATCGTTGAACTATAGCGAACACGAGCCGTGTACCTTCTTCCAGGGGGAATGACTAGAACTGATCGACTGTTGGACCCCGTCCGTCTAATAGGCGCTGCTCATTCATGGTTGTTTACATCTTCGGGCGGGTTTAGTGATATCTCTGAACAGTCAGAGGGACTGTGTGATACAATATCCTCAGTCAACATCTATCTTCAGGAGTTCTGGGAACTGGGGTGATGCAAAACTTTTTTGATGTGTGTATTTAGTGTTAAGATCTATTTGTGATTTAATTTAATTACTTAATTTGGGAAAGGTTTTTGTGTGATTCTCAAACATTGAAAATATGTTTTATCATCAAGGGTTGTGGTGAGCGTATTAAGTGATCTATTCGACTCCTGTATTTTGTTACACGATTACTTTAATATTGTAGTTGAAATGGACTATTTCCCACCATTTTTGATATAACAAATGGGCCAGCTCTCCCTTTGTCCACAGCGTTATCCAATACGTACACAGTACTCTGAAGAGGAATGAAAACCTTTACCTGCAGGTTTTTAGTCTTTGGCCATACACGTGTTCACACATACAGAAGAGACCACTTGTGAGAAACAGAGACAGAAAGCGAGTCTGGAATTTCACAATCAATGAAATGCCAGCACGTGATGCTTTGTTTGGGGACCGTGAGAACAAATGGAGGTCCCTCAGGCGAGTAGGCACGTCACCTTGGTCTATGGATATGAGGCGCAGGTGTTACAACCGGAAGTAGCCACTCGAGAGAGCGGAGGTGGTTTCCTAGGTACCAAATATCAATGTACGCTGACTTCCGGTTTGTGGTCGGTGGTTCTTAGTACCGTGATCTGTACTTGTAATTAGGAGACGGGTGGTTTCGACCCAAAACGGCCGCTAATATCCCATACTTCATTGCATTCCTCGGTGCTTACAGTTATTAGATGGTGGGAAGCGGGAGTGGTGGGTGCAGACAGGAACTCTACCAAAGTGGGGGAGCCCTCTTTCCTGCAAATTGATTAAATAAATAATATACAAATTGAACTGAACAATACGTTATTATGTCAAATGATTTGAATTCCCTGTCCTGAGATCCTTCCTAACCAACATAGTTTTAGTCGTTTTCCTGCCAATTTCTAGATGAGATAGGTTATTGGGGAAGTAGTGAAGGGGAGAGCTGGGCGGTTTCCTAAGAAGGGGAAAAGAGGTTCAGAACTGCGGGAAGGGTGACGAAAATAGTGTCCTTTTTCCCAGAAGGGAGGTTCGATGAGGAGGTTGAGGGGTGTGAGAGTTTCTCAGAAGGATAGATCAGCCTCATGGAGGTCATATAAAACTTTGCATAATGGTAGGCTGAGGGAAGAGGGGATGGTGATGTAATTGATCAGTTTAATTAACTAGCATATCAATTTCGTATCCGAGGTGCATCAGGGTTGGCTTTGATATTTTTATGGCCACACACCCAGGAGAGGCGTTGCAGTCGATGTCGTGCCGTTGCCAAAGACACTCGTGCCGGTCATCTGCTACCATAGCCCGTTATTGCCAAATTTAGCTACACTGTTCTATTGTATACGTTCGTCATGCATCCCATATTGATTTCATGCAGCGTTGCTTGCAAGTTAGCACTGGCCACTCCACACAAACGCCGCTGCTCTTTGTCGTTAAGTAAAGGTTGTTGGCCACTGCATTGTCCATGGTGAGAGGTCATGTCTGATATCTAATATTTGTGGCACACTCTTGGATCTCAGGATATTGAATTCCCTAACGATTTCCTAAATGGACTATACCATTACTGGCTCCAACTACCACTCCACGTTCAAAATCTGTTCACCCCCGTCGTGCGGCCATAATCACATAGGAAACATTTTCTTATAAATCAGCTGAGTACAAATAACAGATCTGCCAATGCACTGCCCTTTTATAACTTGAGAATATGGTAATTCTGCTATCAATATATGTGCATATCACTGTCCCATGACTTCTGTCACCTCAGTGTGTAAAGGAGGGAAATAAATTTTATAAAACAAAGGCATATAAAAATAATTACGTAGCAAATACTTTAAATTAAAATTTTACGAAAATCTAAAGAGAAAGTTTTCAAAACCCCTCCGACGACGTACCAATCTCCATGAAAGTTGGAACGCCCACTTGTGGGCAATGGACTGTCACTGCTGTAGAGGGTAACAACTGCAAAGGAAGACACAGATCCGAGTTGTCCGACAAATGTTTGAAGAGCTGGGTGCAAGTGCTAATCTCAGATGAAGAGTCCCTCCCCTCGGACCAAAATAAAGAAAAGGGAAACATGAAGAGGGGAAAGCTTCAAAGACTCTTATAGATTCATGATTCGGTCATCTTCACTCAGTGATATGGTGCAGTGCGACGGCTCCGTGTTCGGAAGGATGATGGTAGGGGTCTCCGTCTGGCCGTCCTAATTTAGGTTTTCCGTGATTCCCGTAAAACGCTTAAGCCAAATACTGAGATGGTTGTTTCGAAAACGACACTGCTGATTTGCTTCGCTGTCCTCCACCAGTCCTGAAATTGCGGTCTATCTCTAATTATTTTAATGATCTCGTCGTCGACTGCATGTCAAATATTATTATTGTGTTAATGTTCTGGCACTCGGTTATTGTCATCCGCCTTCTTCCTTCGCAATGCAATAACGTTAAGTGCGAATTACAATGTCTTAATTTTGTACAATCTTTGTAATGTTCTTCCTCATGATCGAACCCGTTTTGTGACACAGAACACATTCTGAAGAAGGCACGATGGAGATAATACGCAATTGGGCGGCCAAACAATTGTGTCCAGCAGTCAAGGGCTGTACGGCTACTGCTTCACTTCTTGGTCCACGAGGCACTACTGAATCTCCAAAAGCTTTTTCCAGATCTCTCGTGAAATTTGATATGATCGTTTTAATTCTTCTCGAAAAGTGTCGTTAATTATGTGTTTCAATAAAAAATTTGACAAGTTAGTTTTTTCCAATCTGTTCAATTCTTGAGCCATTTTCTGCTAGAAAATCTGCTTTTTCATTACCATCTAATCTACAGTGAGATGGTATCCACTGAACAGCTTACATCATTTAATTACTATTTTGACTTCTTTAACTATAGGGATTTTTGGATGTTAAGTTTTGACAATTGTCAGTATGGCTACCATGGAATCATAACTGTTTCTCAAATGGATGTAAATAATTCTTTAGATGAACTGCAATTCTGATGGCTTCAACTTCAAAATTTGAGTGATTGTGTCATGGGGTTTATTAGAAATAGAAAATATGCTATATATTCCTACGCCAATATTTCCTTATTTTTCCATTAACGAACCATATGTGTAGATGCGGAGCCACTGATCTTCAGCGTATATCAGATTTATTGTTTCTTATCGTGTTACTAATTTTTTTCATAATTATCCATTATTTGTAGCTGGTATTGCTAGTGAGAAACCAGGACTGGAGAGCGTGGAAAAACAAATGTAGACCGCCCCCATCGGATTTAGCCAGCAGTTGCATCCCGGATAACGCAAAATGGTCTGCAAAAGGGTTTCAAGACGTATCTCAATACAAATGTATCTGGGGTTAAAATACTCCTCCATTCGGATCTCCAGTAGAGGGCAGCATTGAGACACAGACGCTGCATCTTAGTCTTCATTCTTAGTACCGATTGTCTTTTATGCTCTGCAATACACTGAAGCGTACCCTTCAACCACTTTGACGATCAATACACAGAGAAACTTTTATGATATCCTTTGAATTCAGTCAGTACCTGTTTAAGTAATTTCCAGCTTTTTCAGCTGTGGTTAATGTTATTATATAGTTGTTGGTCACTGCAATGATGTAAAACAAGTGTGTTTATAGATGACAGAGAGTGAAAAAGAGTGTGACTTCGATCTTATAACCGTTAATGGGAATTGTTGGGGAACTTACTCTGCACAACAGCCCGGACACTGGAAGCCCTGACCTGGCACCAGCGAGAAGTAACCGAAGAAGAATGCTGCGGGCAGCAGCCACAGGACGACTATGCTGGCGGACGTGTTGCGGGGAGTCATGATGGCCGGGTAGTGCAGCGGCCGCAGGATGCCCAGGTAGTGGTTCGTTGCCAGCGCCAGCAGGTGCGCCACCGTCGCGATGATGCCAGACAGACGCAAGGCCTCCACCGTCAGCAGCAGGCATTCGTTCACCTGCCACGCAGCCACTGAGCAGTTTAGTCGACAATTGACTCATTCCGTCAAACGAGGATCACATAAAAATTTACACATAAATGTTACTTTGTCAGACAGTGACGTTACTGGAGAACCGTGGCTGTTATGCAGTACTGAATGTTGATGGAGTGTGGCACAAATCAAAGACAGTGACATGATGGCAGCTAGTTCTGATACCAATGTTCCTCGCGTTTTGATGAAAGCATCAACAATGTGGCTATACATGGCTATACAAAAATTACCATATCGACAACAACATATATTGTGTAACTAAGTTAAGGTATCATCTAAATTCACAAAAAAATCTCTGTGCCTTAGTGGGCACAGTGTGCAATTAATCCTTTCACTGCTGGGGACGTTTTAACTGTCATGCCTCGCCGTTCCCCTGGCGCGCCTGACGTGTAAAGCGCGGCCTTTGGGTCTTTCCTACAGCGCTAAGGACGTGTTGACGCATACCGCGCCACCGGCCTTTCCACCGCTAGGGACGAGTTTAGGCGCACTGGGTCACGACTACCTGAGCGCAACAGACGTGTAAACACGCAGAGTTGTCTCTCCGCCGTGCTCTTCCAGTAGCTGTCCAATGGTTTGACTATATAGTTCAAGAGTGCATATATGTTTGTCGCTGCGTTCCTTCTTTGCAGATTTCTACTTCGATTCCTGTGTTTTCGTCAGTTTTCTTGTTTTCTATGAGAGAAATGTCACGTCACCGAGTTTGCACAGATAAAGAAATCCTGGATATGCTCAATAAGAGCGACAGTGAGTGTGAATTATCTGAAGTTGCTAGCAGTGATGAGTCTTCGACAGAATCTCGAAGCTGTAGTTCTCAGCCCTTTACATCAGAGGGGAGAAATAAGAAAGTGTCAGTAAAACTGTACGGAAAAGAGCGCGCCTAAGTGACACATTTTACTGGAAAGAAACCGATATCCAGCCTTCAACCACGTGGTTAATCAGTAACCCGGTAGAAATACTATTTTTGTGGATTTCCTGGAAAGCGGCACTACAATAAACTCTCAAACGTATTGCGAAACTCTGCACAACCTCAGAATAGCAATACAAAACAAGCGCAGGGGAAAGTTTGGCTCAAAGATCTTGCTGATTCACGACAACGCCCAGGCCCACACGGCAAATGCCACACGCGAAGTTGGCTCAAATGGCTCTGAGCACTACGCGACTTAACTTCTGAGGTCATCAGTCGCCTAGAACTTAGAACTAATTAAACCTAACTAACCTAAGGACATCACACACATCCATGCCCGAGGCAGGATTCGAACCTGCGACCGTAGCGGTCGCTCGGCTCCAGACTGTAGCGCCTAGAAACGCTCGGCCACTCCGGCCGGCACTCGTGAAGTTCTCGAATCTTTTAAGTGGGAGTTGTTCCCTCATCCGCCGTACAGTCCCGACCTGGCACCGAGCGACTTCCACTTATTCGCAGCAATGAAGAAGTGGTTGGCTATGCAGCGTTTTAATGACGACGCACAGCTTCAAGAAGAGGTAACCACATGGTTGAAGGCGCAGGCGGCCGAATTTTACGACGAAGGAATTTCCAAGCTCGTCCATCGCTACGATAATTGCCTTAATTTAAATGGTAAATATGTAGAAAAGTAGTATTTAAGTGTGGCTTTCATCTGTATGGCAACGGCCTTGCCGCAGTGGCTACACCGGTTCCCGTGAGATCACCGACGTTAAGCGCTGTCGGGCGTGGCCGGCGCTTGGATGGGTCACCATCCCGCCGCCATGTGCTGTTGCCATTTTTCGGGGTGCACTCAGCCTCGTGATGCCAATTGAGGAGCTACTCGACCGATTAGTAGCGGCTTCGGTCAATGAATACCGTCCTAACGGTCGGGAGTGCGGTGTGCTGACCACACGCCCCTCCTTATCCGCATCCTCCTCGGAGGATGACACGGCGGCCGGACGGTCCCGGAAGGGCCCCTTGGGGCCTAAAGACGGAGCTTTTTTTTTTTTTCACCTGTATATAATAAAAAAAAAATTCCAATACTTTATTTTTAATTCCAAAACGTAATGTACTTTGTGGATAGCCCTCGTATAATAGAAATAAGCGAAGTATGCATTCTTGTCTTTATTTAAACATATTGTACATCACGATGAAGAGAGATATGCATATTGACATCTCACCTGCACCGTCACTGTCAATGAATCTGTGCAAGCCAGTCAGTATATACTCAACTGCCAGCACCCGACAACCACCCATGTGCTCAGGCAGATTCCAGTGTGCACCCGGTACCTTTTTATAGCAGTTACATACTCATAACTGAGAAGAATGTGGTTCCATCAATTACCCACATCACAAGCACTTGCCTAGCATTAGTGGTCCACTGCTCAGCTTACATCACAATGTGTCAGAGCTAGTAGTTTGTTTGTCGCCCCATTTCGTCAGTCAGGAATGCTGGCACTTATTAGTTACTTGTTCTACGTTATGGAAATTGCAAATCATCAAAGCTGACTAAATCATTTCTCACTTTTCCATGTTCTAAGGTTCTAAGTTTACAACTCTATGGCATCGTACTTGGAGTTGTATTGCCGTGCACATCTCTACCGTTACAACTACAGCCCATGCTCTGTGGTAGGTGGAGACCTACATTCACTCAATAAAATCTCTGGTACATGAGGCATGCAGGACATTCCAACATAGGGCTCCACTTAACTGTGTGATTTTACTGTTGCGACGTGATTTTAGTATCACTTAATATTTTGTGATATTAATTCATTTTGATGCTATTTCGCGGTTATTTCATTGGATATACTGGAGTGGTGAGATTGGGAGGGAAGCCTTGTACTCGCTTCACGGGGTTATTGTGTCACTGGAAACATATCTATGGCCTCTTTTCTTAGCGGAAACCGGCCGGAGTGGCCGAGCGGTTCTATGCGCTACAGTCTGGAACCGCGCGACCGCTACGGTCGCAGGTTCGAATCCTGCCTCGGGCATGTATCTGTGTGATGTCCTTAGGTTAGTTAGGTTTAAGTAGTTCTAAGTTCTAGGGGACTGATGACCACAGTAGTTAAGTCCCATAGTGCTCAGAGCCATTTGAACCATTTTTCTTAGCGGAAGGCAGTCTGTCAATCTCATTAAGTCAAGAGCGCCTCCTTTGGCCATAAGAGCAGTTTCGCAGAAGTTGGATTGCAGCAACCTACTTCACAGCCGATGAATGTTGGGCAGGTGCCAACATCCCCTGGTGGTCAGTCTATGCCTTGACCTGCCTACGGCCCCCTGAGTATAACTGACCTCAACATTTTTGCCTTTCTGCGAATACTTCAAATAGCCACACACAAGACGCCATGGGGCGGTGTAACCAGTATGGGAGAATCATGCGAGCTAACATCACTGAGATGGTCGGGCTGACACGTGTTTGCCCTTCTTCGAAATATCTTGGTTCAAACTCATCTATTGGTTGATCCACACGTGTCCCATTACACGCCCTAAGTAAGACACTTGTCACCCTTTGGTCAAATTGTCAAGTCTGCGAAATACAGAGTTAATATGACATATAATAACAGTAAAAAAAAATATCGGGAACTAAATTAACGATCCTTAAATGATGTAGGCCACACAGTTGCGATTTGGTTAGAATAATGTTTATTCAGAAACCAAAGTAATAGCGAAAGTGTTCGTATTTAGAGTTACTGTTACACTCGGGCGCATATCTATTTGATACAGTTAGATCATTCACAATCTCAACGTGAAATACAAGTAATCTATGCAAAAAGTTAGAGTTCACACCAAGCGCGCGGCTGTTCACCGCTCAGAGACTAAGTCCTGAGATACCACACAACACGGCATTTTCTAAGTCGTTTCACTTCCTATCTACCTAAAGACCGACCGTCCGCTTTCTCGTCTCCTCCAGCACTGACCCTCTGCCCGTCCTCGGGCGCGTTTCCCGCGCGCCGAATATTCTCGCTCAACTGACTACTGCAGTTCCCTTTCCTGAAGCCGTCTATCTGATCGGCAGCAGCTTATTCTACCTTATTTCACATTTTAACATCTTTAAATAATCAAAGCTTGAAAACTTCTTCACTCTGTATAAAGTAACAATAATATCCATTACATAACAAACGTTAAACTCTTTTACATAAAACCAATACAATTACCTTCTTAGCTCTGAATGCCACGATCTGTAGCCTTGCACCAATGTGCTTTCTGATAAATAAATAAAGAACAAAAGTAACTACTATGAACTAAACTTTACAACAAATATTCTATTACCTAATAATTACCGAGCGAGATGGCGCAGTGGTTCGACACTGGACTCGCATTCGGGAGGACGACGGTTCAATCCCGCGTCCGACCATCCTGATTTAGGTTTTCCGTGATTTCCCTAAATCGCTCCAGGCAAATGCCAGGATGGTTCCTTTCAAAGGGCACGGCCGACTTCCTTCCCTGTCCTTCCCTAATCCGATGAGACCGATGACCTCGCTGTCTGGTCTCCTTCCACAAAAACAACAACAACCTAATAATTCAAAAAGGTGTTATTCTGTCATCGTTGAATATGTTTTGTGTGGAAGAAATGATGATCTGATGCTTAACTGGAAGTACTGATCATTTAAATTTACTATATATTTTAAACAAATAAAGTTACAAGTTGATATTTACAACATTTGTCATTTTAATGATGTGCTACTCTCTGAAATGTAGATCGTTAAGATCGACCAAAGCGTTCAAATTTTAACATTCAGGTCTTTGTTACAAAATTTGTTAATTTCACTTTAACAGTAAATCCTAAACTATTATGGATATGATCAATATTCAAGTTTTATTGGGCTCACCACGAAAATTTATGGAGTATGACAGATTAAAATTACTCCCCCTGCATTACTACAGGTTTAAATAGTTTTCGAATGGTTCAAATGGCTCTGAGCACTATGGGACTTAACATTTGAGGTCATCAGTCCCCTAGAACTTAGAACTACTTAAACCTAACTAACCTAAGGACATCACACACATCCATGCCCGAGGCAGGATTCGAACCTGCGACCGTAGCGGTCTCGCGGTTCCAAACTGAAGCGCCTATAACCGATCGGCCACACCGGCCGGCTAAATAGTTTTCATAACTGCGAATCTTCGGCTACTCCCGGCGTATTTCTTGCTCGATCAGTCCGCGGGTGTACTGCCGGTCCATAGTGTCCAACGGGCACAATATTTCGGCAATCAGTCATTTAGCAACCGTCAGGTGCCATGACGAACTGAGCTCCTGAAGGCGGGTGGCGTCTTAAATCCCCTCCACCTCGGCGAGGCGTTCTCTCTGCCGTCCGCGCCCGCTGCCGCGCGTCGGCGGTCGCTGAGACGCTGGCGTCGGCGTCTGTCGTGGCGTCGGTGTAACTGCCTCGTCCGCCCTGGTCACCCGTTCGTTTTATTTGCTGAGCATATTTTTAATTAGACTCAATGCTGGTTCGCATGCCTTACTGAGGTTATAGCCGCAATCTCGGTTGATCATCGCTGGTACGAATTTCGATAGCCTCTCTAACGACGCCGTCCCAGTATTTAGATTTCTTTGCCAAGACCCTCGTATGTTGGTAGTCCATTTCGTGATTTTCGGACAAACAGCGCTCTGCGACCGCCGACTTTTTGGGGTACCTAAGTCGAGTGTGCTTCTGATGTTCTCGTTAACGATCTTCTGATGTTCTCGTTAACGATCTTCGATGGTGCTCACTGTCTGTCCAATATAAGTCTTCCCACACTGACACGGAATATGGTGTACGCCAGCCTTCCGGAAACCGAGATCGTCTTTCACACTGCTCAATAATGCTCTTGTTTTATTGGGTGGGCAAAAGACAGTTCCTACTCGGTGTTTACTCAATATTCGTCCTATTTTCCCCGATAGTGCGCCAGTATACGGTATATAGGCAGTGGCTATCTCTTCCTCCGTGTCTTCTTCCGTCTCAACACGCTGTACTGTAGAGGTGGGGCGGAGAGCGAGTCTGATCTGTTATTTAGAGTACCCGTTTTTCCGGAATAAAGTTTTGAAGTGTTTTCTGCGTCAGAGATGGTGCGCGCCCTGTGCACCAGTGTTTTCAACATCCCATTCCTCTGCGAAGGGTGATGGAAACTATCCGCATGCAAATACAGGGCGGTGTGCGTTTTCTTCCTGTACATCCCGTGGCCCAGGGTGCCATCTTCTCTTGACGTCCAGGAATGGTAATATCCTTCTGCTTCGGGCTCCATAGAGATTTTGATGTTCGGATGTATAGAGTTCAGGTGTGTAAGGAAGTTTAGGAGCTTCTCACTTCCATGGGGCCTGATCACGAACGTGTCATCCACATAACGGAGAAAACAAGTAGGTTTCCATTTGGTTGACGCCAAATCTTCCTCCTCGAACTACTCCATATACAAATTCACGACCACAGGCGAGAGTGGGCTCCCCATTGCGACTCCTTCTGTTTGTTCATAGTATTCTCCATTAAAGAGAAAATACGTGGAGGTCAGAACGTGTCTGAAAAGGTCTGTCGTCTTCTCGTCCAATTTCTGTGCAATAAGCTCAACTGACTCTCGAAGAGGCACCCTGGTGAACAATGAAACAACGTCAAAACTCACCAGGATATCAGAGTCTTTCAGCTTGAAGTTGTCGAGACATTTTACGAAATCCACAGAATTAAAAAAGTGATGAGGGCATTTACCCACATAAGGGCTTAGTAATTCTGCCAGGTAATATGTAAGTGCCCTAATTTTGCTGACAATGGGGCGTAATGGCACCCCTTCTTTGTGGACTTTAGAGAGTACCTTGAGGTGTCAATTTCTGGCGACACCCCCTGGTAAATCCGCGTCCTTGACAAGAGCCCTAGTCTTGTTCTCCACCTTCTTTGTGGGGTCAGCGTTGATCTTCCTGTAAGGTTCGTCATTTGGCAGGCTCTGAATCTTCTCATTGTAGTCCTTAGGGGAAAGAACAATCGTAGCATTGCCTTTGTCAGACGGTAAGACAACAATCTCAGGGCTCTGTCTCAGGTCTCGAATGGCTGCCCTTTCTCTGCTGGTAATATTCGACTTGATTGGCTTAGTTCTCGTCAGAGCACGGCAGGTTTCCCGGCGTACTTCTTCAGCTGCTTCGGGTGGTAGTCGCGCAGCAACCTGTTCAACTGCACTGACAATGTCCGCTACCGACGTGAGCCTAGGCGTGGGAGCCACCGAAGGAGCCGTTTGGTGAGTATTCTTGCTTTTCTGAAGAGATTTATCAACAATCCCAGCACTGAATAACTTGACAAAAACACAGTATTTCTCCTGATCCTGTTGGCAGGTATGGAATGTTTCAGATTGAGACCAATTACCTGTGTAATCCAGTCCTCTATTTCCAGGGATGTCGACTGAATAGGAAGGGATTCTTCGTCAAAAGCAAATACCAGAGTATTCTTCCTGAGGCTTGTAGCCATGATTAATTCAGCGACGAAATTTCGGTTAAACAACCGAAATTCGAAGTAGCAGCAGCACTACCAGAAGGAGCGATCAGATCACAAGGAATATGAACGAACATGGAGATATCGGACGGCCAGCACTAGGCGAAGCACAAGTACAGCGATGTAAACACGGAAGTAAGGCGATTAATAAGTAATATAAAAGCCTAGTTTATATAAACGATAAGTGTCGCTGTAGATGGGAAATTTGGAAACTAATCTCTAAGCAGCTGTAGTGGGGCGAGTAGATGCTAGTAGGGAGTCTGTCAACAAAAATAAAGTGCGAAGCCCATAATGGGGATTGAATTTGAACTGGATTAAGTGGAGAGACGTTTCTCAATTATTAGCTAATACTGAATATCGGAACGCTACTGTACAGGAAAAGAAGCATGGACACAATTATATTTAATAAGCCAACAAGTAGTGGAATATATGCAGGTAGCAAGTACGTTTCGTTGAAGAATTGTTTTTATATCAGTTGTATGGTACTGTAAGTTTTAGAACGCGTCGCTGAGTTGGTGTAGAGGTTTCCAATAGAGTGGCATTAGAAAATATGGCCACGCAAACGGCACCGGAGGTGGATGAAGGGGCGAGAAGAAATAAATGGAGTAAATGGAGACACAATCCCTAGTCAATAGCTAAAACGATGACTCAGAATGAACTGTAGGCGAAAGGAAACGTAAGCATCGATTGTGTAGTTTTGATACAGAGGAATCGCGAGTTGAGAAATGTATACAAGGTCCTAAATATGTTTCGTGAAGTTAATAAAAATAGCAACATTCACATAAGATGTGCCGCGCGGGGTAGCCGTGCGATCTAAGGCGTCTTGTCGCGGTTCTCGCGGTTCTCCCCGTCGGAGGTTCGAGTCCTCCCTTGGGCATGGGTGTGTGTGTTCTCCTTAGTATAAGTTAGTTTAAATTAGATTAAGTAGTGCGTAAGCCTAGAGAGAGATGACCTCAGCAGTTTGGTCCCATAGTCCTTACCACAAATTTCCAATTTTTTACATAAGATGTGTGAAATAAGTACTGTACGTTTGACTCTCTGACCGTGAATGACTAAAAGTGCTTATTAACAGTAAACATTAAACGCAACTATAGTGTAAAGCATCACCTACTTTAAAATGCTCAAATGATTGTGAATTCCTAACGAATCAAACTGCTGAGGTCATCAGTCCCTAGACTTACACACTACTCAAACTAACTTATGCTAAGAACAACATACACACCCATGTCCGAGGGAGCACTCGAACCTCCGGCGGGCGGGGCCGGGCAATCCGTGACATGGCGCCTCAAACCGCACGGCCACTCCACGCATCGGAACTTTAAGAGTAGATTTTCTATAGATCATTACTTACATAAAGAAAGCCATCAATAGCACAATAAATGACCACCTGTAGATTGTAGATAGTTTGGTACCTGCAATAATAGATGGATAACTACTTGGCAATGTAAGTGGCTAACCACTTATAGCTGAAAATGTTGTACTGCTTACGACTACAAACGCCTAACGTTCCGATACTTAATGTTAGCCAATGACTGAGAAAACTCCAGTCTTATGCTCTAGCACCATTATGCGCTTCGCTCTTTGTTTTTGTTGGCAGGCTCCCTACTAGCATCTAATCGCCTCACAACAGCTGTTTGGAGATTAATTTCCAAATTTCCCATATACAGCGCCACTTATCGTTTATATAAACAATGCTTTTGTATTACTTATTACTCGCCTTACATCCACTTAAATTATTGTTCATGTATTATGGCAAGAATAGTTGTGTACTGTTTCACTTTAGTACTTTATCATACTTTCATCCCCAACCCCGACCAGTTTCATGATATGTATGTCATTGGCTTATTAGCTCTTGTTAGCACGGTTTCAGCAGGTGCTGTTTCGCCACCTTGTACCATTTTTATACAGGCATTATGAACCACATGTAAAACATTCACGAGCTCTTACTGTATTGTATATATTCTATTACTTATTGCTCCGGTACTTTTTTTAGGAACACGGCAGTTTGCTGCATGCAACTTACTGTTGACACTGCCAAAGAATGCATATGTGCACATATGACTTCTTTGTCTTTAATTTTTTTTAATGTTTAAACATTTCTTCATCATTTTTGTTGTGGCGTAACAAGACAGCCACGCCACTCGGAAGTAGCCGAAAGGCACGCGCTAAAACTCACGCAGGCTATAGGGGTCTGAAACAGGATACGTAATGAATGCTATAAAGAAAAGTACGTAGCTTCTGGAATACTTAACTTTAATCCATCCTTGTGGTACATCGCTCTTGACGATACAAGTGAGACTCTTTAGATACAAGCTATGTAAGGCTAATGGCGCCTTGCTAGGTCGTAGCCATGGACTTAGCTGAAGGCTATTCTAAATATCTGCTCTGCAAATGAGCGAGGCTTCGTCAGTGTGCATCGCTAGCGAAGTCGTCCGTACAACTGGGGCGAGTGCTAGTCCGTCTCTCGAGACCTGCCGTGTGGTGGCGCTCGGTCTGCGATCACTGACAGTGGCGACACGCGGGTCCGACATGTACTAATGGACCGCGGCCGATTTAAAGCTACCACCTAGCAAGTGTGGTGTCTGGCGGTGACACCACAATTTTTATATTCTTATCTGACTTCTACTGGCTTGTGATGTGTTTTCCTGTACAGCCTTCTGAAGAAAAGTGCCCAAAACTGCGTAAGAAATTAAGTTTCTTTTGTGCAGCTGGTTGCTGACTATTTCGATTTAATTTATATTTGCTGGAACTATGGTAAAAGATTAATAAATCTTTAGTCCAGCCATTGGTTGCCTGCTATTTTCCAAACCTGTGTGTACCGTTACTGAAGCGAAGCCACATTTAAAATTATAATATTTACATAAGTATCAGAAAGAAGTATGGAAAAAATGTAAGTTCGTGGACTTCCATGGTCAGTGTCAATTGAAATAAAATCATTTGGGTGTTAGGTCGTATCATCGTGGAACATTAAAACAACTGAAATGCTGGAATTTGAGGGTGTCCTTCAGGGGAACTAATTGCTGGATTCTGGTGATGTTCTTCTTCTATATACTGTCTTATCTGAGACCTGTTAATGGTCAGAAAGGATTCCGTAGATGCTCTGCACCTAGAAGCTATGAACTTCAATGTGAGTGCATCAAACTCTACGTAGGTGAAATCAGGACACCTGTTAACTCTCGCATGTTACTACAGCATGAACGTCAGGTTCGACTGGGGCAGCACAGCAAATCAGCTATTGCTGAACACCATCAATCTGAGGCTGATCTATTAAAAGAACTGAAAAATACGTCCATTGCGCTGCATGTGTTCGCTAGCGATCAGCTCTTCATTACGAGGAATCAACAGTATAAACAAGTAGCCACAACAGCTCTGCAGTGCAGCCTTAACATCTCGCTGCAAAAGACGGTACCCCGGGGTACAAGCTGCCGATTCGCTGTTGCTTACCAGTCACCTACCAGTTTAGCACAGGTAAAAATGTTTTAATCCTTTCTTTGAATTGGCTAATGGCAACGCATACTTGTGACGTTGGCAGCCAACTGGAAACCCAAGTAAGGCAGTACACAGGGCGAGCTGGCCGCCCCTATCGCTCTTGTTTATGCAATCTGTAATGTTACAACTGGCTTTCATAACCCACGGGCCATATTTTTGTATTCCCTCACTCGTTATGCGCAAACTATTAGTCCTGCAGAAAAAATTAATATGAAGTTCCTGTAGAAAATATAATTTAGTTAAATTTTGTACCGGGGTATGTTGACATTAGGGACCACTGTTTTCGAGTAATTCAAGAGAAACCTTCAAAAGTGACCTTCAAACGCACCTAGAGGGCAGAACCATTTGCTTACGCCGTGGTTTCTAGTACCTTATTCGTAGCGCTCCCTCCAGGCCTGTACAATTTCCGACTACACGGACTATTCTCGATATTCGACCTTTTTTGGACTCAGCTGACTAGGCTATTATGGCACCAGCATAGTCGGCTCTCTCATTATAGCTATTGACTTAAACGTACCAGTAAAATTAATGTAGGAGAAAATGACTTTTGTAAACGTAACACTACAACTAATTACATTGACAATTCGATCCAAATGTAGCCCTTACAAGCACAGTACTTTCGTAGTCACAAGGCCTGTAGAGTATGAGGACGCATCCGCTTATTTTACGCTGTTGAAACGTTTTCAGCTACAATTTATACGATCGTCAGTTTTACAATTTATAAGTGCTCTACTAAGCTTGTGGCGGAATAAGGCATGTCAAGAAGACCAAACAGGTCCAACAGTTCTTGTAGCAAGAAACCTTTATACAGTTGTAGGAGGGAGTGCCAGGAACAAAATAACGTCCGTATTTTAAGGGCTGTAGTACGCTACGGACTATATATAATACGAAGCTTAATTTTTAAGCTATTTTTTTAAAACAACATTATTATGTTTTTATTATTAGATTGAAAAGCCAGATTTAAAGTACTTAGTTTATAAAACCGAAATGGCCGTTAAAATCCCTGAAAATTGTCATCTGAAGATTCTTCTTCCTCTCCTTACTCTTCGTCGTCATCGTTGTCCTTTTCATAGATGGTCTACACTGCCATCCAGAGCGTTACTTATGCTGCAGGTCTTGACAGATTTAACAATAATGTCTTCCGTCACTCTAGACCACGACAGTTTCATCCACTGACACACTTGTTTGCTTGCAGGTCGTTTTAAAGCTCCCTTCGGCATGAATACATCTTGGGTTTCATCCATCATCCAGTTTTTCAAGTCCTCTCCCATATACACTTTAAATGGTTTATTTATCGAGACATCAAGAGGTGGCAATTGTGAAGTAAATCCTCCCAGAATAACAGCGAGCTCCGTATTTCCCTGTCCCAATTTCTGTTTCAAAGAATTTTTCAAATTACTACTAAACTGAGCTAGCACAAGAACTCTTCTTCAGTAAAGCACCTTTACTTCTCTCCCACATTATGTTAATCCATAATTTCATACCAGCCTCGTCCAACCGTTGTACCAAAACAACAACACCTGGCGATATTTCAGATGGTTTTGGCATTGTTTTGCGCCTGAAAATGATCACTTGATTAAGCTTAGTACCGTCAGCACAGCAAGAAAAGACAACATAGTAGTAACGTTTCTCTTGTCCACGTGTTTTTATAGTTACAGTTTTAGTAAATTTCTTGGCTACAGTTCTCTTACTTAGCACGCCAAATGTCCGAGGAGTTTCGTTCTTAGTCGCTGTCTTGCTTAGTTCCACACTGGTTTTCCTTCGATGTTGAAATAAAGCAGTGGAAAGATAATATTTTCTCTTCGTAATCTTGTGGCTGTTTCTGTCATACTTCGGGTTTGGTTGGCATCCTAAATCCATGACACCTCATGAACCAGTAGCAGCAGCCAACTCCACCCATAAAGTCTGTTAATTTCCTCTGTAGCGCTAGCTTACGAGTACGTATTTGAATCATTTTTGTATTAATTCCAATGCCATTTTGAAGATGTCCTTGAATCCATTTCAATACATCATCTTCTAGTTTTGGCCATTTCCCATTCAGACCTCTATTTGCACATTTAGTCTTATTTTATTTTTTTCAGTTCTTCTTTGCTAGCCCACTAATCTCGAATGGTTTTTCTGTTGGTGGAGTGCCGAACCTCCCCTCAACTACTCTGTTTCCGTGTTCTTCTGCATATGCTATTACTTTGAATTTACAGCCAGAATCATATGAATATCTTTTTTCCATTATTAAATTAGCCACTAAAAAAGTATTGTACTCCTGCAGATATCACTTTAAATTCATGTTCATTGCCACCGTGGACTGCAATGATGAATCATGGGGTAGACAGTGTTTTGGGTTTGTGATGGCAGGGCGGGAGGGAGACTGTGTTAGCACGCTTGTAAACTTCCGCACCCTTGTTCGTCGCATCGGAGTGCAGTACTGCTGCCAGGTGACTCAGATGTTGCCAGACAGAGATATGTTTCCCACGGCGTCGAATATAGGGCCATTCTTAAGATTGGCGCAAATTTTAAATCAAACACTGGAAATGTTTATACTAATTTCGAGTATAAGACTCACCTGAATTTTGGAGGAAATTTTTTGAAGAAAAAAGTGTCTTATAGTCAGCAAAATATTGCTAGAAATCCTGACTGGTGGGGGATGAGTGTCATCATAGACGGTCAGTATCGTACGTTTTTACTAGAATAACTCGGCAACCGTGGCCTTTAGAGAAAACGTATCGCAGTACAATATTCAACTATGTTAAATTTTGTACAAAATGGATCCTGTTCATTTTTAATTTATGTCTAGCAGTTTTAGTGTAGCGAGCGAGAGAAAATGAAAATCTCACCTGTGATTTTTTAAGGCCAGGTTTGCATAAAGCGACAGCGTTAGGGGCAGCTAAATTACACTATGTAGGCCAGGCCTTGGCCAGATTTGCGCTCCTGGAGTGCGCTCGTACTCTTCGAGTGCAGTCGTATCTGCTCAGCGCTCCTCCAACTTCCCCCACCACTGCGCTATTCCGAGCAGGTGTGCGACTGAGATGGCGTTATGTCAAAGCCTGCATAAGGGGGAATCTTATGCGTTCATTTTCTTCTCTTCATTTTTATAGTAGATAGTGGTAATACGATGAGTAGAACAACAAAAAGCTTTACATACAGGCATTTAGCATAAAGTTGTGATGTTTTACAGATTTCGCTTTTAGAATATTACTTGTAATGTTTCTGGAACTGTGGTTCACAATACAGTCAAACAGACAGAGTTATGGGGGCTAAAATCTGTTAAACCGAATAAAAGAAAAAAAAACATTTGCACACAAGTGGTGAAACAAATATGGAAGTAACTTATGCAGCTTGTCTGTGCAGTTGAGGGTATTGCCCTCTGGATAGCATTTTATAAAAGCCTTGTAAATTCGTGGATTGAACAAACAGTTGCTGGACTTTATGTCTATCAGCTAAAGCTGGAAGTAAAGAGGTACCTTAGCAACCGAAGGTGAGAGCAGTCTGGCAGATAAATCGAAATCTTTCTTTAGTAATGCAGTGACTTGGAATCTCTCTGAGAACTCATAATGAAACGTTTCGGTTGCTGATATGTAGTCATTTATGTCTGCTCCAGAAATGACTGTCATAAGCTAACGAGTATGTTCCAAATCATGAACCTGAAGCTGACTTTCCCATTGGAATTCTTCACTTTTCTTTTTTTAACACCACAATCTTATCGCCATATCTGATACCAAATGATTCTCCTCTTGAATTAAGATAATGATTTCAGATATTGGTGATGTCGACAATAAAACATTTGGTCACACTGTACTAACCCTTAACTCAGTTTTTTTCCTAGTGACCGACTTCAGTTCTACCAACAAGTGCCTCATACCCTCTATGTGGTTGTTTTTTCCCAGCTCACAATAATGTGACGGCACATTAACCACTCTGCATGGCCTTCGAATTAAACGAAAAGTAAAGCAATTCCCATCCTGTATTGAACAATTGAGCTTTTCCACTTTCGCTTTCTTTGGACAAATAAGTAGACGCCACAGTATTCCAGCCAACAACCTTGCCGCAGTGGTAACACCCGTTCCCGTCAGATCACCGAAACTAAATGCTGTCGAGCTGGCCTAGCACTTGGATGGGAGACCATCAGGTCTGCCGAGTGCTGTTGGCAAGCGGGGTGCAGGCAACCCTTGTGAGGCACAAAATCCGAAGAAATTCCTTTCGTATGTAAAGTACACAAACGGCAAGACGCAGTCAATACCTTCGCTGCGCAGTGCCGATGGTACTGTTACCGACGACTGTGCCGCTAAAGCGGAGTTATTGAACGTAGTTTTCCGAAATTCCTTCACCAGGGAAGACGAATGGAATATTCCAGAATTTGAAACACGAACAGCTGCTAGTATGAGTTTCTTAGAAGTAGATACCTTAGGGATTGCGAAGCAACTCAAATCGCTTGATACGGGCAAGTCTTCAGGTCCAGATTGTATACCGATTAGGTTCCTTTCAGATTACGCTGATACAATAGCTCCCTAGTTAGCAATCATATACAACCGCTCGCTCACCTATAGATCTGTACCTACAGATTGGAAAATTGCGCAGGTCGCACCAGTGTTTAAGAAGGGTAGCAGGAGTAATCCATCGAACTACAGACCTATATCATTGACGTCGATTTGCAGTAGGGTTTTTGAGCATATATTGTATTCAAACATTATGAATCACCTCGAAGGGAACGATCTATTGATACGTAATCAGCATGGTTTCAGAAAACATCGTTCTTGTGCAACGCAGCTAGCTCTTTATTCGCACGAAGTAATGGCCGCTATCGACAGGGGATCTCAAGTTGATTCCGTATTTCTAGATTTCCGGAAAGCTTTTGACACCGTTCCTCACAAGCGACTTCTAATCAAGCTGCGGGCCTATGGGGTATCGTCTCAGTTGTGCGACTGGATTCGTGATTTCCTTTCAGGAAGTTCGCAGTTCGTAGTAATAGACGGCAAATCATCGAGTAAAACTGAAGTGATATCAGTTGTTCTCCAGGGAAGCGTCCAGGGACCTCTGCTGGTCCTGATCTATATAAATGACATGGGTAACAATCTGAGCTATTCTCTTAGGATGTTCGCGGTTGATGCTGTAATTTACTGTCTTGTAAGGTCATCCGAAGACTAGTATCAGTTGCAAAGCGATTTAGAAAAGATTGCTGTATGGTGTGGCAGGTGGCAGTTGAAGCTAAATAACGAAAAGTGTGAGGTAATCCACATGAGTTCCAAAAGAAGTCCGTTGGAATTAGATTACTCGATAAATAGTACCTGGGTGTTAAATTACGAACAACTTCAGTTGGAAAGACCACATAGATAATATTGTAGGGAAGGCGAGCCAAAGGTTGCGTTTCATTGGCAGGACACTTAGAAGATGCAACAAGTCCACTAAAGAGACATCTTACACTACATTCGTTCGTCCTCTGTTAGAATATTGCTGCACGGTGTGGGATCCTTACCAGGTGGGATTGACGGAGGACATCGAAAGGGTGCAAAAAAGGGCAGCTCGTTTTGTATTATCAGGTAATAGGGGAGAGAGTGTGGCAGATATGATACGCAAGTTGGGATGGAAGCCATTAAGGCAAAGACGGTTTTTCGTCGCGGCGAGATCTATTTACGAAATTTCAGTCACCAACTTTCTCTTCCGAATGCGAAAATATTTTGTTGAGCCCAACCTACATAGGTAGGAATGATCATCAAAATAAAATAAGAGAAATCAGAGCTCGAACAGAAAGGTTTAGGTGTTCGTTTTTCCCGCGCGCTCTTCGGGAGTGGAATGGTAGAGAGATAGTATGATTGTGGTTCGATGAACCCTCTGACAAGCACTTAAATGTGAATTGCAGAGTAATCATGTAGATGTAGATGAGGCAAAGTGAAGAGCTATTTGATTGAGAAGTTGCGGCTCCGGTCTCGGAAACTAACATACGGCCGAGAGAGCGGTGTGCTGACCACATGCCCCTCCATATCCGCATGCGGTGCCGCCTATGGTCAGAGGATGACACGGTGGCCGGTCGGTGCCTTTGGGCCTTCGTGGCCTTTTCAGGCGGAGTGAAGTTTACGGTATTTCAAATTCAGAACATTAATTTGATTTAATAGTACTGTCAGCAAACTGCTCGGCGTCTGACAAAGAGACTGTTATGCAGTAGCATCGCTTGGCTGCAGCCTTCATTTTCTTCTTCTTCTTCTTCACCCATCAGCTGAGCGTTAGGCGGCAGCGCGGCCGAAGCGCTGGCACTCGCGGAGTGCTGTTTGGCCAGGCCTAGTATAGGCGATCTCCAGAATCCAATAGTTAGACGTCCTGAAGAAGACTGCGGTCGAAATGTCGACATTTTACTTATTTTATTGTTTCATAACGATGCGCCCTAACATCCAAAATAATTTTATTCAAGATGTGAGAAATGCGCTCCTCAGTTTTGGTCACACGTAAGTGTGGCGCTAACCTGATGGTGGGCGGCGGCCTTGAGCAGACTGTTGAGCAGGAGGCCGGCGGCGAACATGGTGGAGGCGAAGGCGTCGGCGGCGGCCAGGCTGAGGCTGATGCGCAGCGTGGGCGACAGGGGGCGGCGCAGCCAGCGCGCGGCCAGCAGCACGCGCGCGTTGACCGCCACCGAGGCGGCGCACAGCAGCAGCAGCGCCGGCACGCTGTACAGGTACAGCAGCCGCACCGGCACCGTCCCGGCGGCGGGGGCGGCGGGGGCGAGGGGCGGCGGCGGCTCGGAGGCGGCGGCAGCGTCCGCCGGGGTCATGCCTAGAGCCGCGCCGGCCCACGTCCGTCTCTCTCCCGCGGAGCTGTCTCTTGCTGCGTAACAGCCATCCCTCTACCCAGTTACCTGGAACAAGACAAAAGCGATGCACTATTCATTATACTCGCGTACGTAGGAGAAAATTATGATTGGTTGATTGTTGTATTTAAAGGGATTACACTGAGACAGCTTCAACATTTTCATCCTATAGGAATCAAACCAGGAATAATCGTGAGGGGAACGATACAAAAGGCAAATTATGGGAAGCAACTGTAACCGAAATACAGTAAAACAGAGGTAAAATCAAGGAGAAGCAGGAGGAGAATGAGGGAGGTTAGGTGGAAGAGCCGCTCTGCCCAGAATTCTGTTGGCGGTCACCGGGACGCTGTATGCAATGGAAGACGCACCTCCTGCATATGGCCAGCACAACCTCGTCGTTCGATACCACAAAAGAAGAAAAAAAAACCGGCGGCACAGACAAAATTATAAAATTTTAGGAATGACAGAACATTAAACACGGCTAACATGAAAGAATAAGGAGACTATAATGGTGGGAAGAGCAGGGGCAGGTCGGACACCCGAGTAAGGGCAACCATGGGTCCCATGTGCCAGAGCAGGCCTGAGGTGCCCCGCCAACCCCTCAGACGGTCAGTGAGGGCGGTGCCCTACCTCACAGAAACGATTATAAATCACTTTCGCGCGTGAGACGGAACACCAGGTCAGCTGCTCTTGCGACGTCCACTACCAACAGAGGTAGCTTGTCAGGAAGTTTGAGACACCGTCACGCAGCAGCCAAATTTGGGCAGTCTAATAGATGTGGCCACGGTGAAAATTATGGATCAAGTATTCGTTCCTCTTCTCGTTCATTGATGCATTCTCTCGTTCTGCTTCCACTATGTTCTATTAGTTAATTTTCCGGTATCAACAGCTCCATGTTGAGGTTTAGCCTCTATAGTAGTGCAGTGCTACAAGGGGCAGCTAACCCCAGGCGATGTGTGAGAGATGGTTCATATTCCCCCCCCCCCCCCCCCCTCCAAACCAGCCACCTGCACCTCTTCGAAACCTTGAATGAAAGACTGACTTAAGATGCCACAGGGTGGTCTCTCAGCCTCAATTGTCTTCCCGTCTTCCTGAACAGGCACCAACCACACGTGGACCAAACACAGAGGCTATTGTTAGGCTGAAGTGAAGGCCAACATTTTCAAGCGCTTTCTGAGAGCTGCGATGTATAAAGGACGTGTCCACAGGACAACGTGTCATGCAATTAAGTCCGTAATACAGTAAGTAACGCACCATATCAGTAGATACCGCTATCTCCAGCTGAATATATAATGAAAAAGAGACAGATGGAAAAAAATTTGAGTAAACTATTATTTCAGAATTAATTGCCATAGCTGTTAATACATTAATACCACTCTGAAACTCGCCGATCAGTGCCTTCATGGAAGAATGTCTGTCACTACCTGCGGAACGATGATTGTACTTGCCTAGGGAACGATGATCGTACCCAGGCACTCTTCTTAGGAAGTAGATCGACTTCTGCAGGTCGCCCACACACATGTTGCCACGATTGTCTTGACTACACTGCAGAAGTTTAATTGGGTAGCCCTTACACACCCTAAACACAGTCATGAATTTTCCCCATGCGATTTCCTTATTTTTGGAGCCGTGAAGAAAGATATACGTGGCCGTCGATTTACTTTGGACAAAGAGATAAAATCATCACTACGTGGGAAACAATAAACATTTCTCCATGAAGGGATTTACAGTCGTGTCTCACATTAGAATTAATGTGTTAACAATTACGGCGATTACTACTGAAATAATAAACAGTTTACTTACATTTTTCCATCTGTCTCGTTTCCATTTGATTGTCCCTTATAAATAATTTAGTACATGCACATACTAATAGGAAATTAGTTGTTTCGCATTTATAACTCCTATTATACTCATTTGAATTAGTGTTGAAGTATTTCATTTAAACATTTGTAAATTCATTGTTATTGATTGTTTCAGAGAAGATCAAGCGACTGTTATCGAAAAAGCTGTAAACTCGTCATCATTGTCTTCAAGGATTAGGCCTGTTTTCTTCTTCTGACTCAAAATTTTTCATGCCGTCTCGTTAACGGTCGTCAAAGGTTTCTGTTGCCGGTTAGTTATGTTGTATTCCAGCTTCAGCTATTCTATCATTAGACATACGGTGGTCATGGTCTCTCCGGTTTAGTCGGTGTTTTTCAGTGATCTTTGAAGTAAATTCAACATACAGTTCTTGTTTAATATCATTATCTCTTTTGTGGTGCAACAATGAATATCTCGCAACAAACTGAAGGAACTTCATTTCTGATGTTTCGATTCGTCGAAATTGAAATGTTTTTTGTTTGTAGAGTTTAATTAATGCTTTTTCCGTAGGTTGTGTTTTAATATAAGTTTTATAATTGTCCAATTTTAGCTATATCTCATCTAAGTTATTAAACTTTAAGTTGCACCCTAGTATTTAACCTTTCTTACTTGTGCAATTATTCCTACATTTGGAAAAATTTTGGAGTCTGTAGATTCCTATCCTTGAAATGCCATCAATTTTGTTTTATCTGTCGATATTCTCATTCCATATTTAGTGGTAGTTTGACTCAGTTTACTACTGCAATTTAAATCTTTCTTACAGATTATAATCTGATCACTTTTAATGTGTCACTTAATAATATCAACTATTTACAAACGATATCGTCAATACAAACACTGAAAAGGGTGAGGGATAGTGGGCAGCCTCGTCCAATTCCTTGTTAAATTTCGGCAGATTATGCCCAATTCATTGCAGTATAGATACTTATTCTATTATTTAGTGTAGTGACTGAATTCTCGTAACCAAATATGGTTCAACTCCCATTCCCTTCAGTGATTTCCATACTATTTTCTGCTTTATCTTGTCAAACACCTTTTCATCAAATGCCTTTTCATAGTCGATAAAAACATATAAAATCTCTTATTTTCTCGCTTACTTGCCCCAAGTTAAAAGTGAATCACAGCATGATTTATCTTTTCTAAAACCATGTTGTACCTCTAACATACGTGCCTCCACTATCGGTGTTAATCTCTTGTTGATAATTTTGCAAAATCTTATGTCTGTAGATTAAAATAACCTAAAACAGAAAATTAATTACCGTACACAAACGGATTAATTAACACACTAACATGTTAAGACCTAGACGTGAATCCTAGAAGGGAGAAGGGGAGGAAATTTCCTCTTATCAGAAATGATAACATTTAAAGTGCTAACAAAAACAACATTTGAATGAACACAAAGACAGAAATGCATCTGACTATCTGACTATGAATAAGCTGAAAAGTTCAAGAATGTACCAAAAGCTTCAAACAAACTGAATGCCCTAGGTAGGCCACTAACTCTGCAATGTCAGCATGTTTTTTGGAAGGCTGGAGATTCTTGTCTGCTGAAGGAACTATTCTTTGTACGGGCAGGGCGCCGGCCGCCTGCTGATATGTGTTCTTTCTCCCTTCCCACAGCTCTTTGCTCAGCTGGCCAGAGTGGAAACGTGCTATAAAACCGAACAATATCTGCAGTCCGCCAGGGAATCGCCCGGCTACACAATTTTCACCCCAACAACGCTTCTCTCTCTTTTTCCGCGGACGTCTGTGTCCCAGCCTCATACCAAGTCCCACATTTTCTGCTGGATCCTGCATCGCCTGTCCCGACTGCAGCACGTATGCGATTCCCAAGCTCCCCCACAGAAGCAACGAATACACTCGGTATCAGGGTAATTGTGAAAAAGCTAATTATGACAAGACGTCACCAAGAACTCAGCGTATACAATCACTGCAGTCATATTTACTCTTCAAAGCTACTGATTTTGGATCCTGCCTCCGTATTATCATCAAGTTGCGTTAATCATCACATTGAATGAAGAGAAACAAGATTACAGTTACTAACATTAGTTTAGCAGACTTATTCAAATTTTCGGATTGCGTTTTATCGCATTTCTAGTATGCAGGGCATAAATAAGTTTCATTCCGTTCGTCTGGCACATATCTGGTCAGCGAGCAAACCTGCATGAAATTTCAGTCTGGCTATAGTTGACCAGATGCATTATTATTCTGCTCTAGATTAACATTATAATGCATTTTGCTATTTGTTCCTTTCACCACATTTTGCAGCTCTTCCGTTTTTATCAGATCTGTAAAGTCACTGGTACTGGTGTTTATTTCTGGTTCTTCTTCATTACCACCCCATAGGCTTTCCAATATTTTAACCATTCTTTTTCAAATATTACATTTAATTGTACAGCATATCGTTCTGTTATATTCAAGGGCTTCAAGTTTTGTGTGCTTTGTTTTGACTTCCGTGAATATCATGTTCTATTTCACTCACATATCGGGGCCAACTTTCCAATTAAATTTTCATGTTTCTTTTTAATAAAGCAGATTTACTTTCGTTGTCGATTCCATAACTCAAATTATTAGGTAACTACACGGCTTTTAGATGCACCAAATTTTTGTCTTCGACCGGTTTTCTAAATTGGCATTCGTTAATCCCCCAATAGAATATTTTTTTTTTTTTAATCCCAATGCGTCTGTCTGCATTGTAATTTATTTAATATAAATCTATTCTCCATTTATGTTGTTACTTACTGGTTGCAGTTGACATTTCTGATTATATCACTTTTGGTATAACAGTTCCATAGGACATTCTTGGAGTAGGTGAGAATTGTAAGTTCTTACATTTGGCTGGATGTTTATGCATGGTTTCTTTCACCACTTCAAAAAACTAATATCACTTACCACTAAAAGCTGACTTTATAATACATCCAAGTTTCTGTAGACTCTTGGGTACTTTATTCTTACCCATGAATTTTTACTTGCAAGAATATAGTCTACTATTGAACCTATACCACGAGCTGGCCATGTAAATTTATATAAGCCGCGACATTTAAAAATGCGTTTGTTACTCTTAATACATTATGTGTGGCAAAGTGTGTTAGAATCTTTCCATTGTTATTCAGTGTAATTTCACCTTCTGTATTTACTGTAACCTCAGTGGGTGTCTCACCAATTCGGCCATTTAAGTTTCCTATGAGAAATATAATAATTTTTATTTATTTTTCCTGTATTGTTCCGTAACAAATCATTAAATTCATTACTATTTCGAGTTTTTTCTTCTTCTGCAGCACACAAAGCCACGGTGGACACCTATCCTCCCTCAATTCAAGACACATCACTATCAATCTTTCGTTTCTAAATCTACGTGGATGTATTCTGTTCTTTGACGTTTTCTGTACTCAGATGGAGACTCCAGCACCAATTCGTCGTAGGTAATAGTATAATGCTGAAGTTCTATTGTTTCCTCTCATTTCTTTTTCGTTTCCGTGATGGGGGCAATTTCTGTTTTTGGTTTGCCCATTTCTTTTTCCATTTCTGCTTCTTTATGTGTCAGACCTACTACGCTACTGGCCATTAAAATTGCTACACCACGAAGATGATGTGCTACAGACGCGAAATTTAACCGACAGGAAGAAGATGCTGTGATATGCAAATGATTAGCTTTTCAGAGCATTCACACAAGGTTGGCGCCGGTAGCGACACCTACAACGTGCTGACACGAGGAAGGATTCCAACTGATTTCTCATACAGTGACAGCAGTTGACCGGCGTTGCTTGGTGAAAAGTTGTTGTAAAGGCTCGTGTAAGGAGGGTGGATTGTAGCCTATCGCGATTGCGGTTTATCGTATCGCGACATTGCTGCTTGCGTTGGCCAATATCCAATGAATGTTAGCAGAATATGGAATCGGTGGGTTCAGGAGGGTAATACGGAACGCCGTGCTGGATCCCAACGGCCTCGTATCACTATCAGTCGAGATGACGGGCATCTTATCCGCATGGCTGTCACGGATCATGCAACCACGTTTCGATCCCTGAGTCAGCAGATGGGGATGTTTGCAAGACAACAACCATCTGCACGAACAGTTCGACGATGTTTGCAGCAGCATGGACTATCAGCACGGAGACCATGGCTGCGGTTACCCTTGACGCTGCATCACAGGCAGGAGTGCTTGCGATGGTGTACTCAACGACGAACCTGGGTGCACGAATGGCAAAACGTCATTTTTTCGGATGAATCCAGGTTCTGTTTACAGCATCATGATGGTCGCATCCGTGTTTGGCGGCATCGCGGTGAACGCAACTTGAAGCGTGTATTTGTCATCGCCATACTGGCGTATCACCGGCGTGATGGTATGGGGTGCCATGTTGCAGGTCCTGTAAGGGCCTTTCTGGATACAGAAAATGTTCGACTGCTGCCCTGGCCAGCACATTCTACAGATCTCCCAACAACTGAAAACGTCTGCTCAATGGTGGCCGAGCAACTGGCTCGTCACAATACGCCAATAACTACTCTTGATGAACTGTGGTGTAGTGTTGAAGCTGCATGGGCAACTGTATCTGTACACGCCATCCAAGCTCTGTTTGACTCAATGCCCAGGCGTATCAAGGCCTTTATTACGGCCAGAGGTGATTGTTCTGGGTACTGATTTCTCAGGATCTATGCATTGAAATTGCGTGAAAATGTCACCACATGTCAGATCTAGTAAAATATATCTGTCCAATGAATACCCGTTTATCATCTGCATTTCTTCTTGGTGTAGCAATTTTAATGGCCAGTAGTGTAGATTATATGTTGCTATTTTAACTGTTTCTGTTGTACATTATTTGTCATTACTATTTATTTTATGTCTTTCATAGGTCGCCTTATAATTATTAGCCTGGTGTGAAATTTTCTTCAGATTTTTAGAAATGTCCACTGGTCGCGTCGCAAACTTTGCGCGGTTTAGGGACACTGGTGGGGCTGTGATATTTGACCTTCCTTCTCAGACGATTTTATTTCAGACTTGATCTGTCCTAGACAGGTTGCCTTCTCTACGGCTTCGCGACATGTCCTCCCGTTGTGCTAGCTTTGGTCCACCATGGAGGTGTTGTTTCCCATATCTGGCCACCATTTTCCTATCTTACATTCAGCAGATAGTTAGAGAACCTACTCGTGAGGGTAACGTCGTGGACATCCTGTCAACAAACATAGCTGAATTTATCGAATCAGTTAACGTGGAGGAAGGATATATGTGATGATAAGGCTGTGTCCGCATCTATGACGACGGGTCCTATAAGAAATGCTAAGAAAGGTAGGATGATATATTACTCAACAAGGGCGACAGAATACAAATTTCAGAATATCTCAGCAGTCAGCATAAAATATTCGGTGATGAGGACGAAGGTGTGGAGGAATGGATAGGCATCGTTCAATATGTCCTACTCAAGCATGTTCCGAGTAAGGTTTTAAGGGATGGGATGGGTCCACCATGGTTTAATAGCCGTGTTAGAAAAGCACTACGTAAAAAAAGAGCACTTCATCTCAGATTCAAGAGAAGTATAAACCTAGTTGGCAAACATGAGCAGAAGGAAGCGAAAATGAGGTAAGGAGAGCAATGAGAGAAGCGTTAAGTGATTTTGAAAGTAAGACGTTGTCAACTTACCTGACTAAAAATCCTAAGAGATTTTGGTCGTATGTAAAGTCAGTAAGTTGGTCAAAATCATCTACTCATTCTCGCAGCGACGACACCGGCACCGAAATGGAAGTTAAACAGACAAAAGGCCGAAATACCGAATCCGGTCTTCCGAAGTTGTTTCACGGCTGGAAATTGTAACGCTGTCAGTCGTCGAACGAACGTCGATATTACAGATATTGAGATAACAGATCTCGGAATTAAAAAGCACCGACAATCGGTTAGTAATGGAAAGCCGTCAGTACCAGACGATATATCAATAAGATTCTATAAAGATTATGCGAAAGAACTAGCTTTCCTTCTAACAATAATTTATCGTAAATCGCTTGAGCAGTGAAAGGTACATAACGACTGGAAAAAACGGCAGCTCAATCCCGTTTTTAAGAAAGGCTGTAAGACAGATCCACGAAAATATAAACCTATATCGTTGATGTCAATCTGTTGTAGACTTATGGAACATGTTTTATACTCAAGAATTATGACGTTTTTGGATAATGAAGATCTCCTCTATATAAATCAACATGGATTCCGCAAACAGAGATGCTGTGAAACTCAGCTCGCTCTGTTCCTCCATGAGATCCACAGCGCAGTGGACAACGGCGCTCAGGTTGATGCTGTGTTCCTTGATTTCAGTAGGGCATTCGGCACCGTCCCGCATTGCCGTTTAATGAAAAACTAAAAAAATAAAAAAAAAGCTTCCGGAGTATCAAAGCAGATCTGCAATTGGATTCAAGACTGTCTTGCTGATAAAACTCAACACGTAGCTCTTAACGGAACAAAATCGAGAGATATAAAGGTTATCCGGAGTACCACAGGGCAGGGTGATAGGACCGTTGCTGTTTACAATATATATAAATGATCTAATAGAAAACGTCGTATGATCTTTAAGGCTATTCGCAGATGATGCAGTTGTCTATAAAAAAGCAGCAACGCCAGATGGTGGTGTGAATTAGCAGAATAAGCTGCAGAGAATTGATAAATGGTGAATGCTCTAACAGTTGACGCTGAACTTAAGTAAATGTAACATATTGCGCATACATATGAGCAGTAAAAGAAATTCACTACTATACAGCTAACTATTGATGACAAGCGGCTTGAGACAGCGTCTGCCGTGAGTTATCTATCCAGCGCGACCTTAAGTGTAATGACCACTGTAACCTCCCCACAACAAATTCTAAAAAAAAACTATATTTATTATTAATGGAGCCACAGCTAAGTGTGACCTTCCCACAGAATATTAATGGCAAAGACAATTAAATGAAAGCTCGCTATCTGACTCAAGTACAAGTTCCCATAAAATAATGAACGATAATCTCATGACAATGAAACTACAGTGATAACCAAAAGTCAATTAAACCGAAATGTCGGTGTTTGCCCTGTGCGAAACGAGAATAAATTTCTTACCTTAGTGAAACTGCATGTCAAAATTCTGCTCTTATTGTTCTCTGACGCTTGCATGAAAAGCATTGGAAGTACCTTTTAAAAATCTTTGTTAAAAGGAAATGGAAGGAAATTTGAATGATTGTCTCTAAAATTGGTTTTAAATCAAAATTATTATTGGGGGCGGTTTTTTTTTTGAAAGTTAAATTACAATGAGTGTTCGTTACATTATCTGATGAGCGCAAAGCTGCATGATTATTTATTTAAATAAAATTATACCTCATCCTGAATCTCGACCATTGCTGTGCCGACGCCCGCCGACTGCTCTAGGCTACCACTACTCACATACTCCTAGCACTACTGAGGACTGACTACTGCAGACTGACTGACTGCTCGCTACTGCGAGTCGAGCGCAACTGCTCTGGTCAGAGATTCTACAATGTCTCAGCATCGCTGCCGCACAACATACGTGTTTCATAACCCTCCACTGGGGGGGCAAAAATTTGGCAGCGATGGTGAGTCATTTGGACTTGCCATCGTAACAAATTTTTCTTTTAATTAATTAACATTTACAAAATATTTGGATGTAATACATGAATTAAATGTTGTGCGCATGCACCAATTACAAAACATTACAGACAAGACAAAATATAAGTACAAAACAAATCAGGAAAAATGTATATACAAATTATTTGACAGATAACAAAGTGTACACACACTGAAAAATTCTTTAGCAGTTTCATAACAGGCAAAAAAAAAAAAAAAAAAAAATCATGTTGACAAGTGTCATGAGTGCACATGCACTGCAGTGGAGAACATATCAGTAAAAGACGAAATGTATATACAAGAGTAACAAATGACATAAATCATAAAAGGTATACAGAATGAACACAAATCATATCGAAAATTGAGAAGAGTGCACAGGCACTGTAGTTCAGTTGAAAACATATTCACATAAGTGCACATGCACTGAAAACTTTTGAACATTTTTATAACAAATAAACGCAAGAGTAGAAAAAATCATCAAATCACAAAAAGTATATACAATATAGATGACAAGAGTGCACACATACTGCATTTCAAAACAAATCGAAAATGTCTTTAGTATTTTGACAACAAATGGCAAAAATCATGTCGACAAGTGACACAAGTGTACTCGCACTAGAGTTCAACAAATCGAGAAAAATGTGTAGGCCATGAACATAAATGGTGTTAGTAAAAATGATTTTCACTATTAGGATAGGAAAGGAAGGATTGCATCATGGTTGTAGCACTTTAGTTTGCACATAGCTGCACTGAAAGTCCATATCTTTCCACAGAATCACAACTAAGTGATACAATCTGCAGTTCCGTTCCCAGAAGTATTTATCAGCGTATCAAGATAGTGAAACGTCGTAGTAGTATTCCATACTATCATTTGGCAGTATACCAGGTACACCAAACAGTGGGACCAGAATAACGTCTTCATCGCTTACGGTGGTGGACAGCATGTCGTGTCAACACCACGCTCTTAAGAGGCGGCACACCAACGTAGAATTAGTGCAAAAACCAAATATAGTGCTCCATGATAATGAGGATGGACAAGACAAATGGATGTTACAATAATTTCAGGTAGTTAGGTCAGAAGGTGAAGTACATTAACTAACACACAAGTCTTGATTAGTGATTACATAAGTAGTTTGCGGTATCCATACTCTAGTCATTGAACATTTCTGTACCATGAATGTAGTATTACAGAAAAATGTTCATTAATTAATTTAAAGACAAGAGTGGTAATCAATCGCCATCAAGTATTGAGTATTACAAAACATTTTTCCTCATTCAAATAACATATTTACAAGTAACTATTAACACTCAGTGGCCTAGCAACTTTCGATTAGTACAAAATATTTATCATCATTCAGTATTAATATGGGAAGTCATCATTCAAAACACTAATAAAACGTTAAGTTACATTAATTATTGGCACTCAGTGGCCAGCAAGTATTGAATAGTATAAAACATTATTCATCATTCAGTATTATTCATATCATTAAGAAATCATTATTAAAAATCAGTTAATTACAGTCATAGCCTTAATAATCATGGGCATTATAAGTTACATTAATTATGGGCACTCAGTGGCCAGCAAGTATTGAATAGTACAAAACATTAGTAGCATTAATAAGCATGGGCATAATAAGTACTCTCATTACAATAGATAGTGGCAATTATGTTTTGGTATCATTAAGAAGTCATTATTCAAGTGACATACTATTCAGAGCTGATCAGTGTTATTCAGAATTATCATAAACTAGTGACATTATCTGGGACTGTTAATACATTTTGTTTTTTCTGCTAGCAATGCATTGCTTTGGGTAATTATAAGGGAAAGCAAGAAGAAATAAGAGAAAAAATTGCTTCTAGGTTGTTCCTATAAATGAAAAGATTGTGTAACGTCATTCGTCATGAGTCAGCTGTAGCAAGGTTATCACATTTATAAATGATAGACACAAGTGGGTAAAAAAAAAAAAAATGCAAGTACTAGAATAGGTATAATAAGTAACAAGTTTAGTAAGTATCATGAAAAGCTTCTCCTGAAAAAAAATACAAAATGGATTATTGAGCTGAAAGAAGAAACGCAGACTATGCTGAAAAGTAGTGAACTTCGAATTAACAGGTAGTGAAATGTGTATAAAAAATGTGTTCCATAGCTGTCCTTTCCAAAACCTTCAGTCATCCTACTACGCAATATAACACCTGCTGTCAAAGTAAACTGCAACAAATACTTAAATAACTACATAGCATAAATACATAACTTCAACATTATCCTCATCTGTAAAGAAAAAACTTCATTATTCATATCATCATAATTCCATCATTATCATCACCTGTAAACAAAAACTTCATTATTCATAGTACCATATTCTTCATCATTGTTCATTATCAGCATTCATTATCATCTGCAAAAATCATTTCATTATTCATCACACAACTATTCCTAATCCCTAGCATATTTCATCACTTAAAACTAAAATGTGTAGTTCTGTCTGACAGCTTGCATCAATCGCTTTGTATTCTGAAAGAAAAAATTAGTTAAGACTGCTATTCTGCGATGTGTATAATATATTCTGGTTAATGCTTGTTAATTCTGATCCATTTACTCGTCCTCATTAGCTTATTGCATCTTCTTTTGTTTATTCCATAGGTGAAATTCCCACTTCAGTTTAATTCATTTCCTGTACGCATCATTTATTTCTGAAATTGATGAACAAAGATTAATGTCTTGCATTTAAATCATATACCCATTAAATAGTGACTGGTTAATGGTGACTCAATTAAGCATACAACATAACATGACAGAAAACGTAATATCTCAAAGCACAGACAGTGTTTAAAGGCAAAAAGTGTACAGAGAATATCGTAATGCAGCAGCAAAAAAGGAAAATGTAAAACAGTCACGATGTTGAGATATCACAAGGCAAAATGTCAAAGTCAAATGGTGTGTGTTATACCTTAACTAGTTCACAGTGCATACAAACAAAACATGAAAACAATCGTACATACATAAGAAAGACAAAATGTGACATTCGTTGTGTTCAACTTATATGTAGTGTAGTTAATAGATGCGATAATTAAAGACTTCAATGGAGAGAGAATTTGATAAAATTAATGCGTCATTATAGAGAATTGCATAATTATTCATAAAATGCGTAAGTTCATCTGAAAAAATGCACGGTCTAGTGTGTAACGACAAGAAGAGCGACCTGCTAACCTTACCTTGCCGGGCACTTGCCAAGAAAAAATACGATAATCATCAGTAATTAGTAATGTCAATATAATTGCATAAGTGGTCATAAAATGTGTAAGTTCATCTGAAAAAATGTGCACGGTCTGATGTGTAACGACAAGAAAAGCGACCTGCTAACCTTACCTTGCCGGGCACTTGCCAAGAAAAAAATACGATAATCATCAATAGGTAGTCACATAAATGTAATTGCATAAGTGGTCACAAAATGTGTAAGTTCATCTGGAAAATATGCACGGTCTGATGTGTAACGACAAGAAGAGCGACCTGCTAACCTTACCTTGCCGGGCACTTGCCAAGAAAAAATACGATAATCATCAATAGGTAGTCACATAAATGTAATTGCATAAGTGGTCACAAAATGTGTAAGTTCATCTGGAAAATATGCACGGTCTGATGTGTAACGACAAGAAAAGCGACCTGCTAACCTTACCTTGCCGGGCACTTGCCAAGAAAAAATACGATAATCATCAGTAATTAGTCATGTGAATATAATTGCATAAGTGGTCATAAAATGTGTAAACGGCCTCATAGCATGTTACATCGTAAAGTGGTTTCATTCGATAAAGGGTTTAATGTTTGACACATGATGGTTGCCTTTCGATTTTCTGGTTCTCAGAGTTTCGACGTGTACAACATTGGGGTGAGGAATGCTGCGAATCCGATATGGACCTGCGTATAGAAGTTCAAATTTACTGCACTTACCTTTTAATTTGCTGGATAAATAGTGTGTACGTACTAATATCTTCTGTCCAACGTGAAAGTCTCGGTGTCTACAAACCTGTTTTTGCTGTCTTCTCCGGCGCTCTGCGGCACGTTTGATGTTGTTCAGCGCAATGTCAATTATTTCGTGGTGTCGTAATCGACGAGATGTAGGAAATGTTACTAATTCTTTGATTTTGTTTGGTGGTTCAACGTTTTTCAGTATAACAGACGGAGGTAGCATAGTGGATTCATTTGGAATGGAATTAATTACATCTTGAAATGAGTGTACGTGTGTGTCCCAATTAACATGTCTTTTGTGGCAGTATATTCTACACAGTTTGCCAATTTCTTTCATTAGTCGTTCACAAGGGTTCGAAGAAGCGTGGTACTTAGATATATAGATCGGAGAAATGTTTCTAGCTCGTAACATGCGTGTCCATATAGTAGAACGAAATTGTGATCCATTGTCAGAAATTACTTTCATCACATGCCCTACATGAAATAAGAAATGCTTTACAAATGCTTTCGAAACAGTTTCATGTGAATATAATTGCATAAGTGGTCATAAAATGTGTAAACGGCCTCATAGCATGTTACATCGTAAAGTGGTTTCATTCGATAAAGGGTTTAATGTTTGACACATGATGGTTGCCTTTCGATTTTCTGGTTCTCAGAGTTTCGACGTGTACAACATTGGGGTGAGGAATGCTGCGAATCCGATATGGACCTGCGTATAGAAGTTCAAATTTACTGCACTTACCTTTTAATTTGCTGGATAAATAGTGTGTACGTACTAATATCTTCTGTCCAACGTGAAAGTCTCGGTGTCTACAAACCTGTTTTTGCTGTCTTCTCCGGCGCTCTGCGGCACGTTTGATGTTGTTCAGCGCAATGTCAATTATTTCGTGGTGTCGTAATCGACGAGATGTAGGAAATGTTACTAATTCTTTGATTTTGTTTGGTGGTTCAACGTTTTTCAGTATAACAGACGGAGGTAGCATAGTGGATTCATTTGGAATGGAATTAATTACATCTTGAAATGAGTGTACGTGTGTGTCCCAATTAACATGTCTTTTGTGGCAGTATATTCTACACAGTTTGCCAATTTCTTTCATTAGTCGTTCACAAGGGTTCGAAGAAGCGTGGTACTTAGATATATAGATCGGAGAAATGTTTCTAGCTCGTAACATGCGTGTCCATATAGTAGAACGAAATTGTGATCCATTGTCAGAAATTACTTTCATCACATGCCCTACATGAAATAAGAAATGCTTTACAAATGCTTTCGAAACAGTTTTAGCAGTAGCTTTGCGTAACGGAGTGAAAGTAACAAATTTTGAAGTGAGTTCAACAGCGACAAAGATGTAGCAAAAACCTCTGTTAGTTCTCGGAATTGGACCAAAAATGTCTATTGCGGCCATATGTCTTAATTTAACAGGTACAATGGGATATAATGGAGGAATGTGTGAAGTGGTGTCTGATTTAGCTTTCTGGCAAATTTTACATGACGCTAAAACTCGTCGTATACGTTTTTCCATGTTCGAAAAATAACAGTTCTGTCTCAGTATAAGAAAACATTTTCTGGCTCCGTAATGTGCGTAGCTTAAATGCGTGTACCATATTAATTTGTTAACCAGTTCGTCAGGAATGCATAATAACCAATTGTTACTGTCTGGATGAGAGCGGCGAAACAGAATGTCATTGCGTACAGTGTAGTGGTTTCTAATCGTAACATTGTTCTTATCTTGCCAAAGGTGTTTAATCTCTTTCCACACATTGTCTTTACTTTGCTCTCGTGCTATGTCCTGTAATGTCGATGAAATAAAATTTTCAAATGCGACTTGCTGAATGTACATGACACTGAAGTTTGCTTTGCAAAAGTTGGTTGCGACGTCTTGCTGATTGTTGATGAGAGAACGCGATAGTGCATCTGCTATAACATTTTGTGTGCCGGGAATGTGAACAATCGTAAAATTAAATTCCTGTAAATACAGTTTCCATCTGCTTAATCTGTCGTGAGTAAATTTAGCTGAAAGTAAAAATTGTATAGCTCTGTGATCTGTGTAAACGGTGGTATGTCTGCCATAAAGAAAGTGCCGAAATCTCGTAAAAGCCCATACAACACATAATGTTTCTAGTTCAGTAACGGAATAATTTCGTTCAGCAGGTGACAAAATGCGGCTTGCAAATGCGATGTTTTTAATTACTATTGAGCCATCTTCTTCAATTTCCTGAAAAATGTGTACGCCTAAAGCTGTGTTAGAACTGTCGGTGGCAATAGAAAAATTTCGAGTAAGATCTGGGTGTGATAAAAGTGGAGCATTCAACAAAGCATGTTTCAGGTTCATAAATTCAGAGTGTGCTTGCTTATCCCATGACCAAATAGTGTTTTTACCTGTTAATTGGCATAATCTAGGTGTGTCTAAAGCAGAATGATGAATAAATTTACGAAAAAAGTTAATTAAGCCCAAAAAACTGCGTAATTGTTTCTTCGTCGTAGGAACAGTAATGTCACGTAGAGCTTGAAGTTTTTCTGGTTCAGGCGCGATGCCTTCTGCTGAAATTACGTGTTCAAGAAATTTTGTAGAAGTTTTGCCAAAATGCGATTTACTGAGATTAATTGTGAGTCCTTGTGCATGAAAAGTTTGCAACAGTCGTTCTAAAATCACCTTGTGTTCAGACCAGTTAGCTTCTGCAATAAGAATGTCATCTACGTACGTCGTAATTCTGTCTTTCATGCAAACGTGTGTCGGATGGCGTCAAAATTAATTAATGTTTTCGTGAACAAAATTCTGCGTGTCAAAATTATTGTTTACGTTACTGAAATATGCAATCTGTGCTGTATCTGGTTAAATTCTATCGTGCGTGTTATTATTTACGGGAGGATGCTGTGGCATATCCACTAATTGAACTGCTATATTATTTCTTACTGACATGTTACGCTATAGATGACACCTATTGTCTGTTTCATTCATGATTATATCTCGTTGCTGACATTCTTGCTGCTGAAAAGATCGACTGTAATTGAATGTACGCTGAAAAATTGTGCTCATTAATTTTACGTCTGTCATAATAGTCACTTCTATACGGCGCATTGCGATACGAGTCGAAATATTGTGTTTTCTGTACGTAGTTATTTCTCTGCTGTGCGTTACTATTTATTGTAGCTGGGACTATACGTGCACGCGGCGAAACATTAAAGCTTGTACATTACATTGTTGGTCAGGAATGCTAAGCGACTGACTTTCATGCCGTTGTGGTGAAAAACGTCTATTGTTACCAAAAAATGTGGTTGCTGTTACTGCTAATTTTACATATACTGATGATTACGATTTTTATGTTATTAAAATTACGGCGGTAGTTGTCATTACGGGAGTGCCTACTGAATATTGTCACATTCGGTAAAAATTGTCATATCCGCTGTTCAGTACATATTCTTAATACTAGATAGAGCAATAGTTAAAGAGCTGTTTTGATAGATATAAAGGATAGTAGAAGAGAAGGCAGCAGTGCAGAAAACTAAAGATGAAACAGCACTACTACAGCTCGGGGCCCTATGCTCGCTACGGCACATATTCATTAAAGCGTAATGAATCCCCTGAGGTCTATTACGCACTGCAAATAAATTTTAGTTTTTGCGTTGCAGGCAATGGTGGTAAAATTTCAAACACAAATTGCTGTATTTTTGCTAATTCCAATTTCTGCATTATAGGCAATACTGATGAAAGTACAATAGCAAATTGTCGTAACAGGTTCAAAGCTCGTTTCTGCATTACAGGTAATAATGGTGAAAGTACAAAAATAAATCGACGTAACCAGTTCAAATCGTGTATCTGTACTCTGTCATTATTATGTTCCTTAGATTTTCTTACAAATAAAATTTGCTCGTAATGTACGTTCTCGTCACTGAATTTAACAAAACGTTCAGGTTTGTGTGAGAATCTGTTTGTCTGTGTCATTTCGGATTTCAAGTTGCGTGGCTTTTCAGATTTTAAGTCGCGTAGCTTTTCGCATTTTAAGTCGGGTAATTGCTGTAAATTGTTCAAACTATACGCGCTGCGTGAGTCTGACAAATTTTCGCAAAGTGGCGTCTGCTGTAAATTTTGAAATTCAGGTGTTTGGTTGAATGAAACCGGTGAAGTATCGTCTGATTTGTTGTCATTAGTACTTTCGATCACATCAATACGACTGGCCAATTCATCACATTTTTCAGTCAGTATTTTTGCCTGATCATCGTTTTTAGAATCGGACGCATTAATCTGTTTTTGCAACTTACGTGTAATTTCGTTCAGTTGTTTAATGTCAGCTTTGACGACATCGGAATCCTGTGTTATTTCTAATTCTTCAAATCTGTCTGTCACTGTCTGAATATCTGCTGTATGTGTATCTGTTTTTGATTTAAGATCAGAAATTTCATCGCGTAATTCCGCGTTCAACTGTTCGATGGTATTAATTTTATCGGACATTGTAGCAATATTGTTGTCTACGTATGTTTTTGCTTTCGCAAACATCTTACGTTTGTCTTCTTGTCTCTGTGCAGTGATTGTTTCCATGACTTGACGTTTGACTTTATTTTGATCATCAATAAATTTGCGGAAACGCGTATCACTGTTCTGTATGTGAAGACTAAGACGTTCGTTAATCTGTGTGTTCTGTTGTTCGAATTTCGCGTCAATCTTTTCATCCATTGTGCGCGAAAGTTCTGTTGTCATTGCTTTAAACTCGTCGCGTAATTGTGTAGCTTTTTCAGAGCATTGTTTAGCGACTCCGCTAATTTCGTCTCTGAGTGTTTCTGTTGCAGCTGTTTGCAATTCCCTTAATTCCTGAGCAACAGACTTAATTTCTTCACTACTTTTTCGCGAACAAGCCTCGATTTCCTCGCGTAACTGTTCCTTAGTGTCATGGCACTGCGCGGCAACGGCTCTAATTTGTTCACTTAACTGTCTGGAATTGTTGTCTAATTTTTCACTCTGTTGTCTGACCTGTTCACTAAGTTTGTCTTGTTTTTCACTCTGTTGTCTGACCTGTTCACTAAGTTTGTCTTGTTTTTCACTCTGTTGTCTGACCTGTTCACTAAGTTTGTCTTGTTTTTCACTCTGTTGTCTGACCTGTTCACTAAGTTTGTCTTGTTTTTCACTCTGTTGTCTGAAACTTTGTTGCAAAAATGCCATAATTTGTTCCAAGCCAAAATTAGCATTTCTATTCTCTGTGTTAATTAATACTGGATCTGGAATTGTCTCATTTTCAGTAACCATTTGGTTATTCTGAGATTCACACAAAAGTTTCTCAGTCGAATTTACACTGTCGGTCACTATTTCGGAATTAAATAAATCCGGCGTACTTTCCGTACATTGATCATTTTCATTCGAAAAATTTGTCTGTGCGTTAGTTGAATTTTCCAGACCGGGTGTATTAGGCTGGGCAGCGCTCATTACAACAGAGCGTCCCTCGTCATCGATTGTCGTCAAATCAACAGAGGACATAACCGAGTTCGTTTGTTCATCATTAAGACAAAAATCATCGTTAGTGGTTGAAAAGCATTGATTGTCGGTGCACGCAGGATTGTCATTATTACACTGCGTGTCCGAATTACTATCAGTCACGTTGTTTAAATCGGTAATTTCATTCAAAATACCTCGCGATACACTATTCACAGTCTTTCGCGGCATTTTCACAATAAACACAAATATTCACAAAAGAAATAATCACAATGCAAAACAACACACAAATTCAACAGAGCAACGAATTGCCGATGATCTGAGGAAAGAAAGTTACAAATTAATAAAAGCGTTGCGCCAAATTATAATTATATCTAAACAATAAGAGCAGATATCTGACTGTTTTTCAAAAGATTCACACGAAATACGATCCTGGACTGGGTGTCGCCAAGTGTAACCTCCCCACAACAAATTCTAAAAAAAAACTATATTTATTATTAATGGAGCCACAGCTAAGTGTGACCTTCCCACAGAATATTAATGGCAAAGACAATTAAATGAAAGCTCGCTATCTGACTCAAGTACAAGTTCCCATAAAATAATGAACGATAATCTCATGACAATGAAACTACAGTGATAACCAAAAGTCAATTAAACCGAAATGTCGGTGTTTGCCCTGTGCGAAACGAGAATAAATTTCTTACCTTAGTGAAACTGCATGTCAAAATTCTGCTCTTATTGTTCTCTGACGCTTGCATGAAAAGCATTGGAAGTACCTTTTAAAAATCTTTGTTAAAAGGAAATGGAAGGAAATTTGAATGATTGTCTCTAAAATTGGTTTTAAATCAAAATTATTATTGGGGGCGGTTTTTTTTTTGAAAGTTAAATTACAATGAGTGTTCGTTACATTATCTGATGAGCGCAAAGCTGCATGATTATTTATTTAAATAAAATTATACCTCATCCTGAATCTCGACCATTGCTGTGCCGACGCCCGCCGACTGCTCTAGGCTACCACTACTCACATACTCCTAGCACTACTGAGGACTGACTACTGCAGACTGACTGACTGCTCGCTACTGCGAGTCGAGCGCAACTGCTCTGGTCAGAGATTCTACAATGTCTCAGCATCGCTGCCGCACAACATACGTGTTTCACCACATAAAACAGATAATGGGAAAAGCAGATACCAGACTCATTCATCGGAAGAATCTTAAGGAAATGTAACTCATTCACGAAAGACGTGGCTTGTAAGGCGCTTTTTGGCCCTATTCTTGAGTATTGTTCATGTACCTGGGATGCGTATCAGGTAGGACTGATAGAGGAGATAGAGAAGATCCAACTAAGAGCGGCGCGTTTCTTACGGGATCGTTTAGCTGGCGAGACAGCGTTACGGAGATACTAAACAAGACGTTACAAGAGAGGTGTTGTGCGTCACACAGAGATTTACTATTGAAATTTCGGGACGGCACTTTTCAGGAGGCACCCCCACCCCCCCACATACATTCGCGTATTTACCATGAGGAGAAAATTCGAGAAATTAGAGGCAATACAGAGGCTTGCCTATTCGCGAGTGTAACAGGGTTTGAGGGATCAGATAGTGGTAACGAGAGTATCCTCCGCCACACTGCATTAGGTGGCTTGCGGAGTATGCTATAGGTGTAGATCTTCCATCTGCGGAGGCACACGATGGGAGGAAGCAAGCCAACTCCATCGGGAAAGTTGTAAATTCTTTCATTTTATATTATAAGGAGCAGGCAAATAAAAACCGAACATCCGTTTCAAACCACAGAATGGTTTCATTCAAAAGTAATCGCCACGCGAGTTAAGACATTCATCCCACTGGGAGATGAAATGATCAGTTTCGTAGAACGCCCTCGGCCGCTGACGGATACGCTATCGCACCGACTCTTGCACTTCCTCGTCCGACTGGAACCGGCGCCCGTGGATAAAGATGTGAAAATGAGACGGTGAAAGATCCAGACTGTACCGAGGATGTTGCAGTGTTTCCCAACGAAATCGCCGAAACGTAGCCTTCGACCGATTGCCAGTGTTGCGATGGGCGTTATCGTGCATCAGGAAGCGTCCTCCGCTCGTCTAGTTCCTCGAGCATATAAACAGTCAATTAGCGGCGTTATGAGGACACTTTGCAGAAATTGCGACCTGTCATAGAGTTAAAACGCCCAGAAATGTTTCTGACGAAACCATCCGTTGCACGATAACGCCCGTCCCCTCAGTACCAACCGGACGAAGGATAAGCTTCGGCGATTTGGTTGGAAACACTGTAACATCCTCCGTAAACCTGGATCTTTCACCGTCCGACTTTGACCTCTCTGGCGACCCGAAGAACGACGTGAATGGTCGTCGGTTTCAGTCGGACGAGGAAATGCAAGAGTGGGGTGTGGTTGTAGTGACATCAGCGACTGACCGCGTTTTACGAAACGGTAGCTGATCGTCTCTCACTGGGATAAATGTCTCAACACGTGTGGTGACTACTTCTGAACGGAACCATTCCATGGTACCGTTTTGTCTCCTGTTCGGGTATCATTTGACAACCCCTCATGTGTATCTCTCTTCTTCCTTCTTGTGTACTGGCTTGGCAAAAATGTGATGTGAAAAGGACAGCTTGGCGGAAATGTGATGTGAAATAGACAGTCCAGGTGTGAATGTGTTGTGAAATGGACAGTAGTCTTGGTGGAAACGAGACATGGAATGTACTGTCTTCGCGGGATTGTAATGTGACAGGGACATACTTGGTGGTCATGAAATGTGAAATGGAAATTCTTGGTGGGAGTGTGATGTTAAATGAACGGTATTGGCGGAAGAGCTATTTTAAGTGGAGGTAATTAGTTTTTGTAATACTGCTGAAGGCAGAAGGATGTTGTTACTAATTCAGTGAGTGAAAATAGTAGTGAATGCTGTTGTCTCAAAGTTCTTAAACTGTATTTCATTGAATAATCGTTGGAGGCCACATGATTAACATAATCGCTTCACCGGTTAATGTTTCTTCTTGTCAGAAATAGGATCCCACAGAAGACGACGAGGCCACCAACGAAGTAAAAAGATAAGCAACATTTTACAATCTAGAGTGGAGAGGGATTAGACGCAGCTTACTTGAAATAAATGAATAACATCCATTTCAAACACGGATCTTTGCACATTAGGCATCTAATACTCATTGCAGCCAAATATTAATAGCGGGGGAGGAAAGGTAACTTTTATAAGAGAAGAAAAGCCTTCCGAGGCTATTTTTCGTGGGTTGTGTACGGTCGTTTATCCGTAGTAACTGTGGGCGCTATGCAACTATGAATTTCGTTGCAAAGTAGTGTTATGGGCGAAAGGGAACACGAATAGCCAACAGGGTGACTGGATATCCCCATATCGATTTTTGCAGGTTACAAGAAGGGGGATCGTTGGAGTAGTGGGATTCGATTGCTCGACAGAAAAGGAGACACTTCACTGCGAGATCCTGGAGTAGGCACAGTATTTCGCTCGGAGGCGCCATAGGGACTTGAGTGTCAGTCAAGATTAGAATTTCCCTGGGCCCCTACCGCCTAGCCGCACAGGGTACCCGAGCGGTCTAAGGCGCCCTGTCACGGTCGGCGCGGCTTCTCCCGTCGGAAGTTCGAGTCCTCCCTTGGGCATCGGTGTGTGTCGCCCTTAGCGTAAGTTAGTTTACGTTAGATTCAGTAGTGTGTAAGCTTAGGGACAGATGATCACACCAGTCTGGTCCCATAAGACCTTACCACAAATTTCCAAAATTTCCTACCGCCAGCTGGCTATAGAGCGCAGCCAGCAGGCTTGTCAGCAACCGATGAATGGCTAAAACTACAGCACTTCCACCTACAACTACAAGGACTGGTAGGGAACCTGAGACGTTTTTCCTAATGGACGCACTGGTTTTTTATTACACTGCTTGACAATTGCTATGGAATAACTGACACTTGCTAGCGAACAACTTCTAGTTCCTTCGGAATAACGGACAATTTCTGTGGAGCGTTCGACCAATGACAGTAAAAGGAAATGTAGAATCTGAGACTATTAACTGCAGCGAAGCCTGTGCACAAATGCTCTGTACACATTCGACGGTTAAAAATGTCACGTCGCAATTTAAAAAAAAAAGGTCGCTGAAGGTAGAAATGCTATGCCAAATCATCTCGGTAGTCGTAGACGCACCATCACAGCACAAGAGGAACGATACGTATCCCTAGTGGTGAAAAAGCACAAATATCTCACTCCTAGGCAGATCATTGCAGACATTGCAGCGGCTACTAGTATACGTGTCTCAGGCAGAACTATTTCGCGGTGATTAAATCAGGATGGTTTGTATGCTCGGAGGCTCGATAAATACATCCCACTTCAGTCAGATCATCGTCGAGAAATTGAATGATGGTGTAACGAGCGCGTTGATTGGTATCAGCAGCAGTGGTCCAGAGTGATGTTTTCCGACGAATTCGACTTCACTGTGGCAAGTGACTGTGGCCACCAATTAGAGCGGAGAGAAGGGGGAACAGCTTTCACTTAACGGTACGTTCATGAACTTCAACGGTATGGCCAACGTGTTACGGTGTAGGCAGGCATTACACACATTATACAAGATTATTCTGCATCATTTCAGTCTGTTTAGGGCTGCGGTACAACCCGAATTTCCGTTCATGGACGACGATGTCCGACTACGCAGTACCACTGAGGCGGACACGCTGAGTTTCAAAAATGGCTCTGAGCACTATGGGACTTAACATCTTAGGTCATCAGTCCACTAGAACTTAGAACTACGTAAACCTAACCTAAGGACATCACACACATCCATGCCCGAGGCAGGATTCGAACCTGCGACCGTAGCAGTCCCGCGGTTCCGGACGGCAGCGCCTAGAACCGCATGGCCACCGCGGCCGGCGACACGCTGAGAAGTGAACTATGTAAACTCCTATAGCGCGGGCCTGGAATTATCTCGAAGGACGTGTTCCTCAACGTACACTCCCCTCCCCGAATCGTGTAAGGCTTGTAAACCGCTTTGATAGAGGAGTGGTACAAATCCCCCAAGGATTTCTCAACATGCTAGGTAGCCAGCATTAATAACGGGTCCAAAAAGTGCATTAGTGCCCGTGGAGGGCATATTCCTCACTCATAAGCCGATGTCTACCTCTAAGTTGGGAATCTAATCTATGTCAAACACGAACATTATTTACGTCTGCTGTCCTGCTTTCCCATGAGGTGAAATCCACATCATTTTTGTTGTAATTATGCTACTCTACCTCTGTTACGTATGTACCGTATATCATGTCGCCCATCATTCCCCGTTATTATTTCCGTCCGACAATGTCTCTCGTCCTTAGAAATTGTCAAGCGCTTTGTTTCTTTAGTAATGCTAAAAAGATAAGAAGCATTTTGTAACAGTGATTTGCATTCGTGATGACATACCTGATGCAAAACACTGTTGTTTCTGAAACTAACAGTTTGCGATTTAATCTATCGACCTTTCTGCTTCTCCCATTCCCTTTATTTATTGTGCACATGCCGCAGTCCAGTGAAACTTACATTAAATTTAAACTACGTAAAAAATCAACCGTTACGTAATGACAACTTATGTGGGGATTTGTCTTCACAAGAATGTACCTCTTCAGCAGATTTAATAACAAACAATGTGTAGATGCCCATTAAATTGAAATCCTTTCAAAAGCAGTTAACCTTACACTATTTATTATTGTAAAGTACTGACTTCCAAGTCACGTAAGCGAGATGGAACGGTAACAGATTAAACGACATAAAATCTTCAACAGTTCTGTCTAAGGCACTAAACAGAATTTCACCGTACACCATTAAGGTTAAATGTGTTTACGTAACAAAGTTGCATCATTTTTAAGATAAGATATTCGATATATGAAATGTGATAATTTCTTCGGTGTTTTTGAAACAAATTTTACCAAAAATGCCCAGAATCTGAATCAGAATATACACATTGTATATAGGGATGTATGAGAATGTTTCTTACATGCTGTGTACGTTGGTAGCATAGTGTGAGCCTATTGTGCTAATAAATTTACGTTCTAAAACCCTTCGTTTGCGTGCTTTAACCCGTTCATCATAAGAATAAACCTGATGTAAACAAACACAAACGCGATGATTTGTCAGAAGAGATAGCACACGTACACTGATGTTGTTAAGCACTTGGAAGTAGGTCCTACTTAAGTATGAGATAAATTATTATTGAGTTACGATAAATAAAAATTTAAGATATTCAAATGTATTAACAGCCACCAACGTTTTTCTTAATCACACTTTATGTAGTTTTTATTTCAAAAATCGTGTACGGTCACAGCCTCTGTACTTTTGTGTTCTGATTGTTGCGCTGTTGATGCGCTGAGGCTGCTTCCTGTTCCGTATTGAAAACGCGTGTGGAATACGGTTAAGAAGTGCCGAGTAATAGACTGTTCTTAAAGTTTTTCATAAATTTACAGAGATAATCGGTTTTGAAGTCTTCCGAAGGATGGTATTAGATGCAGTTGAGACATACACTACTGGCCATTAAAATTTCTACAACACAAAGATAACCTGCTACAGACGCGAAATTTAACCGACAGGAAGAACATGCTGCGATATGCAAATGATGAGCTTTTCGGAGCATTCATACAAGGTTAGCGTCGGTGGCGACACCTACAACGTGCTGACATGAGGAAAGTTTCCAACTGATTTCTCATACACAAACCAGTTGACCGGCGTTGCCTGGTTAAACGTTGTTGTGATGCCTCGTGTAAGGAGGAGAAATGCATACCATCACGTTTCCGACTTTGATAAACGTCGGATTGTAGTCTATAGCGATTGCGGCTTATCATATCGCGACATTGCTGCTCGTGTTGGTCGATATCCAATGACTGTTAGCAGAATATGGAATCGGTGGGTTCAGGAGGGTAATACGGAACGCTGTGCTGGATCCCAACTACCTCGCATCACTAGTAGTCGAGATGACGGGCATCTCATCCGCATGGCTGTAACGGATCGTGCAGCCACGTCTCGATCCCTGAGTCAATAGATGCGGACGTTTGCAAGACAACAACAGTTCGACGAAGTTTGCAGCAGCATGGACTATCAGCTCGGAGACCATGGCTGCGGTTACCCTTGACGCTGCATCACAGGCAGGAGCGCCTGCGATGGTGTACTCAGCGACGAACCTGAGTGCACAAATAGCAAAACGTCACTTTGTCGGATAAATACAGGTTCTGTTTACAGTATCATGATGGTCGCATCCGTGTTTGGCGACATCGCGGTGAACGCACATTGGAAGCGTCATCGCCATACTGGTGTATCACCCGGCGTGATGGTATGGGGTGACATTGGTTACGCGTTTCGGTCACCTCTTGTTCGCATTGATGGCACTTAGAACAGTGGACGTTACATTTCAGATGTGTTACGACCCGTGACTCTACCCTTCATTCGATCCCTGTGAAACCCTACATTTCATCAGGATAATGCACGACCGCATGTTGCAGGTCCCGTACGGGCCTTTCTGGATACAGCACATTCTCCAGATCTCTCACCAATTGAAAACGTCTGGTTAATGGTGTCCGAGCAATTGGCTCGTCACAATACGCCAGTCAATACTCTTGATGAATTGTGGTATCGTGTTGAAGCTGCATGGGCAGCTGTACCTGTACACGCCATCCAAGATCTGTTTGACCCAATGCCCAGGCGTATCGAGGTCGTTATTACGGCCAGAGGTGGTTGTTCTGGGTACTGATTTCTCAGGATCTATGCACCCAAATTGCGTGAAGATGCAATCACATGTCAGTTCTAGTATAATATATTTGTCCAATGAACACCCGTTTATCATCTGCATTAATTCTTAGTGTAGAAATTTTAATGGCCAGTAGTGTATATTACACCAGGAAGTGTAGCGTAATCAGTAGTGTGATAGACAGAAAATCTACTACAGTTCATGGACCGCCGCTTCAAATCTCATGTAAGTAATTGATTTTTGTCGTTCAATTTGAAATATCTATATCTCGTAATTGTAAACTTCATCCTCATTTTTTGTAAATAATGCACATCTTCTTGTTTCTAATTACATATAGCACGCGAAATTCCTGTTTTCATTTCAAATATAAATTCTTAACTATCGATATTTTAGGAAAGACTGTTAATAAAAGTTGCTTTAATTAAGGAAACATAGCAATTTAATTTTTAAGGCAAAAATGGTTTGTTGAAGTGGCTCTGAGCACTATGGGACTTAACTGCTGAGGTCATCAGTCCCCTAGAACTTAGAACTACTTAAACCTAACTAACCTAAGGACATCACACACCTCCATGCCAAAGGCAGAATTCGAACCTGCGACCGTAGCGGCCGCCCGGTTCCAGACTGTAGCGCCTAGAACCGCTCGGCTACTCCGGCCGGGTAGGCAAAAATGACAAGACAAATAACACAGATGTAGATAAGTGTCGTAGAAAGATGAAAAACAGTCATTTTTACAGCATCAAGTACACCATACATATGCTACATTTTCCACCTTACTATTACAGTACGAATCCAACAGGACTGATCTGGAACCGAGTTACGGGATTTGGGCCGAGAAGTAACAACACAGTTAAGCTATCGACGTACTGGAACTAACCCACGCAGGTTTTTCGCGTGTCACTGCCGAATGCTGGTGGATTATAGAACGGCTAGTCATAAAAGAAGATTAGAAAATGCGGCGCATGGTTGCCTTTGTAGATTCTGTTGTTGACACTTCCAGAACTGAAATGTATTTCTCCGAATAGGATAAGGAAGGAGCTAAGAGATTACCAGAAGACTGACTGTAATTAATAACTTCAGTGGCTTCAGTATTCAACAGTACGGTGAAATCCCTGCAGTATACTTTTGCACCACCCACAGCTCACCCAGAAAAATTACCCCGTATGTAAGTCAGAAATTTTTATCACTCTTGTTTGTAATTAGAATATTATGTCAGGTGAGAACGGGAGTATTTTATGCTTTCCGTCTGGGCACTTAAGGTCGCGGTAGTGCTGGACTTTTGCCAAATATTATTTCATTCTCTTTTAAAATTAAATGACAATCGAAGCTATATTGTTTCTTTGCTCGTCTCTTTTTACGTTTGAACTGCAATTGCTTACTTCATTACAGGTTAACTGGACCGCTGGCTGGGCAGTGCTGTCCCAAGTTTAATGGGCCCGTAAATCTGTTGTCACGCATTATGGCTCAGTCTATGTGCGTGTAACACAGCATAAAACGCGTCCTTACGGTAGTATTTCCCTGTACTGGTCACAGCTTGGCTTCCGCTCCACGTGAAACGAAATCCAATGAGATTCAATCAAACGTGGAAGAATACATGGCGTAATGTTTAACATCAGATTTATTCTTATGATGAACATAGTATCTCTCAATGTGTAAGACATTATAGGCAGGCTGGATCAAAAAAGTTGCCGCATCTAGTGGTCGTGCGGTAGCGTTCTCGCTTCCCACGCCCGGGTTCCCGGGTTCGATTCCCGGCGGGGTCAGGGATTTTCTCTGCCTCGTGATGGCTGGGTGTTGTGTGCTGTCCTTAGGTTAGTTAGGTTTAAGTAGTTCTAAGTTCTAGGGGACTTATGACCACAGCAGTTGAGTCCCATAGTGCTCAGAGCCATTTTTGATCAGAAAAGCTATTCAAGGAGAAAAGTAAACAATGTAGACTGCTGTCAGTTAACCCCAGTTCAGTTCACTTACAATGGGTGCTCAGTATTAGCGCCACTAACATCAAGACATTTTATGTACCACATGTTGATGACTTGCCGAAACCTTGTCAAGATACCCGGCATATCACGGATGACTCAGCTGCTACTTGTATTCATGCCACATCTTGTGGTGTCTCTACGTGTGTATCGCATACCAGGGTTTTCGTGTATCCTCAGAAATGAAAACACAGTAGCGTCAGGTACGGTGAGCGAGGGGGCGAAGAGTTCCGTAAGACCTCATTAGGTGATTCACAAAATGTATCGGAGCTGATGGCGGTCATATTAAGCGCCTTCTATAAGTGAATTACACTGTGGTGTAGTGGCAGTAATGTACAAGGTCTCCTTCACTCCATTCTTAGTCTGTGCGATTCTTATTGCCTACGTCCCTCACATATCAACACCAAATCCGGTTGGTCGTTTATATGCCTGCTAGCTCTGCAGATATATGACGAAATACAAGAAATCATTCAGATGTAAAACGGGACAAAATTTAATTTTAGTGAGACGCTGGAATTCGATAGTAGGAGCAGGAAGAGAAGGAAAAATAACACAATGTGGACTGGGGAAAGGGTGGAAAGGAGAAGCTGTTTGTTATAATATTGCACAGAGCATAATTATTACAAGAATTTGTCACTAAGTATTTTATATTCTGGGCATCCGCAGCAGCCGAAAGGCTTGATGTTAAGAAGAATTCAGCTGGCGGCTGGTAAAATTCTTGTTATTCGTAAATAACCGGTTTCGCGGCCGACAGCTGCATTATCAGGTGCAACAACTTTCAAAGGTCATAGGTGTATTCATCGCCCTTAATCAAGATATATTACTTAGTGAATGTTGTCGACTTAACGTTGCCGAACGAAGGTAGAGAAACACGTAATCCATCAATTTAGTAAAAATTGTTGGTGGGTGGATTCTGTAGTTATAGGCCTATGCTTTAAAGCTTGCCTGCAGGGCAACCCGGTAGGAAGAGCAGAAGCGCCCCATGCAAGCGACTAAGGTAGACAGTTTGATGATGCGCCTTTGGCCGCGAAACAGGTAATATATAAATAAAACTAGAATTTTACTAGTTGTCAGCGGAATTCTTCTTAACATCATACAAGCACTTTGTCAAAGAATCGTGAAAGAAGGTTGAATATGTGTAAGACACACGAAGACACTGGAAGGTTTCAAATAATTTTTCTTAAGTCCCTTATAGGCCACTTGAGGTATAAGGCATCTCCCCACGAGAGACAGCTGCTGGCACTCGTAAGACGCATCACGTGCTGTGATATACACCCGACGGTCTGCCTTTCTCGTCGTCCTCGCCGCAAAAGTGGACGACAAATGTTGAACATGTGACGTCACTAGACGACGTAATTATTCACAACTCTGTGACTCCGACCTACGTGCGCGAATTTATCGCGTGGAGCTCGGGGTTCGAGTCTTGCGTCTGACGCACCGTATTTGTTGTATTGCGTTACACAATTATGTGTTTACGTTGAGATAAGATTTATTATTTTATTCACCGGTCTCGAAGTCTCCACTGGTTTATTCCTAACTACAGTACCATCACAACCAAATGACTGGAAGCTTCCGAATTGCATTACTACCAATGAATGATCAATGTTTCCTTTAGTAAATAAAATTTTATTTCAGAACACAGCATTTCTGACTACTGTGTTACGTTCCCTCACTGCCCATTTTTTGCCTTTAGTATTTACTTACGCACATGGTCCCCGTTTCATGCAAACGACGATCAGCTGTAACAAACACTAAGTTATAAGGTGAAAACTCCCGTGGAAAACGTCCTGCATAAATACGTCTTGTTGCTAGCGCATTGGAATTAGCAGCAAAATTACAGAGATGCATGTCTGCAAGCTCTTTAAGTGTAAATGGATTCTTCGTACTATTGTCTGACTCCCTCGAGCACTACCATATCACATCGCGTAATACAATAGTAAAAACAAATCAACATAGTTGAGCGATGTGTAGCACAGACCCCTACCGGCAAGGGGTAAGGTCGACAAGCCCTACCACGGCAAGTGCTGTGAGTTACGTAATCTAACGACGTCACATGTTCAACATTTCTCACACATATGTGGGATATTTTCCGACATCTGCGACTCCATGTCTCTTATAACAAATTATTTGTCTCGGCGTCATCTACGTCTCTTTGGTGGTTTTTAATAAAGGAACACCCTACATGGTGCAGATATCTGAGTTTTAATTCAGGGAGCCGGTCAAAATGTAGGAATTGGCGGCTGGGGCGCGAGTAGGCTAGACAGCATGGTCTGGGGCAGACGCAGCCGGCAGCCCCCAAATATAACCAGTGAGCATGGCAAGCTAAGCCAGTGGGATCTAGAAAGTGGAGGCACAGATGCGGAGATACAGAAAAAGAAACCAAAAATAAAATTTAAGACGTAATTTCTATCCCTTCTCTTTCGTGTCTGCGAACGAGTCCATCAGTGGATCCAGCCCACAAGAAAAATAGTTCTCTTTACATTTTATTGTGGTGGACAGTAGAAAATAGCCAGTATTCAGTAATGTAGTGTTTAGATTTTTTTCCGTGTCAGTAAGTCGTAGAGAATGAAGTAATTACGAGCAGAGTTAATATCTGGTGAACTGTAGTGTGTGACGTCATTAACACCAAGAATCAGGAGCAGTGGAGCGACACACCATTGTTGTCGGAGACGCGGCTCGGAGGTGGGACTGGGCGGACGTGTGCCGCGTTTTCCTCCGTCGCGAGTGCACAATAAGCTTTGCAATTGCTCGTAATGTGCTACCAACGTTGTCTAAATAAAACTGCGGAGACAGTGAAGTTTATGAATGCGTTATAAGTATATTTGTGGTGGTGACAAATTTCTGAGGCTTAAACGTAAGTAGTTAAAGAGCAAAACTTGTTTCAAAATGGTTCAAATGGCTCTGAGCACTATGGGACTTAACTTCTGAGGTCATCAATCCCCTAGAACTTAGAACTGCTTAAACCTAACTAACCTAAGGACATAACACACATCCATGCCCGAGGCAGGATTCGAACCTGCGACCGTAGCGGTCGCGCGGTTCCAGACTGCAGCGCCTAGAATTACCCGGCCACTCCGGCTGGCAAAACGTATTTCATGTGAGAAGTATCACTGGATATGAAGATAGGTTGAGTGCGACAAACTGGAAAGCTGGTAACTACTCAAGTGTTGCGATATTGTCGTCGCTTATGATCTTTCGGTCGCGACTCGTAAGTTAGTGGAAATTGTTGGCTTGGAGAATAGCTCCGCTCGAACAGGGTATGAAGTCCCAACGGTACTGGCCGACCGCCGTGTTGCCCTCTGCCTATAGCCGTTTCTCGATACGGATATGGACGGGCGTCAGGTCAGCACAGCGCTCTTCCAGCCGTTGTCAGTTTTCGTGACCGGAGTCGCTACTTCCCAGTCAAGCAGCTCCTCAGTTTGTCTCACAAGCGCTGAGTGCACCCCTCTTGCCAACAGCGCTCGGCAGACTGGACGGTCATCCATGCAAGTGCTAGCCAAGCGCGACAGCGCTTAACTTCGGTGATCTGACCTAAACCGGCGTTGCACCATCCGCCCACCTCCCCCTCCAACCGGTGTTAGCACTGCGGCAAGGCCGTTGGCCGGCTTGGAGAATACCAAACTCATTACATAAAATGTATTCGTAGTTGCGAATTCAAACAACCTTCAGCTGTAGAATGATCAGTGAAAATTAATGCCGGACCGGGACTCGAACACTGATTTCCCGCATTACGTGTGCGGTTGCCTTAACCGCTGTGGATTTCCGTGCAGGACTCATGGCCGGACACAAACTTCCGTATGTCGTCATTCCTGCGTCAAAACCTGCGCTTGTACATACATTATGTAATTCCCCTACAGGGGAGGTCATGTAAATTGTAAGTCGCTGCCTGGTGAAGATGGATAAAGACGTGATTGCAGTGCGTGTGTTGCTACGAAGAATGACGCAATGTTCCTTATGACACGGACGCATCCATTGTATAGTGATCCGTAACAATACAGGCTCTCTAACACCAAACTGATTATTTCTGGCTTTTCAAACTGTCCTTGAGAGTAATGATTAGTTCCTCGTGGCAAGGAGATTTAATGCATATTCACCACAAGGAACAGCTGGTTTATGACATTTATAAAGCATAAGCATAAATAGTGAAGCTTCTGGTGTGGTCTTTGTGCCAATGGCTTTGGCACACTCAGGTTTAAGAATTCTTTGTGAGTTCTGATAAGTTCCGTATTTAAATTTGTTTTGATGTAGTGATAAACGTACAACCACTTATGTTAAGGACACCGGGTCTCCAGAGAGTAGATTAGTTTTACCGGAATTTTTTCTCTTTCCCTGAAGATGTAGTAAAATTCCCAAAATGTGGCTGTGTTGAAAAATTATTTAGGCAAACTTCATATGATGGAGCGCAGCGTACTGATAACTGCACTGGAGGAAGGGTCAGATGAGTTTTGAAGGTCGTGGAAGTGCACATGGCCATCAAGGACGCAGTTACTGTCAGGTGGGTGAGAATCAGTGGATGGCTGTGCACTCCTGCAAACATTCGCTTATTGCAACACTGCATTAGCACCAATAGTAATCTCATGGCATAGAACTATTTCATTATACCTGCTTAAATGTTTTAAAGTTCGACCTGGAGAACTCAGAGCTAAGGAGACCTGCTCAGGGCTGCTGAGCCAATTGGAATGTCAGCAAGGCATACGGCCGATGTATCGGTATGCAGGGCACCAGGCGAGTATTGCCACACAACCTCCGAGCAAGGGAGGCTAAAGCACAAGCCCCGTAGTGCTTCATAACAGGGTACTACGAAACAACACAACGTAAAATCAGCTGCAGAGAGCCACTGAAGTACTCAGACGTTGTAGAAATACCCGACCACGTCGACCCAGATAAACTGTTGAGTTACCACATCGAGGCAAGTAGCGCTGACAAGATCAATAAACGAGGGCAAATTCGATCACGCCCCCACGGCCACTGTGTCGTAGGCACTTATTCGACTCTTTAAATAACGAGGTTTCTGGAGCTCAGAGACACGTCCACTCGTGCCCCTACCCCGTCGGTGTCGCTAGAATCATAGAGAATGATAGACTATTGAGTTTCGTGAAACCACAAAAAGCTACTCGACGATGGTCTATTGCTGTCTTCAACACCGAGACGCAGCCATCTTTGATGCAAGTCACAGTTGTCGTCTTCCGTTGTTTTACTGGGACATCGCAGTTGAGGAGAAGACAGGCGTGCGGATTGCCGTCGACCACAGAGGGTCATTTGCAGATGATCTGCAAGCTCTCATTTCCACGCAGTCGAGGAATGGACCACTCTCCCACAATTCCACGCCTGGCCTTATGCACACAATGTGACTGCAGCTCCTCGGATCACAACAGACCGTTGGAAATTAGGGTTTCACGTTTTATGTACCTTCACAATCTCCTGAAATAAAATATGTTGTGTTAGTTAGCAACACAACTCCTATATTCAGTTTGAGAAATAAACTGACTTCGAAGGGCTATTAGCAATTCCTCATGTGGTATCATTTCTGGGTCAACTATTCAGTTGCTACAGATGTCGCATCCTAGAGCAGAAACAGGACGATCCTTTTCGATGTTATTTGGAATAATGCGTATAGGTCTGTGTCGATGGAGATATGAGTTATACTCCACAATGCGATTTGTAATTAAAAAACTAAACTCATTGAACATGAGCTTTAGCACTCCTTCAATGAACACTGAACACAAAAGGCGGTCTACACTAAAATAAATATCTTCAAAACCCACGTAAGATATACTGCGTTCTAGATGCTGTCAGATTTATGGTGTGTACAGTACGTGAAGCTGAAAGATTCAAAAACTGTCCAGGTGCGACTAGGCCTCGTGCACTAACGGTTTCGCACAGACTTAAGTATGTGTATAGACAGTTCATCCATTCCTGGAGTCGAGTACCTCGACGATTTTTGCCTATTACCGGCATTCATACTGGTAAGATATCGATCCCAGGGATTCCAAGACTCTCGAGAATAATTCAGTTTCAGGTTTGAAATCAGATAACAAATGTCAAAAGAATTATTTTTTTAGTGTGTTGTAATTACAGATTAACAATTTTCTAATTTTTTCCCTTCTACTGTGCAATCTTGCTTCTTGCCAGATTCGATGATTCTATGTCAGTGGAAAGTTCGCTATGGGTTTTAATGAATGTGTTTGTGAGTATCAAAATAAGTGACGTAAATCACCGAATATTTCGATTACAGTGACTTAGTAACTAGTGTTTATTTTACCACAAGGTACCTTCGGCCTTAGAATGTGACATAAATTTCAACTTGATACATTTAACCACTCCTGAGAAAAAGGGGTATTAATAGACAGATGCATAGATGGACAGTCTGTTAACAAATGACAATTATTTTGTGATATATAAGTACCGTACTTACATATTAATAAATTTATGATTTCTTCCATTCGTTGCACTGGTGAAGCCTTACATTTTGCCAGATTTCATGTTAGTACGCTATAGGTTCTGTTGAGTGAATTTGCGAGTGTTAAAATATTTGAGCTAAATGGAAATATTGCATCCATTTAGAAGCCTCAGTTTTTACACCGCTAAGGGACGATAGTCCTTAGAATGGTGCTTTAATTTCAACTTGATAAATCTGTCCCTTCCTGAGAAAAGCGATATTAACTGTCGGATAGACGGATAGATAGACAGACAAACAAAGGGATCCTATAAGGGTTTCATTTTTAGCGACTGAGGTACGGAATCCTGAAAACTAGTTTATGGGAATAAATGTAACGTGACGTGCTGCAATTTTCTGAATTTCTATTTATATATACGCACTTCATTAATCAGCGTTGAAAAAAGGATACTACAATCCGTGTGCTTCATCTTCATTACATTTTCGGAAGAAATGAACCGACTGATAAACTCTAAACTTTCTAAGATAAGTGCAAATCATTCTGTGTGACAAACTTATTTACTTAGTGCAGGAGATAGTGAAGCAAAAAGCCGACGAGAATTTTAATAATGTGAAACATCTTTGGTTCTTTTCGTGCATGTTTTATCTTTAATTACCCATTCTATGAATTTATTTGTGTAGGACATCCCACAATAAGATTAGAAAATTCCTATATCATTCAGATAGAAGATAAAAAAAAATCCCCAGACTTTGTTACGTCCCGTAGACTGGCAGAGCTCACCAGTAACCGAACACTGAAATATAATTTCGGCAGTAAGATCTGCACACACTCACACGTGGACGGCTGAATTGTTATTTTTGGCTACGCTTTGCAGTTACGTCCGCAGCTGCCTCAACTCCATCCAAGGAAAGTGGTCAAAACAAACGAGAACTCGAATTAGTAAATTATTAGTGCTGCTAAAGTGACGGTATCTAAAAGCACTATTCCTAGCGGAGGTGTTCATCGTAGTACAGTCAGTGGATCTGACTGAATTATAGCATGAAATAGAAACTACGTATTTCAGATTTATCTTGCTGACTTTATGCAGTAAAATGAATTTAACTATAATACTGATAATGATGGTACTGTCTGTAAAAGTGCTAATAGTTGTAGCAGTAATTGTTGCTGTGTTGGTGGTGGTGGTGGTAGTGGTGATGGTGGTAGGCGTTGTGCTGTAATAGATTTTTATGAAACTCTATAATCCAAAGAACATGTTATACAGTATTGTAGACACGTTTAACACGTCTTCAACTCGGCTGTGATATGTTCCAATCCCCATATACCTCAGCTGTACCCATCTCATTCGCATTGCGTCTTATGGGAATCAAGGTCAAGTCACTGAACGAGTGCGAAAACTATTGCATAGTACATACTTTGATTTACACTACTTTCCGAGGCAAAATTCGCATTCTGGTTCTGCGAGATCATAAATAAACAAATTTATTAGCCACACCTGCCACCTGACATATCAAGGCGAATAGTACGAATTAGGAAACAATCTGAGCTGCCCTCTTAGATTGTTTGTAGATAATACTGTAATTTACCATCTTGTTATCAAACGATCAAAACGAGTTGCAAAATCTTTTAGAAAAGGTATTCAATGAAAAGTGTGAAGTCATCCAGATAAGTCCTAAAAGGAATCAGATCAATTTCAGTTGCACGATGAATCACACAAATCTAAAAGCTGTAAACTCAGCTACATAGTTAGGGATTATAGTTACGAATAACTTAAACTGGAACTTCACATAGAAAATGTTGTGAGGAAAGGAAACCAGAGACTGCGAGTTATTGGTAGAACACCTAGAAAATGTGCAGTTCTACTAAAGTGACTGCTTAAACTACGCTCGTCCGTCATATTCTAGAGTACTGCTGTGCAGTATGGTATCCACGTAAGATAGGATGGACGACAACGAAAAAGTTCAAAGAAGGGCAACTCCTTTTGTATTATCGCGAAACAGAGGAGAGAGTGTCACGGATATGATATATGAATTGGGTTGGCAAACATTAAATCAGCTGCGGTTTTTTCTGCTGCAGGACCTTCTAATGAATTTTAATCACCAGCTTTCTTCTGAGAATGTGAAAATATTTTGTCGGCGCCTGCCTACATAAGGCGAAAAGATCATCACAATAAAGAAAGAGAAATCAGAGGGCGCACGCAACGATTTATGTGTTCGTTTCTCCGTCAAGCTGTCCGAGAGTGGATCAGTGAAGAAGCAGCTAAAGGGTGCTTCGATCATCCTTCTGAATTGTGAATCAATAGATGTAGATGAAATAAACAAGCTGCTGAAAAACCATTTTACCACTTTCCTATTAATGTCAAATTACCTGTTGAGTGGCAACACCCTGCCTCATTCTGGATATTCAAGTACACATTTTCAGTCCGCCGGTAACGTAAAGAAATTCAGCAACATCATTTTGTAAGCTACCTCCTAAATAGAGACAGCAAAGACGTAAACAGTTGAATGGAATCAATATATTCATGAAAAGAGGATATAAGATGAACATAAAAAAAGCAAGAGAAGGGTAATGGAATGTAATCGAATTAAATCAGTCGATATTGAGGGAAGGAGTAAACTAAACGCTAAAAGCAGTAGAGTGGTTACGTAATTTCGGCAATAGAATAACTGAAGACGATCGAAGTAGACAGCGTATAAAATTTAGACTGACAATGACAAGAAAAACCTTTCCGAGGTCGAGAAATTTGTTGTTGTTGCCTTCAGTCCGAAGACTGATTTGACGCAGCTCTCCATGTTACTCTATCCTGTGCAAGCTTCAAAAAATGGTTCAAATGGCTCTAAGCACTATGAGATTTAACATCTGAGGTCATCAGTCCCCTAGAACCTAGAACTACTTGAACCTAACTAACCTAAGGACATCACACACATACATGCCCGAGGCAGGATTCGAGCCTGCGACCGTAGCAGCAGCGCGGAAGGTCAGTGTGAAAGTAACTGAGGTAACTGCTCCATCCAAACTCTGAAAGAATTTTTTAATATCCTCCGACAGCCTAAGGAGAATTTCAACTGAGTTCGTAATGAAATTATTTCGAGATTAATTAAAACTTTTAATCTAGATCATGTAAGTTTTATGAGTAAATAATTGTCTGAGTCTGAGTAAGTTCCGGCTAGTTTTAAATTGTCTCCTTTGTAACACCGATGGGCATCTTCCTGTTGCGATGGGTTACGCTATTTGGTACGGTACGAACATTTCATTTGTACCTGTATTTACTAACAGCGACCTCTAGTTCTCAGTAGAGAAAGCATTGCTACATAAGTTATTGGGTATTAAGAATGTATGTTAAATTTGCACAATAGAAATAATTACGGCTCTACCATGGAATTATAACGTTTCATTGACTGCATAAGCGTAGCTTAGATTTAGTTGTACAGCTTTCATATTTATTTCAGCTACCTTTTAAGCTTTCTCCACCGAATATCTATTAAGGACTTCAGGAAGGGACTGAACGATTAGCTAGTAGAGGCTAACAGTCTTTAATAGCATCTGTGCGTGATATAGTCCCATGCAGCGTGTACAAATATTACTGTGATTGATACCTCAGAAGGAAATAGTAAGCTCCATAACTTTTAGCTTGCCATCGCAGTAAATTAAGGTTAAAAGATACATGTTATGCTTCAGTACTTATTGAGCAATCTTCTCTTCGTGTAATGAGAGTAGCAAATCGTACATAAATAAATTTGGGAAGAATAAATTTATGATGTAGGAGTCACATGCTCCCCAAAACGCGTTGCAAGAAACGTAGCAGTCTTAATGTTTATATTCTATGGATGTGTGGCAATCAACACTTTTATACATCAAAAGATAGAGACGGAGGTATACAACACAAAGCCAACGCCACATGATGTGTCCAACAGTTAACCAGAAAATACTGCGGTAAATAAGTTATCTTACTGTAGGGATAAGGTTTAACTACGTCTGAGAGTATTTTTCCAGAATCTTCTCTTTTTAGTGACCTACATACCTCATTCGGATAACAAAATGAAAAACTGACTTTTTCCACGATGTATCACCCATACGTGGAGAGGTCTCACTGGCATGAACATTTACTAAATTAATAGATCAATAAAATTTTTAATTACGTATTCATATAGGAGACGAAACAACAAATCCAATGACAGTAATCACAGTCCGAATAATTGAATATTTAACTTTTTGGAAGACATAATGAGCAAGTGTCAGAAGTAATGTCAATTTTCCTCTACGTTGTGGACGCACCAACATGCTTCCTTGATGCAGGTCCGTCGGATGGTGCAGGTGAATGACTTTTAATATCGGCTGATCAGTTAGTTTGAGAAAGTTACAAGATGGCGTAAACTGGTAAAAGACAGAGTCGTTGCTTTCAGTTTGGCGATACAGACAAATAAATGTGGAAGGAGAGTGTTTTATCGTAGTAGCTACCCTATTGACGCCACAACAGAATGGTCAACTTCCAGAGAGTCTTCCTCCGCCTCTCCAAACAAAAGCTGCTGGAACTATTAGCTCTGGCCCCTGGGGAGGTTGGTTACCAGAACTATTTTTACCCGTGTAGACACTTCACTGTGTTTCCTCAGAGACAGTAAAAATATCAGAGACGTGCTCTCTTAGCCCACTCTCAAGCAAATTTCCGACGGCGGGCATTCGATTGCAGATTCGCGACTGTTTTGTCACACGATTAGTGCGGAAGTAACCGCCATGTTTCAGCTGGCTACTATTAGTGCGGAATGAACCGAGTGCAGTTCGGAATTGCTAGAATTCCATTTCCATTGGGATGTTTGTGTGGGTACCTTGTTACGTCGGTCTGGCTGGAAACGGGGCCGACGACGCTGCCGCTAAGCCTGTAGTCGTCGCCCGCCGCCCGCTAGTTCTTCCATTCGCTCCGATAATCTCTACGTTGCCGTCTGTCAGCAGCTGGTGTCGCTTTGGTATCAACACTGGTCTTCCCTTCGTGGGAACAAGCACCGGGGAATTAAGCCTCTCCCAGCGGCTTGGCAGACGTCCTCTTGACTATCTCGTCACCAGGAGATCATTTTAGCTAGGTTACGTAGTGGACACTGTCGTTTTAGCCATCGCCATTTGTTAACCGGTGATCCCCCACCAGTTTGTGCTCATTGTCGTTAACCTTTGATGGTTCGCCATATCTTGGCGGAATGCACTTTTCTAACCACCTACACTCTAATTTATGTTTGCCGTCTGAGTTAGCGGCTGTTTTAGTGAACGACGCACGGTCGGTCGACTGCGTTTTACTTTTTATCCACCATATAAGTATAACGCAGTACATTTAATATATAGTTCGGGACCTTGGTTGCCTCGATGGCGTACTTTTTTGGACCTTTCTCCTAGAGAAAGTCCCTTTGTCTTCCCTTATGTCGTTTGGACTTAACGTGTAGTCGGTTTTAACTCCTTCTTCGTCTTCGTGTTCTATGGTTCTGACATTGGTGCGTATGACCTTAGCTGTTTTAGCGCACTAAAATGATACAAACAAACGAAAATATGCACGTGCTTATTACAACCACTCTAATAACGCTTACTTGCGGCCTGCTTTACAAGCTGGTTGCACATAGGTCACTGGTGCTTATGAAGTAAAAGCTGTCACACTTAACGCCTTTTGTATTCGTATCTGCCGTCTCTCGTGGTCTTCTGTACGTTCTCAAGATGGTGCCCTCTTTTCTGTGCTTAAAGTTCTTAAGCAACCGTGCGAAAGGTTAGTCCTTGTTTCATTGTTTTTGTCTTTTTGCTTTTATTTTCTTTAGAGGACTGGCTAGCTTCTTGGTAATCCAGAATGTCGATGTTTGTTGTCCCATTCTCTATCAAGGTCACCTGGCATTGAAACTTGTTTTTTGAATCGTTAATCCATAATTTTTCCATCGATGTACTGCTTGTCTCTTACGTGTATGTGACCTTCCTCTCTGTCCCTTATTATACAACTTTTTCTGACGGACACACCTGCAGTAGGGTAGACCTCCGATGGGACCATGATCTCAGGTGTCAGATGATCTACAGGTAGGATTTCCTTTATCTACTGATATGCAAGTTGTAACAGTTAGGACAATTATTTCTGTGTAATTCTTTTTCTCTTCACCTTCTCATCGAACAAGAATCCGGCACATGATAGAAAATATTGTTAGCTGAGACACTCTAAATTTTTCCATTAGTTCTTGAACCGACGTTATTTCACAGGGAATTGCTTGTCAGCCAGGAATGTAAGTTAAGTGCTGAAACCAACGAACAAGTATCACAATCCCCGCTTACTAGGACGTGCTCGGACTGCTACAGAAGTTTGTGGAAAGTAACAGCTGAGTTAAGGAGTGTGATAAGCGACGAAGACGTACAACTGTGTACCAAAGAGATCACACTCGTAATTTTCTTTATGTTATAGACTATGAGTTTACGAGCTGGCTGGCTCCTGTCTTGGCCTGGGAGACTTAATACAGCAGCAGTAAGTTGGATTTTCGTAAGCTTGGACAGAGCGGGACATTGAGTACAAAGAAGGGTTACCACAGGTAACGGTCGGAGTGTCCCGAAAGAGTTCTAGACGCTTTTCGGGTAAAAAATTGTACTCGCCAATATATAGAAAAGGCGCCGAAGTATTTTTTTTTTCAGCCTCCTATCGGTAGCGAAATGGAAACCGCAGCGTCTGAAGCACTTACCTGCAACTTCCAGCTTCTTCTCTCGATGGTCGCCACTCTGAGATAGATATCTCTCATAGACTGGTACCGCACCAACTTTACCAACTTTCTATTACCCTCACCACCCAACAAGTCAGCGTCTGTGCTTCCCGCCAATTCCCTACACTGCTCTGCATCTCCTTTTCTGTTGAAAATTGCTGTCTTCATAGCTAGCGGTTCATGTGAGCAAACAGTTGAAAATCAAAGATAGGCACGTCCTGGCTGAATGGTGGACGATCAGAGAGTTCTCATCCAAAATGCTACAGGTGCACATTCTTTGCACGTACAATGTACGGCCGAGCATTGCCAATAAGAAGTTACATTTTATGGGCCTCATGAAATCAGGGGAACGTCTCAGCAGACACTTCACACTTGAGAGACATTATAGTTCTTCATGCGCTCTCTGTGCACACAGAACTGAAAAGTGTGACGTCACGCAATAGATGAATATACCACAGACACTGCTCAACTCACTTGCGCAGAGATTTATCGGATTTTCTCTGTGGGATTAATTTCGTAACCGACTGGAGATTCGAAAAAAAAAATAGCCCTCATAATAGAAGACATCTAATTGTGTGTCTCTTCTTCACAACTTCAAAGCAGCATAGCACAACACTGTGAAAAACATATGTACTATATTGCTAATTCTGCCCTCACTTAGGAGAAGTGGTTGAACCATTTTGGATCCTTTGGAAACGTGTGTAACTCGTTTTTTGAGGTAAAAGCCAAGCTACATGTCGCAGGCACCCGTTAATGGGTGCAACATTTCAGGATCAGATACCATTTAAATTTATTTCAGCTGGTATTATAACATGTCGTTGTCTTGTGACTAATACCAAGTTGTTCGAGGTAAGCCGTCCGGGGTGGCCGAGCGGTTCTAGGCGCTACAGTCTGGAACCGCGCGACCGCTACGGTCGCAGGTTCGAATTCTGCCTCGGCCATGGATGTGTGTGATATCCTTAGGTTAGTTAGGTTTAAGTAGTTCTAAGTTCTAGGGGCTGATGACCTCAGAAGTTAAGTCCCATAGTGCTCAGAGCCATTTGAACCATTTGTTCCAGGTAAACATTCTAGTGGTTAATTACAACGTAAAATATACTTACTGATGAAGATTGATTGTTTACAACACCATATGTGCAATGGAACAAGTGAAGCAAGATTATTTTGGATTTAACCGACGAAGAATTACTGAAGGCAATGTGGGGCTCCTATATGTTTGATGTTTATGTTACACACTTATTAGTCGTGGTTTAGATCTTGCTTTTACTATTATTAAGTGTTTTTCTAAATGTTGCCCGATTTTTAAGTATAGGCTTGTAACAGTTGTTAACCTTTTTAAATTCGTCAGTAATTATAATTTCCTAGACTTCCGCGGCCAAGGTCAGTGGACATGAACGTATTCTGAGCATCGTTCCGCGTCATAATTTAAAAATTAAAAAAAAAATACTCTATAGTGGAAAAACCAACGTTTTGGCCACTTTACAGTGGCCTTCTCCCGGATCTACTCATATAATAATTGTTAATCAGCCTTGTTTTTACAATGGGTTATGAGTATTACCTTGTTTGTCTCTGCGACATTTTGGGAGCTACAACGTGCAAATTTCCAATTGTTTGAGATCAAGTGAATTTTGACAGTTTTGTGGTAATTTGTTATCTATTTTCAAGTTTTTTGTAAGAAATGAATAAAAATTTGGATATTTGTAACAAAAACAATCTGTCCCAGCTTTGAATCCTACTGCCCAGTATCATAAAAAAAGACACACCTGAGAAATTTGTAACTTTCCTTACTTCACCCTTAATTCTAAAACATTGTGAACGAATTCCTACAAATAATCAAAAAACTAGGCAAAAAATTACCTACAAGGGAACACATAGCTCTAATACTGTGTAATGCCATTCCTAGCATTGATAATTGCCTAAATGATGAAGAGTTTGCAAGTTTCTTAAGGTATATTGGGATGATGTCACTCATAGATCATTACATCACGTAAAGTTACAAAATTCGACGTTTCATCTGCTGTTCCGATTTTCGATACATGAAGTATATAGGCAGATTGAAGCAACGAGTGAAGATTTGTACCATGACCGGGATTCGCACCCCGAGTGTCTGGAATCATAATTTCGTTGATCTTCGACAAAATTAAGAAGAGGTTATTTAGTACGCGAGCCAAGATATGACAGGACGCCTGCGTAATCATGAAACCAGTAATGTATTCTTAAAGCCCAGTAAATATGAGTGTTGTCATTTCGGAGACAAGAATGTTCACAGCATACTTATTACTTAGATGCAGAAAAAAGGAAAACATTTGTCCCAATATTTAGTCACAAATAATGTTCGCTTCCACGGTAACATCAACGTGTGAGCTGATGGTTTGAAATGGAAAACACCACCAAAACTACACAAAATCACCTAATACCTAAACTACATGCTCCACATACTGAAGACTAAACACTATATTGGGCTGTAGATGCCCTCGACGCCTTGCCACATGTAGAAAATGTTATATCCCACGTCACTGTCCTGCTGTGTCTAGTGGTCGTTTGAAAAGCTCCAATTTCAAATGACCATTGCACGCAATACCCTTCAAAGTGTTTACTCGTGAACTGGCTAAGATGGATCTACATTCACTGATACCAGCTGCTTCAATCAGATTCGAAAGCAGTTACCGAGGGATTGGCAAGCGGGAGGTGACCATGAGACAAAGATTAAATAACAAAGGAAAGGGTAACACACGGCGAGTCAGAGAGTGAACTGTCAAAAGCTTTAACGTGACAGGGAACCTAGAAAACCTTAACAGAAAAATGCAAAGGCACTTTATAGATCAGTGATTTTTGCGACTGAAAATTGTTTTGTGGCCATTTGTTATGCATTTTCGATGTTATTATAAAAATGAATATACAAATCTTTGATATTTGTAACAAAAACTCAGTCACTCCGTCCCAGCCTTCAAGCCTATTGCTCAGTACCATCAAAAACAAAAAGATACAGTTGACATATTTGCAGCTTTTCTTACTTCACTCTTAATTCTAAAACACTGTAAACGACTTCCTACATAGGTTGCTCTCAGCAGATTGGACAGCAGGCTGGCACCGATAACAGTAATTCAGATTTACGTTTCGTCATCGCAAGAAGAAGACAAAGAGATAGGAAAGTATGTGAGGATATTGAGCATCTAATTCAGCAGGTAAAGGCAACTGATAATCTAATAGTCATGGGGGCTTTGCATGCATTGGTAGAGGGAGGAGTAAAAGAACGACTTACGGGAAAATATGGGCATGGTAACAATGAGAGAGGAAGTGACTAATTGAATTGTGCAATAATTTTCAGCTAGTAGCAGAGAAAGCTCTTTTACAGAATCACGGCAGGAAGAGATATACTTGAAAAGGCTCGGAGACACGGGAAGAATCCAGCTGGATTGCACTGTGGTCAAAGAGAGACTCCGAAATCAGTTGCTGAAATGTAAAGCATACCCAGGAACAGAAATATTCCCAGACCAAAATTTAGTAATGGTGCAGAATAAACTACAGTTTAAAAGAATCGTCCGACAGGGCCAGTGCGAAAGGAAGTGGGATGCTGAATTAATGATAAGTGATGGGATGCGTTTGAAGTTCACTAAAGTTGTGGATAATGCGATGAGGAATACCACAGTAGGCAAAGTAGTTTAAGAGTCGTGGACATCTCTAAAATAGCAATCACAGGTACAGGACAAACAAACATAGATATAAAGAAGATAACTGCGAAGAAACGTTCAGCAACAGGAGAAATATTGCAACAGTCGGCGCAAGAAGAAAGTACAAATATGGTCAGGGGAAGACAGGAATACAGAAATACAAATCTCTTAGGAATTAAATGAATAGGAAATCCAGGGAATGCAACGCGAAATGGTCGCAGGAAAAGTCTCAAGAAATGGAGAAAGGAATGATCGTCGGAAGGACCGATTCAGCATTTATACCTTCGGAGAAATGTGAAATGAAAAACAAAAGGCGGCAACATTAAGAGTGTAACGGGAATATCATTGTTAAACGCGAAGGAGAGAGCGATTAACTGGTAAGAGTATTCTCAAGGTCTCCATCTCTGATGACGTGATATAAGAACGAATTGAAGTTTGTATGGAATAGAGGGGGTCAAGTACTCCAGTGAGAATTTAAAAGGGCTGTGGGAAACTTGAGACCAAATAAAGTAGAAGGAATAGATAATACTCCATAGAAATTTTTTAAATCAGTGGGTTTAGTGACAACCGAAAGACGGTACAAGTTCGTGTGTAGAATGTATAAGAATGGCGATATTCCATCAAACTTACGGAAAAATATAATCCACTTAATTCCTGAGATAACAACGGCTGATAAGTTTAAGAATATCGCATGATCTGCGTAGCATCTCTAGCAGTGAAGCTATGAGAAGAATAATGTACAAAAAATGGAAAAAGAATTGGGAATCTTTTAGATATCGATCAGTTGCGCTTTAGAAAATGTGAAGGCGGGTAATATACGAAATGTACAAGAACCGAGAGGGGACAGTAAGACTGGAAGGCCAAGGTCGAAGTAAACAGGGATGAAGTCTGACGCCCATGTTGTTCAACTGATACATCTCGAGGCAATTGCGGGAACAAAGGAAGATTCAAGAATGGAATCAGAATTCAAGGTGAAAGGATATCAGTGATAATATTAGCTGAAGGCGTTGCTGTCCTCCGTGAGGGTGAAGAAGAATTTCAGGATGTATTAAATCGAATGAACAGTGTAATGAGCCGGCCGGAGTGGCCGATCGGTTCTAGGCGCTACAGTCTAGAACCGCGCGACCGCTACGGTCGCAGGTTCGAATCCTGCCACGGGCATGGATGTGTGTGATGTCCTTAGGTTAGATAGGTTTAAGTAGTTCTAAGTTCCCATTTTTTTGGACAGTGTAATGAGTTTAAAACATGGACTGAGAATAAATCGATGAAAGATGAAAGTAATGAGAAGTAGCTGAACTGTGAAACGGAGAAACGTAACGTAAAGAATTGGTCACCATTAAATAGACGAAGTTAATACTGCTATGTCAGAGTCAAAACAACCAATGATGCAGGAAGTCAGGAAGACATAAAAAAAACAAACTAGCACAAGCAATAAGAGCGTTCGTAGACAGCTGAAACCTATTAGTGTCAATTATACACAATATTACGAGGAAAAAATTTCTGAGAATGAACGTTTGGAACTCAGCATTGAAAGCTCATGTATGACGGACTGTAGGAAAACTGGAACAGAAGAGAATCCAAGCATCTGATCTGGGGTTCTCCAGATTAGCGCTGAGAAGTATTTGGACTGACAAGATAGTCAAAGAGGAGGTTCTCTGCAGAATTGACGAAGAAAGCAATGTAAGGAAAACACAGATAAGATGAAGGGATGGGATGACAGGACACATGTTCAGGCATCAGCGGAAAGCTTCCATGGTACTAGAGACAGCTGTGCGGGGTAGAAACTGGAGAGGAAGGCAGGAATTCGAATACGTCCAACAGATAATTGAGGACGTTGGGTCCAAGACCTAGTATGAGATGAAGAGTTTGGCACAGGGGAGGTATTCGTGGCGGCCGCATCAAACCAGTCAGAAGACCAGAGAGACAAAGAAATAATTGACAAGATGTGATAATCGTTATCGGTCCTTGTCGATTAAGATCTTTTTACAACCACTGATGTCATGTCGCTTTCCATGCCCGCGAATAGTACATCTTTCCTCAAATGCCATTTAGACTTTTCGCTTTGATACGCTAACAAATCGGACAACCTCATTCACGGTGTGGTCACGCGAATGTCCTGACACGTTCTCCAATTCTGCCACGTCTCCACATCGACACATTTCAGTGCAATGATTCCCTATACTGCACATACGTTCCACTGCTATTCCATGACTTCCGTCAGTAGTGAAGGGTGACAAGAGCACCTGTTACCATTTCTGCTCCATCTACAGCGCTCCAGATACCGGTGTGCCCTTTTGAGAGGAAGACAATATTTTGTCTGCTGAGCTTACGACTTCCGTGTGGAGTGTTTCCGAGATAAAAGTGCAGAGCGTTTAGTGACGGTCCACAGCTGGTATCGATCGCAACGCGGCGCCGAGTTACCGACAGCCAGACACTGCCCGCGCTCGTCCCGTCCCACCGTGAGTCGGCAACCCGCGACACTCCGCCAATGCGTTCACTTCGCCGCACAGCGGTAACTCTGCTTACTGGCACGCTCAGAGCTGCAACAATCAGCGTTCCCCTAGCGCGAGGGTAAGGAGCCAAAGTAAACAGACTTGTTGCTGCGAGCTCTAGGCATCTTTCTCTCTCCTTTACGGATGCACCAGTATTTCTGCACTCTAAGATGTAACATATCATCAAAAGTGCCACTACATCTTCTTGCCTGGATTGAGTATGACATAAATATTCTTAAATCTGTACACAGCTTTTCATACTGTTTACCAAAAAATGCTAGACATTATCTTCAAGAGGTGTAGCTAAGGCTGGTTTTGATCATTGCTAGCGGACTGGGAACAAAGGGCAGACGTGACACTGACTTGACATAACGGTTCACTTACGTATAGTCAGACATTTACTACAACCACAATACATTAATATTTTACGAAACTGATTCATTTTTAAGTCACCTGTACTATTTATTACTGCCTAGAGCTGCGCTCTACCAAAACTACTGTTCTGTAGTTTCGGCGCAGTACTTAAATGACGTAGTAAATAGGAGAGTTACCTATAGGGTTGGTGGCACTGGTAAGAAAAGAAACAAAACTGATTGTCAAATTACCTTTTACTAAGACTGCGGAATGCACTCAACGACTGTGATAAGACTTCGAAAATGATGGAGTACACTAATCAGTCGTCTTTTCCTTACTAGTTTTACTGAAGCAAATCTAGATTTCGTCTAGTAACTAGCCATTATCAATGCAGTAATTTCATTCAAGACTTAAATGTGACAGGAGCTCGAACAGCGGGGAATCGACGTTCTAGTACTTGTATTAAATGTTAGGATTACTGCATTGATAATGGCTAGTTACTAGCAGAAAGGAAAGACGACTGATTACTGCTCTCCGTCATTTTGAAATAAATGGACGTGTGAAAGAGAAACTGGTAGCAGACGACTTCTTTTTGTCATTTGCTCGTTTTGCACATAAACGGAACAGCACATCGTTCAGTGTTAGCCCGTTATGTTTTTTTATCCTTACAAAACATAAATTACATTTTATAAGTAGGAAAAATTAACTGATCGTGGAACGTAAGCGCTTTTATGTAACCAAAGAAATTACTTTTGATGCGAGTACTGTTTAGCTGCACAAACATAAAAAACTATGTAAATATTTTTGTTATTTTTTTCTCAACAGACTGTTCTTCAGCACTACGAAAGTTGTTTATGAACAACAGAAACATGTTTCCTATAAGCTCGACGAAGTACTGAGGCGGTCTGATATGCTTCTGTTTACTTTTTTATTTTACGTTCTATTTTTTTTAGGAAACTTCGTATGTAGTGCTGTATGATAAATATGTATAAAGTTTTTATTTTTACTATAACACCTTTCTGTTTCACTTTATAAATCAGCAATTGTCGAATAAAATCTGAGTTAAACATTGACAAGTTCAACTTTGGTATAAATACGTTTTACTTTTAAGTTCCAGACGGGAGGATAACTATGGAGAACAAAAGTATTCCGTATGTTACACGGCCCTTTATGTATCCTCGCTCAGTTTCTAGACCGTCCGCCGCGTGATGTTTCGAGGGAATCCATGATCCCATGAGCGGACAAAACGATCGAAATAAGGTAATGCCTGATATGTACAGGTAATGTGGTTATGATCTTAAGTGACCAAGGCTACTAGGGAAAACTACAGCAGTTTCCACTAAGTTATGATAGTCTAAGACAGCCTACGGTAGTCTTACAACGCTGTTACTGACACATGCAATTTTGTGCTGGACCAGGAGTCAGAACGACATCTTCGTCTTATAGCGAGCGGTCTTCTGAACCATTTCAGCTATCCATGCACGCTCCCTGGACCGATCCAAACTTCCAGATGCCACACTGCCATAACCTCTAACGCCCGCACATTGTGTGAGCCCCGCAACAGAGAGAGGCAAATTTTACTATCGTTATTTTTAGCCGTTGAGGCACCTAAGACATACTTCATTTTACAATGGCGGTGTTTTACAGTGTCTGTAGATCATCATACAGTGTCCTCAGATATACAAAGTGTGTTAGGAAAGTTTTGCAAAACAACTTTATTTATTAAATTTTTTCGAAATAATTTCCGCCACATTGAATACAACTCTCCATCCTTCGAAACCAATCCCTAAACCAGTTCTCCCCAGTTTGTGTAGGGAGTAAGGCATACTCGTTGTCCGAAGCCCTCAGGAGTCCTCATCACTTGAAAACTGCACTCCTTTCAGCTTCATTTTCACATGCGGGAACAATGCAGAGTCACAAGGAACAAGGTATGGACTCTAAGGAGGGGGCTCAAGAAGTTTCAGTCCTGTGCCCCGAAAATAATCGGTGCTTGCTTTGGCGCGGTGAGCTGGACCGTTGTCATGATGCAGGAATCAAGTGTCAATTCTTGACTCCGGTCGCAGAAACTTCAAAGACTTGATGACTTTGGGCAGGCACAGCATTTAGCTGCGACTCTCCAAAACAATACGCTTTACAATTCAACACGATTTGGAAAAAAAGTAACTATCATTTTTTTTTATCTTTACTGATCGGGATTTTCTGACAGCTAGGAGTGTGTCGTCATCTCCATAGACCCAAACTGCGTTTTGAGTCTTAGTCGACACATCATAATAGTATAGCCGAGTCTGGTCACCTGTCTCGATGTTATTCGCATACTGAGACCCTCCTTTATAAAACTTCTCTAGCACCTCCCGGCACCAAGTCACACGTCATCTGCTCTTCCGTCAGCCTATGCGGCACCCAGAGACTACAGAGTCTCTTTACTTCCAAATGATCATGCAGAATCGAGCGAACTGCTGGTGCATTTAGCCCTAAGGTACGCTCTATCTGCTTATAGACCAGTCGTCTGTCTTCGTCCAGCATTTTCCTAACAGCATCAGTGTTTTCCTCCGCAACGGATGATCGTGGCCTTCCTGACCCCTCAGCGACCTCCAGAGAGAATTTCCTTTTTGGAATTCTGTGTACCATCTGAATATAACTGTACGATGTGGACACACATCAACGAGTGCAAGAGTTATTTCTTCAAAGCGCTGGTCTATGTTTAAACCACGAGTGAAGTTGTACTGCAAACCCCTACGAATCTCACTTCGTGACCACGATACCATAGCAAGCACTTCAAACTAATCCTGCTAGTTAGTGACTGCGCCCACAGACTTGGCACAGCGGCTACAATGGAGGTCTGAAGTATTCTCAGAACAGAGAAACTATCAGCCTCCTCCGACGTATTGCTGCGTCGCATTGCAAAACTTTCCTTGTACACTACGCACATGTAATGCCTTCATGAAAAAAATGTTTGCAATTTTTTCTGGCCCCTTGAATGCACTCAGGCGTGTCCCTCTTCATCCGGAGGAAATCGACGGCAACGAATGTCTTCTTTTGGGGCTCCAAAAACATGAAATGGTTTGGGGAGGCACTTGAACTGTATGAAACTTATATAAAGGCATCCCAGTTAAAAGTCTGCAGCGTAGTCGAAGCAACCTGGGCAGGCATTATTCTGCAACGGATGCCGTCCGTCAAAATTTCTGGACCCCTTCACATGCTGGTGTGCTTTAATATCTGCGAAGCATCAACGTACCCCTCTGCGATAATTGTGGCACCGTGTTCCAGAAAATCAATGAGCAGTGGGTTGATGGACGGCATCATTCTGTTGCAGGGTAATGCCCGAACTCATGTTGCCAAGGTTGTTTCGACTACACTGCAGAATTTTCGCTGGGAAGCCCACACCCATCCTCCAAGCAGCCCCGATCTCTTTCTATTCGATTTGCATATTTTTTGGAGCCCCGAAGGAAGACATTCTTAGCCCTTAATTTTCTTTGCACGCTTGGACGCACTCATGATGCCGTAGGCAACGACAAAACATCATTCCATGGAGGCATCGACCGTCTTGTCTCTCAGTGGATATATTTATTAACAACTATGGCGATTACTTTTGAAATAATTAGCAGTTTACTTAAGTTTTCCTTCTGCCTCCGTTTCGATTGACTGCCGATTAGACTTCTGCACTACAGTCATGCAATTTATGTGGCACAAATCTACAGGTGCAAAGCGTTTTGTATGTTAAGATTTCGTGACAATGGGGAAGGTTGATTTTCAGATCCTTTTTAATTCATTGATCTACATTTTTGTTGCAAACTGTCAAGGTAAGTATTTGTTTCGTAAATAAACCCCGCGTTTTCTTGCAGCAAGGAAAGGTGGTTTTTATTTACAAAACAAATATCTCTGTGCTTCCCGCTCATGATGGCCATGCAAAGAAACTTGTTATCAGAATAAGTGTTTTCTTCGTTTGTAGTTTGGGGAAATTGTAAGCCTTGATGGAAGATTATATTCCTCAAAATTTCACATGGCGTATGCTGCATGTGGGGAAATTAATTTCAATAGCTTTGCAGTACCTGCACTGAAATTATATAAAATGGCGTTAACCGCTGTCTTCCTCGCTGTAAACCGTCAAATTGAGGAATTCCAAATGAAATTTAAATGAATCCTTTAAATATAGATACCCTGATAGGTGAAATTAGAAAGTTTCTAGAGATAACGTAAATAAAAACCAAACGCGTTCGCGCCTATCCTCCAAGAGTCCATATAAGACGAGCACGATAAGCGTTGTGTTACCTAGCTGCTTCTAGCACAGGAAAAAACTGGCAGTATCATTGTAAATATTTGGCAACCCTACGATAGCGCATTTACTTCGTATGTGGTCCTGAAATCGTCCACTATGTTCACATGGCATTACTTTCTCACTTCCGTGGTTATGCTACATAATCCTCATGTAATATGGTTTAAATTTAATGGAAGACCTTGAGTGTCATTTTCGATCAGCGTAAGTTCACCATTGGTCCATATGTAGACTTCATAATACGTAGCGTGTCTGCGTTGCAATGGAGCATGTGCTGCAATTTATTCACACTGTCTATCACAAACATTTATGTAATAAATCACACAACGATTGTAAGACATATTATACCACTGTTACTGTGGCTTGATGAAAACATACGAATTCCTGACTAATAAATTGCGCGAAGCATCTCATCTAAAGGGAAAATAAATGAGATATAATACATTAATAATAACACTAAACAACTTGGTTAACTATCCAGACTGGATCACAAACTACAAAATTAATTCAGAGCCATATTCCAGTCTTGCATAGTAGTGTAATATAGTAAATATCATATAAAAACAGGTCACCTACTTTCGCCGCTATCGAGCGTCAAATACAAATGGTATAAATCTTTTATGGAATATCAGTCAACAACAGTAAAGTATTTTCTTCTCACCGAAGCCTTCGAGAAAGTGCGGGGGAGTGGAGCGCCGCCATGGCAGCTGCGGCTGGGCACCGGCAGGTGGGCCCCAGAGAGCTCTGGCGCAAGCGTCGTTCAAAGCAGACTAGCAGCAGATCTTTCGCAAAAGTGTTATTGGAAGGAACTGTTATTACTGGTATGTCAGACAGTGAAATACAGTGTATCTGTACTATCATTACCTCCTGGACTTCAGTATTCAGACGAAAAAGGGATTGGAAATGTAGACAAGGAGCGGTTTTGACCGTGAGACGTAGCATTCGGACGAAGTGCTATTCACTTCTGGATCACAGATGCAGGCGGAGCATAATTTCTCAAACAGAATACAAGGCTTCCTTCAGGGACTGCACAGAGTGTGCGGCAAGGAAATGGTTTCCTCGTTTCAAGGAGAATAGTTTTGACATTATTGACTCTCCACGTTCAGGAAGACTTCGGGGTTTGATATAGACTTTTAAAAGCATTAATCAGCAATGATCCACCTCAGCGAACTCTAGAACTGGCAAATGTGATGAACTGTGATATTCCAGCGGTCGTGCGACATTTTCATGCAATGTGATGATTCAAAAATTGGGTGTATATGTATCGCATGCTGCAGACCTAAATTACTAAAATCAGAGGGTGACAATGTGCCATCAATTGGCTCGTAAACAGCACCAAACATTCCTCTTTTATATCGTTATTGATGACAGTAAATGGTGAGTTTATGCTAAAAAAAGTAAGAGAAAGGAATGGTCCAGCCCAAACAGAGCAGCGACTGCACATGCAAAGACCACAAAAGATATGTTACGCATCTGGTGTAACAGTGACGGTGTGGTGTACTGCGAATTGCTTCCCCGATATGTAAGCATCACTGCTGGCACTTATTTATTGTCAACAACTGAGGCGTCTTCTAGAAGCCGTTCATGAACCACGACGTGTAAGACTGCGCCAAGCTATGCTACTACAGGTTAACGGCCGTATGCATTCTTCTAGACTGACTAAGGAGATTATACAGGAGTTGGGTTGGGAAGTCACTCCGCATCCACCCTATTTTCGCCTTTCCCGCCCTCTTTGGGACAGCCTTCAAGGAACTTCTTTTCCGGGTAAAAATGCGCCCCGAACACGGCACGACGTGTTCTTCGTCTTAAGAAAAACGAAATTTCTACAGTCGCCGAATCGAAAAGTCCCCAGCAGTGATGTTGTAAATAGTAAAGGACACACTACTATTGATGATTAAAGTCTCGGTTATGTGTATCTGTTTTGTTTATTAAATTTATGGAAAAACACTGTGAACTTATGCACCAACAGAAAAAGCAAAGGAAGCTGATTAAGAGTTCTTTTGCAATACATTTGATTTCTTTCCCTTCAGCTGTCTAGATGTATATAAAGAAAACGTATTTGTAATTTTAAGTTCACTGGAAATAATAAATTTTCAGTTGAGTTAAATGCCGTATTGTTCATTGAATATATTGCTTATGTGTCATTAATTGTCTGTTCAAGCTTATTACGTGTTTATCAGCTGATAAATTCCGCTACGAAGGGAAAGTTTGGTAATGACGCGCCATTCCTATCAGATGCATATCTGTGTCCTGTCTTTCACAACTTGCAGTTTAATGTTGTTTGAAATTCAAAGTCCGATTAACTTTCGTACACTGAGTAATATTTCATCGCATTGTGCTACATTTTAACACAATTAATCGTCATCCAATTAACTGCTCTCCTTTAGGGATATCTGCGCCTGGTTTCATCAGAACAAGAAAATTTAATGTAGCACAGTGCACATTAAGGCTAAGTTGGAATTTTTGTATGTATCTAATGTTAACTTTAAATTAAATTTGAGCGTTTTTGCTGCAACTGCAGTCTCTGTATGTCCTGCTTTAGAACAATTAATATTCTATCTTGATTCTATGTCTTACTTTAAGGGAAGTATGGAAGTTATTCTGCCTCATTTCCGCTGCACTGGAACTTTTAACGCAATTTTGGTCTCTCTGCTGCCACAATGGCATTTTCAGACAATACCATAAGCCAGATCCTCTTTGACAGCGGGCGCAGTAATAACGTTACTCTCAACTGGCTGCCTGATATAAGAAGAAAAGATTGAATACCGTTTAAAACTGGCTCTTTCAGAATGTGGGATACGGTTTTAATCAGTAAAAAACAAATCCTTCAGAAATAGTTTTGCAACACGTACATATCGACCATCACGTGACTCACATTCAAGCAGATCAGAGAATGAAGTAATTCCTCATAAGAAAATAAAATTAAACGTCAATATGAAACAAAAACGAAACAATGATTGAAATGAAAGGATCTGTTCGATAGTGAACTTCTTTGCACATACGAATAATGAAAACCAGCTAATGGATAACATTCAATATGTGTGTTAACACACTATGCACTGAAACATGCTTCGATCCTATATACATGGTGTTCAAAGGTGGACGAGATGTTACTGCACTATCCTGTTCCGTTCTTCGACGATGGCTTCCTTAGGCCATCCAGTGGTCGAAGATGGTTCTGTTGATGACAAACCCGAGTTTCATGTGGTTCTAGCCTTCCACATTTGATTTCAGGTCAGCTTTATACGCATATCGTTCTGTTAGATAAATTTCTGGTCCCTAGAGGAAGGAGTACAAAATATGGGAGCAGTCTGCCTAAAAGACCAGCCATAGAATTGTTGACTGTATGGTTGGACAGCACGTTGACGGTCTGCAAGTCCATACCCTTCGAATTACTTTCAATAGCGATGAGCCTCCGACACCCGAACATGATACTGAACTCTTGTGAGTTAAGGAATGACACATTCATTAGTATCTGGTCAGTTCCCCATAATCTACAAACATCATCAGATCTGCTAAAAATCCTGCAGTTGTTGATGAGGACAATCGGATGACACTAATTCAGGTTCCACTCCTGTTGCTCCCTTGGCTACACCATTTCACATCACGGAGGTGGTAGTAGAATTTCTTTGGGCATTCCAGCACAGAGTCCAGGTAGCTGCCACTAGCCAGCACTTAGTCCAGCCAGTTGGTGTTCCGCAGGAGCCATTTTCGCAGAAACTTTAGTAAGCTTTTCCCTCAACGATTCTAGGCCTATTGTTTTTCGTTGTGCTGAATCCGAATTTCATGTTCGCTGTCTCATAAATAGGTCACCTTCACAACGAAATATGCAAGAACACTCAAAAATTTCCCTTTTTTTTCAGTTTTTCCGTTGTACCTCTAAAAGGTGATTCTCGAAGATCACCACTCTATACACAATTAAAATCGACAAGATCTCCTACAAATTGCACTAGAGAGGTTTGACTTTGTGAACAATGGTATCGGCGCTAGAGTGCGCTGAAAAGCAATGATTTTTTACTCTGTATTTCAAAACTCCAGAAACACCAATTCTCACTCCATACATCTCGAAAATAAAGGCATATTATCAACGAAAGCCCCTACATTACGTGAAAGTACATAAATTTCCTAGAAGGTACCTGTGCTATCTTCAATTTTCTCTTCATATAACGAAAATGGGTCTGCTATGTTTTCAAATATGCACTTTCAGCTAATGTTCAAAGTCTCTCAAAAATTTCATTGGCATTGGTGTGATATTAACAATATCATGTAGTGCAGAACATTCATCACTTACTGCTGATAACGCTAAATTATGCTACTGCCAAGTGAAGACTACATGAGACTTTGCCCTTGTAAGGGATCCGAGATCCCACAAACATAGATATGAGTATCCGATGTCCAGGTCGATAGCAGAGGAGTCAATTGTCGAGCACTGCAGGAGGCAATGAGACTATTGTCGAGTGAGCAGCAGTACTGGGAAGATGGGCAAGACTGGTGGTCGACCTGATTACGGTGTCAATGGTGGAGGTGCTGAGTAAGGAGTAAATTGTAAATTCACCGGAGTGTGACAAATGAGCGCGTCCCCCTTATTTTCGTGGGGTTGACCCTCATCAATACAACCAAACGTGACAAGTGCCGAATTACGTGTTTCGCGTCAACCACATCGGCCCACAACAACCATGGATTGCAGTGAGGATTGTTGTGAATGTTAACCACCATTCCATGTGACGAAATACTTAAAATCAGCGACCCAAAAAGATATAACCGTAATTAAACATGTAAGGCGAAGGTAGCAACTGCCTCATAATTGGTGTATTAGTAGAAAATAGATATCAGTTTGTATATCACAACCTTTATGGTCTTTAATAATAGACAAACTTTCAATCGTTAACTATTCCATCTCAGAACAGCTGCAGTAGGTTGAAATACCCCCGAAATCGCGGCAGAAAAAACCGATGGCCTTTCAGCCATTAACCACACAGTCATATAATCATAATAATTAACTGGTTGGCGGCTTCAGTAAATCAAACAAAACCCAATAAAGGACATAACGGGGGTGTTTCACCTTGGTTGCCGTGCCAAGGACTGTGCAGTCTTCGGATCCGATCATGGTTTATTAAGCACCATTTTTGGTTTCAGTGGAAAGACATTTGCAATTCTCGGTCGATTTTTAGTGCAAGAATAACTCGGTATTTTCGTTACTGTGACTAAAATTAATGTATTTCAAGAAGAAACAGTGTAATATAACGTATTGATGGTGAAATTAGAAATCGCGGGAACAAAGCACCTATTTAGACAATACAGTGCAAAAGTGACTGAGGTACAGTAAACAATTTGTTATTACAAGTTTAAGTGACAAAAGCACTGTTAATAAACAATGTATTGAAGTATGGACACGAAAACCCGCGTGAATTACTGTGAAATTCATACTCTAAGAAAAGGCGCGTTTGCGCATAATTGCGAGTGAACCAGCCAAAATTCCGTTACGAAAGTATCAGGAGCATGTTCTCAAGTGACTTTGTATCCGAAATTATCTTTTGAACGATGTAAATCGCCCAATTTGATGTGGACCCATAAACTTTACCGCATTTGCGAGTGTTGACGGTGGCGTAATTGTTGGATGACGTCTCCCAGACACTGTGAGCGGCTAGCCAAAGCATTTGAAGCCGTGACGCAGTTCCACACGACGCTACCGCAAGAATTTGGATAACGGAGGTGTACCACACTGGACGGTGACTGCAACGGAGCCAAGTGGCTGAAGTAGAAACAACGACGATGTGGAGTTCGACATCTAATGGCGAAACTCAGAGATATACGACGCCTACACCACCTACCCGCCGATCAGCGAAATATGTGACAACAGATCCATCCTGTCGCCAACTGCCAAACTACGAGACTGCGTCAGCGTTATTCGCTGCAGACTTAGCAGTGCACACAGCACCACACTCAGCTACAGCAATTCATCGCCTGACAGCTTCCGCACTGGAGGAGCGAATGACAACATGACTAGTAGCGCGACTGGCTCTGAGCACTATGGGACTTAACAGCTATGGTCATCAGTCCCCTAGAACTTAGAACTACTTAAACCTAACTAACCTAAGGACATCACACAACACCCAGCCATCACGAGGCAGAGAAAATCCCTGACCCCGCCGGGAATCGAACCCGGGAACCCGGGCGTGGGAAGCGAGAACGCTACCGCACGACCAAGTAGCGCGACTTCAAACATCAAAACATCGTGACTTCTACGATCTCAAGGGGTGAGTGAAGACGATTTCCTGGCGCGATAGTAAACCATATTGTACTATCTTCAGAGCGTGGAAGGAATTCAAATTAAATTTCACAACTGCAGAAAATATGAAAACAATATAAACTATTAGAAAGGAACTGAGTCTAAAAGATGGAGAATAACAGTCAATAATATTCAAGATGTTCCGAGGAATCGACAAGCATGTAGAATAGATGTCCAAAGGAAATGAAGAAATCAAGCAGCGTATAGAAGACATGTCCAAAGGAAACGATGAAATCAAGAAAGGAAATGAAGAAATCAGCAAGTGTATAGAAGATATGTCCAAAGCAAAACCAAGAAAACTTAAGGAAAGGACTGCAGGAATTTCAGGAACAGATGAAAATAACTCTTAAGGAGAGAGATGACAAGCTGCAGGTGAAGGCAGATCGACTCTGCTAGTCGGCGTCGGAGCCAACGTCTTTGCTGCATCAGTAACCTCCCCATCGTCCTTGTACTGCTTCTCGAAGAGTGCGCCCTTCGTTGGGCCAAAAAGGTGGAAGTCGGAAGACGAAAGATCCAGGCTGTAGGGTGGATGAGGAACTGTACAGTGAAAGTTTCCGAGTTCCTATAAGGTGTGCAGACTTATGTGAGGTCTTGCGTTGTCATGGACAAGGAGAAGTACGTTTGCATATTTACTGTATGAACTTGCTGAAGCGGTTTCTTCAGTTTTCTGATGACATGTGCTGCCGGTAAACATGCAGGAGATCGGACAGGTTTGCGCCACCTTGTTGGGCGTTTGGCAGATGCCTTGCACACATACTCAACATACTTTTGTGCACTGACAGGTTTCGGTGGACATCTCGCAAGAGCCTATGATTTTTTGGGATGCCGTGGTTTTCCGCCGAAAGAAACTGAATGATAACTCTCTGCTTGGGATGACCTCCGTTACAGACATCATTTTGAAGGCTACGTGTAGCGTCGCCACCTATAGAAATTTCATGAAACTATAGTGGCTGAAGCGATAATATTCCACGCTTTCTCACAACAAATTCTGCACTTTTTCAACAGAAACTGACCGAGAGAAGTAATGTGTTGCATCACTTATTGAACGCTCCTCGTAATTAAATCAAAACTGAAATTAAACAGATATTGATGATTAAATGATGTGGATAAGACATGACTGCTCCTAAATCAAACACTGAAAGCTCTTGCGATAGGGACTTCCTCCAATGTAGAAAGTGAAGAAGTCCTGTTCAGCCACTTGTCGGCTCCAAAGGCTCTGACGCAGGTTTAAACGTGTTTCCGCCGCTGGTGTGAAAGGAGTTGGCTTGTAGAGCACGTAAGCCGCAGAGACCTCCCACCACGTCGCAGTTGATTTGGTCAGACCAGCCACCTTTCAACGGCGCCTGGCTATCGGCAGCACAAGCACGTCCTTCTTACGCAGGCCAGACAACGCTGGACCCACCACCCGCCGGACCGCGGTGCTGCTATGGCACCATGGCGAAGGCGGCGTCGCCTTAGAAAGGACTGCACGAACTTCCCAGCATCGATTTCATTCGTATTGACAGGGTGTGAAGGGCACGACTAGGACTTCAAAACATGTTTTCGAGAAAATGGAATTTGAAAATGTCTCCCGGACTAATATGGTTTATATAACCGCTAGTAGGTGATGTGTTCCCAGCCCAGCGAGTAGCGTTTAGTTTTATAAATGCGGGGTATGTGGATCGAAGCTCCCTGCCGGTCCTAATTCTTTTGTCAGTTATTTGCGCCAACATTCGGTACTATACTTCGATGGGGGTGATACGCCACGAAATTGTGTCACGCCTGAGAACCATTTATGAATATAAACCAAGTTTGTTTTGCAACAGAGGCACCGAAAAATCCGTGGACACTATGTATGCTGTACATCGCAATAATTATTGTTTTCCATATTTCTACGATCGGTATCCTATGAGTCGTGCAGCGCTGCATGTGTTACACATGCGCTTGTCTGAAATGTAGATACAATGATAAGCACACATTAAAAAATGTTTTCTGTCAGCTCGGTCCCGAGAGTCCTGGAACCTTTACAGAAAATTGCAATGGAGATCAACATAAACATGATTTCTGCCCTTTTTATTGCTCATGAAAACCACACATTGCATGTTGTACCACCATACAGCGGGACCTTCAGAGGTGGTGGTCCAGATTGCTGTACATACCGGTACCTCTAATACCCAGTAGCACATCCTCTTGCATTGATGCATACCTGTATTCGTCGTGGCATACTATCCACAAGTTCATCAAGGCACTGTTGGTCCAGATTGTCCTACTCCTCAACGGCGATTCGGCGTAGATCCGTCAGAGTGGTTAGTGGGTCACGTAGTCCATTAACAACCCTCTTCAATCTATTCCAGGCATATTCGACTGGGTTCATGTCTGGAGAACATGCTGGCCACTCTAGTCGAACGATGTCGTTATCCTGAAGGAAGTCATTCAAAAGATGTGCTCGAAGGGGGCGCGAATTGTTCTCCTTGAAGACGAATGCCTCGCCAATATGCAGCCGATATGGTTGCACTATCGGTCGGAGGATGGCGTTCACGTGTCGTAGAGCTGTTACGGCGCTTTCCTTCACCACCAGCGGCGTACGTCGGCCCCACATAATGTCACTTCAAAAGAGCAGGTAAAGTCCACCTTGCGGCACTTGCCGGAAATTGTGTCTAAGGCGTTCAGCCTGACCAGGATGCCTCCAAACACGTATCCGTAGATTGTCTGGTTGAAGACATATCGGTGAAGAGAGCGTGATACCAATCCTGAGCGGTCTACGCGGCATAATGTTGGGTCCATCTGTACCGCGCTGCGTGGTGTCATGGTTGCAAAGATGTACCTCGGCATGGCCGCCGGGAGTGAAGTTACGCATCATGCAACCTATTGCGCACAGTTTGAGTCTTAACACGACGTCCTATGGCTGCACGGAAAGCATTATTCAACATGGTGGCGTTGCCGTCAGGATTCTTCCGAGCCATAATCCGTGGTTAGCCGTCATACACTGCAGTAGTAGTCATTGGGCGTCCTGAGCGAGGCATGTCATCGACAGTTCCTGTCTCTCTGTATCTCCTCCATGTCAGAACAACATCGCTTTGGTACACTACGAGACGCCTGGACAAAGTAACAATGCGGACGAAATCGAACCGCAGTACTGACCGTCTAGACATGGTTGACCCACAGACAATACAAGCAATGCACCTCCTTCCTGATGGAATGACTAGAAGTGATCGGCTGCCGGACCCCCTCGGTCTAACAGACGCTGCTCATGCATGGTTGTTTACATCTTTTGGCGAGTTTAGTGACATCTCTGAACAGTCAAAGGGACTGTGTGTCTGATTTAATATCCAAAGTCAACGTCTATCTTCAGGAGTTCTGGGAAGCGGGGTGATGCAAAACTGTTTTTGATGTGTGTAATGTGTGTAAATAAAATATTTACATGCATTTGATTGGAAGTTCTCGTGTATCCTTTTTTCATTTCCAGTCTCGTTAAGACAAAGTCATTTTTCTCTTTTTTTAATGTTGATGATTAAGAAAGCAGTAAATTAATGATTAGATGTTGACGCGTTTCATGGTCATAATAAATATGCTATTAGAATTGTTCTGGCGCAGCTTGAAGCGCCGGGACGAAGACGAAGAACGCAAGAGGAGGGAAGGCGATGAGACGCCGTCGGCCAGTTGTGCGCTGACAAGGACCGCACCACGAGAGGAGCGTCCCTCAGCCGGAGAGAATACAAGCGCCACTCCTGCCAGCCTCTGCAGCAGAGTACCAGACCGGCACAGTACTCGCTCAGAACCAGACCGGGACACGCAGAGTAGCACAGTTGTAGACCTACACTACGACAGCAGTCATTAATGATCCATATCCATTGCTAACATATTGTCTATAGCGAAGAACATTACTTATTTGCATGTCACCAATCGCTTGCGACACCGTTGTAAATTCGAAGTTAAGTATTTGTCAATCTTCTCAATTGAAATAACAACTATTAAAGTGATTTGCAGGAATTGTTGTATAGCTATCCGAGAACGCAGAATCCCAAGAATTATGTGCAAATGAAAATACACTACCAGCAGTAAGATTTGATGCACAGACCCCGCGCGTACGAGAGCAAGCACTTATCCTGTTTTCTTTTTTCTCCAAACGAACCTTCCTGGCACCCTAAGGGGTGGGGCGCGGGGAGGGGGGGGGGGGGCAGAGCAAAGTGGGCAGCTGTCGCAACCCGACGCCTGGCCACCATGTCCCGTTTCCCCCAGATCCAAGGAAAGCGTAGAGGAACAAACTGCAATGATTAATTAATTAATTTATTTATTTTTCTATTCGTATTTCCTTAACAAATTTTTGCTGCTACGATTAATAGTACCGAGAGTAGCAGGGAACCGACGTCGGGAGGAGGAGGGAGCGGCAGGGCGCCAGACTCGGTCAGACTGTCGACGCGTACTTTTTCGGAAAAGAACATTCCAATGACCAGAGAATAACCGGTTTCAAGGTAGGAAAAGGCTTCGATGAACTCATTTCAGTAACACCCCAACTACAGGGACCCGTTCGGCTGCGAATTCCGGGAATACAAGCGCCCCTACAAAGCTTACAACAAAGGCATGCCTATAATTCTCAATCTCGATTTTCTCAAAAATGTCTGAATGTTGCATCTTTATGTTTACGTATGTTTCAGTCCTAGTCGTACCCCCCATGACCTCCACATCCTGCCAATATGAATTATAACGCTGAGGGGAAGATCGTACTGCCTCTTGTTGGTATCTTCCCGAGAGGAAATTCCGTCAGGGCTGACCTGGGAAACTTCGATTTTGCTCACCTTCCAAACTGTTGTAGTACAAGCTAAGATGTAGCAAATACTTCTGTAATATGATCCATTTCCTAGCGTTTCCGGGATATACGGGATAAGACTTTTGCGAGCCTGTTGAATATTTTACGAGGGTGTCAGTTGCCACGCACCGTTGTTAGCGAAAACGGGGTAAGGCAGCAGACTTAGTTATACTGCTTTCATGTCTCATGTGATCCGGTTTTTAATTATCCCTAAACAATAATGAACACACATAGGGTGATTAAATTAAACTTCAGATATTTGAGAGGGTCTCCACAAAAAATAGGCCATCGTGTCACAATGAAGCTCTAGGGAATAATTTGTAAGGACAATTCATTGAATGAAATCATTTTAATTTCCAAATGAGAAACTAACATTTGTTAATACCGTACCATATTTACGTTCCAGGTTACAAATGTTGCTTAGTGTGATGATCATTTGCATTCATGGTAGCCTGGAACAGCTGAAGGGATATTGTTTGACGACTGTTCGCAGTAGTTTTCCAAAGGTAGATCATCGAATGTTCAGCTGTCGTAATATAGTTTGTGCAGTGCCTGACAAACGCACATTACTTGCAGCATTCTCAGCTATCGCAATAGTAATTTCTTCAACAATTTGTGGCGCAATTGGCCGTTTGAATCTGCCAGAAGCAATTCCCCAATCGCAAAGTAATTCGAACTATTGAATTGTGTGCTTCAACCCCGGTGCGGAAGCGGGACCTCTCCATATTCCTTTAACGCGTCGATACTCGAGAAGAGCGGAATGTCTGTTGCTGTTGTTTTGACAAAACAGCTTGATGAGTAAAGTCCAGTTCACTTTGTCGAGACCCATATTGACTGTCTTCACCGTAACGCATACTGATGCTTGTACTACAACCCTATTCGCCGTACAACCACCAGGGCCTAACGGCAAACCATGATACACAGCACGTAACACTACTAACAACGCAAATCCTGCAGCGCACACCCTGAAAATCATTCCTACAAAGTTGGGTCCCATAAGGTAAATAGTCACGTCTACAGAGGCTCAAGTAGCGAAGTTTAATTATAACTATCCTGTACTTGGCGAAGACGGAACAGTCATTAGCCAACATCTACATATAGATCAGTATGCATATCCCACATGTCTCCATTAGGGACATAGTGGAGGGTACCTAATAGAAAATAGTGGGCCGAGGAGACAACTAGCCAAACTTCAAATGATCAATGGGTTCATATTACTGCTGGAATTTCGTGTGCCTTCAAGGCCAATCCGGAAATGTTGACGTAACCAGCAGCACTTTCTTATCAGTCCAGGAACCCTACCATTCTCATGAATTTGCTCATTTCCTATTTTGCTAATGATAGCATCATCGCATCTGACCACATTTCGAGGTGGTGGAAGGGGAGGAGCTCCCCCCCCCCTCCCATCCCACCCCCTTCCACCGATGATCAGCTGTCAGTTCAGCTCCCAACCCTTTGCGCACATTTTCATAATAATTTGCTTGCACCTGATATAGTGCTGAACGAAGACACTCAGACCAAGTGTCATTTGACTAGACCTTAGCAGTCACAGCAACCGATTCCCACGAGAGCACTATAGTTCGCCAACACATAATGCGCCTGGCAGTGGCACTAAATGTGTAAATGTAATTCTAGCATCCAACAAAGTCTTTGAAGTAATTAAGGAGGTAGAAAACGCACAATATGTTAGTGCTAAAGTGCAGTATTCTTAGCATAAGTGCATCATCTGTGTGGTATGATAGTGTTCATAGAGAGAAATATGACAGCTAAATACAACCCATCATGTACTCCCACTAACATTAACATGTTAAAGGGTGAGGCATCAACTATCGATATGTTTGTGAAGCCAGATCGTTAGTTAAATTCTAAGGCTGTGAGCTTATCCGTTAAACTTCCTAATGTGGTAAATTTAAGTGATATGTGTAATGCTTTGTCGATTTGGCAGACAGACTGAGCCACCATCGTCCTTATATTAGATCTACATACTACGAGTTTATTGACTCTTTGTGTGAGTACAGTATGAATGTAAATCAATTAGAAGGGTGTATAAATGGCTACGCTCATCTGGCATCAAGACATGCGACTCAAAACCATGTAAGCATGAAATACGTGGAGGCTGAATTTACTGAAGGAATGCCCATGTATGCAATTGCATCTACAGGCATGAATTCGTGTTACATCATGAACAATGTGTGTACAGTGTGTGTACTATGAGCTGTGACTGGAAGTGAAGAAGAAACCTATTAAATATGAAAAAACGTCGTTGCAAAACAGTTTTCTCCCGGGGGGCAAACCCAATGAAGTAGCAGTGTTTTAAAAAAGCGTGGCCTTGTATTCAGGAGGGTAGAGGTTCCTGTCTTCATCCGGCTATCTTGATGATGATAATGATGATGAGGTCCCATGCTCCAAGGAGCGTAGGGGACGATGCGGGAGACCCGCATTACCGTACTAGGCAAGGTCCTGGTGGAGGTGGTTTGCCATTGCCCTCCTCCGACCGTAATGGGGATCAATGAAGACGACACAGCAACACCCAGTCATCCCCAGGCAGGAAAAATCCCTGACCCCGCCGGGAATCGAACCCGGGACCCCGTGCACTAGAGCGAGAACGCTACCGCAAGACCACGAGCTGCGGACCCGGCCATCTTAATATATGGTTAACACAGTTTTCGTTAACATAGTTTTCTTCACTTACTTCAGGCAAACGTCAAGCTGTTTCTTATTACATCATCACGGCTGTCTACTTGTCTCATGGACTGTGCGGATGGTCCCGGCAGAGGTTCGAGTCCTCCCTCGGGCATTGGTGTGTGTGTTTGTCCTTAGGATGATTTAGGTTGTGTGTAAGCTGGGGGACTGATGACCTTAGCAGTTAAGTCCGATAATATTTCATACACATTTGAACATTTTTTGTCTACGTGTCCCACTCATGTCAAACTAGACTCGTAAATGCCGCTAAATACGAATTATTTTATTTCTTCTTCAATTTCAATACTATGACATGTCCAGTATCCTTGTAAAACTCCTAATACTACAGCTACAGCTACTACTACTTCCACCATGCCTCGTAGGCAGACGCTGAGCTTTGGAGAAATCGGGAGAGGAACTGAAAAGTTGGAGCGCTGAATGGTTCCGTGAGACGTTCACGGAAACAAATCGCGATAAAAAAAATGTGGAAAGAGTAACGTCTGTCCGCGGTAGGTAGACACGATGGTACTACTCAAAAGCAGTCACGCCTTTTCACTTGCAACAAAAGTTAAACTGCTGCAGTTTTCTGTAATTTTGGTGTAAAGTGGACAAGCATAGAATAACATACACTAACGAAAACACAATCTCAAAACCAAGAAGGAGATGTGCGACATAAACGAAAGGCCTTAGGAGTATTTATTCATCCGGAAGATGATATCTGTTCAAATTTCGCTCCAATGACATAAGAGTGGGGCTAGTAACGCCACCATGACATTAAAAGTCAGATTTGCTATAAATATGCGCGTGACGGTCGTGAGCGATAGATACCTTTGAGATTCCCAGACCATTTTATTTTAAGGGGAGCCGCAGCTGTTGAAAGTCTAAAGGACTAGGAGAGATCGCTATGCCTATGGTCTTTTAACATTGATCACCTAATTATGCGGCTTAAAGCCGTGAAACCGGTCGTGTTTTAATAAATAACAATTTTACCAGCTGGAGTGTAGTTCTTCTTAACATCATACCTTTGAGATGGGAAGTGGAAAAAATGGTTCAAATGGCTCTGAGCACTATGGGACTCATCATCTGTGGTCATCAGTCCCCTAGAACTTAGAACTACTTAAACCTAACTAACCTAAGGACATCACACACATCCATGCCCGAGGCAAGATTCGAGCCTGCGACCGTAGCGGTCACGCGGTTCCAGACTGACGCGCCTAGATCCGCACGGCCACACCGGCTGGCATGGGATGTGGAGTTGATGTTGGTCAAGAATGCGTTTAAGGTGACAAAGACGCCACTATCAACATTAGAGTTTGAATGGGATAGGGCTACTAGAGGCTGGATATCCCTTTCTCGATAATGCAGAAAGACTTGGCAGGAACATAGCCACCGTACATGACTGCTGGCAGCGATGGTCACGAGAATGTACGGTCGCAAGAAGACCGGGCTGCGGACGACAACAAGGAATTACCGAGAGGTAAGGTCATCGTGTTGGGCGTATGCTTCTGGCGCATCGTACTGCAACTGCAATAGTTTGAGGAGTAGTTGTCACCACAGTGACGTAACAACACTATGTGATCAAAAGCATCCGTACACCCCCAAAAACATACGTTTTTCATATTAGATGCATTGTGCTGACACCTACTGCCAGGTACTCCATATCAGAGACCTCAGTTGTCATTAGACATCGTGAGAGAGTAGGATGGGGCGCTCCGCGGAACTCACGGACTTCGAACGTGGTCAGGTGATTGAGTGTCACTTGTGTTATACGTCTGTACGCGAGACCTGCAGAGCTGGTTGCCATTTCTCGTACTCTTGAGCGTATCCCGTCATGCCCTGGCGTGTCGTTTCTTCTCTCTGCTGACTCGCTGAGCAGCCTACAAGGTATCGACCAGTGCTACCCCCGCCATCCTTTGGTAGCGACCATCCAGGAGTCCATCTATGCCCTGGAACGGTCCAATCGTTCAGTGGTGTCTGCGTGGACCCCAGGACACGTCTTAATCCCACGAAATGAAGTTGCCGATAGGCTGGTCAAACAGGCTACACGGAAACCGCTTCTGGAGATCGGCATCCCCGTCACTGACCAGCGATCATTATTACGCAGCAAGGTTTTTCAGCTTTGGGAGACGTAACGGCGTAATCTCAGTACGCACAACAAACTGTCTGCCATTAAGGAGACTACGAATGTGTGGAAGTCCTCCATGCGGGCCTGTCGCAGGGACTCCATGGTTCTCTGCTGGCTCCGCTTTGATCATACGTGGCTAACACATGGTCACCTCCACCGTCGCGAGGACCCACCTCGGTGTCACTGTGACTTACATATGACTGTCGTCCACATCTTGCTGGACTGCTCACTTTTAGCCCCTCTGCGGCGGACTTTTAACCTTCCCAGCACTCCACCTTCGGAGTTGGGCAACAAGGATCAATAGCAGATTTAGTTTTACGTTTTATTCGTGAGGTTTCTTTAATCGTACCATCTAAGGGTGGGCATTTAGCCTTCTCTCCAAGGCCGCCACCCTCCCTCCACTTTAACTCTGTCGCACTTTCTTTGCATTTGTTTGTCTTGGTGGTCGTCTTTTCCCTACATGTGTTCATCTCGTCTTGCCTTTTTGGCGTGGGCATTTTAATGTGTTGCAGAGTGGCTGGCCCATTCTACTTTATTCTTGTGATCAGCCAGCCCAGACCATCTGCTGTATGGTTTTAATACCTCCTTCAGACAGGGATTACAAATTGCATCAGGATCGACTGCAAGTATTGTAACAGTTAGGCGGGAGGTGAGAGAACTTATTTCATGGGCGAGCGGCTGCTCATAGGCCACACATCGCGCTGGTAAATGCCAAACGACGCCTCGCTTGGTGTAAGGAGCGTAAACGTTGGATGACTGAACAGTGGAAAAACGTTGTGTGGAGTGACGAATCACGGGTACACAGTGTGGAGATCCGATGGCAGGCTGTGGGTATGGCGAATGCGCGGTGAACGTCATCTGCCAGCGTGTGTAGTGCCAACAGTAAAATTCGGAGGCGGTGGTGTTATGATGTGGTCGTGTTTTTCATGCAGGGGGCTTGCACCCCTCATTGTTATGCGTGGCACTACCACAGCACAGGCCTACATTGATGTTTTAAGCACCTTCTTGCTTCCCACTGTTGAAGAGCAATTCGGGGATGGCGATTGCATCTTTCAACACGATCGAACACCTGTTTAATGCACGGCCTGTGGCGGAATAGTTACACGACAATAACATCCCTGTAATGGACTGACCTGCGCAGAGTCCTGACCAGAATCCTATAGAACTTCTTTGGGATGTTTTGGAACGCCGACTTCCTGTCAGGCCTCACCGAAAGACATCGATACCTCTCCTCACTCCGTGAAGAATGGCTGCCATTCCCCAAGAAAGCTTCCAGCACTTGATTGAACGTATGCCTTGTAGAGTGGAGGCTGTCATTCAGGCTAAGGGTGGGCCAACACCATATTGAATCCCAGCATTACCGATGGAGGACGCCGTGAACTTGTAAGTCATTTTCAGCCAGGTGTCCGATACTTTCGATCACTTTGTGTATCTGTTACAAATCAGGGACAAGTCCTAGCCAAAATCCTTGTAGCGCCCACCCTCCTGACTCCAAACCGGCGCCATTTGCGACTTCAGTCGTGTCAAGCAAGTAATGATTGAAGGGAATAGTAGATGGGCGTATGTTGGTTAGAGGGAGGCCAGTTGAGGGCCTGTAACCAACCTGTCTATGTGGTCAAGATGCGATTTCGCATGACAGTAGTCGCACTCTCGCGGTTATTCCACGGACGGTGACTGCAAATTTGTACGTCAATCTGCTGATTCGACCTCTTATGCTACCATTCACGAACGGCATTCCGGGGTATGTTTTCCAAATGGATAACGCTCGCACACATAGCTCTGTTGTAACCCAGCATGCTATAAAGAGTGTCAACATGTTGCCTTGGCCTACTCGATCATCGGATCTGTCTCCAAACGAGCACATATGGGACATCATCGGACGACAACTCCAGTGTCATCCACAACCGGTATTAATTGTTCCGGTATTGACCGAGCAAGTCAAACAGGCATGGAACTCTATCCTACAAACTGACATCTGGCACTTGTGCAACACAATTCATGCACGTCTGGATGCCTGCATTCAACATTCTGGTTGTTACATCGGTTATTAGTGTACCAACATTCCACAAGTGCAGCGAGTTATGTCACACTTACATTAACCTGTGATCTTGCAATGTTAAATCACCTAGACAAACGTATTCCCGAAATTTAGTTAATCATCATCATCATTTAAGACCGATTCTGCCTTTCATCATTTAGTCTGGAGCATACCCCCCCTTATAAAATTCGCCCATGATCCCCTATTCATGCTAACGTTGGTGCCTTTTCTGATGTTAAGCCTATTACTTCAAAATCATTCTTAACCGAATCCAGATTCCTTCTCCTTGGTCTACCCCGACTCCTCCTACCCTCTACTGCTGAACCCATGAGTCTCTTGGGTAACCTTGCTTCTCCCATTCGTGTAACATGACCCCACCATCTAAGCCTATTCGCCCTGACTGCTACATCTATGGAGTTCCTTCCCAGTTTTTCCTTGTTTTCCTCATTGTGGACACCCTCCTGCCTTTGTTCCCATCTACTAGTACCTGCAATCATCCTAGCTACTTTCATATCCGTAACCTCAACCTTATTGATAAGGTAGCCTGTATCCACCCAGCTTTCGCTCCCATACAACAAAGTTGGTCGAAAGATTGAACGGTGCACAGATAACTTAGTCTTGGTACTGACTTCCTTCTTGCAGAAGAGAGTAGATCGTAGCTGAGCGCTCACTGCATTAGCTTTGCTACACCTCGCTTCCAGTTCTTTCACTATGTTGCCATCCTGTGAGAATATGCATCCTAAGTACTTGAAACTGTCCACCTGTTCTAACTTTGTTCCTCCTATTTGGCACTCAATCGGTTTATATCTCTTTCCCACTGACATTACTTTCGTTTTGGACCTGCTAATCGTCATACCATAGTCCTTACATTTCTGATCTAGTTCTGAAATATTACTTTGCAAACTTTCAATCGAATCTGCCATCACAACTAAGTCATCCGCATATGCGAGACTGCTTATTTTGTGTTCACATATCTTAATCTCACCCAGCCAGTTTATTGTTTTCAACATATGGTCCATAAATAATATGAACAACAGTGGAGACAGGTTGCAGCCTTGTCTTACCCCTGAAACTACTCTGAACCATGAACTCAGTTTACTGTCAACTCTAACTGCTGCGTGACTATCTATGTAAAGACCTTTAATTGCTTGCAAAACTTTGTCTCCTATTCCATAATCTCGTAGAACAGACAATAACTTCCTCCTAGGAACCCGGTTATATGCCTTTTCTAGATCTATAAAGCATAGATACAATTCCCTATTCCACTAGTAACACTTCTCCATTATTTGCCGTAAGCTAAAGATCTGGTCCTGACAACCTCTAAGAGGCCTAAACCCACTCTGATTTTCATACAATTTGTCCTCAACTAATACTCGCACTCTCCTTTCAACAATACCTGACAAGATTTTACCCACAACGCTGATTAAAGCGATACCTCTTACAATCTTTTCTGTTTCGATGATTAAAGATTGGTGTGATTACTGCTTTCGTCCAGTCTGATGGAACCTGTCCATACTCCCACACTATTTCAGTTATCCTGTGTAGTCATTTAAGACCTGACATTCCACTGTATTTGATGAGTTCCCACTTAATTTCATCAACCCCAGCCGCTTTATTGCACTGCATTCTATTGACCGTTTTCTCCACTTCCTCAAATGTGATCCTGTTTCCATCATCATTTCTATCCCATTTAGTTAATCTACAATAATTATTGTTTGTGATTTTATCCATTATAAATGGTTCTGAAAGACTGCGACTGTGAAAACAATAGGTTTGTTTATAAATAACTCATCCGCTACCAGTCATGATTTTCTTTGTTTTATGTTTCGCACCACGCGTTTCGGGAAATGATTCCCATTTTCAAGTGCGTCTTTTGTGTTTGCTATGTCATTCCTACGTGATGTTGTCGATGTGTGAGATTCTGATTCATTTTGTTGACTTTACTTCAATATATAAGGAAACACGCGATTTTTTAGTTGGTTGTCGATCTTTTTGTGAAGTTAGTGGCGACAACCAACTAATAAATCGCGTGTTTCCTTATATATTGCAGTAAAGTCAACAAAATGAAGCAGAATCTCACACATCGACAACATCACGTAGGAATGACGTATCAAACACAAAAAACGCACTTGAAAATGGGAATCGTTTCCCGAAACGTGTCGTGCGAAAAATAAAATAAAGAAAATCATGACTGGTACCAGACGAGTTACTTATAAACAAACCTATAATTATTTTTTGGTGTTCCTATTATCTCCATCAGAGTATTACCTACGAATAATACTATTTTCGAATCTGATCATTTTAAAATTATTATCTGTTATTATAACGAATACATTTAGAGAAGGATCTGCGTAGTGTTACAAATTAGTTACGTATTAGCTACATATTAGGTATGAATAATACGTTAACCCCTTTGATTATCTCTTAAATTCATGTCTATTATTGTAAAGGATACATTCAGAGAAGAGTCTGTGTAATGTTGAAAAGTCTGTTCTCGGCTTACTAACGGACGAATGGGCAAATCAAATCGTGACAACTTTAGTGAAAAATTCACAGTGGCTGTGCCAATAAAGAACTATGATTGTCGACTGTGTCTAAAAGCTCTACATCCGGTTCGTATAAAATTAATTTAATTAGTATATCCCATTCGCGGAAACCAGCCACTGCAGTGAGTACAGACTACTGTAACAGCTGCTTTGTGCATTAGGTGACGTTGACGAGGGTACCTGCAGAGGACCCAGTTCGTTGTGAGAGACTAGCGGGCGGAAATTTTTAATTAATTTGCGCTAATGGGAGCGCCAGCGCTGTAAAACGAGCAGCGCACAGCCACAGCCGCAGCGGCAGCTGGTATCGGCGGTGCACCAACCGCCTCACAAAGCGGTCACAGCCAGCCGAGACACTGGCACACTGGCGGCGCCCGTAGCGCACGCTTTACTGGCGCCAGCACAAGGCCGGTTCGTGTCACCGCACTGCCCCGCGGAGCTACCCGACACGAGCAGTCGGTCGCCTGTAAGAAAACTGCTGCCGGTCACACCATATTTCTTTTTGTTTGCAGCAGTTCGCCTACATTTACATGCATACTTACTCCGGAAGCCACCATGCGGTGCATGGAAGAGGGTTCCTTCGCTCACTACCAGACATTCCCTTTTCTGTTCCACTGACAAAATGCAGCGAAGAAAAAACGACAATCTATACGTCACTTTAAGAGCCCTAATTTCTGTTATATTGTCTTCTTGGTCTTAACGCGAAATGGACTTTGGTGGCGGGAGAATGGTTCTGCGGTCAGGCTCAAATCTGATCAATAGTATTTCACAATATGAACACAGTTTTCCCCCAATGGATTCCCATTTAAGTTCACGAAGCAACTGCGTACTACTCGCATTTTGATCTAAGCTACCGGCAAAAAATATAAGAGTCGCCTCTTCGATTTATTCCTTTAGCCGGCAGGAGTGGCCGAGCGGTTCTAGGCGCTGCAGTCTGGAACCGCGCGACCGCTACGGTCGCAGGTTCGAATCCTGACTCGGGCATGGATGTGTGTGATGTCCTTAGGTTAGTTAGGTTTAACTAGTTCTAAGTTCTAGGGGACTGATGACCTCAGATGTTAAGTCCCATAGTGCTCAGAGCCATTTTTTTTATTCCTCTATCCCGACCTGGCGGGGACACCGAACACTCGAGCAATACTCAAGAATGGGTCGTACCAGAGGTCATCTTTACACAGGGTGTTTCACAATGTTTTGATGATTTCAAATTTGAATAACATGCGCTAAGAACATGCTACAGCGATGGTGGCACGGTCTGTCAGTAGCGTTAAGTTTCATTTCATCTACAGGTCAGTAATCAGATCGTACTGATCGAAGCGACGTCGTGCGTTTGCGGTAGAGTCCTGTTTTCTCTACCATGAATGTATCGTGCCCGTGCAACGTATTCTTTCATAAACATTTCAAGACTCAACCGTGATATCTAATTCCTATTCGTGGAACAATATTGAATTGGCTAAGCGTTTGGTAACAGCACAATTTTCAAAAGCCCTTGTGTAGAGTAGCAGCCGCGCTCGCCTGATTTAAGCGCGCCAGACTATTACCTATTGGTTTATTTGAAGGCGAGATTGCCGGCTGAAGAGGCCGTGGGGTTCTAGGCGCTGCAGTCTGGAACCGCGAGACCGCTACGGTCGCAGGTTCGAATCCTGCCTCGGGCATGGATGTGTGTGGTGTCCTTGGGTTAGATAGGTTTAAGTAGTTCTAAGTTCTAGGGGACTAATGACCTCATAAGTTGAGTCGCATAATGCTCAGAGCCATTTGAACCATTTGAAGGCGAGATTGTACTCCTACCAGCCGAGAAACTTGGGACATATAAATTAGAATTCACGATAAAAATTTTCAGAATTCCTCCTGCTGCTGCGAAAGATATTTTCAAAAACTGGGTGAAACGTCTCGAGTAGAGTGCAGCCGCGAATAATCGCCATTGTTCGATGTAGTGTTTTATAAATAAACTTGAATAAATGTTGTGCCTTATGTAAAATGTTCAACTTTGTTCCGTCATTAGTTTGTCTGTTATTCAAATTTGAAATCGTCAAAACATTGTGAAACACACTGTAGATGACCTGTATTTTTCTGTGACTTCACCAATAAACCGAAGTCGAACATTCGCTTTCTGTACTAGCGTCCTTACGTGCTCTTTCTGTTTCATATCACTCTACAACAATTGGCTTAGATATTTAATCGACGTGACGGTCTCATGCAGTACACACTAAAACTGTATTCGAGCACTACGTAATTGTTTTCCTATTCATCTTCATTAACTTACATTTTTCTACATTTAGTGGAAACTGCCATTCATAACATCAAACAGACATCCAATCAAACTAATCACGTGTCCTCCCTACAGCTACTCAAAAAAGACACTTTCGTGTACACTACAGTGTCATCAACAATGAGTCACCTAATGCTGCCCACCACTTCCATCACATCATTTATTTATACGGCGTAATTCAACTACCACTACCCACGGGTTTTATGCAACCCACGTCATGAACGAAAGCAAATGACAATCTCACATCTGGTTTTTGAAGGCATTGTGCGTTGGATAAAACCATTCGGTAGGAGCAGATGAGTCACCATAACAGAGAACACACTTGTATGGCTACGAAGTCTTTCGCGACGTATTTCTCGAATAAAAATCTCTCGCTGTACGTGCCGCGTCAATTCAGGATAAAACTCCAAGCTTTCGAACAATACCTCCATGGTCGTCGTCACGGCTAAAACTGACTGTCGTAAACTAGCGAGGCTCCCACTTTTATATGCAAAGGACTGCTTCTGATTGGATGGAATACGTCATAGCAACAGCGATATGGCGCGTTGTGAAGTGGTGCCCTCCTTTCTTCATGGAGGATTTTGAAGATCGAGCGTTGAGCAGTGCTCACCTCCGCCCATCATGCTTCTACAGATACGTCGTCGACACTTTTTAATCAGGACACATGGCAGTGATACGCTGCAGCAGTTCTTCGAACATTTGAATGGTGATCATCCAAACATAAAATTTGCAATGGAGGTAGAGAAGGAATGGATGTTACCATTTTTAGATGTGTTGGTGGAGCGAAAACCGGATGGACGACTGGGCCATTCTGTGTACAGGAAGCCAACGCATACAGACATATCTGCACAGCAACAGCTTCCATCATGTCTCAGAAGAGAGCTATGCTGAATACTTTAGTACGCAGAGCCGGGACTATTTCCGACAAGGACCACCTCGGTCCCGAGATTAACCATTTGACGACTATTTTCAGGAGGAATGGTTATTCTGCCGGTGAAATTAATCAGTATTGCCCTAGAAAGTAAGACACGATGCCGTCTATAAACAAGAAGAGGACCAACACATAGCGCAGCTTCCATTTTGCGGTGCTACAACAAGCAAGATAGGCAGAATCCTAAAGAGGTAAGGAATAAAACCAGTTTTCCGACCACCTAGGATAATTAAGGAAATGTTGAGACCAGTCAAAGAAAGTCTCGGCTTAAGGTTGCCGGGAATTCATAGTATTCCTTGCGAATGCGGCAAGAATTACGTGGGCCAGTCTGTAAGAACTGTTGGCGACCGATGCATCGAGCACCAGCGACACCTGAAATTGGTATTTGGAAAAATCAGCGGTGGCTGAGCATAGCCTGCTTAATAAGCATAAGATTTTATTTCAAGAAACCAGAGTAATAGCCCACGCATCGAGTGATCCAGGAAGCTGTCGAAATTAGACTTAGCGATAATAACGTTTACAGAGACAACGGCTATGCACTTAGCAATACCTGGAAGAGTGCACTGGATAGAGAAAAATCGCAGAGGAAAACTTCCTGCACTTTACCTCTTGATTCAAGGGATGGCGCTGCAAGCAATGCGGGATAGAAACTACATCTATGGTTCAAATGGCTCTGAGCACTATGGGACTTAACCTCTGTGGTCATCAGTCCCCTAGAACTTAGAACTACTTAAACCTAACTAACCTAAGGACATCACACACATCCATGCCCGAGGCAGGATTCGAACCTGCGACCGTAACAGTCGCGCGGTTCTGGACTGCGCGCCTAGAACCGCTAGACCACCGCAGCCAGAATCTACATCTATACAGGACACCACTTCACTACGTGTCATATCCCTGTTGCTATGATGTATTCCAGCAAATCAGAAGCCGTTCTTTGCATATAAAAGTGGCAGCCTCGCTAGTTTACGATCCCCCTTACCTCCTGGTTGCTCCTCTCCTCTCCCATCCCCGCCCCCTGCCACGTCTTCACTGTTGTATCCCCCCTACCCTACATCTCTACACCCTACATCTCCTTTCCCAAGGTGGCTTCCTTCAACTCCCCCTCCAGGATGGTGCCCTCTCTCCCTCCATTTATCCCTCCTATCAACTCTGATCCTCACTCCCACTCCTTTCCTCCGTCCTTTACATGGGCTCCCTCTCTCCCCCTTCCATCCTCTTTTTTCCCCACCTACCCTCTCTCTGCCCCCCTTCTATCCCCCGAGTCATTTTGCATTTCCCTCCTCTGCCTTTTCCCATTCCCTCTCGCATCTGCCCTGCCCCTCTCCCCCCTTTTGAGTCCTCTCCCTCCTTTGGTTCACTCCACTTTCGTTTTTTCCTGTCCTCCCTCTTTGTTTTCCCCCACATCTGTCCAAGTCCCCCCCCCCCCCACCTGCCCTTGGCTAGGGAATGTCGTTTTTGTGCCGACATTTTCGTGCAGTGTTTTACAGTGAGTGTTCTGTGTTGTGTGTCTTTTGGGAATTGTTGCGAACGGACATCATACTGTTGCTGGGTGTGATTCTTTATCCCTTGCGAACAGAAACCAGACTATCGCCATGTATTTTATTAGCATTGCCAATCCCTATGTTTTATGTTCAACTTTCCACACTTTTACGCCATTTTACAATGTAAGTCACTTTTTATCGCCTGTTTTTATTATTTCTTTTCTTCTTACGTTTTAAAAAGTCTGTAGGCTCTACAGCAGCATACTAAGCTGCTGCCAGCCCGCCCCACTTTGGGGGGAATCGAAATTCAATAAAGGAAAAACAAATAGTTTACGAGCCCAAAGCACCCTCCAAACCCACCTTAACCAGTTCACCACTTGGTATAACCAGTGGTTCCTCCATCTCAACCCCGTTACTTTCGTCTCCATGATTTCTACCTCACCCTTTATGGTCGTCCCATCCAGCTCACCCCCACCCTGAGATACCTTGGCCTCACCCTCGACCGTCACCTCACCTGGACCCCTCACCTCCAGACCATCCAGTAGAAAGCCCATTCCCGCCTCCGCCTCCTAAAACTCCTGTCTGGCCGGACATGGGGATTGCATCCTTCACCATCCTCTACACCTACAAATCCCTCATCCATCCTATCCTCTGTTATGCCAGCGTTGCCTGGATCTCCACACCCACCCACTTTTACAAGGCCCTCCAAATCCTCTAACAGCATGTGCTCGACCTTGCCTTCCGTATCTGCCTTTCTTCCCCCACACGGCTCCTGTATGAACTCATCCCCTTCCCCCACCTCCCCCTATTCTTCCAACATCTCCGCATCCTTTACATTGCAGGCTTGACCCCCTACCCTCTGGTTTCCTCCTTCCTCTCCACCCCACACATTGCCATGCCTCTATCGCTGTATCCCTCCCTCTCTCCACCTCCAAACCCTCCATCTCATTCATCGGGGTAATTTCCAGCACCTCCCCCTCCCGGATGATGAACTTCGACGTGACATATACCCTTCCTTCCATCTATAATGTGGCCTTGTTCCCCTCCCTCCCCAGGGCCCCCTTTTTCCTCTCCCCTCCTTGTCCCAGAGCGGATTTTCCTCCTTCCCCCCACCCACCCCTGAGACCGTGCACCCCATCCTTGCCTCTTTCCATCCCACATCCCTCCCTACCTGGCCCTCTTTGGAACGCCCCCTGCCCATCTCCCGCCTCTCTTCCCCTCCTTCCCTTCTTCCGGTCTCCCTCATCTCCTTGCACCTGGCAGATCCTCCGTTTTGATCATCGTCAGTGTGCCACGTCAGTGTTGTGTTTAGTGCTGTTTCTCCTGTGCGTCGAAAGGTGTGAATTTAATTGTGTGCTAGCCTTTTACTTAGTGTTACTATCAGTGTTTGTTATGTGCTACTCCATCCATCGATACTTTCATGCTCCGGTCATACTGTGCCTTGTGTTCTTTTAATTGTCCCAGTGTGTGGTTCTTTGTGTGTGCTACTTTCTTATGGTTTTTATCTCCATTTTACAGTCGTCCCTTTTTTGTCTATTGTCTTCCATGATTTCCCCCTTTTTTATATCTATGTTCACCATGTTTTCTCCTTTGTATATTTTTAAATGACTGCTATTGTTTGTTCTATGTCTTTCGGCTGAAGAGCAGCGCATATGCTGCTGCCAGCCTTTGCCTGATGGGGAATTGAAATACAATAAAGAAAAAAAAATAGTTTACGACAGTCGGTTTTAGCCCTGACGTCGACCATGGAGGTGGTGATCGAAAGCTTGGAGTTTTATCCTGAATTGACGCGACATGTACACCGAGAGATTTTTATTCCAGAGAACACATTCAACTGTGACGCTACTGTCGATACCCTTGCCTCTCATGAACACTTGCCAGTTCGTTGTCGTGGGTTCTATTACTTGATAAGTCATTGAGCATCTCACATGTCAGAAAATCGATTACGTTAACGGTCTGTAATGAGACAATGTGTCGAATCCTTTCCGGAAATGTAGGAATTCCTGCTGCCCTTCGTCTGTGGTTCGCGTGACATCGTGCGAGAAAAGGGCAAGCTGAGTTTCACCTACTAATGCTTTTGAAATCCGTGCCGATTTACGGAAAGAACTTTTTTGTCTCGGAGAAACGTATTATAATTCATATTTAACACATTCTCCATAATTATGACCATGTCTAACATTTCTCTCCATCACAAAATCCCTGCACAGTTCTCTAGCCATCTTCCTTCTCTACTCTTGCCCAGCTGGTGTTCCGCTTCTCCCCCTCGTGGAAGTTGTTATCAGTGATCTGTACTTTGGTCAGTTGCAGATGTCTTTCTGATTCAGACCTTTGCTACTTACCTTCCTGTACCATTTATCGGAGACGATAGGTCTGTCTGTTCCTTTCCTTATTGGCTCCATTAGCTATTAGTCGTCTGTGTCACCCTCCTCTTCCTCGCAGTCTATACTGTCCGTCTGTTATCTTAGCACGAAAATCTTTTCCAAGGGTTTTACGCTCATACTGCGCACATTCTCTAAATCCAGCTTTCCTGTCAGTCTGAGGCAGCCACTTGCTCGTACACATTCGATTTTCTTCACTGTGTCGTAGTGTCCTTGTTTAGCTGTCTTGTATAGACCATGCGTCCTGCCAAAGGCAGCGACCAACTTCTGTTTGCTGCTGTCATCGGCTTCTTTTCAGCTGGCTGTCATTTTTCACTGTTTTTAGTTTATGTGGCTTTGTTCGCATATTGTTTTTATTCTTTTCTCACAAGGAATTTGGAGGCTAGCATTTTCTGCTCGTTCCTTCAACGTGTTTATTTGGTGCACAACTGCTTCTGTGTTTCTTGACAGGACCGTCACGTCATCGTGGAATGGACCCTAGATGGCACCGGTCTTTGAACTTCCAATGTGAACTTTTTTCAGTAATTCTTTCCTGGCTGATTCTTTTTCCTAATGTCCAACATCCAGTTGAAGGAAACTGGTGACAGTCTATCACCTTTCCAGACCCCAGTTTGACGTAAAAACTTTTTCTAGAGGTCTCTCACGAATCTTACTTACCTTAAGTTTCTTATAAGTCTCAAAGAACATGACAGGTGACATAGATATATCAGCGCAACAAAGACGGTAAATAACTGGCATATCGTGCAGTACAACGTAATGTCTAAAAACATTTTTACTTAGGCTGCTATAGAGAAATACTACTAATATCTATATACATAACTCGACGTGGCGGCCAGTGGCATTGTTGGCCGGGAGGTCCCATTCTGGGGAGTTCGTCCACCGTATTGCCAGTCCTTTTTAGGTGACGCCACATCGGCGACTTGCGAGTCAATGATGATGGACACACAACACCGAGTCCCCTGCCGGGAATCGAACTCGAGCCCCCTGCGTGGTAGGTCGTAACGCTACCGCTACGCTACGGAGACGGACGCAGATGCAGAAGCAAGCCCGAATTCCTACGGGAACCAGCAAATGCTGCGAGTAGTGAATGTAGTGTGTCGATATCCTGGAAACTTGAGTCGGTCAGAGATAGTGTCCAGAAAGCGGAGGCTGTCCAAGCTACAGTTCGCGAGAAACGGAAAATTCCGGGTCCGAGTGCCGCTCTGGCATAAATTCACGACTTTCCCGATTTATTTAATTCAATGCTCACTAAGAGTAAATGCCATTATTCTTTCGATTGTGTAAACACATCATTCTTTCATGCCAGTGGTTACAATTAAACATGTTACAAATCATAAATGAATTAAAGAAAAGAAACAGACATACATTGAAGATATTCCTCGTTTTGGTCTCGTAGTCAACAAATCCAAAAGATGATCACTACCTACAAATCAAGATTCATAGGTACCAAGAGGAGACTGCAACAAAGCTGGCAGTTTTGAGAACTGTATCCTCCCAGACACTACTCACCGGCCTCCACATTTTGACCCGTAGACAAAATTTCTCAGCATCATAGATACACGAAGGAGAAGAGTGAGACGCGGAAGGGGGTGGGGGGGGGGGCTGTAAGGGGCCCGACATGGAGCCCCAGCAGAAATTGTTCCAGGTAGGAGCAAGACCCCAAAATTCTCATTTCTGAGCTAAATGAGTTGGTTTCAAGACGGTCAGGCTACAAGAACTAACTTTTGTAGGTGATGAAAAAACTTTTTATATTCTAGAGAATTACGGTAAACCAGGCAATATATCTATCGGTACTCCACATACGAGGCGACCCAAGTTCGTCTCCACAGTCACTCCCCCTGCGGACACGCATGATTATCGAGCTCTACTCACTGATGAGTGCAGTACTTGTCTCAGGTAGAATAACCGTAGTAGAAGACTGTGGGGGCGGCATGAATTCCTACGAGTTCAAGAGGAAGGTGTTGAAGTCATATACGGATATAGTTCCAGTCTTTCATAGGGTAATCTAAGTGCTGTACAAAAGCAGTGCAATATCCTACGACCTAATTCCCAGCCCTACGGTCAATATTTAGGCCACGGCTTCGAACTGCAACAGTGTGGCAGCATTCCACAGCTACCTCTGGGACATAGGAATTAACCGAATGGAATGGTCTGCAGTATCTGACGTCGTGTACCGCACTCAGCATGCCTGGGACCAGCTGAAACTTGCAGTGGCACACTGGACGGCCGATAGATACTGGTATGTAAAGAAGCAGATTTTCAAAATTGCTGTCTTCAGTTTGGTAATTATTTTGTTATTATTAGATAGCGATTTATTCCTCAGTTTCGTAAAGCTTCCTCTTTCAATTCCTTCTATTCTTGAATCTAAGACCATAAATGTCAAAAGCTATCTGTTATAAACGACTTTCTTGTTATGTATCAGTACGGGATTTGCAATGAATCTGTTTGACCGAGAGATTCTGTAGTCCGTTTTCGTCTCCTAAAGTACCACTGAAAAAAATTTCTTGAAGCAGTAGTTTGAGTGTAGCAGGCCAGCAGTAACATTGCTCGATGATTTTCCTAAATCACCTCAGGCAAATGCCGGGATGGTTCCTTTGAAAAAGCAGGCAAATTTCCTTCTCCATTCTTCCCTAATCCAATGGGACCGATGACCTTCCTGTTTTGTCTCCCCCCCCCCATATCAAATGGTTCAAATGGCTCTGAGTACCATGGGATTTAACATCTTTGGTCATCAGTCTCCTAGAACTTAGAACTACTTAAACCTAACTAACCTAATGACATTAAACACATCCATGCCCGAGGCAGGATTCGAACCTGCGACCGTAGCGGTCACGCGGTTCCAGACTGAAGCGCCTAGAACCGCACGGCCACCCCGGCCGCCCCCCCCCCCCCCCCCCATATCAACCAACCACCTTGCTCTGCGCTGAGTTCCATGTTTGGTTGCGCGGTGTGGCCAGCCATACATTCAGTCTCCAATCTGCTCCTCATGTCTGCCTGACGCTGTGAACATCTTTCTACTTGATGACGACTTTGGCAAGTTCAGACATGTTGCATTGTGTATTACTGAGAATTCGAAGCTGCTTCGTCCAGAGTTATAAGTGAGATCGTTGCTTGTTCACCTTACACTGGCGTCATTCTGTCTTATATGATATTTTCGGTTCATTTAGGAACGTGCTTTGCAATCCGAGAAACGTAAGGACTTCATTCGGTATGTGTCTTTGTTTTAATGTGCGAGCATGAATATCTATTTTACATACGGGCATAGCGGTCGTATTTCACATTAATTCCCCATTCTCTGAATATTAGACTATTTTTCTGTCTTTATACATGTGTAGTACTTCACAACCACGAGTTCCGTTAAAGGACACTTGTATGCATTATTCATGAGATTTGGTATGCATTTTCTTAATAATAAGGGAACATAAAACCAAATCTCATGAACTATTTTCTGCACTCTGTACTACGAGCCTTAACCTTCATTTGAACACACATTCATTTAGCCTTTATTCATTCACTCTCCATGAGCGACTGCAGCCTGCTTAACGTGAGTTGCCTTTGCAGGACTATTATACCTTAAACTTCCTTCAGCCGTTACTTTATTTTCGTTTTCATGTACAATTTTCGGCTAAACGAGGTGAATGCAAGTCAGAGTGAACCTGAAGACACGTACTGCAGCAGTGAGTACTCGAACGAATCATTTTTCTAACGATAGTTTCTATGTGTAGCCAATGGTCTCGCTGCAGTGGCAACACCAGTTCCCGTTATATCATAGAAGTTAAGCTGTGTCGGATTTGGCTAGCACTTTAATGGGTGACCGTCAGATGTGGAGAGCACTGTTGTCAAGCGGGGTGCACTCAGACCTTGTGAGGCAAAAGTAGCGGCTCTGGTCACGAAAACTGACAACGGCACAGAGGGTGTGCTGACCACATGCCCCTCCACATTCGCGTACAGTGACGCCAGCGGTAGGGGATGGCACGGCGGTCGGTCAGTACCGTTGGGCCTTCCGAGGCCTGTTCGTTCAGAGTTATTACGATCAATTACAACTGCACGGCAAACGTTTCTCTTACAAGGTGGAAAGCATTTACACCATATAGGCTGCATTAGAACAGTTGATTGTCTTGGTTACAATTTATCTTCACTTTCTTTGTATTAAAGGCAGTTTTATTGTGTTTTACCCTCAGACTTCAAGAAGAATATAATAATTCCAATCCCAAAAAAAGCTGGTATTGACAGATGTGATAATTACCGAACTATCACTTTAATAAGTCACAGCTGCAAAATAATAACACGAATTCTTTACAGACGAATGGAAAAACTGGTAGAAGCCGACCTCTGGGAAAATCAGTTTGGATTACGTAGAAATGTTGGAACACGTGAGGCAATACTGACCCTACGACTTATCTTAGAAAATAGATTAATGAAAGGCAAAACTATGTTTCTAGTATTTGTAGACTTAGAGAAAGCTTTTGACGATTTGACTGGAATACTCTCTTTCAAATTGTGAAGGTGCCAGGGGTAAAATACAGCGAGCGAAAGGCTATTTACAATTTGTACAGAAAGCAGATGGGAGTTACAAAAGACGAGGGGCATGAAAGGGAAGCAGTGGTTGGGAAGAGAGTGAGACAGGGTTGTAGCCATCCCCGATGTTATTCAATCTGTATATTGTGCAAGCAGTAAAGGAAACAAAAGAAAAATTCGGAGTATGTATTAAAATCCATGGAGAAAAAATAAAAACTTTGAGGTTTGCCGATGACGTAATTCTGCCAGAGACAGCAAAGGACTTGGAAGAGCAGTTGAACGGAATGGGCACTGTCTTGAAAGGAGGATATAAGATGAACATCAACAAAAGCAAAACGAGGATAATGGAATGTAGTCGAATTAAATCGGGTGATGCTGCGGGAATTAGATTAGTAAATGGGACGCTTAAAGAAGAAAATGAATTTTGCTATTTGGGGAGCAAAATAACCGATGATGGTCGAAGTAGAGAGGATATTGTGGTGTCACCGCCAGACACCACACTTGCTGGGTGGTAGCTTAAATCGGCCGCGGTCCATTAGTACATGTCGGACCCGCGTGTCGCCACTGTCAGGATCGCAGATCGAGCGCCACCACACGGCAAGTCTCGAGAGACGTACAAGCACTCGCCCCAGTTGTACGACGACTTTGCTAGCGACTCCACTGACGAAGCCTTTCTCTCATTTGCCGAGAGACAGTTAGAATAGCCTTCAGCTAAGTCCATGTCTACGACCTAGCAAGGCGCCATTAGTAACATTGCATGTATCTAAAGAGTCTCACTTGTATCGCCACAATCTCCAGATGTACCACAAGGATGGATTAAAGTTAAGTATTTTATCTGATACGTACTTTTCTTTATAGTATTCATTACGTATCCTGTTTCAGACCTCACGCCATCCTGCTTTAGCTTACCGCGTGCCTTTCGGCTTCCTCTCCTGGTGTCTAGGCTGTCTTGTCTAGACACAACAGATATAATGTAGACTCTCAATGGCAAGGAAAGTGTTTCTCAAGAAGAGAAATTTGTTAACATCGAGTATACATTTAAGTGTCAGGAAGTCGTTTCTGAAAGTATTTGTTTGGAGTGTAGCCATGTAAGGAAGTGAAACGTGGACGGTTAATAGTTTAGACAAGAAGAGAATAGAAGCTTTCGAAATGTGGTGCTACAGAAGAATGCTGAAGATTAGATGGACAGATCACATTACCAATGAGGAGGTATTGAACAGAATTGGGGAGAAGAGAAATTTGTGGCACAAGTTGACTAGAAGAAGGGATCGGTTGGTAGCACGTACTCTGAGGCATCGAGGGCTCACCAATTTAGTATTGGAGGGCAGCGTGGAGGGTATAAATCGTAGAGGGAGACCAAGAGATGAATACAATAAACAGATTGAGAAGGATGTAGGCTGTAGTACGTACTGGGAGATGAAGCAGCTTGCACAGGATAGAGTAGCATGGAGAGCTTCAGTGTCTAGAGTGAAGACCACAACAATAACAAACCCTAAAAGATTGCTCAGTACCTCACACTTCATTAAAAATTAATCGCATGCATGGGTAACATGTTATACAAAGATTGATATTTTCAGGGTATTCATATCGGAATCAAAAGCTGCTATGTCTTAATATGGCGAGAGGTAGGAACACGTAATGCCCCTAGGAACATAGTCGAACATGATTCTTTGGTGACCCAAGGAGGCATAATGTTGTACGGGTGCACTGACCTCCAAGTTTTTGAACTAGGTAGACTCACCGGTCAACGCCGTTGTTACACTGTACTCCTTCCTCATTTGCGTCTTTTTTGTTCTGCATCCCGCCCTGACTTCATTTTTTATAGATGACAATCGAACACGGCACGTGGAGGAGCTTTTGGAACGAGAGTACACTGGGGGAATGGACTGGCTTGTCTTTACCTTGACATAAATCCCACCGAGCAAGTGTGGGATGCGTTGGGAAGATGTGTTGCAACACGTCGCCTCGCACCAACGACTATCCAGCAGGTGTCAGCCACGCCGGTGGAGTAATGTAACACACTGACATAAGAACTCACCACACTACTGCCAGCACGACACACGACATCACGTTGCAGAGCGTGCATTACCGTCCGCAGTGATCACACAGTTCAAATGTTCAAATGTGTGTGAAATCTTATGGGACTTAACTGTGAAGGTCATCAGTCCCTAAGCTTACACACTCATTAACCTAAATTATCCTAAGGACAAACACACAAACCCATGCCCGAGGGAGGACTCGCACCTCCGCCGGGACCAGCCACACAGTCCATGACTGCAGCGCCAGACCGCTCGGCTAATCCCGCGCGGCATCACACAGTTACGCAGCCCCTTAAGCACCATGCCCTGTCTTTTGTAATTTCGTGGGGACTATCATCAGTCACGGCGACTTCAGCGTAATTATTATCCTTGAATGGAAGTGGTATTTATGTTCGTCTCTTTGTTGTAGCGCAACTTTACGCTAACACAGGAAAGGTTCAGTTAATGAAAGGATTAGGCCTCAATTCTCAAACATGACTGACTTTGTTACAATATAACTCAGCGAGTTTCATTCCTTGGCACTTATTTTTAAAAATTCTTCATACAGAATCACTGCGCTTGCAAACTTGATCTTAAGCTAGGGTAGACAAACATCAGCTCTTTTAGCATTAAACTTTTAAGCAAGCTATTAAAATAATAAAAGACTAAAATATGTTTTACGACGCAGTAATATTTAAACACCCACTACCAAAGTAATCAGAATCCAATAAACCTGGTACTTCAACAACAAAAATAACTAGGCCAGAGCATAAAATTTTAAGACAAAGTTTCTCATAAAAACATTACTGTAATTAAATATAGAAATCTCTAAAACAAACTGAAGCTCACAAGTGAATAACTATAAAGTTAACTTCTGCAATAGTTCAACACAGGATCATTAAACAGCAATAAACAAACTCGTCGCTTTAAAATTAAGCCACCACTCACGCAACTACAAGTGCATCAAGAGATAATGGTTATAATTGGAGGCGTATACTAAAATCAGGATTACACAGCTTTCCTTCCATTACAGATGAACTGCCGCTCTTGGTACGAGCCCTTTTACTCTCCAATAATCAACAGGCCCAGCTCGCCCGTCTCCTCAGGCAGCTCGTTGTACACATTGGAGAGAACACAAAGTGACAAGACAAGCTTCTAAACACACAAACAGATGGTGTTAATTCAACGAGCCTCAAAAACATGTCCATACGTACTTCAGGGAATATAATGCAGACAATAATGACAATTTAAACCATGGCCTGGAAAACTTCAAGCAACCAATTGGTCCATTAAATAAAATAAAAAAATTTAACCACACATGATAAACCATCAAAACACGGGCATTTCACTACTAAGGAATTCACTCAAGACTGGCAGTTGGCAATACCCATAGCACAGATTGAAGCAGATGACGAGACTTTCGAATGAGGCAACAAGAGGCAGCAGTACAATAAATCCCATTGTTACTACAGTTCATGGGCTGAAAATTTGCTCGTCCCCCAATCCCCCCCCCCCAAAAAAAAAAAAAAAAAATCTGTCCATGGTTCCAATGCCGTCGTGAGCAGATCCAAGGCTGTCCACTCAGAGTCCCCCAACAGTCTCAGTTCTACACGTTGCCAGCTTATACTGCCGCACAGCGTGCTTCCAAACACAGTACATGCGCGGCTCACGCCTCCTAGCGGCTCCGTGTTCACTTTCTCTTTCGTGCCTCGCCTCAGGCTATATAAGCAAACTTTACGCCAGACGGGATAGATATCAGATAGGTCGATGTGCACACATCAGCAGTGCCTTTCTTGCAGTTGCTTTCAGTACTATGCTGTACAGTTCTTTCTATGTATGGCTCAAGTTTAATCGGTCTACGTTTTTTTGCCGTGACATATGATGTGAAAGTTACTTTCGTCGTTATAAGTTTTGCACGCCAGTACAGATTAAACTACGTGGAAAAAACTGTGTAGTATTTTTTGTACTGTTATAAGAAAATATTATTTTATTAAAATTATTTTCTGTATCGAGAATGACGTCCATGTTTGGACAGTATTCGTTAGTATGCTATATTCCCGTTATGACAGTCTGATCCGATGTCAAGCAGGTAACGAATTTATTGTAACTCCGTACCCGTATATTCAGAAAAATGACTAAATTTCAATTCATGTTGTATGGAACATTGGCTTGAAATAGGTTCCAGGAGATAACGAGCAATATTCAGCCCTCTACGCAGAATGTGCTTAGTGATGGCTCATCAATCATACAAGATTGCGTCCTGAGTTATGGCGTGCTTTGATGGGTCACGTCATTGTACTCTGACTGCTAAATTATGATATCGGAGCTGAGGGATCACGTATCCGTCGATGAATGGTATTCTAATTGTGGTACCATATACCTTGCGTGATCCAAGGTTGGTGGAGATATTACTCCCCGTATCTGGAGAAATAATTTATGCAGAATAGTTGCACGGATGATAGTCGGGTAGTTGTTGTTTGCTTTATTATTTGTTATCAGGATATTTATTGTTAATTGTCTGCACATACACCAACACTGAATTTTTCTTCCTGTCAAAGCCTTCTAAAGGCATTGACACAGACAAATATTTCAATGGATGATGTACCTTCCACTACGCTTGTTTGATGTATGAACGTTAAATAAATTGTATTGTTGTATGTTTTATGTTTAGTAGTTCTTACTCAAGATTGCACCATTCGCTGGCGTCACAAAACAAGATTCTTTCCTTTAACCTTTTTGCACTGAGTACTCATTTGGAGCTCATCATCACATATATATCCGTTTGACCTAGTAATCGTCTTACAGTAACCTTTGAGATCAATCCATGTATGCGTTCCTGATAAATATGGGAACGGGTACAACAACTGAGGGTGAGAGTCGCTAAAGTGTTTTAAGTGTCTTTGCGTAGTGAGTCTATCAAAGGACGCACTGCTACCGTACTGACTCTGTAAACTAGAGTAAGACTTTAAGGTATGAAAAACCTCTGCCAAATTACAAATCTAGCGAAAATTACATCGTATTTTGTAGCCATATTTGTTCTGCAGTGAGAAAGATGCACGTATTTCAGTTTTTAAAATTCTTATTCGTTTCCGAACCGACGGCGAAAATTTTAACAATGATGTATAGGAAGTGGGCGACAGTTGTGAAGCTTGTGTACCCACTGTTAAGGGAACGGTTTAAAAGTAGCAATGCGTGCATTCTGTTTTTACTTTTTTAATGTGTAAAAGGGTCATAGTCTTGTCATAGAGTTATTTAATTTTCCTGTTATTACCGCTTGAAATATCAGTTACATATTACTTCTCGAACATGTTTGGAAACAACGTTGTGACTTTGTAGTTTTAAGCAGCGGTGAAAATTTGAATCACGCTGAACATTTAAAGCTTCTGCACTGCGTTTTAAAGGAGACATTTTCCACAACCTTAGAAATAAACAAACTGTGATAGATTTTACTTAATAGCAGCGTCCTCTGCAACAGAACGACGAAGTTTGAACCTGTGTAGTCTGCGGAAATATTCATTACAAAAGAAAAATAAAATGCAGATCGGGAAACACACATTAACTCGATATTAAAATTTCAAGCAATCATCATGAACTCAAGACAGATGTTGGCTGATATCTGATAACGAATGCTGTGATAGTCACGAGAACTACTGCGCCGCAATTTCATTTTTTTAAAAATAGTTCTAAAGTTGATATTCAAAAGAGGACTCATCATTAATTACACAAAACAATCAGATGATACGTGATCAGAGCTTCGGCTGTCTATACAACTGCAGGATTTTCATGGTTTCTCTGAATCAACACACAACTAGTAGCGTCTTTCGTTGAAAGATACATCGACTACATCCTCCGTCATACCTGTGATACGTCAAACACGAGCGTGTTAGCATCGTAATATTAATACGTGAACATCGAATAATGAAGCACTGATTTTAATATTAATTATACAAGGACGCCATTAAAACTTACTTCGAAAGTTACATTACCACTTTGTACTCCACGTATTGTTCAGGTATTATGGTAGAAATTACACGTAAAAGTGAGCGTTTGATGAAATCACGTTCTAGGTTATTTCCCTGTTTAAATGTTGCACATGGTTAATTTGTAACAATAAACGCTTATAAGGCAACTACGATGCCACAACTGCTAGGTCGCCTATGTTGTCAACAGAGGAAAATCAACATCGTAATAACGAAGCCTTCAGGGACGTCACAGACCGTACCTTGATTTTTTTATTGGTGTCGTTTCTTCGCTTACTTTTGCCTAAGAGTAAACGGAGCTAACATTGTGTTAATGTGTTGCTGTTAGCACAAAATTTGAAGAAAGTTCCTAATTCTCAGTTTCTTGAGTCTGAACAGCTCGGACTTTCCTTATTATACAGAAGTTACATTTATTTTAGGCTATGCCTCTGAGCAGAACATTAACGGGTAGGGCTGAAAGACAAAGAGCGAGAGAGACATAAATTCTGCGGAGACAAAGTAATAGGAATAATGTGGAAATTGATAATTATGTTGTTGTTATGAAAGATACATTAAAATGTGCACTTAACGTAATTCTAAATAATTTTGAGCGTTATATTTGTGTATTGATGAATTAACAGTGCAGATTTCGTAACGTAAAACATTTTACATCTGCGTTTACTTTGCTTGATACGACGGCACTCACATTCTGCCTTATGAGGCAGACTTTAATTTGCCACCGTAAATACAAAATTTATTTTTCAAGAAACTGTATCAAATTATGGAGCAATTAAAGAGAAATCACAGAATTATTTAAACAGTATTCGTAGCTACATTGCTGCATTTGTTACTGGCAGTTCTCAAACAATTAAGACACAATTTTACGTGGACTGCATCACTGTAAGATCAGACCCAATGACGTCTACGTATAGTCGTTCACTACGTTATGCGCAGTTATATTTTTATGAGAGCGATACAGCTGGTCGAATTTAGATCACAGACGATACTAGTCAGAATAAACTGGCCGGTAATTCCAGTCTGTATAAGTCGGCATAGATGAGGAAAAAATCTGCATAATATGACAGCTCAATGGCTGGTGAGGCAACCTTGATTACCTTCTGTTAATACATTGTGTGGCTATTGTGAACGAACAAGACTGTTTAGCCTGTGTGTTGCACGAAATCAAAAAAATTGTTGTTCTTCTCCTAAGAGAAATTTTGCCTCTTCTAAGGAAGAGTCTTGAATTAATTGTGGGACTTGCCTGCCTCAACTGTGATACGTCTGCCATGTGTAACACAGACATGCGAAGTAGGATTATAATTGAGGGATCTCACAAGCCACTGCAATTGTGCTATAGCGTCAAGCCGGCCGCTGGTGGCCGAGCGGTTCTGGCGCTACAGTCTGGAACCGCGCGACCGCTACGGTCGCAGGTTCGAATCCTGCCTCGGGCATGGATGTGTGTGTTGTCCTTAGGTTAGTTAGGTTTAAGTAGTTCTACGTTCTAGGGGACTTATGACCTCAGCAGTTGAGTCCCATAGTGCTCAGAGCCATTTTTATAGCGTCAACATGAAGCAGACCGTCTCTAGGTCCCACGGATGTCAGAGTCGTCTATATTTCCATTATATTGATTCCTGAATCTCTCCCTGGACGTTATTGGGATGATTTGTACACAAATGAGGTTTTGGTGAACGCATCTCCAAATACAGAGAAAAGAGGAACACGACTCCATTGCGTGCGTCTTCTATGCTCGATATTCTTACGTCCGTTATCCTGGGACATCATTACTATGTCCTGTTTGTAACAGACTTGCAGTGGGCTTACGTGGCTCGGGGGTGTAGTATTGAGGAACATTGTGAGGAGTTTAGGTTGGGATTCTTCATCCTCCATCTAGTTATGATTGAAAAGACAAGGCTTGTTGCAGTTGAGCCGCTTGTTAGCGATCTGCGGTGCTCTCAGGTAACGATCATTTGAGACTGTTGTTAAAGGAAGAACTTTCCCTCAATAAAATCATCATCCCTTAATTCAAAATAAGTTCATACTCGTAAAATTATACACTAGAAAAAACTGGACTCCCTAACTTCTAATTTACCGACACAACAAGTTCAAGTTGGTAGATTGTGCATTGAAATCGCTCTTTCCGAAGTTAGCGCCAGCGTGAGAAACTGACGACTCATGAATCTGCAAGACACCAGACTGTTCTGTCCCGTTTTAGGTGAAAAGTGCGGTCTTCCTTCACTTTCGATTGTGACAGTGAGTCCACTGTTGCTCAAGCTATGCTATATGGAGTATAATCCTTTGAATGCTTCAAGATATTCCTAATGATTTCGAAGTTACTTCGATCAATCGGTAAAGTAAGTTGCAGAAGTGTTTGCCTTCGCATATTGTGACAAGCAACATTTTTAGCATTTGCCTGAATTTCTATGTTCACTCGAATACGTCCTTTCATTTGGCCACTAGTTTGCTTATAGCTGTCATGTGAGCATGCGACTGTGTGAAGCTGCCACATCTGACAGCCTTATCTGACTGATGCAGCAGCGGTAGCCGGCTCCTTCTTCGTTATGTAAGCTACTCTAACTCGCTGCAGAGACACGTACATTTCCGATATTTCCTACAGACTGCACACAAGGAGATGTAGTTTTATCAGTTCAATGATACACCATTGACGGGAGATAACATGGATACAACTTTGGATTCCGTTCATTGACATTGTTTTAAACAGCCATCAACGACTTATTTCATCATCTCTCCTTTTTTAGTAAGGATGAATCATTTTGAGGTGTCACTCTGGGTCAGTTTGACTAAAGATTTAAAACGAAACAGAAACTTTTGATTCGATGACAGTTATCAGTGGGCCGGCCGGTGTGGCCGTGCGGTTAAAGGCGCTTCAGTCTGGAACCGCGTGACCGCTACGGTCGCAGGTTCGAATCCTGCTTCGGGCATGGATGTGTGTGATGTCCTTAGGTTAGTTAGGTTTAATTAGTTCTAAGTTCTAGGCGACTGATGACCTTAGAAGTTAAGTCGCATAGTGCTCAGAGCCATTTGAACCATTTGAGTTATCAGTGACAAAACGCAAACGTTTGGACAGTGGCGAATGTGGAAATTGTTCGTGTCCTTTGTTTGAATTACACTGTTCAACTGTGAAAATGTAAGTTGCATGTACTTGCTAATTCTTATCAGTTCAATCATAATGAACAACTCGTAATGAATATCGCTCCACGAGCGACACATAACATACAAGCGGGTGGCATATATCCGCCGTTTTATAATCGGATATTATTACAATATATTGACACTTACTGCACTTCAAACTGGCCTGTAAAAGCGAAACTGGCCACTTGTGCAAGATGCAATACAGGGAATGGAAATGAAATGAAGTCCCATGCTTCTGGACTGAGCGTAGGAGAACGATGTGGGTGACCCGCACCGCTTTACTAGGCAAGGTCCTAGTGGAGGTGGTTTACCATTGCCTTCCCCCGACCGTGATGGAGATGAATGATTATGATGAAGACGACACAACAACACCCAGTCATCTCGAGGCAGGAAAAATCCCTGATGCCGCCGGGAATCGAACCCGGGACCCCGTGCTCGGGAAGCGAGAACGCTACCTCGAGACCGCGAGCAGCGGACAATATAGGGAATACTTGACAATAACAGCCGAGGTGTAACCCTATAAAACGTCTTTGAACAGTTATAGGATTATGGTTCCCCAGGTGAACACAATTATCTTAAAAGTATTCGTTGGCCTCTTAGATTTGATGGCTTTGCGGAAACAATCAGTTTGTTGAATAGCAAAGAGAATACAGCCTGGGAAAGCTTTAAAAATGGATATCTCAATTTCTTAGGTAACAGGAAGGCCTGTTGGTGAACTTTTACTATGGAAAAGTTGGCTGCGACATTCGCCTGAAGTACAATTCTCTCTGACGCCTTCCCTCAAAATTGCGGGGCAGTTTCTGACGAACATAGCGACCAGTTGATCAAGATATTGCGGTCATTTAGAATTACATCGAGAAAGTTCAAAGGACAGCACATTTTGTATTATCGCGAAATAGGGGAGAGAGTGTCACTGAAGTGATACAGGATTTGGGGTGGTCATCATTAAAACGAAGGCGTTTTATCTTGCGGTGAGAGCTTCTCACTAGATGCGAAAATATTTTGTTGATGCCGACCTACGTAGGGAGAAACGATCATCATAATAAAATAAGGGAAATCTGAGGTCGCACGGAAAGATATAGGTGTTCGTTTTATGCGCACACTGTACGAGATTGGAATAATGGAGAATTATTGTGACGGTGGTTCGATGAACCCTCTGCTAGGCACTTAAATGTAATTTGAAAAGTATCCATGTAGATGTAAATGTAGAAGAAGTATTCAGGGAATTGGTCCCCCGCTATTTTGGCCCGGCTACTGCTGGCGTTTAGCTATGGGTGCTTGAGATACAAGTTACAAGCTACGAACCTAGCGGAAACGCACAACAGTTTTGCTGGTTGATTAAAAATTATTTAGGGTGTCAGGCCAGAACATTTGTGTTGATAACAGTGTTTGCAATAGTGCATATTATATACTGCAGCGGTACCTACTCCTATTTTACCCACTATCTACTAATAGACTGTTTGTGTGTGTTTGATAATCTCTATAAGAAACTGTAAAAAATTCGGAAAATTTTTCAGTTTCTCGTGGTTTAGTTTATTGATTTTATGATTAGATGTTCGTTGAATTTTATTATTCGACGAATTTTTCACCTCATGAATGCGCAATTATTAACAATTTGCCATATACCAAACATTTCTAGGGTATGTTACTATTTCTATAAATACACATATTGATGGTATAAAACAGTAGAGCTATTTCCTCAATGGCTATTTTTTATCATAGTGTGTCTAAATAACTGTGTAAACCCTAAACACTTATTTTACGATTTTTCAATGAAAATTTCTTACACTGGGTTATCATCCCGGAAATTCACTTCACGTGATTAAATTAAACCATTGGGACTAAATCGACATTTGAACGCTACCGCTGTACAATACGACGCAAGGGTCTTCACCGTCGTGGCACTTGGTTCGCTCCCTGACGATGCTGTCGCAGGGTGTCACCTTCTGGCAGTATTTTCATCATCTGAAGCACATTTTTGCCTAGAGAGAACCTATAAATATAAATGTTCCTACCTACCTCAGATGCACCGCCAGTTGTCTGCGACTTCGTGAGTATGCTGAAACCTGGTGCACGAAACGAGCCAGCTGCGCTCACGTATTGTGGAAAGAGGTGTGTAAGCCGCCGCGTCCGACGCCTGACTCCTCGCTCGCTCTCCTGTTCTGCCGGTACGCACGCATCTCAAGCTGCGCGTAGGCTGCCCAGCATTGTTCTGGCAGCTGCAGCTGTTTCCTGTATACGGCCCAAGCCTAACAATAGCAGCACCACGACACGCACCGGCGCCGTATTTATTCCCATCTCCTCTTCCTGAAGCGCAGAACGGTTCATTAGCGCTCTCCTATTGGGGTATGTGAAGTAAAGGCAATCTGATCACACCTGTGCTTCAGTGTCGTATATATAGAATGAGACGTGCAAGTAGGTTCTTTATCGCGACAGCGTAGAGCAGCGTAACTCTCTGCTCCAATAATATTAGGTATCAGAATGGCATGTTGCGGCGCCAATGTGGTACGAAGAGATACAGCATACTAATGTTGCCGTACGAAGAATTTAATGCTTTTACTGTTCTACGTAAACTATCACGGTTAAGAGCAGTCACATACTATTTACCCATTGCCGTTGTTACGATCGCTATCACCAAGTGCTATCTATGTCACCAGATTCGAGGGCCGTTAAACTGAGCTGGTGTCGGCCTCTAGAAATATGGTGTTTAGCACCGCTGTTGGCGACCTATCCGTGGACTGAGTGACGTTCTCCGGCTCACTATGTTATATTCGTGAGCAGTACGTTTCGTCCCAGAACTGCATTCCACTCTCTTCCTTTCTTTCAGCCCAAACCCTACTAAATAGTAAACGCAATATTACATTGAGCTTGCAATCATCATAACAAAGAATAGATTCGCACTTCACAGTCTATGTGGTACACTCTTTAAATGTTTCTGTTAAGTCCAAAAAACAGGCATGATTTATGACTTTTGTGTTCAGAATACAGACAAAGGTGCGTTGATAGTAATATTACTGTACAAAGCAATTTGTGAAATTATTTGTCAAAGTTCGTTCTATGTATCAAATAACCGCGGAACAGTGTATAATTACGGATTTACGTCACCCAAAGGGTTCTCATTGATGTCTAGATCATCAGAAGCAGGAGAACCATAGGCAAGAAAATGGCCGAAGCGTATTAAGGAAACAATCTAGCAGTCACCTAAAGTGTTACAGAGAAAACACAGAAAAACCAAATCAGTATATATACAGGAAATTTTAATTTTACTCCTCCTGGAAACTATTCCCCCCCTCACACAACAACGCCTTCTTCTCTATTAATTCGGACATTCGGACACTTCCTACCGATCAGCATATGATGTACTGGTTCCTATAACGATTTTTTAACTTCAAATGCGCCAGCCTAAAGTGTTTATAGTTGTATATTCTGTTCATACTAAGGTTTTATTGAGGCAAAATGTGGGGCATTATCCGAACCACTTCCCCCCCCCCCCCTCTCCTTCCTTTTTACATACTTGGTCATCCATAAAACACATAGCACTATATACTTAAATAGCTCTTTTGTACCGATATAGTGCGTTTGGCCTATTGCACATGCACACCAGCACTTGCAGTAGGTAACTCTCCTTTGGCTGACCTGATAGTCAATGTGAAAATAAGTAAGAAACACCAACTTTGATCATATACTGAACCGTTGTGCACAGCGACTGTATATTATTATAAGGAAGGACAGGAATAAAGAAATCAGTCACATACCCACTGGTTTTTATTATTCTTACATATGCAGATTTCAGCTATCAACAGCCATCTTCAGTTCATTTGAGTGGGTTACATTCGAACAAACTCAGAGCATTGCATGTCACCATACGACTTTACTGGTATACACCAACAGTAGTATATGTACATGTCACCATATTACTTTACTGGTATACACCACAAGTAATACATGTACATGTCACCATATGACTTTACTGGTGTACACCAACAGCAGTACATGTACATGTCACTGTATGACTTTACTAGTGTACACCAACAGTAAAGTCATGTGGTGACGTTTACTGCTGGGAGTTTGTTTGAATGTAACTCATTCAAATGATTTGAAGATGGCTGTTTATAGCTTAAATCTGAGCATGTAAGAATATTGGGATTGTGACTGATTGCTTTATTCCTATTCCCCCTTGTAATAAGGAAGAAATGCATCTGGCAACAGCATCGATGATATCAAAGGGTGGTGTAGGGAAATTATCCCCATAACAACATTCGGATAGAGTGGCCCAGTGCCCTAAGGGTGTGTGATTGTGAGTAAATCATGTGACGGCATACCTAAACTAGCTACCTACTTCTAATAGCATTGACAGCAATTAGTACAATCAGTGTCAGCGATCAACACAACCAACGCACTAGTGGAAGAAACACTGGGAATGTCTCTGTTTCCATTCTAGTAAATATATCGAGCAGCATTACCAATCTATTAAATACATAACTCTCTGAAAAGAAACACAGAAAAACACTTGAATAATGATCTCAAAAATTTCAACAAATAATGGTCTTAAATATGTTAACTTGACAATAAGGTAAGCTTACCGCGCGATTGGGACGTACTACAGTTATGCTGTATCGTTTTCACTGGAACCGTGCTGATAATCCTGGAGGAGCAGCAGATATTACACAAAATAAACCAACGGCCTCTTGACGTACTTTTTCAAGATCATATGTATTTATAACACAAGTCGTGTGCTGTTTTCTTCCAGCATACTAAGAATCTATGAACCTATTACTGAAGTAATGAGTTGCTAGTTTCATATGAATTTGACGTAAATATAAATTTACCGACAACATGACTTCTACTGCTAAAAGTGACGGTCAGCATTTGAAAAATATCCTAGGATCTCGTCTGCTTGAAACTTAGTACACATTAAGTCTCCATGAAGTCTACAGTGCCAGTTGCATGGCAGTCCGTATTTGTTCAGCAAATGGACATGCTGTAGGTGTACGGAGAGTGGCATATGGGGCAAGTCTGCAGTACAGAGTCAGGTCTCTTATTGCTGTGTGACGCGTTTCTCCTTCAGACTAACTTGCGCGATTGCTGACGTATGTTTGTCACACACGCTACACGCGAAGCTTGTGTGCAATCCTGTTGTCACATAAAGTGACTGATATGTTCCTACACGTATTACATCTCGACACCAACGAATTGGGATTGGTACTGTTCCGCTTTCACGATACTAAACGTCTTAATGATTTCAATACCAGCAATACCAAGGGATGGGAGCGGGTGGGGGGGGGGGGGAGGAAGGGAACTTCGTGCCCCTTTTGAAAATATTGTTGTAACCTAGTCTGTAATTTTATCTTTTAAAATTTGGAAAAAGAAATTATTGTTCTTGTATGAGATTCGGTAACTTTTAAAATTTTCAGCAAAACTTAAACCCAAAAATTTCTCTTAATAGTGATGTGACATTTTGCAACAAACTTCATATTCATATTTTCCGGTTTGGGGTCCCTCCTTAACTATGCACGTAAGTTTAAAAGATGTGTTTAGACTGAAATCAACAAAATTAACAAGCTTTCTACTTTTTAAATTCTTTTGGTGGTCATAAAGTACCCCTACACACGGTGTAACCATCACGTAAAATGCCTTGGTGCTGCTCAGGTTGCGCTTAAAAATATTCTCAGGTTCTGAACACTATTTATGCATCAGCACGCATTTAAAATATACTAAAAGTATATACTAAATATACTAAAAAATTTCGTTAAATGTGTTTCACTTTTACAGTTAAACACATTTAAGGAAATTTTTTTAGGTTGTTTTGGTGATGGGCACAAATTACCCCCACCCATCCCCTTGATATTACGCGTTATAGAAAATGTATTGTTATTGCTAGGGTTAAATAACGATGAAGAGACAATTAAGACAAGGAACTCCTGTAAGACTTATTTACAGATTAGTTTTTATTTACTCGCTTGGAACGAGTACCACGATTCTCTAAAAATTTTATTTTGTTGATCGTCATGTAAAAGAGAGATAACATAACTAGTTTCACTTGTGGAAAACCACCTTCAGATTTACGAAAAGGTATTATTGGTGAAACTCCAGGAAAAAACAAATAAATTTATTAATCATTTCTAAATGACTACAGAGTGACATATCATAGCCCCTAACGTAACTGGTATCATAAGGCACATTGTGAGATGTAACAAACAAGCATCTATTCCAAACACCGAAGTATCAAAGCACTCCAAATGTGCCCAATCACTACCAGCAAGATAGACAGCCACCTAAATCTTGGTCACGTCACGCAACGTGTTTTATGATATTAGTTTCATTAGAGCCTCAGTATAAAAGGGTGCAGGGCAAACACATGGCGAAGGTCCACCTAGCTACAATCGGTATTGCAGTCTAAACTGTCGTAGCTGTGCTGGGAAAGAACCAGAACTCTAAGCGCTAATAGAAACCAATGAAGCTCAAATAGTTTTGTGCGAGGAAAAATGGTTAAAGCTGGATATAAGTTTTAAATATGGTTCAAATGGCTCTGAGCACTATGGGACTTGTCATCTGAGGTCATCAGGCCCCTAGAACTTATAACTACTTGAACCTAACTAACCCAATGACATCACACACATCCATGCCCGATGCAGGATTCGAACCTGCGACCGTAGCAGTCGCGCGGTTTCGGACTGATGCGCCTAGAACCGCTCGCCCACAACGGCCGGCGAAATAAGTTCAGCTGAAATGTTTGGAAAGGTCTTAACCATGTTCAGAAAGGATAGATTAAAAATAAAGTAATAATTGGTTCCTTTCACCTACCAATTTCCCCCCTTTCCCGGACTCAGAAGATACCGTTGCTGAACAGTTAATAGAAAATTTGTGTTCAGTATCAGGTAAGTATCCGCGGTCTAGAGGCGACAGCACTAGCTCAACATGTCCAGTCATAGTGCTCCCTGCCTTTTGAAATAAAGAAACTGAGGTATTCATCGATGAACTTAAGGCGGTGTCAGTGACGTCCGCCCAGACAATATGATGAGAACAATGAGGAACATAATGAAGAGGAAAAAGGAGTAGCGTGTTTGATTAGTAATCAAAACTTCCTCAGTCCCGGATTCGAGACACGCCACCGCTTACATTTTGAATAAAAATCATTAGCAATGGCAGCCGAAGGATCTGGCATACTTAGTCACTCTCACTTCAGTCAATGTCCTTGTGAAGGAGGGCGGACGACCTGATACATGTTCGAAGCACTCTCTTGCCCACACTTGGGGTGGGAAACTGCCCCTAAAGGCTGAATAATCAGCAGTGATCAGCTGCATTAAGATGCTGGAGGCACTGAAAACCACTGCAATAAAAACATAATGTGTATCCACAAGGCAGGTGGCCCGTAATTGAAAATGCGTCATGATGATCTCTCCATTGGCAAAAGATTCCGGAATAGCCTCCCATTCGGATCTCCGGGTGGGGACTGCCAAGGGGGGAGGAGAACATGATAAAAAGACTGAAACGAAAGGGTAAGGTTCTACAAGTTTGGGCGTGGATTGTTGGAAGTTTGAACGTGGGAGAGATGATAGAAATTCTGAAAACGGAACAACTAAGGCTCAGTATGGATATATTGGGGTCAGAGAAGTGAAATGAAAAGGAGACAATAATTTCTGGTCAGACAAGTGCAGGGTAATAGCAATTGCAGCAGAAAATGGTGTAACTGGAGTAGGATTCGTTATGAATAGGAAGGTAGTGCTGAGAGTGAGTACCTGTGGACAGTTTAGTGATGGGTTTGTTCTCATCAGAATCGAGAGCAAACCAACACGGACAACAATAGTCCAGGTATACACGTCGACGTCGCAAGCAGATTATGAAGAGATAGAGAAAGCATATAAGGATACTGAACGAGTAATTCAGTACATGAAGGGAGATGAAAATGTAATGGTTATTGGTGACTGGAATGCGGTTGTAGACGAAGGAGAAGAAGAAATGGTTACGGGAGAATATGAGCTTGGTAGTAGGAATGACAGAGGAGGAAGACTGAGTTCTGAAGTAGATTGCAGCTAGTAACAGAAGATACTCTGTTCAAGAATCACAAGAGGAGGAAGTACACTTGGCAAAGGCACGGATATAAGAGGATTTCAATTAGTTTACATCGTGGTCAGGAATAGATTCCGATATCAGGTACAGGATTGTAAGGTGTACAAATGAGCAGATACAGACTCAGGTCAGAGTTTAGTAATGATAACGAATAGACTGAAGTTTAATGACACTGGTCAGGAAGAATCAGTGAACAAAAGAAATGGGATACTAAATTATTAAGGTATGAAGAAATATGCCTTAAATTCTATGAAGTTATACATACTGCGATAATGAAAAACTCAGTTGCCAATTCAGTTGAAGAGGAATGGACGTCTCTAAAAAGAGCAATCACAGTAGTTGGAAACAGAGCGAAAGGTACAAGGAACGTAACTGCGAAGAAACCACGGGTAACTGAAGAACAACTTGAGTTGATAGACGAAGGAAGAAGCAATCAAATGTTCAGGGAAATTCAGGAATACAGAAATACATCTCACTTAGAATGAAATAAACAGGAAGATCACGGAAGCTTATTCGAAATGGCTGCATGACAAATGAGAAGAAGTCGAAAAAGAGATGACTGACGGAAGAACTGACTCAACATACACAGCACTCAAAAAAACCTTCGGAGAAATTAAAAGCAAGGGCGATGACAAGAGTGCAATGGGAATGCAACTATTGAATACAGCTGAGAGAGAGTGTACGTGGAAAGAGTACATTCAATACCTCTGTGAGGGGGAGGACTTCTCTGAGCACATTATAGAAGAACAAACAGCTGTCTACGCCAAAGAGATAGGGTATCCAGTACTACAATCAGAATTTAAAACAGTTTTGGAGACTTACAATCAAAGAAGGCTGAAGGGATAGATAATATTCCATTGGGATTTCTGACATTATTGGGGGGCGGGGGGGGGGGGGGGATGGAGTGGCAACAAAACGACTATTCATGATGGCGTTTAGAATCCATAAGAGTGGCAGTATACCACCAGACTTGCAGAGGAACATCACCACACAATTTCGAATATAGCAAGAGTCAACATAATCAGCTTATAGCGGATCTGTTAGATGACTATCGATTTGACTTTAGGGTAGATTAAAGTTTCAGGGAGGTAGTTCTGACGCAGCGGTCGATAATGGCAGCAACACTTAAGTTATATCAAGTCACATTCATAGCCTTGTCGATTTGGAAAAAGCGTTCGACAATGGAAAATGACGGAAGATATTCGACATTCAGAGGAAAATAGGGGTAAGCTACAGAGGAAGACAGGTAAGACATAATATGTACCAAGAACGAAGTGCTCGGATTACACGGTATGAGAGACGGATGTAATCTTTCGAATCCTAATATTCAGTCAACACAGCGAAGAAACAAAGAAAGAAATAAAAGAAAGGTTAAAGAGTGGAATTAAAATTCACGGATCAAGGATATGAATGAAAAAATTCGCTGATAACAATGCTATCCTCAGTGAAAGTGAAGGAGCATTACAGGATCTGTTTGACGGAACGAACTGTGTAATGAGTACAGAATATGTATTGAGTGTAATCGGAGAAAGACGAAAGGAATGAGAAATAGCAGAAGTTAGAACAGCTAGAAACTTAACATAAAATCATTGTTCGAGATCACTATGTTGACCGAGTTAAGGGGCACTGTTTTCTACGAAGCAAAAGAACCCATAACGGCCGGAGCATGGAGGACGTAAGGAGCAGAGTAGCGGTGACAAGAAGGGCATTCATGGCCAATAGAAATCTACTAGTGTCAAATAAGTTCCTTGATTTGAGAAAGAAATTTCTTATAGTGTGCGTTTGGAGTACAGCGTTGTGTGGTAATAAAACATGGACTGCGGGAAAACCAGAACAGAATAGATTCGAAGCATTTGAGCAACGGTTCAATAGGAGAATGTTGAAAATTAGGTCGACTGATAAGATAAGGAATGAGGAGTTTCTCCTCAGGATCCGCGAGGATAGGAATGTACGGAACATAGCGTCAAGAAGAAGAGACAGGATGACATATCTGCTAAAAAAAACAAGGAAGAGCCCCCGTGGAACGAGCTGCAGTTGTAGAGGGAACACTTGTAAAGGAAGCCACAGATTGGAATATATCTAGCAAGTAACTGAGGACGTAGGCTGCATTTGTTAGTCTAAGATGAAAAGGTTTGCACAGGAGAAGTATTCGTGGCAGGCTGCGTCAAATCAGTTAGGAGACTGAAGGAGAAAAAGGCAAGACAGGGAGGAATGAAACGATGATGACTCTCTTGTTGAACACTGACGTGGTTCCTCCTTGACATATGATAAGATCAGTGTCATACCAGATACCGCTGCATAGTACACTTCTTTTTCCAAGTAGATCACGCCAAAAATAACGCTCCGTTTTCTGGATCCATCACAATTCACGCAAGCATCTGTTCAGAAACCTGGTGAGACAATGCCTCAGGAGATATTCGAATCACCAGAGCGGCATATACAGATGATGCGAAGCTTTATCTTGTGACGAAAAAGGGAGTCTTTTCGTATGAATACTAGGAATCGGTGGAGAGACTTTACGAAACTACTTTACCCGTCATAACCATTTTCTCCAGTGAACTCCCAAGCATTTCCGTAACGGATGCGTTGTATTGGCAAGCGATGAGTGGTTGCGAGGACTGAGAGAGAGAAAAATATGATAGATTATGTATAAACACAACATACTCCTTCTCGCAGACATTTTTGAGAAATTACTGTGGCTATGACTTGGCACAAACTCTCTGGATCCTGTCTTCCATTACACCTACTGCAAGGCTTTCGAATGTCGCAATGTCAAGAAAAACACGTGTCAGCATCGAACTGTTGACCGATGTTGACATGTTGCTCTTCTTGGAACGCAGGATTTGCGGGGAACTTTGCTACCGCTTGCGCAGGCACACGGCAAAGCGAATAACCCCCGAATGTGACAATTTAAGTTACCTCATTTTCTTGGATGTAAACAATCGCTATGGCACTCCATGCAACAATCTCAGACGATTCAGGTTCTGATAGCTGCCTAAGAGGAAATCGCAAGACTGAAGGTAAAGATCCATGTAGTAGCTGACGAAGGATATGTCTTGCAGTATGAAGTAGCATATCCTACCCATCTGCAGTGCACCCACAGCAACCTGTCATTGTTTCCGAAGAGCCTAGTCCTGTGAAATGGTTATATTGTCAAGTCAATGTCTATGCTGAGGTACAATGAGCACAACAGGAACCTCCAGTATTGTTTTAAATTGGAGATGGAACTTACTAGAAGCACTGCCAGCTACTCTAAGCAGAACCGACAATTGATGTAGTAGACTGATGTAAGAGTGTTTCTATACATTAATGAATAATTCCATTTTCACGAATACCTCGGAAAATATTACAAATACGGCAAACGTCATTTAGTTTTCAATTGAGGTGAAGAGTGGGACTCATTATGTCGGAAGAGATACATCACCAGGCTAATTTTCAAGTGGGCCAGCACCTACAGTGAAGGACTAGTCGTTAGGGAGCTGGCTAAGGTTTCAGTACGGTTCAAGAACCCTGCCCATGTTGGTACGTCCACATGTACTGCTTCCGCTATGAGTTTACGAAGCCAAACTTTACTAATCCCAAATTTGTATCTACGGATGGAGACAGTTTCATCTACTGGGTGAAAGGCTGCGATCCACATGAAGTATTTAGGAAATCCCGAAGCATCCAACACGTTAGGATACGTGGCCAATAAGGGTTTTGGAATAACACGTTAAAACAAACAGGGTATCAGCCTGATGAATGACTACGCGAATGGTTTGTAGATTCTGGACTTTGTGGTGCTCAGATCGCAAATATACGCATACCAAATAGACGGCCACCGAAAGGCAAGCTAAAAAATCAAATGGCTCTGAGCACTATGGGACTTAACATCTGAGGTCACCAGTCCCCTATAAATTAGAACTAGTTAAACCTAACTAACCTAAGGACATCACACACATTCATGCCCGAGGCAGGATTCGAACCTGCGACCGTAGCGGTAGGGCGGTTCCAGACTGTAGCGCCTAGAACCGCTCGGCCACAACGGCCGGCAGGCACGCTAAGAATAGGCATTGTGCAGCCTGAAACACTCTCACGATAGAGGATTACAAGAGGTACCTGCTCGACGACAAGGAGCCTCGCTGGATATGGTCCACAAAGTTCTTTTTCTTTCGTATCGTGAGTTCATGGGATGCCTGCTTCTGCTGTCCCCATTTCCCTTATGTTGTATATATTGAGTATAGAAATGAATAACCTATGAGAAAAGTAATTATTACAAAACTGAAAATATTGTTAAAAAGGTACAAATTGAATGAGAAACGCCCGCATCTCGTGGTCGTGCGGTAGCGTTCTCGCTTCCCACGCCCGGGTTCCCGGGTTCGATTCCCGGCGGGGTCAGGGATTTTCTCTGCCTCGTGATGGCTGGGTGTTGTGTGCTGTCCTTAGGTTAGTTAGGTTTAAGTAGTTCTAAGTTCTAGGGGACTTATGACCACAGCAGTTGAGTCCCATAGTGCTCAGAGCCATTTTTTTGAATGGGAAACGTAATATTTAATTTCTTCTCTACATCAAATTTTGTTTATTAATGATATAATAGCATTAGCTTATAATTCACCAGAAAATATTATTTATTATAAAACAGCTGTGTAAATAAAAGGCCGGCCGGGGTGACCGAGCGGTTCTAGACGCTTCAGTCTGGAACCACGCGACCGCTACGGTCGCAGGTTCGAATCCTGCCTCGGGCATGAATGTGTGTGATGTCCTTAGGTTAGTTAGGTTTAAGTAGTTCTAAGTACTAAGGGACTGATGACCCCAGAAGTTAAGTCCCATCGTGCTCAGAGCCATTTTTTTGCAAATAAAATCTTAACAGAAAAATAATTTTTGCTAATAACTGTAAGTGATGATGTTATTACATTGTTGTTATTTACAAAAGAGCATGACCCTTTCACTATAGAGTATAACTGATCTATACAAAGATAAAATTATTATTAATAATAATTCAGAACTTAATTTGTTGCAAGAAACCTGATCCTCTCACTATAATGCACAGAATGAGATTGACATCACCCTCATTATTGCTATAAACGATTGAGGATGGCACTTGAGCTTGCGTCTTATAATTGCTGGGGAAGGGGAGGTGCCGGCCGCGGTGGTCTAGCGGTTCTGGGCGCTCAGTCCGGAACCGCGCGACTGCTACGGTCGCAGGTTCGAATCCTGCCTCGGGCATGGATGTGTGTGATGTCCTTAGGTTAGATAGGTTTAAGTAGTTCTAAGTTCTAGGGGACTGTTGATTACAGATGTTAAGTCCCATAGTGCTCAGAGCCATTTGAACCATTTTTCAAGGGGAGGAGGTTATCTTGAATGTATTGCAAAATAATGCATGGGAAGTTTTCCTGGGAATCTTATCAGTGAAATGAACCAGTAATAACTAGTTTGGGGCCAGAACCGGCAGTGCTTCAGAAAGTGCGTAGTTAGTTGAGTGAGGTGAGGGGGAGGGGGAGGAGGGGGGGGGAGATGGTGAGTGACCTGGAATGTACCTCACTTCAGTTATAGCAACATACCCTATCGAGGTCAAGTATGGAAGTGTAATCTGATACTCAAGGTCAGAATCGTCCAGAACTCTACCCGTTATCTTACTACTTATCAGTCACAGCCTTATCGCCAGAGTCCGCAGCTCCTGGTCGTGCGGTAGCGTTCTCGCTTCCCACGCCCGGGTTCCTGGGTTCGATTCCCGGCGGGGTCAGGGATTTTCTCTGCTTCGTGATGACTGGGTGTTGTGTGATGTCCTTAGGTTAGTTAGGTTTAAGTAGTTCTAAGTTCTAGGGGACTGATGACCATAGATGTTATGTCCCAAAGTGCTCAGAGCCATTTGAACCATTTTCTTATCGCCAGAAGAGATGCGTCGTCCGATTTTTGCTTGACCCAGAACGTACACAGCAGAACTACTTATGGCTGGAAACCATAAGACAAGAAAAACACTGGCATGGGATTAAAACACATTTTGAAATTTTACACCTTGCCTGTTTCTTTAAGAGTATTTTGTTTATTATACCGTGCATGACTGGCCAGTTTCGGCCTTACAGATTTTCGACGTGTGTATGGGAACAACTGTTTGTTCCGGCGTATCAGTGAATAGTTTTAAAATTTTCCACACATATCTCTGACGTAGCCAGGTTATAAAATGGCTACGAGCTGTAAATGTCCAGTAATATAAAGTAATACTTACACGATGCCATTAAGTGAATTTTGCGGTGGATATTTAACGTAGTTTTAGCATTCAAAAATAATATACACACACAGCGTGCACCAATCGCAGTAATTTTGGCCGAATACAAAATTAGGTTACAAGTTTGTTTAAGTTAGTAGAAGTATGATCCTGTAGATAATCTGTGATAGCAGACCCTTTAGTTCTGAACAAATCTACCACGGAATACTGCTAGGCGGCAGCGGTGGCGACGAAAGGTGACTATTCGTTGGGTTACATCAGTAGTAATTTTAATAAACGATGTGTTTCTGATCACTGCAACTATTGAATATTTTATTCGTTACGTAAACTGATTGCATTAGCTTCATTGGAAAATACGTCACAACAACGGATGAGACCAGACTTCAAAGAGTAAATACTGCTCACGATTCTAAATACGAGCTCTAAGCTACTGACTAGAAAAATAGCGACCTGACATTGAAAACAAATATGTAAATTATAACTGACGAAATGACATGGCAGTCCAATAGTTCGCTGCATGCGCAGGTAAAGCGTATCGATCAACGTAGACAGAAACATGGGGCAGAAAATCTGTATCGATTCGACTGTGCGATTCATAGCTTTCCCTTGTAGGAAGCAAACGGAGGGACGCTATCAGTGGGCCGGTGTCTTGTGTATATACTGCAAATATACTATAGCTACAGAAAGAAATTTGAAGTAACTTTTGTACATTGCTTTATTATTATCCTAAAAGCATCAAAAGTTTCCTCGCGCCGTTATATGTCAAGAAAACCGCGTTGAGGAACCGCAACACGTTACCGTTCAAGTAAACAGGCATTTGATTATAAGTCTATAGGTTATCAGTTACCTTAAGAACTGAGACTATAAGATTTGTTATTAGCTTATGTTTAACATGGAAGTGACATAGTTAAGAAGTTATGCGTCAGTAACGAAACAGAGATATGTCGATGAGGTAGCGACACCGTGGGCACATCTTGACAGAATTAAATAAGCAGACCAAGAGCTCTGATACCCATATGATGAAATATATTTTGAGTTTTCACAACGAAATTCTACTGGGTAGTCTAGGAATAACTTACAGCCTGCTATGTAGCCCTCTAGATAAGTACTGATTGACATGTACTCGTCCGTAACTTAGAGACTATACATACAAACATAAATATCAAAATTAAAATCACGTAACTCTTTCGAACAGTAGAAATCAATAAATCAAATTTCGTACGGTATTTATCAGATGTGTGAAGAGTGAAGAAAGTTTGACATTTACCATCTCGTATTTAGATCACAATGCCGGACAGAACAAGAATAGGGCGACATGACAGACCTAACATATTTTTATAGCAGACATTGAGGTGCTGGCTTAATAGATTTCGAAAACCAAGACAGACCTAAGTGGAGTGGCAGATTTGGATCTCAGCCACATGCCTTGTGAATGTGAGTCCACCATCGTATTAGCTACAGTCACCTTGCTTGATACGGGCACAGCAGATATTACGAAAAGTGAGTGGTCACGGTTTTCCAGTCGTCTAGGTTCCGACCAATATGAACACGAGCGCAGAAGAGGCCCTGCTGTTAATAAAGGCACTCGCATCGGTCGTCTGCTGCCAAAACCCGTTAACAAAACCGCCACACTGTCCTAACGGATATGGTCGTCGTACGTCCCTCATTGATTTCTGCGGTTATTTCACGCAGTATTTCTTTTCTGTTAGCACTGACAACCGTATGCAAATGTCGCTGCTCTCGGTCGTTAAGTTAAGGCCATCAGCCAATGTGTAGTCCGTGTCGAGAGGTAATGCCTCAAATTTGGTTTTTTGAAACATTCTTGACGCTGTGGATCTCATAATATTGAATTCCCAGACGATTTCCGCAATAGAATGTCCCACGTGTTTACCTCCAACTGCCATTCCACGTTCAACGCCTGCTAATTCCCGTCGTGCGTCCATAGCCACATCGGACATACTCTCACTTGAATCACCTCAGTACAAATGACAGTTCAGCCAACGCACTGACCTTTTATACGTTGTGTAAGCGATACTACCGCCACCTGTATATGTTCATATCGCTATCCTATGGCTTTTGTCACGTCAGTGTAAATGGATAGAGCATCTGATCAAGTTTTTAATTCATATTACGCACGCTCAATATAGCGGCCGCTTATGATAGGGAAAACGCCAATACGTGCCAGCAGTTACATAAAGTCACCGACACGAACTGCCCAGCAAGGCGTGCAGCAGCACTCTTCGGGAAGCTGTTCTTTGGGTTTCCCGTCGGCAGGTGCGAAGGAATTTGAGGAGACAATACGGAGTAGATGATTTGTCTACATGTTCTGACGTGGCTGGCGCCTAGCGATGTTACGCCGCTGCACGTATTACGAACCGAAACTTGGAGAGGATTTTTTTAAGTCTAATCTTGGAGAGGATTCCTATATGTCTCGCAGTTTTCGCGCAGCTATCTTTAGGAACATCAAAATAATTAACCCTGTATAAAAGTATAAAGGTATAAGCACGGTGATCAGACTGACATCACAAGGTGCATCGGGCCATAAACTGTCACAGGCATTTGCCTAAACCCTGCATTTGACAGTGTAAAGTTGCTGGAAAGAAATGAAAATTTATGCTGCACTGAGACTAAAAGCCGGATTTCCTGCTTTACGCAAGGCGCAAGGGGGAGGGGGGAGGAGCCTCCTTCCCGGGGGAGGGGGGGAGGTGCTTACCATGCATGCGTGTCCGAAAGAACATTACATAGAACTTTGCACTGTCAAACACAGACACTGCACAAATGTATTTCATGTCAAAGCTAAGACAACCTGGCTAGAAACCTAGGAAAATCTCTCCCTGTGTGGGAATCATTTAAGTGTGTGGGCACTTCTGCAAGTTTGCGTTTGTCCGTGAAGTGTGCTCGGATAGAGATAAGCGATTAAGGCGAATGTTCAAGTAAAGCGGAAAATCCGGTTTATACTGCTGGTCCAACTGTGATGGTACTGTATTCATAGTTTATGAATACATTTCATGAGCGTATAATAAAGGCGTTTGAACAGAAAAACGGCACAACGAAAAGAGGAAGTTCGAAGTAACATGACTAAACATTAGATCTCACGAATATATTTTTTGTAAGGTACATATGTTAAAAAATTTATGTTAGTCGTATAAAATAATATAACAGAAAACGTATTCAGAATCAACCGCACTCAGCCATGAGAAAAAGTAGGACGGCTGAACCCCAACAAGCGTGACGTCTCTCCTCGGGATCACAGCAGTATTCCTGTTTGTTTACTACGTATTTATATTTTAATTTAATACATTGCTAGGAAATTGGAACATGGCTTTGTCATCCTCAAACGTTTTTTACTGTACGTACGTTAAAATGAAACATACTGTGTTCAAGTTCAAATATTTATTCTTGGCGTCTACATAATTACTTCTCAACAGTCACCCAGGTGACGAACACACTTCTTCCAACAACGGACCGGTTTCTTGATGCCGACGCTGTGGAGGTTTGACTTTGTTGACGGAGGCACAACCTCATCTCGGCTTGCACCGCTGCATCACTATCAAAGTGAAGTCCATGAATGTGTTCTTTAAGATCGGTTAACAAATGAAAATCGGATGGGGCCAAATCGGGCCTTTATGTAATACAATCGATGACAGTGAACCCAAGGTTTTGGATTGTTGCACATGTCGCAGAGATCGTGTGTAGTCTGGCACCGCCATGCTGCAGGAGAGGGCTCGAATGTGTGGAGTAACTCTTCGAATTCGGGCTTACACTGTTCTGAGGGCCTCAGAATACCTAGTAGAGATTATCGTAGTGCCTTCAGACATGAATTCCAAGTGCACCACACCTCTAACATCCCAGAACACTAGGAGCATTACTTTGCCTGCCTGCGGAAAGGGCCTGAATTCTTTTCGCGTCCTTGATCCTTTGTGGTAGAGCTCCAGAAATGCTCTCTTCTTTTTCGGTTGAAAATGGTAAACTCAGCTTTCATCACCTGTCACAGTTTTGTTAAGCATCCCATCAGACTCATGTTCAAAACGTTAAAGAAAATGTTACAAATGTCCAGTCTCCGCTGTTTCATATCAGGAAATTGGAAATTTGTGGTAAGTTCCTATGGGATCAAACTACTGAGGTCATCGGTCTCTAGGCTTACACACTACTTAATCTAATTTAAACTAACTTACGCTAAGGACAACACACACGCCCATGCCAGAGGGAGGACTCGAACCTCCGACAGGGGCACCACGCGAACCGTGGCACGGCGCCCAAGATCTCGCTGCTATCCCGCGCGTCTTCGTGTCAGGAGTGAGCTGTCGGGGCACTCACCGTGAACACAGTTTCCTGTATCGTAGCTCTGTAATGGTGGCCTGTACACGCTCTCGTGATGTGCCACACTTACCTGAGAGCTGTGTCTGTGGTATCCGACGATTTTCTCTGACGAGTTCATCAACCAGATTCCGATGAGTCTTGTCGGTTGCCGTATGCGGTCACCAACTCCGAGCTATGTCATACACGTTGACTTTAGAACCAACATTTCATCCATTACAAGCACGAAAGACCCAACGTCGCCCGTAACTCATGTCGACACAATCGTCACCGTACACAGCTTCCATTCTTCTATGGATTACAATTTGAGGCACTTTTTTCACGGTTAGAAACTCTGTTACACCACGCTGTTTCTCACTAACCGACATACTTATATTCAGGGAGCTTAGAATAAAGGGAGATAGCGTTACTTCAGAACAGGAGCCGGCAGAAGCCAGACGGCGTGGCAGTCTGCCGTCTTGCGGATATCAAAACATCCGTTCCTCCATTAGCCCTGGGTCAAATTTGCCCTCTATACGTAAAGTCACGTACTGACAGTCACAGCTGAGTATGTACTTAGATATATTTATATTTCAGACAGATGAGAACTTTATCTGTTGATGCGAGCCGGCCGCGGTGGTCTATCGGTTCTAGGCACTCAGTCCGGAGCTGCGCGACTGCTACGGTCGCAGGTTCGAATCCTGCCTCGGGCATGGATGTGTGTGATGTCCTTAGGTTAGTTAGGTTTAAGTAGTTCTTAGTTCTAGGGGACTGATGACCGTAGATGTTAAGTCCCATAGTGCTCAGAGCCATTTGAACCATTTTTGTTGATGCGAAATTTCATTCATTGAGTGTGGGGTACATGGCAGCTTTAATTCTAGATTAACTATTAGCTGTATTAGGTCACAGTACGAGACTCTCCTGACATTTTCATTACCAAAGTGAAGTATTGTTATAATGACAGCACAAAAATTGCGCTTATCCACTAGAATACGACCACATCGGATGTAAACTATTGTTTCGGCTTAGGTGCTTTAAGCATTTCCACTCAAATGCAATACGTATTCTTAATATCAGGTAGAGTGTCTGTCATTCTCACACATCCCTCCCCGTTCTAAAAACGTTTCAGTCATTCTACACACTACAACTTTGCACCGTCAAGAATATATCTTTCGCTTATGATTTTCAACTTCCCATTACGATCACTACTGGGCATACCTTCAGTTATGATGTTCTTGAATGGGAATTTCAACAATAAATAAGTTATAAACTTAAATAATAATTTCATTTAAAACAAAATAGTACTTCAGCGCATTGTGAGTATATTTCACTTTCTCAAACAGAAACGAAATAAAAATTAGTTACCCTGTGTACTATATGGCAAACCTAGTTCATTAACTTAGATTAATACATGCATCTAGCTTTATGCGTCAGGGCAAAAATTTTCAGTATCTCACTACGTGATCCCTAAAAGGCAGCCGGCCGTAGTGTCCGAGCGGTTCTAGGCGCTTCAGTCTGGAACCGCGCGATCGCTACGTTCGAAGGTTCGAATCCTGCCTCGCTCATGGATATGTCTGATGTCCTTAGGTTAGTTACGTTTAAGTAGTTCTAAGTTCTATGGGACTGATAACCTCAGATGTTAAATCCCATAGCGCTCAGAGACATTTGAACCTAACAGACAGTAATGGCTTTCAACAATAATACCAAGTGATTGTCAAGTGGCAACTGATGCCTCAAGTGGCGACTCAAAAAGAGAAAGAAATAAAGTCTTGTTTACACGAGCAACTTCTCTAAGAGTTAAATCAATGCAATTACGTGGACGTAAGTATTGCATCACTCGTGAAGCTAGGCGCTTCATCCACAGTTTGATGCCACTTCCTTAGAGCCAACACATAATCATAGGAAATACATAACGTGTCTTGACAAACAGAAATGACAACTATTTATGTACAGCTAATACTGAAACATATTCCCAGTTACATATACCGAGCGAGGTGGCGCAGTGGTTAGCACACTGGACTCGCATTCGGGAGGACGACGGTTCAATCCCGTCTCCGGCCATCCTGATTTAGGTTTTCCGTGATTTCCCTAAATCGTTTCAGGCAAATGCCGGGATGGTTCCTTTGAAAGGGCACGGCCGATTTCCTTCCCAATCCTTCCCTAACCCGAGCTTGCGCTCCGTCTCTAATGACCTCGTTGTCGACGGGCCGTTAAACACTAACCACCACCACCACCCAGTTACATAATTCTTCTTCTGAAAGGCTTTTATCATATCATTCAAACTACTCTTTCGCTGAAACTTCCTGGCAGATTAAAACTGTGTGCCGGACCGAGACTCGAACTCTGGACCTTTGCCTTTCGCGGGAAAGTGCTCTACCGACTGAGCTACCCAATCACGACTCACGCCCCGTCCCCATAGCTTTACTTCTGCCAGTACCTCGTCTCCTACCTTCCAAACTTTACAGAAGCTCTCGTGCGAACCTTGCAGAACTAGCACTCCTGAAAGAAAGGATATTGCGGAGACATGGCTTAGCCACAGCCTGGGGGATGTTTTAGAATGAAATTTTCACTCTACAGCGGAGTGTGCGCTGATATGAAACTTCCCGGCTGATTAAAACTGTGTGCCGGACCGAGACTCGAACTCGGGACCTTTGCCTTTCGCGGGCAAGTGCTCTACCCCCAGGCTGTGGCTAAGCCATGTCTCCGCAATATCCTTTCCTTCAGGAGTGCTAGTTCTGCAAAGTTCGCAGGAGAACTTCTGTAAAGTTTAGAAGGTAGGAGACGAGGTACTGGCAGAATTACAGCTGTGAGGACGACGCGTGAGTCGTGCTTGGGTAGCTCAGTCGGTAGAGCACTTGACGGCGAAAAGCAAAGGTCCCGAGTTCGAGTCTCGGTCCGGCACACAGTTTTAATCTTCCAGGAAGTTTCATATCAGCGCACACTCTGCTGTAGAGTGAAAATTTCATTCTACTCTTCCGCTGTTTAAGACCACAGGTTGTTTGCTGAAGAAGGGTGATTTCTTTCTGTACTGCATGTTTACTTCACACACAGTGTTCCATTTCCGTTGATGTGGACAGCAGTATCATGAGATAGTATGACTGGAGTGAGAGGAAAGTGTTTTGGCAACACTAGAAAACAAACACATCTATAAATTATTTGCATTCAAAATGGCTCTGAGCACTATGGGACTTAACATCTGTGATCATCAGTCCCCTAGAACTTAGAACTACTTAAACCTAACTAACCTAAGGATATCACACACATCCATGCCCGACGCAGGATTCGAACCTGCGACCGTAGCGGTCACGCGGTTCCAGACTGAAGCGCCAGAACCGCACGGCCACACCGGCCGCCTTATTTGCATTACTTGTCAAGTTTTTGTTGCACAGAAATTACTACTACTTTCTGGAACACGATTACCCGAAATGGAAAAAAAACTTCCGACCTAACAATAGCAAGGAGCACAATGTATGCACAAAAAGGAATTGACATGATAAAAACCAATGAAAAAGACTTCCAACGTAACCATTAGCAGAGAGAACAATGTATGCATAAAAAAAGAATCAATGGTACAAGTATTTTAAATGAATTATTTGTTGCCCAATCACAACATCCGTTCACTGGATTAACTCAGACTAAGATCCTGATGTAAAATGTAGAAGGAATGGACAGCTGCTCTAGCATTAACTGCCAACAGTAAAAGAAAACAAGTCGAACATCAGATTACGTTAAATAAAATGACAATAAAATGACAAGCATTAGCGGAGCTTACATTTTGTAAACACAGAAAAATGCTAGACACGGCTCCGAATGTGGTGCGAACGCAATTTTCAAATGGTTCAAATGGTTCAAATGACTCTAAGCACTATGGGACTTGACATCTGAGGTTATCAGTCCCCTAGAACTTAGAACTACTTAAACCTAACTAACCTAAGGGCATCACACACATCCATGCCGGAGTCAGGATTAGAACCTGCGACCGTAGCAGCCGCGTGATACCGGACTGAAGGGCCTAGAACCGCTCGACCACAGCGGCCGGCGAACGCAATTTGATCAGTGTTAACTTTGCATAAATGCTCAGAACATACTGTGCCGTATATTGTTTGTTACCCATCTTTTCGATACAATTCGCTGATGCAGAGGCTTTTCCTTGCGTTGTCGTCTAGAAAATACAAATTACAAATATAAAAATTTGAAGCCAGTGAATTTAAACAACGAAACGAATTGGCCACATTTACATTTAAAGTAAAAGTATAAGTTAACTTAAGTATTTACCTTCAAAAAGTAACAGCTAACTATCCGTCTCTGTTTGTGGATCTATATCCACACAAGTAAACAATTTTTCACAAATTTCAACGAATGACATAGCAATACTCTTACACTACTAAATATGTTTCGATATCCACAACATAGATGACTGCGTAAGTCGCTAGCTTCACAGTTATAGAATTAGATCATCTCCCCATATTCCCACCTCTTTGGTTACGCTACACACCGCCACGCTGCACGTTACCGTTCGGAGCCCTCTAGCGGCACAGAGTGGCAGCAGCAAAACTGAAGAGTCGACTGACTAATATGGGTGACATTTAATACCTCGACAGATATTTATAAAAGCATAAAAAAAATTTGAAAGCATTACTTTTCAGCACGGCCTTGTATCATTTTGCAGTAATGCATCACAATATTATTTGTCATATGCGTGTAGTAAAAAAGAAAAGAGAAGTATGAGAATGAGCTGTACATTATCGGAACATGTACTAATGTATCAAATTAAAAAAAAAGACAAAGTAATGAGATGTTAGGAGAGCAAAATAAATAAGTTATTCGTGGCAATCACGGTAGCAATACTCAACCAGGACGGCAAGAGTCAAGAAAGGATGTTTGATTAAAAAATGGGTGCCGTAGTTGCGGGGAAAAGAGAAATGGGAATATGAATAGCAAGTGGAGAGAGAAAGAAGACCGGAGACTGGAATCCGTACAGTCGCCAGCTGGTGCAGGAGGCCACGTAGACCTGTCCGCTGCTGCTCGGAGTGGCTCTCTTGGCCCAGGGCGCGGCTAATGGCCGAATGTTTAATGGCGCCTCGCGGCAGGGGACAGAGCCGAGACACCAGCAGGCAACAGGCAGCAGGTGGAAGCTACCCTCGACAGCGCGAAAGCACGATACTTCAGACGCATAATCCTCTCACATATCTCCCGGGCACAGCCGCTCTCATCGTTCTTTAGCGAGGCAGCAGAAGAAATTCACTGTGGTGCTCGTTCTCTCGTCGTCGTAGCAAGGTAGAAATACGCACGGGAAGCGCTTTGTTCCGAAGTGTAAGCTATGGGTAATCTAATACGTACATAAAAATGAATGTTTGTTTCTACTTCAGCTCTGCGTTCTTATATCATTCATCTGATTATAATGAGAACTTGGTGATTTGAAATCTGACTCGTTATTTGTATAAGATATTTTGCGGTAATACATCCCAACCATCCATACTGGCAGTGCGGGTTTGAGCGCACTGACTTGCAAAATTATTCGATAACACTCGATGTTACTATTATTAAATCGAAGGTTTTTCGCGGTCGCTGGACTTCTTGGTAACAGTCACGATGAGGTTCCACGCTACTAGAGGGGGAGCGCGGCGTAGAGAGGGTGTGCTCGGACAGCAGATATATATCTGTAACGCCAGAGGGACTTTCTAGCAAAATCGGCACACATATCACCTGCAATATGGAAAATTTACTGACAGCAAGACACCCGTAATATTCCTATGAATGAGGGTTGCCGGCCGCGGTGGCCGAGCGGTTCTAGGCGCTTCAGTCCGGAACCGCGCGACTGCTACGGTCGCAGGTTCGAACCCTGCCTTGGGCATGGATGTGTGTGATGTCCTTAGGTTAGTTAGGTTTAAGTAGTTCTAAGTTCTAGGGGACTGATGTTAAGTCCCATAGTGCTCAGAGCCATTTGAACCATTTTGAATGTGGACTGAGATGGAAATGGATAACACAAAAGAGTAAATCAGGAGAGCCTGGAGGATTTCATCCAAATCTATACTAATCTATTTTACAACCATGTAATATGGGGAAGCGTTGTTTGATGTTGTTTCCTAAAATCTCGAAAAATTCTTGAGAAATTTGATTCAAATTTGTACAAGATGTTCTGTAAGCAAACAGACACAGGGTATATATTACGAACGTATGGGAACGTGTCGCCGTTCAGTGCCTGTGATATCTAACACAAAATTTCTGCTTGATGTGATGAATTGCAGCCTGCTTTATGTGTAGAAAAATATGGGTTAATGCAGACGAGTAGGAACAACAGTGTTTGAATATAGCAATAGAAGTGTTCTGCTTGACAAAGTCAACTCGATAAAATACACTCCTGGAAATTGAAATAAGAACACCGTGAATTCATTGTCCCAGGAAGGGGAAACTTTATTGACACATTCCTGGGGTCAGATACATCACATGATCACACTGACAGAACCACAAGCACATAGACACAGGCAACAGAGCATGCACAATGTCGGCACTAGTACAGTGTATACCCACCTTTCGCAGCAATGCAGGCTGCTATTCTCCCATGGAGACGATCGTAGAGATGCTGGATGTAGTCCTGTGGAACGGCTTGCCATGCCATTTCCACCTGGCGCCTCAGTTGCACCAGCGTTCGTGCTGGACGTGCAGACCGCGTGAGGCGACGCTTCATCCAGTCCCAAACATGCTCAATGGGGGACAGATCCGGAGATCTTGCTGGCCAGGGTAGTTGACTTACACCTTCTAGAGCACGTTGGGTGGCACGGGATACACGCGGACGTGCATTGTCCTGTTGGAACAGCAAGTTCTCTTGCCGGTCTAGGAATGGTAGAACGATGGGTTCGATGACGCTTTGGATGTACCGTGCACTATTCAGTGTCCCCTCGACGATCACCAGTGGTGTACGGCCAGTGTAGGAGATCGCTCCCCACACCATGATGCCGGGTGTTGGCCCTGTGTGCCTCGGTCGTATGCAGTCCTGATTGTGGCGCTCACCTGCACGGCGCCAAACACGCATACGACCATCATTGGCACCAAGGCAGAAGCGACTCTCATCGCTGAAGACGACACGTCTCCATTCGTCCCTCCATTCACGCCTGTCGCGACACCACTGGAGGCGGGCTGCACGATGTTGGGGCGTGAGCGGAAGACGGCCTAACGGTGTGCGGGACCGTAGCCCAGCTTCATGGAGACGGTTACGAATGGTCCTCGCCGATACCCCAGGAGCAACAGTGTCCCTAATTTGCTGGGAAATGGCGGTGCGGTCCCCTACGGCACTGCGTAGGATCCTACGGTCTTGGCGTGCATCCGTGCGTCGCTGCGGTCCGGTCCCAGGTCGAAGGGCACGTGCACCTTCCGCCGACCACTGGCGACAACATCGATGTACTGTGGAGACCTCACGCCCCACGTGTTGAGCAATTCGGCGGTACGTCCACCCGGCCTCCCGCATGCCCACTATACGCCGTCGCACAAAGTCCGTCAACTGCACATACGGTTCACGTCCACGCTGTCGCGGCATGCTACCAGTGTTAAAGACTGCGATGGAGCTCCGTATGCCACGGCAAACTGGCTGACAATGACGGCGGCGGTGCACAAATGCTGCGCAGCTAGCGCCATTCGACGGCCAACACCGCGGTTCCTGGTGTGTCCGCTGTGCCGTGCGTGTGATCATTGCTTGTACAGCCCTCTCGCAGTGTCCGGAGCAAGTATGGTGGGTCTGACACACCGGTGTCAATGTGTTCTTTTTTCCATTTCCAGGAGTGTATGTATATTATGTATGAAGGAGAATATATGATAAGCTGCCCCTGACGATGTCTTTTATGGAACCCACAATGTTATACCTAGCCTTCAAAAACTATCTTGAGATTTTCATATTCTCTCGCTCGTCAACCAAAAACTATTAACCTTACAGAAAAAAACGAGCAATACATTCTTGTAGGCAATGTAACGTAGTTAAATTTTGTACTGGATTAAGTTTTCGCTACAGGCGGTATCCAAGAAAAACATCCAAAAGTGACTTTCAGTCGCACCTCAACTTCCACACTCAGCCTCCAGTGGTCAGGGTTTCCAGTATGTTGTTCATGGCACTCCCTTCTACCTCTATAAAAAAATTTACTTCACCGAATTATGTCCCCGATTCGAACTTTTCGGTCTTCGTTGACTGGTCTTATTACGCCATCGGATTAATAGACCACTGACATACTGTAAAAACTGGCATTTGCGTAAATTGTAAAAGCGTGAGATGGATATTCTAGTATTCGCTAGGCCTTCTGATAACTAAACTACTGCGCTTTGAGGATTGATTTTGGATCGAATTGCCGACATAATTAGTTTCAGCGTAACTTATATAAAAGTCGTTTCTCTTTCATTATCCGCACGCGAACGTTTATATTAATAATGTTAACGAAATAGCCGACTATGCTGGTGGCGTAATAACCCGATCAACGGAGACCAAAAATGGTCGAATATTGGGTATAATCCGTTTTGTCGGAAATTTTTGTACAGTGGTAGGAGGGAGTGCATCGAACAACGTGCTAGTAATCCTGATAGGTGAGGGATGAATGTGGGGCTGGAAGTGAGTTTGAAGGTAAGTTCATACGTTTTTCTTGAATAACACGGAAATCGTGGCCTTGTCCCTATACAAAATTTAACTGCATTAAACTTCCTACGAAAACATCCTGTTCGTTTTCTCTGTAGACCGACAGCTTGTATTTATGTAACATCGTTTATATATATATATATATATATATATATATATATATATATATATATATATATATATATAAGCTATACGTCGCCCTTTCGTGAACTGCTAATTGAGAACCAGTTCACACTCCTGCTTCAGAATGTCCAAAAAATGAAAAATAATATGAATTTTTAGGTTCTGTAACAGCCTTACATGCAGAATTGAAAGAAACCTTTAAAAAAAAAACAGAAATACAGATGAAGGTATTTTTCATTCTTTTTCTTTATTATATGATTTATTATATTTTCGAATTCCAAACCTTAACAAAGTTGTAACAAGGAGCGTCGTGACACAGTTCCGATCCCTCATATTAGTACGTGTATCCAGGTTCCACACACTTGAGGGTGACTATGAGAAGGTGCGACATTTAACGCACAAACTAATCTGCTTGTTCGAAAATGACACTTTTTTCACGAAATAAAACAGTTTTGGTTGCAAATTGCCTTTATTTATTTGCGCCTAACGATGTGGGTCATCTCAGATTACACTACAGCTATAAAATAACCTTTTTAGGCATAGGTACATTAAAATCGGGGAATGGGGGTAGTGTGAGGCAAAGTTCCGTCTCTAGAACTAACAGCCTGGAACATTACCTCATACTACACCAATCCCCCATTTTTAATGTACGTACGCCACACAATTTTATTTTACACCTCTAGGTTAATCTGAAGGTACCCCACAAGGGCATACACAGATGAATCCAATTTACAGTCGTTTTATTTCAAGAAATTCTTAACCGGTTGCTGTACCAAGAGCCCAATATCGAGTGGAACCAATTCTACCAAAATTATCCCTTTATTTTGTACATGGCTACGGTCGCAGGTTCGAATCCTGCCTCGGGCATGGATGTGTGTGATGTCCTTAGGTTAGTTAGGTTTAAGTAGTTCTAAGTTCTAGGGGACTGATGACCACAGATGTTAAGTCCCATAGTGCTCAGAACCATTTTTATTTTGTACATGTCAATGTGTCTGCTTTACGTAGGTGTAGCCACTTAGAAAGAAAAAAAGGCGTTGCAACGCAAGCCGAATACAGCTAGTAGTTTATGAATAAACTAATATTTTTATTTAGTTTCCTTTCTACTATACCTTACTTTTACTGGTATTTATGTGAATTTCGAGACTTTTGCTGACCAAACAACCGACGCACTTTTAAGGAGACGTCATAAATACTGAAATGGTCAATTCGAACCATGGTGAATCAGCTGTGACGGATCATCTAGAATGTAGCTGAAAACAGCAGAAACATAGGTACGAAGAAGAAATATATTAGATTCCTCTTCTTGGAAGGTACATTCAGCCAATTTAAACGGTAAACAACAACGTGATGAACGATGCCCCTCTTATAACACCAGCTACCGTAACATCTTCGTGATGCTTTCGCGCTTGCTAAACGCACCAATGACGACATGTGCTACTGTTCTTTGAATCTTCTCTATTCCCTATAGCAGTATCAGTGCTGTCTGGTACGGATCGCAGACTGACAAGCAATATTCACGTAACTGCCTTTCTTGGGATTAGTTTTATCTCTCTAGAGATATTCTATACATTGCTCAGTCCGCATAATCCTAGATATTTTATGGAAGTTACAGCTTGACGTGTGTGTTACGCAATGGGGTAATCTTGCAATAATGGGTCTTTCTGCCATTTATGTGCAGTATGTTATGTTTATGGTGAGGGTCAACCGCCAAACCTTGCTCAGTACGTGGATGCAATGCTGGTTTTTTTTCCGCTACAATTTTCTAGCGTTGCGACCTCTCGTATGCCATCGGCGAAAAGCCTCAATGAATCTTCAGGCCATTTAGATACACAGGTTGTTTGAAAATGAATATACGGAATTTAAAACTTTGTAGCATTGATTACATGCTACTTACAATTATAAATAATACATTAAGTGTAAGAGTAATTCAAAAAGTTTTTTTTTTTTTTTTTTTTTTTAATATCTGTGGGCACAGATACTAGTACGGATCGACCAAGATTGACGAAGGAATGTGATGGATGGGTGAGAGTTTTCACGCGTATCCCAAAAAAATCAGTTCGGAAGGCTTCTTATGTATTGGCAACTCCAGTGATATCTGAGTGGACACTTTGAAGCGGACGCTTACAACTACATTCTTATCGTCGTTGTTGTTGTTGTGGTCTTCAGTCCTGAGACTGGTTTGATGCAGCTCTCCATGCTACTCTATCCTGTGCAAGCTTCTTCATCTCCCAGTACCTACTGCAACCTACATCCTTCTGAATCTGCTTAGTGTATTGATCTCTTGGTCTCCCTCTACGATTTTTACCCTCCACGCTGCCCTCCAATGCTAAATTTGTGATCCCTTGATGCCTCAAAATATGTCCTACCAACCGATCCCTTCTTCTAGTCAAGTTGTGCCACAAACTTCTCTTCTCCCCAATCCTATTCAATACCTCCTCATTAGTTACGTGATCTACCCACCTTATCTTCAGCATTCTTCTGTAGCACCACATTTCGAAAGCTTCTATTCTCTTCTTGTCCATACTAGTTATCGTCCATGTTTCACTTCCATACATGGCTACACTCCATACAAATACTTTCAGAAACGACTTCCTGACACTTAAATCTATACTCGATGTTAACAAATTTCTCTTCTTCAGAAACGATTTCCTTGCCATTGCCAGTCTACATTTTATATCCTCTCCACTTCGACCATCATCAGTTATTTTACTCCCTAAATAGCAAAACTCCTTTACTACTTTAAGTGTCTCATTTCCTAATCTAATTCCCTCAGCATCACCCGATTTAATTTGACTTCATTCCATTATCCTCGTTTTGCTTTTGTTGATGTTCATCTTATATCCTCCTTTCAAGACACTGTCCATTCCGTTCAACTGCTCTTCCAAGTCCTTTGCTGTCTCTGACAGAATTACAATGTCATCGGCGAACCTCAAAGTTTTTACTTCTTCTCCCTGAATTTTAATACCTACTCCGAATTTTTCTTTTGTTTCCTTTACTGCTTGCTCAGTATACAGATCGATTAACATCGGGGAGAGGCTACAACCCTGTCTCACTCCCTTCCCAACCACTGCTTCCCTTTCATGCCCCTCGACTCTTATAACTGTCATCTGGTTTCTGTACAAATTGTAAATAGCCTTTCGCTCCCTGTATTTTTCCCCTGCCACCTTTAGAATATGTTAAATGCTCTGAATATGTTAAATTCATATGTTAAATGCTCTAAAACCTACAGACAACAGTGTACGTGCCAACTGTGCAAACGAAATGTCGAAGCACGACGGCAAAGATTTTCTGAATCGTGAGGTCTTTTGTGATGAATCATTTCACCTAAGTGGAAATATGAGCACACATTATATGCGCATGTGGTGGTCAGCAAATCCAAGCGAGATGATAGAGTTGCAGTGAGACTCCACTAAATTGAATGTTCTTTGTGCCATATATCAGCGTAAAGTCTATGGGCCTCCTTTTTCGGTGAAGTAACAATAACATGTTTCTTGTCTTGATGCGTTAGGCCTGTGGCTCTTCCCCCCCAGCTGGAAGAAACTGAACCACAAAACTGTATATGGTAGGAAGCTGGTGCGCCGCCTTACTGGCATAGCTCAAGGACTTAGCGGAAGGGCAAGGGAGGGGGTCATGGGGTCTGAACGCCCTCTATCACCTAAATGAACTCACACGACTTAGTTGCCACGCGGTGTAATTAAATGATATTTTAATTTTCACTCATATGACGAAAAAGAGATACGCACTATAGGCTGAAACTATCTATAAGCTATCGCCCATTCCTCAATTAGCCAACACCACCTACTGAACGTTGTTAACCTTACTTCGGCACAGGTGTTGTTTCGTTAATCATTTCATTTCTTACTTGCAGTTGAATTTAATGTAAGTGCTGCCATCTATTGTTTCGTGCTGAGTGCTGCTTGATAGATTCTAGTTATTGATATGTTTGTAACCAGAAAGAAGAGAAAAAACAATTTCTATTCGTCCACTTGCATTGCAATAAATTAAAAATATGTGCACACTACTATAATAGCCTAGTTACATATCTACTGCTACTTGATGTTAGCACTGGAGTCGTTATTTGGAGATTGATAGAGCCTTGAGGTTGCAATAATTCAGTATTTCACAAGATAACGGAGCGATACATAACATACATCTACATCTACATGGATGTTCTGCAAATCACATTTAAGTGCATGGCAGAGGGTTCATCGAACCACCTTCGCAATTCTCTATTATTCGAATCTCGTATAGCACGCGGAAAGAATGAACATCTATATTTTTCCGTATCTATCGTGTTGATAGTTCCTCACTATATGGATCGGTGTCAACAAAATATTTTCACATTCTGAGGAGAAAGTTGGTGATTGGAATTTCGTGAGAAGATTCCGTCGCAACGAAAAACGCCTTTCTTTTAACGATGTCCAGTCCAAATCCTATATTATTTCTGTGACACTCTCTCCCATATTTCGCTCTAATACAAAACGTGCTGCCTTTCTTTGAACTTTCTCGATGTAATCCGTCAGTCCTCTCATCTAAGGATCCCACACCGCGCAGCAATATTCTGAAAGAATAACATCAAATTAAAGAGTATACCTGTATTTGCCTGTGTCACGCAAATATTGCGTTGATCAAGAAAAATAATATCTTGCACAAAAAATTAAAAAAAAATTAATAAATGCGTTTTGAGAATAAATGAAAAACATGAGCCCTTTAAAGGCCCCCCTCCCCCCAATTTCGACACAATCCGGCCTAAGTCCTAGCACAGCTCAGTACGCGGAGGATTAAACGATGTAACCGACCGCGGGATAGGCCGCTGCAGAGATTCTTTTTCATGACCTCCACGTCCACACACGATACGATGACACACGATTTTAAAGCTTGGGGGCTCATAAAGAATCGCGTGTACGTGCCTCTGCTACCAGCTGATCTACCCGACTTTACAAAGAGCATTGCTGCAACAATTACACCTGATGCACTGATCAAATTTTGGGGAGAACTCCCCTATCGACTCGATAGTGATCACGTTAAGAAGTTGTAAGAAAAAACTGTCTGAGTTGCTCTTTCGTTTGATGTATTCTTTGTAATTGTTAGTTAAATTAGTAAATGCTTCAAAGCCTTAAAACCCGTATATTCACTTTGAAACACCCAGTACATATTCTCAAAAGTGATGGACCAGTAACACTCCACTGGGTTGCGCCGGAAGCTACTTTTAGGTCTGAAGATAACTCACCATTAAAAATGGCATGCTGTGTTCTGTCAACAAACTTCTTCCGGGTTGTTGACCGCATCGCCAATATGTAAAATTGTCGACGTTTAGGCCACTAATGCAAATGGGCTTCATAAGGGCTTTGTGCTGAGCTGACCCATATTGACAATGCGGTCAACAGCCCAGAAGAATTTTATTGACAGTGCAAGGGCCGCGGAAGCCTAAGCTCACATGCGGTGTTCTGTTTATTATACAGCTAAGATGATATTCCATGTGCTCTTATCTTGTTCATTACGTCGCAGAACGTATCCAACGCCTTCTGGAAGTTAAGGAAGACGGTATCAACCCGAGCGCAGGTATGTACTGCTTTCTGGATCTCGTCGACTAACGGAGCGAGCTGAGTTTCACGTGAGCATTGTTTTCGGAAAGTATGTTGATTCCTAGAGAGAAGATTTTCGGTCTCCAGAAGTGTCATAATATGCGAGCATGAAACAAGTTACAAAGTTCTGCAACATTAGAGATATAGGGCTATAAGTCTGTGAGTCAGCTCGATGACTCTTCTTGAAAACGATAATGGCCTATGCTATTTCCCAATCATTAAGAACGCTTTGCACCTACACCTACCTTCCTCCACGTCTCGGACGTGACCCTCTCACCATTCCCTAAGGGGATCCATCATCCGCAAAACATTGGAGCTCTCAAAGACAAGCAATCCCACCTCTGCACTTGTTTGGAACTCTCAGGAAGATCGGCCCCCAGTCCCCTCAAATAAGGGGTCCCGTGTTGGCTCAAATGTACTTTCAGGAATCGGCAATAACCCATACATTTTCTACAATGGAGAGAGATCGCGTTGCGGCCAATGTCCACATTCGCATTCTGACCAGAAATTTGCGACACCGCCATTGTTTTACATTCTATGTCAGCTAAGTGTTAACCGGCCGTGCGAACTGAAAGGTGCTACGATTTCAGGGATCCCAGATGATACGATAATCAGCAGAGATGTCAAAGCATTCGTCTCAGGTGTTCCAACGTCACCTCCGTCTAGGTAGGAGCTTCTCGCCTGTTGACTACGACCAACAGAGCTTTCAGTCTTTTACGGAAAGTGGTCAAATCAATTTTCGTCTATTCTAGAAGTCTACGATCCAGCCTCATTAATGTGAACGCTGCGTAACTTCGACATCAACATCAATAACCACTCGCAGATGGTAGGTAGTAACACAAGCAGTGGAAGGTATAGAAAGTGTGTCCAGGGGACGCTAGCAATAGAGAGTATGTAAAGCGTGTCAGTGAGAGACGGAAAGCAATGCAATCGTTGTAATGTGAAAATTCAGTGCTTCTTTTGACGCCCAAAAGGGCATGTTCATTAGCTTTCGTGCCAAGGGTGGAAGCAATTCCAGAAAGCTGATTTCGTAAGCTTTTCGTGTGCCGCCGTGGTTAAATGGCAAAATGGTTTTATCGAATATAGGTGCCGAGGCAACTACTGTGCATCGAGGGCCAAGGACGACACTGGTGAACCACCCCTACTGAGATGTCACGGGCGAGTAGACGTGGAACTGTTGAGTAGCTGACCGCCCTCAACGATTGTTCAACGAACGTTGCTGCGTTTGGGCCTCCACAGCTGGCGGCTGATTCATGCGAACATGCTGACTGCTGTTAATCGGCGACGAAGGCTGGAATTTGCACTCCAGTATCACAACTGGATGTCCACTGAGTGGCGATGGGTGGCTTTTCAGATGTATCACATTTTATGCCCCTCAGACAAGTGGCCCTTGTTATGTACGGCGTGTAACATCTAAAAGCAAATGCAACGATCGTCGAAAGGATCCAGCCATAGGATGGAGCGTTATGGTTCTAGCAGACACAATGACCCAACCGTGTCCATCCGCTACATGAAGTGTGTTTTCCCCATCACTATGGCATCTGTGTGTAGGACAGTGCAGTCCGTCACACAACTCCCAGTATACATGCGTGGTTTGAAGACCACCACTATACGTTTACCGTACTCCTGTGGCCACCAGACTCACGGTATTTAGAGCCATTTAAACCGAGAAACATAGCAGCTGGGCACGGCTTTGGAATCGACATGGCCCCACATCCCAGTCGGTACCTTCCGGACCCTCACTGACTCTCTTTCTGAACTTCTCGCACCTGTCCGCAATGCAAAGGTGGTTATACAGTCTTTCGACACATGATCTCATTTTTTATTACACTCCACAGACAAATCACACATTAGAAATCCTTTAAAATTTATGAAAGAACTTGGAATAAATTAGTATACACTAGTCAAGACATAAAACGCACGTAAATAGAAACTGCTGCTGCTGGCGATACGCTCGTCCATGGCTGCGGTCACAATAGGTTTCCTCTGTTCGGGTATACGACATTAGTATCGTCGTTAAACGTCAGCATCTGCGTACATAAACTGGTATACCGGAGCCGAGGTAGCCCCTGAGGGCCGGCAACCCATATAACACTACAGAGGACAAGGTTGTCTATGCCCAAAAGCGTACCCAAAAACACCACAGTAAACACCGGCTATTTACACACAAGGTAATGGAAACAGACATACCGAGCACTACTTCCTACAGGGGGAGTTCGAGCCAAGGCTTGCAGGAAATATCAGTACGCCGAAATCTGATTAGCTGGAGACAGATATTTAGGGACTACAACCAGGCCCGAAGTTTAGTTCACGCCGGATGCCGACCTCGTGTACTGCAATCGTCGAATATTACGTCTTCGTCTCGGAATTGGACTGTTACTAGTGCGTGAGTGTGTTACCACGAACCTTTGTGGAAAATAAGAAACGAACTTTTGTTTGCCTCAATTAGTAGACTTTTTGGTTCAAAATGGTTCAAATGGCTCAGAGCACTATGGGACTTAACATCTGTGGTCATCAGTCCCCTAGAACTTAGAACTACTTAAACCTAACTAACCTAAGGACATCACACACATCCATGCTCGAGGCAGGATTCGAACGTGCGACCGTTGCAGTCGCGCGGTTCCGGATTGAGCGCCTAGAACCGCTAGACCACCGCGGCCGGCAGGAGACTTTTATCTTTATTGTTACCTTTCGTTTGTATGTTCAGTCATCAACCTTGTGAACTTACATCAATAATAGTTGTGTTCTGAAAAATTGCGAATTGTCAGTCACAACATAAACCTTTCGTAACACGGTACCTATATAGAATCTCGTACTTCATGATCATCCTGAATATTTCACTCAAATATTGTTTATTGTATTTTCGAGACACCATCTTACGAGTATGTACAAAATGTGTACGACGTCCATTTAATAAGATACCTAATAAAACGTGGGTTAAGATGTCCTGTGACACACGATTGGAATATACGTTTTCATATGTCAAAATTGGAACATAAATAATGGCAACTATTTCTTCACAACCGATACAAAAGAGTTACATGTTGCACATGTTACCCTCCTTCAAAGTAGTCACCAGCGTTGTGAAGAACTGGTTGCCAGCGATGTGGAAGGCTTAGTATACCGCTAGCAGAGCCTGTTCTGTTGATGGTGATAATGAAGCGGTCTGCAGCCTGTCGAATCTCTGGAACAGTTCTGAAGCGCATGGCCCGAAGTGGTTCCTTCATCTTCGGAAGCAAATCAATGTCACAAGGAGTTAAGTCCGGGGAGTATGGTGGATGGAATAGCACTTCCCAGTCCCATCGACAGAACAGAGCCGCCACAGCTAGCGCTGTATGCACCCGCGCATCGTTGCGCAAAATGATGGATGGATTGGGCAGAAAGTGTGGCCGCTTCCTTCGCAAAGCTGGTCGCAGGTGATGCTCCAAAAACGAACAGTAATAGTGTGCATTGACCGTCTGCCGTGGAGGAACGTATACGTTTGAATGACACCATCAAGGTCGTTCACCAGAATCACCATAAGGTTTACCATATTGGGACTCTAACGCACTTTCGGCTTTCGCTGCGACCCATAATGACGCCATTCGTATGACGCCATTCATTGGATTGACGTTTCAGTTTTGGCTCGTACGACGGGGCCCATGTCTCATCCAGTGTTACGATACCGCGTAAGAAAGCCTCTCCTTCGCGCTCATAGCGTTCCAAGTGCGTCTTAGCAGCGTCGTAAAGCATCCATTTCTGCATTACCGTCAAATCATGCGGAACCCATTGTCATGCAATTTTTTCGCATCCCCAGGAGTTCCTTCAGGATGCGAAGCACAGTCGTATGCGCTAATCCGGTTTCGTGCGCGAGCTCACGAATCGTATGGCGTCGATCACTGTCCACTAAAGCGGCAACAGCATGCACTTCTTCTTCACTCTAGGACGACCTGATCGATGCATGTCTGCCACAGTTTGCCGACCTTCGTCGAAGGCTTTTACCCAACATGCCACTGTTCTGTAGGGCAATGCCGATTCCCCGCACGCCTCTTCGAGACCATGACGACACTGCCGTGCTGTACGACCTCTGGCACATTCAATCTTGATCCAACTCCGTTGTTCCGGTTTCTAAAACATAGTGAAACCGATACGTTAGACCGCTCGCTCACAAGTGACTGTGTTTCCGTCGCTTGTGCGCACGCCGGTGACGTGGGACGGGCGGATCCATTTGTTCGGAGGAATGTCAACAAAGTGTGCTAACAGCGACAATACTAGGTTTCATTGCGTAGTGTCTCCACAGCAGTGTTGCCACTATTTAAGTTCCAACCTACGTAGAAGCGTTAAATCTAATTTCACTAATGGGCAGTCACTAGCAATGAGCTTCAAGAGCGACTGCACGGTCTGGCACTTGTTTAGAAAGTTTTTCCGTCATGTTCCCACCTAAGTAGGTAGCGGTGCTAACTTATTTTCTCTGCTGTATATCGTTCATGGTTGATAGATCGGTGCGTTGAGGGGCTGCAAGAGGGTTGAGAACGCTTCAGTTGGTACGGATACGCCCCAGAAGCACAGATGAATGTATACTTTTTGTCACTGTTAGCTACGGAATTCTGGAACAGTTTATGTGCTTTAGAATAAAACTTTTGCTGGGAGATAACACGTCCGTCGATTATTATGATGGAGTTAAAGAAGACAAGGGCATGAAACGCTGAGCGCTTTCATTATTCAACGGAGAGACAAGGAATTCGTAATAGTGGATGCAGTGTTTCCTGACTTAGATGGAAGTTTTTCTATAATTTTTTCTGTTTCACTACGAAATTAATATATATGTTAACAATGTATGCATCTGCATTGAACATTTTATGTCCAGAAGAGACCAGTACGAAGCTAAGCGAAGGAATCAAGAGTAATTAGAGACGCGAGTCCGGGAAATGTGATAAGACCGTCACTGCTTATAAAACGCAAAGGGAAGTTGATGCTGGCGTTGATGTCAGTAAGATTTTATTCTGTTGTATTGGTACGTATGGTCAAATACCAGGAGCGTAGTGTCAACTATAACTATGTAAATGATATGTTGTATATTTTTCGACGTGGTAGTGTTTTGTGTTTAGTGGACAAGCTCGAAAACCGGGCAGTACCGAAATACATTGTCTAGGCTTGTTTATCGCTACCTGAAGTTTATCAAATGTTAGTGGAGAGTAATAATGCATTTGGACTTTCATTTACTATAGTTAAGAGGTGGGTAACTAGTTGAAAACGTTGCTGTTCTACTACTAAGAGTGAAGCAAGTGAAGAACGTCGCAATGGTTATGACGAACGTATATTACTGACATCACAACATTACTCTTTTGCTTAACATCCTAACAGCTAAACAAAAACGAGCGAATACTATGAAGTCTACTGCGAAAGCTGGATAAAGCAATATGCGCCAAAAAGTCTATCTTACACAGTAAGCTGCAAACATCCGTTGTCAGATTAAGACACACGCCAATTTACTCCCTCTGACGTTAGGAAAGTTTATGGGTTTGATGAACCAGTTGTTATTCAAAGAGTTGTTACTCAAAGGATTTTAGTTGTTTCTGTTATCCCGACATCTAAAGAAATTAGTTGAATAATTTGAAACCAAACGATTGAAAACATGCGAAGAGGTACTGACGGTCGTAAATGGTTATTATACAGGGCTTCCAAAATTAAAATCTGCTCTCGTTTACGAAAATAAGGTCATGTGTAAAAAAATTAATACATTTCGTACACAAAGCACATATTTCCCTGCTCGCCATTTCATGGAAACAACACTGTCGATTCGTCTCAGGTTCTGAACCTATACCACCTTTAGGAGTAAATATAAGTGAAGCATCCCTGTGCAAACAGACTTTGTTAGTTTCAGCAAATTCCCCTCCTCTACTCACGAACGGTTTCTTCGTGAACCACAGAGGAATCTACGACGCTGCACTTCTCTTTCCAAGGATGTATTTAAAAACGTAAAGAGTGCAATTATAAAGTTCCTTTGATGTAGATGATGTATTAAACTATGGGTCATTAAAACTACACAAGGACGAATATCGAATGACAGTATAACAGAAAGAAACCTTGATTAAATTTGTAGGTGACCTCAGCCGGATGCAGTGGCGAACTGAGCTTGGATGATAAATAATGGAGTGTCAGTCCTTGATGCTTCAGTGCTATGCCAGAGCCCATCAGTCGTAGTTGAGAGTCGATAAACCATGGCTGAATGTTGCCAATGAGTCAGACACCTGCAGAACGCTCCAGCTGGCCCCGACAACAACCTGTTTCGAAGTAGGTCTGGACAGCACATGCGACATACGGTATAGGACTATTTTGTTGAAAAATAATGTCACGCAGTCTTCAAAGAGGGGGTCCGGCTTTCGGTTTTGACACGTTAGGTATCTGACGACTGCTGCTCAAATACAGGCTTTGCGAACCAGACATGATCGTATTGTGAACCCATACCATCACGTCAGTTGTTGGAGCCTTATCAGGGTGATGAATCAACGTATTCACCTCCGTTTTTCTCGGAACATTCACATATGGACATGTCTTTCGTGATGCTTACGCAGAGCCGAACCTCGTTTTAAAAGAACACGCGGTGCCACAAATCTAGCCAGTGTTCTCTCTTGACACACTTCTGCCTTTGATACCGTTTCAAGGAAAGCCGCAACTATGGAAGCCATGCTCATAGTCCGCGGTAATCACCAAGTCACGACATCTTCAGTGTGGGTACGTGTGTTTCTGCAAAGAAGACAAATTCCTGACTCGAGATATGTGACATGGTTGATCAACCCTGAAAGGCCGAGTGAAAAAATATGTTTGTCCTCTCTGGCGCTAGTCGAGCAGCGACAGTGAGATAATGCGTGGCTACTAGTACGGCGCTTCTAAGCCAGTTAATTCCATATTCGTATGACAGCCATGGGATTCCGTCAACGGGAGCAGCAGTCACGCTGAACGAGAAACCATAGTCTCGACAGACTACGATCTTGCCACAGCTGCATTCCGATACTTGTTGCCACATGTTTCTACTTTTTACACGAGACATAAAGCGCTGTTCGTACAAGCAATTTGCAATAAAGTAGCCGGTCGAAGTGGCCGTGCGGTTCTAGGCGCTGCAGTCTGGAACCGCGAGACCGCTACGGTCGCAGGTTCGAATCCTGCCTCGGGAATGGATGTGTGTGATGTCCTTAGGTTAGTTAGGTTTAACTAGTTCTAAATTCTAGGGGACTAAAGACCTCAGAAGTTGAGTCCCATAGTGCTCAGAGCCATTTGAACCATTTTGCAATCAAGTGTGATCTCTCTCCGAATGAGTAAACTCTGCGTAATTTATTCTAATACACTGAACATAGATGGTATTATTACTCGTACTACTTACGATGTGTGACCGCGCTTAATTTTCTTCCAGCCGCGCAGTACACTTATGCCAATTTGACAATTGTGGGGTGCCGTCTATGCGGTGTTGCAGTTGCACTGGCCAGCGTAATAATCAACTTTTTGCAAACAACCATTTTAAGAAAAGCTTTTTTCTCAGCATCCTTAACGGCTGATTATAGGCATTATTTATAGATTATAGGTCAGGCAAATATCTCATATTGCGTAACTAACGTAGCACAACATGTCGTTTGTGCTATAAGATTCCTAGAAAAGCATAGATTCTTGTGGAAGTTCGTGAAAAATCAGCAAGACTTGCTGCTAAGTAAGTAATAGGTAACGCACGTAAAGAACTGAATATGCCTCGAGTCCTCGAATCTTTGAATTACAGAACCGCGATCAGTCACTTACGTTAACACATACATCCTGCCGAGCGAGCCTGATTCGATCAATACATTACTGAATTCTGCTCTCCTTTTGGGAATAGCAGAGTAACAGGAATGGCAGGAGGAGTTTAAACGAATGCTAAATCTGGTTTAATTTCAGACTTGATCACCAAATCAGCTTTAAGGATGAGAACAACAAATCCCAGTATTAGATTCTAAAGTACGAATTATTATCCATCACGAATTGGTACCAAGCATTAAATGTGTAGGTAAAAGGTAAATACAGTTGTTGGAGAAGGTCGTCCTACAATGCAGCAGATTTAAAAAATAATGGACTTTGACGACTGGTGTAATGAATCAGCATTGCAGTTTATCATTTTACGAAAAATTCTGGTAGTAACAACATTTTTAGGGATTTGAATTTTTTCCTTCGTATAATGCAAATGGCAAGCTATTTTTTAAGGACTCCAGAACCTGCAGCTTATCTTATGAAGTCGTTGTTTGTGAACAGACAGTACGCCTTAACTGTTCGCGCTGGTATTCGGGCTACATTAATTGAATATGACTTGTAGAAAGAACTGCAACGTACAAACTGAAATGTACCTTGATCTCGGTAAAGTGTCACTGAATTTTTAATAAATATGTAATGCTGAGATAATTGAGACAAGTGTCATTAACATATTTGACAACCGATAGGGGCCATATTTTGTAATGAATCTAGAACTAGAGGAATCTGTAAATATATATTAACATCTACAAATTTTTCAGGCCGAAAGTGGCATGAAAATGACCATTTTTACCAAACTACGTGTGAACGTGGGAATGTATTTAGGAACAACTGTGGTGAAATCCTGATAAGCCTGCACCTCAGTGCCTGACCGAGTGGGTAAATGCAGAAAAAAATTTGCCTTGGTCTGCCACGTAAGCACGAGGATAGCGCTAAATTGTGCTATGTATGTTTGGCACAGTAATATTAATTTTTTCCTCATTATTTTAGTACATTTGTCTATAGTATTATTGCATGCTGTATATTGCGTTGAAGCAGTGTATGAGGATGATGTTCAACACCTACAGTCATGTTCAAATGGTTCAAATGGCTCTGAGCACTATGGGCCTTAACATCTGTGGTCATCAGTCCCCTAGAATTTAGAATTACTTAAACCTAACTAACCTAAGGACACCACACACATCCATGCCCGAGGCAGGATTCGAACCTGCGACCGTTACAGTCATGTAATGGGGTAAATAGTTACTAAAAGTTCCCTAAACACTGAACAAATTTTCAATTAGCAAGATCGCTAAATACCCATGGAGTACCGGTTTCGGCAGTTTTCTGCTGCCATCTTCTGATTTTCAAAATGATGGGATCGAAATTGCTAGGGGGCAGCAACTAACGTAACAGCATACTAAATTTGTAATACATGGAATAACAACGTACCTATGTTCATATTATTACACGATCTTCTCCTTTACTACAGTGAATGGTGCTATACATGCTTTAATCTAATATAGTGATAATCGATTCGTAGTATCTCTGCGCCATCTGATGTATCACTAAAATTGTTTACACTGGGGTCTGTCTATTGTAAATTGAGGATGTATATGAGCACACTTGTTATGGGCGAAATAACGTGTTTATTTAGCTGTTACTTTAAACGTGGACATACATTGTATTGCACCACTTACTGTGATGAAAGAGAAGATTCCATAGTGATGTAAACATAGGTATGTGATATGTCAGTGTAATTCAAATCTTGTATATAGTTATGTGTGCTGCTATGTTATCAGTTGTGTCGTAGCCAGCGGCAGCTGCTATGTAAGAGAACATGAGCATGATAACACCAAAACTTTTGACACATTACGGATTTACTGGCTATTTTTCTTTAAATGCTGTTAAACGTAATATTGATGCAATAATCAGAAATATACGGCATTTAAATCTACCGCGCTATGCCACATTTCTACCGCTCTAGACTCCCTGAAACTTGGCAACGGGGGCGCGAACACACCGTAAATTGTACACGTTTTAAGGAGCTTCTGCGCATGCGCGACTAGCGTGACGTAATTGCCTTTGGGCCAAATACATGCGGATCAGGTAATCAATGTGCACGGGTTGTGGCATGCACATCTAGGTCTTACCACTCAACTATGAGTCTACGTCAATGCCACTAGATGGTAGAACATTCCATTCGCTTGGCAATTGGCGTAAATCCCGTTAGGTGGTAGCGCACCTGTCAGATATACCAATTCACTAGATTAAATCGGACGTCAGTATATGTTATAGTTATGCTAGCAGGAAAATCAATTTTGTGGGCTTCTGAATGAGTTATAGTGCATTAAGTTTTGGATTTTCTCGTACAGTAACCCTTTTGTATTCCTAACAGGATGTTGCACCAATTTAGTTGGTTTCATTTACGTGTAGTCTTGTGAATATTTTTGTAGACATTAAGGCGTTACTAACTGAATTGAATGATTTCCACAAACGGCGTTTTGTGTTGTAGCTGGCTGGGTACCGTGTGTATGACAGTATGGCCAGGAAGCAGTGAATCGGCTTTTGTATGCAGTGTCAGGATGAACTCTGTTGAATCGATTTTAAGACCTAACGGAAAACTAAATTACCAGGAAAAGTTAGCCGCAAAGGATCTAGCCCCCCCAAGACCATATTCGTGGACTGAAGGTGTTACAAAATCACATAAGCGTGACTACAAGCGAACATTTAACAAAGAAGTGTGAAATAATCGTAAGTGGTCGTGTGGGTACAACGTAAGGCAAGCACTGGTTTGTTTCCCATGTCTGATTTCCAGCACAGAAATTAATTCGTGGACTAATACAGGTGTTAGGGATCTTTTACATTTGTCTGAAAAACTAAAAACAGCACGAAAACTCCCACTTACACAACCATTCGAACATTGAAGTCTCATTGCTTGATAAGTGAACATCAGTACTCAACTTGACAGCGTACTCAGAGAGACTGTCAGCAAACAAAGAGCAAGCGGACACCGATAGGCATATCCTCTCCAGGTTAATACTCCGCATAAAATTTCTCGGGACGTTTGAGATAACTTTACGTGGTCAGCTTGAAAGGGAAGATTCAGAAAACCCAGGAGCGTTTCGTGGGCTTGTAAATTTAGTAGATGCTATTGACGGTTCAGTGCAGGAACACTTAGAAACTGCAGCTGTGTTTAAAGGTACACCCAAAACGGTTCAAAATGAACTTCTGGGTTCTGTAAGGAGAGAAATAAGAGCGCAAGAAATTTTAAGCGTGCATTATTTGGCCATAATGGCGGACGAAACTACTGATGTGTCTACCATGCAACAATTGGCGACTGTGTGTAGATAAAAACTTCATAGCTCTGTTGTGGAGAGATTTTGGGGCTTCATTAACCCTGCCGCACAGGATGTTGAGACGTTATTTAAGGCGATGAATTCTGAATTGCAAAAACATGCAGATGTAAGGAAGGAAAAAGTGATCGCACAATGCTCTGATGGTGCTGCCGTTATGATCGGAGGCATTGACGGTGTTCAAAAAATGGTTCAAATGGCTCTGAGCACTACGGGACTTAACATCTGTGGTCATCAGTCCCCTAGAACTTAGAACTACTTAAACCTAACTAACCTAAGGACATCACACACATCCATGCCCAAGGTAGGATTCGAACCTGCGACTGTAGCAGTCGCGCGGCTCCGGACTGAGGGCCTAGAACCGCGAGACCACCGCGGCCGGCATTGACGGTGTTCATGCAAGGATGAAGCAGGTGTATCCTCGGGCTTATTATGTTCACTGCTATGCTCATCAATATAATCTGGTTCTCCAAAAAGCGGTATCTATAAACAAATCTGGTAGAGTATTTTTTCTAGACTCTCCGGCTTTGCAGCTTTTTTTCCCCTGTCGTCACACGTGTGGACAAAGTTGTGTAGACCAGACTACCAAGGATAGCAGTAACAAAGTGGACAGTCAACACAGTTAAAGAGAACAAGCAAAGTCTGATCGAGTCTTTAGAAGAAATTACCCTCTCTGGTCGTAGAGATGACAAAACCAGACGAGACAGTTACGGCCTCCTCTCCAATTTGAAAGCCCCTGAGTTCTTATTTTGGCTCGATTTTTTTCATAGGATCATGCTACATGCAGACATACTCTTCAGGAAACTAAAACATCGGAATCTTGAAGCAATAACCTCTCGACAATATTTATTGGAGTTGGAAGATGTAATTACAGGAATAAGAAATATTGCCAACGAAGAAATTTCTTCATCTTGTGAAGAACAAATTCAGAAGAAAAGGAAATCAGAAAATAAAGTAGCAGATGCGAAGAAGTTTGTGATGCCATAATAAGTCATAATAAATCACCTTGTAGCATCAGAATTGTTAGATGTGAGTTCACTTTCTCTATTTTAGACAAATTTTTCTGAGAGAGACCTTGATATCACCGTTGAAACGTATCCATGATTATCGAAGGCGCAACTGAGAACAGAGCGAGATGTACTCTACAGCAGAAAAGACACTCAAAGCGCAGGCGGTGCTGTTGCAATACTGCAGCTTTTACTAGACAACGACTTGGATCTAGACACATTTCCTCTGTTACGTGAACTAATGAGGATAATTATAACAACTCCTCCTACAACAGTTTGACATGAACGTTGTTGCTCAACAATGAAAAGGATGAAAACCTTTCACCAAGACACAATGACAGAGGACAGGTTTTCGGCATTTTCAATGCTTGCAATTGAGAAAAAGTTTGCGAATCATACTAAACACTTCAGTCATAGAGTAATCGAGACATTTGCGCGATTGAAAAACAGACGCATGGATTTTCTTTATAAATAGGCAATGTTACTCATATTACTGCATAACATTCTCTACTTAATGAGTACCTATGGTGCAGCGTAATGTGTATTAACAATAACTTTTGTGTGGGCTTTACGGAAGGATAGGACATCTCATAAGAATAGATTATACCGTTTCCATAATTCAGAAACTGAGACTTGGTGAGTGATAAAACTTTAGTTATATTATAATTATATGAGAGACAGAGAGTGGCGAAAGCTTACACATTATTTCGTTCTTGTCCTAAACTGTACTTAAATACGTACGAAACAACAAAATTTCAAAAAATCTAGTCTTTCTTTCGTCAGACAAGTTATGCTTATTATTATTATTATTATTATTATTATTATTGACAGTGGCTGTAGTTGCATAAGTTTATTCATAATCATTACTGTTATACCGGTAATCTATGTGAATAAATTATTATAGCGACTTTGGCAGTTGAAATTTATTCAGTGTTCCTTGTAGACTCATTAAAACTATTTCGTTGCCTTATTGCACTTGGAAAAACTGAAATAAAAAAGCATTGAGCTATTCATAAATATCACTTCAGAATTTCATTATTAACTACAGATGGTTCACATTCAAGACTTGCTGTTCAAGCTACTGGAGTGCGATCAGAAACAATGAAATGTGTCATACGTGCCTGTTTAGCCGTCTCCAATAGGGCACTTATAGATTCCGCTGAATCTCTCATTTTGCCAAATGTAGCACAATATAATACAAAAACGTGTTCTTTGAATATGGTCATGCTTACTTACTAAGTAGGTCTATCAAAGTAACTACCTATAACAAATACTGAGTAATGAAACATCAGTTCTCCGGAAAATAATAAATTTTCTTGCGTCAACCTCAACCGTACTACTTACTCCTAGTGGCAGGACGTATCACTAAACTAACGTCCTGCTCCCCCCCCCCCCCCAAATGGATAAATTTATGTGGTCACACATGACTGCTTGAAAAGGACAGAAAACCGGTGTTAATAAGTGTAAGCCAAAATGAATGCTTCCCTCATGCACGCGTGCGCACGCACACACACACACACACACACACACACACACACACACACACCTGTAAACTCTAAAGCGCGCGTGCGCAGATAAAGACAAGAGTAGATCGAAATAGCGCAGACAAAATGTCATGTAGATGATTAGCGCCTGGAGCGCGGCACCCCAAATTGACGCACTGCTTGGCGGGTTGCTTACAGTCCAGGCGCGGCGCGGCGCGGCGGTAAGCGTCGCGGGCAGGCGGCGTCGCGGCGGCGACTGGCGGCTGAGGCGGCCGGCTTCCGTCGGGAGGCGCGCACGCGCTACGCCGCACCGCGCTACGCCGCCCTCGCCTACGGTCGTGCGTCCCGCGCTACACGGGTGGAAAGCGAAGGCTCCTAAGCGACGGCAGGAATGAGGTCACCGCAGCGGTGTAAACACTACATGCCGCGCGTCTCGGCGGTGGCTGCTTGATGTTTTAGCGCCTGTCATAAAATTTATGTTGCGCACGTCTCTCCAATACACAAAACTAGGTGACTTACAAATTTTACACCGTCGTTAATATGAGAGTTCTCGACTAGCACATGGTCGTTAACTGTGTTCTACGCAACAGAAAAATAAATGCGAAGCTAATGTTACAGAAATTATTATGAAAGGCGAAGTTAACTTCCGTCGTACAGTGAGGTTACAAGTCATGGGACAACGAATATACACTACTGGCCGTTAAATTTGCTACACCAAGAAGAAATGCAGATGATAAACGGGTATTCATTGGAAAAATATATTATACTAGAACTGACATGTGACTACATTTTCACGCAATTTGGGTGAACAGATCCTGAGAAATCAGTACCCAGAAAAACCACCTCTGGCAGTAATAACGGCCTTGCTACGCCTGAGCATTGTGTCAAACAGAGACTGGATGGCGTGTACAGGTACAGCTGCCCATGCAGCTTCAACACCATACCACAGTTCATCAAGAGAAGAATGGCGTATAGTGAAGAGCCAGTTGCTCGGCCACCATTGACCAGACGTTTTCAGTTGGTGATGGATCTGGAGAATGTGCTGGCCAGGGCAGCTGTCGAACATTTTCTGTATCCAGAAAGGCCCGTACAGGACCTGTAACATGCGGTCGTGAATTATCCTGCTGATATGTAGGGTTTCGCAGGGATCGAATGAAGGGTAGAGCCACGGGTCATAACACATCTGAAATGTAACGTCCACTGTTCAAAGTGCCGTCAATGCGAACAAGAGGTGACCGAGACATGTTACCATTGGCACCCCATACCATCACGCCGAGCGATACGCCAGTATGGCGATGACGGATACACGCTTCCAATGTGCGTTCACCGCGATGTCGCCCTAAACACGGATGCGACCATCATGATGCTGTAAACAGAACCTGGATTCATCCGAAAAAATGACGTTTTGCCATTCGTGCCCCAGGTTCGTGGCTGAGTACACCATCGCAGGCGTTCCTGTCTGTGATGCAGCCTTAAGGGTAAGCGCAGCCATAGTCTCCGAGCTGATAGTCCATGCTACTTCAAACGTCGTCCAACTGTTCGTGCAGATCGTTGTTGTCCTTCAAACGTCCCCATCTGTTGACTCAGGGATCGAGACGTCGCTGCAGATTTGTTATAGCCATGCGGATAAGATGCTTTTCATCTCGACTGCTAATGATACGAGGCCGTTGGGATCCAGCACGGCGTTCAGTATTACCCTTCTGAACCCATCGATTCCATATTCTGCCAACAGTTTTTGGATCGTGACCAACGCGAGTAGCAATGTCACGTTATGATAAACCGCAATCGCGATAGGCTCAATCCAACCTTTATCAAAGTCGGATTGGATTCGATTGGATTGTTTGGGGGAAGAGACAAAAGAGCGAGGTCATCGGTCTCATCGGATTAGGGAAGGACAGGGAAAGAAGTCTGCCGTGCCCTTTCAAAGGAACCATCCCGGCATTTACCTGGAGCGATTTAGGGAAATCACGGAAAACCTAAATCAGGATGGTCGGAATCGGGATTGAACCGTCGTCCTCCAGAATGCATCAAAGTCGGAAACGTGATGGTACGCATTTCTCTTCCTTACATAAGGCATCACAACAACGTTTACCAGGCAACGCCGGTCAACTGCTGTTTGTGTATGAGAAATCGGTTGGAAACTTCCCTCATGTCAGCACGTTGTAGTTGTCGCCACCGGCGACAGCTTGTGTCAATGCTCTGAAAAGCTAATCATTTGCATATCACAGCATCTTCTTCCTGTCGGTTAAATTTCGCGTCTGTATCACGTCATCTTCGTTGTGTAGCAGTTGTAATGGCCGGTAGTGTATCTTTGGCCCGAAAAAGCATGTTTTCGAGAATTTTTTTCTCGGGATGTGTTATAGATATCAATGTCAAATTTGGTCATAATGTTTATTGATTTTCCTTCAACAAACGGGAAATTTTTCGACCGGAAATGTCGAAGAGAAAAGGCGGATGTGCCGTAGTAACGAAAGAAAATTTCGATGTAGACCTCCAAGCGCGGTATGTCACAGGTCAGCCGGCTCGTTTGAAATCATAATTGAGTTGACGTTAGCGAAGAATATAAGATTCCGTAGGAGTTGTACCTCGCTTAAGTTATTTGGACCATAGGAAATAAAATGGCCCCCATTTGGAAAAAAAATTAGGGTTTCTTTCATCGACTTTTTTACTTCGCCGGCCAAGTAAAAATATTTATTGTTGATGGATCTGAATAAAAGTGCTACAACTCCTAGACAATTATCGTCGGAAACGAAGAATCACACCAATCGGTTCAGTAGATTTGAAGTTACCATACCGTGCGTTAAAAAAAAGTCATTTCGAGAAAAACGCGATTGAAGATTTGACTACATATAGATGCAATATTATGTAACATACCTTGAATCTGCTATTCAGGGTCCATAAACTAGTCCTCCCCTTCCTCAGACAGGGTGTTCTGCTCGATATGCGCTGCTCCAGATCCGCTCGTACGACCGTTTACAAGAGGTTTGCGGCCGCTTGAATCCGGTGGTCGTCCGAATGCTTGGCAAACTGCGTCGAATAGAGTCCCAGGGTGACGTCCATCGTTGTCATGGTCTTCAGAATTGCTGAATACACTTCGTTGAAGCTGCTCACTGCCAGGAAAGACGCAATCTCCACAGTCTTCACACCACAATGCAAATGCTTGGGGGCTAACTTCCAATCACACGCGTTCAAACTTTCATTTGAATTTTGTGTGTTTCCTCCTAAGCACCGGTACAATAACTCGTCCTCCGAATGAAAAACACTGGTGCGCGATAAAGGGCGATTTCAGGTAGGTGCATTTTTTTGTTCAACCGCGAATAACAAACATTTCCTTTCCGTATTCGGAAAAACCGTTTTATGTGTGGGTTCTAAACACTTTTATGGATCCAGAAGGTTTTGAACCAGAAGACAGTAAACCTCCCCTTAACGTGCCGCAGCATGAAACTCTGTGTAGTTGGCCTGGAAACGGTCGCGCGAACTGCAGATAGCCTTGGGTCCAATTTCCACCTGAAGAAGGGAAGGTTACAGGCCGTTTCATTGTTGGGGTTGAAATGAATGTGCTCCTTCTCCCTAACATCGCAGTATGTATGGGAAACCAAAACGGGACTCACGGACGATGTTAAGTCGTATAGGTACCGGACTATCTCCACGAGTGCGACACTCAGGCCTCCATTGTCTGGACGGCAGGTAATGGACATTACTACGTTTTCTCAGGAATCTTCCTTACTGATTTCCAAACTACATCGGTGGAAGTTCAGAGGTTGATGCGCTTCAGAAACTTGTGCCATAGTTGTTCCTTCCTCTCCTTCACTGTCTGTCATGCTTTGGCTCTCGCTAGGCGAAGGGCTGCCAGGTTCTCTGCTGATGGACTGCACTTGAATTTTTATAGCGCTATCCACCTGTCTCACGCTACACAACGATTTTTGGTATACATCACACTGGTAGATCACAATCTAGGACGCTAAAGCCAAATGGCTATTCACCCTCAAGTTTACCATTTGTGTACTTTTCTCTCCGGTGGACTGAAATAAGGAAATGCTCTCTGGACAGAATCTGCTAGAGCAGGAGAGCAAACTATCAGATCCATGGCAGAGTATGAAGCTGATGCTGTGAAAAACTGCGCCAAAGTCCCTGTATTCAGGAGGCCTATGATTTCGAGTGACATTACCCTGCGATCGGAATTTCTAGTTTCATGCAATTTAGGTACAATGGAGTAGTCACCCAGTGCTTTTGATATAACAAGTTTTTCTGCTCGCCCCAAAGCGGTTATTTCGCTCAACAATGTACTATTGCCTATTCTCTTTATAGTCTTGTAATACTGTCTAAACCTTTCGTAAGTAGAATGAGGACACGTTAGCAAAAGTCCCCTCTTCCCTTTTAAAAATCACGAAAACTGTTCGACGTCTCCATGCGCTGATACCACACTTGTTCCGAATTTCTTTAAGAGCGTGCTTCGGAGAGCTATCCTCACGAGTTCTCTTGTCGTGTTGGAAAGTAGTGCTCATCAACGGCCCACCTGATCCACTGTGAGTGGTTTTGAAGATTTAATGGGCTCGATATGCGTTGCACGATTGGCCGAGGTAGCAGATGTCCACCCAGACAGAGCCTCACTTAGATGGGAACGCCCTGTACAGCTGAGGTTCCCCAGAAGTTACCTGTTAACGACTGTTCGCCTCACCAGCCTTGCGTCTTATGTCACTGAGTATAATTTTAGACTAAGTGACATTTTTATTTTATTTTAAGTAGAGGTTTTGACCATCCTCACGATCCGGACTGTAAAACTGAGACCCTTATTCCCGTGATACACAGCGTTCTCACTGTGGTCACTGATGCACGTCCACAGCTTACAGTTACGGAGGACTGGCGCCGTCCATCACTCGCTATTTCGGGAAACGTGGTGTCGCCAGGCCCGAAACCAGTGAATAACGACTCAGCTCACTAAGGTACTCGCTATTAGAAAATACACTGAGCAGTTATACTAAAGATACGAACATATGAATTTTTTAATATGAAAGTAACATTGGTCCCTCCAATATGGACAGTTTTCCAGGAACGACAGAACTTTCTTTTTCAAAGTGTTGTTAAATATGTCGCCAGAATTGATCATGCTGAATCCGCGATATTGTACGATGAGTCTTTCTCAATTAAAGGGTATTGATTATTTTTCTTGTAAATTAATATATAGTGGGAATTTGATAGGTTCAAACGGGTCGTTTAATATTACGAAGGCTGTATGATATAGTACAACACAGACGTTTCATAGTAAGCACAAGACTATCCGGTATATGCGATAAATTTATCATACCACACTCCACTAACGGTCTTGCCACAGTGCTAACACCGGTTCCCATCAGATCGCCGAATTTAAGTTGTTTCGGGCTTGGCTAGCACTTGAATGGGTTGTCATCCGGGTCCACCAAGCCCTGAAAGTAACTAGGGTGCATTCAGCCCTTGTGAGGTCAATTGAGGAGCTACTTGATCGAGAAGTACCTCCGATCACGAAAACTGACAACGGCGGGGAAAGCGGTGTGCTGACCACATGCCCCTCCAGAGATGCTTATCCGCTGACGATGACACGGCGTTGGGTCGGTAGCGTTGGGCCTTCCAAGACCTGTTGGGACGGAGAGAGAAAACAGAGAGAGTTTCACACAGTGCGTGTCATGTTAAGAAGTAGGATAGAAGGCACATCACAAAGCTGTGTTCTCGCTGACTTGGGAATCCTCTACACTGTTGGAAATTTGTATGTATACATGAACAGTCTGGAAATAACCATTGACGATTTCTTGTGTGTTATGGGACGTATAATTGGCAGTCATTTAAATTTTAGGTAAAATGCTGGACACATTTCTAGCTTATTAAATAACGAGTGCAGCGAGCACTTCCTCCCAATCTGTCAACGGTCGACGAAACCCTCCTGGCAAACAGTTTTCGGTAGCCCAATCGCTACCAACAATTTAATCATGAATTTACAGTGAAATTTCAAGAAAGCACATTTTCAGTCCATCTTGCTGATTTTTTTCTCAGTTGCTAATTTTGATTCATCTGTCACAACAGAAAGTCAGCCTGAGAGTTTTTTATCGTGAACATTCGTTCCTCCACCATTAAACGTGATTCATTATTTTCGAACTGAAATTCCATACAAGAAATTTCAATAATTAGTCAGTAAATTTCGATAGGGTGGACTTTTTTTCGGATAGTGGATCACACTACGAACCTCACACTTCGTGGTATCATTAATTTCGACACGCATTTTAAAATTACACAAATAAGCAGCCAACGTCCATTCCTACTCGTCGTTGGCGCCGTACTGTCACCAACGATTAGCAAGGTCTGTGACACGTCGGTGGGCATGGTGAGAGAAATCGCGATTCGTCAGCTCAAGAAACGTTCTTTAATTTTAGAACGACCATCGTTGTTCAAGTTGAGACCTGGTGGTAGTCAAGGGAAGGCAGGATTCGGTTATGACGGAAGGGGCGTAATCAATTACTGTTGGTTGCCTTTCACAATTACACACAATTTATTTTAAACCAGTAATTCCAGACTCAACAATAAATAAAAACACCACACATTATTAATGCAGGAATAAACAACAGTGTAAATAATAGTGTTTTCAGTGAGTTACAATATAGAAAATCGCCATTAAATACAGATACAACAGATAATGTTTTAAAAGCAAAACACTCTGATCTGGGCAGAAGGCCCTACACGCCAGGAATGGCAGTAAATTAGGAATTGTTTAAAACTCGCTGCAACTTACAAATTACAGTTATTCAAATATTAAAGGTAAGTCGCCACAAACACAGCAGAAGGCGTGGACAGAAGGAGCGTCACACTGAACTACTGTCTATCAGACCTCCTTTTAGAACACACGTGTCTTACAAGAACCAAGGGGCCACAGACAGTGCTCCAGGAATCGATCTCTGAGAAGGTTCGCCAACAAACACTTTCTCGAGCGTTGAGGTAGGCAGCCAAGAGTTGCATTCACTTCACAAGATGGTAACTCAGACTAGTGGAAGTCTAACGAATAACTTATGATGATCTTGCTGAGGCTACCTGACGTCCGATAAACGAAATGCAACGATGGAACAATGCGCCAAAGCCGGAGCCGGCGGTCTGCACTACGTTCCCAAAATACTATGTTTAGAGCGCTCAGAACGAGAAAGGAATCACTACCACAAGATTAGAAGAATCACAAGCACTCCACTCGCTGCTGTTCGCCTCGTCTACACTATGAGCAGCAACATGAACCCAAATCACTGGAGAATCGCGAGATATCACAATGGTGGAGGTTTCTCCACTCGGATTGAAATGCACCCATCTTAAAGCTTGCTGGATCCGGCTTACGACGAGGTCGCACACCCTCGTGACCACAGCCCTTCCATCCGGCAGTCCATGTGTGCCACCAGTGGACCGGGCGTGTTATCGCCCTGCGCGGACCTGGCTCCTCCTGAGTCCCCAACCGAACTGGTTCACTCCCACGACCTGGAAAAACAACGACGTCGCCCCAAAGATAGGGCAACAGTTACTACATACCGATAACCGCCGCTGCTGCCACTAGCGGACAGGCTACGCTTGCGAAACCGAATGGCGCCAGTCAACACGAGAAGAAGACAAACAACCACAACCATGCCAACTAAACGATACGGTGTGGCCTCCAACAGAGGGACAAAACCTACAAACAGCACCAACGCGAGCCGCAGCACGGCTCAGAAGTGTCATGTCGTTTTAATTTGTAGGTAAAGAACACTTCCGTCATTGTGCAACATATTCAACTCTGGGAAAGACCCACCGTGGTTTAATGGCCATATAAGAAAATTGCTAAACAAACAAAGAGAACTTCATCACAGATTCGAAAGAAGATACGACTTGGCTGACAAAGAAAGAAAAGCTGAACGAAACAAAAATAAGTGTAAGGAGAACAATGAGAGAAACGTTCAGTAACTTTGAAAGTAAAATTTTGTCAACCGATTTTAGTGAAAACCCTTAAAGGTTTTGATCTTATGCAAGCTCAATAAGCTGCTCGAAATTCTCTGTTCATTCACCCAGCGACCATAGTGGCACCGAAACGGAAGACAACAGAGAGTAGGCCGAATTAGTGAATGCAGTTTTCCGAAATTTTTTCACCCTAGTAGATCGTATCATGGTCTCTCCTTTCAATAACTGAACCAATGTTGATAAGGGAGAAACTGACCAGATGACATAATGACATACCTATAACAAAGATTAGGCGAAAGATCTTGTTCCCCATGCACCAGTAGGTCATCGTAGACTGCCGGATCAACAATTGATACATAGCTACTGGGCGCAGGTCATTCCCATTTCCAAAAATGTTCGTAGAACAGATGCACATTATAGCCTGTAGTTAACACGAGAAAATATTTTGTGACATCAGATACCTGTTGCCCCATGTTTGGCGCCAAAACTGTAGTGAAATCAAATACAAAGGGCACAAAATTGAGGGATTCCTGTATGAATATAAAAGATTGCTGATATGTTGAAAACATTAAAGAAATGTATTTATTTTCGTGCTGTTTACACAAAACAAAACAAAATTATAAATCTTATGGCCGATTTGACTTTATACGGACACGACTCAGTTATTAAGGGGAAGAAGGAGGGAACGAATCGTCTCAGAATTCTTGTTATCATTTGTCATATGCTGCTGTCAGCGGCAGGCGCCGCGTCGGTACGGCGCATCGCGTCGGAGCTGTGCTGCAGGGGTTGGCTGCCCTCATTAGCAATCGCGGCTTTGCGGCGGGGCCCAGGTACGACCTCCGCATTGTCTGCCCGTCGTCGGTTGCGTGGCCGAAGCTGTGCTATCACGGCATCGGAAGGCGGATGTTGGCAATGGGTGGAAGAGCGCCCATGTCCTCTCGCTTCCGCGGTGTCTCCACGACTCCCCTCTCTCTTCTCATTCACCTCCCAGCTCAACTCCTCGCCGAAATATTTTTTCTTTCGGCGGTGTCGTTGGCGGAAGAAATTTTCAATGTAGCCCAATGACAGATCGCTGTGTTATCGCCACCCCTCTCAGTGCGGGGCGGAAATTTTCTATCTGGCCTGCGCTGGCGTGTGGCACGTGAATCGGTCTCTTTCTCACGATTTCACATTCTTAAGAAGTTTTCCTGCATTCCGAGGCTGTTGCGAGAGCAGCTACACAACACTTCTTTATAACTGCTCTCTCTGCGTGAGTCCTGGACAGATTCATGTTTGGGATCCGTCTCAAAATCTGCCGGCGTCCGTCATTTACAAGGAATATCCTAACTGTAGACAAAAACGTCTTAAGAGTGTTGGTTTCTTTCACACGCCTCCCTGCGCCGATTCTTCGCGCTTTTTTCTCACTCTCCTCCCTGTGCCCGTTGGGTGCTGAATTTGTCGGCACGTCCGTTTTTCCTAGGGCAGGTAAAAATGACTGCTGCAAGGCCAGAAGAACTCAGATGCTTTCACACGTGTATTCTTGGCGCTCCATCCTAATGGCTGCAGATGTTCTCGGCAAGCTTCTTGTTGTCAGACAGGCCCTTCACATTGAGTCCCTCTTTGAGCGAGGCGAGGACATTGGCCCAGGTTTCCACTGTGTGGTTGCAGAATGATGGCAGTGCCCTCTTCTTGGGGGCTCGCCCCAGGGAGTTCGGCCCATACCTCCTCCATGGCTTGGTGAAAGTGGCTGCGGTATTACACAGCTCCGTGTCATGATTATTAAGCTTCTTACACAGAACTTTGAACGTCATGTTCACTTGGCCCGTCGCACACACACTTCAAAACAAAACAAGAATCTTCAGTCCCTACAGTTACACTAACACTTCATTCACTGATGTTGTGGGGATATTACGTTTTCAGTCGTGCCCTAGTATGTGAAACCCAGTCGACGATTTACATATATGATTGCCCTTAGTTAAGAGGTACAAGACATGTACAGACAAATAAATTCTTACAAATAACCTGTTCATGGAGAACACCGTTACATTGAACTTGTCGATAATGTCGCACATGTACACTAGACAAGACTGGCACAAAAAAAAAAATGAAGAAGAACAAGATAACAGTACATGAGGAACACAAGTAACGTTGAACCCAATGAACGTGATGATAACATCACAGACGTATTCAGGATGTTTGCAAAATAAACATGTATTCAAGAAGAGTGTAAATCAAAAATAAACCACTCACAATAATGCTGTTTATTACATCGTAGATGAGAATACTATACATCTATACGCTACATAGAGTTAAGACATGTGAAAGAAACGTACACTTTACACAGCTATAATGTTTATAACCGACTTATTTGTCAATAATGCCAACATGGAAATTACTCAAGACAGAATTAAGGCAAGTGACGTAAGAGTTGACCTTAAGTGGCATTGTTCATCGAAGAGCTCTATAACATCGATACAGTATAGGTGTCAGTTCAAATATCTGTTGACACAAAACAATAAATTTTCGGATGAAACACTGTGTGGGACTCATAAGTATGTGATAGATAGGATGGACGGGTCGCATTTTCACGTTTTCGTCAACCATGCACATGTTCTGTTACCTTATAAGGTGTACTAAAATAAGATTTGTACCTTTTCGTCTTCCATAGAACCCACAGTCTATATGTATAAAGTACTCATCACTGGTCTTTGGGAGGCCTCCTTCTCATTAACTATGTTGCATAGCGTCAGCTATGCGAGCCGCGTGGACGGACTCGAATGTCAAGAAATAAAATTGTTTGCCTTAACTTTAGCACACAATTTTTTTAAGTAGATTAAATAGTGTCAGCTGTGCGAGCCGTGAAAACGATCTCGAATGTCAATAATCTAAAACAAATCTTAAGTGCGTTACTTTGTACACTCGCGATATTTTACCTAAACCTTAAATTCTAACATGCAAAATTATCCAAACATGTCTTAATCAACGTTTCATGAACTAATTAACAACGGTAAAATATCTACTTCGCCAACTGCAAGGTACTTATTGGATGCCTCTGTATACTGCAACAGAAATCTCATCAAATCTTAGCGCGTGTCTGCTTTTCACCTTTCACGCTGGAGTCATTACACTGAACACCGCGCATACTAATACAATAGAACATGGATCCATCGCACTGCATTACAATTAAATACATGCAACAAAAAACAAACGAACATTGAATGATATGGAAAAGGCAATGCGTTTACGCGAGCTGCATGATAATCCCGTGCTATGGGAAGTATCATTGTATGGAATGCGAGGGCTCCTCTCCGCCTTCCGCTGCGCTTCACAAACCCAGGTGCACACACACATGCAACCGTCATACCATGTGTGCACATTCACACCAAGTGGCTCACAGTCCAGACACACTGTCTAAGCACAGAAACTACGTATCAGTTATTACAACAGAAAGTCTGTTCACAAGATACAGCGTACTGTCAACAGACATCCACAATATTTTCTATACCACTACTGCCATACAATACTCTTTATTGAGTCATGCACGCTCTCAGGCTGCGGGCGTTAAAAATTCCAACCTCTCTCTCGAACATCACAAATAGCATAAGAAATCGTTGTTGTCTGCAGTCTCCCCTGCTTCCGAGCGAGACGTCAGTTTTTCTCGCCACTTGGAAGCATGGAAACACCTACGATCCTCAGAAAAACGACTGACTTTTGCACATATTGCGACCGTTGAGGGAACAACACTTTCTTCTAGTACTGGCGATTGGGCGTTATTACTTCTGTGGCGTACTTCACAGTGCTTCTCTGCCACTCTGCAATCACTTTCGCATTTTATACTTCACATTCGCTTCTCTGTTGCTTTGGGGGCTTCACCTTCAACCTTTTCCATTGTCTCGGCTCTCTTGTCACGGCATTTGACTGTGGTCTCTCTCTGTTTATCGTTATGTTCCGTTGTGAACGCGTCATCTATATTCGCGTGGGCGGCATGGGGTGTCACGGATGCGTACTCATTTATGGCCTCTGTCCCTCTAAATCGTAATAGTACGTGTGCGAGGGTTTTTAACCCACGATCAGTCGCATCATGTCTGTCAGATTCTCTTTCCTTGGCTGTGTTCGTGGGATTCTCATCACGACTTGCGGATGGCAAACTGACTTCATCTGGAACACCTGTTCCCTCTAACAAATGACCTTTTGGCTCCTGTGGCCCATCTATTAAAATTTCCTCCTTCCCCCTACATTTTACTAAATTAACTGTGTCCTTCGGGCCCTCTGTACCCTATGCTTTCGGATCTTCAAACAAACTGACTACAGATTTAGTGGTCGAATCCATGACCACGGCTCTAATCGATAGTACATCATTTCCGATTATAAAATCTAGTGACTACCCACCAATGACAACTGCTTCACCTGGAAGCTACTTCTTCCGTCGCTTAACGACACCAAGGCCTGTTTCTCTACCTTCATGGTTTTCGCCCCAAAAGCGGGAATTAGAGAAATTCCTTTCACGGGTATCTCAGCTAATTTACTACCACTTTCTACCACCTTTGAGTAAAAAGAAATTGAAAGTGCTGTCACTTCCGACCCAGAATCGCGACATGCTCTCTTCTTAATTCCTTTTACATTTATTTCAATGATGGGACACCGATTGTCAGTAGAACTGATAGAAGAGACAGAGAAGATCCAATTAAGAGGAGCACGTTTCGCCACAGGATCGTACACAGATGTAATGGTCTCGATTCTTCAGAGAAAGTGCAATTCGGAGGCTTATATCCTCTGAGAAATAGGATATAGCAGGTGAACTAAATAGAAACCTAGTCCCAACAGAGAATCATATAGCGCTCTTAGAAAAAAGTGTTCCGAGACTGTTACCTGAAATGCTCCTCCATGATACTAACAAGAGGGAGATTGAGTTAATAATTAAATCACTAAAGACCAAGAACTCTCATGGATATGACGGGGTATCTAGCAGAATACTGAAGTATTGTTCTATGTATGTTAGCCCAGTACTTAGCCTTATCTGTAACTTTTCCTCTAGGAGTGGTCGGTTTCCTGACCGATTAAGTAGTGAAGCCACTTTATACAAAAGGGAGACATTGATAATGTTGACAAATTTAGACCTATTTCTATGCCATCGGTGATTGCTAAAGTTATCGAGAAGGTTGTATATACAAGGTTACTGGAGCATTTAAATTCACTTAATTTCCTGTCAAATGTTCAGTTTGGTTTTAGAAATGGTTTAACAACTGAAAATGCTATATTCTCTTTTCTCTGTGAGATTTTGGACGGATTAAATAAAAGGTTGCGAACGAAAGGTGTTTTCTTTGATTTAACGAAGGCTTTTGACTGTGTTGACCACAAAATATTACTGCAGAAGTTGGACCATTATGGAGTAAGGGGAGTAGCTTACAATTGGTTCGCCTCTTACTTTAAGAACAGAAAGCAGAGGGTAATTCTCCGCAATATTGAGAGTGGTAGTGATGTTCAGTCCCAATGGGGCACTGTTAAGTGGGGCGTTCCCCAAGGGTCGGTGCTGGGGCCACTGCTCTTTCTTATTTATATAAATGATATGCCTTCTACTATTACAGGTGATTCAAAAATATTTCTGTTTGCTGATGACACCAGTTTGGTAGTGAAGGATCTTGTGTGTAATACTGAAACATTATCAAATAATGTAGTTCATGAAATAAGTTCGTGGCTTGTGGAAAATAATTTGATGCTAAATCACAGTAAGACTCAGTTTTTACAGTTTCTAACTCACAATCCAGCAAGAAACGATATTTTGATCAGACAGAATGGGCGTATTATAAGCGAGACGGAACAGTTCAAGTTCCTAGGCGTTCGGATAGATAGTAAGCTGTTGTGGAAAGCCCATGTCCAGGATCTTGTTCAGAAACTAAATGCTGCTTTATTTACCATTAGAACAGTATCTGAAATAAGTGACACTTCAACACGAAAAGTAGTCTACTTCGCATATTTTCATACGCTTATGTCGTATGGTATTATTTTTTGGGGTAATTCTTCTGATTCAAAAAGGGTATTTTTGGCTCAAAAACGGGCTGTTCGAGCAATATGTGGTGTAAGTTCGAGAACCTCTTGTCGACCCCTATTCAATAGTCTGGGAATTCTGACATTGCCCTCACAGTATATATTTTCTTTAATGTCGTTTGTTGTTAGCAATATTAGCCTATTCCCAAGAGTTAGCAGCTTTCACTCAGTTAATACTAGGCAGAAATCAAATCTGCATGTGGAATGCACTCCCTTGATTCTTGTGCAGAAAGGAGTGCAGTATTCTGCTGCATCCATTTCCAATAAGCTACCACAAGGACTCAAAAACCTTAGCAGTAGCCCAGACTCTTTTAAGTCTAAACTGAAGAGTTTCCTCATGGCTCACTCCTTCTATTCTGTCGAGGAGCTCCTGGAAGAGCTAAAAAATTAAGCAAATTCCAGTGTCACATTGTTGATTTTCTTTATTTAAACTTACGACTTGTCGCCTGAATATGTTTTTTTTTTATATTTCATTTTATCTGTTTCTAATAACGTGTTATAATTTCATGTATTGACTCGTTCCATGACCATGGAGACTTCTCCTTAATTTGGTCCCACGGAACAATAAATAAATAAATAAATCTATGGCATCTCTGCCGAAAGAGCACAAGGCTGGTACCCGCAGAAGGGTTTCGGAGCACATCGCTCATCGTACATTGTTGAACATGGAACTCCGCAAATTACGATTGCAGTCGACATGGAACCATCGGGATTCAGCCGTCGACCAGTGGGAACATGTCGTATGTTCGTATGAATCACATTTTCGTTACATTAGTTAGATGGTTGTCTCCACAAACGCCATCATTGAGGTGGACGGCGTCTCTAAGCGTATAGTGCGCCGTGGATGCAGGCTGGTGGGAGCAGCTTATTCTGTGGGAGACATTTTCCTGCGCTTGCATTGGACCTGTGGCAGTAATCTAAGGGAAGCCGACAGCTAAGAACCACCTGCATACCGTCATGCTTAATGTCTTCCTCGACGGCGATGTCATGCTTCAGCAGTATAATCTTTCGTGTCACGGAGCACACGACTGCTACGGTCGCAGGTTCGAATCCTACCTCGGGCATGGATGTGTGTGATGTCCTTAGGTTAGTTAGGTTTAAGTAGATCTAAGTTCTAATGGACTGATGACCACAGATGTTAAGTCCCATAGTACTCAGAGCCATATTCTTTTCTTTTTTGTCAGGAGCCAGAATCGTGTTACATTGGTTGACGAACTTTATAATGAACTTTCGTTGATGACTCGACTACCAAATTCGTCAACTGTAAATTCTGTGGAACCCATCTGGGTCGCTATCGGGTGCCATCAACCGCGTCCGCAGCTCAGGGGCCCGTTATTTATGCGAATTGCGAGACCTGTGCGTAGACATCTAGTGCCACTTACCCCCAAAAACCTACCAACAAGCGGACAGACAGGCTGTTAAACAGGTGGTCATAATGTTTTGACCCATCAGTGTATAAGCACCACTCCAGTATTTATGACTTTTGGAGATGTTCATTGAGTAATCGAAGTTAAACAATGAAACTGTCGTATTTACATGAAACAGGTACATCTCGCGCACACTATAATTCACTGTTACAGGTTTCGATTGTCAGACGCGAACACCATCAGATAATCGTTGTCCTGGTGGCAGCACGTTAGGAGGTTGAAAACACCGCTCTGTTCCGTGGTCAAATACGAAGAGTCACTAGCGAATATATTAAAATGCTAAGGTAGGTACGTGCGGGTGGGTGCTATTTAATTTAGAAAAAAGTAAAATCTCTAATCGGAGAGACTTTCTTAGAGCAATTTTTGTAAATGTGTCGTAAGCTACTATGGAGAGAAGGTCGCAACGTACACCTGAAGCTCTTCTCTCTGATGGGCTGTAAAACAAAATTCATGAAGATGTGACACGAGTGACAAAAGTAGAAAAACTAAATTACTAAGTCGTATACATCGCCGGCCGCTGTGGCCTAACAGTTCTAGGCGCTCCATTCCGGAATCGCGCTGCTGCTACGGTCGCAGGTTCGAATCCTGCCTCGAGCATGGATGTTGTGATGTCCTTAGGTTAGTTAGGTTTAAGAAGTTCTAAGTCTAGGGGACTGATGACCTCAGATGTCAAGTCCCATAGTGATTAGAGCCATTTGAACCATTTTTCGTTTACATGGTTGTCTCTGCTTCGTAAATCTTTATAATGGCTTGCAGGCACTATGAAAAGCGTCAGATTATTTTTCTTTGAACCACATCTCACCAGCTTTAAGGCATTTAGAGTGCGGTTTTAAGATGCAAGACTAATCTGCTGATGCAGGGCTTGCTGCCGCATGGCATGCATGTGTTGTTCCATGCTCTACTGCATTGGTTCTCAAAGTGGGCACTGTCGCTTCGAGTTTGGGGGGGGGGGGGGGGAGAGAAGAAGGGTGGAGGGGAGGGACTGTGGCAGGCGTTCTCTATTTTTTTCGATGACTGCTCTCTTAGCTACTATCAAGAAATGATACTTCAATTAACAATAGGTTTAAAACTGAATCAAAGAGAACGGAGAAAGGGATAGATATACGAATTTGAATATAAGTATGGAAGAATTAATAGTTTAACTTCCACAAGCCACTACAATGAGCAGCAGAATTTATGTCTTGGAGTCAACGGAGATTACCGGATCGATTCGGCATGGATCACTTATTTTGTAACATTTCGTTCCCATCGTTACTGTATTCGTTGTTAACTCGTGAGTCTTGCTATACACACTGACAGAAAAAAATCCACCAACGCCAAGAAGAAGTTGTGTGACGTAAACGAAAGTCAGCAGATGTGTTTCTACACCTGGAAGATGATGTCTATTCAAATTTCGCAACAGTCGCGACAGTGGCGCTAGAAGCATCACTATGAGGATGCAAATGTGATTTGTTTTAAATACACGCTATAACGTTCGCGAGCGTTAGTTATCTTTGAGATTGGGGGTGGTGAGTTAATGTTAGACGAGAATGCTTTTAAGGCGACAAAGCCGTCATTATCAGCACCTCACTGACCATGGACGAGATTGTGTACTGAGGGTACGAGAATCTGGAGGTTGCTTCCGCTTTATTGCAGGAAGACCTAGCAGGAATACAGTTACTGTACGTGACTGCTGGCAGCATTGGTCACGAGAATGTATAGTCGTAAGAAGACCGGGCTGCTGATGGCAGTGTGGCACTACCAAGAGGGAAGACCGTGGTGCTCGTTGTATGGCTCTTGTGCATCGTACTGCACCTGTAGAAACCACCTCCGCATCAGTTGCCACCAGCCACCATAGTGATACAACTGTTACAATTCGGCTACTTCAAGGACATCTCCGAGCCACGAGCCCTGTCGAGTGCATTCCGCTGATCCCAAACCACCGCGATTTGCATCTTCGATGGTGTTAAGCGAGAGCACATTGTAGGGCAGGGTGGAGGCTTTTTGTGAGTTCTGATGAAAGCTGGTTCTGCCTTGGTGTAAGTGATGGCTGTGTGTTGCTAGGAGGAGGCCATTTGAGGGCCTGCAACCAGCCTGTCTGCTACTAGACACGCTGGACAAACACCTGGAGTTATGGTCTGGGGTGCGTTTTCGTGTTACATCGGGAGCAGTCTCACGGTTATTGCACCACTCTGACTGCAAAATTGTACGTCAGTCTGGTGATTCGACATGTTGTGCTGCTATTCATGAACAGTATTCCGGGGAGTGTTTTCCAGCAGGATAACGCTCGCCCACATACCGCTGTTGTAAAACAACGTACTCTACAGAGTGTCGAAATGAAACCTTGGCCTGCTCGATCGCCGGGCCTCACTCGAGTTGAGCACATATGGGACATCAGTGTCACCCACAAACCGCATTAACCGTGCATGTATTGACCGCCCAGGTACAAGAGGCATGGAACTTCCATCCGGCACCTGTACGCCACAATGCAAGTACGTCTGCATACGTGCATTCAACATTCTGTTGGTTACATCGGTTATTAATGTAACAGCATTTCACATTTGCAACGGCTTATCTCTCGCTTAAATTAACCTGAGATCATGCAATGTTAATCACTTAAATATGTTATCTAGATCAAATGTGTTTCCGAAATTCCATTACTTAAACTAGCTTAGCGCCCGCTGCTTCTCTCGCGTTGGCTGCAGGATGTTTTTTTCTGTTTTTATTTAATCGAATTTTTATTACACTACTGGCCATTAAAATTGCACCAAGAAGAAATGCAGATGATAAACGGGTATTCATTGGACAATTATATTATACTAGAACTGACATGTGATTACATTTTCACGCAATTTGGGTGCATAGAGCCTAAGAAATCAGTACCCAGAACAACCATCTCTGGCCGTAATAATGGCTTTGATACACCTTGGCAGTGAGTAGAACAGAGCGTCGCTGGCGTGTACAGATACAGCTCCCCATGCAGCTCCAACACAATACCACAGTTCATCAAGAGTAGTGACTGGCGTGTTGTGACGAGCCAGTTGCTCGGCCACCATTGACCAGACGGTATCAATTAGTTAGAGATCTGGAGAATGTGCTGGCCAGGGCAGCAGTCGAACATTTTCTCTATACAGAAAGGCCCCTAAAGGACCTGCAACATGCGGTCGTGCATTATCCTGCTGAAATGTAGGGTTTCGAAGGGATCGAATGAAGGGTAGAGCCGCGGGTCGTAACACATCTGAAATGTAACGTCCACTGTACAAAGTGCTGTCAATGCGAACAAGACGTGTAACCAATGGCACCCCATACCATCACGCTGCGTGATACACCAGTATGGCGATGACGAATACACGCTTCCAATGTGCGTTCACCACGATGTCGCCAAACACGGATGCGACCATCATGATGCTGTAAACTGTTCCTCGATTCAACCGGATAAATGACGTTTTGCCATTCGTGCACCCAGGTTCGTGGTTGAGTACACCATCAAATCGATCAAATGGCTCTGAGTACTATGGGACAACATCTTAGGTCATCAGTCCCCTAGAACTTAGAACTACTTAAACCTAACTAACCTAAGGACATCACACACGTCCATGCCCGAGGCAGGATTCGAACCTGCGACCGTAGCAGTCCCGCGGTTCCGGACCGGAGCGCCTAGAACCGCACGGCCACCGCGGCCGGCGAGTACACTATCGCAGGCGCTCCTGTCTGTGATGCAGCGTCAAGGGCAACCGCAGCCCTGGTCTCCTAGCTGATAGTCCATGCTGCTGCAAACGTCGTCGGACTGTTCGTGCAGATGGTTGTTGTCTTGCAAACGTCCCCATCTGTTGACTCAGGGATCGAGACGTGGCTGCACGATCCGTTACAGCCATGCGGATAAAATGCCTGTCATCTCGACTGATAGTGATACGAGGCCATTGGGATCCAGCACGGCGTTCCCTATTACCCATCTGAACCCACCGATTCCATATTCTACTAACAGTCATTGGATCTCGACCAACGTGAGCAGCAATGTCGCGTTACGATGAACCGTAATCGCCATAGGCTACAAGACGACCTTTATCAAAGTCGGAAACGTGATGGTACAAATTTCTCCTCCTTACACGAGGCATCACAACAACGTTTCATCAGGCAACGCCGGTCAACTGCTGTTTGTGTATGAGAAATCGGTTGGAAACTTTCCTCATGTCAGCACGTTGTAGGTGTCGCCACCGGCGCCAACCTTGTGTGAATGCTCTGAAAAGCTAATCATTTGCATGTCGCAGCATCTTCTTCCTGTCGGTTAAATTTCGCGTCTGTAGCACATCTCCATGGTGTAGCAATTTTAATCTCCAGTAGTGTATGTTCACAATTTGAAAACTCTTCAAGATTTTCATGCTAATTTAGGCCATATAAGCACGATCATTTCTGAATGTACTTCTGACCAAAAAGCGATTCTAGTAGCTGGAATGCAAAGCTTCTGTTAATCATGGCTTTGGCGTTCTTGTGGAGATATTTCCATTGCAACTTTTATCCCCTATTAAATATTTTTTTTATATCTAACCGAGAAGTGAAATGCCTATTTTCATAAATGCAGCTTTAAATTTTTTAATTTAACGAACTATTTTCTTAAAAATTTTCATCCTCTATTGCACTTCCTGAGGGGTTGATTTTCCAGAAACAGTGAAACACGTGTTTTTTAATTTCTAACCGAGATGTCAAATACGAGTTGTCATAAATCTAGCCTTAAAAATCCTTTAGTAGTTCTTTAATAAAAAAATTTTAAAAAAGCTTTCACCAACCATTTCACCAACAGTGGATTAAATTTCCAAAAATGCTGAAACACGTATTTCTTTATTTCTCACCGAGAATCTGAATACCAAGTTCTGTAGGTCTTCCTTCAAAGTTGCTTTAAGAGCAACATTTTCAAAACAACACGTCATCTCCTATTTCACCCGCTTAGGGTTGTAATTGTGAAAAATCCCTTCTTAAAACACGCCTACAGTATAAGATCCACACCTTCTCCAAATTTCAATTTTTGTTCTTAGCGGTTTTGGCTGGGCGATGATGAGTCAGCCAGTATGTATGTATACATCATTATATGTAGAGATTAATTATTATTTAGTGTTGTGATTTTCTTCCGCCAGTGTATTTGCATTCTTCGTTTTTTCGTTTTGTTAGAAACTCAATGCACTGCTTTATTATTACCGAAATGTATACCAATTAATTCTGTTATCTATGTGTTTATTGCATGTTATGATGCGTTTGTGTACCGTCCCTATTTCTTATTCGAGTGAATGTGTCTGTGGATTTTCATTTTTATTCTGATTTTGACATTTTTAATGGTTGTCTGTTCAGAAAATCCTCACAGATGCGACTTTTCGGTTACGTTGAATTCTTGTACTTAATTTCGAACTTTCAGAAATGTTTCATTTTATCCTGTGAAGCGCGATTGTGTTTCTGGGTGATTATAGTTGTCGTGATCTCTGCACTGATTATAGGTTTCCTGTATGTGGTGGATCGTTTCAGTCATCCATCGTCCGACTTTATCGACTGAGTCAGTGATGCCATGAATGGGGTAACTTACAGTGAGCTGAACAACACCCGTTAACAACTAAATCGTTGTACATGAGAGTAAACTTAACTGCAGCTTTGATTTGTTGAAGATTAAAGTGTGACACACTGGGACAAACCGTTTCCACTGTGAATAAACGCAGAAAGAAGATTCATGACATTACTCGACATAAATCTGTTGTACATAATTGATTTCAACTCGGGTGCATGATTGACTTTTATTATTTCACTGTGAGCGACATCTCTCGGCATCAGGCTCAGTGCCACACATATTGCCAGAACAGTAACATATACACAAAGAAACGGTCGGTTACATTCTCGAAATGTAAATGGATTTTGCAAATGTTACATATAGATTCATAAGCCGTTCAATAACACTATTTTATAAATGACTGTATAATAAATTGTGTCCATTGAATGTTCGCTTCCTTTCGATAATCACTTCACATCCGAAAGATTCCCTCTGAATACATGTATACTAATAACGTCGATTTAAGTGAGCCTGACATAGGATTAAAATATCTAGTTGCGTCACGATTATAGCAAGTGAAGTGGAGAGTGGGTATAACGTTGCACAAGCCATTCAAAAAGAAACTGAAATAAATTAAATGGTAACATTTTCTATAATGTCGGGGGTGGACACGACACTGAGGTGACGAAAGTCATGGGATACCTCCAAATATCGTGTTAAACCTCCTTTAGTCCGGCGTAGACAGTAAGTGGACAGGGCATGGACTCAGAAAGTCGACTGAAATCCCATGGAAAAATATTGAGCCATGCTGCCTCTACAGCCGTCCGTAATTGCGGAAGTGTTACCTAAAAATGGTTTAAATGGCTCTGAGCACTATGGGACTCAACTTCTGAGGTCATCAGTCCCCTAGAACTTAGAACTACTTAAACCTAACTAACCTAAGGACATCACACACATCCATGCCCGAGGCAGGATTCGAACCTGAACTGTCTTTTCTACCATAATAGCGCCATCTGTATGTGTGCATATCGCTACACTCGGGCGCTGTGTATGCATAGTGGAAGAGTATAGATACTGCTGACTGTAGCGCCTAGAACCGCACGGCCACTCCGGCCGCCCGGAAGTGTTACATGTGGAGGATTTTGTGCACTAATTGATTCATGATTACTTCCCATAAATGTAAGATGCGATTAGTGTTGGGTCATCTGAGTCGCCAAACCATTCACTCGAACTGTCCAGAATGTTCTTCAAATCAATAGCTAGCAACCTTGGTCCAGTGACATGGCTCATTGTCATCTGTGGATGGCTGCAAATGGTTTACACTTAACCGTATATAACCATTTACAGTCAATGATTGGTTCAGTTGAACCAGAGGATCCAGTCCTTTCCATGTAAACACAGTGTACACATTATGGAGCCACCACCAGCTGCAAAGTGTCTTGTTGACAACTTGGATCCGTGATCGTGGAGTCTGCGCCACACTCGAACCGTCCCATCAGCTCTTATTAAGTGAAATCGGTACTCATCTGACCAGATCAGGCTTTCCATTCGGCTAGGGCCCAACTGATACGATCAAGGGTCGACGAGAGTCGCCGCACGCGATTGTTGGTAAAGGCACTCGCATTGGTCGTCTGCTGCCATAGCCCATTAACGCCAATTTTCGCCACACTATCCGACGTTCTTTTCTGCGGTTATTTCAAGAAATGTTGCTTGCATATTAGCACTGACAATTCTACGCAAACGCCGCTTGTCTCGTTCGTTAAGTGAAGGCCGTCGGCCACTGCGTTGTCCGTGGTGAGAGGTAATGCCAACTACCATTCCTCATTCCCGCCGTGCGACCACAATCACGTTGGAAACCTTTCCACATGTTTCACGTGAGTACAAATCACAGTTACGCCAATGAACTGTCTATTCTACCATAACAGCGCCATCTGTATGTGTGCATATCGCTACACTCGGGCGCTGTGTATGCACAGTGGAAGAGTATAGATACTGCTGACGTCTTCACGACGTATAGTAGGGTACAGTTAAACCATAGCTGCACAGGATTCGAAGTGAGCGCTGTATGAAAGCGATTGTGGATAGATTGGCTAAATATATTGTCGCACTACGAGGAGTAAAACTTGAAAATTACACTTATTCACTCCCATCTGGCTCGCGTGAACACATAAATTCCATCTCACACGCCGTAAGAAACCGGAGAAAGGGCGAAAGGTGCTAATCTTGGGGTTAAAACCTAAAGGAAACGACAGAGACGCTAAAATAGCAGCACAGGGAAATGGGACTACCTGACCACTTACGAAAATCATGGGTGAGCCAGTCACCATGTTTATATATTAAAAAGATCTCCCTAATCGCTTAGGAAACAAGTTGGGTTCATATGGTTCAAATGGCTCTGAGCACTATGGGACTTAACTTCTAAGGTCATCAGTCCCCTAGAACTTAGAACTACATAAACCTAACTAACCTAAGGACATCACACACATCCATGCCCGAGGCAGGATTCGAAACTGCGACCGCAGCGGTCCCGCGGTTCCAGACTGTAGCGCCTAGAACCGCTCGGCCACCAAGGCCGGCTAAACAAGTTGGGCATATCACAAAAGCTTGATACTCTAGCCACATTCGTTTGAATGTGACTTAAAATAAAGGGTAGATCTATCGACAAATCTGCCGCTGAGGTGGAAGAAGCAAGTAGTAGTCAAGTGACTTCTCGCTTTGCAGTGTCTAACGCGCTGCTCGCTAAGCGTATATGCTTTCTGGGACGAAATAAGGAGACATCAGTAAAGCTAAAATACTGCAATATCCTACGTTTACAACAAATAATTATGTGGTAACTGCCATTTTATAGGAACAATGAAGATTTACCTCTAAATGAGATCAGTTTCCACAAACTCAGCTGTAGATTGAGATCCACAACAGAAAAGGCACGGGGCGTCATAGAAATAGTGCGACAGTCTTTGAAGGTTTTAGGGGATGTCTTCAATAACAAAAGTAGGATACGAACCCGGGCCAGAAACGTCGTCCGACACCACTGAGCGCCGAAGTTAGAGGTGCCCTGCCTTTAGACCACCCTATTGGCAGCACACATGATTCTGTAAGCAAACGCACCGTAGGCCGAAATATCTTGTAATGCTCTTCGTCAGTCAGTTGTCACGACTGATTACATGATCACCAGTGGAGAAGTTAGTTCTAGTTGCTGCATTGACAGGTCTTGTGTACTATGAGTCTAATGCTGAGTTGCCCTCTGGGTGACGCTTTCGGACACAGATTTCCTTTTGCAGTTTCTATATCTTCTGCATATCGAAAAGCGTCTGTGACTTAAGAGGCTTCAATGAGAAAAACGAACTGCAGATGGAAACCCATGTCCAAAACTATCATCCACCGAGGAAACTCAGCATCGCATTCATAGATTGTCTCCTATGAACGCGATGCTGAGTTTCCTTGGTGGATGATAGTTTTGGACATGGGCTTCCATCTGCAGTTCGTTTTTCTCCTTGAAGCGTCTAAAGTCACAAACGCTTTCCGGTATACAGAAGATAAAGAAACTACAAAAGGGCCTGTCTACACAGCAGCTAAAACTATCTTCTCCACTAGCTTTCGTGGAAACCGTTTTGATGACTGACCAACAAACCACATTGTGACATTTCGCCAACGGTCCGTCAGCATCCATGGTCACGTTTGCCGAAGTGGTGGGCTAGTGGCAGGCGACGGCGACTATAACTTCGGTTCCTCAAGACACCCTCTAAAACCCCTCGAAATTTATAGCAACATTTATACGACACCACGTAGTAATCAAAAGAACAAACTAATCCAGCAGGAATAATCATTTTTATGATGACCAAGTAAAATCTACGTGACATACATGTAATGAGTAGAATGTTTCGTTATATTCAGTCTGATTACTTAATAAATAAATATTTATTCTCAAAATAAATAAGTAAAATCATAAAACGCTTTTACGAAGCATAATTTATTTGACGCTCTTATATGTAGTGTATGTAACGAACATTCAAATGGCGCCATAGATAGATCCGTATGTCCTGTGGTTAACAGAGAGCTGTCCAGGCTCTAGAAACAAGAATTACTTAGCTACTAAGTTAGCGGGAAACGTGGGTTACATTGAGCCACCGATGTACACTGACGAGCTGTAAGACTACTGCCCACCACAGCAAAGAGTGAGGCCTGAGGCAGGTGGCGTGCTAAGGAGAGCATAGACGAATGGGGAGTCACTACAGCGAAGATGCGGACACCAATTGGAGGAATATACTGACACAAGCGACTTCGTTTGAAGGCAAATTTTAGGGTCTGGCACGTGGGAAGGGACAACTCGTAAAAGGCGGAGATGATGCACTGTCAAAATGCTACAATCGTGAGAATCTATGGAAGGTGATTGCTAAATGGTGAAATCAAGAGTACGTGACTGGTCGTTGAATGTCTCCACCTCATTACAGAACGCGGAGGTTGACGACTTGCCCGTTCTTTATAGCCAGATAGGCCGCGATCTTTGGCAGATCTGGCACTAGAGCACATAGTACAGATTACAGAGTGTTCCTGCGGGCACAAGTGTTTTGGAACAGTTTATCTCCACATGGTCTTCTCATTTCGACCAAAAGACATAATCAATTACGTTTTCAGTTGGAATAAGATCATAGAGATTGGGTAGTCGATAAAAGAAAATATGTCGATAGCTTGTTACACCAGGCTGATGGTGTTGCCCAAATACACCACCATCCAGGCGAATGGCTGCTCCAAACATGCACCATGCCAACGTTCACAGCAGGTGGGGCAGTATTACGTCATGGGAGACATTATCCTACAATTTCGCATGATAGTAATCGAAGACACTTTGATACTGCTATCGTCTGACTGAAGTTTATTGGGGGCAATCTGTTTTTGGTCTCCGCTGGCAGAATACTATCTTCCAGCTGTCACAAGGCCAGAATCGTACTACAGTTGTTCGAGATGCATGATAGTGAACTCACGTTGATATCGTGGCCACCGTTTTCCTTGAGTTTCCATTAGATTACTGTCAGCTCTAATGAGTGGACGAGCTATCTTACCTGCGGTACCTATAGTGTAACCTAGCACGGGAGAGTCAATCAGTTTTGTGTTACGTTTTGAATAACTCTTGAATGGTGCAAAGTAATAAGTCTTTAGAAGAGAAAGTGGATTACCAAATAAAAACGTAGAGTGGTATTTAACAAAAGGACTTGCTGTTCTTCATATCTACGTGACCAGACAGAACTACTGTGGGTTCCTTCAGGGCTCTAAGGGATGGTTTATTTTTAACCACAACAAATGAAATATTAGGTCACTGTATACAATAATGAACAAAGATATTTAATTAACTTGAGATAGTTCTTTGCGACAGGAGAATGTAGAATATCTACTACTGTCACTAACTGTGAAAGCATCACTTGATGCGTACAATGACAACCTGCTCTCTTCAGCTACAACGTCCAACATTAATACAGCTACATGTTCCACTGAAACTACGACTAACACTGCCCTTCTAGGTGATAATGACTGCTGGAGCTGAGATCACAAAATGGAATGAGCTCTTGCATGCTCAGTGCTATACTGACCTCAGTGTGAGGGCACTGCTGTTTCTGAGAGGGAGGCGTGGTCTTCTGGAGCGCTCTCTAAATACCACTGCGGATTATAGTGAGCCCTCACTAACGTCTGCGCTAGCGTTTCGCGTTGCTGACTTCGGTGTGGCACGGGAAACTGTGGATGATACCACATGAACAAAGTTACAACAGTGACAATCATGGTGTTTTGTATACTACTAGTGGTTAAACGATATTTGCCTGATTTTTTTTTTATTTTTGCATATTAGCAAATGTTATTTGGTATGGTCAAGGCAAATGCGACATCCTGCTTGCAGATATTGACAATATTTTATACTCAAGTCAGTGACTGCTTGTAAACGAAGAGAAACGATTATCTCTCATTCGGCACATTTGCAGACCTATGTGTTCTGAAAACTTTTTGTTCTGTTATCCTATGTACACAGGGCGAGCCGAGAGGTGTGCTTTCTACATTTTTCATGAATAACTGGAAAACCACATCTTCCAGCGAAAATGTATGGCAATATAAAATTAAACTACATGTATTTCCTACAGAAAAAGTCGCATTCATTTCTTCTGCAGGACTACTAGTTTGTGAGAAGAAAGCACGAGAATATTGAAAATCTCGCTCTGTAGCTCTGTAGCTTAAGTAGTTACAATAGACCATACTGAGCAGTTTTCCCGACTTGATATACCACATGTGTTCCACATCAAATTGTTCGTCTCAAGTTCCTCTATACTACTGTGCTAGGTTGCAAACAATGATAGTTTGAATAATAGAGAAAGTAAATAACAATGTACTTAAACACTAGGACTCACAGCTGCTCCCTCCTCTCTCCAGCGCTGAGACGGACCATTTCGACACTTGCTTCATAGGAAAAATGTTCTGAACTATCATTTCAAAATTGTTGTAACTATTATATTCTGGACTGATGGTCACGAAGTAGATGCAGTTAAGGAATTCTGCTACCTAGGCAGGAAAATAAACCATGACGGATGACATCAAAAGCAGATTAGCACTGCAAAAAAGGGCATTCCTGGTCAGGAGAAGTCTACAAGTATCAAACAAAGACCTTAATTTCAGGAAGTAGTTTCTGAAAATGGACGTTTGGATCACAGCGTTATATGACAGTGAAACATGGACTGTGGGAAAATCGGAACAGAAGAGAACTGAAGCATTTGAGATATGGTGCTACAAACGAATGTTGAAAATTATGTGGACTGATGAGGAAGGAATGAGGAGGTTGTCCGCAGAATCGACGGGGAACGGAATATATGTGACTTCCATTGTAGTGGCCTGAGCTGTAGAGGGTAAAAATTGTAGTGGAACATAGAAAATGGAATACATCAGCGTAATAATTGAGGTTGTAGGTTGCAATTGGTACTGCGAGATGAAGAGATTGGCACAGGAGAGGAATTCGTAGCGGACGGCATCAAACCAATCAGAATAATTATGACTTTAAAAAATGACATGTTTTATGTGATTTATTTGCCATTTAAAATACAGTAATAAACAAAGTTCACCGAAACCTGTAAAACACATGAAAGAGTAAGCAAACAAGGGTGTTTGCTTGGTTTTAAATACATAGAAAAACTGGATTGCCGGCCGCTGGTGGCCGAGCGGTTCTGGCGCTACAGTCTGGAACCGCGCGACCGCTACGGTCGCAGGTTCGAATCCTGCCTCGGGCATGGATGTGTGTGTTGTCCTTAGGTTAGTTAGGTTTAAGTAGTTCTACGTTCTAGGGGACTTATAACCACAGCAGTTGAGTCCCATAGTGCTCAGAGCCATTTGAACCATTTGAACCAAAAACTGGATTATTCATGTCTACATAAATTTTAGCTACTTCATACTTCTACACAACTGACATAATTGTAATCGTTTTGCTTTGTACATTTCCCACAAACCAACTACTTACATATATTACATTCGCATAATTTAAGAACTTGATATTTTCTACGTTTTTGTGCTGTTTCCTCTTCATTTCCATTTTCAAATCTACATCTTCATCGTCATGGGCACTACGCAAATCACTGTTAAGTAGGTGGTGGAGGGTTCAGCGAACCACCTGCACGCTCTCTAGCATTCGATCTCTAACAACGCGAAGTAAAGGAAAACACCTACATATTTCCGCGGAAGCCCTGATCTCCCTTATTTTATTGTAATTATCTTTTCTTCATATGTAGGTCTGCGCCAACGAAATACACTCCTGGAAATGGAAAAAAGTACACATTGACACCGGTGTGTCATACCCACCATACTTGCTCCGGACACTGCGAGAGGGCTGTACAAGCAATGATCACACGCACGGCACAGCGGACACACCAGGAACCGCGGTGTTGGCCGTCGAATGGCGCTAGCTGCGCAGCATTTGTGCACCGCCGCCGTCAGTGTCAGCCAGTTTGCCGTGGCATACGGAGCTCCATCGCAGTCTTTAACACTGGTAGCATGCCGCGACAGCGTGGACGTGAACCGTATGTGCAGTTGACGGACTTTGACCGAGGGCGTATAGTGGGCATGCGGGAGGCCGGGTGGACGTACCGCCCAATTGCTCAACACGTGGGGCGTGAGGTCTCCACAGTACATCGATGTTGTCGCCAGTGGTCGGCGGAAGGTGCACGTGCCCGTCGACCTGGGACCGGACCGCAGCGACGCACGGATGCACGCCAAGACCGTAGGATCCTACGCAGTGCCGTAGGGGACCGCACCGCCACTTCCCAGCAAATTAGGGACACTGTTGCTCCTGGGGTATCGGCGAGGACCAATCGCAACCGTCTCCATGAAGCTGGGCTACGGTCCCGCACACCGTTAGGCCGTCTTCCGCTCACGCCCCAACATCGTGCAGCCCGCCTCCAGTGGTGTCGCGACAGGCGTTAATCGAGGGACGAATGGAGACGTGTCGTCTTCAGCGATGAGAGTCGCTTCTGCCTTGGTGCCAATGATGGTCGTATGCGTGTTTGGCGCCGTGCAGGTGAGCGCCACAATCAGGACTGCATACGACCGAGGCACACAGGGCCAACACCCGGCATCATGGTGTGGGGAGCGATCTCCTACACTGGCCGTACACCACTGGTGATCGTCGAGGGGACACTGAATAGTGCACGGTACATCCAAACCGTCATCGAACCCATCGTTCTACCATTCCTAGACCGGCAAGGGAACTTGCTGTTCCAACAGGACAATGCACGTCCGCATGTATCCCGTGCCACCCAACGTGCTCTAGAAGGTGTAAGTCAACTACCCTGTCCAGCAAGATCTCCGGATCTGTCCCCCATTGAGCATGTTTGGGACTGGATGAAGCGTCGTCTCACGCGGTCTGCACGTCCAGCACGAACGCTGGTCCAACTGAGGCGCCAGGTGGAAATGGCATGGCAAGCCGTTCCACAGGACTACATCCAGCATCTCTACGATCGTCTCCATGGGAGAATAGCAGCCTGCATTGCTGCGAAAGGTGGATAAACACTGTACTAGTGCCGACATTGTGCATGCTCTGTTGCCTGTGTCTATGTGCCTGTGGTTCTGTCAGTGTGATCATGTGATGTATCTGACCCCAGGAATGTGTCAATAAAGTTTCCCCTTCCTGGGACAATGAATTCACGGTGTTCTTATTTCCATTTCCAGGAGTGTATTTTCGCATTTGAAGGAAAAGGGCCGCGCGGGATAAGCCTAGCGGTCAGAGGCGCTGCAGTCATGGACTGTGCGGCTGGTCCAGACGGAGGTTCGAGTCCTCCTTCGGGCATGGGTGTGTGTGTTTGTCCTTAGGATAATTTAGGTTAAGTAGTGTGTACGCTTAGCAACTGATGACCTTAGCAGTAAAGTCCCATAAGATTTCACACACATTTGAACATTTTGAAGGAGAAAGCTGGTTACTGAAATTTTTTGAGATCCCGCAGCAACGGTAAAAGCCTTTGTTTTAATGATTACCACCCCAAATCGCGTATAATGTCCGTGGCGCTCTCTCCCCTCTTTTTTATTACCGAGAAATTAACTTAGAAATTTCTCGTTGTGCTCCGGTAATCCCATCTGGTGAAGAGCCCACATATGTTGCAGTACTCCAAAAGAGGACGGACAACCGTCGTGTAGGCAGTCTCTTTAGTAAATCTGTTGCATCTTCTACGGTGTTCTGCCAATAAAATGCAATCTTTGGTTCGCCATCCCCACATTTTCTAAGTGTTCTTTCCACTTTGAGTTGTTCGCAATTGTAATTCCTAGGTATTTAATTGAATTTATGGTCTTAAGATTTGATTGATTTATTTTGTAACCGAAGTTTAAATGATTACTTTTAGCACTCGTGTGGACGACACCACACTTTTTGTTACTTAAGGTCAATTATCAAGTAGATATCTAAATCGTGTTGCAATTGATTTTGATCTTCTGACGTCTTTTCTAGACGATAGACGACAGCGAGATCTGCAAAGAACCTACAACGGCTGCTCAGATTGTCTCCTAAATCTTTTATAAAGGTATGGAACAGCAGACGGCCTATAACACTATCTTGGCTGCAAATCACTTGTGTTTTATTTGATAACTTCCGTCAGTTACAAACTGTTACGTCTCTAACAGGAAATACACTCCTGGAAATTGAAATAAGAACACCGTGAATTCATTGTCCCAGGAAGGGGAAACTTTATTGACACATTCCTGGGGTCAGATACATCACATGATCACACTGACAGAACCACAGGCACATAGACACAGGCAACAGAGCATGCACAATGTCGGCACTAGTACAGTGTATATCCACCTTTCGCAGCAATGCAGGCTGCTATTCTCCCATGGAGACGATCGTAGAGATGATGGATGTAGTCCTGTGGAACGGCTTGCCATGCCATTTCCACCTGGCGCCTCAGTTGGACCAGCGTTCGTGCTGGACGTGCAGACCGCGTGAGACGACGCTTCATCCAGTCCCAAACATGCTCAATGGGGGACAGATCCGGCGATCTTGCTGGCCAGGGTAGTTGACTTACACCTTCTAGAGCACGTTGGGTGGCACGGGATACATGCGGACGTGCATTGTCCTGTTGGAACAGCAAGTTCCCTTGCCGGTCTAGGAATGGTAGAACGATGGGTTCGATGACGGTTTGGATGTACCGTGCACTATTCAGTGTCCCCTCGACGATCACCAGTGGTGTACGGCCAGTGTAGGAGATCGCTCCCCACACCATGATGCCGGGTGTTGGCCCTGTGTGCCTCGGTCGTATGCAGTCCTGATTGTGGCGCTCACCTGCACGGCGCCAAACACGCATACGACCATCATTGGCACCAAGGCAGAAGCGACTCTCATCGCTGAAGACGACACGTCTCCATTCGTCCCTCGATTAACGCCTGTCGCGACACCACTGGAGGCGGGCTGCACGATGTTGGGGCGTGAGCGGAAGACGGCCTAACGGTGTGCGGGACCGTAGCCCAGCTTCATGGAGACGGTTGCGATTGGTCCTCGCCGATACCCCAGGAGCAACAGTGTCCCTAATTTGCTGGGAAGTGGCGGTGCGGTCCCCTACGGCACTGTGTAGGATCCTACGGTCTTGGCGTGCATCCGTGCGTCGCTGCGGTCCGGTCCCAGGTCGACGGGCACGTGTACCTTCCGCCGACCACTGGCGACAACATCGATGTACTGTGGAGACCTCACGCCCCACGTGTTGAGCAATTCGGCGGTACGTCCACCCGGCCTCCCGCATGCCCACTATACGCCCTCGCTCAATGTCCGTCAACTGCACATACGGTTCACGTCCACGCTGTCGCGGCATGCTACCAGTGTTAAAGACTGCGATGGAGCTCCGTATGCCACGGCAAACTGGCTGACACTGACGGCGGCGGTGCACAAATGCTGCGCAGCTAGCGCCATTCGACGGCCAACACCGCGGTTCCTGGTGTGTCCGCTGTGCCGTGCGTGTGATCATTGCTTGTACAGCCCTCTCGCAGTGTCCGGAGCAAGTATGGTGGGTCTGACACACCGGTGTCAATGTGTTCTTTTTTCCATTTCCAGGAGTGTATAACGAAATTAGTCGCATAACTGAGACAATATTCCATAAACATGAAATTTGATTACAAGCTGCTTGTGAGGTACGGTGTCAAATGCCTTCTGGGAATCTAGAAATACGGAATCCATTTGAAACTCTCAGTCGATAGCACTCAACACTTCGTGTGAGTAAAGAACTAGTTGTGTTTCACAAAAGCGATGTTTTCTACATCCGTTTTGATTACTGTTAACAGACCGTTCTCTTCGAGCTAAGTCATAATTTCGAACACAGTATATGTTAAAAAATCCTGTTGCATGTCTCTGTTAATGATATTGGTCTGTAATTTAGTAGATTGCTCCTGTTCCCTTTTTTTATTATTTTGACCTGTGCAACTTACCGGTGTTTGGGTACGACTCTTCTGTTCAGCAAATGGTTGTATATGCTCGTCAAGTGTGGAGTTATTGCACCAGCATACTTTGAAGGGAACCTAATTAGTTGCTTCGCTACTCCGAGGATATCTGTTTCTACGTTTCTCGTGTTGGCTTGGTTCGAATTCAGGAATATTTACTCCGTATTCTGTGGTGATGACCTTTCGGAGGGCTGTGTTTAGGAACTTTGCGTTAGCGGTATTGTCATTGATAGTATTTCCACTGCTGTCGCGCAGGTAAGGCATTGATTATGTCTTGCCGCTAGCATATTTTATTTACTACCAGAATTTCTTTGGATTTTGCGCCAGGTTTCGGGACAAAGTATTGTTGTGAAAACTATTATAAGCTTATCGCATAGAAGTCCACGCTGAATTTCGAGCTTCTGCAAGAGATCGCCAATCTTGGGGATTTTGCGTTCATTTAAATTTTCATTCTTTTCATAATCATCTGTGGTCCTAAGAACTGAGCGACTTTGGACATACTGAAGGCGTAATTCCTCTCCAAGATGTTGAATAACATATCGTCTTTTGATCTTCTTCCCAGTAACTGCGGTAAATATTGCACAATAATTTATTTATACTAGCTCAAAGATACACTCCTGGAAATTGAAATAAGAACACCGTGAATTCATTGTCCCAGGAAGGGGAAACTTTATTGACACATTCCTGGGGTCAGATACATCACATGATCACACTGTCAGAACCACAGGCACATAGACACAGGCAACAGAGCATGCACAATGTCGGCACTAGTACAGTGTATATCCACCTTTCGCAGCAATGCAGGCTGCTATTCTCCCATGGAGACGATCGTAGAGATGCTGGATGTAGTCCTGTGGAACGGCTTGCCATGCCATTTCCACCTGGCGCCTCAGTTGGACCAGCGTTCGTGCTGGACGTGCAGAACGCATGAGACGACGCTTCATCCAGTCCCAAACATGCTCAATGGGGGACAGACCCGGAGATCTTGCTGGACAGGGTAGTTGACTTACACCTTCTAGAGCACGTTGGGTGGCACGGGATACATGCGGACGTGCATTGTCCTGTTGGAACAGCAAGTTCCCTTGCCGGTCTAGGAATGGTAGAACGATGGGTTCGATGACGGTTTGGATGTACCGTTCACTATTCAGTGTCCCCTCGACGATCACCAGTGGTGTACGGCCAGTGTAGGAGATCGCTCCCCACACCATGATGCCAGGTGTTGGCCCTGTGTGCCTCGGTCGTATGCAGTCCTGATTGTGGCGCTCACCTGCATGGTGCCAAACACGCATACGACCATCATTGGCACCAAGGCAGAAGCGACTCTCATCGCTGAAGACGACACGTCTCCATTCGTCCCTCGATTAACGCCTGTCGCGACACCACTGGAGGCGGGCTGCACGATGTTGGGGCGTGAGCGGAAGACGGCCTAACGGTGTGCGGGACCGTAGCCCAGCTTCATGGAGACGGTTGCGAATGGTCCTCGCCGATACCCCAGGAGCAACAGTGTCCCTAATTTGCTGGGAAGTGACGGTGCGGTCCCCTACGGCACTGCGTAGGATCCTACGGTCTTGGCGTGCATCCGTGCGTCGCTGCGGTCCGGTCCCAGGTCGACGGGCACGTGCACCTTCCGCCGACCACTGGCGACAACATCGATGTACTGTGGAGACCTCACGCCCTACGTGTTGAGCAATTCGGCGGTACGTCCACCCGGCCTCCCGCATGCCCACTATACGCCCTCGCTCAAAGTCCGTCAACTGCACATACGGTTCACGTCCACGCTGTCGCGGCATGCTACCAGTGTTAAAGACTGCGATGGAGCTCCGTATGCCACGGCAAACTGGCTGACACTGACGGCGGCGGTGCACAAATGCTGCGCAGCTAGCGCCATTCGACGGCCAACACCGCGGTTCCTGGTGTGTCCGCTGTGCCGTGCGTGTGATCATTGCTTGTACAGCCCTCTCGCAGTGTCCGGAGCAAGTATGGTGGGTCTGACACACCGGTGTCAATGTGTTCTTTTTTCCATTTCCAGGAGTGTATTTTAGGAGTGTTCTGGCCATCTTCTTGAGGAGGCCTTGTCTGGATACTGCCAAGACGTTTTGTCTACTATGTCAATCTCAAATTTTGCCTTATTGTAACAACTTACAACTTCTGGAGTTATTGCTCTTTTATTTTTATAGTACGAATAGGTTGGAAGGAACTCATCACCAGCACATTCTATTTTTTACATTCTGTACTTGACATATCAAGGATATATTATGTTTTAAAATTTCTTACGAACACAGACGGGCCTTCAGAGCATGTGGTATTTCTCGTCTTGCACTGTTTACTGTTAATACTGTGGATATTGACCTTTCTTTCAATTTCTTGGCAGGTTTGATAGAGGCAGAGTTATTAACTGTAATGACGTTTCTGCCTTCGGGTAGAAATGGTTCCAGCCAGGCATAATCCGAAACCGTTTCATGTTGTGATTGTGCAGTATCCTTACCAGGGCAAGGGAAACCATTGATAATATGCTTGTGTAGCTAACCACTACGGTTAGCGATATTTGCCATGCTTCAGAGTCATGCGTTGTGTGGACAGGGGTCTAGTCTTTCTAGGAAAGAGATGCTTGTCTATCGTTACGTCATATCCTGGGTTTGTAACACATGGTGCAGTTTTCTACGAATTTGTTCTAAACATCAGAAACAAATGCAAATTTATCAATCAGTAAACGTAGAGAGCGTGGTGTCCAGGAATTTTCTTCCCTGGTCATTGAGTAAAACAGAAGTAACATGTGGCGTTCACCAAGTCTGATAGGCCCTCTGTTGTTCCTGGTGTACATAAACGGTTTAGGAGACAATCTGAACAGTCCTCTTAGATTTTGTCAGATAATGCTGTTATTTACCGGCATGTAATGTCATCAGATGACGAAAACGAATTGTAAAATGTTTTAGACAAGGTATCTCTATGGAGCAAAATGTGGCAATTGACTCAAAATCATGAAAAGTTTGAAGTCATCCGCATGATCACTAAAAGGAACCCTTTAAATTTCTCTTAAACGATAAATCACAAGAATCGAAAGGCTGTAAACTCAACTAAGTTCTTAGGTATTACAGTTACCAGTAACTTAAATTGGAACGATTTACATAGATAATGTTGCTGGGAGAGGAAACCGAAGACTGCGATTTATTGGCAAAATACTTGTAAATGCAACAGATTTACTAAAGAGACAGCTTGCACTGCGATTGTCGCCCCTCTCCTGGAGTATTTCCGTGCGTCGTGGGTTCCGCATGAGATAGGATTGACGGAGGACATGGAAAAACTTCAAAGGAGGGCAACTTGGTTTGTATAATGGCAAAATAGGGGAGAGAGTGTCACGGATATGATACACTAACTGGAGTGGCAGTCATGAAAAAAAAGGCGTTTTTGGCTGCTGCAGGACCTTCTCATGAAATTTCAGTAACCATCTTTCTCCTCAGTGTGTGAAAATATTTTGTTGTCGCCCAGTTGCATACGGAGAAACGATCGCGTGGGAACGGTACAGAAGTAACTTAAAGGTGGATCGATGAACACACTCCCAGGCACTTAATTGTGAATTTCAGAGTATCATGTACACTCCTGGAAATTGAAATAAGAACACCGTGAATTCATTGTCCCAGGAAGGGGAAACTTTATTGACACATTCCTGGGGTCAGATACATCACATGATCACACTGACAGAACCACAGGCACATAGACACAGGCAACAGAGCATGCACAATGTCGGCACTAGTACAGTGTATATCCACCTTTCGCAGCAATGCAGGCTGCTATTCTCCCATGGAGACGATCGTAGAGATGCTGGATGTAGTCCTGTGGAACGGCTTGCCATGCCATTTCCACCTGGCGCCTCAGTTGGACCAGCGTTCGTGCTGGACGTGCAGACCGCGTGAGACGACGCTTCATCCAGTCCCAAACATGCTCAATGGGGGACAGATCCGGAGATCTTGCTGGCCAGGGTAGTTGACTTACACCTTCTAGAGCACGTTGGGTCGCACGGGATACATGCGGACGTGCATTGTCCTGTTGGAACAGCAAGTTCCCTTGACGGTTTAGGAATGGTAGAACGATGGGTTCGATGACGGTTTGGATGTACCGTGCACTATTCAGTGTCCCGACGATCACCAGTGGTGTACGGCCAGTGTAGGAGATCGCTCCCCACACCATGATGCCGGGTGTCGGCCCTGTGTGCCTCGGTCGTATGCAGTCCTGATTGTGGCGCTCACCTGCACGGCGCCAAACACGCATACGACCATCATTGGCACCAAGGCAGAAGCGACTCTCATCGCTGAAGACGTCACGTCTCGATTCATCCCTCCATTCACGTCTGTCGCGACACCACTGGAGGCGGGCTGCACGATGTTGGGGCGTGAGCGGAAGACGGCCTAACGGTGTGCGGGACAGTAGCCCAGCTTCATGGAGACGGTTTCGAATGGTCCTCGCCGATACCCCAGGAGCAACAGTGTCCCTAATTTGCTGGGAAGTGGCGGTGCGGTCCCCTACGGCACTGCGTAGGATCCTACGGTCTTGGCGTGCATCCGTGCGTCGCTGCGGTCCGGTCCCAGGTCGACGGGCACGTGCACCTTCCGCCGACCACTGGCGACAACATCGATGTACTGTGGAGACCTCACGCCCCACGTGTTGAGCAATTCGGCGGTACGTCCACCCGGCCTCCCGCATGCCCACTATACGCCCTCGCTCAAAGTCCGTCAACTGCACATACGGTTCACGTCCACGCTGTCGCGGCATGCTACCAGTGTTAAAGACTGCGATGGAGCTCCGTATGCCACGGCAAACTGGCTGACACTGACGGCGGCGGTGCACAAATGCTGCGCAGCTAGCGCCATTCGACGGCCAACACCGCGGTTCCTGGTGTGTCCGCTGTGCCGTGCGTGTGATCATTGCTTGTACAGCCCTCTCGCAGTGTCCGGAGCAAGTATGGTGGGTCTGACACAACGTTGTCAATGTGTTCTTTTTTCCATTTCCAGGAGTGTAGATGTAGATGTAGACGATCTATCATTTCCTAGTACTCTGTTGACCTCCATTATAGCACATTTCAAATAATGTTGGCTAATATAATTGTCTATGAATTAGCACCAACGCTTGATACTCGACTGGTGACCATTGATACCACAATGATATGAATAAAAATCAATTACTGCATCACAAAGTATAATATCTGAAGTTTTGATGCATGAAGTACACGTCAGGCCAGCAATAAACAAAACTACAACATCGTCTTAAACGGATCAGGACTAAGCTCTCGGCGTTAAAGGTGAAATCATAATCAACTATGCGCATATACACTCTTCTTTCAATATGCCGAAAGTGCATACCAAATGAATATAACCCAAATCAAGAAAAGTTGCTCTAATCTTTTTGTGAAACAAAGCTGTCAGTTAAAAATAAAAAAAGGTGATTTTGACCTCTGCAAACATTCTAATGTTAAATGCCTTCTATCTCGGAAAACATTCGGATAGGGCATAAGTCCATATGCAGCTTTTTGTTCAGAATCACTAGTAGTATCACTCCTCAAAACATGAACCTTTCCTTCCGACTCACCCTGTATAGAAAACCCTGCTCGTTCAACGAATTTAACGGGATTCGCGTTTCTGGATACAGTCGCAGTGTACCAACAGCTTGGAACCAGATCTCGTTAGAGGTGCTTTATCTCATTCGTTTAAGAAATTCAACTACTTTCATATTGGAACTGCAATCATCCCGTTAAGCAGTTGCCTATATTATAGGATAAAATCTTTCCACATAGACTGAGGACTGCGTAGTTTGATCACTTTACTCCTCAAACCAACCAACCAATATTAGCACATGCACCATCTTCTATTGGAACAGTAACTGGAACAATGGAGACGGCATTATCTGATATCGCCAAAGATAGCGTTATGAGTTGTGGATATTCGGAAGTTCCACAGGGAGGACAGATACTATTTTTGCTAAGACCTGGTGTGCCTCAGATCCACAGTATCAGCTAGGACATATCTACAGAATCTAGAGCCTGATGCTTCCATTTATTTATTCATTTTTTGAGTAATAAATCATCTGTATGGTTTGGTGTGGCACTTCACGAATTCCTGTCTTGTACGAACGTATTCATCTCAGAGTAGCATTTGCAATCTAAGTCGCCGGCCGGAGTGGCCGAGCGGTTCTAGGCGCTTCAGTCTGGAACCGCGCGCCCGCTACGGTGGCAGGTTCGAATCTTGCCTCGGGCATGGATGTGTGTAATGTCCTTAGGTTAGTTAGGTTTAAGTAGTTCTAAGTTCTAGGGGACTGATGACCTCAGATGTTAAGTCCCATAGTGCTCAGAGCCATTGGAACCATTTTTTGCAATCTACGTCCTTAGTTATTTTCTGGATGGATTCCAATCATTGTCTTCCTCTACTGCTCCCTTTAGTACCATGGAAGTTATTCCCTGATGTCTTGACAGATGTCCTAGTATCCTGTCCCTTCTTCTTGTCAGTGTTTTCCATATATTCCTTCCCTCTCCGATTCTGCGCAGAACCTCCACATCCCTTACCTTATCATCCCACTAATTTTTAACATACGTCTGTGGCACGACATCTCAAACACTCCGATTCTCTTTTTTCAGATTTTCCCACAGTCCGTGTTGAAATGATAATAATTACGGCCTCTTAATTCAGCCTGGAAGGAAAAGCGGAATGGGCTGGACCAGTGGGGACTTAACACACTTCATTCACTGGCAGAATACCAATTTACACTCCTGGAAATGGAAAAAAGAACACATTGACACCGGTGTGTCAGACCCACCATACTTGCTCCGGACACTGCGAGAGGGCTGTACAAGCAATGATCACACGCACGGCACAGCGGACACACCAGGAACCGCGGTGTTGGCCGTCGAATGGCGCTAGCTGCGCAGCATTTGTGCACCGCCGCCGTCAGTGTCAGCCAGTTTGCCGTGGCATACGGAGCTCCATCGCAGTCTTTAACACTGGTAGCATGCCGCGACAGCGTGGACGTGAACCGTATGTGCAGTTGACGGACTTTGAGCGAGGGCGTATAGTGGGCATGCGGGAGGCCGGGTGGACGTACCGCCGAATTGCTCAACACGTGGGGCGTGAGGTCTCCACAGTACATCGATGTTGTCGCCAGTGGTCGGCGGAAGGTGCACGTGCCCGTCGACCTGGGACCGGACCGCAGCGACGCACGGATGCACGCCAAGACCGTAGGATCCTACGCAGTGCCGTAGGGGACCGCACCGCCACTTCCCAGCGAATTAGGGACACTGTTGCTCCTGGGGAATCGGCGAGGACCATTCGCAACCGTCTCCATGAAGCTGGGCTACGGTCCCGCACACCGTTAGGCCGTCTTCCGCTCACGCCCCAACATCGTGCAGCCCGCCTCCAGTGGTGTCGCGACAGGCGTGAATGGAGGGACGAATGGAGACGTGTCGTCTTCAGCGATGAGAGTCGCTTCTGCCTTGGTGCCAATGATGGTCGTATGCGTGTTTGGCGCCGTGCAGGTGAGCGCCACAATCAGGACTGCATACGACCGAGGCACACAGGGCCAACACCCGGCATCATGGTGTTGTGAGCGATCTCCTACACTGGCCGTACACCACTGGTGATCGTCGGGACACTGAATAGTGCACGGTACATCCAAACCGTCATCGAACCCATCGTTCTACCATTCCTAGACCGTCAAGGGAACTTGCTGTTCCAACAGGACAATGCACGTCCGCATGTATCCCGTGCGACCCAACGTGCTCTAGAAGGTGTAAGTCAACTACCCTGGCCAGCAAGATCTCCGGATCTGTCCCCCATTGAGCATGTTTGGGACTGGATGAAGCGTCGTCTCACGCGGTCTGCACGTCCAGCACGAACGCTGGTCCAACTGAGGCGCCAGGTGGAAATGGCATGGCAAGCCGTTCCACAGGACTACATCCAGCATCTCTACGATCGTCTCCATGGGAGAATAGCAGCCTGCATTGCTGCGAAAGGTGGATATACACTGTACTAGTGCCGACATTGTGCATGCTCTGTTGCCTGTGTCTATGTGCCTGTGGTTCTGTCAGTGTGATCATGTGATGTATCTGACCCCAGGAATGTGTCAATAAAGTTTCCCCTTCCTGGGGCAATGAATTCACGGTGTTCTTATTTCAATTTCCAGGAGTGTATTTTACACAGTTTCAATCGCACAGCTTCCAATTAAGCTTTCATATTTATCCTAAATTAATTGCAGACAGAATAGTGAGGAACTCAATTAAAGTTCAATGCCAGTTTAAATAATTTACAGAAAATTTAATGACTTGATATTCTTCAAGTCAAACCTCGCACTGAATGTAATGAGGCTCAAGCCGTAATAAAGGCAGACGTAAATCTATATCACAATGCTGGAACAGATAAGAGCGGCATTCATTACCAAAGTGTTGAGAATAAAACATGATTTAAACTTGACTGATTGAAAAAGAAAACCTGAAACCATACTTAAAACAATGAACACACAGTCAACAAGGCTTTAGAAAACATCTTTCCTGTGTAACACAACTAGCCCTTTATTTACATGATGTGTTGAGTGCTATTGACAAGCGATTTCAGATCTATTCTGTATTTCTGGACTTCAAGAAGGCTTTTGACACTGTACTATACAAGCGGTTCGTAGTGAAATTGCGTGCTTATGGAATACCGTCTCAGTTATGTGAGTGGATTTGTGATTTCCTGTCAGAGAGATCACAGTTAGTAGTAATTGACGGAAAGTTATCGAGTAAGAAGTGATTTCTGGCCTTCCCCAAGGTAGTGTTATAGGCCCTTTGCCGTTCCTTACTTATAAAAACGATTTGGGAGACAATCTGAGCAGCTGTCTTAGCATGTTTGCAGATGACGCTGTCGTTTATCGACTAATGAAGTCATCAGAAGAAAGCAATTTGCAAAAGATATATGAATGGTGCGAAAATTGGCATTTGACCCTAAATAACGAAAAGTGTCAGGTCATCTACATGAGTGCTAAAAGGATTTCGTAAAACGTCGGTTACACGATAAATCAGTCTAATCTAAAAGCCGTAAATTCAAATAAATATCTAGGTATTACGATTACGAACAACTTAAATTGGAAGTAACACATAGAAAATGTTGTGGGAAAATCTAACCAAAGACTGCATTTTATTGGCAGGACACGTAGAAAATGTAACATACCTACTAAGGAAACTGCCTACACTACACTTGTCCGTCCTCAGTATTCTAAAATACTGCTACGCGGTGTGGGATCCTTACCAGATAGGACTGACGGAAAGCATCGAAAAAGTTCAAAAAAAGGCAGCACGTTTTGTATCATCACGAAATATGGGAGAGTGTGTCACAGAAATGATACAGGATTTGGGCTGGACATCATTAAAAGAAAGGCGTTTTTTGTTGCGACGGAATCTTCTCACGAAATTCCAATCACCAACTTTCTCCTCAGAATACGAAAATATTTTTCTGAGACCGACCTACATAGGGAGGAATGATCACCACGATAACATAATGGAAATCAGAGCTCGTACGGAAAGATATAGGTGTTCATTCTTTCCGCACGCTATACGAGATTGGAAAAACAGAGTATTGTGAAGGTGGTTCGATGAACCCTCTGCCAGGCACTTAAATGTGATTTGCAGAGTATCCATGTGGATATTGATGTAGATGTAGAAAAATAATTTAACACCATTATCAGGGCAAGGTAATTTTAAACCTAAGAAACACATCAACTGAAGATTTAACACATTTTCCAGTAACATTTTCCAGTTACAACAGATTAATGTATATGTTGGCATTCCAACGCACATCAAAATTTGCTTAAGGTGAAGGCCACAAGCTAACGGATACAAAATCAGAATTATTGCAAGTATAAACTTAACTTGAACAAGAACATTAAATAGTGCGTCTGCGGTTGGAAGAAACAGCGCGAAAGACAGACAGTGGCGAGAGCTGCGAAGTGTATGCACCCCAAGTGACGTGAACTGCAAGCTAAGCAAGCCGACAGGGCGTGAGTAAGTGGGAGCCGACACTGGGTAACACGTACCAGCAATGGGGTACAAAAGATTGTTAATGACAGTTTTCTGCTGCAAATAATTTTAACTAGACATAATTTCAACTCGCAGTCATGCATCGAATAAATAACTCTTACCGTAGAATTAATAAATCTCATCTCTTACAAGAAAACTATGACAACTTAACGGCCTTTTTAATAAGTTTAACAAAAGATTAAAAAACAAGCTACAAATATTTTCAAAAAAATTCGGCAATATAATAGTAACAACAGAAAATGTTCCTTTTCAGCAAACCATTAAAGCAGCCAGGACACTCGCTTGACATTTAAATCTTATCAGTACGCTTCGGAGCTAACAAATGCGTCCTAGAGCACTGTATAATTTCTTAGACAGCATAGGCCTTTAGCATTAGCTTCTAGGAAACCAGATCAGAAGCATATTATAAATAGGCCAATAAAACATCAAAACTGACACACATGCTGACATGAACAATTAAACATACGTGGTAACTGGTAACACTATACATTTCACTGCATCTGCAATTGAAAAATACGTGAGCAATAGCCTACTTTAAAAAAACAGAAGAATTAATGGGAGGCGCACAAAACAGGTGACAGATACACTCACGCACACTGTCAACCTTCAAAATAAGCTTTCTTCTGGAACTCAGCGCTTTACGCTGGATAAAGGTTTACAAGCACCACGGATGCATAAGATTAACAAATGGCTCTGAGCACTATGGGACTTAACATCTGAGGTCATCAGCCCTCTAGAACTTAGAACTACTCAAACCTAACTAACCTAAGGACATCACACACATCCATGCCCGAGGCAGGAGTCGAACCTGCGACCGTAGCGGTCGCGCGGTTCCAGACTGAAGCGCCTAGAACCGCTCGGCCACCAACGACCGGCTAAGATTAACACATAAAACAAATTACAATAAGGTATCAGCCAATGCATGTCTAAAATGTCTAACAGAATTTGCAATCACATTGCTCTTCGAATACCATGGAGACACGAGCGTCCGTATCCAACAAACATAAGGAAGACGGACCAAAATGACAGTGAACTCTGCCCTGACAGCTCGGCGCCCTTCAGATAAATCACAGTACAAGCCACATCGGTACTCTATAACTTATATGAGGTAACGTGACGCCAATAATGGTCGCCCGCTAACAGCTATCGCCACTGCGAAGAGGCCGTTACAACTTCGTTCCTCAGCTCATACTGCCCATCAAGCCGGTCACCAAGCACGGAGCCGCCACACCAGAGGGCGCTGCGCTCCAACGGCAACATGTTAGTCAAAGATGATAAGAATACTGATACCGATACATTGCGGGAAAGCCGCCACGGCTCACACGTTTCACTACCATGCAGTGCTGTGCCCCAAACGTACATTGTCAGAAATTTCTTCCTCAAATTAAGAACCTTGCTTGATACAAACAGTCTTCTCTTGGCCAGGAATGCCCTTTTGCCGCTGCTAGTCTGCTTTTGATGTCCTTCTTGCTCCGTTCGTCGTGGGTAATTTTGCTGCCTAGGTAGCAGAATTCGTTAACATCAATTACTTCGTGATAATCAATCATGATGTTAAGTTTCTCGCTGTTCTCATTTCTGCTACTTTTCATTACTTTCGTCTTTTTTCGATTTATTCTCAGACCATATTCTGATGCTTCAAATGGCTCTGAGCACTATGGGACTTAACATCTCAGGTCATCAGCCCTCTAGAACTTAGAACTACTTAAACCTAACTAACCTAAGGACATCACACACATCCATGCCCGAGGCAGGATTCGAACCTGCGACCGTAGCGGTCCCGCGGTTCCAGACTGAAGCGCCTAGAACAGCTTGGCCACCAGCGGCCGGCCCATATTCTGAACTCTTAGACTGTTCATACTATTCAGATGTAATTCTTGTTCACTATCACTGAGGATAGCAATATCATCAGCGAATCTTATCACTGATGTACTTTCACCCTGAATTTTAATTCCACTCTGGAACTTCCCTTTTATTTTCATTGTCGCTTTTTCGTTGTATAGATAGAACATTTGGGGCTAAAACTGCATCGCTGTCCTGCACCCTTTCTAATCCGAGCATTTCATTCTTGATCTTCCACTCGTATTATTCTCTTATCAACCTAGTACATATTGTAAATTACCCGTCTTTCACCATAGCTTACCCTCTATTCCCCTGAATTTCTAACGCCTTGAGCCATTTCAAACAGTCGAACGTTTTTTCTGCTTCGACAATTTTTATAAACGTATGTTGATTTTTTCTTTAGTCTTGCTTTCATTATCTACCGCACGACAGAATTGTCTCTCTGGTGCCTTTACCTACGCTATACCCAAACTGAACATCATTTAATGCGTACTCAATTTTGTTTTCCATTCTTCTGTCTATTATTCTTGTCAAATACTGGGATACATGAGATGTTTAGCTGATTGTGCGATAATTCTCGCATTTGTCGGATATTGTTATCTTCATTCTACACAGCAAATTGAATAGTCATTTTGTTGCCACTTCCCCCAACGATTTTAGAAATTCTAATGGAATGTTATTTATCCCTTCTGCCATATTTGATCTTCTGTCTTCCAAAGCTCTTTTAAATTCCGATTCTAATAGTGCACCTCTATCTCCCCTCTACCTCACCTCTATCTCTCCTCCGCCACGCACCGTCAGGTGGCTTGCGGAGTATGGATGTAGATGTAGATGCCTCTCCTTCTATCACACCAGACAAGTCTCCCCCCTCATAGAGGTTTTCAGTGTACTCTTTCCACATGTCTGTTCTCTGCTCTGTATTTAACTGTGGAATTCCTGTTGCAGTCTTGATGTTACCTACTTTGATTTTAAATTCACCAAAGGCTGCTTTGACTTTCCTATGTGCTGACTCAGTCCTTCCGACAATCATTTCTTTTTCGATTTCTTCACATTTTTCATGCAGCCATTTCGCCTTGCATTACCTGCACATCGTATTTATTTTATTCATAAGTGACCTGTATTTCCGTATTCCTGAACTCCCTGAAAATTTTTGACGTTCGTCCTTTCATCGATCAACTGAAGTATTTCTTTTGTTAGCAATGGTTTCCTCGCAGTTGTCGTCTTTGTACCTACGTTTTTCTTTTCAACTTCTGTGGTCTCCATTTTTTGAGATGTCCGTTTCTCTTCAGGTTAACTGCCTACTGAGCTATTCTTTACCTCGGTGTCTATAGGCTAAGAGAACATCGCCACGCGGAGTGGTCGCGTGGTTAGAGGCGCCACTGACGTGCGGCTCCTCCCGCTGGTGGTTCGAAACCTCCCTCCTCCGTCGGGCATGGGTGTGTGTGTTGTTGTTAATATAAGTAAGTAGTGTGTAATACTAGGGACCGATGACCTCAGCAGTTTGGTCCCTTAGAAATTCACACACACATTTGAGAGAACATCAAGCTTATCTCTTCCTGACTACCTTCTTAAGCTTCAGCCCACTGTTCATCACTTCAGAATTGCTAGCTGAGCCTCTATCTGCCTCTGAGTACGTCTTGAAATCCTGTATCTGATTTTGAAAACTCTGTCTGAAGATGATGTATTCTCACTGCAAAGTTCCCATATCTCTCGGACTTTTCCAAGTGTACCTTCTCTTCTAGAGTTTTCTGAAGAGAGTATTCGCTGTTACTAGCTGAAATCTATTGCAGTACTCAGTTAGTCTTTCTTCTCTCTCATTTCGTAGTACCAAGCACGTATTCTCCCGGAAGACTTTCTTCTACTCGCTCTCTACAACCGTATTGACGCCCCCCAAGGCTATTAGATTTTCATCATGTCCCTTTACATACTGAGTTTCCGTTCAATATCTTCAAAATTTAATCTATTTCTTCATGTTCAGCCTGCAACGTCGGCTCTACGTCGGTGCTGATTTGCTGATGAGAACAGCCCTATCACAGAACTGTTCAAAGTAACACACTCCCTGTTCCACCACCCCGTCCATAACGAATCCTGTTCCTGTTATACCACATGCTGCTGTTGATCCTATTCTATACTCATCTGACCAGATACCACAGTGTTTTTTTTTTAATTTACATTCATTGACCCCCACAATACCTAGATTGAACCTTGACATTTCACTCTTCAGACTTTCTAGCTTCGCTATCACGTTCAAACTTCTGACATTCAACAGCCAAACTTATAGAACGTTATCCTTCCGTTGGCTATTCAGTATTTTTCTGATGGTTTCCCTCCCCCTAGACAGTCCCCTCCCGGAGATCCGAAGGGGGTACTATCGCTTGTCAATGGAAAGATGATCATGATATTGTATCAGTTACAGGCCACATGTCCTGTGCTTCTCTTCCCGCTCCTCCGCCGTCCTTGACAACACCATTGTCAGAACGAGGCGACTCTTACTCTGGAAGTCTTGGCAGCCAATGATGATCATTTTTATCCAAAATTTAAACGGTGGTCAAGTTTGAACCCACGACCGAAGATATATTGGTTACCAATCAAAGACGATACCCACAGACTACGAGTTCCTTTAATGGTGAGAAACCTTCATAGCTAACATGTGCAACAACATAATTTTTACCCCAAAACGAAGTTGTATTTGTGCCGGAATATATGTAGCAATTCTCTTAACGAGAAAAAATGAAATATGACCGGTAAATTACGTGACGTCTTTTATAGTGAGGATGGAGAGTACGCAATAACAAGAAACAAAACCTGTTGGACATCCTACACCTGAAGTACTTCGAAAAACAATGCTGTTTTTTCCCGGTATACAAGCACGAGTCCTGTTCGGTGTAACACTCTGCCATTGAGTTAAGTGAACAATGCGAGTGATACGTACTAGCAGTCACGCGTACTGCCCTCACATTGGCGGCACAAACACGTTTGGGGTTCAGCAAACACACTGATAAACACAGCTACTAATGCGGCCGGTTGCAGCCCGAAAAACACGGACGCGGTCCCGCTGGCTCTCGTACGGCGAGAGCTGCAGCGCTGCACTTCAAAGGGAACTTCGGAATTAGCAGCCCTCTCGCTGTGTACGTTTGTGGCTACACGGACACACAAAGGCTATGACGGCTGCTCCACAAGTGTGTGCGTGTAGACAGTTCTGCTCGTGGCGAGTTCACGTGTGCATGTTTGCAAGTGAGACAAATTAAAAAAATTGCAGCAGCGTATCCTGAAAGGGTCTCTGTTTAACAATATGGCAGACATAAAAGAGTACAAAATAACCTCACGGCTCACTATTGTGGGTCCCACCTTTACATACTGATACCCAATGGTGGGAGCAGTAGCGTAGCACTTGTTGTTTCAAGAGAAATGATAAATATTTCGAGTGAGATTCTATTGATAATTGGTGATAAAAATGTACACATTCGCGTCCAGTTTTCCGTCGACACTGGTTACAACTATTTGACTGTCATTCATAAAATAAATCTCCCAAAATAACAAAGTGCATACAAATCAATTACTTCTCCAGTATATTCAGAGAACTGTATACGAATAACTTGAATGTGAACACGAATGTGAGTTGAAATTAATATTGTGTTTGCCGTAATATTACGTTATACCATATGAATATTGGCTTCTACTCCATCCACTTTTTTTTAAGTTTCATGTCCGGAATAAATTTTTCTGCTGGGCTGTACCAGTTTCGTAATGTTTGTAGATAACGGTAGTAAACGAACCTTATCCCTTTACTTAAACATCTTCTGATGCTCTACATCATTCTTAACAAGGAATAATTGCAGGTCAGTTCACAGAACCTGAAAACAAATAACAAAGATGCGCATCCAACAGGCGTGAAGACGTATGGCGTAGGTTACTATAGTCATAGAATAATATATCAATAGCTAAAATTGCAGTCCCCTTTCATTTACATAACAGTGGATGGTTTTCATCATCCGTTTCAGAGATTTAATTTCTGAGTTAAACTGGGTTCTTCCCCGGCATTAAAATTGTTCACAGAACTTTCTGGAATGAACCATATCATTTTCAAGACAAAAAGCCAAACCTGTGCTTTGAAACTGGGGGGCTGTGCACCTCTCAAAATGTCGGTGGTTGTTAAAGATATCACCCGGTTTCATTCCTCTAAGTTTTGTGAAGATTTAATCACTGCTTTATTGGCTTTGAGCCTTGTATGATGTGTTATTAACAAATGGAGAATAGAAGTAGCAAAAGGGGTTGTTGCAGCTGTAAAGGAATTTCGCTAGTAAAATGCCGTACAAAGTCGTTTGGATGAACCGATCAGATAAACTTAACAGGTAGTCGAAAATTATCAAGCCGGATTTCATACAGGATAACCAACAACAAAGAAAGCGATAATAGGTTTTACCATAACATGGACGACGACGTCATTCTAAATGGAGCTCGGAATGTGAAAGAATGCGTAAGGAAATATACCGTAAACTTTCAAAGGAATCAACCCTGCTCACGCCTTAAGTGATTAAAAGGCATTGCACAAACTTAAATCTAAGTGCACTGAGGTGAGAAAAGTGTCGGACTTCTTTTTGCCCAACGTAGTGCAGCAACTTGACGTGACGTGGACTCTAAAAGTAGTTGCAAGTCTCCTGCAGAAATACTGAACCATGATGCCTCTAAACCCGTCCATAATTGCGAAAGTATTACCGGTTCAGTATTCTCTGCACGAAATGACCTCTCGATTATGTCCCATAAATGTTCGATAGATATACATATCCGGCGATCTGGGTGGCCAGTTCTTCAAACCAATAGCGAACAGTTGTGCCCGGAAACATGGCGCGCTGTCATCCACAAAAATCTCATAGTGGTTTGGGAACATGAAGTCCATGAATAGCTGCAGATGACTTAGTAGTAGTTCAGTAGGACCAGAGGACCCAGTCCATTCCACTTAAAGGGGCCGCTTCTTTAAACCAGTAACGAACAGCTGTGCCCGGTAACATGGTGCGATGTCATCCATAAAAATCTCATAGTGGTTTGGGAAGATGAAGTCCATGAATGGCTGCAGACGACTTAGTATTAGTTCCGTTGGACCAGAGGAAACAGTCCATTCCACTTAAAGAGGCCAGTTCTTCAAACCAGTAGCAAACAGTTGTGCCCGGTAGCATGATGCGCTGACATCCATAAAAATCTCATATTGGTTTGGGAACATGAAGTCCATGAATAGCTGCAGATGACTTAGTAGTAGTTCAGTAGGACCAGAGGACCCAGTCCATTCCACTTAAAGGGGCCACTTCTTTAAACCAGTAACGAACAGTTGTGCCTGGTAACATGGTGTGCTGTCATCCATAAAAATCTCATAGTGGTTTGGGAAGATGAAGTCCATGAATGGCTGCAGATGACTTAGTATTAGTTCCGTTGGACCAGAGGACCCAGTCCATTCCACTTCCATAAAAATCTCATAGTGGTTTGGGAAGATGAAGCCCATGAATGGCTGCAGATGACTTAGTATCAGTTCCGTTGGACCAGAGGACCCAGTCCATTCCACTTAAAGCTGCCAGTTCTTCAAACCAGTAGCGAACAGTTGTGCCCGGTAACATGATGCGCTGTCATTCATTAAAATCTCATATTGGTTTGGGAACATGAAGTCCATGAATACCTGCAGATGACTTAGTAGTAGTTCAGTAGGACCAGAGGACCCAGTCCATTCCACTTAAAGAGGCCAGTTCTTCAAACCAGTAGCGAACAGTTGTGCCCGGTAACATGATGCGCTGTCATCCATAAAAATCTCATAGTGGTTTGGGAAGATGAGATCCATGAATGGCTGCAGATGACTTAGTATTAGTTCCGTTGGACCAGAGGACACAGTCCATTCCACTTAAAGAGGCCAGTTCTTCAAACCAGTAGCGAACAGTTGTGCCCGGTAACATGATGCGCTGTCATCCATAAAAATCTCATATTGGTTTGGGAACATGAAGTCCATGAATAGCTGCAGATGACTTAGTAGTAGTTCAGTAGGACCAGAGGAACCAGTCCATTCCACTTAAACGGGCCACTTCTTTAAACCATTAACGAACAGTTGTGCCCGGTAACATGGTGTGTTGTCATCGATAAAAATCTCATAGTGGTTTGGGAAGATGAAGTCCATGAATGGCTGCAGATGACTTAGTATTAGTTCCGTTGCACCAGAGGACCCAGTCCATTCCACTTAAAGGGGCCATTTCTTTAAACCAGTAATGAACAGTTGTGCCCGGTAACATGATGCGCAGTCATCCATAAAAATCTCATATTGGTTTGGGAACATGAAGTCCATGAAAGGCTGCAGATGACTTAGTAGTAGTTCAGTAGGACCAGAGGACCCAGTCCATTCCACTTAAACGGGCCACTTCTTTAAACCAGTAGCGAACAGTTGTGCCCGGTAACATGGTGCGATGTCATCCATAAAAATCTCATAGTGGTTTGGGAACATGAAGTCCATGAAAGGCTGCAGATGACTTAGTATTAGTTCCGTTGGACCAGAGGACACAGTCCATTCCACTTAAAGGGGCCACTTCTTTAAACCAGTAACGAACAGTTGTTCCTGGTAACATGGTGCGATGTCATCCATAAAAATCTCATAGTGGTTTGGGAACATGAAGTCCATGAAAGGCTGCAGATGACTTAGTAGTAGTTCAGTAGGACCAGAGGACCCAGTCCATTCCACTTAAACGGGCCACTTCTTTAAACCAGTAGAAAACAGTTGTGCCCGGTAACATGATGCGCAGTCATCCATAAAAATCTCATAGTGGTTTGGGAACATGAAGTCAATGAATAGCTGCAGATGACTTAGTAGTAGTTCAGTAGGACCAGAGGACCCAGTCCATTCCACTTAAACGGGCCACTTCTTTAAACCAGTAACGAACAGTTGTGCCCGGTAACATGGTGTGTTGTCATCCATAAAAATCTCATAGTGGTTTGGGAAGATGAAGTCCATGAATGGCTGCAGATGACTTAGTATTAGTTCCGTTGCACCAGAGGACCCAGTCCATTCCACTTAAAGAGGCCAGTTCTTCAAACCAGTAGCGAACAGTTGTGCCCGGTAACATGATGCGCAGTCATCCATAAAAATCTCATATTGGTTTGGGAACATGAAGTCCATGAAAGGCTGCAGATGACTTAGTAGTAGTTCAGTAGGACCAGAGGACCCAGTCCATTCCACTTAAACGGGCCACTTCTTTAAACCAGTAGCGAACAGTTGTGCCCGGTAACATGATGCGCAGTCATCCATAAAAATCTCATAGTGGTTTGGGAACATGAAGCCCATGAATAGCTGCAGATGACTTAGTAGTAGTTCAGTAGGACCAGAGGACCCAGTCCATTCCACTTAAACGGGCCACTTCTTTAAACCAGTAGCGAACAGTTGTGCCCGGTAACATGGTGCGATGTCATCCATAAAAATCTCATAGTGGTTTGGGAACATGAAGTCCATGAAAGGCTGCAGATGACTTAGTATTAGTTCCGTTGGACCAGAGGACACAGTCCATTCCACTTAAAGGGGCCACTTCTTTAAACCAGTAATGAACAGTTGTGCCCAGTAACGTGGTGCGATGTCATTCATAAAAATCTCATAGTGGTTTGGGAACATGAAGTCCATGAAAGGCTGCAGATGACTTAGTAGTAGTTCAGTAGGACCAGAGGACCCAGTCCATTGCACTTAAAGGGGCCACTTCTTTAAACCAGTAACGAACAGTTGTGCCCGGTAACATGGTGCGATGTCATCCATAAAAATCTCATAGTGGTTTGGGAACATGAAGTCCATGAAAGGCTGCAGATGACTTAGTAGTAGTTCAGTAGGACCAGAGGACGCAGTCCATTCCACTTAAAGGGGCCACTTCTTTAAACCAGTAACGAACAGCTGTGCCCGGTTACATGGTGCGATGTCATCCATAAAAATCTCATAGTGGTTTGGGAACATGAAGTCCATGAATGGCTGCAGATGGCTTAGTATTAGTTCCATTGGACCAGAGGACCCAGTCCATTCCACTTAAAGGGGCCACTTCTTTAAACCAGTAACGAACAGTTGTTCCTGGTAACATGGTGCGATGTCATCCATAAAAATCTCATAGTGGTTTGGGAACATGAAGTCCATGAAAGGCTGCAGATGACTTAGTAGTAGTTCAGTAGGACCAGAGGACCCAGTCCATTCCACTTAAAGGGGCCACTTCTTGAAACCAGTAACGAACAGTTGTGCCCGGTTACATGGTGCGATGTCATCCATAAAAATCTCATAGTGGTTTGGGAACATGAAGTCCTTGAAAGGCTGCAGATGACTTAGTAGTAGTTCCGTTGGACCAGAGGTCCCAGTCCATTCCACTTAAAGACAGCCCTCACCATTATGGAGCCACCACCAGCTTGCACAGTGACTTGTTGACAACTTCGGTCCACGGCTGCGTGGGGTCTGCGCCGCACTCGAACTCCACCATCAGCTCTCACCAACTGAAACTGGACTTATCTGAGCAAGATTTTCCAGCCGTCTAGTGTCCCGCCGATATGGTCAGGAGCTCTGGGAAGGCACTGAGGGGCACCCGCGTCAGTCGTCTGCTGCCATAACCCATTAATGCAATGTTCAAATGTTCAAATGCGTGTGAAATCTTATGGGACTTAACAGCTAAGGTCATCAGTCCCTAAGCTTACACACTACTGAACCTAAATTATCCTAAGGACAAAACACACACCCATGCCCGAGGGAGGACTCGAACCTCCGCCGGGACCAGCCGATTAATGCAATGCTCTAATGAATACGTTGGTTGTACGTCCCACATTGATTTATGCGGTTTTTCGACGCAGTGTTGCTGGGCTATTGGCACTGACAACACAAACGCCGCTGCTCTCGATCGTTAAATGATGGCCGTCGCTACTGTGTTGTTCGTGGTCAGAGTTAATAACTGAAATTTGGTATTATTGGCAATCTCTTGTCACTGTGGATCTCGGTGTATTATATTCCCTAACGATTTCCTAAATGGAATGTTCTATGCGTATAGCTCCAATTACCAAAAAAAAAGAAAAAAAATGGCTCTGAGCACTATGGGACTAGACTTCTGAGGTCATCAGTCCCCTAGAACTTAGAACTACTTAAACCTAACCAACCTAAGGACATCACACACATCCATGCCCGAGGCAGGATTCGAACCTACGAACGTAGCGGTCGCGCGGTTCCAGACTGTAGCTCATAGAACAGCTCGGCCATTCCGACCGGCCTCTCCAATTACCATTTCACGTTGAAAGCCTGTTAATTCCCGTCGTGCAGCCATAATCACACCTTTCCACACGAATCACCTGAGTACAAATAACAACTCCATCAATGTGCGGTTCTTCTATATCTTGTGTATGTGATAGTACCGCCATTTGTATATGTACGTAACGCTGTTCGATGACTTTTGTCACCTCATTGTTGGTACTTCCGTATGATGCAGCAATACGATGACCAAATGGATATGGGGAGGACAGAAAGTTTCCTTTCGAAGGCCCTAGAGTTCAGAATCGATATACCAGCCAGGCAGTATTGTCGTGCATTGAGGCAATCATCCCACCAACGCACGAGGCTGAAGATACCAGTTTGGTAAAACAACATGTTCCGTTACGTGAAGACGTCCGTAACTGCCTGCTGCATAATATCGTCCGACAGAGTTCATCGATTACTCGCAACCTTTTTAAGTGACCGAAGGCGTGATAATCGCGTTGTGGGAGTTCAGGATTATAGGGTGAGTGCTCGAGTGTTTCCCACTTGCGTTTTGCGTAACTTCTGCGTTATGACATTTGCGACAGAAGAACGTGCGTTTTCATTAAGCAGCAGCACCCCTTGTCGCAGTTTCCCGAACATTTCAATCTAACTGCATACCGTAATTTCTCCAGCGTTGCGCAGAACAGTTCCCCACTGATGGGAGATGATGATGATGATGTTTGGTTTGTGGGGCGCTCAACTGCGCCGTTATCAGCACCCGTAGAAATTCCCAACGTTTGCTCAGTCCAATCTCGGCACTTTCATGAATGATGATGAAATGATGAGGACAGCACAAACACCCAGTCATCTTGCGGCAGGTGATAATCCCTGATCCTGCCGGGAATCGAACCCGGGAACCCGTGTTCGGGAAGCGAGAGCGCGACTACGAAACCATGACCTCCGGATCCCATTGATTGAGACACCAGGCTACTTGTGGCTGGTCTTTCGGATCAACCGGCGTCTTGTGTCGATTAGCGACCAGCACGGGACTTGGTGCATTTATCCACAACGATAGTTTTCGACAGACAAGCTGCCTCATACACATTCTTCACTCTCCGATGGTCGTCTATTGGTGTTTGTCCTTCGACAGCCAAGAAAACAATAATAGCACGTTGGTCCTGTTCGGACACAATTGCTAATTAATTCGTCAAAATTCAAGTGTTAGCATTTAGCGCAATCGGAAAGAAACGAATGCCACGTTTATCGCATGCCCACATGTCGATGCTTATATACCCGCATCTAAATCGCACTACGTTGTATATACAGTGCAGCAAAGCTCTAAAACGGAAACTTTTTGATCGCCCCTTCTATTTGTTGGGGTATATTGCGTAGTCTGAAGACAATACCTTAAAACTTAAACATTTACCGCAAATAGGCAAAAGAAGCTGATTGCAAACAAAATTATAAGGCGTAAGTATTTTCTGTTTTCCATAATAAAATGAAGCCAGATGACTGGACTGGTAGCTGCCATCACCTTGTGCACGTATTTTTCGGTGTCTTCTCCCTGAATTCTTTCAAATAACGCGTAGGGCCCTACGAGTACGCTGAAATGACGCAACACGACGTGGCATGGACTCGACTAATGTCTAAAGTAGTGCTGGAGGGAACTGACACCATGAATCCTGCAGGGCTTTCCATAAGTCCGTAAGAGTACGAGGGAGTGGAGTTCTGAACAGCATCTTGCAAGACATCCCAGATATTCTCAATAATGTTCATGTCGGGGGATTTTGGTGGCCTACGGAAGTGTTTAAGCTCAGAAGAGTGTTCCTGGAGCCATTCTGTAGCAGTTCTGGGCGCGTGGGCTGTCTCATTGTCCTGGTGGAGTCTCCCAAGTCCATCGGAATGCACAATGGACATGAATGGATGCAAGTGATACAGGAGTCTTACGTACGTGTCATCAGTCCGAGTCGTATCTAGATGTATCAGGCGCCCCATATCACTCCAACTGCTCGCACCCCACACCATTACAGAGCCTCCACTAGCTTGAGCAGTTCCCTGCCGACATGCAGGTTCCGAGGATTCATGAGGTTGTCTCTGGGAACACGTATAGGACGTCGGCAGCGGGGCGCGTTGTTGAACAATGTGTGCCCTACGGCGTGCTGAAACGAATATGTGGCTGTACCAGCATTGTGCTTTGTAGTCATCTCTGCCACATATCAATGGCTATCCAGATTTACACAGCGGGTAAGCCTCCGATTACTGCCTTCTATGATTTCCAACACCTTAACGCCTAGTCGTGGCTTCAGCGTCCTTCAATCACTTTCAATAGATAGTCACGAGAGTAGCACACTCCGAGGCAACCTGCGTCCAAGCCTGGCTGTAACGATATGCCATATGTCAAAGTCGTTTCTGTTATCGGATTCCCCATTTGGACAGTATTGTCTCTGCAACGAACGCCCATTCATCTCTACCAGGCAGCTTTCAAGTACGCATCAGACAGTGGTTAAAATGTTTTGGCTCATCAGCGTATAGAGACGAGAGCATGATGTTCACACAGATTGCACATGTAAAACATGCTGAAACAATATCGCGTACCAAGGGAGTTATTGAACATATTGCGAGTGCGTACAGGACACACAAGAACAAAGGCGAAATTCCTGGAACAGATGTCGAGGTAGTTTATTATAAGCACAGGTTTTCTGCAAAGTTTGCTCCAGAAAGTTTTCCGACAATTAGACAGCAGCGACAAAGGTGCGGGTGTTGCAAAGCATGTCCACATGCTAAATCACAACCCAACCCTTGCAATATTGCAAGCCGAGCTCTAGAGACTGACTGAGCTATTCCAATGTGCAACGGAAGCTGGCCTTAAAAATCAACTGTGTGAAGCAGGAACCGATGATCCTATGCCGAGGGGCAATTCAGACAACCTCACTGCCAGCTGCAAATATGAATATTGGTATGGTAGAAAAGCTTAAGCAAGTTGGAACCCGGATATACGCCACATATCGCTGAAAATGGGATATATGGTGAAACCTCTAACGGTCGGGTTCCGCTTCCCGAAGCTTCCGAACATTTACGCAGTAATATTTATGCGGAATCTCTAGGCTAGGACACAATTTCCTAGCTCGGACACACGTTCCCTAGAAGAATGGGATTGTCGTTTTACCCGAGAAGTGATAGGACGAAAAATAGTGGGTAGCTTTATTATGTCTCACAGGCGCTCGTCTGACCGCTGGAGAAAAGGAGGCATGGTAGTGTGCATTGTTAAGCTCCATTCGTAGCTACATTTTCGGTTGGTGCGTAAGTTCTATCGTTTTTCCATAAGTTTAATAAACAGAATAGAGACTGTAGTCATTAGTAATATATTCTCTTTCATTATTTACAACAGTCTGCTGATGGTGTGGTAACTTTTCGATTCCACGACAGTAAAAATTACGTGGTTTTCAGGCGAAGAACCCGTCCAGCCATGTTCGGAGCATATTTTAGTCCAGAAAGGAAGTGCCTTGAACGTTGCTCGATAGAGAGCGGTAATAGTGAAACAGTGAGGGTGTGAGATCAGGTTAGGTTGGTGCGGAATAACTTCCCAACTCCTATACAGTGTTTTTTGTCAGTCTAGTAGAAAGCTGGTGTGCGTTTTCGTGGAGTAGCATCACTTCGAGCAGTCTTCCAGTGGTTGTTCTTGGATTCCGGTTTCAATACGTCCCAAATGTTGGCCACAATAGTCATCAGTGATGGTTACACCTCGGGGAAGTAATTTATAGTACAGCACACTGTCGCTGTTCCACCAGATGCATAACATTCTCGTTTCCGGATGCGCACAGGTTTTTGTACAGGGAGTTGCTCCTTTGTCTGTGCTCAACCATTCCTTTCTTTCCCTTACGTTAGCATAAAGAGATCATTTAACGTTACCAGTAACTACACATCTTATGAGTGGTCGCTGTTATTCACGAACCAATTAATGACGAGGAAGCAGAAATTCAAATATACCCGCTCGATGATTTTGTGGTGTCGGCTCAGATCGTGTGGTATCCATACGACCGATTTTTTAACCTTACACATTGTGTGCAACTGTCACACTATGATGGAATGATCACTGTTCATTACATATGAAAGTTCTCCAACATACTGACGGGGATCATTATGAATTAATGTATTTAAACGATTTTCATGAAACCCCGAAGGACTTAATGAACGTGGCGAGTCTCTAATGTCAAGCGATACTCCTAAAACGAAAAAACCTTTTCCTTGCTGCTGTCACCCCCCACTTCATACATCGTAGCGCCTAGTGCATCGGCACCCCTCTTGACGTCCAAACAACATGGGATGTCTGCATCACAGGGCGTATAATCACCAGGAAAACCTACATCGTCTGTGTTGTCAAAACAAATACTTACCGACGACCACAACACAACACAACGCTAGGTCTCCGCCAAAGGCCGCCAGGGACCTCTACCCGTTCGCGGAGTCTACAGAACAGCTTCAGCAGAGACCGCAGCTAGCCCAGGAACCACTCTGATACGCCAGACACGTGATCGCAAATAGTTCCGGCAGATACCTCTGCCAACGGGCTTTATAAGGCGGCGCAGCGAAGGATAGAGCGGCGCCTATGCTGCTGCTAGCCCACCCCATGTGGGACATTGAAATACAATAAAGAAAAAAAATTGGAAGGGTACAGAGCTGCCATCCTGGCACCCATGGCCAGACACCTCTTCTAGCTGTCCGATCTCTTATAGATGGACTTGGTATAGTCAACGAACCTCTTGACATTGTAGAATTGGTTATTGTATTCGCTCCCCGTGAAGAGTCGGGTCTTTCCTATTGTTATTACTCGGTATTTTATATTTGTGTCGATCCGCAGTTCGCATCGAGTGTGTTGTTCTTTTGGAGATTGTATTATTGTTTCCAATAAATTGTTTTCGTGCTTGTATTTTCCACATTTCTATTCTGCTGGCGCAGGTACTTCAATGACTACGAGTTGGTTTACGAGTTTCCCGCGTTTTCTCAGTTGTTGTCCGCTATGGCAGACGGTATTCTAGGTATTGATGAACCTTCAGCGCAAGTCATAGCAATGTTGGAAGGTATGCAACCAACGAATGAACTCATTATTCAGCGTTTACAGGCGATGTCTCCCCTCCCCCTCGTTGAGGTGCCTATTCAGGAGTCCCACCCAGGTTCCCCGCTTCTGGTGCTCCATGACACGCCCCCTGCGTTTCTTGAGTTCGACAAATCCGTTGAGCCTTGGGTAACTACGTGGCTCCCCTACAGCAACACTTTATTGCTCAAAACATCACTGGTGACGTTCAGGGTCACGCCTTTTTGCTCGTCTATGTGGGCCCGGAAGTTAATCACCATCTGAAACAGTTGCATCCCGATGAAGAACCTCATGCTCTCTCCTATGAGGCGTTGACTTCTTGCCAATTGGATTATTTTGACTCTCAGGTCCACGTTGCGGTGGCACGTCACAAGTTATTCTGTTGCCAGAAGTTTCCCATGCTGTCATGCAGTGAATGGATTGCTACGCTTCACGGTCTCTCCTTTGACTGTCGTTTTTTTCTGTGGAAAACAGTCTTATGGTACGGCACTCATTCGTGATACGATTCTTGTCCATGCACTGGATACCTTACAGGCAGATCTTCTGAAATTGAAAGATCCCTCTCTGGACGCCTATTTACCCATTAACCACGCTCATCAGCAGTTTCGCTCTGCTTCCACGCTGCAATCTCTGGCGCAGGTCTTCGCCACATGCCCCCGCGACGCTGGTTCCCATCACCACAGCTCCGACAGCGACGCCGGGGGCCCCCTCCTGAGGCCGCATCGGCCCTCCAGGACCAGAGCGCCAGTCCCCACCTGTGCCAACGGTGGCTGCAGTGGTAGCAGCATCAGTGACAACGGTTGCCCTCCTGTATTCAATGCTCTGCCACACATCAGAGGCAATATTGCCGCTTCCGGCGGGTGACCCGTTCACCCTGCGAGAAGCAGGGTCACAAAGCCGAGGTCTGATGACTGTGGACCACACTGTTGTGGACGCCTTCGAGTCCGTGGTGGATGAGACGGACCTACTGCCGCCAGTTCTGTACGTGCAGTCGGTTTTTCCACACACGACGGCAGCAATCATTCTGACTGTGCGGCTGAATGGCACTCCTCTCCCTTTTCAAGTGGATACTGGGTCCTCCGCCACCGTCATCGATGGGGATTCCCACCGTCGCTTAGGTTCACCGCCACTTTTCCGTTCCATACTTCCCTGAAGAGCAATTACGTCATTTGGCTACAGGTGTGGTTCTTGATTCGGACCCAGTACCTCACTCACGATGTCACAGCCTGGATTTTGGTCCTCGCTGCCCCCAAGGCCACCACCGTATTGGGAATGTAACTTTTTCCCTTACTGGGCCTCAAAATACATGATTGAGGCCTGGACATCCAGTCGTTATCGGCAGACACTTGCAGCAGCTTCTGGATGACTTCCCCGACTTGTTCTCAGCCACATCTCTGTGGGCCCGTATCCAACTCCTCCCCACGGCGGTCCCGAATTTCCACAAGGGTCGCTCGGTACTGTTCGTCCTCCGTGACAAACTACAGCAGGAGCTTCGTCGCCTGGAGGCTGAGGACATCCTGACCCCGGTCTACCATTGTCGCAGCTAGCCCAGGAACTACTTCGATACATCAGGCACGTGACCGCAAATAGTTCTGGCAAATACCTCCGGCAACGGGCTTTGTAGGGTGGCGCACTGCCGGAAAAAGGCAGTTCGATGCAGCGCTTGGAAGGATACAGAATTGCCGCCCCGGCAGCCACGGCCAGGCACCTTTTCTAGCTGGCCGATCTCTTGTAGATGGACATCTTGACATTGTACAGTTGTTTATTGCGTTCGCGCCCCGTGAAGCGTTGGGTCTTTCCTGTTATTATTATTAGGTATTTTATATTTGTGTCGATCCGCAGTTGGGATCGAGTTTGTTGTTCTTTTGAAGATTGTATTAATTTTTCGTTTCGGTGATTCCAATAAATTGTTTTCGGACCTGTGTTTTCCGTATTTCTATTCTGCTAGCGCTGACACTTCATTTGCAATGCTCTCTCCAATGGCATTATCATCGGACACAGTACAAAGGTTTTCTGGTGCCTGCGCTGTTGTGTCTCGAATAGAATATGTCGGGAATGTTCCGATTTCTCCATTTAGCACACCACTTTCTAGCGTCCGCAGCTCAACTCACTATCTCCAAACGACAAAATGACAGTACGTTAACTCAAGTAGAAACAGCAAACTACAAATAAAAATGTCTATCGATAAATAAACCCATAGAAATTATAAAATTTCAGAAATCATTCTATCAATGGAGCGTAAACAGCGATCGGTATAAAATGTTAAAATTCAGAGAAACACTCTCGAACACATCAGAAGTTAATTTAGGTTATCAAAAAGTTACGGTCTACAATTTATACCATCTTTAGTTCGTAAGAACATGATAGCGGTTGGTGGCGGTGATCGAACCAATACCTAAAGAGCACGGACGTCAGCTGCCTACCCAACTTCTGTCGCAATAGAGACTGTTTCACTGAATAATAAAACCCGTAAGAGCCGTAATACCAACATATAAAACAAAAACGCTTCGAATTTGTCAACAACCCTAATAAAAATATCCAGTGTAAGTAGTATCTTCTCGTCACTGAACGTAATTAAGAGCGCAATCTAGCTTACGGCGAGAGGGAGTTGCGAAAGTGCACACGACAGAAGCGTTTGTCATAGTGCTTCATAACAGAAACGTGACAGAGATAGATATTTTGGGACCAATCGTTACAAGAAGTCCACGGAAGGTACCATACTCCTCCGTGTTCTGTTATGTAGCATTACGCTGAGGACAGCTTCGACGTCGGAGAAAAATTGCAGCCTGTGATTCAACGCCATCCCTTGCTATTGGAGACGGCTAAGCAACTTTGCAGCTTGCCTCACCTCATAAATAAATTATTGACTCTTTAGCGCCTTGTACTTGCGTCTTTCTGACCGTAGTAATAAAATCACTATTGGAAGCAATAAATAACGCTCGAAACTGCCGTACTATATCGGGCTGCCTCACAGGACGAAGCACGCTATGGTGGAACATATAACTGTCGTGTCTCAACCACAGCTACAATGGTAGCTCATAAATTGGCCAATAGAGTTTTAACAGTCTGCTTTTAAAGAAATATTCTGGTGAAAACCAAAGTGCACGTGAAGTTTTTAATTTTCTGACACTTTATGATTTTAGTAAAAACGTAACTCAACAACAATGCCTCAAATTGCTTTTGGTTATCAATAACATTCAAAGAAGATAATTTCACACTGTTTTTCAGTTTCGTCACGATTGTTCCTCCGTCAAACATGAATTTCGTGAATGTCGATCAGAATATACTTGTTGAAGCAAAATAACATCAATACTGGGAGCGACGTTGCCGAAGAGGAACGACATGTCACTTACCTTGTGATAAAGGAACTCTTAAGATTATTGCAGAGTGCAGTGCATTCGCTTATGCACGAACAGTTAAGTGTGTAAAGATCTATGCCCAATGGATTTCACGCAATATGACACAATCTCACATTCCATATTCAGCTTTCCGGAATGCGTTTGGCTCGTTGCCTCTGGTTCGAGCATACGGATTAGGTTCTCAGGTACCTGAGCGTCGCGAAGACTTCTTGAGCTATACAATCCATTACTCTGACTCTGATCTCGACTGCGAGTGTAATCAGAGACAAGGGTAACGTAAGTGCCTCCAGACAGCTATTATTCCCTGTGTTCATAAGTGGTCTGACAAACAGTGCGAGCAGCGATCTGCAGCTGTTTTCTGATAGTGCTGTAATGTATGGGAACGTGTCGCCGTTCAGTGCCTGTGATGTCTAACACAAAATTTCTGCTTGATGTGATGAATTGCAGCCTGCTTTATGTGTAGAAAAATATGGGTTAATGCAGACGAGTAGGAACAACAGTGTTGGAATATAGCAATAGAAGTGTGCTGCTTGACAAAGTCAACTCGATAAAGTATATAGGCATAACGTTCAAAGCGATAAGAAAGGTAATAAACACATACAGTAAGGATTGTGGTAGAGAAGGCGAATGATCCACTTCGGTTTCTTGGGAGAGTTCTAGAAAAGAATGAGACCACGCGTAGAATACTTCTACTACCTATTCTTGCTACCCATTCTTGAGTACTGCTCGTGTGTTTGGACCCCCCCCCCCCCCACCAGGTCATATTAAAAAAAGGACATCGAGGCAGTTCAGAGGCAGGCAGCTAAATTTGTTACCAGTAGGTAACGCTAGAATTACAGAGATGCTTTGTGAACTTAAATGGAAATCCCTGGAGGGTAGACGACATAATTTTGGAAATGCTACTGACAAAATTTAGAGACTCAGCTGTAGGAATACTATGGGTTTTGATACCCACTTTGCTTAGCATCTGTTATGCCACGTGACATATGCCGTTGACTTAGTGACCTAGTCTTATCAGTGACGTCATTAATGACGTTACCTAGTTATCACTGATGTCAACATCTATATCGGTGGGAAGTCACACCCCTTTCCCCGTTACTCCTTATTCTCAGCCAATCATAACACAGTAGTAAAAAATCCGAGGCATCGGTAACAGCCCAATGGCATTAGTGGTTAACTGAAAACTATACCCTCTCCCCACCCCCCACTCCCCCAACCCTAATCACCTCCAACGACTTGCATTTCACACTGCTTATTCCCAGCAAATTCTAGTGCTGCATAAAAAATGGCGGTTAGAGCGCAATTGTGCTACTGGGTAATCGAAACCCCCCTTATGTGGAAACGACAACCTGTGTGCTTCATATCCCCTCCTCCCTCTTCTCTTCAGAGCCTAGTACTAGAAAACTTCCCCTTCTCTCTTTATCTCCAGCCAATCTTATATGGAAACAGACCAGTTGTGTGCTGCGCTTCATACCCTCTCCCTTTCCTCTTTCCAGCCACTTAGACAGTAACGTAAAAATGATGTCAAGTTAAATTATTTATGTGGATTATTCTATGTCTAATCTCTAAGGCCTTCCTTCTCGACCATCACGCACTTCATCGGAATCTTATGTGAACATTCGGCATTTTCCACGAAAAGTTTAACGTTCGTCGAAGCAATACTGCTCGAGATATAGTCACTTATTTGTCTCCACGTGCGACTAAGGGCAGGACGAACGTGAATTTCTGTCGAATTTTAGCTGTTATATCGCTGGCAATATTTTGAGAATACTTTGTTGAAAGAAATGAGACTTGGGCAGCTTGTCAAAATCGCCAGTAAAAATCGGTGCCCGAAAAAATTTCAAAGTTTGGTTTCTTATATACCAGGGATGAAATGGATGATGAATGCGAATTAGGAATGTAGAATCTAACAATCCATCTAAAACAGAGTTTCATTCAAGTACTGCTATCCAATACTGAATAAATTAAGTGTAATGCTGAAGATTTTGTAAAAAAGTAAAAAATACGATATTTTCGACGCGTTTTTGCAAAAAAACTATGTTGTACAAAACTCTCGAAACTGCTCTCATTAGAAAGACCCTGACTTACATCGCCTAAAAAAAAGTATTTGTTTATCCAACGCTAACAATGCTAGATAATTTAAATCAACGTTGTGCGTGAAAATTGTGGCATGAAAAAAATATAATCTTTGGATAATTATCTCTCATAGAGTGAACGCACATTTAACATGAAACTTAATACCCAAAAGTCGTTGGCACAAGGATGTGGAATACAAAATTTCATTCATCTACTATTTTCCAGTAATCTATAAGTTCTTCAAAATAATGACGATTTTTGTGAGAAGGTGAAACTAGTGCATATTCCACACTTCTTTTATAAATACAGGTCTCTATCAAAGCTTCAAAACCAGTCTAATTCTAACAACATATTTTATGCCCTCCCGCTGAACAGTGGGTAAAATTTACATCATGGGCTAACAATGATACATAATTTGCGACAAACTAACGGAAAAATGGTGCTACGAATAAAAACTTTGATTTATTACGCCTCATTGTTAAAGGCATGATAAACATGAAACTTTGGACACAACTTAGTAGCATAAGGTTTCCCAGTGTAAAAAATCATTTCTACAAAATCAGTTCAATCTTGATTTTTGTAAAAATTACACATCAAGTAGATCACTTGAGTTTGATTTTAGAAAATCTGTATTGCGTTATACTGAAGTGCCTGTTTTCAGGCATTAGGAAGGCACGGTCGATTTTCCTATGTGCAGTAACAATACCTGAAAATGACTGATAACTTTGGTCCGTGTTTTGTTTCATGTTGTTTGTATTTTTAAACTGACAAGTAATGTATCATTATATTGCGTTATTCCATGGTGACATTGTCACTACCAGTTGAAGAATACGAACCAGTAAGCACAACACCATGGGTGTCACGTCCGATAGCTGTGAAATATCAGCCACAGCTGTATTTCTTCATTCAGGACTCCATGCCTGATTATTACTTAAGTTCTAATGGCTTCGGTCGCAGCTGTCTGCTTACAAAGTCATTTGCTAAGTACCTTAACCGATGATTCTCAAACCTGTAGGAATACCTCACATATGTGGCAAGCAAAAACTTCTCGACATTGCTACTTATATTTTTCGAAATTTTTGAGCCACTTTCTGCTGTTTTATTTTAGTAAACTGATATCGTGATCCAGATGATGATATTGAATGAACATTGGGCGTAGAACTGCGGTGTTGTTTTGGTGCCCAACAAGCAGTCCGCCTGCTTAGCTGGATGGTACCGAGCTTGCCTCCAATGCATTGGGCCCATGTACGATTTCCGGCCGGGTTGGAGATTTTCACCGCTCGGGGACTGGGTGTTGCGTTGTCCTCATCATCGGCCGCAAGTCGCCCAATGTAGCGCCACCTGAAATAAGACTTCCACTTGGCGGCCGAACCCGAATGGGACCTCCCGGGCAACAATGTCATTTCATTTTCACCCCACAATAAAATGAATGAGCTGGGCATCGAGAATGCATAAATTTTATCAGTGCGTCATTTTGTTTCGTTGACAATTGAATAACGTTGCAATGTTAATTAGTTCCAAATCAAAACAGATATAACTTTTTGCTTGCTGCCTTTGTGAGATACTCCCATAGATTTGAGAACTGGAGATAAGTTATTTAGCAAATGGCGTTTTTACAAAGCAGCGGCAGGTTTTAGAACATAAATTAAGAAACTAGATTAGAGGCTTGGGAACCTGGATGAATAAACCCACTCGTGGCTGGTATTGCATGGCTGTTGCGCTTCACATGAATGGCGATAGGATTGCTGGTTCCCGTTATCAAAGTGGTAACGATAATGTCGCCATGGATCAACGTAATATAATGAGATATTAGTTGTCAATTTCAAAATAAAAACCATGTGAAACGAAACACGGAGAATAGGTTACCTCAATGTAGCCTCTTACTATGGTCCATCCCCACGCAGTTGTCCGTCATTTTCAATAACTGTTAGTACGGACTGGAATATCGAAGGTGATTTTCTGAATGCTTTAAAACAAACTCTTTCCAATTGTGATTAATTTAAAATTAATTATGGAAAATAGATTATCTTAAAGCAAATTGAAGTGATTTATTTTTGGAATTTTTACAAAATCAAGTTCCAGCTCATTTTGTAGAAATTTAGAAAGACATGACAATGAAAACAGTATTTTGTATTGGAAACCCTTGTGTTACAGATTGTTGGATCCAAAGTTTTATATTTGTCATGCTTTTAATAAAAGAGATATAAGAAGCAGAAGTTAAAACTTTATCGCAGCGCCATTTTTGCTGCTAGTTTGTCTCAAATTATGTAGAATTGTTAGCCCATGTTAGAAATTTCACGCACTGTCCTGAGGGGAGGTTAGAACACCTCGTTCTAGTGAGACTAATTTTGAAGCTCTAAAAGGAAACGCTATTTGTAAAAGAATTGTGGAATATAAACTATTTTCACCTTTTTACAAAATTCGTCAACGTTTCAACGAATTTGTAGAATATTGGATAATAGCAGATAAATGCAATTTTGTATTCCACATCCTTGCGCTACCGACCTATTGCGTATTAAGTTTCATGCTCAGCATGCATTTACTCTACGAGACATTTTGTTGTTGTTGTGGTCTTCAGTCCTGAGACTGGTTTGATGCAGCTCTCCATGCTACTCTATCCTGTGCAAGCTTCTTCATCTCCCAATACCTACTGCAGCCTACATCCTTCTGAATCTGCTTAGTGTATTCATCTATTGGTCTCCCTCTACGATTTTTACCCTCCACGATGCCCTCCAGTACTAAATTGGTGGTCCCTTGATGCCTCAGAACATGTCCTACCAACCGATCCCTTCTTCTGGTCAAATTGTGCCACAGACTCTTCTCCCGAATTCTATTCAACCACCTAATCTTCTTCTGTAGCACCACATTTCGAAAGCTTCTATTCTCTTCTTGTCCAAACTATCGTCCATGTTTCACTTCCATACATGGCTACACTCCATACAAATACTTTCAGAAACGACTTCCTGACACTTAATCTATACTCGATGTTAACAAATTTCTCTTCTTCAGAAACGTTTTCCATGCCATTGCCAGCCTGCGTTTTATATCCTCTCTACTTCGACCATCATCAGTTATTTTGCTCCCCAAATAGCAAAATACCTTTACTACTTTAAGTGTCTCACTTCCTAATCTAATATCCTAAGCATCACCCGACTTAATTCGACTACATTCCATTATCCTTGTTTTGTTTTTGTTGATGTTCATCTCATACCCTCCTTTCAAGACACTGTCCATTCCGTTCAACTGCTCTTCCAAGTCCTTTGCTGTCTCTGACAGAATTACAATGTCATCGGCGAACCTCAAAGTTTTTATTTCTTTTCCATGGATTTTAATACCTACTCCGAACTTTTCTTTCGTTTCCTTTACTGCTTGCCTAATATACAGATTGAATAGCATCGGGGAGAGGCTACAACCCTGTCTCACTACCTTCCAAACGATTGCTTCCCTTTCATGTCCCTCGACTCTTATAACTGCCATCTGGTTTCTGTACAAATTGTAAATAGCCTTTCGCTTCCTGTGTTTTACCCCTGATACCTTCAGAATTTGAAAGAGAGTATTCAATAATGTCAAAAGCTTTCTCTAAGTCTACAAATGCTAGAAACGTAGGTTTGCCTTTCCTTAATCTTTCTTCTAAGATAAGTCGTAAGGTCAGTAATGTCTCACGTGTTCCAACATTTCTACGGAATCCAAACTGATCTTCCCCGAGGTCGGCTTCTACCAGTTTTTCCATTCGTCTGTAAAGAATTCGCGTTAGCATTTTGCAGCTGAGACTTACGAAACTGATAGTTCGGTAATTTTCACATCTGTCAACACCTTCTATCTTTGGGATTGGAATTATGATATTCTTCTTGATGTCTGAGGGAATTTCGCCTGTCTCATACATCTTGCTCACCAGATGGTAGAGGTTTGTCAGGACTGGCTCTCCCAAGGCTGTCAGTAGTTCTAATTTAATGTTGTCTACTCCTGGGGCCTTGTTTCGACTTAGGTCTTTCAGTGCTCTGTAAAACGTTTCACGCAGTATCATATCTCCCATTTCGTCTTCATCTACACCCTCTTCCATTTCCGTAATATTGTTCTCAAGAACATCGCCCCTGTATAGGCCCTCTATCTACTCCTTCCACCTTTCTGCTTTCCCTTCTTTGCTTAGAACTGGGTTTCCATCTGCGCTCTCGATATTCGTGCAAGTGGTTCTCTTTTCTCCAAAGTTCTCTTTAATTTTCCTGTAGGCAGTATCCATCTTACCCCTCGTGAGATAAGCCTCTACATCCTTACATTTGTCCTCTAGCCATCCCTTCTTAGCCATTTTGCACTTCCTGTCGATCTCATTTTTGAGACGTTTGTATTCCTTTTTGCCTGCTTCACTTACTGCATTCTTGTATTTTCTCCCTTCATCTATTAAATTCAGTATCTCTTCTGTTCGCCAAGGATCTCTTCTAGCCCTCGTCTTTTTACCTACTTGATCCTCTGCTGCCTTCACTATTTCATTCCTCAAAGCTACCCATTCTTCTTCTACTGTATTTCTTTCCACCATTCCTGTCAATTGTTCCCTTATGTTCTCCTTGAAACTCTGTACAACCTCTGGTTCTATCAGTTTATCAAGGTCCCATCTCCTCAAATTCCCACCTTTTTGTAGTTTCTTCTGTTTTAATCTACAGTTCATAACAAATAGATTGTGGTCAGAGTCCACATCTGCCTCTGGAAATGTCTGACAATTTAAAATCTGGTTCCTAAATCTCTGTCTTACCATTATATAATCTATTTGATACCTTCTAGTATCTCCAGGGTTCTTCCATGTACACAGCCTTCTTTCATGATTCTGAACCAAGTGTTAGGTATGATTAAGTTATGCTCTGTGCAAAATTCTACCAGCCGCCTTCCTCTTGCATTTCTTAGTCCCATCCATATTCACCTACTACGCTTCCTTCTCTTCCTTTTCCTACTCTCGAATTCCAGTCACCCATAACTGTTAAATTTTCGTCTCCCTTCACAACCTGAATAATTTCTTTTATCTCATCATACATTTCATCAATTTCTTCATCATCTGCAGATCTAGTTGGAATATAAACTTGTACTACTGTGGTAGGCGTGAGCTTCGTGTCTATCTTGGCCACAATAATGCGTTCACTATGCTGTTTGTAGTAGCTTACCCGCACATCTATTTTTTTTATTCATTATTAAACCTTCTCCTGCGTTACCCCTATTTGATTTTGTATTTATAACCCTGTATTGACCTGACCAAAAGTCTTGTTCCTCCTGCCACCGAACTTCACTAATTCCCACTATATCTAACTTTAACCTATCCATTTCCCTTTTTAAATTTTCTAACCTACCTGCCCGATTAAGGGATCTGACATTCCACGCTCCGATCTGTAGAATGCCAGTTTTCTTTCTCCTGATAACGACGTCCTCTTGAGTAGTCCCCGCCCGGAGATCCGAATGGGGGACTATTTTACCTCCGGAACATTTTACCCAAGAGGACGCCATCATCATTTAATCATACAGTAAAGCTGCATGCCCTCGGGAAAAATTACGGCCGTTGTTTCCCCTTGCTTTCAGCCGTTCGCAGTACCAGCACATCAAGGCCGTTTTGGTTAGTGTTACAAGGCGAGATCAATCATCCAGACTGTTGCCCCTGCAGCTACTGAAAAGGCTGCTGCCCCTCTTCAGAAACCACACGTTTGTCTGGCCTCTCAACAGATACCCCTCCGTTGTGGTTTCACCGACGGTACGGCTATCTGCATCGTTGTGGCATGCAAGCCTACTCACCAACGGCAAGGTCAATGGTTCATGGGGGGGCTACGGGACATAAGAATCCAAAATTTAAATTTTTTTAATGCTGCGATTTTCGCACCCAAATTTGATTCAGATTATATATCATTGTTAGTCTACGTTGGGTAATAAAATACGCTTTTTCAGGCGGTTAAAATGATGGTCTTTCTAATGAGTATAATTTGGAGAGTTTTGCAGAGATAGTTTTTTGTAAAATTGTGTCGAAAATCCCATACTTTTTTACGTTTTTTCAAAAGCTTCATCTCTACAGTTAATTTATTCAGTATTGGGAACTGATACGCAAATGAAACCTTATAGTTCATAACGTTGTGTTGTGAAGTTACTACACACCATGTTTCATGTCCGTCGTCCCTTTAGTCCTTGATATGTAATATGCCAAACTTTGCAATTTCTTTGGCGCCAATTTTGTCGGGAGATTCTGTCTAAAATTCTCTGGCTGAATACGGCTCATAAAATTCTTTTCATTGTTACTCTGAAGAGAACCCACACTCTTGTACAAAGATGGTCAAATTTTAATTTCTTTCAACAAAATATTTTTCGACATATAACAGCTCAAATTTCCCAGAAATTCACGCTTGTCCTGCACTGAGTCACGCACGTAGTCAAGCAAGTGACTATTTAGTGCAATATTACTTCACTGAGCGTCAAACTTAACCAATCTTGATGGTGACATGCGGTAATATCCATCTAAAATTTCGTCAAAATCCATGATGTTAGAACACGATAATGTTCCCAAGTTAGACGATTTGACATGGAATGACCCGTGTACACACAAATTGTATACTTTATAACCCCTCCTCTTTCAAGCGAAGAAATAAAAATCCAAGATCAAGGGAATATACCCCATGTGTGGTTTATGCTCCTTCCGTCTCCAGTTTTTTCAACTAATCACAGCTTCGTGTTAGGAAAAGTGCATCATTTACGAATAAAAATTACGTAAACTCACTATTAAAGTCTCTATGTTTCCTAGATAAAAAAAGATATTAATTATATCCTACGCAAGAAATTGCGTCGAGTAACATTATTTATGTACAGACCAGTTGTGTTCTGTATACTTAACCGTTCCTCCTCCTCTCATTAAGGATTCAGATATCTCAATTACAAATTTGCTTTGTAAGTTACTATAGGAAAAGATTGTGTATACCAAGAGATTTTGCATAACGTGAATACCGCGTCGAGAAAGAGAAAATTCCAATGACAATGGATTTCACTTAGTCTCCTTTTAGATAATACGCCGTAAAATCATGAATGATTATTAGTCAGTATTCATTTATGATGTGATTCATTGTCAATAGTAAATTGTGGGGTATGACATGAGTTCATTGGTTTGATTGACTACACAATTGTTCTATGACAGGTGACCGGTCAATTTGACAAAATTCTTACGTAAAAATTTACGCGATAATGAGAATACGATCGGCCAATATACCTTATAGTGCTTCTGCTTTATAATAAGGAATAAATAACGAAAGAACTACTTAAACCTACCTAACCTAAGGACATCACACTCATCCATGCCCGAGGCAGGATTCGAATCTGCAACCGTAGCGGTCGCGCGGTACCAGACTGTAGCGCATAGAACCGTGAGGAAGGTGATATGTTTTGAAATAAATACAATATACATTAAGACTAAAATGTATAAAATACACTAGCTGATCAAAAGTATCCGGACACATGGCTGAAAATGACTTACAAGTTCGTGGCGCCCTCCATCAGTAATGCTAGAATTCAACACGGTTGTGGCCCACCCTTAGCCTTCATGACATTTCCACTCTCGCAGGCATACGTTCAATCACGTGCTGGAATGGTTTCTTGGGGAGTGGCAGCCCATTCTTCACGGAGTGCTGCACTGAAGAACAGGAGAATGTCACTCATGTGTGTACACCTCCAGATCAGACAAGAAAAAAAGGAGCAAATGATCGGAAAGTAAAAATTGAATACAGCTAGTTTAATTGTGAATTAAAAAAATATAATACTTCCGAATACTTATAGAAGTGTGAATCGTTAATTACAGCCTCTGACCATGATACAAATAATTATTACTCTGATATGACAGTTCAGATTATTTAACGAGAGAGAAAACATAGAATAAAATTTATTGAAACACACATTTGTTTTACATATTCGAGTGCTGTACGCGTACATTTCGTTTACACGAACATGAAATGCTTTATCGCTCACTTGAATTCTTGAAGTTATGGTATAAAAAAGCCATAATTGAAGCATTCAGTCACGCAATAATTCGTATTGAGATTTACCATAATCATTTTGGTAAATATTTTTTTGTGCAATGGATTAATCAATATGTTAAGGATGAATGTTTTTGGCTTTAAATGGCTCTTGTGAATAGTACCATTTACAGATCATTCCCTCCCAATTCAGATGCATCTGACAAGAGAACATTCAACAAAAAGAGAGAGAGAGAGACAGAAACGCTGCGAGGGACAAAATTCACATCTTTTCTTCTGTTCATTTGTGAGTTAAGGATCACTTTAGAAACAGTGAAAAATTATATATTTAACTTTTGTAACAAATTTTATAACTCATCGATTTTGTTTCGAAGAATTGTTCAAATGGCTGTGAGCACTATGGGACTTAACATCTGAGGTCATCAGTCCCTTGGACTTGGAACTACTTAAACCTAACTAGCCTAGAGACTTCACACACATCCATGCCCGAGGCAGGATTCGAACCTGCGACCGTAGCAGCAGCGCGGTTCCGGAATGAAGCACCTACAACCTCTCGGCGACAACGGCCGGCGATTTTGTTTGCAACTTCTTAGCAAATGCGTAAACTGTATTACAGATTTTAAGTACCCTCAATTTGTGTTTCACAAACTATAACAGAGGTTGTCTCACGTGATACACGGGGTTCACTTCAGCAGGCGTTAAGCTTTTTGATTGAATTGATGTCTCCTATTGGTGATGAGAATATTTTTCATCCTAAGTTTTCCACTCATCCATGAGTATATGTAAGACAAAACAGACTCGAAGTCCTCTTGATGATGGCGGCAGACAGTTGACATGACATTGCAGCGGCGTAAGCTCGTCATCGATGGCCAGTGTCACACAGTCGACGACGGTTGTCCTTATAGAGACCGCCACCCACACGGGCGCTGTGTCCCGCAGGAACATCCGACAAACGCATGCATGAGGATTGGCATGGCGGTCCCCGGTTGTATGTATCATACAGCTCCTCATTGGGTATGATGAAACAGGTTTAAGGGCAGTATCAGTGATACAATAATAATAATAAATGCTCTTCCACCCTGGAAGGAATCCTGATTAATAAATGTAATTCATCAGAAGTTTTAGTCATTTTTTTGTTTATTAGCTTGATTAACTCATACCGTAGTCTGTGGGAACTTATATTTTCCACTGACTTTAGTTGGCATTCCTGTCACTGGCGCTAACTTATTACACTGCTTCCGATAGAGAATTTCTGTATGTTCGTAGCACAAAATTTAACTCTCGGTTGCTAGTATTTGCAGAAGTGTCCACCAGAAGCACTGAGTGAGCGTCTTTGTAGGGCACTGATCTCTTAAACATTTTAGAAGTTTTAGACATTACATATGTAGTGCAACGTGAGACAACTATAGTGACTGCAGCAAAGACTATTGCGGCTACCACTACGGTAGCAGTTAGTTTTCTTGCAACAGTAGCACAACAACAACAAAAAAAAAACGGTTCAAATGGCTTTGAGCACTATGGGACTTAACATATGAGGTCATCAGTCCCCTGGACTTAGAACTGCTTAAACCTAACTAATCTAAGGACATCACACACATCCATGCCCAAGGCAGGATTCGAACCTGTGACCGCAGCAGCAGCGCGGTTCCGGACTGAAGCGCCTAGAACCGCTCGTCCACAACGGCCGGCAACAGTAGAACATTTTCCGGTTGTGTTTATAAGTGCTTGTGTGTAACGTCACCAGCTGGATTCACTCAGTACCGTAGGCTTTCGTGGATACATTACATGATTACATACTATATCCAATTGCGGCCGAGGTGAGTACCTACTCATTGCCAAATCTGCGTCCTAAAATGTTCTCACATCTTTTGCTTCACATGTTTTGCTCACGATACCGCTTACAGTGCCACCCATGACTGTGTCCTAAATTTCTCATGTTAATAAACCTGTGCATTACACTGAAACACTCATCTCACTTCTCCATTTGTTCTCATATATTTTTACATATGAAAGTATGCATCCGCGCCGATCATGAAATTTTTCTAATAATAAAGAAAAATTAACCAGATACACTATCTGGTCAAAAGTATCCGGACACCTGGCCGAAAATGACTTACAAGTTTGTGGTGACCTCCATCAGTAATGCTGGAATTCGACATGGTGGTGGCCAACCCTTAGCCTTCATGACGGCTTCCATTCTCGCAGGCATACGTTCAGTCACGTGCTGAAATGGTTTATTGGGGAATGCCAGCCCATTCTTCACGGATGCTGCACTGAAGAAAGGTATCGATGTTGGTCGGTGAGGCCTGGCACGAAGTTGGCGCTCCAAAACATCCCAAAGGTGTTCTATAGGATTCAGGTCAGGACTCTGTCGAGGCCAGTCCATTACAGGGAGGGTGTTGTCGTGTAACCACTCCGCTACAGGCCGTGCATTATGAACAGGTGCTTGCTCGATCGTGTTGAAAGATGCGATCGCCTTCCCCAAGTTGCGGTTCAACAGTGGGAAGCAAGGAGCCTAAAAGATCGATGTACGCCTGTGCTCTGATAGTGCCACGGAAAACAACAAGGGGTCAAGGCCCCTCTATGAAAAACACGACCACTCCATAACACCACCGCCTCCGGATTTTACTGTTGGTACTACACATGCTGGCAGGTGACGTTCACCGGGCATTCGCCATACCCACACCCTGCCATCCGATCACGACATTGTGTACCGTGATTCGTCACTCCACACAACGTTTTTTCACTGTTCAATCATCCGATGTTTACGCCCCTTAAACCAAGCGAAGGTCTGGCATTAACCGGCGTGATGAGTGGCTTATGAGCAGCCATTCGAACATGAAATCCAAGTTTTCTCACCTCCCGCCTAACTATCATAGTACTTGCAGTGGGTCCTGATGGAGTTTGGAATTTCTGTGTGTTAGTCTGGATATATGTCTGTCTATTACACATTACCACCCTCTCCAACTGTCGGCGGTCTCTGTCAGTCAACAGACGAGGTCGGCCTGTACGCTTTTGTGCTGTACGTATCCTTTCACGTTTCCACGTCACTATCACATCGGAAAAAGTGGACCTAGGGATGTTTAGGAGTGTGGAAATCTCGCGTATAGACGTGTGACACAAGTGACAGCCAATCAGCTGACCACGTTCGAAGTTCGTGAGTTCTGCGGAACGCCCCATTCTGCTCTCTCACGATATCTAATGACTACTGCGGTTGCTGATATGGAGTACCTGGCAGCAGGCAGCAGCACAATGCATCTAATATGTAAAACGTATGTTCTCGGGGTGTTCAAATGGTTCAGATTGTAGCGCCTAGAACCGCTCGGCCACACCGGCCGGCCTTTTCTGGGTGTCCGGATACTTTTGACACACATAGTGTATGTAATACTTTTAAAGTCGAAAATGTATGTAAAGCCTTCATTTATGAATTATTTCGCTGTGTTTCTGATTATTCAGCTCAATGGTCTGATGATTATTTACAAATTGTTTGATCATATCATAAGATTATTTGTTTTATTGTAGAGGAGACCATTGTTTTACACTCACATGCGTTGGAGTCTCGGCAGCCTCAGGATGAATATGAAAGCGTGCCTGAAAAAAAAACCTCATCCTCTGTGAATGTGAACGAGAATGTGTATCAAAGTACGCACAAAAATTTGCCTGACCTGTTAACCAATCAAGCATTGCAGTAAACGATTGACAGACCACCTTAGAGCAAGTATCAGGATTTTTATTATCTGCATGTGAAGAAAAAATAGACTTTCTTAATTACTAGGATAATATTGATTACTCCTGTTGAGATGATAAAGCAAACAACGTTTTGGTTAAACACCGAATTTGTTGTTTTCAATATGTACATATACACACACACACACGAACTCACAAACTTTATTATCCGAAGATATGTTTTGTCCATTTACATTACGAACTTTTGGATTACTACATCATAAGTGAAGTACTTTACATGAACCTTATTCTAAAACAGCATCCATTTTCACTGGCTATGTACAAGAGTATAAACGTCTATTTAATCGAAGCAGTCTGTTTGTCTCTCGCTTAGTCTCATGCAGAATATACATAGCTTCCACACAAATACTTCAAACATGAAATGTCAGTACATATTCGTTTTTGTTTATATACAACAATCCTTCACTTAGTAAACTAGAGTATGCACGGTGAACATTAACAAAACCGACAAAACTGCAGGACGGATTGTTCACTGGAAATGTTTCCACGGTAGATGGCACCGTCGAATCACAGCTCTTCTGACCACGTGGCGTGTACTCATTGTGTGTTTCAGGCTGTGTGATTGACGCAGTATACTGTAAGCAGCAGAATGGTCCGGTATTCTCGTAGGGAACAGACACCAACCACATCACACAAATTTTCAAGTCCTGTTTGGGCGTTTGTGTGATCATGGGTCCTTTCAGAGAGACGAGTGTGCAGGAAGGTGACTGACTGCACGTGCACCAGATCTGGAGGACCAGGTTCTACGGATATTCAGACGAATCCCAAGACAAGCTCAAGGCAAGTGACCTGACAACACGGTGTGAGCCAAAGTATGATTATGTGTATCCTGCATCACAACCGCTACTATCCCTATCACATACAACACATGGAACGAACAGCACGTGATCAGAGGAACTGTCATTCGTCAGTGCCTTCTACAGTGCCAATGATGAATTTGTGGACACGTGTTCATAGGACCTTTTATCCTCCATATCCTGTCAGGAATCCATCCATGCAGTTTGTCGGTTTTGTTACTGTTCACTCCGTATGTGTGACACAAAAAGATGTGTGTGAAATCCTATGGGACTCAACTGCTAAGGTCATCAGTCCCTAAGCTTACACACTACTTAACCTAAAGTATCCTAAGGACAAACACACACACCCATGCCCGAATGAGGACTCGAACCTACGCCGGGACCAGCCGCACAGTCCATGTCTTGACTGTGACACAAAATGTTGCAATAAACATATGATCTTTCTACTTTATTTATTGGCATACAAAAGTTCAGATGTTAAGCAGTGTTTATACTTTTCACCACAAACGACAAAATTATCATTTCATACACATATACATAATGAAATATACAAAACGTCTTATGAAATGGTATATGTAAAAATATTCACAAATAATTTCCACTGAGTTACTTCTTCATATTCTTCGATGATACAGACCTTTTATTCCATTTGAGTCTGAGTAAGCAATAAGATTTATGTGACTCTGACAATTGTGTGGTGTTATATTTTATGATTATCTACATAATTGTGTAGGGGCTAGTAAATAGTAACTGCTACTTTTTGTTTTCACATTGTGAAAGTGAAGGTTTAGGATGGATTTTCAAGATTACCTTCCTACCAACCTTAAAACTTTGCATGTGGCTCAATATTTTATCATAGGCTAACTTCCGTAAGTTGCCTGTGGCTGTAGTGTCTGGTGAATCTTTTCTCCCCGTGTCACTTCACTGCCAGCCATATGGGGAAGAACGTCCATCCACTCCTTCCTCTGACAGGTACTTATCATAATATCAGCTGGGGCATATTCGGCGGAAGCATGGGGCGAGTTATTAACAATTTATTCAAATGAAGTAACACATTCAACCTACTTTCTTTGTTTATGTGGTACGTATTTTCTGATGAAACGCTTAAATTCTACGAATACCCTACTGTTGAACTCATTTCAGGATGAAATTTTGAAATTACAATTTGTTTGACTTTTTGATCAAGGAAAAATGGCTTCAGTGCTCTAAATATAGACTTGGATGCATTATTAGCAGGTATTGTCTTAGATGTGACGTATCTTGAAATATAATCATCTTTTATTCTTTTGATTATAGCACCTACTTTTTTGGATTTGGTAGCGTATAGTTTGACATACTTCGTGAACAAGTCACGAAGAGCAACCAGGTACCTAACGCCTCCTCTTACTTGAGGTAAGGATCCAGCCACAACAATGACAAAATTTTTACTGGTTTAGGTGCTAGAACTGCGTGTAACTGTATTTTGCTAGAAATATTTAACGGTTTAACCCTCTGGCAAATAGTACAAGAATGTAATATTTTGTGTTTTCGTCGATGTAAGTTCGGAAAGTAGCACTGTAAGCCAACCTTTCGTTTACACTTTTACACACCAAAATGCTCCCATGCTAAATGTTTGTACCGAGTGAGACGAAGTTGGTAAATGGATAGAAAGCATGCACACTATTAGTTGACAGGTTTTAATGAAATAATACATTACTGTGAATTTTGTGATTCGGCTGTTGTAACAAGAGTTGTCTCAACTTTCTCCATCTTGGGTCCACGTCTTGTAATCATCCCATATCCCAACATATTCCCATGTAATGACGCCGATATGTCGGATCTTCCACCAATAATACATTATAATCCCATATTGGCTCAACTAACTATGGAAGTTCTAGAACATCTTGTAGGAACATTGAAAAAACATTAGTGATTAAATATTTTTGCGTTTGGAATGTAAAATTTAAAAATCGTAGTCTCGCAGAAAAAGAGGTCATTTATCTAATCTTGGGTGCAGTAGTTTACAGTCTGACATGAAGCTAAATGCATGATGATCATAAAAGACTTTCAAGTTTATGCCATAGGTATAGAAGTGGAACTTTTTAATGGGTCACATAGTCGCTTGTGCATCTAATGTTGTTGTCGACTAAGATCTTCCACACTCTGATAAAATGCTATTAGTAAAGATGATAATATTCACTTCAGTTTCTCAATCATTCCCTGTAACCTAGCACCCAAATCATAGCATGATCCACCTGAGGCAATGCAAAAATCTTTTTCCATATTCGGATGACGGAAAAGAAACTAAGGTACCGTTTATTTTGTCAAAATTCTCCCGATACTGAGTTGACTAAAATGAGCTCAATTTCTTTTATAACAGGCTCAGCAACACATTGCTGTTCAATAATTGGTGGGGACGAACCTTTCGAATGAAAATATGTACAATCCAAGACTGTTTGAAGTTTTTTTTTTCACTGGCAGGTGCAAAATTGTCATTGGCTTTTATTTTCCTGGGTCTATATTGATTCCATAATCTGAAATAATGTGCCCAAGAAAATTAATTTTATACTAACCAAACTTTGTCTAGATTGGCTATTACCCCACTATTTGAGATAGTCTGCAGTACTTTTCTAGCAAATGAATATATTCTTTCCACATTTAACTGGCTGTTAACAAGCCATCTTCGTAGAGCATGACCTGGCTAACAGCTCTGGTCTAAGTATTGAATCTAGAGCTGTTACACATACTTTTGAGTCACATTCAGAAACGGTAATACTCTGAACTGGTATGATCAGCCTGCAAAAATAATCATCGTATACTTCCGTGATTCCTCAGTCAGTCAGTCATCTGGTCAGTGATGGTTGGATATCGTATCCCATGGCATTTATGTAACTATTCTTCCAATGCTTCAGGTCTGCTTCTTACAAATCTTACTTAGCTGGAAGCAGGTTATTGTACTCTGGACATCCTCTGAATTCTGTAATACTGGCGCATCATGTAAATGGACCTGGTCACTTTGAATACACAGCACTTTAAATTTTAACATATTTACTTTTACTTTTCTTCAGTATCTGCCATGTCGTGACCTAGTTCATATCAAATTCTAAACTATACTCCTACTACCTTCTACCAAATGGCATTAGCCATTAGGAATGTCGATTCTAACTTTCCCTTCTCACAGGAAATCCATCCTGATCAAACAGTCCACTGACAGGCATTTGACTATAAGGAACGTCCATCTGGTTGCTCCACCCTCAAACTCAAATTTTATCTGTGCCTGCGTCTTCATTCGTTATCCTTTAGCACCAATAGCACCAAACAATATATAAGTTTCAATTGGCAATGTTGGAAGATGTATCGTGTCGGCTATTCTCTGGAAAAAATTACTCACCTTCACGTTTATATTCCCACCAACGTCGATCACTGCTGTTGTAGGTACTCTACTCACTGGATCTTCATTCGGTTCTTTGCATGATTTGTGGTCATTTCAAAGTTCTTCCCTAATGTCATCTTTCTCACTGCACGGCATCAGGTGAAGCTATTCATGTGAATAAGTTCTCCCATTCCATCCCCGCCACCTCAACTACATGTACTGCATGACTTTATGGGGATTCCCAATTAGGAGAAAGCCCTGAAGCCAGTAGGGGCCTAACAGTATTGTTATTGTGTTGATTCGTTGGTGGTTTCCCAAAATTGGGTTGCCACTGGTTGCCATAGTGAGGCCAGTTACTGGTGTTTAGCTGATTCCGTTTGGTGATATACCCCAGATCAGAATGGTTATTGCTGTTTTTCAGTTAAAATATACACTAGATTAAAATGATAATTTCTATTTCTCTGGCACTGTTTGAAATGTGACGGTCCTGTATCTGTATGTCTTTTACGATTTTCAGCTCCAGAATATCGAGCTCAGTGTGGCGAATGTGATGGTAGTGCAGCCGTTGCAATATGGAGACTGAGCTCCATTGCTGCCACCGTTATTCCTGCAGTCTTCCAGAATGACAGGATGTTTTCCAGGTTGTTGTCTAGATCGTTAATTAGCATTTCACGGATATTGATAGGTAACTGGGACTTCAATATTCGCAGCAAATTCTTTGCCGTGGGCTCATCGCAGTAGCGTGTTTTCCCAGTTTACCTCTCGTAATACTATTGGGCACTACCTTGCCTCAGGTAATAGATCTCAGACCTAAAAACTTTCTTTACGAGTGCCTCCTGCACGCATCCCAACCAATTTGGCAAGGAATGCTTTCTTAAACTCATTATGTCTCTCTATTTCCGGCTGCTCCCATCGCTCCTGTGGTGCACCAAATATTTTGCTTTTCGTTTTATGATTTCAGCGTAACTTCCCTAAAAACCTTAATGAAAACAATAAGTGGGGGGGGGGGGGGGGGGAAAGACAGATTTCCTTTCCAGTGTGAGAAGATGGAACTGTGTAGTCCCAGCCAGGTTGTAGCGATTATTCGCGATAATGAGACTTACGAATAGCGAACATTTGCAAAAAAAATGGGGTATGTATATAAGTGAGTCATGAACTGCTTCAAGCACTGTCCGAAAAGTCTTAACAACGGAAAATACAAGCATGTAACGATGGTGTACTTAACTTATTACGGCTTGTTGCAGCTTCCTTCGACAGTAAAATGTGTGCTAAATAAAATCCGTTTCTTTTTCTATTATGACTCCTCTCACAGTATGTCTTCAGATTACTAATTCTTGCTCCTCTTCTCCGGCAACAGTCAGTCATGCAACAGGAAGAAAAGTTTGCAGCCACGCACATACTATAGTCTTTTCCATTTTGGAGGCAGACTAAGGCAAATGTGATCAGTGATCAGCGTCTAGCCATTATCACTGGATTTGTACGTTCTTAGACAATGCTTTATCTATTTCAATGTCACTTTTGCTCATTTTTATACGTGTCTTTCTTTCAATATCCAGCTTTTGTGTGTTTATTAGATGTAATATTATTCATATGACTGTGTTTTCGTTGTTTTATTTACAAACAGCACAACTTTCAATGTACCTGAACAACATTTCAATACTGGACACAGTCCTACACTTTATGATGTTGTACGTCAATATTCTCCTTTAACTCAAGTATTTTCGTGCAAAATTCTTTCTTTTTATTTCTCATGTTTACTATGTCTGTGACTAGACATTAGCACTATATTTGTTGCGAAACATGCAGTCTTTTGAATTCGTGATTATTGAGAGACTCATATGCACTACAAATAAAAAAGAGCCAACTTTTATTTCCCCAGCTGAGTTTAGTATACGCTAAGTGATACCATTTGTTGAACTGGACGACTTGTAGTCAATACCGCGTCCATTGCCTCGGTTTAGGCAATTTTTTGATGCCTTTTTGGACCCAAATTTCTTTGTTCCTCATCATTTTATGCAAGTGATGAGTCCCTGCAGAAATCTCTTTACTTGAGTACAACTTTCAGTAAAGTTTATTCTATCAACTAGGTACAGCTTTGTTATTCTTATATGCCATCTTCATCATATTCGACTCCGAGCATTGTGTATAGGAAGTGGTCAAATCTATTTTTGTTAGTTTGGCAGTGGGCAAAGGTACTTTTCTGCTCTCTCCGGTCTTAGAAAAGGAGGGCTCAACCGTTGGAATGCACAGGATAATATCATTGGGAACCGAATAACTAGGAGAGAAATGGTGGCAGAGGACCGTAGCCCTCTCTGTCTTGGTGTTCGTGACTTGGAGCTCGTTCGTGAGCGATGCATACACTGGATTTCGCCAGCAAGTGTTTTCATTGGTTGCTCGACATTCACAGTAGAAGCTTCGAGTTCTTCCTCGGTAATCTGTCAGTTAAACCGGATGAACAAGGGATCCGTAGGGCACGGTTCTGACACGAGCCCATTGTGCCGCTGTGTTACCCCCGACAGCTAGGCCCGAACAGTGGGCAGCTGTAGACGGAGCGAGGTGCAATCCGGATGTCCTGAAGGTGCCCTGGGCATTTGGAGACACGCCGTGCAGCTGCACGGTGAGACAGTGACGGTGAGACGCTACTTCCTAACGGCGCACCCCTGGTTCGGTCACCATCAGAGCTTGTTTGTACCCACAATTCTATGTTCCAAAATCTTTCCTAGTTGCTAAAATATTTGCCACGTGTATCGTAGGTTAAATTGTTTCCGCTGCACTGTTATAGGTAGACCAGTACGTACGTTCTCTTGCTGCAATAACTGTAACTCATACCCATTTTTCTGTCGCTCTGCTCTTTTTGGTTAACGAAACTGTAAATTTATCAGCACTGCGAATCTCTGTGAATGATTAATAGCAACTTTCTCTTCTGTTCTCTGCCCTCAGTAAAGCTTATCTCTGTTGCAACATGTTGGATCACCCACACGCTTAAAAAAGTCCTTTGCCTTGTTCACACAGAGACACCCCCCATGCTGCTCATTTTGTCTGCTAAGTTATTGTCAGGTCTTCATTTCGTAAGGACTAATAGAATTTAAGGATATTGCTTGTTTCACAATTCAGATATCCTTCCTGTAAAAGTAACTATCAATAAATCCAAAGCATTTCATTTAATTTTTTAATTCGAGCTCCGCCAAGTCATTTCCAGATGCATCAGGCAACAGATTTCGAAACATAAGAGGTATGGCTCAACATTTCGTTTGTCTTCTTGCGGCCATAGTGTGCTGCTTGGTTCTGAGCTGCTTGTTTCCTTTGCATTAGGTTAAGAAAATTGTTTTACATGTTTTCAGGAAAGAAATTCCTCACCCTTAAATTAACCACAGTGTGGCCATTGTACCTACTGGGTGTGACACCATCATCAGTTTTTAATGGTACAAAAACAATACGAATCAATGATTAAAGGGTGACTGAGGGCAGAGAACATTTTTGCCTACTTTTATCGAGACATACAGTTTAGGATCACTAGTTTACAATCAGATCATTCCACGCTACAAAATATTAAAATCACAGCCGACACCTTATGAACTTCCTTGTTTGCCCACCATCTTATTGATGGTTTCGAAAAGTCGATTCCACTCCTCCCCCTTGTGAATTACCGCACGAGTTTCCTTCAGCAAATGATTGCTGACGAAAGTGTTTGCCACTAGGAGAAAATCGGTATTCATGATTTGCAAATCAGCCTGCTACGACGGATAATGAGGTTGCCACTAATTAATTTCGTTTTGTTAGTTTAGAAAATATTTCAGCACTTATGTTTTCGTTTCGTCAAAAAAGATAAAGTATGATTCTTCTCAAATAAAAAGATCTCATGGTCCCTTTCTGAGTGATAGTCCGACATTCTGGTTTTTGGGTCATATATGAGAAGTGAAACTCTAACGAAACCCTTGACACTGCCAGCATGCAGAAAAAGGCTGATCGTCACTTTCATACGACGATACTCTTCGCACACTGTCAGTCAGGCAACATTTATTGACGGTGTAATGTTTGTGAACCCATATTTCATCTAAGTAAACCACTGGCCTCCTTGATTCTGATGCTTCGTTCTTCCGTAAAAACCCAATACTCTATCACGGTTTTGCAACAATGTCGTTTCGCTTGCATAGAATAACACGTTTATTTTGGCGCCTTTTAAAACGTAATCCCATAGACAGAAAAGTTTGTCCAAGAGTTTTCATGCTAGCCTTGAAGTTCAGTTCTGTGCAACAGAAACTGTGTGGTTTTCGTAAAGTTCGTATTTGTTTATATTGTTCCTAATAGCATAGAAATTACTCCCTGGTAATATATTTATCCATATCGTCAATGGAATACTTACTGTGAGCAACTTCCTTCTCTTTCTTTGGTGTAGAGGCTTGAGTTCACTCTACTCGGGGTCCCGGCGGATGTTCGAGTCCTCCCTCGGGCATGGGTGTGTGTGTTTGTCCTTAGGACAATTTAGGTTCAGTAGTGTGTAAGCTTAGGGACTGATGACCTTAGCAGTCGCATAAGATTTCACACACATTTGAACATTTTTGAACTCTACTCGGTTACGTGTACCTCCTTCTGTGACTTGCAAATCATCCTGTTGCTCAACTTTAACATTTGGCTGCACGTTCTGTTGCCTTCTTCGACAGCTTGATAAATCCCTTCTCTTTCTCGTCATCAAGTTTAATCACATTAGCTGGAAGCCTTAATGAAGACGGTTTCTGCGCTCATTTTCAGTGCATGCACTGCGGCGTAACATCGCGCATTACTTTAGTATGAGTGCAATTATAATGTCACGTTACAAAATTAGTTCCACTTCGCTTTGCAGAGTAAAACTAATGTGTACTGCACACTAGAGTTCACCGCTGCACAAACAGATTAAGAGTTTACGTACAATAGAGCTACCAGTAAAATAAAACAGTGGAGGGTAGTAAAACAGTGGAGGATAGTAAAACAAAATGTAACGCGGTACCTGCTTCGTTGTTGAGCTACTATAGTTATCTTGCGTAAAATTTTTACAAGGCACAGCACGAAGGTGAAATGTCACTCAGCAGTGAAAACATAAATATTAATAAAAAATTGTTGCGCACGCTTCTTAAATTACGTGTATAGGGCTCTGAACGGCTAATTATAACATGGTGCAACTAAGATGTACTTATTAAAAACTGATTGCATAGTATTGTAATGGTTTTAGTTTCTGGTAATCAGCTGACCGTTAAGGACTAACACTCTATGTGTGAGCGAATGTTTTACTGTCTCATTTTCTCTAAAGAGCTTTAGCTATTGCCTTTTTAGAGACTGGTGCAATATTTCAGACATTCTACGGTGGGCGGTTGGTGTTCGCTTTCTAGTAAATGTTCTGCGAACGCAGACGTCTTTTAGTGAGTCAGTCTTTAAAAACGGCGTTTATCGAATTATGGGTCACGTCAGTCAGAACACAAGATTTTTCGTATGTGGCTGATTGCATTTTTCGTTTGATGGTATCAGAGTAGGGATGCGAAGCTGTCGATATTGCGGATTGAGTCGCAGTGACGCACGCCCGTTTCGGCATCGCTTTTCCCGTTCCAGCATTCGCGGACGTGACGTGCGAAGTCCCCTTCTATACAACAGACATGTGACGATAAATCTGTCATCCTCTGGCACGCTACGCCGCTTTGGAAGCTAGTCACACCTCTCCGCTCTCTGTTATCGTTTCAGCTGCAGGAAGAATACAGCCTCGCGTCTGACGCAATAAACACGCATGGTTTTCCACGGGAAAATTGTGGCTGTGATTTCCACACGTGTGTGTATCAGTGCCACACTTCAGACTAACATTCCAGGCGCTTCATCTCTGTGCGCCGTAATCAGATTTTACGTGCGTGGAATTTAATAGCGCGATGCTTAGGGAATTAGGTTAAAATGATAGACTAAAAGTAGCAGTCGAGTTTTGTTATTTGACCAGCAAAGTAACTGGCATTGGCCGAAGGATATAAAATGTCGACTAGCAAATGCAGTAAAAGCGTAACGGAAAGAGAGAAGTATATTAAAATAAAATATAAATTTAAGTGTTAAAAAGTTTTTCTAAAGGTATTTATCAGGAGTGTAGCCTTATGCTGCAGTGAAACTGCAGCTGCGCTATTTTACTACTGGTCCTACACAAATGTGCTCTCACCTTGCGTGATCTCGTCTTCTGCAGCTCGAAAAGACACCTTCTCTGTTAGGAAACAATCAATGTTGTTCTGTTTGACAATATGTAACAGAACAGCAGCACTAATAGTATATACGGGTGGCATTAAATATCTCCTACTTCAGGTTAACTGAGCTTTTAAATGATAGTTTATGAGTGTAGACGTCAATGTATTCTTACTTATTTCATACAAAACCACCGACAAACCCGTGCTAATTGCAAGGTACATTTTCGACGCACACACACACATGCACACGCGAGCACACACACACACACACACACACAAACACATAAGCGTGATCACAGTCATTCGTAACAGCCAGCCTCTAGTATTTGATCGACCCTGTTACGAGGTTACAAAACAGATTGTGACAGAACGCTTGTTCTAATGTTATCGAAATCGATCTCCTTGAACGTTCAGTTCTCGGTTCCGAATTGCGCAATATGCCCCGCGGATGTCAGTCAATTTACACATAAAAATCGGAATTCGGCGCGCTTGTCTTCCTCACTCGTTCGTGTTCACTTTGGGGCACTTAACGGTCACGTTTAATTCATTATTTCGCAAAATTAATCACGTTTAATAAGAGCCCCTAAAACACGAGTCTAAACATGATAAAGGCTCAGCTCCATACTTCCTATAGACTTCACAAACCAATTATTTAGCTCGCAAAATACACGCGAACGTACTGTCCTCTGGCTGACATACATCATAGCCAATACGATTTCATTATTAAACAGTGGAATCTCACGTCTTTTACATCTGAGCAATCACGACATTGGGCTAACGGCCTCTAACCCACAAATATCAAAAGAACTTCCTCTTTAAATAACTGAATTATTGTAAATTGCTTCTTGTCTTCCCAGTACCATAAGCTGTTTGCTTGCACTTTACAAATTTCTCCTGTTATGATCACTTTCTCTGTACAGCCACGTTTGTCATGCTTATGTGCACTCAGCTAATAAACATAATAATATTCATTTATTATATCACTCCATTCACATCATCATTCGCCCTACTAACTAAACATATTAAACCAACAGCAAGTAATAGAAGACGTGAAATACTGTCTTGACTGAATTTTGTAGTCCATAAGATGCTGATACCTTTCGACCACATCCGTAACTACTGGAAACAGCTGCTGGATCTGAGTAAACATCTGTCATGTTAGATCCATAACCCATTGTCCTTATCTGTCTCCTCGCTAACGTCCAATGCACATAGCCGCGATAGAAGACGCTAGGCCTCAAAACATGGACGACGATCAGTTCAGACATGTAGAGAATAAGGAGCTTTTCATATGTTGTGCTACAGAGTAAGGTTAAAGCTTTAATGGGTTATTTAGGTAAAAAATGAAGAGATAATGAATTGAATAGAAATAACATGTGACTAAAGGGAGGTATCAGCTGATAGGATGCGTCAATCCATTGTCAATTTGATGTTAGAGCGAAGTTTTTGAATGGAGGTGGGGAGGAGGTAAGGGAGTTAAAAATTGGGGACAAAGGCTTGAATATAATAAGCAGATCACGTGAACGTAGATTTCAGTAGGTCTGCAGAGATGACGAGGCTTGCATAGGACCGACTAACGTCAATAGCAATGTTACACCAGACAACAGATCGAAGACGACGTCATCACAAAGTGAATAATGTCTGAAATAGATGAGTGTCAGTCTTGATCACCAGAAAAGTGTTAGGGTTGGGTTGTGTTGTTTGGGGGAAGAAACCAAACAGCGAGATCATCGGTCTCATCGGATTAGGGATGGACGGGGAACGAGGTCGGCCGTGCCCTTTGAAAGGAACCATTTGCCTGGAGCGATTTAGGGAAATCACGGAAAACCTAAATCAGGATCACCGGACGCGGGATTGAATCGTCGCCCTCCCGAATGCGAGTCCAGTGTGCAGAAAAGTGTTAGCCTAAGGAAAGTACGCAACTATATTTGCCGTCCCTTGGAAACGTGAAGCAATCGAGCTAGATATCTCCACTATGTATTTTAAGAGATTACGCTTTCGGTAGCTTGTAGATTTATTTGAAATTACAGAAACATAAATGTTGTCTACTCTATCGCACTTTCTCAGTGGTCGCCGCCTGCGTTTTCAGATTGCGTTGCCGTTAAATGCTTTACTTTTCATAGATTGAAATAAACACATACACGGAATACACATCGTCTTTCTAGTTCAAAGAACAGATGATGCAGTGCAAATCTGTATGCTGGATTAATATGAGAGCAATTCAGAGTAAGACTACCTTTCTCCAGCAACCACAATTTCTTAGCGTTTACCAAGGACAATTTATGATAGATTCTTAACGTGCTACGGCCATCCATAACACGTGAGTTAATCATAGGGCCAGAAATTAGTTATAATTTTTTAAACTTATTCCTCGTCTTTTCATTGTTTCTACTGCACTGTAACAGGAGTAGGATTCGTTATGAATAGGAAGGTAGGGCAGGGAATGCGTTTCTGTGAACAGTTCAGTGACAGGATCGTTCTTATCAGAATCGACAGCAAACCAACACCGACAACGATAGTTCAGGTATACATGCCGACGTCGCAAGCTGAAGATGAACAGATAGAGAAAGCATACGAGGATATTGAAAGGGTAATACTGTATGTAAAGGGGGATGAAAATCCAATAGTCATGTGGGACTGGAATGCAGTTGTAGGGGAATCAGTAGATGAAAAGGTTACAGGAGAATATGAGCTTGGGACAAGGAATGAGAGAGGAGAAAGACTAATTGAGTTCTGTAACAAGTTTCAGCTAGTAATAATGAATACTCTGTTCAAGAATCACAAGAGGAGGAGGTATACTTGGGAAAGGCCGGGTAATACGGGAAGATTTCAGTTATATTACATTATGGTCAGACAGAATTCCGAAATGAGATACTGGATTGTAAGGCGTACCCAGGAACAGATACAGACTCAGATCACAATATAGTAGTGATGAAGAGTAGGCTGAAGTTTAAGACATTAGTCAGGAAGAATCAATGCTCAAAGAAGTGGGAATGGCGAGATACGTTTGAAGTTCTCTAAGGCTATAGATACAGCAATAAGGAATAGCTCAGTAGGCAGTACAGTTGAAGAGGAATGGACATCTCTAAAAAGGGCCATCACAAAAGTTGGGAAAGAAAACATAGGTAGAAAGAGGGTAACAGAAGAAATACTTCACTTGATCGATGAAAGGAGTAAGTACAAAAATGTTCCTGGAAACTCAGGAATACAGAAATACAAGTCTCTGAGGAATTAAATAAATAGGAAGTACAGGGAAGCTAAGACGAAATGGCTGCAGGAAAAACGTGAAGCATCGAAACAGAAATGATTGTCGGAAGGACTGACTCAGCATACAGGAAAGTCTAAACAGCCTTCGGTGACATTAAAAGCAAGGGTGGTAACATTAAGAGTGCAACGGTAATTCCACTGTTAAATGCAGAGGACAGAGCGGATAGGTGGAAAGAATACATTGAAAGCCTCTATGAGGGGGAAGATCTGTCTGATATGATAGGAGTCGATTTAGAAGAGATAGGGGTTCCAGTATTAGAATCATAATTTAAAAGAGCTTGGGAGGACTTAGGATCAAATAAGACAGAAGCAATAGAAAACATTCCATCATAATTTCTAAAATCATTGGGGGAAGTGGCAACAACACGACTATTCACGTTCCTGTGTACGAGTCTGGCGACATACCATCTGACTTTCAGTAAAGCATCATCCACACAATTTCGAAGGCGGCAAGAGCTGACAACTGCGACAATTATCGCACAATCAGCTTAACACCTTATGCATACAAGTTTCTTACAAGAATAATATACAGAAGAATGAAAAAAGAATTGAGGATGCGCCAGATGACGATCAGTTTGGCTTTAGGAAAGTAAATGAACGAGAGCGGCAATTGTGACGCTGCGGTTAATTATGGAAGGAAGACTAAAATCAAGATAAGTTCATGGGATTTGTCGATCTGGAAAAAGTGTTCGACAATGTAAAATGGTGCAAGATGTTCGAAATTCTGAAAAATGTAGGGACAAGCTATAGGGAAAGACGGGTCATCCCCAATATTTACAACAGCCACGAAGGAATAATAGGAGTGGACGACCAAGAACTAAGTGCTCGTATTAAAAAGGGTGTAAGACAACGATGTAGCCTTTCGCCTCTACTGTTCAATCTGTACGTCGAGGAAGCAATGATGGAAATAAAAGAAAGGTTGAGGAGTGAAATTAAGATTCCAGGTGAAATGATATCAATGATACGATTCGCTGATGACATTGCTATCCTGAGTGAAAGTGAAGAAGAATTAAATGATATGCTGAACGGAATGAACAGCCTAACGAGTACACAGTATGGACTGAGAGTGAATCGAAGAAAGACGAAGGTAATGAGAAGTAGTAGAAATGAGAACAGCGAGAAACTTAGCATCAGGATTGATGGTCATGAAGTAGATGAAGTTAAGGAATTATGCTACCTAGGCAGTAAAATAACCAATGACGGACGGAGCAAGGAGGACATCAAAAGCAGACTCGCTATGTGCAAAAAAGGCATTTCTGGCCAAGAGAAGTCTACTAATATCAAATACCGGCCTTAATTTGAGGAAGAAATTTCTGAGGATGTACGTCTGGAGTACAGCATTGTATGGTAGTCAACCACGGACTATGGGAAAACCGGAACAGAAGAGAATCGAAGCATTTGAGATGTGGTGCTACAGACGAATGTTGAAAATTAATTGCACTGATAAGGTAAGGAATGAGGAGGTTCTACGCAGAATCGGAGAGGAAAGGAATATGCGGGAAACACTAATAAGGAGAAGAGACAGGATGATATGACATCTGTTAAGAGAGAATGACTTCCATGGTACCATAGGGAGCTGTAGAGGGCAAAATCTGTAGAGGAAGACAGAAATTGGAATACATCCAGCAAATAATTGAGGACGTAGGTTACAAGTGCTACTCTGAGATGAAGAGGTTAGCACGTCAACATATTTGTTTCACATTGTAAGATAACAGGTGAATTTAATCGAGAGATAAGCCATTGCAATTGTGAAATGCTGGTACGTTACTAACGGGTGTAACTGCCAGAATATTGAATGCCAGCGTGCAAACGTACTGACATTGTGTTGTACAGGTGACGGAAGTGAGTTTCTTGAACAGAATTCCATGCCTGCTGCACTTGGTCGGTCATTACATGGACGGTTAATGATGTTTGTGGATGACACTGAAGTTGTCATTCTATGATGTCCCTTATGAGCTCGATTGATCTGGTGATTAGGCAGGCCAAGACAACATGTCGACAATCTGTAGAGTCTGCTGGGTTACAATAGCGGTATGTGGACGAGCGTTATTCTGTTGGAAAACACCCCATGGAATGGCAGTGCAACAGGTCGAGTGACCAGACTGACGTACAATTTTGGAGTCAGCATGCATGCGAGAACCATGAGAGTGCTCATACGAATCGTACTGCGGACCGTAACTACAGCGGCAAGTTGTTGGCTGCAGGCTCTTAAACGGCCTCCTAACTAACATATGGCCATCACTGGCTCCGAGGCAGAACCCACTTTCATCAGAAAACACAACAGACCTCCATCCTACCCTCCTATGAATTCTTGCTTGAAACTACTGAAGTCTAAAATGGCGGTGGTTTAGGGTCAGTGGAATGCATGCTACAGGGCGTCTGGTTTGGAACTGTCCTTGAAGTAACGGATTTGTAGCAGTTCGTTGTGTTAGTGAAATTGCTGCTGCAGATGTAGAAACACTTCTACCAACTTTCGCTTATGTCGCACAACTCTTTCTTGGCGTTGTGACTTTTTTTGCTTCAGTGTAGTTTACTTGAAGTGTTGAGTATTATGTCATTCCGACTCACGTGTAACTATTTATCAAGAGGAAGTCCACTATTAAGACGTAACATTTCCTTACCAAAGGCGAGAGTTTTTATTCCGGTATGGAAATGCTGGAAAACATTGCCCTTACTGCTATGTGGCTTTAGAGTAAGACAATTAATCGTCCGTAAAAATAAAATCAAAGCTCTGGTCTGTGAGGTGATCGTCCAGCTAGCCGAGCGGTCCTGAGCGCTGTTTCCCGAGCGGGAAGGCGTGCCGGTTCCCGGCACGAATCCATCCGGCCGATTAGTGTCGAGGTATGGTGTGCCGGCCAACCTGTGGATGGTTTCTAAGGCGGTTTTCCGTCTACCTCGGCGAATGAGGGCTGGTTCCCCTTATTCCGCCTCAGTTACACTATGTCGGCGACTGACGTGCAAACACCATTTAGACGTACGCGTACACCATAATTATTCTACCACGCAAACAATTGGGGGCTACACTCGTCTGGTATGAGACGTTCCTGAGGGGTTCCACTGAGGGCCGAACAGCTCAATAACCCTGGGTTCGGTGTGGGCAGACGGTGGTGTGGGTGGACTGCTGTGGCCTTATGTGGGGTGTGAACCACTGAGCGCTACAGCGAGACTAAACCTCTCCATCTTTTCTAGGTTCCCGTTTTAATACAATACAATACAATAAAATGGTCCATACGGTACATTGTATCTGTTAAACTGAAAATCCACCCTGGACACTGTTGACCTTGAAACGCAACCATTGCATTGTGCAGCTGTTATCATTGTATGTCAAAGTCGGCTGAATCACAACTTGCTCCCATACTCGTTGCACTTTTGTCTGTAACAGACCTCTCAGACTCCGGCGTCATACACAGCACATCTTCAAATAGGACAACTCTTCCCTTAATGTTTCGCCAGTCAGTTTGCAGGCTGACATTCAGATAAGTGAAACCATCACGCAGAATTGTGACTAATAATGCATGATATGGAAGGACGTTATTTCGCCCAATAGTTATTTTAAATTATTATTTCGGTTTCCTTTCTTCCTGATATCGTAAAGGAACATTAATCCAATGGAAGCTTTGTCGCCTACACGCACTGGTTGCAAGTACAGCAAAGCAAACACCACTGTTCTGTTATTGTACCTGTGCCATGAATAATAAGCCAGTCAGGGCTCAAGTGAAGTCCTGTCCCACTTAATAGTTGATACCAACACTGGTGGCGCATTCCCTCCGCAGCAGAGCATGAGCTACACTGCAAAACAGACAAGTACAGTATAACGGTAACGCGGAGAGCGGCTGCGAAGAGCTGTGGAGAGGATTTCGGTTTGGAACAGACGCTTAGCAACAACTTGGAAGCAGTGGTTTTAATGCAACACTTTCTGTGATTCGCATTTCCTGTTGGACATCTGTAGCTTTAAAAAGACTGCCGAGTCGGCAGATAATGGTTGAAGTGATCTCTACAGCAAGCAGAAATCTACTAATACCGATATTGCTGGTCCTGTTTTGATCAGAATCGAGGTAGAATCTTCCTACACGTCGGTCAGTGACCTAAGATGGAGGAATAAATCGCCGAAACTGGTAGCCAAATAAAATAAGTTTGGAAACTAGACGGTTGAAAGGTGTTTTATTTGACATCCGGTTGTATAGAAACCTTTGTCACCAGTCTCCAGCGCAAGTCGACCGCTCCATGGTGACTGTACTCGACTAATTCGTATCTACGCTACGGTTGTCAAACGACACACAAACATCCAACCGTCTCATGTACAACTAACTCTTCCGGCATGTATAACGCTCTGCAGAAGAACGGATATTGGGAGAACGGAGGATAATATACCTGTTTGTTTTCACTTTGAATACCCTGCACGCTTTGTACGCTACTGCAGAGACAAGTGCTCGACGGGTATTTCACTGCAAGACGTCAACCATCATAGTATTCCTAATCGCACCAGTCAACTCCAAACGATTACAATCGATCTGTGGGACGAACCTCATCCCCGGAGACTGGGTGTTTGAGTTGTCCTCATCATTTCTTCATCATTCCTAAAAGTGGCGAGACTGGACTGTGTAAAGATTGGGGATTTGTATGGGCGCTGATAACTGGGAAGTTGAGCGCCCCACAAACCAAACATCATCTTCATCATCATCATCACGAACCTCATCGCCATACCCTGGACAAGGTCGCTCCGCAACGCTCTGTAGACGTTCCCTTCGCCTAAAGAGTTACCATACACTAGTCTAGCCCCCGGATTGAGGAAAACTAAAAGCATATACCACCTACGGAAGAGAGGCCAGCACAGATGAACATCCTCCATGGAAGACAGTTATCAAGAGGTCAGGGAATCTCAGTGACGCCATCATCGACGGCGGTTGACTACTCACGGCATTCCTTTTCTCTTATGCCAGGTAAAGAAGACTATGATCCATGATACTAAATCGAATGTGCTGCAGTTCGCAAATGGGAAATACGTCCAGCCGATAGGAACATGTATTGCACGAATAAGTATCATCGTCAGTCGAGATGCCCCGTTAGTCGGAGACGCTTATCTTGACTGCAAAAAAAGCTACGCAGGTTCACAAAAGAAATCTACATGCCAGCGGCAATTTTAAGCATTGAAGGTGGTCAAGTAGAACTTTGCATAATGGCCACGAGTATTAACAACTAATCTGTAAAGGCATGTGCCTAAAGACAACCGAACAGTCCAGAAAGAGCAACTTAGTGCCATGTACGAAGACTTACGCTCTGCTACCACTGCAGAGACCGGAAGGAGTATATGGAATTGCAAATAGGATCTGACCTGACTGGGGAACAACGTAGGCGAGCGATAGTCGTTCTGCGTCAATTGTCGGATGATTTCAAATCCGTAGTGGAGAAAAGATAGACCAAGCAGCCCATGGTAAAATACCGCATCAACACTGGGGATATCGATCAATTACGCAGGCTGGCTTAACGACGAATAATCCTGGAGGATGTAGAGAAAATGATGCAAGATGATATCATTGAACATCCAGAGACGTTCCCGTGGTCTTTGTGAAGAATAATGATGGCACATAGCATTTCTGAGTCGACTACTACCGAGTGTAGAAAATCACAAAGAAAGATGTGTACCCATTACCGCACATTGATGACACCCTATATTGATTGAAAGGAACAAAGTACACTCAAAGACAAAAAGAATTTCGTCTGACGGGAAGCTGTACACATCATGAATACAACAAAATAACAAGCCGCCTGTTCTATACCACGTTTTGTTGCCCGAAACCGATAAAGAAATTAAATTTTTATGCAAATGGTTTCTTATTCTCTCGTTATATACAACTACAGTTGTTCAGAATGGATAAAATACTAAAGATGTGACGTACATATGCAGACAAACAAATGATTAAAGTTTCAGAAAATGCCCATTCAAGAAAAGAGCTTCACAAACTGAGCAAGTCATTAACGCCCTGGTCTACCTCTGGCGCTTATGCAAGCAGTTGTTCCGCTTGGCACTGACTGACAGACCTGCTGTGTGTCCTCCTCAGGGACATCGTCCCAAAGTCTGTCCAATTAGCGCCTTAGATAAAATATGTAGCTGATTGGAGGGCCTTGGCCGCAATGCTCCAAACGATTTCAACTGGGGAAACATCCGGAGACCTTGATGGCCAAGGTAGAGTTCGGAAAACATGAAAAAAGCATTAGAAACTCTACTTGTGTGCAGGCCGCACTGTCCTACTGGAATGTAAGCCCAGAATGGATTGTCATGGAGGGCAAGAAAACGATTTGTAGAATATCGTCGACGTACCACTGTGCTTTAAGGGCACCAAAGATGACAACCAAAAGGGTTCTGTTATAAAAATAAATGTGACCCCAGGCCGTCGCTCCTGGCTGTCATTCAGGGCGGCGGCATTCTCTCGCAGTCTGACTGGTATCGCACTGCTGGCAGTCAGTTGGTAACCAGCTGCTGCCCTGGGCGTCTCTAGACAAGTCTTTGATCGGGACTGAAATCGCAGACTGAAAACAATTATAGTCGAGTAAATGAACTTCCAGGTATCTGGAGACGCCCAGACAGCGGTGGGACATCAACTCAACTGTCGCCTGGCCTTCAGCCCTGTAACCAGGCGCGACGGTCTGGCGTGCTATTTCCTTTCACAGCAGAACCCCTTCAGTTGTCACCCTTACAGGACATCAGTAAGTTGCCGATATTCTGTGCCCTGTTTTGTTGCCGATTGTGACAAAACAGCCTGAGCTTAAATTTCAGCAAGATGATGGCTGCCCGCACAAAGCATCAGTTTCTTCTGCTTTTCTTCGAGCTTGCGAAAACTTGTCTTTGTCAGCAAGCTCACCACTTCTGTCCCCAACTGAAAACATTTTGAGCATTATGGGCAAGCCCCCCCCCCCAACCAGCTGACTATTTTGACGAACTAACGTGCCTATAGGAGAGGATCCGGCACAACATCCCTCAGGACATCCAGCATCCACATCTATTAGTGCAAAGCAGATTAACTGCTTGCATAAGGGCCAGAGGTGGACAAGCGCTTTATTGACTTGCTCCATTTGTGAATCTCGCTCTCTTGAATAAATCTCCCAGTTTTTCTGAAATTTTAATCATTTGTTTATCTGTACACATTCATCACATCTACTGATATCTGTTCCATTTGGATAATTCCTTGTGATGCGTCTCTCTTTTTAACTCTTAGAGTGTATGTCCCAACTAAGGACATGCGGAAAGGCTACTGGCAGATCGACACTAATGAGAGTGAGCGGGAAATGGCCTCTGTAAGTTAAATGATATTGTGTTAGTACTATTTAACACTCCAACCACATTTCAACAGATAATGGTCTGTTTGCTTTGGTACGTCAGATGGACAAAGTGACTTTGCTGTCTGAGTGACTTTACTCTTTTTTAAGACATTTTAAGAGCACTGAAGTTGCCTCAGCAACTATGTTTATGTGTGTTCAGGCTGCAGGTCTGCACTTGAATCCAAAAATGTGGTTCTTGATCGTCCAAGAAAGAGAAATATTTGTAAACCCAGTGAATTGCAATGCGGTCCGTTTTTATCCAAAGAAAATACGGGCATCCACAGATTTTCCGACTCCTTAGTATATTTATGTCGTGAGTTCTTGCAGAATGTGGTTGCACTATCACCTACTCATAGAAAACTTCCGTACCAAGGCACTACCTTGCAGGAACTAATGCATGGAGATGTCAAATTCTCGTGGAAAGGGGAAGAAGGATGGTCTTACCTTCTATCGAAAGAAGTGTCAACACCTTCTCCAACTCTATCGTTGTGTGGCAAGAAAGCTAAGACAGTACACATCGACGCTAGCAATTTTAGGATAGGTGCAGTTTCAGTACAATTCAAGAAGGTTCTGAAAGGTAACAGCTAAGCTTTCAGAGTATCCTTAAAGTCTGAGAAGAACTACCCTATAGAGAAATAGGGCTTTGCATATGTTTTGCCCGTATGTATTTGGCATAAACAAAAGTGTGACTGCCTAAACTGGGAGATCTATCGGGTCGACCTGAGAGACAGAAACTACAGCTTCAGAATACGACGTCACAGTGGCACAGAAAACTGGGCGGAAACACAAGGGAACCGACTGCCTTCGAAGACTTACTTTGGCATAAACAAAACTGTGAATGAAATCTCAGGCATCCCTGAATTAGGTGACATTGCTACTGAACAGATAGAAGGTCCAGCATTGTTGAAAACGATAGGAGCGTTGCAGGAGGAGGAACCGACCAAAGGACTGCAATTAATTAACATAACGCTGTGTAACAGGAACGACGGTCCAGTTGGGGCAAAAATGGTTGCTTCTCACCCCAAATCATCTATGGTCAGAAATCCTAAAATATATCCACAGAGCTACCTCTGGTCACCTGGGACAATCCTTGAAGACTCTAGATACACGTATCGTTGTCTAGGTCTCTACCGATACATTAAACGCTATGTTAGCCACTGAAAGGAATGCCAACGAGCCAAATGCTTGCTACAGTTGCCTGCGGAGCGTCTTGTACCGATTCCGCCTGTAGCAATAGAATTCCATCCGACTGGAATCGACCTCTTGGGAAGGCTCTCAAAGGCAACAAATGGGAATCTATGGATAATAGCCTGTACAGACTACTTTACCCATTATGCTGTTCGTAAATCTGTACCCAATACCGAAACTCTGGAAACTGCCAAGTTCATTCGGAAGTTATTATTTTGAAACAGAAGCACTTTGTATACTGATCCCTAATCGGGTGAAAATTTTCCAGTCGACACAAGTCTCATTGTAAATTTTACGTTATGACATCACCCTCAAGATGACAACTGCCTACCGTCCACAAAAGAATGGCCTCACAGAACGCTTCAACAAGACGTTCGCAGATACACTACCAATGCATGTTGGTGTCAAATAGAGCACAGCACAGCGAAGCAAGACATTACAAGCGTCATAATTTTCTTCCTGCTCCACAGTGACTAAGCCAAAACAAAATTGGGTATAATGCTTCCATTTCATCAGATGATACTCAAGATGACTACGTGAAACACCTCATCACTAGGAAAGAAGAAGGAAGGCGAGGACGCTACAGAGGAAGACCAAAAGGCAACCAAGGAGACGGATCTTTACATCAGTGCAGAGAATGAGATCATCACAAAAGTTAGTAAGGACTACTTCTTGCTATACAGTGTCCTTCGTCGCTTGTCGGACGTCACAAACGACGGATTTTCATCTCTCACCAAGAAGTCAAAAGCACAGAGATAACATCCTCATCTTCCATTTGAATTCCTACTAAAGTGCAAAGCTGCAGATCTACGATTGGAGATTCAAGGATACTGAAGACCAACCCGACGATTGCAAGGCTTCTTCAGGATAGGCTGCCATCGAATCTAATAGCGAAGAGGATATAACAGCGCGACCCAAACGCGAGGAGCCACCAGTGCCGCCATACGGAGTACCATTGACAAGTTTCATATCCACGGTGCTGTAGTCGGCTCCACTGAGGGCTTCTGAAACAGCGAGCCACTATTTCGTTAGGACAGGGAGCTGATAAAGACATTCCATTGGACTTCGTAGCAGCTGAGGAGAGCTCCGCCTACCATCCTCCAAGGAAGCCACTGATCTGAAGATGGTTATATAAATATAACCGAAACCAGTCACCTATGTTATTGAGACATAAGTGTTATGATCAAGACTGAACTTTAGTTGAAATATAAATGTGCTTTCAGTTCTATGTGCTGTGCTTGATTGGCGACCCTGCCTTCGGATTTGGATTTGATTGGCATTTCAACGTGTCAATATTATATGGAGTAAAACACCTTAAATGTGTATTTTTTAAGTAACGGAGTCATTTTTCTGGTGATCCGTTATTGAATGTAATATAGCTTACTAACATTAGTTAACAATACTCTCTACCATTCACTGGGCGTCCCTGTAATTGTACATATGTAAATGATGCCTGACAACACGGTTTTTTGTAAAACTGATGAATTAGGAAGATACTTACTCTTCTTGGAATTCTAAGCAGGCTGTGACTTTTAATCCCGTATAGAAAGCACATAGGTGATCGTGGTATTTAGTGGCAGAAAACTCCTGTGATCAACCTGAATCAAACCAATGTTCTGCAGCTTCTCATTGTGATCCATACCCTCTTTTTACAGTATGTTATAGATGTCTTGTCACTAGCACACGGTTGAGAAAAAACAACAAGTGAAAATGGTCTCACGATGACTTTCAGAGTTGAGAGGAATATTTTTTTTTCATTTTTGTTATTGTTCATCGGTCTTCTGATGGGTTTGATGTTGCCCGCCACGAACTCCACACCTGTTCGCACCTCTTCATCTCAGAGTACCACTTGCAATCTACGTGTCCAATTATTTGCGGGATGTACCTAAACCTCTGTATTCCTCTACAATTTTTACCCTCTACAATCCCCACTAGTACCATGGAAGCTATTCGCCGATGTCATTACAGATGTCCTATCATGTTTTCCCTTCCTCTTGTCACTGTTTTCCGTACTTTACTTACCTCGCCGATTCTGCAGAGAACTTTCCCATTCCTTACATTCAGTGCAGCTAATTTTCAACAATTTTCTGAAGCTCTTTATCTCAAATTCTGTTATTCTGTTCTGATCCGATTTCCCCACATTACATGGGTCACTACCATACAGTGTTGTGCTTCAAACGTACTTTGTCCGAAATTTCTGTCTCAAATTGAATCAGTGTTTGAAACTAGTAGATTTCTCGTAGCCAGAATGTCCTTTTCGACAGTGGTAGTCTACTTTTGAAGTCCGTCTTGCTCCGTCCGTCAAGAATTATTTTGCTGCCTAGGTAGCAGAATTTCTGAACATCTTCTAGTGCGTGATCACTAACTAAGATGTTAAGTTTCTCACTATTTTTATTTCTGTAGTTCTCATTACTTTCGGCTTGCTTTGATATAATCTCGGTCCATATGCTGTACTCATTAGACTTTTCATTACATTCAGCAACTCCTGTAATTCTTCTTCACTTTCACTGAGTATAGCAATGTCATCAGTGAATTTTATCATTGTTGTCCCTTCGCTCTGAATTTTAGTCCTCTTTTGAACCTTTCATATATTTATCTCATTCCTTTTTCGAGGTGTAGACTAAACAGTAGGGTGAAGGACTACATCCCTGTCTTTCACCCTTTTTCGTCCGAGCACATTGTTCCTGTTCTTCCAGTGTTAACGTTCCCTCTTGCCGCTTGTGCGTGATGTGTATTACCGCTCCTTCTTCGATTTACTTTCAGTCCATATTCTACATTCATTAGACTGTCAATTCCATTCAGCAGATCATGTAATTCTTCTTCATTTTCATTCAGGATAGTACTGTCATCAGCGAATCGTATCGTTGATATCCTTTCACCTTGAATTTTAATTCCACTCCTGAACCTTTCCATT